>NC_092746.1:122715238-123920568 GCF_047496795.1 Chiloscyllium punctatum | reverse complement strand
CTATTTCCTTTCTTGAAGAGAGGAATTACATTTGCCTCCCTCCAGTCCTCAGGTACGACTCCGGTGATGAGCAAGGATGCAAAGATCTTCGCAAGCGGCGAAGCAATCTCATTTCTCGCTTCCCAAAGCAGCCGAGGACAAATCTGGTCTGGTCCTGGCGACTTGTCAATCTTAATGTTTGTCAAAATCTTCAGCACATCAGCTTCCTCAATCTCTACCCATTCCAGCATGCTTACCTGCTCCTCAATGGTTTCATTCACTACAAGGTCCTTTTCTTTAGTAAAGACAGAAGCAAAAAACTCATTTAGGGTTTCCCCTCCCACCTCAGACTCTATACACCAGTTCCCGATGCTATCCCTGATCAGCCCGACTCTTTCTTTGATCATTCTCTTATTCCTCACATACATGTAAAATGCCTTTGGATTCTCCCTAATCCTTCCTGCCAAGCCTTGCTCGTGCCCCCTCCTGGCTCTCCCCAGATTATATTTGAGCTCCTTCCTCGCCTGCCTGTCATCCTCTAGAGCTGAGCAAGAACCTTGCTTCCTCCATCTTACGTAAACTGTCTTCTTTCTTTTGACCAGAAGCTTTATCTTACCCCTTCTTGCCTGTCTCTGAGGAACATATTTATGCATCACTTGCAACAACTGTTCCTTAAACAGTCTCCACGTGTCTATAGTGCCCTTTCCATGGAACAATTGCTCCCAGTCCTTCCTTCCCAACTCACGTCTGATAGCATCATAGTTTCCTTTTCCCCAATTAAATATCCTCCCATTGTGCCTGCTTCTCTCGTTCTCCATAGCTATGTAGAATCTGAGGCAGTTGTGGTCACTATCACCAAAATCCTCTCCCACCGCAAGATCTGACACCTGCCCCGGCTCATTGCCGAACACCAAATCCAAAATGGCTTCTCCCTCGGCGGCCTGTCAACGTACTGAGTTAGGAAACTCTCCTGAACACACCTTACAAAAACAGCTCCTTCCAAACCATCTGCTCGAAGGATGTTCCAATCAATATTGGGAAAGTTCAAGTCACCCATTACAGCATCCCTACTATATTCACGCTTTTCCAAAACCTGCTGCCCTATGCTTTCTTCAATCCCCCTGCTGCTATTGGGGGGGCCTGTAGTAAACCCCTAATGAGGTGACTGCTCCCTTACTGTTCCTAATTTCCACCCATACTGATTTAGTAGGCAGACCCTCCTCGACAATGATACTTTCTGTAGCTGTGAAACCCTCTCTGATTAGCAATGCTACATCCCCTCTTTTTTTTAATCCCCCCCTCCCTATTCTTTTTAAATGTTCTTAACCCTGGAACATCCAGCAACCATTCCTGCCCCTGAGAAACCCACATCTGTTATGGCCACAACATCATAGCACCAGGTACTGATCCATGCTCCAAGCTCATCACTTTTATTCCTGATACTCCTTGCATTAAAGCAAACACACTTTAACCGATCCGATGGTTCTTTCCCAGGAAATTCCTTCCCACTGCCTGTGCGACCTCTCGCTATTGCCTCATCTCCATCAACTCTCCCCCCCCCACCCCCCCCCAGTATATAGCTCAGGTTCCCACCCCCCCTGCCATACTAGTTTAAACCCTCCTGAACCACTCGAGCAAACCTTCCACCCAGGACATTGGTTCCCTTCCTGTTCAGATGCAGCCCGTCCTTCATGTACAGGTCCCCCCTTCCCCAGGAGGTATCCCAATTATCTACATATCTGAAGCACACCCTCCCTCCTCCACCAGCTGCGCAGCCACGTGTTAAGCTGCGCCCACTCCCTGTTCCTCCCCTCGCTATCTTGTGGCACCGGTAGTAAACCCGAGAACACTATTCGGTTCGTCCTGCTCTGCAGCTTCCATCCTAACTACCTGAAGTCACTTTTTATATCCTCGATCCTTTTCCTAGCGATATCATTGGTGCCAATATATAACACTATTTCTGGCTGTTCGCCCTCCCCTTTCAGAAGCTGATACACCCGATCAGAGGTGTCCTGGCACCAGGGAGGCAGGAGGCAACAAACCTTCCGGGAATCCCGATCCTGACGACAAAATCTCCTGTCAATTCTCCTAACCGTAGTCTCCTACCACGAGTGCTTTTCTATTCCCCCTTCCCTCCTGGGTCACAATGTCAGGCTCAGTGCCAGAGACCTGCCAACTTTGGTTTTCCCCGGGTAGGCCGGCCCCACCAGCAGAATCCAAAATGGGATACTTATTGCTGAGGGGAACAGCCACAGGGATCCCTGCTCTGTCTGTTGGTTCCCTTTCCTCCCCCTGACTTATAACCCAGTTGTCCTTATCCTGTGTCTGAGGAGTGACCACCTCCCTGTACATCCTCTCAATTTCCCCCCTCAGCCTCCCGGATGATCCACAGTTCATCCAGCTCCAGTTCCAGTTCCCTAACACTGTTTAAGGAGCTGGAGTCGGATGCACTTCCCGCAGATGTGGCCTGCAGCGACATGTCGTGTCTCCCACCTGCCACATTCTGCAGGAGGAACATGCAACTGCCCTAGCATCCATACCCCACTGATCTGAACACCCACACAATTCTAAACAAGAAAGATTAATTCAATTGCTGTAAAATCAAGCAATAAACTTATATTCAATAAATGAAGTTTCGAAATGAACCGTATCTTATTAACTTGGTCAGAGGAGGGGGGTGGATGGGAGACAGTACACTTGTACTGCCTCGGGCTTAGCCGCCTTGCTAATATATGGTCAATTACTTTCCTTCCCAGCAGCCCCTCTGGTCCGTGTCACTTCTGCTGCTGCTCCCACTCAACAAGGTCGCTGGTGACGAACCTGTCGGAGAAATTTGCCCAATAGGTTAGAGATCACAAAACACAGCTCAAAGGGAATTTGACAAACCGTTTAGTACAAGCGATATGGCTGGAAGGGAAACTGACCAGGCTGACACAGAACGGACAGTCTGTCCAGGTAGATCCGAATTTCTCTTCCCAGAGCTGTGGATGAGACCAGTTTTTATTATAATGCTGCACAATGAGGCTGGTTAACAAATGGGGAAACTACAATGTGCCTGGAAATGGAGTAATCTCGTTACAAGGATGCTCATTGGAAACCAGTTAGTTATCAGTGAATGTCCTGTTCCTTCACACAATGCAACATCCTGACAGTATCGATGGGTCCATTCCCCTTCGCAGGTAGTTGTTAATGGCCCCACTGAAGGGGTGAGGTGCTTCCATTGTCCTGTTCTGGGAGCAATGCCCTTGCTGGGGCGCCTCTGTCTGACCTGTCCTTTCTGTGCCTTTGGTATTGCTGGGTTGTGAAACTACCCTCGGGGCATTGGGATAGCTGTGTCAGTTCGTGGGAGCTTGAAGTGTATTCTTTTGTCTGTGTGGCCTGTCTGGTTTAGCTTGTCAGCCTCCTTGGGAATTCTGGGTATTTTTGGTACAGTTTGTCCAATTTTGCTTTTGTGGACCTATCATTGGTTGTCAGGGTGGCAGATCTTTTCCCACAGTCCCCCATTGTTCTAGTCCCTTTCAGCTACAGTGTGACTGTCTCTGAAAGTGGTATCCATGTGACTCCCAGCCTCGCGGGGGTACCACAGTGTCTCCAAACTTTGGAGTGAATTCTTCTGCTCCCATTTCCTTTCCCCCTCTCTCCCTGAGTCAGAGGGGAAGCTGCTGTCTTGCATTGGGTCTTTGGGCTGGAGAGTGGGGGAGGGGTCAGCTCGAGCCCTGCCTGGGGCCAATTCTTACACCTTTCGGGTGACCCTTTCCTGAAGCTTTGAATGACGTAAACATTCAGGGTGTTGAGTGAATTGGTTCTGTCACCTTGGTGTGTTGGTAATGGCTTTCAGTCCCTTGCTAACGGTGATCCCAATGTGTGTCTGCTTTGGGGCCTGGGGACATGGTTTTGTCCCAGAATATGTACCTGACCTTGTGTCACTGAGACACATCTGCGCCCCCCCCCCCACCCATGTATCTCATGGTGACTCTGTCAGCAAACGTCAAGCTGCCTTGTTCAGAGGTCACATGACAGCAGGTTGGAGTTCAGGTTGATTGAAACCACGTGCTTTCGGAGTGCTGCTCCATCAGGGGAAGGGGAGAGAGGGTCACAGGCACAGAATACACAGGTGGGGAGAGAATGGAAAGGATTCCAGGTGATCAAAAGGTTCAGATCACTTCAGTGAGTAGTGTCAACAACTGAGTAAGTGAAGGGATGATCGACAAACTGACTTAAGGCAGATAAATAATTACAAAAAAAACCAAAAGATGGTGCTAGAGATATTCCAAGAGGCTGGAATAACATGAGTATCAGTCACATGACACAGGCCTAACAAGTCATCAAACTGTACAAACTAAAGACCAACACAACTAATCAAGATGTCAGCAAGATGGAGATTTTACAGAGAACAGTGTGGTGGGGTCACATGGACCGTGACATGACCCCAAGGTCATGGTTGAGGTGGTCTCCATGGATATGGAACAGGAACACTGATTCTGTGTTGTGTGTAATCTCGGGCTGCCTTGGACGCTTACCTGAAGATCAGGGGCTAAATATCCTTGACTTTTCTCAACTGGGAGGGAACATTCCTGTCTGGTGATTGTTGTCTGGTGTCTATCCACCCGTTGCACTGGGGAGACCATACACCATGCCTTGGGCCATCCTTGCCTACAGTGTGAGGTAGACAACATTGGCCAAGTCAAATGACTATCTGGTGTGTACATGGTGGGTGGTGTTGCCAGGTGTGATGGTAGCGTCCATGTCTCTGATCTGCCATGCCTTGCAGAAGTTGCTGTGACAGGGTTGTGAGATGTTGTGGTCAATGTTCTCCTGAAGGCTGGGTAGTTTTTTTACACTGGCTTAATGTGTTCTGGTGCATCTGTTTGTTCTGTCTGAGCACAATGCTGTCTCCAGGCAGAATCTGTCTGTTGTGGACTGAGATTCCCAGCACTCTGGGATTTCTGGCCAATGTGTGTGCCCCCGTCTCCATTTCCAGCTGCTGTGCTTGTATTCCTGGCTTTAGGATCAAATCACTGAAAGGAAGTGATTGTTACCTCCAGCAGCTACACGCTTGCTCTGGAAGAGCATCAATAACTATTGACCGTGTGTTGGGAACAGATCACCTTTTTACAGCAAGGCTGTGATATCGGTCACTGGATACAGACCAGGCATGTAGCTCAGCGTGCATCTTCAGATGGGGAAGGGTGGTCTATCACCTACACTTACTAAGGTTACAAAGAACTCTACAGCACAGGGACAGGGGAATACAGAAACATCATCATGGCTCTCCCTGTTGTTGTGGCAACATACATCCTTCAGGAGTTTCTGACTGTAACGCTCCCATTTAGATCGAGCAACTTCCGGTTAATAGACAAGACAGGGTCAGAGTCATACACCAGGGAAACAGACCCTTCGGCCCATCTTATCCATGCTGACCACGTTTCCCAAATTAAACTAGCTCCATCTGCCTGTGTTTGGCTCACATTCCTCTAACCCTTTTCCTATTCACGAGCCTGTCCAAATGCTTTTTGAAATGTTGTAAAGCGCATAGAGCATGGAACAGTACAGCACAGGAACAGGCCCTTCGGCCCACAATGCTGTGCTGTACGTGACGCCATGTTAAACTAATGCCTTCTGCCTGCCCTTGGTCCATATCCCTCTGTCCCTTGGATATTGATGTTCCAAGTTTGTGAGAAGATTTGTAGCTCGGGTGCTCGTTGCTGTGGTTGTGTTCGCCGAGCTGGGAATTTGTGTTGCAGACATTTCGTCCCCTGTGTGTTGATGTGTTTATCTAAAAGCCCTTTAAATGCCTCAATCCGATCTGCCTCCACCATTACCCCCCGACAGTATGTTCCAGGCAGCTGCTACTGTGTATTTTCTTTTAAAATCAAACTTTGCCCCTTAAATCTCTTTTGAACATTTTGCCTTTGAGCTTAAATGCATGTGGTCTCCAGTTTAGATATCTCTCCTCTCGAGGGGGAGGGGAGAGAGATTCTGACTGTCAACCCGAACAATGCGTCCGTAATTTAATAAAGTTCAATAAATGCCCCCTCCTCCTTCTACCGCTCCTGAGAAAACAAACATAATCTGTCCAGCCTCTCCGTCCAGCTCATGGGCTCTTATCCAGGCAGCATCCTGGGGAAACTCTTCTACACCCTCTCCAAGGCACACCCTTCCCCCCCCTCCCCCCATCCTTCCTATAGCGTGGTGACCAGAATTGAAGGTAAGACTCTTAAATGCAGCTTAACCAAAGGCCACACTGATCTTGGTCAAGGCCCCAGCAATCTCTTCTATTGCCTCACTCCAAATGCTGGATAAGTGGTGCTGGAAGAGCACAGCAGTTCAGGCAGCATCCAAGGAGCTTTGAAATCGACGTTTCGGGAAAAAGCTCTTAATCAGGAATAAAGGCAATGAGTCTGAAGAGTGGAGAGATAAGCTAGAGGAGGGTGGGGGTGGGGAGAGAGTAGCATAGAGTACAATGGGTGAGTGGGGAAGGGGATGAAGGTGATAGGTCAAGGAGGAGAGGGTGGAGTGGATAGGTGGAAAAGGAGATAGGCAGGTAGGACAAGTCCGGACAAGTCAAGGGGACAGTTACTGAGCTGGAAGTTTAGAACTAGGGTGAGGTGGGGGAAGGGGAAATGAGGAAACTGTTGAAGTCCACATTGATGCCCTGGGGTTGAAGTGTTCCGAGGCGGAAGATGAGGCATTCTTCCTCCAGGCGTCTGGTGGTGAGGGAGCGGCGGTGAAGGAGGCCCAGGACCTCCATGTCCTCGGCAGAGTGGGAGGGGGAGTTGAAATGGTGGGCCACGGGGCGGGGTGGTTGATTGGTGCGGGTGTCCCGGAGATGTTCCCTAAAGCGCTCTGCTAGGAGACGCCCAGTCTCCCCAATATAGAGGAGACCACATCGGGAGCAACGGATACAATAAATGATATTAGTGGATGTGCAGGTAAAACTTTGGATGTGGAAGGCTCCTTTTCGGGCCTTGGAAAGAGGTGCGGGAGGAGGTGTGGGCGCAGGTTTTACAGTTCCTGCGGTGGCAGGGGAAAGTGCCAGGATTGGAGGGTGGGTTGTAGGGGGGCGTGGACTTGACCAGGTAGTCACAGAGGGAACGGTCTTTGCGGAAGGCGGAAAGGTGTGGGGAGGGAAATATATCCCTGGTAGTGGGGTCTGTTTGGAGGTGGCAGAAATGTCGGCAGATTTTTCACTCCAAATGCACAAACCCATTGGTCGAAGGGTCTAATACCTTGCCATCCTTGTCCTTCCCCCTAATTGGAAAATACCACTACAAAACAGTCTAACAACTTTGTAATATAATAACAATAATAGGAACAAACTACTCCTCCTCCTCCTCAAACTATCATAGAACATGGAAAAGTGCAACGCGGAACAGGCCTTTCGGCCCTCTATGTGCTGACCTGTAAACTATTGTCAGCTCGTCCCCCGACACTATCACATCATCATCCATGTGCTTGTCTTAGGATTGTTTAAGTCTCCCTAATGTGGCTGGGTTAACTACATTGGCAGGTAGGACATTCCACGCCCTTACCACTCTGAGTAAAGAGCCGGCCTCTGACATCTGCCTTAAATCTATCACCCCTCAATTTGGTAGCTCTGCCCTCTTGTACACGCTGATGTCATCATCCTAGGAAAAAGACTTTCACTGTCTCCCCTGTCTAATCTTCTGACCATCTTGTATGTCTCTATCAAATCCCCCTTAGCCCTCTTCTTTCCAATGAGAATAGACCCAAGTCTCTCATCCTTTCCCCATAAGACCTTCCCTCCAGACCAGGCAACATCCTGGTAAATCGCCTCTGCACTTTTTCCAATGCTTCCACATCCCTCCCAAAAATTCGGCGACCAGAACTGTACACAACGTTCCAAGTGTGGCCGCACCAGCGTTTTGTATAGTTGCAGCATGATATTGCGGCTCCAGAACTCAATCCCTCTCCCAATGAAACCTAACACACCGTATGCTGCTTTATCTGTACGATCAACCTGGATGGCAACTTTCAGGGATCTATGCACGTAGACTCCAAGATCCCTTTGAATATCCACACTATCAAGAATCTTTCCATTGACCCAGTACTCTGCCTTCCTGTTATTCTTCCCAAAGTGCATCACCTCACATTTAGCTGCATTGAACTCCATTTGCCAGGTCTCGGCCCAATTTTGCAGTTTATCCAAGTCCCCCCTGCAACCTGTAACATTCTTTCAAACTGTCCACTACTCCACCAACTTTAGTGTCATCTGCAAATTTACTAACCCATCCACCTATGCCTGCATCTAAGTTATTTATAAAACTGACAAACAGCAGTGGTCCCAAAACAAATCCTTGTGTCACACCACTAGTAACCAGACTCCAGGCTGAATATTTTCCATCAACCACCACTCGCTGCCTTCTTTCAGAAAGCCAGTTTCTAATCTAAACTGTTAAATCACCCTCAATTCCGTGCCTCTGCACTTTCTCCAACCGCCTACCATGTGTAACCATATCAAAGGCTTTACTGAAGTCCATGTACACCACGTCAACTGCCCTACCCTCATCCACATGCTTGGTTACCTTGTCAAAAAACTCAATGAGGTTTGTGAGACATGACCTGCCTTTGACCAAAACCATGTTGACTATCTGAAATCAAATTGCTTGCTAGATAATAAATCTTATTTCTTATAATCCTTTCCAAACCCTTTCTAATAATGGAGGTAAGGCTCACTGGTCTATAATTACCTTCTTGAACAAGGGCACATTTGCAATCCTCCAGTCCTCTGGTACTAAACCTACAGACAGTGACGACTCAAATATCAAAGCCAAAGGCTCTGCTATCTCCTCTCCAGCATCCCAGAGAAGCCTCGGATAAATCCCATCTGGCCCAGGGGACTTGTCTACTTTCACTCCTTCTTGAATTGATAACACCTGTGCGTAACTAATCTCGATCCTTTCTAGTCTAATATCTCGTACCTCATTCTTCTCCTCTACAATATTCTCCTTTTTCTTGAGTGAAACCTGAGGGGAAATGCTCATTTAGCATCTCTCTGATCTCCACAGGGTGCGCAATCAACTTCCCACATCTGTCTTTGGCCCTATTCCTACCCTAGTCATCCTTTTATTCCTCACATACCTAGAGAAAGCTTTAGATTTCTCCTTTATTCTATTTGCTAAAGACTGCTCTTGTCCTCTGTTTGCTCTTCTTAATTCTCTCTTTAAATCCTTCCGAGCTGACCTGTAACACTCCATCGCCTCATCTGAACCATCTTGCCCATCAACACAAGCTTCCTTCTGCTTAACAAGAGAAGCAATTTCTGTAGGAAACCATAGTTCCTTTTACTTTATCACTTCCTGCCTGCCTGACAGGGACATACTATCGAGGACACTCAATATCTGTTCCTTGAACAGCTCTCCGAACTATATCTAACTCCTCCTTGTAAACATTGTGTTTTGCCCTCCAGCCATTTCCTGAGGCAGAGGATTCCCCTTCCTCCCCACTCTCTGGGTGAAGACATTTCTCCCCATCTCAGTCCCTCACTGCCCTACTCCGTATCCTTACA
Organism: Chiloscyllium punctatum; assembly: GCF_047496795.1. NCBI lineage: Eukaryota > Metazoa > Chordata > Chondrichthyes > Orectolobiformes > Hemiscylliidae > Chiloscyllium > Chiloscyllium punctatum. The sequence goes on along the minus strand of NC_092746.1, from coordinate 123,911,060 downwards.
CTGACCCCTGGGTCTGGGCTCCCAGCCATTTGGGGAGTTGACTCTGTTTATTGTCTAGTCCTGTCAGAATTTTACAGGTTTGTGTGAGATCCCACCCCTCATTCCTCTCAACCCCGGAATGTGATCCTCACTGATTCCGTGTCCCTTCATTCGTCAGTCCCACCATCCCAGCAATCACTCTGGGAAAGCTTTGCTGCACTCCCTCTGTCATCAGAACATCCTTCCTCAGATAAGGAGACCAGAACTTCACACACCACTCCAGGTGTGGTCTCACCAATGCCCTGTGCATCTGGAGCAAGACATCAGTGTTCCTGGACTCGAATCCTCTCGATGTGAACGATGTGGAGGTGCTGGTGTGGGACTGGGGTGGACATAGTCAGAAGTCAGGTGACACCAGGTTATAGTGCGACCGGTTTATTTAAAATCACAAGCTTTCGGAGCGCTGCTCCAACTTCAGGTGAAGTGGAGAGGGGTGTGTCCAGGCACAGAATATATCGGCAGAATATGGCCAGTTAACTCCAGATATTGAAGGATATTAACAAATACTAATAGGGAGTAAAGTGTCAACAGCTGAATAAGGGGGGGGGGGGAAAGAATGAGCGATGATCCAATTAATTAAAGCCAAGACAATTACAAAAAAATCAGGTGGTGCGAGAGACAAACCGAACAGATGGAATAATGTGAGTTGGTGTCAGTCACATGACAAGGATCTCACCAAAGTAACACAACCCAGAGTTGGATAAACTAAAGGCAGAGAGAATCGCAAGTTACCAAGGTGATGGTGTCAAAACCAGGAGAATGTTTTACAGATACAGAACATTGTGGTGGGGTCACGTGGAACATGACCAAGATCACGGTTGAGATGATCCGTTTCTGCTCCAGCCAGTACACCATGCCTCGGGGCATTCTTGCCTGCAGTGTATCAGGGAGACAACATTGACTGAGTCACATGGGTATCTGCCATGTGTGTGGTGGGAGGAGTTTTCCCACATGTGATGGTAGTGTCCATGTCTCTGAAATGCCATGTGTTGCAGAGGTTGCTGTGACAGGGTTGTGTGATGTTGTGGTCGATGTTCTCCTGAATGCTGGGTAGTTTGCTGTGAGGTGATGATCTGTTTGAGGTGAGGTGAGGAGTTGGGTGGAGGGATGGCCTTGGTGAATCGTTTGCCATTGATGACATGTTGAAGGCTGTGAAGAACATGGGGTAGTTTCTCTGCTCCGGGGAAATACTGGACAACAAAGGGTACTCTGGGCGTGTCCAGTGTCCGTCTCCTGAGGAGGTTGTTGTAGTTTCCCACTGACCCATTAGAACTGGCGATTGATGAGTTGAACATGGTATCCCGTTCTTATAAGGGTGTCCCTCAATCTTCAGGTGTCCATTACGTTCCTCACCTGAGCAGATCCTGTGTATGGGCAGGGCCTGTCTGTAGGGGATGGCTTCTTTAACATGTTCAGGGTGGGAGCTGGAGAAGTGCAGCATGGTGAGGTTATCTGTGGGTTTGTGGTAGAGTGAGGTACTGAGGGGTCTGTCCTTGATGGGGATGTGTGACCCCAAGAATGAGACTGAACCTGAAGAGTCGTGCACGGTGAGTCTGGGCATGTGGAACTTGTTAATATCGTTGTGTAGTTGTTTCAGTGATTCCTCACCGTGAGTCCAAAGGATGAAAATATCACAGATGTATCGGGTGTGTAGCATCAGCTGGTGGTCCTGTGCAGCAGAGAAATCTCGTTTGAACTTGTGTATGAAAAATGTTGGTGTATTGGGGGACAAATGTGGTCCCCATGACTGTTCCGTGAGTCTGGATGAAGAGCTGGTTGGTGAAGGTGAAGATGTTGTGGTTGGGGATGAAGTGGATGATCTGGAGGATGGTGTCTTGATCTGGAGGCCAGCGTACCATCTGCCTCCTGCCTGCTGCCCCTACACGCTGGAGCACTGCAGCAAGCCTGAGACTGACATTGGTCAGGGAACAGGGTGGGCTGGTGAAGTGATCGACTCAAAGCTTCCAGTTGCCTATCTTTGCAGAACACCCACATTCTAAACAAAGTGGTCACCCAGCCCACGCTTCATTTCCCCCCAGTGTAGAGGGGGCCACATTGTGAGCAGTGACTGCAGTCGGTTAGATTGTGGGAAGTGTCGGTAATGTACTGTTTCACCTGGAAGGTGGGTCTGGTCCCTTGGATACTGAGGAGGAAAATCTGCAGGTATTCCATATTTGGTTCAGGGGAAGAGGCTGTCGTGGACGGGGGTGTTTGGAGTCAAGTAAGTGCAGACCAGGATGTCCCAGAGGGAACGGTCCCTGTGGAAGACAGACAAGGAAGGGGAGGGGAATGTGTCTCAGGGTGGCATCTCTCTCTGGAAGGGGCAGAAATGGCAGTTAATGACCTGACGAGGGCCCCGCGGAGGGAGTGGTCTCTCCGGAACGCTGATATGGGTGGGGAGGGAAATATATCCCTGGTGGTGGGGTCTGTTTGGAGGTGGTGGAAATAATGGAGGATGATACGATGTATCCGGAGGTTGGTGGGGTGGAAGGTGAGGACCAGTGGGGTTCTGTCCTGGTGGCGATTGGAGGGGCAGGGTTCAAGGGCAGAGGTGCGGGAAGTGGAGGAGATGTGGTGGAGAGCATTGTCAACCACGTCGGAGGGGAAATTGCAGTCTTTGAAGGAGGCGGCCATTTGGACTGTTCGGTAGCTGTTCCTCCGCGATTCCCTTGTCAGGTCCACACCCCTCAACAACCCAACCTCCACTCCCGGCACCTTCTTCTGCAACGGCAAGAAGTGCAATACTTGCGCCCACACCTCTTTTTTTTTTTTTCCCCCCACCACCTCCCTCCAAGACCCCAATGGATCCTTCCATATCCTTCACAAATTCACCTGCACCTCCACATACATCACTTACTGTATCCGCTGCACCCGATGTGGTCTCCTCTACATTGGGGAGACAGGCCACCTACTTGTGGAACGTTTCAGGGAACACCTCTGGGACACCCGCACCAACCAACCCAACCGCCCCGTGGCTGAACACTTTAACTCCCCCTCCCACTCCGTCAAGGACATGCAGGTCCTTGGCCTCCTCCATTGCCAGACCATGGCAACACGACGCCTGGAGGAAGAGCACCTCATCTTCCCCCTAGGAACCCTCCAACCACACGGGATGAATGTAGATTTCTCCAGCTTCCTCATTTTCCCTCCCCCCACCTTATCTCAGTCCCAAGCCCCGAATTCATCACCACCCTCTTGACCTACAATCATCTTCCCGACCTCTGCGGCCTATCACCATCACCATCACCCTCACCTCCCTCTACCTATCATATTCCCAGTGCCCCTCCCCCAAATTCCACTTTCTACCCCCCCACCACCGGCCACCTTTTATCTCTGCCCGCTTGGCACACCAGCCTCATTCCTGAAGAAGGGCTTATGCCTGAAATGTCGATTCTCCTGCTCCTTGGATACTGCCTGACCTGCCTTACTACTGAGTAAAGAAACTACCTCTGACATCTGTCTTATACCTATCTCCCCTCACTGTAAACTCCCCTCCACTTTAAACTCCATTTGCTGCTTCTCAGCCCAGCTCTGCAGCTTATCTCTGTCTCTCTGTAACCTGCAACATCCTTCGTCACTATCCACAACTCCACCGAATCCTCCAGTCTTCTGGCACTATTCCTGTCGACAATGATGATTTACAAATCAATGCCAAAGACTCGGTAATCTCCTCCCTGGTCTTCCCTGGCCACCTTGTAATCCTCAAGTGCCCTAACTGAGCCTTCACATCTCGTCCTAACATAAGCCGCCTTCAACCTCTTGACCAGAGATTCCATTTCCTTTGTAAACCACAGCTCCCGTGCTCTACAGCTTCCTCCCTCCCTGACAGGTACATACTTATCTCGGGGAGACAAGAGCTTTTCCTTGAATAAGCTCCACATTTCTAATGTGCCCATCCCCTGCAGTTTCCTTCCCCATCCTCTGCTTCCCAAATCTTGCCTAATCGTGTCATAATTGCCTTTCCCCCAGCTGTAACTCTTGCCCAGTGGTATACACCTATCCCTTTCTATCACTAAAGTAAACATAACAGAATTGTGATCGCTATCACCAGAATGCTCACCTACTTCCAAGTCAAACACCTGGCCGGGCTCATTACCCAGTACCAAATCTAATGTGACTTTGCCCCTTGTTGGCCTGTCTACATACTGTGCCAGGAAGCCCTCCTGCACACACTGGACAAAAACTGACCCATCTATAGTACTGGTCCTATAGTGTTCCCTGTTAATATTTGGAAAGTTGAAGTCCCTCATGACAGCTACCCTGTTTCTCTCACTCCTATCGAGAATCAGCTTTGCTATCCTTTCATCTACATCTCTGGAACTATTCGGAGGCCTATAGGAAACTCCCAACAGGGTGACCTCTCCTTTCCTGTTTCTAACCTCAGCCCATACTACCTCAGTTGACGAGTCCCCAAACATCCTTTCTGCAACTGTAATACTGTCTTTGACCAACAATGCCACACCTCCCCCTCTTTTACCATCTTCTCTGTTCTTACTGAAACATCTAAATCCTGGAACCTGCAACAGCCGTTCCTGTCCATGTCTCCAAAATGGCCACAACATCGAAGTCCCAGTTACCAACCCAGGTTGCAAGTTCACCCACCTTATTCTGGATGCTCCTGGCGTTGAAGTAGACACACCTCAAACCAACGTCTTGCTTACCAGTGCCACCTTGTGTCCCTGAAACTTAATTTTGAACCTCCCTACTCTTGACCTTTTCTGTACTCTAACTACAATGTTGGTTCCCATTCCCCTGCGATTAGTTTAAACCCACCCCAATAGCCTTAATGAATCCCACCTCCCCTCCCACCCCACCCCACCCCAGGATATTGGTACCCCTCTGGTTCAGATGAAGACCATCCTGTTGTAGAGGTCCCACCTACCCCAGAAAGAGCCCTAATTATCCAGGAATCCAAAACCCTCCCTCCTGCACCATCCCTGTAGCCACGTGTTCAACTCCTCTCACTCTCTCTCCCTATTCCTCACCTCAGCATGTGGCACAGGCAACAAACCAGTGACAACAACTCTGTTCATCCTAGCTCTAAGCTTCCACCCGAGCTCCCTGAATTTCTGCCTTAAATCCCCATTTCTCTTCTTACCTATGTCATTGGTGCCTATGTGGACCACAACTTGGGGCTGCTCCCCCTCCCCCTTAAGGATCCCAAAAACACGATTGGAGACATCACAAACTCTGGCACCTGGGAGGCAACACACCAACCGTGAGTCTCTCTCTCGTCCCCACAGAACCTCCTATCTGTCCCCCTAACTATGGAGTCCCCAATGACTACAGCTCTGCTGCTCTTCCCCCTTCCCTTCTGAGCAGCAGGGACAGACTCTGTGCCAGAGCCCTGTGCCCCACTGCTTTCCCCTGGTAAGTCATCCCACCCCCAAAACAGTCTCCAAAACAGTCCACTTATTGTTGAGGGGAATGGCCACAGGGGATCGCCGCACTGCCGTCGGTTCCCTTTCCATCCCCTGACTGTAACCCATCTGCTTTTTTCTTGTACCTGTGGAGTGACTACCTCCCTGTGACTCCTCTCAATAACCCCCTCTGCCTCCTGAATGATCTGAAGTTCATCCTGCTCCAGCTCCAGCTCCCTAATGTGGTTTTCGAGGAGCTGGAGTTGAGTGCCCTTCCTGCAGATGTAGTCAGCAGGGACACTAGGGGTAACCCTTACTTCCCACACTCTGCAGGAGGAACATTCAACTGCCCTAACCTCCATTTCCACGATTCTAAATTCCCAAAGAGACTTAATAACAAATAAGGAATAAACAAACTCGTTACCTTCCCAATCTGGCGCACAGAACCGTTTTTTTTTTGGTTGGAGGAGGGTGGGTGAGAGACACTGTCCGAGTGGTTGGGGAACACAACCACAGATATATACCTTCCCAGAAGTCCTTCGCTCCTCCCTCGCACCTCTCGGCAAATGGAGAAAGCTGAAGTTTGGGATGTCCTGAAGAAAGTGACCTGGGGAAATGTCCCTTTGGGCCTTTCTGGATCCTGCTTCCATTGTGCTTGAAGTCCCAGGTGGAAGTGGGAGTTGTGCTGCACTCCCAGCTGTCTGCTTTCATTCTGACCCCACTTCAGGGATTGAGGGCTGTCCCTCCACTGTCTCAGAAATAAAATAAAACTCCCTTTTTGGGATTTCTGTTGTTGAGATTGCACTGACGAACCCATTCCAATCAGACTCTGCCCTACACTATAGTGCCTGGGTGCTCATTCCCACGGAATTGTTGTTCAGCCCGAGGCCTGGGCTTCACTTCATGAAAGGCATTGACCCAGGATTCAAACAGGAAATGATGCGCTGACTGTCCAGGAAATACCAGTCTGGCCCAATACAGCCTTTTGACCAATAACCCAGATGTGAGTCCCCCTTGGATTTGAGTGAAGCCCCTCTGGGGTGACTTTATCCTTCCTGTCCCACTCCACAATAACTCTCTCTATTTCATCAAGAGATGCAGGACAATTCTCCACACCACAATGGGCTGAGGATGCTGTGGGCTATCTATTGACCAGGAATTTTGGGTTGTTTCCTCTCTAGGCCAAGTTCTTGGTAATTTTGCCTTTTGGGAGGAGGTGAGTTCCTTTCAGTCCTGGTTTCAGAGGGACTGACTTGTAATGACCTTGTATGTCCCTGTGTCTCGTTACACCCCCTCTCCCCATGCCTGCAGTCTTACCCCTTCCTTTTGAGGCTGTGTCCCACTTGTACAACTTTCTGACAGCCTGACCTTCCCAACATTGGAAGGAAATGCTGTTGAGGCAATGAACAGGGACAGGAGCAGGCTGTTCAGCCCCCTCCTGCCTGCTGTCCCATTCAGTCAGATCATGGCTGCTCTGATGTTGCTCAGATCCACCTTCCTACCCTCGGTCCCCAACCTCCCCTCTTTCCCCAACAGTCTATCCATGGCAGCATTCAACATACACTAGGGCTCTTCCCCCATAGCCTCTGCTGGCAAGGGGTTCCAAAGGCACTCAACCCTCCAACAGCTCTTTAGTTCAGTCTTTAATTCGTGCCCCTTACTCTGAGGCTATGCTGAACACTCCCACACACCCCCTCATCATTTTAGCTTACCAAGCCCCGAATATTTCAGCAAGCATCCTGTTTTAAGGAAAATCCGCTCTACCCCCGCCCCCTCCCCCCCCATCCTTCTAATCCCCAGTGAGTCGAGTCCCAACTTGTTCAGCCTTTGCTCATAAGACACTCCCTCCCTCCACACCAGGAATCCTCCTTGTAAACCTTCCCTGAACTGCCTCGAATGAAATGATTCCTTTTCCTGGAATAAGGGACTAAAGCTGCTCCCAGTGCTCCCGATGTGGTCTCACCAGCACCTTGTGCAGTTGCAGTAAGGCTTCCTTTCTCGAATATTCCAACCCCCTAGTAATATCCAACATTCCATGACCCTTCCTGATTACCTGCTGTCCCTGAGGGCTAGCTCAGTGTTTCCCCACCCTGTCCCTTGTATTGGAGCTGACCAGTGTTTCCCACAGTAAACATTCTCTTGTTCTCCGTGTGGGGCCCCACTGCGTACGAGTCACTGAGCAGAAAAAGGAACCATCTGCCCCTGCTTTCTGTTCCCTCAATAGGGATGTCCCATCAGTGTTCAAATCCTCTGGGACAACTCCAGAATCCAATGGTTTTGGAGTTAATTACAGCGGATGCATTGACTGTCACTCTGTAGTGATCTGACGATCCTGGGATATAAGCCATCAAGGTCAGAGGGACTGTCTGCCATTAGCCTCATGTGTTGGATGTTGGGAGGAACATCCACTGCCAAGCCTTGATGTTGTCCTAACCGGAGCTTTGTTTGAACATGGTCTATCCACCCCCATTGAGCTGGTGTTGTTGGACAATGGGAGCTCTCTGGAACATTGTGATCCAGCTCCTTGTTTTGAATGGCCTGCTGTTTTGTTGCTTTCATACCGAGCTGGACATCATTCTTTCTGCAGCCACTTTGATTTCCTCCCCCCTCCATTACTGGCTCCGGTGTCCCTGGGGTGTTTAGTTCAGTCCTTACAGCTCCTGTCCTCCTTGGTCTAGGGACCAACAGACTGTGTTTAATAACAGGGATTCCTTTTCCAAAATAGAGACATTCCACAGGCCCCGACCTTGGATTAAAATGGGAACCTTCAGGATGTAAAACTGGGAATCGTTTTAATTTAATCTCCGTGCAGTCATTGAGAGCACTCAATCACCCTGATGCATCAATCAGTGCCAAGGAACAAGGGTTAGTTCCCTGTGATCCGAATAGAAACATGGGGAAGGTTACACAACAAAGAGACCATTCAGGGCACATTTTCACAGGCTGAATATACTAACACTCCCTTCCCCAGGCTCAACCCACTAACCAGCCCCTGGCCATAGCTTTGTAGGTTAGACTTCATCACCAGGATGGGAGTTGTTGCCACTTGGGGAGAATGGGTAAAAACAATGACTGCAGATGCTGGAAACCAGATTCTGGATTAGTGGTGCTGGAAGAGCACAGCAGTTCAGGCAGCATCCGAGGAGCAGGAAAATCGACGTTTCGGACAAAGGCCCTTCAACAGGAATAGAGGCAGAGAGCCTGAAGGGTGGAGAGATAAATGAGAGAGGTGGGGGTGGGGAGAAAGTAGCATAGAGTACAATAGGTGAGTGGGGGAGGGGATGAAGGTGATGGGGAGGGTGGAGTGGATAGGTGGAAAAGATAGGTAGGTCGGACAAGTCATGGGGACAGTGCTGAGCTGGAAGTTTGGAACTGGGGTGAGGTGGGGGAAGGGGAAATGAGGAAACTGGTGAAGTCCACATTGATGCCCCGGGGTTGAAGTGTTCCGAGGCGGAAGATGGGGCGTTCTTCCTCCAGGCGTCGGGTGAGGGAGCGGCGGTGAAGGAGGCCCAGGACCTCCATGTCCTCAGCAGAGTGGGAGGGGGAGTTTTCCCAACATTTCAAATGGTGCTGCCATGATCCCGTGAGCTAGCTGGCACCGGTTGGTCTTGTCGAGCTGCTGTGTCGCTCTGAACAGCACTCTACATGCTGCCCATCTTTACTTAGCCCTGGGATTGTTACCGGTCTTTTTGTGTTTCTTGGCCTGGTCTTTTTGAGGCTTCTTTTGTTCTGTCTCACCCTCCTATTGATTAGTCGGTCGGGAATACACTCCATCAGTCCAACCCCTCGGGCCAGAGTGTCCGGGTCGTCCCTCACACTCAGGAGCCCCTCAGCTTGTGTTAGCTGGTCGTCTATGTCCCTGTACTTAGGGATTGAGGCTGGTGTTCTGCAGTTGTCTCTTTGGCGCGGTGTTGGATCATCGGACTTATCCCTGACATTCTCCGCCTCCGATTTGCGAGTCATCAGCTATGCCCACATCGTTTGGGGTTTGGAGCTCTGTCAAGATGTTTGTAAGGATTCTGTGTTTGTCTGAGTTTGTTTGGGTGTTCTCATTTTAAGGATGCTGGCGATGGATTTATTAACAAATTAGCATCCTGCAAATCTCCCTCTGAATTCCCTCAAGAGTGTAACCTCTTCCTGTGACCATATGCGATCCCTTCTCCCCAGTTTGCCCTTTGACCTTGGGTGCTGTTTTGAGGTGCTTTTCATTCTGTAGAATGGGATGTTGATGCCTCTCGTGTTGACCAAGTCCTGCCTGGGTTGGAAACCTCTGGTCACGCTGCATGCACAGTCCCCTGATGGGGAGGGGGGGTTCTTACTGTTACATCGAGGGGAATGGCAGGAGATTGGGGGAGACCCTCCTGCTTTCTCGCAGCGTGAACATTTTGTCCGGATGTTCTTGACTTTGTGCACCTTGGTCACATGGATCTTGAACAGGCTCACCGTGGGGAAGAGGGTGTCAGTCTGTACAGAACAGCCCATCGATGGGGTAATGGATTATTACCTCTCGGACAGATGTTCTGTCCTACACTGGCTCGATCACAACTCCTTCCATGAAGGCAGCTGTCTCTGTTGTCATACCATTGGTCTCTGTTTTGGTCTCGTTAGCCGAATGCTCTGTGCCCTGTTTTGAAATTTGGTAATCCCTGTTGTAGAAGGTTTGGGTGATGATGCTGATCCCATCCGGTGGATGGACCACCCACACAGCTCCTTCTCCAACGTTATCTGTGTCATCCCCTACTGGACGTGCCGGCTCCCCAGGGGGAATAGCCGAGCTCAGCTCCAAGTAGGGCAGGAGACATCATCCCAGGATCACTCTCTCGGTTTGATCCGAGACTGATCTTGCTGCCAGTTTTGTAGTGCAGACAGCTTTACAACTGCCTGAACACAGCTCACCGTTGTGGATGAAGCTGCGGGAGGTTGTTTATCCGGGACGTTTTCCCAACCGGACTGCTCCATTGACTATGGAAAACTCATTCTTTTTTGAGAACGATACCGAGATATCCAGTCTGCGTGGACCACGGCCATCTTGTACTTTTTCTCAGTCGCTTAGTCACTCAACAGCCAAGGTTACTGAGCTTCCCGAGAGGGGCCGATGAGGAGGCATGACACAAACCATGTGCCAAAAATACATCAAAACGTCATAATTCCTTGGTTGTCTCTCCCCTCCTTGAACAAGGGCACAACACTTCCTGTTCTCCAGTCTTCTGGCACTATTCCTGTAGATAATGATGACATAAAGATCAAAGCCAAAGGCTCTGCAAACTCCTCCCTGTCTTCCCAGAGAATCTTAGGATAAATCCCATCCGGCCCAGGGGACTTAGCAATTCTGGAAAGTGTAAAAATAGATGATACCACCACCACCTTGTGCCCCTCAATCCTACCTAGCCTAATAGCCTGTATCTCTGTATTCTCCTCGATAACATCATCAGTTTTCCAGTGTGAAAACTAACAAAAAATACTCATTTAGCGTTTCCATTAACTCCTCCGACTCCAAGCACAACTTCCCACTACTATCCTTGATTGGCCCTAACTTTTCTCTTGTCATTCTTCTATCCCTGATATACCTATAGAAAGTTTTTAGATTTTCCTTGATCCTAACTGCCAAAGACTTCTGTCATCCACTCCTGGCTCCTTTTAGCTCTCTCTTTAGGTCTTTCCTGGCTAACTTGTAACTCTGAAGTGCTCTAACTGAGCCTTCACGTCTCTCTTCACATAAGCCGTCTTCTTCCTCTTGTCGAGATTCAACTTCTTTCGTAAACCACGGCTCCCTTACTCGACCACTCCCTCCCTGCCTGACAGGTATCTACTTATCAAGGACACTCAATAGCTGTCCCTTGATAAAGATCCACGTTTCAACTGTGCCCATCCCCTGCAGTATCCTTCCCCATCCTATGCATGCTAAATATTGCCTAATTGCATTTTAATTGCCCTTCCCTCAGCAATATCTTTTGCCCTGCAGTATATACCTATCCCTTTCCATCACTAAAGTAAACATAACCGAATTGTGGTCATTATCACCAAAGTGATCACCTGCCACGGGGGACCCCTGCACAGCCTGCCAGTTCCCTTTCCATCCCCTGACTGTAACCCATCTGCCTTTTTCCGATACCTGAGGTGTGACTACCTCCCTGTAACTCCTCACAATTATCCCCTCTGCGTCCTGAATGATCCAAAGTTCATCCATCTCCAGTTCCCTAACATGGTTTTCGAGGAGCTGGAGTTGGGTGCACTTCCCGCAGATGCAGTCAGCAGGGACACTAGTGGTGACCCTTACCTCCCACATTCTGCAGGAGGAACATTCCCCAAGTTAACGTCCTGCTTCCCCAGTGTAGAGGAGACCACAGCGAGAGGGACAGACACAATCGATGATGTGTGGAACTCCAGGTAAATCTCTGCAGGAGGTGGAAGGATCATTTGGGGCCTTGGACAGAGATGAGCGGGGAGCTGGGTGTGGGCACAGGGTTTTACACCTCTTGCGGTGGCAGGGGAAGGTGCTGGGAGTGGAGGGTGGGTTGGTGGGGGGCGTGGGGCGTGGACCTAACAAGGGAGTCACAGAGGGAATAGTCCATCTGTAACGCTGATAGGGGTGGGGAGGAAAATATAGCCCTGGTGGTGGGGTCTGTTTGTCAGTGGTAGAAATGGTGGAGGATGGTGTGATGTATCAGGAGGTTGGAGGAGTGGAAGTTGAGGACCAGGGGACTTCTGTCCTTGTAGTTGGAGGGATGAAGTTCAAGGGCGGAGATGTGGGAAGTGGAGGAGATGTGCTGGAGGGCATCGTTGACCACGTGGGAGGGGAAATTGTGGTCTTTGAAGGAGTCGGCCATCTGGAATGTTCTATGCTGGAATTGGTGATCCGAGGAGCAGATACATAGAACATAGAAAAATACAGCGCAGTACAGCCCTCAATGTTGCGCCGACCCAAGCCCACCTAACCTACACTAGCCCACTATCCTCCATATACCTATCCAATCCCCGTTTAAATGCCCATAAAGAGGGAGAGTCCACCACTGCTACTGGCAGGGCATTCCATGAACTCACAACTCTGAGTAAAGAATCTACCCCTAACATCTGTCCTGTACGTACCTCCCCTTAATTTAAAGCTATGCCCCCTCGTAATAGCTGACTCCATACGTGGAAAAAGGTTCTCACGGTCAACCCTATCTAACCCCCTAATCATCTTGTACACCTCTATCAAGTCACCCCTAAACCTTCTTTTCTCCAATGAAAACAGCCCCAAGTGCCTCAGCCTTTCCTCATAGGATCTTCCTACCATACCAGGCAACATCCTGGTAAACCTCCTCTCCACCCGTTCCAGTGCCTCCACATCCTTCCTATAGTATGGCGACCAAAACTGCACACAATACTCCAGATGCGGCCGCACCAGAGTCTTATACAACTGCAACATGACCTCAGGACTCCGGAACTCAATTCCTCTACCAATAAAGCCCAGTACACCATATGCCTTCTTCACAGCACTATTTACCTGGGTGGCAACTTTCAGAGATCTGTGTACATGGGCACCAAGATCCCTCTGCTCATCCACACTACCAAGTATCGGACCATTAGTCCAGTACCCCATCTTCTTGTTACTCTTACCAAAGTGAATCACCTCACACTTACCCACATTGAACTCCATTTGCCACCTTTCTGCCCAGCTCTGCAGCTTATCTATATCCCGCTGTAACCTACCACATCCTTCCTCACTGTCAACAACTCCACCGACTTTCGTATCATCCGCAAACTTGCTCACCCAACCTTCTAGACCCTCCTCCAGGTCATTTATAAAAATGACAAACAGCAATGGTCCCAAAACAGATCCTTGCGGAACACCGCTAGTAACTGCACTCCAAGATGAACCTTTACCATCAACTACTACCCTCTGTCTTCTTCCAGCCAGCCAATTCCTAATTCAAATCTCCAACCCACCCTCAATGCCACACCTCAGTGTATTTTTTGCAGTAGCCTACCATGGGGAACCTTATCAAACACCTTACTAAAATCCATATATACCACATCTACTGCTTTACCCAGGTCCACCTCCTTAGTTACCTTCTCAAAGAATTCAATAAGGTTTGTGAGGCACGACCTGCCCTTCACAAAACCATGCTGACTATCCTTGATCACATTATTCCTATCCAGATGTTCATAAATCCTATCCCTTACAATTCTCTCTAAGTCTTTGCCCACAACAGAAGTGAGACTCACCGGCCTATAATTACTCGGGCTATCCCTACTCCCCTTCTTGAACAAGGGAACCATATTCGCTATCCTCCAGTCTTCTGGCACTATTCCTGTAGACATCGAGGACATAAAAATCAAGGCCAATGGCTCTGTAATCTCCTCCCTTGCTTCCCAGAGAATCCTAGGATAAATGCCATCAGGCCCAGGGGACTTATCTATTTTCACCCTTTCCAGAATTTCCAACACCTCTCCCCTACATACCTCAAAGCCATCCATTCTAATTAATTGTGACTCAGTATTCACATCGGCAACAATATCCTGTTCCTGAGTGAATACTGAGGAACATTGCACTGCCTTCACTGCCATCCCTCAAAGTAACCTTTAAAAAAAACTAGGTCTAAAGAATAAAACCAGCAAAATGCAGCAGTTCCCTGCTTACCACAACAGGTCTTATTATGAGGTTAGAGGAGGAGGGCGGGTGGGAGGCACTCCCCCTGTAGTGCCTTGGGTTCCTCTCCTGCGCGCCTTTATTGGGAAAACAACCTCCCCAGGTCAGCTTGTGCTACACCAGCTTCCGGGTCCGCTCCGCGTTTTTTCTAAAAAAAACTTTCAAATTTAAACCTTTAAACAAACGTCACTGAGCCTTCAAGCAGCCCTTCCCAGCTCCGCTGAGGTGGAGGAATTGGGAGTAAGGGAGGAGGTGTAGTCCAGGCAGCTGTGGGAGTCGGTGGGTTTGTAGTCGATGTCAGTGTTGAGTTGGTCACCAGAAATGGAGATGGAGAAGTTCAGGAAAGGGAAGGCGATGTCCAGGATGGGCCAGGTGAACTTGAGGTCGGGGTGGAAGGTGGTACTGATACAGTCATCGATGTAGGGGAGGGTAAGCTGGGGAATGGTGCTGGTGTAGTATGGAAGATGGACAGTTCCACACATTTAAAGAGGCAAGCATAGTTGAGGCCCATGGCTACCCCTTTGGTCTGAAGGAAGTGGGGGGATTCAAAGGAGAAATTGTTGAGGGGGAGGGCCATTACACCCAATTGGATGGGAGTGTCAGTGAAGGGGGACTGTTTGCGTTGGTGGGAGAGGAGGAGTCATGGAGGAGGTGGAAGGTGTTGGTGGGGTCATAGAGTCATAGTCAGAGATGTACAGCATGGAAACAGACCCTTCAGTCCAATCTGTCCATGCCGACCAGATATCCCAACCCAATCTAGTCCCACCATCCAGCACCCGGCCCATATCCCTCCAAACCCTTCCTATTCATATACCCATCCAAATGCCTCTTAAATGTTGCAATTGCATCAGCCTCCACCACATCCTCTGGCAGCTCATTCCATACACGTACCACCCTCTGCGTGAAAAAGTTGCCCCTTAGGTCTCTTTTATATCTTTCTCCCCTCGCCCTAAACCTATGCCCTCTAGTTCTGGACTTCCCGACCCCAGGGAAAAGACTTTGCCTATTTACCCTATCCATGCCCCTCATAATTTTGAAAACCTCTAAGGTCACCCCTCAGCCTCCGATGCTCCAGGGAAACAGCCCCAGCCTGTTCAGCCTCTCCCTATAGCTCAAATCCTCCAACCCTGACAACATCCTTGTAAATCTTTTCTGAACCCTTTCAAGTTTCACAACATCCTTCCAAGAGGAATGAGACTAGAATTGCATGCAATATTCCAACAGTGGCCTAACCAATGTCCTGTACAGCCGCAACATGACCTCCCAACTCCTGTACTCAATACTCTGACCAATAAAGGAAAGCATACCAAACGCCTTCTTCACTATCCTATCTACCTGCGACTCCACTTTCAAGGAGCTATGAACCTGCACTCCAAGTTCTCTTTGTTCAGCAACACTCCCTGGGACCTTACCATTAAGTGTATAAGTCCTGCTAAGATTTGCTTTCCCAAAATGCAGCACCTCACATTTATCTGAATTAAACTCCATCTGCCAATTCTCAGCCCATTGGCCCATCTGATCAAGATCCTGTTTTAATCTGAGGTAACCCTCTTCGCTGTCCACTACACCCCCAATTTTGGTGTCATGATTTGCAGATGCCGGTGATGGACTGGGGTGTACAAAGTTAAAAATCTCAACACCAGGTTATCGTCCAACAGGTTTAATGGGAGGTAAAAACAATGACTGCAGATGCTGGAAACCAGATTCTGGATTAGTGGTGCTGGAAGAGCACAGCAGTTCAGGCAGCATCCAAGTAGCTTCGAAATCGACATTTTGGGCAAAAGCCCTTCATCAGGAATAAAGGCAGTGAGCCTGAAGCGTGGAGAGATAAGCTAGAGGAGGGTGGGGGTGAGGAGAAAGTAGCATAGAGTACAATGGGTGAGTAGGGGAGGGGACAAAGGTGATAGGTCAAGGAGGAGAGGGTGGAGTGTTAGGTGGAAAAGGAGATAGGCAGGTAGGACAAGTCCGGACAAGTCATGGGGACAGTTACTGAGCTGGAAGTTTAGAACTAGGGTGAGATGGGGGAAGGGGAAATGAGGAAACTGATGAAGTCCACATTGATGCCCTGGGGTTGAAGTGTTCTGAGGCGGAAGATGAGGCGTTCTTCCTCCAGGCGTCTGGTGGTGAGGGAGCGATGGTGAAGGAGGCCCAGGATCTCAGTGTCCTCGGCAGAGTGGGACGGGGAGTTGAAATGTTGAGCCACGGGGCGGTGTGGTTGATTGGTGTGGGTGTCCCGGAGATGTTCCCTAAAGCGCTCTGCTAGGAGGCGCCCAGTCTCCCCAATGTAGAGGAGACCGCATCAGGAGCAACGGATACAATAAATGATATTAGTGGGTGTGCAAGTAAAACTTTGGATGTGGAAGGCTCCTTTAGGGCCTTGGATAGAGGTGAGGGAGGAGGTGTGGGCGCAGGTTTTACAGTTCCTGCAGTGGCAGGGGAAAGTGCCAGGATGGGAGGGTGGGTCGTAGGGGGGTGTGGACCTGACCAGGTAGTCACGGAGGGAACGGTCTTTGCAGAAGGCGGAAAGGGGTGGGGAGGGAAATATATCCCTGGTGGTGGGGTCTGTTTGGAGGTGGCGGAAATGTCGGCGGATGATTTGGTTTATGCGAAGGTTGGTAGGGTGGAAGGTGAGCACCAGGGGCGTTCTGTCCTTGTTACGGTTGGAGGGGTGGGGTCTGAGGGCGGAGGTGCGGGATGTGGACGAGATGCGTTGGAGGGCATCTTTAACCACGTGGGAAGGGAAATTGCGGTCTCTAAAGAAGGAGGCCATCTGGTGTGTTCTGTGGTGGAACTGGTCCTCCTGGTAGCAGGTCCACGCCCCCAAACAACCCACCCTCCAATCCTGGCACTTTCCCCTGCCACCGCAGGAACTGTAAAACCTGCGCCCACACCTCCTCCCTCACCTCTATCCAATTCCTATTTTCCTCTAAAGTGCTTATTGACGGTTCAAATAAGATTGGTGACCAGGAGTTCCCCTGTTTTACTCCTTTTAAATATGGAATTTTATTTGTTTTACACTTCTGTCCTTCGATAACTGTGTAATTGTTGGTATGTAAATTCGTAATCAATTTTATGGGTTTTGGTGGTACTGATATTCTATTTAATGCTTTAATAATGTGTTTGTGCCCAATAGAATCGAACGCTTTGGCCAGATCAATAAATATCTCAGATTGCTTTTAGCTCCTTTTTAATAATAATCTCTAATATCTTGATATTTTGATCACAGCTGGCAACTCCTTCGAGGAAACCCTTATATCTTTTGTTTAAATTAATTGTTTGACTTAATCTTTTGGCCATAATTTTTGTAAATAGCCTAAATAATATTGGGCCTCCAATTATCTATTTGTTTTAAGATCTTATTATTTGACTTTGACTTTAGGATGAGCACTGTCCTACTTATTTTAGTACAATCCGGGATATTATGAGTCTTTATCTAAATGGAAAAGATTCTAGGAATAATGGTGTCTTTGTTAAATACTGAGATAATATCTTTAACTCCCATACCAACCAGACCAGCCGCAGATTTTGGGTCCATCGCTAGAATAGCCTGATTTACCTCGTCTGTAGTCACTGGTTGGATTATGGAGGTATTATCCTGATTAACCCTCTCATACTTGACAAAACCTCTAATGTTACACCTTTTCATATGTTACAGCTAATCTATTATTTAAAAATCTTTCTAATTCTTTTTCCAGGGGACAATTACGGTTTGAAGGTGCTCCCATTTTCTCTCTTGCCAAGTATTGCGTTTTGTATTTAAATAGTATTTGGCCCTCTCTATATTTACTCTTCTTTTTAACATTTCTCCTTCTAGCATTATTGATTCCCAAATCGTATCTTTGTTTAGGTGAACTCCTATTAACTTCAGTTATTGTTTTCGTTGTCTTTTTCTTTTTGTCTGTTTTCATTGTTCTCTTGACTACCTCATCCATTATCATTATTATTATTAATCTTGGTACTATTATTTTTATTAATACTGTCATCAATTAGATCAGAAGGTCATTAATTGACTCTTTATTTCGATAACTACACTTGTATATTATATTGTCTGACTCTATTCTTCTTTTTTTCGTTATTCTCCATTACCTCATTATGATTACTCCCCTCTAATTTCTCTTCCTTTTTGATTATCTATAAATTTGTCGATTCTTCTTTCATTAGTTTTATTACCTTTATTAATTTGTTTAGCTAACAATCTTCTCTTATCTGATATTTGTTTGGGAGTTTTACTTTTCAAACACTTGACAATCGCTTTATTTATATATTTATTTCCTATGAATTGTTTTTCAAGCTCTATTAGTTTCCTCATTCGTCCAGGTTCCCTGTTTAGTCTTACTACTAGTACCTTCCTGATTTAACCTGATCTTTCTTATTAACCTTTGTATTCTGCATTCTTTCATTCTGTTCTTTCATTACTCCTAAGGGCAGCATGTCTGTGGCTATCATACTGCCCTAAGCCGATCGCTGAACTGAATTTCTGAGGACAAAAATCACATTGATAAGTCTTATTCATACTTTCATCTTTAGTACGCTACATTTGGGATAATGACATGCAATAGCTTGGTACCCCACTTCCCAATTACACTTCACTCTCACAGACCTTATTCCCTTACAAATTTTCATATGCTTTCTCAACTGGCCTACAGGATTATAATAATTTAAACATGACTCTCACCTAAAATTATCTACTGGGTACTCTATAATTACAGCTATTTACAGGCGTTGGCTCCGTATCTGCTGGCTCAGTGGAAGGATATGCCTCCTCACTTCCATGTGCTCTACTGGTCATAAAATCAACTGGCCCTTTAAAGTTGGTGTTATAAAAAATCCTAGTGTTAGGAAGTCTTACGTCAGGAGGGGCCATTTTGCGAGAGTGTCTTTCTTTGTCACTTTTTCTCTCTCAGTCGTCATCTGGGCTGCTTCGTGCCCGCCCAAAAATGTCTTTATGGTCTCTTCCGCTTGTGTTACAACGGACGACTGTTTCCTTGTTGGCAAATACATTTGGCACACGGTGCCGCCAAAAGCAACCGTGTGGGGCAGTTATTTTCCTGGTTTCCCACTCAACCGGGATATGAAGAGTTCACCATAATCGCTGCTCTTCCAACAAAGGTTTTTCTCAAAAATTGACCATAAGGTCACCAGTGGTCTCTTTTTTTTTTACTTCCGGGTTATATTAGCTGGCCTGGAAAGAGTAATACTCTAGCAACAGAATGAATTGGCTAAAATTACTCGCTGTAGTTAAAATCAGTATTTGATAAAATCTGAATTGATAAAACCACTGAAGTTAATTAAAACCATTCACTGTCTATTGAGTTTCCTCCACCAGGCAGTTACCGGGGGAACCACAAGGAAGTTCAACCAACTTCACAGCCGATAAAAATACATAAAAACGTCTGTGGGTTTAACACTACAGCGAGTTGTTGTTAACTAATAGGTGACAGAGGGGAAGGAAAACAACTCTCTAATCCCAGAGTCTGACCCTGCTTCCCTTCCCTGGGGATGGCCTGCACAGTCAGGCCCCAATATCCACCTCCCCCTATCCCAACGACCCAAGCTGGGACAGAGGGTCTCGATGACCTTAGGCTACCCCCCCACCCCGGAGTGGAATGCAGGCCTGGCTTGCTCGTGTCTGTAGTCTCTTGTTGCTGGGCTCTGCAGTGGACTGTGAGGACTGATCCTCCTGTTGGCCTGGACATTGGGGGGGGGGTGGGGTGGGGGGGTGGTGGATAGGGAGAATGTTGCTGCTGATGCCCCACTCAGTGTCTTCACTCTCTGGATGCTTTCAGTCCCCTCCAGTCATTGGGTGGAGGTTCGGGGTTTGTGGGTGGTATTCGATGGTTGTGAGGATTGTGTTGCTGGTCTCAGGGTGTCTTTGTTCCTCCCTCCCCTCCTCCGAGATTGGGGTGAAGATCTGGACCTCTCGAGAGGGCCTTTTGGCTCAGTGAATCACTGAGTACTGTCTGTTTAAAGTAAGGTTACCAGTTTAATGAAATAAGGCAGCCTGGCGCAGATTTATCCAGCAACACAGAGGTTAAACGCTTCTGTGTTCTGTGGAGAAACTGCGCAATTTAAATTGAACAATAAACAATTTTTATGTTTAAGAGACAGTACAGCCTTAATTACAAGGAATGACCAATTAAATGTAATAAGGTCACATGATTGACAATAGGAAAATCCTGGAATATTTCCTGGAAAATGGTTTTTGTCTTACATACATCATCTTATGCTTACAGTTCAAGGTTTGTTTGAGTCGTCTGTTAATGTCTTATTCATTTTATGAAGACTTCCTTGTCTGCTTTATCTTCTAGTTCAGCTAACTCGGCAAAGCAGAAATGCAGGTTCACAGTGTCAAACCGTAACTTGAAGCCACTTCGTTGTTTTAAATTGAAAAGCCATTTTGTGGTTAATAAAAGCGTACATATACGTGTTCCTGACAACAGCCTAAATTCAAATTTTAAATCCTCAGGGACTCCCCCAGATATACTCAACTGCAGGCCCCTATCTTCCACCAAACCTGGTTTGGATCAGTGAGTTATTGTTGCTCCTCCTCGGGGCTGAAGGAGCCTCCTGATTACTGGGTGGGGTGGGAATGGTTTTCCGATGGTTTGGAATCTCCAGTATCTCCCTTGGATGGGGTTTTGATAAAGGTTTGACCAGTCGTGTGAAGGCTCTTACAGTCAAAGGTGAAACAAAGTTGAAAAATCTCACAACACCCGGTTATAGTCCAACCACTTGATGAAGGAGCGACGCTCCAAAAGCTAGTGCTTCCAAATAAACCTGTTGGACTGTAACCTGGTGTTGTGTGATTTTTAACTTTGTCCACCCCAGTCCAACACCGACCCCTCCAAAAGGGGACACGGGTTAACGTGCAGCACGCTGGTGTGGAATGTTGGGTATTTCTGTGCCCAAGCCCTGGTTGCAAGTTGAATGGCTGTGTCCCTCAGGCTCCAGAAGGTGTGAAGTTGTTTTGTTCTGCAGTCTGGCTTTCACGGTTTTTGAGCTGGGGTGGGAATGGGGGTCTTCCTTTAGTTCTACAAGCTAGTCCCTGTTCCAGACAGCTGCCCCTGAGGCCTGTGTATTACAGTCTCTGGCTCAGCTGAGGCCCAGAGCTGCCTGAGTTCAAAGGTCAGTGAACTTAAGTCCAATGTTCGGAGGATTTTAGTCGAGGATATAGCCACAAGCTGAGGGGAATTTTTGCCCCTTTTATACACATTGGTTTCAAGTGTGGATTTGAGTGCAGCTCGGAAGCCCACTTTGTCTGCGTCTTTACGGTTGTGGTTCAGTCCACGTACCAGGACAATTTGTTTTTCAGTGTTTGTTAGAGTTCTTTTGTATAAACTTCTTGTAAAGTGTGTCTGACCTGTCACTGTCGTGACAGTGGATCAGTTGTTTCTCCTGTAGTAAAGATCTGGACCCCCTCCAAAGGGACCCCTTGGTTCAAGATCGGTCAAAAGAATCACTAGGAGTACGGTCTGTTTAAAGCAAGGTTACCAGTTTAATAAAATAAGGCAGCCTGGCGCAGATTTGTCCAGCAACATGGAGGTTAAATGCTTCTGTGTTCCGTGGAGAAATGGCGCAATTACACTCGAAAATTACACATCATTTTTTTTAAGAGATTAGTCTTATCACATATAATAAGGTGACCTGATTGACAGGCTAATCCAATGATATTCCCTGGAAAAGGGTCTTAATTACCTAAATCACCATGTCATGCAAATTGGCAAGGAATCCCGGGTTTGGAAGTAACTCAGAGTTTGGTGTACCTATGTTCCTCAGTGTCCGATACACTGGAGAAATAGCGTTGGTGGAGGGTGTGGATCCTTCTCTGGATGAAGAACAGCAGAGGTCCTTTGCAGATCTGGGAGAGTGTGACCCTGAGCTGGGGTACGGCTGACTGCAGGGAGAGTGGGTGCCGGTGCCTGGCTGTGAGGGTGGAGCGGAGGATCCGCAGGGAGAACAGTTTCTGGAGGCTTGCTGCAAGTAATGGTCGTCCTGTTTGGTCTGAGAGGAGGGGGGGATCAGTCTTTTACTAAGGAAGGAGATGGGGCTGTAGGAGTGGGTCTGCTTCAGGATGTGTTTGAAGAGCTTCAGGACAGAGGAGATGACTTGGGGGGCGTACAGTGGGAGAGAGACTCCAAGATCCTTGTGGAGGGAGGAGGAGAACTTTCAATGTGGGTATCCTTGGAAGAGGCTTCACAGTGAGGTTACAGTGACTAGGAGAGAGTGAGGGCTGTCGATGCTGGAGAGACAGAGTCAGTGATGCTGGAGAAAGCACAGCAGGTCAGGCAGCATCTGAGGAGCAGGGGAGCCACCATTCAGGGCGCCATTCATCAGGAATGAAGGGGAGGGAAGGCGCTGAGAGAAAAAGAGGGTGGGGATGTGGCTGGGAAGAGTGAATGAATAACTTGAAAAATTTAAACATTCTTCGGCCTTTTTTCAGTGGGAATATCATTTGTCCATTCAGGTGCATTACTAATTAGGTGACAATGTATTTCGCTATTTAAAACACTAAAAGCAATAATAAAATATTAATTTTGTGCACCATCAGAGTTTTAATTTGTCGGTCGTCAATGTATTTGTAAAACTGCTATAAAGTTGAAACCACCGCTCAATGTAATAGGGCTGGTTACTTTCATTATCAAAGCAGTATACCAAGTGAAGGGTTAGAGTCCAAGTTACATGACCATGAAGTTAGTCATTTCCCAATTATCATCTGATGTGATGAGATAATTTTATTATTTCACACCTTTATCTATCCTCCACCTTAAAATGTGACTAAAATATTTAAATTTTAAAGCTCAAAAATTAAAAATATCAAAATAAACCAGAAGAAAGGAAGAAGCCAATTTGGTAACAGGTAAAAGTTAATAAAGTGAAACACATTTGTACAAAGAAAATTTACAGCCAGGAATAGGCCCTTCAGCCCTCCAAGCCTGAGCCGATCCAAATCTACTGCCTTAACCTTTTGCCCACTTCCTAAGCCTCTGTATCCCTCTGCTCCCCACCTACTCATGCATCTGTCCAGAAGCATCTTAAATGAATTTGCCGTGCCTGCCTCTACCACCTCTTCGTTCCAGATGCCCACCACCCTCTGTGTGAAGTATTTGCTGCGTGTATCCCCCTTAAACATTTCACCTCTCACCTTGAAAGTGTGACCTCTCGTTATTGAATCCCTCACCCTGGGAAAAGCTTGTCGCTGCCCACCCTGTCGACACCCTTCATGATTTTGAAAACCTCAATCAGGTCCCACCTCAATCTCCTTTTTTCTAATAAAAACAAACCTAACCTACTCAACCTCTCTTCATAGCTAGCACCTTCCATACCAGGCAACATCCTCGTAAACCTTCTCTGCATCCTCCCCAAAGCGTCCACATCCTTTTGGTAATGTGGCGCCCAGAACTGTACACAATATTCTAAATGCAGCTGAACCAATGCCTTGTACAATGTTAACATGACCTGCCAGCTCTTATACTCAATATCCTGTCCGCTGAAGGCAAGTAAACCATATGCCTTCTTGACTACTCTATCCACCTGTGCAGCCACCTTCAGGGTACAATGGACCTGCACTCCCAGATCTCTCTGCTCATCAACTTTTCCCAACTCTTCTGTTCATTGTATAATTTGCTCTAGAATTAGACTTGCCTAAATGCATCACCTCACACTTGTCTGGATTGAAAGCCATCTGCCACTTCTCCGCCCAACCCTCCAGTCGATCTATATTCTCCTGTATTCTCTGACAGTCCCCAATGCTTTCTGCTACTCCACCGATCTTTGTGTCATCTGCAAACTTGCTGATCATACCAACAGTCCCCTCTTCCAGATCACCTACGTATATTACAAACAACAGTGACCCTAGCACTGACCCCTGTGGAAGACCACTGGTCACCTTTCTCCATTTCGAGAAACTCCCTACAATTACTACTCTCTGTCTCCTGTTGCTCAACCAGTTCTTTATCCACCTAGCTAGAACACCCTGCACACCATGTAATTTCACTTTCTCCATTAGTCTACCATGGGGAACCTTATCAAAAGCCTTACTAAAGTCCATGTATATGATATCAACAGCCCTTCCTTCATCTATCAACTTGGTCACTTCCTCGAAGAACTCTATTAAGTTGGTAAGGAATGATCTCCCCTGCACAAAACCATGTTGCCTATCACTGATAATCACTGCCTATCACAAAGGAGTAGCCATGGGCACCCACATGGGCCCTAGCTATGCCTGCCTCTTCGTAGGATATGTGGAACAGTCCATCTTCCGCAGCTACACTGGCACCATCCCCCACCTTTTCCCCCACTACATCGATGACTGTATCGGCGCTGCCTCGTGCTCCCACAAGGAGGTTGAACAGTTCATCCACTTTACCAACACCTTCCACCCAGATCTCAAATTCACCTGGACTATCTCAGACTCCTCCCTCCCCCTCCTAGACCACTCCATTTCTATCTCGGGCGACCGAATCAACACGAACCTTTACTATAAACTGACCGACTCCCACAGCTACCTAGACTACACCTCCTCCCACCCTGCCCCCTGTAAAAACTCCATCCCATATTCCCAATTCCTTCGTCTCCGCCGCATCTGCTCCCAGGAGGACCAGTTCCAAAACCGTACAACCCAGATGGCCTCCTTCTTCAAAGACCGCTAATTCCCCTCAGACGTGGTTGACGATGCCCTCCACCGCATCTCTTCCACTTCCCGCTCCTCCCCCCTTGAGCCCCGCCCCCCAATCGCCGACAGAACCCCACTGGTCCTCACCTACCACCCCACCAACCTCCATGTACAGCGTATCATCCGCCGTCATTTCCGCCACCTCCAAACAGACCCCACCACCAGGGACATATTCCCCCCCCCCCCCCCCCCCCTATCAGCGTTCCGAAAAGACCACTCCCTCCGTGACTCCCTCGTCAGGTCCACACCCTCCACCAACCCAACCTCCACTCCCGGCACCTTCCCCTGCAACTGCAAGAAATGCAAAACTTGCGCCCACACCTCCCCCCTTACTTCCCTCCAACGCCCCAAAGGATACTTCCATATCCACCACAAATTCACCTGCACCTCCACACACATCATTTATTGCATCCGCTGCACCCGATGTGGCCTCCTCTATATTGGGGAGACAGGTCGCCTACTTGCGGAACGTTTCAGAGAACACCTCTGGGACACCCAGGCCAACCAACCCAACCACCCGTGGCTCAACACTTCAACTCCCCCTCCCACTCCACCAAGGACATGCAGGTCCTTGGACTCCTCCATCGCCAGACCATAGCAACATGACGGTTGGAGGAAGAGCACCTCATCTTCCACCAAGGAACCCTCCAACCACAAGGGATGAACTCAGATTTCTCCAGTTTCCTCATTTCCCCTCCCCCCACCTTGTCTCAGTCAAATCCCTCGAACTCAGCACCACCTTCCTAACCTGCAATCTTCTTCCTGACCTCTCCGCCCACACCCCAATCCGGCCTATCACCCTCACCTTAACCTCCTTCCACCTATCGCATTTCCAATGCCCCTCCCCCAAGTCCCTCCTCCCTACCTTTTATCTTAGCCTGCTGGACACACTTTCCTCATTCCTGAAGAAGGGCTTACTCCCGAAACGTCGATTCTCCTGTTCCTTGGATGCTGCCTGACCTGCTGCGCTTTTCCAGCAACACATTTTCAGCTTTATCACTGATAAGCCCATTCTTTTCTAAACATAAATAGATCCTATCCCTCAGTACCTTCTCCAGCAACTTTCCCACCACAGACATCGGGCTCACTGGTCGATAGTTACCCAGAATAACTACCCTTCTTGTACAGGGGGACAACATGAGCAACCCTCCAGTCCTCCGGCACCTCACCTGTGTTTAAGGATGCCACAAAAATATCTGTCAGGGCCCCAGCTACCAAATGTGTCATCTACGTAGCGGACCCAGATTTTTGGTTTGATGGTTGATAGGGCTGTTTGTTCTAGTCTTTGCATTACTGTTTCTGCCATGAATCCTGAAAGTGGAGATCCCATGGGTGTGCTGTTGGTTTGTTTGTAGATTATGTTGTTGAAGGTGAAGTGGGTGGTGAGGCACAGGTCCACTAGCTTCATGATGTTTTCGATGGTAATGTGATTGATGGTGGTTGGGGTGTGTGTGATGGTCTCTTCTAAAATTTGTGGTTAAGTGTTTCCTTTGCCAGGTCGATGTTGATGGAGGTGAACAGTGCTGTTACGTCGAAGGAGATCATTGTTTCGTCTTCCTCTATTTTGGTGTTTTGGTCATCACAAAATGAAACAAGATAGAAGAGACATTTAACATCATCAACAACACCCTCTCAGGCATAAAGTTCACCAAGGAGGAAGGAACCGACAACAAACTCGCATTCCTGGACGTCACAGTCAAAAGAAAGGACAACGGCGAACTACAAACCGGTGTATACAGAAAACCGACAAACACTGACCAAATACTTAACTACACCAGCAACAATCCCAACACACACAAACGAAGCTGTATCAGAACACTATTCCAACGAGCCACTACACACTGCAGCACAGACGAACTTCAGAAAACAGAGGAGAACCACTTATACAACGTATTCAAGAAGAATGGATACTCAAAATATACAGTGCACAGATTCCTCAAGAACAAACCACGACAAGCAGACCAAACACAGCCAGAAACCCTAACCACCTTACTATACATCAAAGAAGTTTAAGAAATGACAGCCAGACTACTAAGACCCCTCGGAATCCTCGTAGCACTCAAACCCACCAACACTCCCAAACAAAAACTAACCAACTTAAAAGACCCAGTACAACCCATGGACAAAACCAACGTCATCCACAAAATTCCATGCAAGGACTGCCACAAACACTACGTAGGACAAACAGGAAGAAAGTTAGCCACCAGGATACACGAACACCAGCTAGCCACAAAAAGACATGACCCTCTCTCCCTCGTAGCCCTACACATGGATGAAAAAAACCCGCCATTTCGACTGGGACAACACATCTATCCTGGGACAGGCTAAGCAAAGACATGCCAGAGAATTCCTACAGGCCTGGCACTCCAACCACAATGCCATAAACAAACACATAGATCTAGATGCCATCTATCAACCCCTCAGAAAACAAACAGGAAATGACATCACCACAAACCCCAGGAACCCCATCCAGCAGAAAGACCTAAATAGAAAGCAGGAGACAACAGCTTCGCTTCACTTGGAGGTTGCCACTGATGATGTTACCCAACCAGGTAATGAAATGTCTGGATATCAAACCTACAGCTCAGCGAGCAGACCTACACCCTAGGCCTCAGGCGTTCCCATGTGGTAAAGTAGGATATGTAAAGTCACAGTGCTGGTCGGTAAAGAAAGGCATTGTGGGAAAAGATGTGGTAAAAGAGGCTAAGCCAGCAGCATTACTGAAAGTAGGAAAGGAGACTTTAAGAAAAGTTGAGGAGCTGCAGGAGAGTGCACAGACTAGGCAGGAGCTGGGTATGGACTTAGTGCCTGAGTTCTATGAAGAATTTGCCTCTGTGGGTAAAGTTTGCATAGAACATTACAGCACAGTACAGACCCTTTGGCCCTTGATGTTGCGCTGACTTGTAAAACCAATCAGAAGCCCATCTCACCTGCATTATTCCATTTTCAAATATATGTTTATCCAATGACTATTTAAATGCCCTTAAAGTTGGCGAGTCTACTACTGTTGCAGGCAGTGTATTCCACACCCCTACTACTCTGAGTAAATAAACTACCTCTAACATCTGTCCTACATCTATCACACCTCAATTTGAAGCTATGTCTCCTCATGCTAGCCATCACCATCTGAGGATAAAGTCTCCCTGTCCACCCTATCTAACCCTCTGATTATCTTGTATGTCCCAATTAAGTCACCACCTTGTCTCTAACAAAACAGCCTTAGGTCCCTTAGCCTTACCTCATAAGACCTTCCTTCCAGACCAGACAACATCCTGGTAAGTCTCCTCTGAACCTTTTCCAAACCTTCCACCTCCTTCCCATAATGTGGTGACCAGAACGAATACTCCAAGTGTGGTCACACCAGAGTTTTGTACAGCTGCAATACGAACTCATGGTTCTGAAACTCAACTCCTCTACCAATAAAAGCTAACACACCGTACACCTTCTTAACAACCCTATCAACCTGGGTGGCCACTTTCATGGATCTAAAGATCTAAGTACCTGGACACCAAGCTCTCTCTGCTCATCTACACTGCCAAGAATCTTACCATCAGCCCAGTACTCTTTATTCCTGTTACTCCTTCCAAAGTGAATCACTTCACACTTTCCTGCATTAAACTCCATTTGTCACTTCTCAGCCCAGCTCTGCAGCTTATCTCTGTAACTCAGTAACATGCAATATCCTTCCACACTGTCCACAACTCCATCGACCTTAGTGTTCTCAGCAAATTTACAAACCTATTCTTCTCAGCCCTCATCTAGTCATTTATAAAAATGACAAACAGCGTTGGCCCCAAAACAGATCCTTGTAGTAGACCACTAGAAATTGAACTCCAGGATGAACATTTCCCATCAACCACCACCCTCTGTCTTCTTGCAGCTCACCAATTTCTGATCCAAACTACCAAATCACTCAATCCTATGCCTCCATTTTTGAGCAATAGCCTACCGTGGGGAACCTTATCAGACATCTTACTGAAATCCATATACACCACATCAACCACTTTACCATCATCCACCTGTTTGGTCACCTTCTCAAAGAATTCAGTAAGATTTGTGAGGCACGACCTACCCTTCACAAAACCTTGTTGACTATCCCTAACCAACTTATTCCTCCCTCGATGATTATAAATCCTATCTCTTACAATCTTTTCCAACACTTTACCCATAACCAAAGTAAGGCTCACTGGTCTATAATTCCCAGGGTTGTTTCTACTCCCCTTCTTGAACAAGGGGACAACATTTGCTATCGTCCAGTCATCTGTTCATGACAATGATGACCTAAAGATCAAAGCCAAAAGTTCTGCAATCTCCTCCCCGGCTTCCCCAAGAATCCGAGGATAAATCCCGTCCAGCTCAGGGGAATGATCTATTTTCACACTTTCCAGAATTGCTAACACCTCCTCCTTGTGAACCTCAATCCCATCCCGTCTAGTAGTCTTTCCCAGAAAGAAAAGGGGAGGAGGGCAAGAAATTATAATTTTGAGAGATACAGGATCGAATCAGTCTCTAATGGTACGAGATGAACATATTTGGACTCTTTCTGACCTGTTACCCGAGAGAGCAGTAATTTGTGGGACAGACGGACAGAAGTTTAGCGTTCCCCTATGTAAGGTCAAGTTGGAGTGCCAAGGCAAGACTGGGGATGTAACAGTGGGAGTGACTGACATTGGGATTAACAGTGGGAGTGACTGACAGTGGGAGTGACTGACAGTGGGAGTAACAGTGGGAGTGACTGACAGTGGGAGTAACAGTGGGAGTGACTGACAGTGGGATTAACAGTGGGAGTGACCGACAGTGGGAGTGACCGACAGTGGGAGTGACTGACAGTGGGAGTGTCTGACAGTGGGAGTAACAGTGGGAGTGACTGACAGTGGGAGTGACTGACAGTGGGAGTGACTGACAGTGGGAGTAACAGTGGGAGTGACTGACAGTGGGAGTGACAGTGGGAGTGACTGACAGTGGGAGTAACAGTGGGAGTGACTGACAGTGGGAGTGACTGACAGTGGGAGTGACTGACAGTGGGAGTAACAGTGGGAGTGACTGACAGTGGGAGTAACAGTGGGAGTGACTGACAGTGGGAGTAACAGTGGGAGTGACTGACAGTGGGAGTGACTGACAGTGGGAGTAACAGTGGGAGTGACTGACAGTGGGAGTGACTGACAGTGGGAGTAACAGTGGGAGTGACTGACAGTGGGAGTGACTGACAGTGGGAGTAACAGTGGGAGTGACTGACAGTGGGAGTGACTGACAGAGTGTCAGTTCCAGGAATCCAGTTTGTTCTTGGGCACGATTTAGCAGGATCCACGGTGGGAGTGACATCTTGGTGGGTGTGGAGAAGCTCAAGGAAGACAAGGTAACTGTGGAGTTAAAAGGAAAATACCTTGGAATTTTCCCAGACTGTGTAGTGATCAGATCCCACTGTCATTAGGCACAGCACAAAGCAAAAACTAAAGAGAAAGATGAAGGAGTTGAGGTTCAGTTCGCAGACACCTTGTTTGACGTAATGGTGCAGGAAAAAGCTGAACAGGTAAAGGGTCAGGCAGAAGAGTTCAGTGCTGAAAGGCTAATGGACTTAGAACAGAAAGACAAGACGATAAAAGATCTATACGTTGATGCATAATCAGAAAAGGAGGCAGAGAATATTCCTGACGGTCATTATCTGAAAGGTAGAATCCTAAGGTGGAACTGGAGACCACGGCAGGTTATTGTAGAGGAGAAACGGGCAAAGTGCACCAGACTGTGTTACCGGGAGCATCTAGCCAGACGGGTAGCACATGTATTACCAGTAGGAGATCACCAAGGGGTACGGAAGACTCAGGCTAAGGTATAAAAGCATTTCTATTGGTCTGGAATGCACAAGGATGTGGTTAACTTTTGCCGTATGTGTCATACATGCCAAATGGTAGGGAAGCCACAGGCGGTAATAAAACCAGCACCTTTGTTGCTAATTCCCGCATTTGAAGAACCTTTTGCGCTGGAATTGTGTAGGTCCCCTCCCGAGAACTGAAAGTGGGAACCAGTACTTGTTAAACATAATGGATGTGTCTACCAGATTTCCTGATGCAATTCTATTACAAAGTATTAAGGCAAAAAGGGTGGTACTGGAGTTAATAGCTTTTTTCACACGGTATGGGCTACCCAGAAAGATTGAGTCAGACCAAGGATCTAATTTTACTGCAAGGTTTTTTAAAGAAGTCATGGATAGCTTAGGTATAACAGCACTTTAAATCCAGTGCATATCATGCTGAATCCCAGGGAGCTTTGAAAGGTAGGCATCAGACCCTGAAGACCACGTTAAGAGCGTACAGTCAGGGTTACCCGAATGATTGATATTAATTAAAGAGAAATTGACAGGACTGAAGTCAGAGATCTCACACTTGGATTATGTATCGGAGGGGAAGGAGACATTAAATTGGGTAGGTGGGTTAGCTAAACAACACTTGAAGAGGGTACAGCATTAAATAAGGAGAAAGCGAGAACAGCAGATGCTGTGGATCAGAATCAAGTGTGTGGTGCTGGAAAAGCACAGCAGGTCAGGCAGCATCTGCAGAGCAGGAGAGTCAACCTTTCGGGCATAAGCTTTTCATCAGGAATTATGCTTGAAACGTCAACTCTACTGCTCCTCAAGGGCTGCCTGACTGGCTGTGCTTTTCCAGCACCACACTCTTGACACAGTATAGAATGAAGCAAGTGGCAGATAAAATCTTGGAAATTCGGCCATTTTCCCATGGGGATGATGTATTAGTGTTGTTACCAGTGGTAGGAGATCCCTTCAAAGCCAGGTTTAGTGGTCCCTATCAAATTGAGAAAAAGTTGAGTCAGGTAAACTATCTGGTAAAGATGCCAGATGGGAAAAAAACTGTATCAGGTATGTCATGTTGAATATGTCGAAATTATATTGTAATAGAAAGAAGGAACTGGAGAACTAGGAGTTAGTGACTGCCCCGCAGAGTGAGGAATGAAATCCAGGTGATGTGGAGTTCGATGCGCCTCAAAATATGTTAAACAATGAGGAGGTCCTTCAGGAGTGGGGTAGGTTAGTGAACTCTCTGTCTCAGAAGCAAAGAACCCAGTTAAAAGCGAAAGAGAAAATGCTGGAAAATCTCAGCAGGTCTGGCAGCATCTGTAAGGAGAGAAAAGAGCTGACAAAGGGTCAGTTAGGCTCGAAACATCAGCTCTTTTCTCTCCTTACAGATGCTGCCAGACCTGCTGAGATTTTCCAGCATTTTCTCTTTTGGTTTCAGGTTCCAGCAGCCGCAGTAAATTGCTTTTAACCCAGTTAAAAGGTTTGTTGTAGCAGTATGAGGACATACGCAGGAATAAGATGGGGAGGACTAATACGATTGTGCATGAGGTAGACATAGGGAATGCTGTTCCGATAAAACAACACCCCTACAGGCTTAATTCTTTCAGAAGAAAGTGGATGCGATGCTCTACGAAGATATCATCAAACCAAGTCAGAGTGAGTGGAGTTCGCCAATTGTGTTAGTTCCCAAGCCTGATGGGTCTCAACGATTTTGTGTGGACTATTGGAAGGACAATGCCATAACAAAATTGGACTCCTACTCAACACCAAGATTGGAGGACTGCATAGAGAAACCAGTTAAACACACCAGTTACATCACAAAGTTGGAATAACTCAATGGTTATTGACAGGTACCTTTATCAGAGAAAGCGAAAGAAATCGCTGCGTTTGTAACTTCAAATGGGCAATATCAATTCAAAATGATGCTTCTTGGAATGAAAAACATTCCAGCCACATTCCAAAGGCCCTTGAACAGGGGTGTGGTTGGGTTAACAAACTGTGCAGTCAATCGGGATAATGTCGTGATCTTGAATAAATCATGGAAAGATCACATGGTACACTTGACAGAGCTCTTTGAACGATGAAGAGAAGCAAAACTGGTAGTTAGATTAGATTCTGTACAGTGGAAACAGGCCCTTCGGCCCAACAAGCCAACACCGACCCTCCAAAGAGTAACCTAACCAGACCCATTTCCCTCTGACTAATGCGCCTAACACTATGGGCGATTTAGCATGGGCAATTCACCCTAACCTGCACATCTTTTGGTCTGTGGGAGGAAACCAAGCATCCAGAGGAAACTCACGCAGACATGGGGAGAATGTGCAAACTCCACACAAACAGTCACTTGAGGCTGGAATCAAACCTGGGTCCCTGGCACTGTGAGGCAGCAGTGCTAACCACTGTGCCACCGTGCCGCCCATAATAAACTTAAAGAAAACAGAATTTGCAAAAGCAGAGGTGGCATTCTTAGGACATAATATCGGTCATGGAAGGTTGACCCCAAGGAACATCAAGACAATGGACATCAAGGAATTTCCACAAACAACCTCAAAGAAAGAGGTGCTTCCATTTTTGGGACTAAGCTAATTCTACCGGAAGTTTGTTCAGCAGCATAGCAGCACCAATTTACTGAAGAAGAGCACAAAATTTTGGTGGAAAGCACAATGCTAGGAGGCATTTGACAATTTAAAAGCAGTTACAGCCACTGCACCAGTTTTAGCTACACCAAACATTTTGAAACTCTTTGAAGTTGCAATCGATCTAGCCACATAGGAGTTGGAGCTGTACTGCTACAGAAAGATGATGATAGAAACGAACGGCCAATTGGCTACTTTTCAAAGAAACTCAACACCCACCAGAGAAAATATTCTACCATCGAAAAGGAATTATTGAGTTTGGTACTGGCCTTACAACATTTTAATGTTTGTGATGAATAATGTGTCAGAGACAGTTGTGTACACGGATCTCAATCCTCTTACATTCTTGGAACAATTTAAAGACAAGAAAATGAGACTATTTCATTGGAGTCTTATGTCACAGACTTTTAATTTACAAATTGTACATGTTGCAGGTCGTAAAAATGTGATAGCTGGTGTGTTATCAAGGATTTAACGGATAAAGTATAGATAAGATTGACCAGATTCCAATGTTATATATATGTGTGCAGAAATTAATATGAACTTGTCCTATGTTAATGTCCTATGTATTTCATTGTGATGGGGTTAAGAAATTGAAAACAAAATGAAGCGATCTTTTCATTATGATGGTTCATTTGTTTCTTAAGGGGGAAGGTGTTACGAAGTTGAAAGCATGTACTGTACCTTTAAGAGAGACTGAAAGTTGGCAAGCATCTATCATGTGACTGACTAGCAGGCATAAAATGAACTGGGAAATTTGAAGATGTAACATTTGGTTGTAATCTAGATACCTGAGTTGTTTTCCCAGCAGTTTGAATTTAACCAACCAATTTAAATTATGCCCCAAGATACTAAAACCCAATCAAATTTCAATTTTACTGTTTTGACAACATCGAACCAATGAGACAATCAAATGTTTGGGGTATAAAGCTGTAGGCATTTTGAAAGTTAGACAGAGAGTAACTGCCACTGAGAGAGAGAGAGATTGCCATTCAAACTCTCTATCAAAGGTACCTTTTCCATATAAAACATCTTCACAACAAAAGATAGAAGATGACCCAGGGGGATCTACAGTTGAAAGAAGGAGGACACCAGACATGACAGCTGCTGTTTGGTTTTGAAATTAAGTTGATGTAATTTTAATATGGATGAATATTGGAACATCTCCGAGACACCCGCACCAATCAACCAAACCGCCCCGTGGCCCAACATTTCAACTCCCCCCTCCCACTCTGCCGAGGACATGGAGGTCCTGGGCCTCCTTCACCGCCGCTCCCTCACCACCAGACGCCTGGAGGAAGAACGCCTCATCTTCCGCCTCGGAACACTTCAACCCCAGGGCATCAATGTGGACTTCAACAGCTTCCTCATTTCCCCTTCCCCCACCTCATCCTAGTTTCAAACTTCCAGCTCAGTAACTGTCTCCTTGACTTGTCCAGACTTGTCCGACCTGCCTATCTTCTTTTCCACCTATCCACTCCACCCTCTCCTCCCTGACCTATCACCTTCATCCCCTCCCCCACTCACCCATTGTACTCTATGCTACTCTCTCCCCACCCCCACCCTCCTCTAGCTTATCTCTCCATGCTTCAGGCTCACTGCCTTTATTCCTGATGAAGGGCTTTTGCCCGAAATGTCGATTTCGCTGCTCGTTGGATGCTGCCTGAACTACTGTGCTCTTCCAGCACCACTAATCCAGAATTTGGTTTTCAGCATCTGCAGTCATTGTAACAATATACTGTTCCAATATTCAAGGTAAAAACAGAGTTGGAGGCAGATAATAAGCAGTTAGGGGAAAAGAGGCTTAGAGTTGTAAATAGTTGTTGTTTAATGTTCACTTTTAGAGTTAAAGAATAAATTGATATTTTTCTTTAAATCGTGGAATTTGGGAGTTCTCTGTCACTCCTACTTGAACAGATTACAAGGTGAGGTGAGCTTTTCTGGGGGTTTGGTTTAATTAGCAGAGCCGTCCACTTCCAGGTTGTAACAATTCTAAAATCTTTCCCCTTTACTCTAAGGCTATGTCCTTGGGCCCCAGTCTCTCCTGCCAATGGAAACATTTTCCCAACATCCACTCTGTCCAGACTGTTTAGTATTCTATAAGTTTCAATCAGATCCCACCCCTCCGATCCTTCTAAACTCCATGGAATATAGACCCAGAGTCCTCAAACATTCCTCATATGTTAAGCCTTTAATTCCTGGCATTGATCATGGGAACCTCCTCTGGACCCGCTCCAGGGCCAGTACATACTTCCTGAGGTTTGGGGTCCAAATTGCTCATCATACTCCAAATGTTATCTGACCAGACCTTTCTAAAGCCTCAGAAGTCCATCCCTGCTTTTGTATTCTCGTCCCAGTGAGCTGAATGACAACATTGTATTCACCTTCCTAACTCCCGACTCCACATGCAAGTTTATCTTAGAGAAACCTGGACTAAGTCTTCCAAGTACCCTTGCACTTCAGATTTCTGATTTTATTTCCCATTTAGAAAACAGTCCATGTCTCTACTCTTCCCACCAAAGTGCACAACCTCACACTTTCCCATGTTGCATTGCATCTGCCACTTCTTTGCCCACTCTCTTAACCTGACCAAGTCTTTGTGAAGGCTCCCCCTCTCCTCAATACTACCTGCCCTTCCACCGATCTTTGTATTATCTGTAAACTTCGCCAGAATGCCCTCAGTTCCTTCACCCGGATCATTAAAAGTTGTGGTCCCAACACTGACCCTTGTGGAACACCACTTGTCACCAGCTGCCATCCTGAGAAAGACTCTTTTATCCCCACTCTCTGCTTCCTGCCAGACAGCCAAGCTTCTATCCATGCTCGTACCTTGCCTCTAACACCATGGGCCCTTACCTTACTCAGTAATCTCCTGTGTGGCACCTTGTCAAAGGCCTTCTTGAAGTCTAGGTCGATAACATCCATTGGCTCTCCTTGGTCTGACCTGATTGATTGTTGTCAGCTCAAGGATTTCTAACAGATTTGTCAGGCATGCCCTCCCCTTGATGAAACCATGCTGACATTGCCTTATTTTACACTTCCAAGTATCCAGAATCTCATCCTTCACAATGGACTCCAAACTAATTGGCGTATAATATCACTGACTCCAGTGATACCTGCAAGATGACTACTAACACCTCCACTATTTCTTCAGCGATCTCCTTCAGAACATTGGCCTATAGTCCATCTAGTCCAGATGATTTATCCACCTTCAGACCATTCAGTGTTTCTAGCACTTTCTCCTTGGTGATGGCCACCATACTCACCTCTGCCTCCTCATTCTCTTGAATTTTTGTGATATTACTTGTGTGTTCCATCATCGTAATGACACAAAGTATTTGCTCCCCATCAATACTTCTCCAGCATCATTTTCACGTAGCCCAATGTCTACTTTCACCTTTCTTTTGCCCTTTATATATATCTAAAGAAACTCTTGCAATCTTTCCTAACATTATCAGCTAGCTTACCCTCATATTTAATCTTCTCCCTCCTTATGTCTTTCCTCGTTGTCCTCTGTTGGTCTTGATAGGCTTCCCAATCCTCTGACTTCCCACTGCCCTTTTGCCATATTATATGCCTTCGCTTTTGCGTTTATGCTGTCCCTGACTTCACTGGTCAGCCTTGGCCACCTCTAATTACCAACAGCTTATCCATCAGATGCTTTCTCCTGAAGTTGGACTCAGGGTGACAGAGTGCCCTCCCCTGTTGCCAATGTGTGGGTAACATCCCTCTCTCTTCGGTAAACACAGATGTAATGTATTCATTTAACATCTCAACCCTGCTCCTCTCCTGCATGTATAAATCTCTTTCTGATCTCTAATCCATCTGATTTCTGTTCATAGAGTTATACAGAACAGAAACAGACCGTTTGGTCCAACTCATCTGTGTCGACCAGATATCCCAATCTAATCTTGTCCCATTTGGCCCATACCCCTCTAAACCCTTCCTATTCATATACCCATCCAGATGCCTTTTAAATGCTGTAATTGTACCAGCCTCCACCACATCCTCTGGCAGCTCATTCCATACATGCACCACCCTCTGTGTGAAAAAGTTGCCCTTACATCCTTTTTAAACCTTTCCACTCTCACCCTAAACCTAAGCCCGCTAATTCTGGACTCCCCCACCCCAGGGAAAAGACCTTGTCTCTTTACCTTACCCATGCCCCTCATGATTTTATAAATCTCTGAGGTCACCCCTCAGCCTCCGGTGCTCCAGGGAAAACAGCCTCCCTCTACAATTCAAACTCTTCAACTCCCGTTACATCCTTCTAAATCTTTTCTAAACTCTTTCAAGTTTAAAAACATCTTTCCTATAGGAGGGAGACCAGAATTGTACGTGGGTGTTCCAAAGGTGGCCTAATCAATGGCCTGTATGGCTATGACGTGACCTCTCAACTCCTATACTCAATGTTCTGACCAATAAAAGCAAGTGTCGCCTTCACAACTCAGTCTATCTGTGACTCTGCTTTCCAGGAACTACGCACCTGCACCCATAGGTCTCTTTGTTCAGCATCCCTCCCTAGAGTGCTACCATTAAACTCTATAAGATCTAGCCTAGTTGCCTTACCAAAATGAAACACCTCTCACTTACTCTAATTGAACTCCATCTGCCACTCCTCGGCCATTATGGATGAGTTTGGGAGACTTTGGGATTTCCCTGTGTGTTAGCTGCCATTCCTTCATTCGTAATGCAGAATCCCTTTGCTTTGTCACATCTCTAAACCTTCTGGATTTGACTCTGAACTGGCCCTACTGCGTGACAGCTGTCAGAGCATTCTTTTGTAATGTGACTTCATTCCTATCTCCTTTCTCAGTCACCGAGTTCTCAATTTGTTTGCCCGACTGAAGCCTTCTGAGGGAGTAGACCTCAACGTGTCCAAAATAGCTCCGCCTTTGGAAGCAGGCCATTGGTCAGCTGCGGTTATCCCAGCAACCTTTGATTCCGATTATCTGGTCCAGTTCTGTTCCTGTTTTCATCCTGTAACCTTTGATCCCCTCAACAACCAAGAACTCATCTATCTTTGTTTTAACTATACTCAATGACCTGGCCTCCACAGCCTTCCGGGGCAAATGGGGTCAGCTAGTGATTAGGTAAGAAAAAGGGGGGCTCAGGTTTTCTATCAGCCATAGAGATGTGCAGCTTGGGAACAGACCTTTTGATCCAACCTGTCCATGCTGACCAGATATCCCAACCTAATCTAGTCCCATTTACCAGCATTTGGCCCGTATCCCTCTTAAACATTTCCTATTCATATACCTATCCAGATATCTTTTAAACATTGTAATTGTACCAGTCTCCACCAATTTGTCTGGCAGGAGGAGGTAGAGGAAGAAAAATTGCAGATGCTGGAATCCCAGGTAGACAATTAGGAGGCTGGATGAACACAGGAAGGCAGGCAGCATCAGGAGGTGGAGAAGGCAACTTTTCGGGTGTAACCCTTCCTCAGGACTGCGGGGTCGGTGGAAGGGGAGCTGCAGGTAAAAGGTGGGGGGGGAGTGGTATTTGGGGGAGTGGTGTTTGGGGTGTGGAGAGGGGCGGGGATAGGTGAAGACTGGGAGAGGGTATGACCTGGGTTGGTCAATGGGAAGAATTGATCCAGTTCGTAGCTGGAAGGGAGGGGCTGGGAAGGGGCCAGGGGATAGGAAGGGAGGTCATTTGAAATCGGAGAACTCAATGTTGAGTCCCCCTGGCTACAGGCTGTCCAGGTGGAAGATGAGGTGTTGTTCCTCCAATTTGCTGTCTGATCCATTGTAGCAATGGAGGAATCCAAGGACGGTTATATCAGAGGGGAGTGGGAAGGGGAATTAAAATGGGGGGTGACTGGGAGGTCAGGCCAATCCCTGCAGGCCCGGCTGAGATGCTCAGTGAGCTGTTCCCTAAGTTTACGTTTGGTCTCCCCAATGTAGAGGACACCACATTGGGAGCACCTGATGCAGTAAACTAGGTTGGAGGAGAGGCAGATGAACCTCAGTCCTTCCAGGTGAGACAGTTTGGGGCCCTGAATAGAGGTGAGGGGGGGGGGGGGGGTATACCAGCAGGTTTTGGACCTTTTCTGGTTACAGGGGAAACTACCTGGGGGTTCGGGGGGGGGGGGGGGGGGTGCAGTCGGTGGGGAGAGTGGCGCAAACCAAGGACTGTCAAAGGGAACAGTCCTTGCGGAAGGCAGAGAAGGGTGGGGACAGGAAGGTGTTCTTGGTGGTGGGGTCTAGTTGGAGTTGGTGGAAGGGTTTGAGGATGATGCATTGGATGCAGAGACTGGTGGGGTGGTAGGTGAGGACAAGGGGAACTCTGTCTTTATTGTGTTGGGAGAGGGGTTTTCGAGCAGTGGAACGGGGAATGAAGGTGGTGCGGTGGGGGGGGGGGCTGTCTGGATGACGGAGGGGTGGGGGGGGGAAACACATTGTTCAAAATAGGCGGACATCTGGGATGCTTGGGAGTGGAACGTCTCCATGTCCAAGCATATGCAGCGGAGGGGGAGGAATTGGGAGAACAGGTTGGAGCTCTTGCAGGATACTGGGTGGGAGGAGGCAGAGTCCAGTTAATTATGGGAGTCTCCAGTCCATCTGTCGCCAGAGAGAGAAATGGAGAGATCAAGAAAGGGGAGGTGGTGTCTGAGATGGACCAAGTGAATTTGGGGGCAGGGTGGAAGTTGTGGGGAAAGTTGATGACCTGCTCCAGTTCAGCCTGGGTGCAGGATGCTGCACCAATACATCGATGACTGCAATGGTGGAAGAGTTATGGCACAGTGCCTGTGTAGGTACTAAAGAGGGACTGTACGACAAAGAGGCAGGGCCTAGCTGGGGCCCATCCGGGAACATGGCCACACCCTGGATTTGGAGAAAATGGGAGGAGCTAAAGGAAACATTGTTGAGGGTGAGGACCAGTTCAGACAGGCAGAAGAGGGTATTGGTGGAGGGGACTGGATGGGTCTGTTGGAGAGGAAGAAGTGGAGGGCCTAGAGGCCATCCATGTAGGGTACGGACATGTATAAGGACTCATGTCCATAGTGAAGATAAAGCACTGAGGGCCAGGGAACTGGAACTTACTGAAGAGAGTGGTTTGTACCGAGGATGTAGGTGGGAAGTGCCTGAACCAAGAGGAAGAGGATGGAGTTGAGGTAGGACAAGATGAGTTCGGTGGGGCAGGAGCATGCTGTGATGATGGGCTGGCCAAGGTAGTTGGGTTTGTGGATCTTGGGGAGCAGGTCGAACCGGGCAGTGTGGGGCTGGGGAACTATGAGTTTGGAGGCAGTGTAGGGGAGATCACCAGAGGCAATGAGGGCACAGACAGTGCGAGTGATTTTGGCCTGACGGGTCGCAGTGGGGTCGCGGGCAAGGGGGAGTTAAGATGTGGTGTCGGAGAGTTGGCGTTCGGCCTCTGCAACAGAGAGGTCCATTCTCCAGATCACCACCCTGCCTTTGTCAGCAGGTTTCATGGTGAACTGTGGATTGGTGCACAGTGAGTGGAGTGTTGCCTGTTTGGAGAGGATGGGATGGGGTGGGGGGGGGGGTGGAGAAATTGAGGTGGTTGATGTCACGTCAGCAGTCTGCAATGAAGAGGTCCGGGGGGAAGTTAAGAGGCCGGGATGGAGGGGTGGTGGTGTCCAAAGGGAAGCAGAAGGTTGGAGGCGGGAGAAGGGATCCTCGGAGGGAGGTTGGGAGTCTTTGTCAGAGACGAAGATGCAAAGGCGGCGCAAGAAGAGCTCCACATCATGGCGGAACTCGTCGAGGTGGGGTGGAAGGGCACAAACATGAGCCCTTTCCTGAGGACGGACTGTTCCCCTTCAGAGTTCAAGGTTGGGAGGGGACAGTGAATATGTGGCAAGGCTCAGGGGTGGGGTTTTTGGGGGGGGGTCTTGAGGGTAAAGGAAAGGAGGGGAGGAAGGGCGACAGGGTGTAATAGGTAAGGGTTGGATGTGGTGGTGGGGGGGAGAAGAGCATGTGTGGGAGGAGGAGTGGGATGTGGGGAGGGGTGTGGAGAAGAGAGGAGAGGTGGAGGGGTGGGGGCATTGTGGGACTGGGCAGGTGATGATGGACAGCTGGTGTGCTGGCTACTTGTAGATGGGCAGTAGGACTCAGGAGTGACCCTGGGGATCAGAGTCCGTATGTTGATTGGAGAGTGGGCGGAGTCCGGAATGGGGGTGGGAGTTCCCGGGAAGTCGAGGCCAGTCCCAGTCCTTTCAGTGGAATCCAAGGCAGCGTTGGAGGATTCAACAGGAGGGGAGATGAAGGGTGAAGGTGAGTTCCTGTGTGTCCCGGTCAATGTGGAAGAGTTGGGTTCCAGAGCAGCGTCAGACTGGAGAGGGTGGGGGAATGGGGTGAGGTTTTCACGTGGGTAATGGCAGCAACGGGGTGGAGGGGTGGGTCTGGATGTGGCTGAAATCAGAGCACAGATTTCGAACAGTAAGTTCTCCTACTCAGGGAGTACAGCAGAGTTCTGGGAATGTCCGATAAACAGAAAAACCATTTGTTGAGCATGTGGATTGAGCAAGGATATTGTGAAACTTGAAAGGGTTCAGAAGAGATTTACAAGGATGTTGCCAGGGTTGGAGGATCTGAGCTACAGGGAGAGGCTGAACAGGCTGGGGCTGTTTTCTCTGGAGCGTCGAAGGCTGAGGGTTGATCTTATGGAGGTTTATAAAATTATGAGGGGCATAGAGTCATAGAGATGGACAGCATGGAAATAGACCCTTCGGTCCAACCCATCCATGCTGACCAAATAGACAAGGTCTTTTCCCTGCAGTGGGGGAGTCCAGAACTAGAGGGCATAGGTTTAGGGTGAGAGGGGAAAGATATAAAAGAGACCTAAGGGGCAACTTTTTCACACAGAGGGTGGTACGTGTACAGAATGAGCTGCCAGAGGAAGTGGTGGAGGCTGGTACAATTACAGCATTTAAAAGGCATCTGGATGGGTATATGAATAGGAAGGGTTTAGAGGGATATGGGCTGGGTGCTGGCAGGTGGGACTAGATTGGGTTGGGATATCTGGTCGGCATGGACGGGTTGGACCAAAGGGTCTGATAAATTAAAATGCATTAATTTTCTATTTACCCTATCCATGCCCCTCAGGATTTAATTACCTTGTTCTCTGCTTTGTCCCTGCCTGCCCTGACTTTGACTTGCTTCTTTTCTCAACTGTACCTGTCTTAGATTGATCCTTTCGTCAGGATATCCTGGGTCCCACAACCTCCCCCCAACCTTAATCGTTCAAATCCTCTTGAGCAGCTCTAGCAAGTCTCCCTGCCAGTATATTGGTCCCTTCCAATTCAGGTGCAATCCGTCCTTCTTGTACAGGTCACTTCTACCCCAGAAGAGATTCCAATGATCCAAAAATGTGAATCCTTCTCCCATACACCAGCTCCTCAGCCATGCATTCATCTGCTCTATCCTCCTATTCCTGCCCTCACTGGCTCATAGCACCAGGAGTGATCCAGATATTAATACTTTCTAGGACACCCTTTTTAAATTCCTGCCTAACTCTCTGTAATCTCCCTTCAGAATCTCAACCTTTTCCCTTCCAATGTCGTTGGTTCCAATGTGGACAATGACTTCCTGCTGGCCCCTCTCCCCCGTGAGAACATTCTGCACCCTCTCTGAGACATCCTTGATCCTGACACCAGGGAAACAACACCCCATTCTGCTTTTTCTCTGCTGGCCACAGAAACGTCTGTCTATGCCTCTGACTAGAGAGTCCCCTAACACATTTGTTCTCTTGGATCCTGACATATCCCTCATTGCATTAGAGCCAGCCTCAACCCCAGAAACTTGGCTGTTCATGCCACATTCCCCTGAGAATCCATCACCCCCTACATTTTCCAAAACAGCATACTAATTTGAAATGGGGATAGCCACGGAAGACTCCTGTACTACCTGCCTACCTCTCTTCCCTTTCCTGGAGTTAACCCACCTATGTGACTGTATCTGTAACTTTTCCCCCTTCCCATAACTGCCATCCATCACATTCCCTTGCTCTTGTAAATTCCTCATTGCCCCTAACTGTCGCTCCAACCAATCCATTTGATCTGATAGGATTGCAGATATAATCTTCAGTAACACGTAAACACTCCATAAACTCCCACACCCGACAAGAAGGCCATTTCACTTTACTAAAGGCCACTTTTGCTTCTTCCAACCTGCAGACCCAGAAAATAGTACCATCTTGTTCTTCTACAAAACACTGCTCCAGGCTAACTTAATACTTATGGCTTATGTTTTAAATTTTAATCAAATATCTCAATAAAACATATAATCAAGAAAGGTGACACAGTGGCACAGTGGTTAGCACTGCTGCCTCGCAGCGCCTGAGACCCGGGTTCAATTCCCAACTCAGGCGACTGACTGTGTGGAGTTTGCACGTTCTCCCCGCGTCTGCGTGGGTTTCCCCCAGGTGCTCCGGTTTCCTCCCACAGTCCAAAGATGTGCAGGTTATTAGGTGAATTGGCCATGCTAAATTGCCCGTAGTGTTATGTAAGGGGTAAATGTAGGGGTATGGGTGGGCGGCGGGTCGGTGTGGATTTGTTGTGCCGAAGGGCCTGTTTCCACACTGTAAGTAATCTAATCTAATTTTTAAAAAACCCACCCTACTCACTACTGCAGACTTACAGCAAGGCCACATTTAAAACTATTCACTTACCTGTTTCTGCGCTGTGACCTCTCCCAAACAGATTCCTCCAAGATCAGTTGTGAATTTCACTGTTTGTGAATTTTCCCAGACGCACTCCGATGTCCAGTGATACTTGAATTCAACAGCAAAGGCAGTAACTGCGCAGGTTCACTGCTGTATCAGGGAGCAGTGTGGGTTTCTTTTTCTCTCTCTCTTCTCTGACCAGCACTGACCCCACCACGTGCAGCCTTTGTCTGTTCCTCTACCCTTAAAAAGTGCCATTTTAAAACTTTTTTTCAAAGTTCCAAAACAATGCAACAGCATATAAAACAGTCATTGCTGCTCCTAGAAATCGAGGAAATCACCTCCAATGCCTAAAATCTTCAAAAAAGGTGCAGCTTGTTACAGGCAGAAAGTTTTCCCATCCTCCATCTTAGAATACCCAGAATCCTTTCATTTTCAGATCACTCCTCAGCCATCCTTCCAAGGAGAACTGTCCCAACTTCCTCAATCTATCCTCATCGCTGAAGTTTCTTATTCCTGGAACCATTCCTATAATTCCCTTCGATAGTGTCTCCAATGTATTCACATCTTGCTATGTAATGGAGCAGACCAGACTCTCT
This sequence comes from Chiloscyllium punctatum, assembly GCF_047496795.1. Classification (NCBI taxonomy): domain Eukaryota; kingdom Metazoa; phylum Chordata; class Chondrichthyes; order Orectolobiformes; family Hemiscylliidae; genus Chiloscyllium; species Chiloscyllium punctatum. The sequence continues at coordinate 123,866,684 of NC_092746.1, read as the reverse complement.
CATATTATTTGAATAAGGTAGCCTAGACGTTTGCCTTCAAGATAAAATAATGTGAAGTACTGTGTTCCTGAAGCAATGCAACTGGTCAAACTACTCGATGTTAAGTGAAATAATGTATTTAAACACTGAAATTTATTTAAATTCCTTTTGGAAATCAATATATACCACATCAACAGTGGTACCATCATTGACTGTTTCTGTTACCTATTAAGTTAGTTCAACACCATTTTGCCTTTAGAAATCAGAGCTGACTCTTCCTAGTCAATCCACCTTTTACCATGTGACCACTAGCTCGATCCCAAATAATTATTTCTAGAAGTTTCCCCCACCATCAAAGTTTGGCTAACCTGTCTGTAATTGCTGGGATTATCTTTACAACCTTTCTTGAACAAGACTAATGTTTGTGACTTTTTCCTTTCAGTCTTCTGGCACCTCACCCTTGGTCCATTAGGTATGAAAGATTAAGACCTCAGGATATCTGTTCATTTTCAGTTTGTGTTTTTTCTGCCTTAACCCGTCACATGCCACTTTTTCTCTCGTGCTAATTGATTACCTGGGAATTCTGGATTTGTCTGTCCTACCTTTCCTGTTTGAGAGAACGTATCGCATGTGTACTCAAACCATCAGCCCTTTGAAAGTGATCCTTTGTTCAGCTACTGGATTTCTGCCAGATCTCTTATTCTAGTTAATCCCACTTAGCTCTGCTCTTGCCCCAGTGAAATCAGTTCTCTGCCAATTGATTTGTTTTTGGTCTACATTGCTATTCATCATTCTTCAACACCATCCTGAACCTTGTGATACAATGAATCACTGCCTCTTAAATATTCCCTCACTATCGTTTGGTCTACTTGGCATACTTCATTTCTAAAGAATGTTTTCTTCCTTCCTGGACTGGAAACATCACTGCTGTTGGAAAGTTTCTTGAACACGATCTATCAGTGTTCCAGTTATGTGTTTGGGTAATTGAAGTCCTCTGCATTATCTATTCTATAACATTGGTACTTTTCAGTAACTATCCTATTGTTTCCTTTGGGTCTTCACAGCTTTGACACCCTGTTTGTATGTGCGGTCTACCTCTAGATAAAGCTATCCTAGTTGGATATCAATTGCATCATAATAGTTCATTAATTAGTCTTGATGTATTATTATTATAAGATTTCATTCAAGTATTTAAGACAGTCATTCTTTAAATAACTAAGCCCAGATCCTTAGCTCCATTCATTTGGCCATTTTCCCTTTCACTTTCTGTAGTTACTTAATGGCACTACCTCTGCAGATTTGTTCGTCTGCATCCTTTGTACAGGTTGGAGGTTTGCAGCCAATACCAAGCAGAACAGAAAAAGATAGGCCCAAGGGGCTAAATTCACCAAACAACAAATATCACCCACCAACAGGGACTCAAAGCCATTCTGGTCAGCTGTCTAAAGACATTTACATCATTTGATACGTGTCTCCTTAACCCATCACCCTGTATCTACTTTATATACAACATTCTATATTGTTTCAACTAAATCTTATATTAAAAATATTACTACAATGAAAGGCCATGTATCAATTACAAATTATGGTCACCTTCATCTGTTCTTGAAAATTGGCAAGACCTCGAACATCTGGGCAATTGGTAAGTCATTTGCCCAAGATATCGTTTGTTTAAAGCGTTAAATCCCAAGAAACCTTAGCAGACTATTATTCAGATTATTATTCACAAAAAGACATGACCCACTCTCACTAGTGTCCTTACATACAGATGAGGAAGGACACCACTTTGACTGGGACAAGCCAAACAGAGACACACATGAGAATTCCTAGAAGCATGGCATTCCAACCAGAACTCTATCAACAAAAACCGACTTGGATCCCATTTACCACTCCCTGAGAAAAATAACAGGAAATGACATCACCAACCCAAGGAAACCTAAACATATAAATAGAAAGGGGGCTACATCACTAGTAGTTCATTCGGAGGCTCAATGATGACGTTACCTAGTATGGTGACGAAATGTCTGGAAACGAACCTTCCATCACAGCAAGCAAATGTACATCCAGACTATTTTTCTGTTTGTACCATTTCTCCCTTGCTCCCATAACTAATCCAAAGTAGTTACATGAGGAATCTCCAGTGAGCTCCTTCATTTCTTAGTTATGATGATTGTATTACATGGCTTTCTCACTCCAGGCACCACCTAAATATTTATTGTTATTTTCAACACAAATCATCATGTCCATGACTGCGATATCTTGGTTCTTAAATTTCATCTGGTTTCCACTGGTGCTGTTGTCCATCCATACTCTCCCTGTAACGTCAGCAATCTTTATTCTATTTTCATGCATTCTTAATGAATGAGCAATCTCTACCTGAAAGATATCCTATTGTTTCCTTTGGGTCTTCACAGCTTTGACACCCTGTTTGTATGTGCGGTCTACCTCTAGATAAAGCTATCCTAGTTGGATATCAATTGCATCATAATAGTTCATTAATTAGTCTTGATGTACTATTATTATAAGGTTTCATTCAAGTATTTAAGACAGTCATTCTTTAAATAACCAAGCCCAGATCCTTAGCTCCATTCATTTGGCCATTTTCCCTTTCACTTTCTGTAGTTACTTAATGGCACTATCTCTGGTGTGAAATGTTCTGGACTTGGATACCTGGGACTCAGCTCCTTCAACTGCAGACGTGGTACCTCAACCTCTTCCAGCATCTCCAGTTCACTCAATCCCTCTACAATCTCCAAGTTGTTCTTCCCTGCCAACTGAAGAGAGGCCTTCATGGGACCTCCTGAAACCTCAGGTGATTCTCTTTGCCTAACGACAGCAGCAGGGATTGTGGGTAATCCTAGCCTTTTGTCCTCATTATAAAACAAATACCATCCATTTGTATGGAGCAGGAGACAGAGAAATTGACTTGTGACATTGCTGATTATTTTGAAAAATGTTTCTAATGATCAGCTGGACTCTTACTGAAGGATTCTGGAGACGTGCTCAATCTCAGCCACAGGAAAGAGTAGGGGCAGATGTCTGGACCTGCTGCACTCTTTGGGTCTATTCTCATAATGACTATGTTAACCTCTTCCTCCTCCTCCTTCCCTATGGGGCAATGAATTATCTGTCATCCCTCTGACCTGTGCAGATTTACCAATATTCACCTTAGTGCTGAACTTCGGATTTAACTTCATTTCTGAACTTTCAAATTCCTGTTTGGAAAGGGGACATAACAATATGGTTGGTGTGCCCATTATTTGCCAGGCTGGTTGTCATCTATCCCTGTTATAGAATGGAGCTTCTCTGAACGTCTCTTTCCTTTTGACCCATTATTTCCTTGACCTGGTGTTACTCACTCAACTGCGCCTTTTAGACTTTCTCACATTTCACTTCATTGCTGTTGTGTTCTCCTTACCCAGCTCTTCATCAACAATCATTATTAAGACAATGATAATTTCCACCACCCTAATCCCAGCGCTCTGATATTTGGATCGTCCTTTTTTGCTTAAAAATTCTTCAGCCTGAGTTACTTGATTATCTATGTCCTGGTGTTTTGGGACATCAGTTGGACAAACCTTTTTTGGGTCTTTTGGCTATCACCCTGGGGTATTGGTGCAATCCCAAGGGACAACTTCTTTGCCAGTACCTTTGCCAGTCTTGTCAGGCACTGCAAGTGGAGGAGTCTATACCCTTGAGTTTAGAAGACTGAGAGGGGATCTGATTGAGACATATAAGATTATGAAAGGATTGGACACTCTGGCAGCAGGAAACATGTTTCCACTGATGGGTGAGTGCCGAACCAGAGGAAACAGCTTAAAAATAAGGGGTAGACCATTTAGGACAAAGGAGAAACTTCTTCACCCAGAGAGTGGTGGCTGTGTGGAATGCTCTGCCCCAGAGGGCAGTGGAGGCCCAGTCTCTGGATTCATTTAAGAAAGAGTTGGATAGAGCTCTCAAAGATTGTGGAATCAAGGGTTATGGAGATAAGGCAGGAAGAGGATACTGATTAGGAATGATCAGCCATGATCATATTGAATGGCGGTGCAGGCTCGAAGGGCTGAATGGCCTACTCCTGCACCCATTGTCTATTGTCTATTGAGTCATAGACACACAGTATTGAAACAGACCTTGCTGTTCAACTAGCCCACACCAACCATGTTCCTAAACTAGTCCTACCATCCCATATCCCTCCAAACCTTTCCTACTCAGGTACTTATCTAGTTTCATCGTATCCTTCCTGTAACAGGGTGACCAGAACTGCATGCACTACTCCAGATGAGGCTTCATCAAAGTCCTGACTCTGATCCTCAATGATCTGAGCAATGAAAGGAGGTATGCCAAACACTGCCTTAACCACAGATGCATACCTGTGAAGCAAATTTCAAACAACTATGCACCTGAACCCCTAGGTCTTTGACAACACTACCCAGGGCCCTACCATTAACTGTATAAGTCCTGCCCTTATTTGTATTATCAAAATGCAATACCTCTTATTTATCCAAATTAAACTCCATCTGCCACTCCTCAGCCCATTGACCCAATTGATTAAGATCACTTCGTAATCTTAGATAACCTTCTTCCCTTCCACTATTTTCAACTTGGGTGTCATCTGCAAACTTACTAAGCATGCCTCTTGTACTGTATTCTCATCTGAATCATTTATATAGATGAGAAACAAAAGTCACGTGGGTGTTCTGTATTTACCAAAGGTTTGCTTGTGTTCTTGTTCTTTTAGGCTTGCAAATGTATCTATTCTAATTGGTAGAGAAGCTTTATTTTTTTCCCTTTGCTCAATTATACACTTTCCCTCTTGGTCTTGTCTTTCACTTTAAAGCTTTCAAACTTTATTGATTGTGCAGCATGGCATGTCTACAGTTCGTGTGTTAGTCAAACGCCAGTGTTAGTTCAGCGATCGTTGCACATAGAACAAGTGAAGGGGCTTTTGATGGCTGTCCTCCATTACTTTTGGAATAATGGCATGCCGTCACACGATATTCCCCACATTTCTCACACCTTGTTCTAATGTTCTTACTTAAGTAGACATGTAAAGGGCCCACAGTTGGAGGGGAGTCACAGAGCAAGCAACATATCCCAGCAGTGGGGTAATGAATTGTGACCTCTCTCATGATGGTGCAGTCATAGGGCACCTTGATTATCACAGGCTCAGTATCTACTACCACCATTTCGGATGTTTCGTCATCAACAGTGACATTAATTCCACCCGTTAGCCTCTCTGTTGGTAATACTCTCTGCTGGAAAGGCAAACTCCTGTATCTGGGTCTGTCAGCATCTACCCTGATCCTCTGGGCTTGACTCCCAGATCCAGGTCAATGTAGGAAATAACATACGGTCTCTTGGGTCTCTCGTCTGCCCTTCTATCTGTGTAGAGATGGATTTGTTACCTCCACTGGACCCTATGTAACATTGGCATTTCCTGCAGATTGCAGCCACGTGCGTACCTGTGGGGAGATCTCCTCCCTCCGGGCCACAATCTACCACAGCCCAGATGGGAAATTCAAACCCTCCATGAGCAACTCTTCCTAAACCAGCATCCAGCACTGCAAGGTATCCCCATCTGTGTGGATCACGTGGCCATCTCGCAAGGTCTATCTCCAGCTTGTTTAGCTGGTCAGAATCAAAAGATACTGCTGTTACCAACAAGGCAATGTGGTAGGCAAGAAAACGTACAAGCTACCACAAAGGCAGTAACCAGCTAGGGAAGGCTCTGATGGAAACCCCATCCATAAGAGTCAGTTACTCATGCCATTGCTGTTCTCTGCAGTAGCTTGTGTATTCCAAGCCGTTGTATTCTCCTCTACTGTTCCTTGTCAGTTCCCACACCTCTACCAAGTTAAGCTAAAGCCCTCCCAACAGCACTAACAGAATGCTCTGTAAGGATCTCACTCCAAACTCTGTTCAGGTGCAACGTACCTGACTTGGACAAGTGCCATCTTTCCCAGAGCTGGTCCCAGGGCTCCAAAGCCCTTCCTCCTGTACTCATCTGTTGATACACATTCATTTGCCTTATCCTGTTACCTCTGCACTGCTTGCAGGTTAACAAGAGGAGATTGTGTTTCTGTGATGCTGCCAACAGGCAAGAATCCAAGTGAATCGGCCACTCATCACTGCCCAGCGAGTCTCATCTCGATGGCTGCAGCAGAGTTAGAAAATGCAGCTTGTTGCTCCAGAGCTTGTGGCATAAGCTGCAAGTTGGAGATCACAACGTTTGCAGCCGTTTGCTAACTAGGTCCCTAAATTCTGACCACAACATCCTCCTTCTTATCAAAGTCATTGGTGCCAATACAGACCACAACCTCTGGCTCCTCTCCTCAGTGGAATGCCTTGTAGTCACTCTATAACACCAGTGACCCTGGTGCCAGAGAAGCAACAGAAATTCAGCTGTACCCCCAACTAATGAATCTGCTATCCATCCCAAGGTTTGTGCTCGCTCTCACAGGTTAAGGCAGTGCTCTTACAGTCCCAAGCTCAGAGGCGCTGCTTCAGAGCCCCAGGTAAGCGTAGGCCTCAAGCCTTGGCTGCAGTTTACACTCTTCCCTCCTGATAATATACCACTGTGTTACCACCTCTGCTAGTGATTTAGGATATATCCAGGGACAGTGATGGTGGTGTCTGGGACATTATCTATAAGGTATCAGACTCAGTTAGGTGCTTGACTTGTCTGTAAGACAATTCTCCCAGGTTTGGCTCTGACCCTCAATACCGATTTGGCAGGGGTCAATAGGGCCGGTTGTTGCTGTTGTAGTTGCAATGTCTCGTTCAATGCCAATTGGTCCTTCAGTTTTATTCCTTTTGTGAGATGTATGAATTCTTGAATACAATGGACTGGCTTATTCAGCCAATTCAGAGGGCAATTGTTGTGGGTCTGGAGTCACACGTAGGCCAGAACAGGTGAGGACACCAGATTTCCTTCAGTAAAGGCAAACCAAACAGATTTTTATTACAATTGACAATTATTTGACTTTTAATTCCAGATTTTTATTTTAATTCAAATTCATATTAAAATTATGCCCCTCGTTTTTAAGTCATCCGCCCTGTGGAAAAGACCTCTACTACTCCTTATCTATACCCCTTCACGATTTTGTAAACTTATACAAGGTCACCCTTCATCCTCCTACGCTCCAGTGAAAAAAGTCCTAGCCTCTCCTTATAACTCAAACCCAACATTACTAGCAACATACTTGTAAATCTTATTTGCACCCTCACCAATTTAATAATATCCTTCTTATAATAGGGTAACCAGAACTGTACACAGTACTCCAAAGTGGCCGTACCAATATCCTGTACAACCTCAATATGACATCCCAATGCTGTGAGGAAGGCAAGTGTGCCAAATGCCATCTTCACCACCCTCTCTCACTGTGATGCCACTTTCAAGGATCTACGTACCTGCACCCCTAGGTCTCTGTCCGACAACACTCACCAAGGCCCAACAATTAACAAGTGTAAGCCCTGCACATATGTGACTTAGTAAAATGCAATACCTCACATTGATCGGAATTAAACTCCACCTGCCACTCCTTCGTCTGTTGGCCCAGTTGATCAAGATCCCTTTGGAAACTTCTACCTATTTTACAAACTTACTGACCGTGCTCCTAAATTCCCACCTAAATCGTTTGCAAAAATGATCTGTGGAACACCGCTGACCACAGGCCTGCAGTCCCAAACACCAACCCTCTACCACCACTGTCAAGCCAATTTTGTATCCAATTGGCCGGTTCTCCCTGGCTTGCATGTTGATCTTAAGGATCAGAAATCGGAATACAGGCTGAAGTAACTGGTTGAAGTCAGGAACCATTTAATACCTGCTCTTACTAACAAAGGCAGCAATAAAATGGCTTATTGCAAATAACATGACAAAATGGCTTCTAGGCTACAAATTGACAATTCTGCTTAAAGCTGCATAAAATGGCTTTTAACCCTGCTAAGAGCTGCAGTCCTGAACTACAATACTTTCTTTACAGCATATAAATAACCAGACAAGACATTACTAGCCATCCTAACTGACCTGGCAAGTGCAGGTGCAAGATAGGCATGCTTGGATGTGGAAAGTAAGGTTTGTTCCCAGAAAATATTATTGGGCTAAATTGATGTCAGTAAAGACATTTTATTAAACTTGATTGGTAATTGTTTGAATTTGCTCTGCAATGACGGCTGCACGTCTTTTGCAAAATAGATGTTAAAAAATCTTTGTTTTAAGCCATGCGCGCAGTTTCTCCTCAGGAGACTAAGTGTGAAATCTTACAGAAAGGACTGAATTGCTAGCGTTTACTGACCAATCACGGAACAGAGAGACCCCAAACTCCACTACTCACTGGTGATCAGTGGTCCCTGGGATCTACAAGGGAGCAAGGACGTGCAATAATTAGGCATGTGCTGCACACGTAACAGCCCGGCCTCACTCTCACACCCTCTAACGTACAGCTGGTAATCCAACTAAATAGGTCATTGCAACACAGCAACCCACCCTCACACAGAACTTACTGAAAACACTGTATGATTAGATTAGATTAGATTACTTACAGTGTGGAAACAGGCCCTTCGGCCCAACAAGTCCACACCGCCCCGCCGAAGCGCAACCCACCCATACCCCTACATCTACCCCTTACCTAACACTACGGGCAATTTAGCATGGCCAATTCACCTGACCTGCACATCTTTGGACTGTGGGAGGAAACCCACGCAGACACGGGGAGAATGTGCAAACTCCACACAGAGTCGCCCGGGAATTGAACCCGGGTCTCTGGTGCTGTGAGGCAGCAGTGCTAACCACTGTGCCACCGTGCCGCCCACTGTATATAACGGAATCATGCCGCACTTTACCAGGGAGGGGTTTCAGTCCCTGGTGAGCAACTGGCTCCTGGCTTTTGTAAATTCCAGCATGTGTGGAACACTGGAAAAGCTCTCTTATCAACCTGCTCAGACATGTTGCAGCCAACCTCTGGAACAGGTGAGACTTGAACCCCAGCTTCCAGAGCCAGGGAGGGACATTACTAATGTGCAAGACGACCTCTTCAGGGAAAGAGCACCTGGGTCTGAATTCAGTACAGCTGGGTGGAAGCCCCAGAGTTCCTGGGCGATCTACACACCTTGTGTGGTGTCCCCAAGCACTGCAGCACCTCCGTCCATGGAAATCGGAGTTTGCACCGAGTCAGTCACTGTGTTGTATTAAATGCCTGCACCCAAAGCTAGGGCGCACAATCCGAGGATTCGAGCAACATCAATCTTCTAAAGGCCAGACATGGCTGAGTCTGCAGAAGTGTTATTGGTTCAACAGCTGCTGTAACTAAACAGCATGGTGAACTGATCTGGGAGCACAATAAGCTTATTCTTTGAACATTTAAAAAAGAAAACATCCACCCTGGGTATAACTTCTTTCTATATTTACAGCCTTACAATGCTCAAATTGATTTCTAAGCAGCAGGATGAGGGCATCAGAATTCCAAAGATCCTGTCTTTCTCACTGCCACATCCACTCATAAGTTGGACATGACCCAGGGTCAGGCGTGCTCTTTATAACAGCATGCACTGTCAGTCAAATCAACCTTTTGGTGAGTATTTGATCAATTCATGCCACAGATGTTTCATTCAGTATGGCCCTTCCCTTCCCCCATCCACAAACCAGCCTCTCAAGTCTTCCTCGCAGGCCTCAACACACCTACTTGACAAGCACCTTCTAATTCAAACAGGGTTGACTCCGAGGGGAGGAGGGGAGAGAGAAACCCAATGGTTGCATTGCGCAACCTGTGTGTAATCCCTAGACAGAAGACAAAGAAAATGGTTCATCTCATTCCTTCCTTGGAAAGACAAGTTAATGAAATGAAATTTATTACATCTGTACTGAGGTTTTAAACTATATATAAGATTTAGGTATGTATATAAAAAAATCTCAGGTAACTGAATATATAAAACCAATTCATATAAATTGTATCTGTCTCAAACGCATTTAATACAAGCTGTTCCTGTTGTTTTGTAAAAGAAATGACGGGTGTTTGCTTCAGTACAACTGCAATATGTCGAGTGAGAAGTCGTTGTATAATTCAACTGTTGTAAGAATATCTGTTCTCACTGCCTTCAACCGTATCTCGTTCAGTTCTGCATCAACCCGACTGAGCTTCTCCTGATCGATACTATAGTCAATAAGGTCATATGTAGATGGGGGCCAGGGGAGCCCTTCTTCATAGCAGTCGACTGGGATAGGGTGCACGACGACTTTCAGGACCGGAAGCTGCACTGCAGTGTGAAGCAAGGCCTTGAGGCCCTGGCTGGAAATCGGGTTACAGAAGCAGCTGAAATACTGCAGCTGAGAACACAGGCCGAGGGCAGGCAGGAAGGTGGTTAGCTGCCTGTCCATCACCCTGCACTCCATGATGTCCAGGTAGACCAGCGAGGTCGAGGAGTGCTGCAGGATCTGGCAGAAAGGGCCCAGCAGGACGTCGGAGAGGTTGTTGCCGCTCAGATCCAGCTTCTTCAGGTAAGGGGCGTGATGGCTGTTAGCCAGGTAGGTAGCATCCGCTGGGAGAAGGTAACAGTAAGCGAGTTCCAGGCTTTCCAAGGATTTCTGCAAAACACTGTTTAAAACAAATCCATTAGACACCACACAAGCAGTGACAGTCATACAGCAAACCCACTAGAATCAAACCAGTTACTGTAGTTAACTAGTTAGAGGTCATCTTGGGGCAAAGGATTTTTTAATAAGGGACTGACACCATATTTGAAAGAGTCAAAATCTTGCAGTCTTTTAACTGTATCTCAACGTTTAAATGGACAGATTTTGCACTAGAACTGATCAAGAAACAGCTCCTTGACATTAAATCAGTGTTCCAGTGAAGGTTAATAGGGCATTAAAAGGAAGTTCACAGCAGGTCACTGGTACCTGCAGATGTAAATACTCATCTGGTTCTCACTATATCCAACAGAAAACAGCCCAAACAACTAACAGTATGTCAACAGGGATTTCCAAATACCAACGGAGCATTACACAGAGATTCTCGAATACTGTCTCTTTGCAAGAAGCAACAAGCATACATGAAGCGCCTTTGTCTGAGAGACCCCCTCATAACTTTTGAAGTGGACCCCCTGCTGTTACAAACAGAAATGCAGCAACCAAAGCTCCCACCAAGAGATAATAAGAGATACACAGCATGGAAACAGACCCTTTTGGTCCAATTCATCCCTGCTGACCAAATATCCTAAATTAATCGAGTCTCATTTGCCAACAATCCCTCTAAACCCTTCCTATTCATATACCTATCCAGATGTCATTTAACTGTTGTAATTGTACCAGCCTCCACCACTTCCTCTGGCAGCTCATTCCATACGTGCACCACCCTCTGTGTGAAAAGCTTGCCCCTTAGGTCTCCTTTAAATTTTCCCCCCTCACCTTAAACCTAGTTGTGGACTCACCCACCCCCAGGTAAAAGACCTTTTCTATTCACCCTGTACATGCCCCTCGATTTTATAAACCTCTCTAAGGTCACCCCTCAGCCTCCGACGCTCCAGGGAAAACAGCCCCAGCCTGTTCAGCCTCTCCCTGTAGCTCAAACCCTCCAACCCTGGCAACATCCTTGTAAATCTTGTCTGAAGCCTTTCAAGTTTCACCATGTCAGATGACTGGTGAAACTATGTTGTCTCCTGATCATTTAAATATCGAGATACAGTTAAAAGACTTGCACTCATACAGTACCATTCTTGGCTTCCATTTTACAGCTGATGGTGAAATTTAGTCACTGAGTGTGGGAAAATAGAGCAACCCATTTGCACACACCCCCCCCGCCCCAACTTGTAATGTTTAGTTGTGGAGTATATATTTGCCACTGTGCTGGAAATAACTGCCTTGCTCTGTTTGAAATAGCACCCCTCAGAGTCCACTTGAGACCCCTCATCAAAAAGATGGCACCTCAAAGAGCAGAGCCAGTGCCAACTGGATTCAGTGCTTGGGTTTAAGGAGGAGGACTTGAACCCACAGCTTCCTGACTGAGCTGAGTGCCACCTACACAGCCTGGTTAGCTCAGTAGGTTGGATGGTTGGTTTGCGATGCAGAGTGATGTCAAACAGTGTGGGTTCATCTCCCGCACCAGCTGAGGTTACCATGAAGGGCTTTTAGCAAGGAGGATCTCTAACCCACAACTCTTGTGGACCCCATGGTGAGTGTGTTAGCGCAAGCATGAGAACAATGGGAAGACACTTGCTAAGGTATAGCTCACTAGGAAGGTATACACCAGGTGTAGTTGAGAAGATCAGAGGTACTCATTTGGACACTGACTAACCTTTCCTTCCAAACTATCACTCACCTTTGACATTGCAATCATGCCAAAGGTGGCTGGGATTTGAAGCACTGAGTTAGAGCAGGACGCAGGTCTGACCACTTACTTCAGCAGCTCGCGGATGCGTCCAGATAGTCTGGACGACGCCAGGTTCAACTCCTTCACATTAGGCAGCTGGCCTAACATTGAAACCATGCTCTGGAAGGACTCTTCCATCTCAGGAGTCATGTGCCTCACATCGATGTTACTGTAGGGAAGTCTCAGGCTGCTCAGATTGCCAAACAAGGGGAAGTAAGGGAACAGCGTGTTGAGCCCAGCGAGGCCCAGGTTATTGTAACGCAACTCAATCTTCCGGAGAACCACTGGGTCCAGGAGCTCCAGGATACTGACGGTCTTCTTTGCAGATAACTCCTCTGCTCGAAGGTCCCGACATTTCAAACACAAGGGAGAGGACTTGCCGATTTGCAGTGCATCTTTTACCGTAGTGTAAGAGTTACTGGTGATGAAAAGATTGGCGTGTAATTCTACGCACAGCTGGTTTTCACAGTTTGCATCCAAGGCAGTACCACTTCTGCCCTTCCTCCTTTTAGATGAGCTGTATTCATCCCTCCTGCTGGTCCGGGATATATCAATGCAAGCCTTGGCCAAAGCCACAGTTCGGGACCACTGGCCAATGGTATCTGCATCTTGCCTGTCTCCATCATCTTGAAGTCCTGTGAGATCCACAACACGGAGCAATCGGTGTTTCCTGTGAACAACAGAATCACTAGAGTGTCAAACACACTCTCAATGCAATGACTCAACAATACAATAAGGCAAACGCATCACCCAGGATGAACAAAAATACCTATTACAGTGTTCTACAGCTTTTCACATTGCACAGACGGGGGTGCTCTTCTCTCAAAGAGAAGTGGGGGCGGTGATGGTTGGAGAATGGGATTATACAAATCTTTAACAAGATATTCCCATCTATGGGGCGACCACAACATCAGGTCAAATATACAATCAGGTCGTTATTAAATCACTCCAATTCAGGAGAAACTATTTTACCTAGAAAACTGCAGAGAACGTGGGATGTGCTATCTCAGGGAGAAATTGGATGAATAACTTGGAACACATTTAAAGGGAAGCTAGGTGATTCATGACAAAGGAACAGAAGCCTGTTCTGTGAGGGCGGGATGAAATATAATGAGAAGCAGTTCCAACAGAGTATTGACACTCCAAAAGTGCTGAACAGTCTGTTCAGCAGATTCAAAGCAATGTTTTTCACAAATTACTGTCCCCACTTGTGACTTTAAGCTAGAATCTGTTACTTTGCCAGTGACAAGTCTCCTTAAACATGATGTGAAGGTGCCAGTGTTGGACTCAAGTGGACAAGGTCAGAAGTCACATGACACCAGGTTATAGTCCAACAGGATGATCTAAAATCACAAGCTTTCAGAGCACACCTCCTTCCTCAGGTGACAGACTTCAACTGATGAAACAGCAGTGCGCTGAAACCTTGTGATTTCAAATAAACCTGTCAGTGTGGTGTGACTTTTGTCCTTAAACACAAGATGTGGTATAGAGTACAGGTCAGTCAGATCTATAACTAATATACTAAAGTAGTTTCAGCTCATTCAGAACTCTACTGCATGTATTCTCTTCAAATGTGGATCTAACTTGGACAAACTCGGTCCTTAGGTGATCACGTTAGCAAAAGGGTTTCTGAATCTCAAAGATTGACAACGATAAGTTTCCAACTCCAAATTGAGGTCTGTGGGTGGTGTTTTTCTCTCCCCTCCATTTCTGCATCTACAATTTCTACATATTCACCCAGGCTCCTGTCCCTTCGGCATCTTGCAGCCCCCCCCCCCCACCCAAACAACCAACAGTGGAAGCTATCCACACCCTATTTCTTATTAATTCCCATCCTAAACACCACTTCCTTAAAACTTTTTGTCTAATTCTGTGCCCCTCCCCTTCCCAATAAGTCCTTCTCTGCAGAGAGTTATTTTTCCCCTCAAATTGTCCCTGAAAAGTTGCCGTTCCAGTTGTGAACAATAAATGATGAACTCACAGAAACAAGCTTAGCAAGCTGGGTGAAGATATGAAGCAGGGAATGCTCGAATTAACATGACCATTGGTGCCTCTGTTAGACTGCTCCAGAAAGAGGGGCGACAGATAAGTGAACCTCAAGAGTTAACGTTAAAAGCCTCAACGATAAACTTGTCAAATCCTCTTGACAGGTGGTGCAGGTATTAGGTCGATCAGATGGAATTGATTTTTAGGATTTGTTTGTTATTAATGAGAGCGGGTCCAACTAGATATTCAAATTATAACACCAAATCCACAGGATAGCTCTTCCACTGCGGTAAGCCAGTGGTTTGGATAACAGCTTACAGGTGCTACACTTCACTGGGGATTTTGACAGCCAGTGAAGAGTGGAGGTGAGGATCAAGCAGAGGCCACATTCAGTGCAAAGTCAATGGTCACACTGCAATCCAAATGATCAGATACTGCTCCGAATTACAGAGTTCAACGTAATTATTAAGCAACATTTTTAGGCATTTCACCCTGTCATTGACCTGGCACAGTAATTAGAAAGCTAGTCACACCCAACAACTGATATCCCTGGTCATAACAGACACAAAACTCCCCCCCAAGTCAGAATGGAGTAAAATACAAATTACACCTCGACATAAACCCTGATGTTTAAACAAAATAATTTTCCAGAATGGAAGTGTTGCAGTCTAAACCTTGACAGATTTCAGGATCACCAAAAGTACGAAATAATTGTTAAATGTCAGCACTGCACTGGATGTAATTACTGTGAACAAGTAAAATGCTGGAATATTAGAGAGAACATTTAAAATAGGAACAGCAGTAGGCTATACCCTCCCTGAAATCATGAACTCATTCTGAAGAAAAGTCATATCAGACTCAAAACATTAACTCGGTTTCGAACTCCATACATGCTGCTCAGACCAGATGAAGCTCTCCAGCACAGAGTTTAGTTAACCCTCGGTTCCCTTTTGCTGATTAAAAATGTCTCTGCTTCTACGTTTCTCTTTAGTAAAAAAAACCTACAGATTTGCAACACCAACAAGAAAATGTTCCTCGTCTCTCTTAAATATGCAATCCCTTACACTGACCCCAATCTTCTAAGATCCGGAGAGTTTTTTAAAATTCATTTGTGGGACTTGGGCGTCTCTGCCTGGCCAACATTGATAGCCCATCCCTATTTGCCCTTGAGAAGGTGGTGGTGAGCTGCCTTCTTGAATTGCTCCTGTCCACTTGCTGTGGGTTTGACCCACAATGCCAGTAGGAAGGGAATTCCAGAATTTTAACCCAACAACTGTGAAGGAACGGCAGTATATTTCCAAGCCAAGATGGCAAGTGGCTTGGAGGGGAATTTGCAGGTGGTGGTGTTCCCAAGTACCTGCTGCCCTTGTCCTTCTAAATGGAAGTGGTCGGGGGTTAAGAAGGTGCTGTCTAAGGATATTTGGTGAATTTCTTCGGTGCATCTTGTAGATAGTACACACTGCTGCTACTGAGGGCTGGCAGTGGAAGGATTGAATGTTTGTAGATGTGGTGCCAATCATGCAGGCTGCTTTGTCCTGGATGGCATCGAGCTTCTTGAGTACTGTTGGAGCTGCCCCCATCCAGGCACGTGGGGAGTATTCCATCACACTCCTGACTTGTGCCTTGCAGATGGTGGATAGACTTTTGGGTGTCAGGAGGTGAGTTACTCACCAGTGTCCCTAGTCTCTGACCAGCTCTTGTAGCCACTGTGTCTATGTGATGAGTCCAGTTGAGTTTCTGGTCAATGGTAACCCCAAGGTCATGTTAATTCGAGCATTCCCTGCTTCATATCTTCACCCAGCTTGCTAAGCTTGTTTCTGTGAGTTCATCAATTATTCTTCACAACTAGCATTAACTGTGTCAATCCTGCCCTGATTTGTCTTACCAAAATGCAACACCTCGCATTCATCTGAATTAGACTCCATCTGCCATTCCTCAGCCTGCTGCCCTAGTTGTAATCTTAGGTAACTTTCTTCGCTGTCCACTATATTACTGACTGTGCCTGCTACATACTCATCAAATTATTTGTATAAATGACAAACAACAGTGGACCCAGCATCAATCCTTGCAGCACACCACTGGTTACAGGGTTCCCATCTGAACAACCCTCTACCACCACCCTCTGTCTCCTATTGGCAAGCCAATTCTGAATCCAAATGGCTCGCTCTCGCTAGATCGCTCATGAGGGACTTTAACGATTCAGAGACACTGGAGAAGGATGGCTTCGAACATTTAGATTAGATTAGATTCGATTCCCTACAGTGTGGAAACAGGCACTTCTGCCCAACCAGTCCACACTGACCCACACCCTTCTGACTAATGCACCTAACACTATGGGCAATTTAGCACTGCCAATTCACCTGACCGGCACATCTTTTTGGACTGTGGGAGGAAACCGGAGCACCCGGAGGAAACCCACGCAGACACAGGGAGAACATGCAAACTCCACACAGACAGTCGCCAGAGGCTGGAATCGAACCTGGGACCCTGGCGCTGTGAGGCAGCAGTGCTAACCACTGAGCCACCGTGCCGCCCACCCTGGAGCAGAAATTTCAATAGGCAGCCAAAATCATTAAGGGCTTTGATAGAGCAAATAATGACAAACCATTCTCACTGTCTGAAGAGTTGGATAAACCAAGGGAAGAGCTTTAAAGTAATGGAACAGAGGAGGTTGGGGAGAGACTATAATACGCACTAACGTGTCATCTGGAACCAGCGCCTGAAAGGGTTTGAGAAGTGATTCAACTACAGCTTCCAAATGAATTTGGAGACAATCTTGTCGTCATGCGGTTGGGAAACAGTCAGCCTCTGGGACCAGTGTAACCAGGCAGCTCCCCCTCCTCACTAGTCTATAATGTCAATCAACCACAACTTCCCAATCGGCCGAGCTAAACCCAGCTACAATGTCCTTTATTCCTCCCTGAAACTCTCTTCTAATAGTTGTGGCATCACGCCTTGATTTATGAACCTCTGGGCTTCACTCTGACTAATGCCATGCATCATTCCCTCCTGGCAAAGCATTAATTAAGAATCTCTTATCTTTTTTGCCCCCAGAAAGCCTCCATTTAACAAATCCACTCCATTAAGGCAAGTCCAGCCAATAAGAGAACACTGTTCCTGTCTCGAAGCAGTGTTAACTGACATTGCCCTTATCGTGGGACATCGTTTGGTAATATTAAAAATCCTCCACAGGTATGGAAACAACCTTTGCATATTCTACCGTCATTACTAGTTTAATATTTGTGTGATCTGTGCGTCACAGAAGTTTCTAAATCTATGCAAGATTCTCCAGATTCACAATTCTCCACACTATTTCCCACTTTCTGTGTTAAAACCAAGATGTATCACTCTGTGACCTATTTAAAGGGTAAAATGTTCCTGGCCACGTAATCCAGTACACATTGATCAAATGATCCAGAGACATGACTTCAATTGCCACCTTGTCAGCTGGAGAGTTTGAATTCAATTTGTTGGGCAATTTTTTTTTATTCATTCACAAGACGAGGATGTTGCTGGCGAGACCACCATTTATTGCCCATCCCTAATTGCCCAAAGTACAAATAGGAGTCAACGACATTGCTGTGGGTCTGGAGTCACATGTACATCTACCGGGCAAGGATAGCAGTTTCCTGAAGGACATTAGTGAACCAGATCAGTTTTTCCAATAATCGATAACGGACTCATGGTCATCATTAGACTCTTCATTCCAGATAGTTATCAAATTCAAATTCTACCATCTGCCCTAGCGAGTTTCGAACCCAGGTCATAGAGATGTACAGCACAGAAACTCGTCCATGCCGATCAGATATCCCAACCCAATTTAGTCCCACTTGCCAGCACCCGGTCCATATCCCTCCAAACCCTTCCTATTCATATACCCATCCAAATGCCTCATAAATGTTGCAATTGTACCAGCCTCCACCACATCCTCTGGCAGCTCATTCCATACATGTACCACCCTCTGCGTGAAAAAGTTGCCCCTTAGGTCTCTTTTATATCTTTCCCCTCTCACCCTAAACCTATGCCCTCTAGTTCTGGACTCCCCCACCCCAGGGAAAAGACTATTTATCCTATCCATGCCCCTCATAATTTTGTAAACCTCTATAAGGTCACCCCTCAGCCTCTGACGCTCCAGGGAAAACAGCCCCAGCCTATTCAGCCTCTCCCTGTAGCTCAAATCCTCCAACCCTGGCAATATCCTTGTAAATCTTTTCTGAACCCTTTCACGTTTCACAACATCTTTCTGATAGGAAGGAGACCAGAATTGACCACAATATTCCAACAGTGGCCTAACCAATGTCCTGTACAGCCGCAACATGACCTCCCAACTCCTGTACTCAATACTCTGACCAATAAAGGAAAGCATACCAAACGCCTTCTTCACTATCCTATCTACCTGCGACTCCATTTTCAAGGAGTTATGAACCTGCACTCCAAGATCTCTTAATTCAGCAACACTCCCTAGGACCTTACCATTAAGTGTATAAGTCCTGCTAAGATTTGCTTTCCCAAAATGCAGCACCTCGCATTTATCTGAATTAAACTCCATCTGCCACTTCTCAGCCCATTGGCCCATCTGGTCAAGATCCTGCTGTAATTCTTCACTGTCTACTACACCTCCAATTTTGGTGTCGTTCCCGGAACATTAGCCGTATCTCTGGATTAACAGAATCCAGAATCTGAAAGATTGTCACAGTAACATTAAGCTGAGTGTCACTGAAAGCCAGATGAATCCCTTGTGCTTCCAATCTGACACCAAATCATAAGGAGGAAGATAGCTGACATCAGACCGACAGCAATGTAACAGCACAACCTCGCCCAACCCTACATTCTCCAGTGACCCAGCTTTAGTTATATTGAAGATGGTGGCCCGTTACTTTCTTAAAGTTAATTAAGGATGAGCAATAAATGACCTTGCCGATGACACACAGATTTTGTGAATGAATTGTCTCTCTGCAACGCGAATGTTGTCAAAAGCTCAATTAGTCAATAATCAAATCTAGATCCAACTTATTTCTCTTTTGCTCCCTTCAACCTTTCTATGACTAACCTTGATCTTTCCAAACTTCAGTCATTGAGCATAGTTAATTGCTGTCAAACGATGCTATCACAATGGATTTTAAATACAGCAATATGTTAATTTTAACAACTACAAATATTTCTTTTTGCCACCTGAAGTTCTCCCCTTTATTGAGGGCACCAAATCAAAACCTGCCCCATGCTCATTACAACTCTGCAAGAGAGATGTAGGGGTGATGGCCCCATAATTCCCCACAACGCCAGCTTTAAGAGCAATCTTCTTTGTGACACCGAGGAAGAATACTGGTTGCTATGTCCTACTTCCAGGGGTTGGACATCACATCCCTCCAAGGTAAAGATCATCAATACTGGGGTTTTACCAGTAAGCTTACCTTTAGGTGACAGCAGGGCTTGGGATACACAGTAGCTCGAATGTAAGGTTCTTTTTCATCCATGTTATTGTACCACAAGCCTTTAAAAGCCCTCGTGGACTAACGAGGGCAGATGAATACCACTAATTAGCCTTTGGCGCGGAATGGGAATACTGATGGAAAGCATAAACTAGGGGACAGCTCATGCAGAGTTCAGAAAACAGGAGCAACAGTCTCCAGTTTTAAACTCAACCCTCAAGACTTTCATCAGAACCACAGGGAGAGGAAACTACTCCAGTATAGCATTTGTACTGATTGAACATAAAGCAGCCAAATGGTTCCCTCCCCAAGGTTTTACAGGGAACAGTCTGTGACTCTCCCACAGATGGCTCCATGACTTTCCTACATGATACAATAAAGGCCTGTACCATCCTCCAGTTTAACTAGGGGGGGGGGGGGGGGGGTACAAAACCAAAGACCTCTGCCAAACACTGGAGAGGTACAGAGGTCCGTCACAAATTCATCTTAGCAGCTGTTGCTTTGTTTTGAACCTTTGCCGTGAGACACAAAGAAAACCTTTGCATGAAAAAGTACACGCTTCCTGTTCTGTCACTCATCCAGATTAATGACATGTGCTGTACCTAAGCTTGATACTGTCCTGTGATGTTGATGCTTTTGTTTTTCTGAAAAATAACAAAAAGGAAGTTAACAATTCCAACACATCAATCCTTATCTCTACTATCACCTACTTACACAGTCTTCTCCTCAGCCCTCCGAAACCCTGCCAAGCTCTCTGCCATACTTTCTGTTTTAAGCATTTCCCTCTCAAGATCAAATCTCACTCAACATAATAATCCACACACTATATCCTGGAGAAGGAGAGCTCAGTCATTCTAATGAACTCAGTGTGCATGAATGTAAAACTGAACCTTTTTGTCCTGTAGAGGTGTCATAATGCTTACTTTCTGCCTCTTTTCAACTTGGCAAGGCACTGAGGGTTGCTGAGATACAGCTGGAACAAACACCAGCAGTTTCAATGCTACTCTCTTTACAAATTTCTTCCGTCCTCTCCACAACATCAAGGTAGAGATACAGAAAAACAAGGCTTGGGTACACTTCCCAGCAGCCTGATGCTCAAACACAACAGGCTAGGCCCCTACAGAGACTGACAGACACATCCGAAATTATGCTGTAGCTGAGCACTACAGCTGAGTAAGAGGTCAAGCGACGATGACCCTATTTTGCTGCAGAAATTGATCATCATTTCAATGGACATTAGCTACACCCTTCCCCCTCCAGATCAGTTGCGCACAGTGTAATCCACAAAGTAAATGTAAATCCAGTTCAGGGTGGATACTGTTCTGTTCCTGGCCCTACAGAGCCGCTGTGTGCAGGGTCACAGAACTGTAAACATCCAGGGCACCCTCAGCCAAGTGATCATTCATCATGTGGGAGGCATGTCATTGAATATCAGCATGGGGTGGGGTTTTAAATATTCCTTCCCGGTCCTGTGGAGACTCCGCAGGGTAAGTTGTAGCAGTGCCCACTGCTGACAGCAGGGTCAGCAAGCCCTTGGTGTGGGTCAATCAGCTGGTTACAACATCAGTGGAACAATCAGTTTTTTTTTTAAGATTAGATTCCCTGCAGCGTGGAAACAGGCCCTTTGGCCTAACAAGTCCATTCCGACCCTCCGAAGAGTAACCCACCCAGACCCATTTCCCACTGACTAATGCACCTAACATTATGGGCAATTTAGCATGGCCAATTCACCTGACCTGCACATCTTTGGATTGTGGGAGGAAGCCGGAGCACCCTGAGGAAACCCACGCAGACACGGGGAGAATGCGCAAATTCCACACAGACAGTCACCCAAGACAGGTATCAAACCCAGATCCCTGGCGCTGTTAGACAGCAGTGCTAACCACTGAGCTAACAAATCATCGACAGGCCCCCCATCATTATTAAATATTGCTTCAGGCAGAGCCAGTTTAGTTTTGTACCTGTTGGAAGCAGAGCGGCTCTGGCGTAACTCATTCAGTAGATAATCCTTCACTCCCATTATCACTGCCTGCAAGCACTGCTTGTTGGGCTTCTCTCGGATCACGTCCCGGTCACAGTGTTTGCACTTCTTCAGGATGGTGGAGAAGTTGAGAACACCAAAGGGCCACCTCTGCACCACATCACGCAGCACCAGCGTCCGGATGTCCAAAAAGGCAGCTTTAAACAGCACCGGGTAGATTTCACGGGGGATATAGTCCAAGGCTTTACGAGTCGAGGCATAGTCAGAGATCACTTTCTGCGCGCAAAAGAACACCAGAGAATGCATCCTTCTTGACAAACAGTGCGGATCAAGTTGATGTTGCAGTCAGTGGGTGGCTGGTGGATAAGAGAAAGATGGTGGTCATGAGAATGTGTATAAGATAGGAGCAGTTAGGGAAAGAGTTCAGTTTTGGCTTGTGAGAAACAAAAGGCTCAGCTAAGCATGACTTGGATCAGATCAGAACTTGCAGTAAACAATGAGGTGCTGGAGGCAAGGGTAGTGGGTTAAAAAGGTGAAAAAGCATTTATTATGTAAAGCCATTTAACAAGATGAAGAGCCGTTCATTATGTAAAGTCAGTTAAAAATGTTCATTGTGTCACAGCAGATGGCTTAATCTTTACCATTGACACTCGCTGGTTGTAATGATCACCCAATCAATATGTATGTTGCCTTATCTGGATGATCCTTCCTGTAAGTGACTATATACTTCATCAACAGAATTCTGCAGTTCGAGAGAAGACCGAGAACTCATGTCTCTGTACACATGGGCAATCGTTCTCTCTCCCTCCAGGGCCTGGAATAAAGATGAAGGAGGTAAAGCCATACTGTGTCTGAGTGTTTTGCTTTGACTGATAAGGGGATAAGGGAAACAGGACAACACTCAGTGTCAAGAACACATCTGCTTTTTTTGTGTGGCTAACATACACTTAATAGAAGCCACTTATACTAACGCACTGGAGCCTGTCCTCCGCAGACAGGAAGAACTTGTCTAAACTTTGTGCCTTTAAGCTTAAACCAGGGTATGTGTGGAGAATCACTACCTAGAGCATTCTCAATGGCAATATTTCAACCACATGCAGTATTAAAGACATATTCCAGGAATGAAGAGTGTATTGTTATCTCAAGTGAACCTCTATATCTCAGACAGACTGTCACCATCCAGCAGTACCTGATCCCAGCTCGACAAATGCTTATTTGGCAAGTTGAATCTGCTAAAAGAACATTTCACCTGAGAAAGTAGCAGAGTTCCAGAAGCTTGTGATTTCAAATACAGGTATCCCCGTTTTTCAAAAGTTTGCTTTACGTCACTTCATTTTACAAAAGACTGACATTAGTACATGTTTGCACTAACCAAAGAAATCTAAAGAGGATTTTCAGTTTTACAAGAAAAGGTGAAATTTTTCCCATATAAATGAATGCTTCTTCACTTGACGCCATTTTGGCTTACAAAAGATTTCATAGGAAACCTATTGGTCTATAACCTGGTGTCCTCTGACCTTGCTGTTTTGCACGTTCATTCACTAATGATCTTTAAGGAAAGAAATCTGTCAGTCAAGCCCTGTATGGCATACAAGGGGAGGGGGAATTGAGGTCAAACGATGTTTGGGCCAAGGTTGTGAAGAGTCTGGCACAGGCTTGATCAGTGCCTGGCAAAAGTGGGGGCCGACTCAACCTTGCGCCAACAAATTACACACATGAATACCCTTGCCAACTTTTAAAGGAGCACCATTGAGAGCATTCTGTCTGGATGTATCACTACCTGGTGTGGCAACTGTACCATTCAAGATCGGAGACGGCTACAGAGAGTGGTAAAGTCAGCCCGGACAATCACAAAGGCCAACCTCCCGTTGAGAGAATCCATCTACCAGGCCCGCTGTCAAGGAAAGGCCGCCAGCATTCTTAAAGATCCATCCCACCCTGGCAATGTTTTTCCACAACCTCTACCATCAGGGAGAAGGTACAGAAGCCTGAACACACACACCAGCCAGTTTCGAAACACAGTTTTTACCCTACTGCTGTTAGGGTCCTGAATGGACTCTCAAACTCTTAACATTCACCTCAAACTGTGTTTTTATTTTTGCTGTTGTTTACCTATTATTTACTTATCTATGCTACTTTACTCTGATCTGCCTGTATTGCTCACAAGACTAAGTTTTTCACTGTGCCTCGGTACACGGGACAATAAATTCAATTTAACTTTATATCTACTTCAGACTGAGGAGTAATTGGACAGTTATAGGCTGATGCATCCCTCCTCTCAACGCCTAGGGGAAAGGAGACCGGGACTACAGCACCCTCCTCTCCCCCACCCCCCCAGGGGAAGGTCAGGCCTGCAGCCCCCCCACCCCCCCAGGGGAAGGTCAGGCCTGCAGCTCCCCCATCCCCACCCCCAGGGGAAGGTCAGGCCTGCAGCCCCCCCACCCCCCCAGGGGAAGGTCAGGCCTGCAGCTCCCCCATCCCCACCCCCAGGGGAAGGTCAGGCCTGCAGCTCCCCCATCCCCACCCCCAGGGGAAGGTCAGGCCTGCAGCTCCCCCATCCCCACCCCCAGGGGAAGGTCAGGCCTGCAGTCCCCCCACCCCCAGGGGAAGGTCAGGCCTGCAGTCCCCCCACCCCCAGGGGAAGGTCAGGCCTGCAGCCCCCCCCCCACCCCCCCAGGGGAAGGTCAGGCCTGCAGCCCCCCCACCCCCAGGGAAAGACCAGGCCTGCAGCCCCCCCCCTCAGGGGAAGGTCAGGCCTGCAGCCCCCCCACGGGAAGGTCAGGCCTGCAGCCCCCCCAGGGGAAGGTCAGGCCTGCAGCCCCCCCAGGGGAAGGTCAGGCCTGCAGTCCCCCATCCCCACCCCCAGGGGAAGGTCAGGCCTGCAGTCCCCCACCCCCACCCCCAGTCCCCCCCACCCCCAGGGGAAGGTCAGGCCTGCAGTCCCCCATCCCCACCCCCAGGGGAAGGTCAGGCCTGCAGCCCCCC
Source organism: Chiloscyllium punctatum (assembly GCF_047496795.1). Taxonomy (NCBI): domain Eukaryota; kingdom Metazoa; phylum Chordata; class Chondrichthyes; order Orectolobiformes; family Hemiscylliidae; genus Chiloscyllium; species Chiloscyllium punctatum. The sequence continues at coordinate 123,841,959 of NC_092746.1, read as the reverse complement.
CACGGGAAGGTCAGGCCTGCAGCCCCCCCAGGGGAAGGTCAGGCCTGCAGCCCCCCCAGGGGAAGGTCAGGCCTGCAGTCCCCCATCCCCACCCCCAGGGGAAGGTCAGGCCTGCAGTCCCCCACCCCCACCCCCAGTCCCCCCCACCCCCACCCCCAGGGGAAGGTCAGGCCTGCAGCCCCCCCCCCACCCCCAGGGGAAGGTCAGGCCTGCAGTCCCCCATCCCCACCCCCAGGGGAAGGTCAGGCCTGCAGTCCCCCCCACCCCCAGGGGAAGGTCAGGCCTGCAGTCCCCCCCCCTCCATTAGAGTGAGGTGAGGCGGGAGGTTGATCCCGGGGTCGGGGTCGGGGTCGGGGTCGGGGGCGGGCCCACACCTTGCCTGTTGTCCGGCCGCGGATGAGACGGGAGTGTGCGCTGCGGGACGGCGGGGTGACACTCCATGGAGACGGGGCCGTTACCGGGACCGGCGGGCCGCGCCTGCGCACTAGCACCGCCTTCCCGTCCTGCTCTCCACATTATGACGTCATCACGGGGCGGGGTCGGAAGTGAGGAGCAGTGGGCGGGTCACAGCGGGAAGGGGCGGGGCCTATGTGAAATTGCGAGCGTTGGGTAATGGGCGGGACCTATAGCGGGGGAAGGGGCGGAGTGAAAGATGACCGTCTTCCATGGAGGAGGCGTGGTCTGGGTAAAGAGGCGGGGCGTAAGGTATGGGACGCGATCTGGTGCAAGGGCTGGGAATTTGGAGAGGGCGGGGCTAGTGCGGAGGGCGTTGTCCGTAAATGGGCGGGGTTAGAGGAAGGGGCGTGGTGTGACCTAAGGGCGGAGCCTAGTTTGGGGAATGGCGTGAGAGCACCCGCGCAGCCGCAAGGGCGTGGGTGCGCCCTCCAGCGGCCCGGCGCTGAATTGTGGGCTCGGTCACAGCGCCACCTGAAGGCCGGAGGTCACTCACTGTGAGCTCTCCAAATGAATGACTGCTGATAACTGCAGGGCAAAGGTTAGCTGTTCACTAGGAGCTAGCAGCAATATTGCATCCTGCACTGTAGTGACTCTTGTCTATGATGGGACAAAGACAAGTTTAGAATACAGATGGGCTTGCATAGAAAAGGAGTAAGGCCACTCAGCCCATCAAGTCTGTCCTGCCACTCAATATAATCATGGTTTGGAGATGCTGGTGTTGGACTGGGGTGTACAAATTAAAAATCACACAACACCAGGTTATAGTCCAACAGGTTTAATTAGAAACACGCTAGCTTTTGGAGCGACACTCTTCATCAGGTGATTGTGGAGGACACAATTATAAGGCACAGAATTTATAGCAAGAATTTACACAGTGATGTAACTGAAATTATACATTGAAAAATACCTTGATTGTCTGTTGAGTCTTTCATCTGTTACAATACCATGATAGTTTCACTTCTTTCATGTGTAAATCACAAAACTTTTTTTAATGCGAGGTGCTGCATTTTGGGAAAGCAAATCTTAGCAGGACTTATACACTTAATGGTAAGGTCCTAGGGAGTGTTGCTCAACAAAGAGACCTTGGAGTGCAGGTTCATAGCTCCTTGAAAGTGGAGTTGCAGGTAGATGGGATAGTGAAGGCGGTGTTTGATATGTTTTCCATTATTGGTCAGAGTGTTGAGTACAGGAGTTGCGAGGTCATGTTGCGGCTGTACAGGACATTGGTTAAAAGCCACTATTGGAATATTGTGTGCAATTCTGGTCTATCGGAAAGATGTTGTGAAACTTGAAAGGGTTCAGAAAAGATTTACAAGAATGTTGCCAGGGTTGAAGGATGTGAGCTATAGGGAGAGGCTGAACAGGCTGGGGCTGTTTTCCCTGGAGCGTCGGAGGCTGAGGGGTGACTTTGTAGAGGTTTACAAAATTATGAGGGGCATGGATAGTATAAATAGACAAAGTATTTTCCCTGGGATCGGGGAGTCCATAACTAAAGGGCATAGGTTTAGGGTGAGAGGGGAAGTATATAAAATGGACCTAAGGGGCAACATTTTCACGCAGAGGGTGGTACGTGTATGGAATGAACTGCCAGAAAAAGTGGTGGAGGCTGGTAAAATTGCAACATTTCAGAGGCATTTAGATGGGTATATGAATAGGAAGGGTTTGGAGGGATATGGGCCGGGTGCTGGCTGGTAGCTGGCTGGTAGGAATAGATTGGGTTGGGATATCTGGTCGGCATCGACAGGTTGGACCAAAGGGTCTGTTTCCATGCGGTACATCTCTCTGACTCTCTGACTCTTAAAAAGTTGCATTCTCAGGTTAGCTGTAACAATTGATGTTAGCTAGACAATATGTTGAAGGTGTTAGCCCCCTGTGTTCTCTGTCTATGCCATGATGTTTAGATTGATTCTAATCTAAAAAGTGAGATAACAGAGTTTAAATAAGTGCATGCAGTTTTTGAGCAAAGTACAATGTAACTCTGCAAGTACAAATTCACCCCACAAAATATATGTGTGCATGTGGGTTTTTATGTCTGTCTGTCTGTGTCTGTCTGGGTTGGGGGTTGTGAGTGTATATGTGTGTGTAGTGAGTGTAGAGTGTTTTAAGTCTGTGAGGGGGTGCATAGGTGAATGTGTGTGTATGCGCGTGTCTGGGGTGGGGGGTTGTGAGTATCTGTGAGAGAGAGTGTATATGTGTGTGCATGAGTGTAGAATGGTCTAAGTCTCTGAGAGGATGCCTGTGGGAGTGTGTGTGTGTCTGTAAGGGTGTGTGTGCGTGTCTGTGTATATGTGTGCCCGTGTGTGTGTGTGTGTGTAGGAGTGCCTCTGTGTGTGTGTGTGTGTGTGTGTGTGTAGGAGTGCGTGTGTGTGTGTGTGTGTGTGTAGGAGTGTCTGTGTTTGTGTGTATAGTGCAATGGTGATCACCTGTAATGTGACATGAACCCAAGGTCCCGGTTGAGGGCCTCCTTACGGGTACCGAACTTAGCTATCAGCCTCTGCTCGGCCACTTTTCGCTGCTGCCTGTCCCGAAGTCCACCTTGGAGGATGGTCACCCGAAGGTCCGAGGTCAAATGTCCTGGACCACTGAAGTGTTCCCCAACTGGGAGGGAACCCTCCTGTCTGTTGATTGTTGTGCGGTGCCCATTCATCCATTGTCGTAGCCTTTGCTCGGTTTCCCCAATGTACCATGCCTCCGGGCATCCTTTCCTGCAACGTATAAGATAGACAATGTTGGCTGAGTCACATGAGTGCCTGCCATGTACAAGATGGGAGGTGTCTCCACGTGGAATGGTGGTGTATATGTCCACACACTGACACATCTTACAGCGCCTACTGTGACAGGGTTGTATGGTGTTATCCTGAGAGCTGGGCAGCTTGCTACGAACAACGATCTGTTTGAGGTTTGGCGGTTGTTTAAAGGCAAGTGGAGGTGTGGGGAAGGTCTTGGTGAGGTGCTCGTCCTCATTGATAATGTGTTGCAGGTCACGAACAACATAGCGTAGTTTTTCACCTCCTGAGAAATACTGAACAACGAAGGGTACCCTGTCGGTTGCAGCACGTGTCTGTCTCCTGAGGAGGTCATTACGATTCCTCGCTGTGGCATGTCGGTACTGGCAGTCGATGAGTTGAGCATCGTACCCCGTTCTGTGAGGGCATCCCTGAGTACTTCCAGGTGCCCGTCACATTCCTCCTCACCTGAGCAGATCTGGTGTATGCATAGGGCTTGTCCATAGGGGATGGCTGTTTTAATATATTTTAGGTGGAAGCTGGAGAAGTGTAGCATTAGAACATAGAACATAGAACAATACAGTGCAGTACAGGCCCTTCGGCCCTCGATGTTGCGCCGACCCAAGCCCACCTAACCTACACTAACCCACTATCCTCCATATGTCTATCCAATGCCCGTTTAAATGCCCATAAAGAGGGAGAGTCCACCACTGCTACTGGCAAGGCATTCCAAGAACTCACGACTCACTGAGTAAAGAATCTACCCCTAACATCTGTCCTATACCTACCTCCCCTTAATTTAAAGCTATGCCCCTTCGCTGACTCCATACACGGAAAAAGGTTCTCACTGTCAACCCTATCTAAACCCCTAATCATCTTGTACACCTCTATCAAGTCACCCCTAAACCTTCTTTTCTCCAATGAAAACAGCCCCAAGTGCCTCAGCCTTTCCTCATACGATCTTCCTACCATAGCAGGCAACATCCTGGTAAACCTCCTCTGCACCCGTTCCAATGCCTCCACATCCTTCCTATAGTATGGCGACCAAAACCACACACAATCCCGTCGCACCAGAGTCTTATACAACTGCAACATGACCTCAGGACTCCGGAACTCAATTCCTCTACCAATAAAAGCCAGTACGCCATATGCCTTCTTCACCGCACTATTTACCTGGGTGGCAACTTTCAGAGATCTGTGTACATGGACACTAAGATCCCTCTGCTCATCCACACTACCAAGTATCCCAGCCCAGTACCCCATCTTTTTGTTACTCTTACCAAAGTGAATCAACTCTCACTTACCCACATTGAACTCCATTTGCCACCTTTCTGCCCAGCTCTGCAGCTTATCTATATCCCGATGTAACCTGCCACATTCTTCCTCACTGTCAACAACTCCTCCGACTTTCGTATCATCCGCAAACTTGCTCACCCAACCTTCTAGCCCCTCCTCCAGGTCATTTGTAAAAATGACAAACAGCAATGGTCCCAAAACAGATCCTTGCGGAACACCGCTAGTAACTGCACTCCAAGATGAACCTTTACCATCAACTACTACCCTCTGTCTTCTTCCAGCCAGCCAATTCCTACTCCAAACCTCTAACGCACCCTCAATGCCATACCTCTGTATTTTCTGCAGTAGCCTACCATGGGGGACCTTATCAAACGCCTTACTAAAATCCATATACACCACATCTACCGCTTTACCCTCGTCCACCTCCTTAGTCACCTTCTCAAAGAATTCAATAAGGTTTGTGAGGCACGACCTGCCCTTCACAAATCCATGCTGACTATCCTTGAACACATTATTCCTATCCAGATGTTCATAAATCCTATCCCTTACAATTCTCTCTAAGACTTTGCCCACAACAGAAGTGAGACTCACTGGCCTATAATTACTAGGGTTATCCCTACTCCCCTTCTTGAACAAGGGAACCACATTTGCTATCCTCCAGTCTTCTGGCACTATTCTTATAGACAACGAGGACATAAAAATCAAGGCCAATGGCTCTGCAATCTCCTCTCTTGCTTCCCAGAGAATCCTAGGATAAATGCCATCAGGCCCAGGGGACTTATCTATTTTCACCCTTGCCAGAATTTCCAACACCTCTCCCCTACATACCTCAAAGCCATCCATTCTAATTAATTGTGACTCAGTATTCACATCGGCAACAATGTCCTGTTCCTGAGTGAATACTGACGAAAAGTATTCATTCAGTGTCTCTCCAATCTCTTCAGCCTCCACACACAACTTCCCACTACTATCCTTGACTGGACCTATTCCTACCCTAGTCATTCTTTTATTCCTGACATACCTATAGAAAGCCTTTGGGTTTTCCCTAATCCTACCAACGAAGGACTTTTCATGTCCCCTCCTTGCTGCTCTTAGCTCTCTCTTCAGATCCTTCCTGGCTACCTTATAACTCTCAATCGCCCCAATTGAACCTTCATGCCTCATCTTTACAAAGGCCGCCCTCTTCCCTTTAACAAGGAATTCCAATTCCTTATTAAACCACGGCTCCCTCACACGACCCTTTCCTCCCTGCCTGACAGGTACATACTTATCAAGGACACTCAATAGTTGCTCCTTGAACAAGCTCCACATATTGATTGTACCCTTCCCTTGAAGCCTATTTTTCCAATCCACGCATCCCAAGTCATGCCTCACCGCATCATAATTTCCCTGCCCCCAGCTATAACTCTTGCCCTGCAGTGCAGACTTATCCCTCTCCATCACTACAGTAAAAGTCACCGAATTGTGGTCACTGTCCCCAAAGTGCTCACCCACCTCCCATTCTAACACCTGGCCTGGTTCGTTACCCAGAAGCAAATCCAGTATGGCCTCACCTCTTGTTGGCCTGTCTACATATTGTGTCAGGAAACCCTCCTACACACATTGGACAAACACTGACCCATCTAATGTACTCAAGCGATAGCTTTCCCAGTCAATATCTGGAAAGTTAAAGTCCCCCATAACAACCAACCTATTATTTTCACTCTTCTCCTGAAACATCCTCGCAATCCTTTCTTCTACATCTCTAGGACTATTAGGAGGCCTGTAGGAACCTCCTAACAGGGTGACCTCACCTTTCCTATTCCTAACCTCAGCCCAAACTACCTCAGATGGTGAGTCTTCATCCATCGTCCTTTCCACCGCTGTAATACTATCTTTGACCAGCAATGCCACACCTCCCCCTCTTTTACCCCCACCTCTGACCCTACTAAAACATTTAAACCCTGGAACCTGCAACAGCCAATCCTGTCCCTGTTCTACTGATGTCTCCGTAATAGCCACAACATCGAAATCCCACGCTGCAAGTTCACCTACCTTATTTTGTATACTTCTCACATTGAAGTATACACACTTCAAGCCACTTCCCTGTTTACAGGCACCCTCCTTCGAGATTGATGCCATGTTCCTGCCTCTCCTGCGCGCTTTTGTAGGGAAAAAAAACCTACCCAGGTAAGCTTGCGCTACACCAGCTTTCGGGTCCCTGCTGCCCCTCTGGTCGTCGTCACTTCCCCCTGCTGCTCCCGCTCTTTCTGTGAAGAAAGAAAAACACCGCTGCCCGCTACCGATAAGTAATTTTCAAACAAACTGTCTTACCTTAGCTGTAGCCTTCCAGGTTCATTTAAACACAGCCGCTGCTCGCACTCATTGTGAGGTTGTCTGTGGGTTTGCGGTAGAGTGTGGTGCTGAGATGTCCATCCTTGATGGAGATACATGTGTCCAAGAATGAGACAGATAGTCGAGAGTAGTCCATGGTGAGTTTGATGGTGGGATGAAACTTGTTGATATCACTGTTTAGTTTTATCAGTGACTCCTTGCCATGGTCCAGAGGAAGAAAATGTCATCAATGGTACCTGGTGTATAATGTTGGTTGGAGATCCTGTACTCACACAGGCATCCTCTCAGAGACTTAGACCACTCTACACTCATGCACACACATATACACTCTGTCTCACAGATACTCACAACCCCCACCCCAGACACGCACACACACTCCCACAGTCACACATGCACCCCCTCACAGACTTAAGACACTCTACACTCACTACATACACACATACACTCTCTCTCACACTCACAACCTCCAATCCAGACAGACACACTCACAGACAGACACAAAAACCCACATGCACACATATATTTTGTGGGGTGAATTTGTACTTTCAAGGTTACATTGTACTTTGCTCAAAAACTGCATGAATTTATGTAAAACTCTGTTATCTCACTTTTTAGATTAGAATCAATCTAAACATCATGGCATAGACAGAGAACACAGGGGGCCAACACCTTCAACATATTGTCTAGCTATCACCATTGTTAACAGCTAACCTGAGAATGCAACTTTTAAAAAAGGTTTTGTGATTTACACATGAAAGAAGTGAAACTATCACTGTATTCTAACAGATGAAAGACTGCACAGACAATCAAGGTATTTTTCAATGTATAATTTCAGTTACATCACACTGTAAATTCTTGCTATAAATTCTGTGCCTTACAATTGTGTCTTCCACTATCACCTGATGAAGGAGCGGCGCTCCGAAAGTTAGTGTGCTTCCAATATAATTCATGGCTGATTGAACACTTCAGTGTTTTTTACCAAGTCATCTCAGCTCAAGGACATCTCTGCAGGAGTTCCTCAGGAGGGAGAAAGTGAGGACTGGATTAGTGGTGCTGGAAGAGCACAGCAGTTCAGGCAGCATCCAACGAGCAGCGAAATCGACGTTTCGGACAAAAGCTCTTCATCAGGCTTTTATTCCTGATGAAGGGCTTTTGCCCGAAACGTCGATTTCGCTGCTCGTTGGATGCTGCCTGAACTGCTGTGCTCTTCCAGCGCCACTAATCCAGTATTTGGTTTTCAGCATCTGCAGTCATTGTTTTTACCCAGAAAGTGAGGACTGCAGATGCTGGAGACCAGAGTTGAAAAATGTGGTGCTGGAAAAACACAGCAGGCCAGGCAGCATCCAAGGAGCAGGGGAATCGATGTTTCGGGCATAAGCCCTTCTTCAGGAGTTCCTCAGACCCAACCATCTTCAGCTGCTTCATCAATGACCTTCCCTCCATCATAAGGTCAGAAGTGAAGATATTTGCCAATGGCTGTACAATGTTTAGCACCGTTCCTCAGATATTGAAGCAGTTCATGTTCAAATGAGGCAAAACCCAGACAATATCCAGGCTTGAACTGATAAGTGGCAAGTAACATCCATGAAAAAGCTGCCAAGCAATGATTTGGTATGCTTTCAATTTATTGAGTACAGGAGTTGGGAGGTCATGTGTGGCTGTACAGGACATTGGTTCGGCCACTGCTGAAATATTGCGTGCAATTCTGGTCTCCTTCCTATCGGAAAGATGTTGTGAAACTTCAAAGGGTTCAGAAAAGATTTACAAGGATTTGAGGTATAGGGAGAGGTTGAATAGGCTGGGGCTGTTTTCCCTGGAGCGCCGGAGGCTGAGGGGTGACCTTATAGAGGTTTATAAAATCATGAGGGACATGGATAGGATAAATAGACAAAGTCTTTTCCCTGGGATGGGGGAGTCCAGAACTAGAGGGCATTGGTTTAGGGTGAGAGGGGAAAGATATAAAAGAGACCACGGTGGCACGGTGGCACAGTGGTTAGCACTGCTGCCTCACAGCGCCAGAGACCCGGGTTCAATTCCCGCCTCAGGCGACTGACTGTGTGGAGTTTGCACGTTCTCCCTGTGTCTGCGTGGGTTTCCTCCGGGTGCTCCGGTTTCCTCCCACACTCCAAAGATGTGCAGGTTAGGTGAATTGGTCATGCTAAATTGCCCGTAGTGTTAGGTAAGGGGTAGATGTAGATGTAGGGGTATGGGTGGGTTGCGCTTTGGCGGGGCAGTGTGGACTTGTTGGGCCGAAGGGCCTGTTTCCACACTGTAAGTAATCTAATCAAGACCAAAGGGGCAACATTTTCATGTAGAGGGTGGCACGTGTATGGAATGATCTGCCAGAGGAAGTGGTGTAGGCTGGTACAATTGCAACATTTAAGAGGCATTTGGATGGGTATATGAATAGGAAGGGTTTGGAGGGTTATGGACCGGGTGCTGGCAGGTGGAACTAAATTGGGTCGGGATATCTGATCGGCATGGACGGGTTTCTGTGCTGTACATCTCTTATGACCTGGGTTCGAAACTCGCTAGGGCAGATGGTAGAATTTAATAACTATCTGTGGCTTGGCATTATAGATGCCATGACAGGGAATGAACGCATACATCTGGGGAAAGCGAAGGGCACAGTCAGATTAACCATTTTCTTACTGAATGATAGAACAAGCTCAGGGACTGACTGGCATACTCCTCCTAATCCTAATTATTGTATCCTTTTGGAACGATTGATCCAGGACTGACATTAAAACACAGCTTTAGTTACTTCAGTGAAGGTAGTTGAAAGATATATCGGTAAACTCAGACAGTATTCTTTGCCCAGGGTCAACAATGATACATCAGCTCAATATCATCCTTTTTATTGTGTTGAGTCTGGAGATTTGTGAAGAATGGTCAGGAATTAAATGCAGACTTGAAGTGGTGATACTGGAAAAGCAGTTCTGTGTAATATGATCAATTCCTTTTTAAGTTTCGCATCAATTCATCCAGCAGCAACCTGCACATCAGTACAAGGAGCTCGTTACACGTGAGTTTTCCAAAATATTGATTACGTTTAATTTTGCCCGGGACCAAGGACAGAACTTGTTGCAATGCTTTCAATAGTCACTCAACTCAAGGCACTGAAGAGTAGTTATAGAGTCACAGTCAAATTGGGAAAGGTAACAAAAACAAGCAATCTGCATGCAGTAAAGCACTGTTAAGCTGCACATCAGAAAAGGCAACAAATACTGTATAGTTAGGACTCAGCGTGAAGTTAAGATCAGCTGGAAACTGTGGTTTTTGAAGTTAGGATGCTGTTCTAAGAGCTGTGGGACTCAGAGGACATAATGTGCCATGAATAGTTCAGTACAGCTGTGACCGAGGCTGAAGGAAGCCCAACAGCAGCATTTGCTTTCTGCAGCTGAGCCAGTTTAGAGCTCAGGAAATAAACCCAGAGGCAGTTATTGCTCAGTGAAGCACGCTGTTAGATGGAGATGAACCTGTAACCTCTGAAGTCCAGTTTCCAAGATTCTAGTGTAGCAATGTTTCAGGAAAGGAAGGTTAACCACCAAAACATGAGCAAAAGAGCATAAGAGTAGAGTAGATGTAGGCCATTCGGCCCATCAAGTCTGCTCCACTAATGAAATCATGCTGATCTGATAACTCACAATTCCACTTTCCTTACTTTTATTCCATTCACTTTGAAATAAAGGCTTTCATTCCACTTACCTTCCCTATATCCTGATGAACTTGGATGTTAGCTTTTGTGATTAAAGACTCTCAAATCCCTCCATGGGGCAGCTTTCTGCAGTCTTTCTCCATTTAAGAAATATCCAGCTCTTCCATTCTCCCTGCTAAAGTGCATAATCGTATTTCCTCACAACATGTCCCATCTGCTATGGTTTGGCCCACTAAATTCACCAGCACCACTCTCATCTTGACTCTAATCTCCAGCTTCTGCAGTACCCACTTCCACCACTCAGTTCCCCAGTCTGTGCCCCCCTATATGTCATCCTCCAATCCCACCTATGGCTGGAAGCAGTTATTGATGCTGTCTAAGATGGAGTGGCTCTTGAGTGCGTTTCAAGGCTGGGTACGAAAATAATTGTAATGCCTCATGAAGTTTTAATGAGATTTGGTGCCCCACCGTTCACTGATTGGAGCGTGTGGTGGGGGTAGTTGCTACTAATCTGTTTTGATAGTCTGGAAAGTTTGAGTTATAGGGAGTAGCTGGATAGGCTAGGACCTTTCTCCCTGGGGGGCTGAGGGGGGACGTTATAGAAGTTTATAAAATCGTGAGTAGGGAGAGCATAAACCAAAAGGGCATGGGTTTAAGATGAGAGGGGAAGGATTTAAAAGGGACCTCTGGGGCAACTGTTTCATTCAGAGGGTGGTGTATGTAAGGAACAAGCTGCCAGGGGAAGCGGTAGAGGTGAATACAATTACAACATTGAAAAAACAATTGGACGGGTACATGGACAGGAAAGGCTTAGAAGGACATGAGCAAAACACAGGCAAGTGGGGCTAGTTCAGTTTAGGAAGCATGGGCCAAAGGACTTGTTTCCATACTTAATGATCACATTTGCTATTTCATATTTCCTGTGGGCCTTTCAAACATAGTTTGCTGCTACCCATATATACCTCATGTTAATTTGGGTCGTTAAAATATGTCATATCTATCTTTGCACTTTTAAAAAAATCTTTGTGAGCATGTTCGGGGAAGTTTTATTTGTATAAATATTGACAAAGGAAACCGTGCTGAATTGTTCCAAACACTAGACCTGTTAGAGTCTGAGACCAATATAAGTGGCCACAGTTAAACCTCACGGTGACTTGTGAAGGAGTGGGAGAGAAGGGAATTGATGCACCCCTCCAACCTCAGCCAAGAACAGTCACAAAGAATTCAATTAATGTGAAGTTAGCAACACAAGGGATTTAGAACATAGAGCAATACAGCACAGAACAGGCCCTTCGGCCCTCGATGTTGCGCCGACCTGTGAACTATTCACAGCTTGTCCCCCTACACTATCCTATCATCATCCCTGTGCTTATCTAAGGATTGTTTAAATCCCCCTAATGTGGCTGAGTTGACTACATTGGCAGGTAGGGCATTCCATGCCCTTACCACTCTCGACAGTGTTATTTTCTGGGTCTGTAGATTGTGAAGGAGCAAAAATGGCCGTTAGTAGAGTGATATGCGCTTCTTGTCTGATGTGGGAGTTTAGGGAGAGTTTACGAGTTCCTGTGGATTGTATCTGCAATAAATGTTGTTGGTTGCGAATCCTACCAGATCGAATGGATCGGTTGGAGAGACAGTTAGAGGCAATGGGGAAATGGATGGCAGAATTGTACAGAAAAATATCTCCTTAAGTGTAAAAGTATTGATTAGATTAGATTAGATTCCCTACAGTGTGGAAAAATGCCCTTCGGCCCAATAAGTCCACACCGACCGTCCGAAGAGTAACCCACCCAGACCTATTTCCCTCTGACTAACACACCTAACACTATGGGCAATTTAGCATGGCCAATTCACCTGACCTGCACATCTTTGGACTGTGGGAGGAAACCGGAGCACCCGGAGGAAACCCACACAGACACGGGGAGAATGTGCAAACTCCACACAGACTGTCACCGGAGGCTGGAATCGAACCTCGCACCCTGATGTTGTAAGACAGCAGTGCTAACCACTGGCAAGATAAATGGCAAGTTAAACAAACTCCCAATCCCCTATGAGTTACAATGTTGCAGAGAAAGGGTCGGAGAAATGGAAAATAAATAATCAAGTGTTTGGCCTCACAAAGTAAAAAGTCAAGGAAATGTCACCGCAGTCGTGTCAGATTATAGGGCAGTTGTCTCAGAGAAAGCAAGGAGAGAGATTGAAGAGGAGAGTCTGTTATTGAAACCTCAGTTAATGTAGGAATGAACTCACATGGTTGGCCTCACTCTGCATGATAAACCTGCCATCCAGCCAACTGAGCTACCCAATCCCCATAACCGATTTCATAAGTAATCAAACTCAGGATGTTTCAATCCAGGACAAATGATTAATAGTGATACACAATACATGGGAACACCACCTCCTGCAAGTTCCCCTCCAAAAGCCACTCACCATCCTGACTTGCAAATATATCGGCCGTTCCTTCACTGTCACTGGGTCAAAACCCTGACATTCCCTCTCTAAGGGCATTATGGGTCAATGCACAGCAGGTGGACTGCAGTGGTTCAAGAAGGCAGCTCATCCCCACCTTCTCAAGGGGCAACTAGGGACGGGTAATAAATGTTCCCCTAGTTAGTGACACCTACATCCATGGATGAATAAAAAGTCTCAAACTGTCATTTGCTCAGAATGAATTGCCTTTTTAGTGTGTGTTTAATGAGAACTGTGCACACTGTATAATCAATAAATCCGAAATACTTGATATTTAACATACAAATCTCAATCAATTCATCATTAAATTATAATGGCTTAGGTTTTCATCTTAAATTCTATAGACCAGTAGTTAAGTTCCCTCTTCTTTACATTTCAAAGTTGAGATTATTTCTCTACGCGTTTCACCGCACCTTCAAATAGTAATGTAGAAATTAGGAGCAGGCCATTTGGCCCTTTGAGGCTGTTCCTCCATTCAGTACAATGTCACAACGTTGTGTCGAGTACTTTGAAGTGAAGGGCAGAAACCTGGAGTTTGTTTCTAAAAATGGTAGGAAGGATGAGTGTGTGGTCCCTTTAAGAGGTGATGTGCTTTTCAAAACTTGGAAATGTTAATAAAAAACAAGATGTTTGCCAGCAGCTGTAGGTTGCAGACAGATCTAAATCAGAAACATGTAACAATTGGCTGTGTAATTGGAAAACCGCAGACTTATTTTGATGTTTTGACAACAAGTTGGACTCAGCCAATTAATTTCAACCCAACATGCAGCGAATGAAAGCCAATTGACTTTAAAACTGATAGTGTGGACAACCAATCATAGTATAAGAATTCAATGTGCCATATGGGGTATATGAGAAGCGGTTTTTGAAATTCGGGGGAGAAGTAATTGCCATCTGAAGAGTGAGCAAATCCACCATCCGAGAAATAAATACCAGGCTCCCACAAGGAATCTCCTCGCTCTCTAAAAAAAGCACCATCTATTCATAAAGGTACATGGCACGTTTGGCAAATATTCCTGACAGCAGAATTCAATGGAGAGGGGCATTCAGAACAGAAGAATTTTCAGAGAAAATATCCCTGACAGCAGAATCAGTGGAGAGGATATAGAACATTCTGGAAGATGTGTTTTTGCTGCAATTTTGAGAAGGTAACTTTTAATTTATTGCCTTTTCATTACTTCATGGATTCATACAACACCTATCAGAAAGATGTTGTGAAACTTGAAAGGGTTCGTTAAAGATTTACAAGGATGTTGCCAGGGTTGGAGGATTTGAGCTACAGGGAGAGGCTGAACAGGCTGAGGCTGTTTTCCCTGGAGCGCCGGAGGCTGAGGGGTGACCTTATAGAGGTTTATAAAATCATGAGGGGCATGGATAGGATAAATAGACAAAGTCTTTTCCCTGGGGTCGGGGAGTCCATAACTAGAGGGCATAGGTTTAGGGTGAGAGGGGAAAGATATAAAGGAGACCTAAGGGGGAAGTTTTTCACACAGAGGGTGGTACGTGTATGGAATGAGCTGCCAGAGGAAGTGGTGGAGGTCGTATGATTGCAACATTTAAAAGGCATCTGGATGAATGTATGAATCGGAAGGGTTTGGGGGGATATGGGCCGGGTGCTGGCAAGTGGGACTAGATTGGGTTGGGATATCTGGTCGGCACGGACGGGTTGGACCGAAGAGTCTGTTTCAATGCTGTGCATCACTATGATTCTAAGTGGGACCTGTGTTACTGAAATAGCATGTCAAGAGAATTTAGTTGAGCTCAGGACCATGTAGTAGTTAGGGAGGAATTATCTGGTTTGTTAGTAATTTTGTTAATTTGTTCACTGTTAAATAAATAAATTGTTACTTGTTACTGATAAAGTGAGTATCAGGGATTCCTTTCATTCAACCGGTCCTTTATAACAGATTGGGGGGTGTGAGAGGTAGGTATACTCTTTGTCACCTTTCTTTTAACAGGTTACAAAGCAAGGTGCTCCTTTCTGGGTGATTTGGTTTTAGTTCTCAGAAGTATCAACCTCTACGTTGTAATAACAATGATAGCGGAGGAGCTCTCTTCACTCCACCTTACCCTTGAACGTGTGGTTGGGGAACTGGTGCAGGAAGCAAGGTTTCAAGTTCTTGGATCACTGGGGTATATTTTATGGTAACCATAAATTCTACAAGAGAGACGGCTTGCACCTTAATAGATCAGGGATCAGCATTCTGGCAGGCAGGTTTTCTGCTGCAACACCGCTATATTTAAACTAAGTAGCGGGGGGAGGGGACAAGCTGGATGTTTAAAAAGGAAATTGAAGAGGTAGTTAGAACAAGAGAAGTCAAGAAAGACAACTGTATCAAGGAGGCAGAAAACTGGAAAAGGCATCATGCTGTAAAGTTGAGTGAAATAAGGGTTGAGGGGAAGGGTGAGAGCAGTAACAAATTAAAAATTCTATGTATGAATGCACGAAGCATTAGACACAAGGTGGATGAGCTTGAGGCTCTTTTGGAAATTGGCAGATACGATATTGTGGGGATAACTGAGACGTGGCTTCATGGGGACAGGGCCTGGGAAATGAATATTCAAGGCTACACGTGCTATCGTAAGGACAGACTGATGGGCAGAGGGGGTGGGGTGGCCTTGTTGGTAAGGGAGGATATTCAGTCCCTTGTGCGGGGGGACCTAGAGTCAGGGGATGTAGAGTCAGTGTGGATAGAGCTTCAAAACACTAAGGGTAAAAAGACCCTCATGGGAGTCATCTACAGGCCCCCAAACAGTAGTCTGGATGTCGGATGTAAGTTGAATCAGGAGCTGAAATCGGCTTGTCACAAAGATGTTACTACAGTTGTTATGGGGGATTTTAACATGCAGGTAGACTGGGAGAATCAGGATGGTATCGGGCCTCAAGAAAGAGACTTTGTGGAGTGCCTCAGAGATGGATTTTTAGAGCAGCTGGTGCTGGAGCCGACCAGGGAGAAGGCGATTCTGGATCTGGTATTGTGTAACGAACCAGAATTGGTCAGTGACCTCAAAGTGAAGGAGCCATTGGGAAGTAGTGACCATAATACAATAAGCTTCAATCTGCAATTTGAGAGGGAGCGGGTACAATCGGAAGTGACAATATTTCAGTTGAATAAAGGGAAATATGGAGCTATGAGGGAGCAACTGGCCAAAGTTCAATGGTGCAATACCTTAACAGGGAAGACCATGGAGGAACAATGGCGGATATTTCAGTGTTTAATGCAGAAGTTGCAGGATCAGTTCATTCCTAAAAGGAAGAAAGATCCCAGGAGGAGACATGGGCGGCCGTGGCTGATGAGGGAAGTAAAGAAACATATAAAGTTAAAAGAGAAAAAGTATAACTTAGCGAAGATAAGTGGGAAAACTGAGGACTGGGAAGCTTTTAAAGAACAACAGAGGATTAGTAAGAAGGAAATACGCAGAGAAAAAATGAGGTACGAAGGTAAACTGGCCAAGAATATAAAGGAGGATAGTAAAAGCTTTTTTAGGTATGTCCAAGGCAAAAAAATGGTTAGGACAAAAATTGGGCCCTTGAAGACAGAAACAGGGGAATATATTACTGGGAACAAAGAAATGGCAGAGGAATTAAATGGGTACTTCAGATCTGTGTTCACTGGGGAAGACACAAGCAATCTCCCTGAGGTAACAGTGGCTGAAGGACCTGAACTTAAGGGAATTTATATTTGCCAGGATTTGGTGTTGGAGAGACTGTTAGGTCTGAAGGTTGATAAGTCTCCGGGACCTGATGGCCTGCATCCCAGGGTACTGAAGGAGGTGGCTCGGGAAATCGTGGATGCGCTGGTGATTATTTTCCAGAGTTCAATAGAATCGGGGTCGGTTCCTGAGGATTGGAGGGCGGCTAATGTTGTGCCACTTTTTCAGAAGGGTGGGCGGGAGAAAGCAGGAAATTATAGACCAGTTAGTCTGACCTCAGTGGTGGGAAAGATGCTGGAGTCTATTATAAAGGATGAAATTACGGCACATCTGGATAATAGTAACAGGATAGGACAGAGTCAGCATGGATTTATGAAGGGGAAATCATGCTTGACTAATCTTCTTGGATTTTTTGAGGATGTAACTTGGAAGATGGATGAGGGAGATCCAGTGGACGTAGTGTACCTGGATTTTCAGAAAGCTTTTGATAAAGTCCCACACAAGAGGTTAGTGAGTAAAATTAGGGCGCACGGTATTGGGGGCAAAGTACTAGATTGGATAGAGAATTGGTTGGCTAATAGGAAACAAAGGGTAGTGATTAACGGCTCCATTTCGGAATGGCAGGCAGTGACCAGTGGGGTACCGCAGGGATCCGTGCTGGGACCGCAGCTTTTTACAATATATGTAAATGATATAGAAGATGGTATCAGCAATAACATTAGCAAATTTGCTGATGATACAAAGCTGGGTGGTAGGGTGAAATGTGATGAGGATGTTAGGAGATTACAGGGTGACCTGGACAAGTTAGGTGAGTGGGCAGATGCATGGCAGATGCAGTTTAATGTGGATAAATGTCTGGTTATCCACTTTGGTGGCAAGAACAGGAAGGCAGATTACTACCTCAATGGTATCAAATTAGATAAAGGGGCTGTTCAGAGAGATCTGGGTGTTCTTGTCCACCAGTCAATGAAGGCAAGCATGCAGGTACAGCAGGTCGTGAAGAAGGCTAATAGCATGCTGGCCTTCATAACAAGAGGAATTGAGTATAGAAGCAAAGAGGTGCTTCTGCAGCTGTACAGGGCCCTGGTGAGACCACACCTGGAGTACTTTGTACAGTTCTGGTCTCCAAATTTGAGGAAAGACATTCTGGCTATTGAGGGAGTGCAGCGTCGGTTCACGAGGTCAATTCCTGGAATGGCAGGATTGCCTTACACTGAAAGACTGAAGCGACTGGGCTTGTATACCCTTGAGTTTAGAAGACTGAGAGGGGATCTGATTGAAACGTATAGGATTATGAAAGGATTGGACACTCTGGCAGGAGGAAACATATTTCCGTTGATGGGGGAGTGCCGAACCAGAGGACACAATTTAAAAATACGGGGTAGACCATTTAGGACAGAGATGAGGAGAAACTACTTCATCCAGAGAGTGGTGGCTGTGTGGAATGCTCTGCCCCAGAGGGCAGTGGAGGCCCAGTCTCTGGATTCATTTAAGAAAGAATTGGATAGAGCTCTTAAAGATAGTGGAGTCAAGGGGTATGGAGATAAGGCTGGAACAGGATACTGATTAGGAATGATCAGCCATGATCATATTGAATGGCGGTGCAGGCTCGAAGGGCAGAATGGCCTACTCCTGCATCTATTGTCTATTGTCTATTGTCTTACCCCAGCCCCAACGCCCCCCCCCCCCCCCACACACACACCATATAGCTCTATCATATAGAAAATAAGGAGCATGAAAGCATGGGAAGGGTTAAACATGAAGACCACTGGCGATCTGTTGCAATGGGTCTGTGGAATGCTACACTATTGAAAAGGTCAGTGTGACAGGATGGGATAAGGATAGTAGAATGCTCCTACAATTAGCAGATTGGGGCTGAAAGGATGAGATAACACAGTTAGTAAAGTCAGCCTCGCCTGCTAAATATCATCATGGCTGGTTGGGACAGGTTGTGACAAATATTTGGGACATGACATTATATATGTAATTAATAGTTAGTAGAGTCAGCCTACTCGAGACCCTTGACAGTAAAATATCTAAAAAAATATTCAGTAGGGTCTGGGATGAAAGACTATTGTTGCAGAGCTGACAATAAAATGTCTAATTGTGACATTAGAATAACATTAAGTAGAATGTAGGAAAAACTATAGTGGCAGAACTAGAGAGATAATGGGAATTAACATCGTTGGTTTATTGTATAGCTGGAGTGAGGTAATTCTGATTAACACAGTTGGACATGCTAAAAACATGATAAAAAAAGATATAAAGAACCACAGACCCATGGTTTGGGGGCATTCAAGAATTTGCTTTCTGAGCGTCACTGTTTTTTGTTTGCAAATAAAGACCTACTCCCTGAAGAACTCTCTGCGTCTCTTGGTGATTCTCTACATTTTCTCCACGACAATCACAGCCTTTAGTGATTGAATGATGGAGAATCCAAGTCCGAAAATTCACAAGCCTTTGTGTGACTTGACCAGGAACTGTGTAAGTCACACACAGTTACAGGGCTGATGACTCTGATATAGGTCAACAAACATGGTTGAGAATGTGGTGCTGGAAAAGCACAGCTGGTCAGGCAGCATCCGAGGAGCAGGAGAATCAACATTCCGAGCATAAGCTCTTCATCAGGAATGATGAAGGGCTTTTGCCTGAAACGTCGACTCTTCTACTCCTCGGATGCTGCCTGAACTGCTGTGCTTTTCTAGCACCGCACTCTCGACTCTAATCTCCAGCATCTACAGACGTCACCTTCTCCCAGCAAGTATGGCCAACACACTGTGGGAAGGACATGATTATACTGGGGAGGGCAGAGGAGATTCACCAGGTTGTTGCCTGGGACAGAGAGATTCAACAATGAAGAGACTGGATAAGCTCAGGTTGTTCTCTTTAGATTAGATTAGATTCCTCACAGTGCAGAAACAGGCCCTTTGGCCCAACCAGTCCACACTGACCCTCCGAAGAGGATCTCACCCAGACCCATTTCCCTCTAATACACCTATCACTACGGGCAATTTAGCATGCCCAATTCACCTGACCTGCATATCTTTGGACTGTGGGAGGAAACCGGAGCACCCGGAGGAAACCCACGCAGACACAGGAAGAATGTGCAAACTCCACACAGTCAGTCGCCCGAGGCTGGAATCGAACCTGGGACCTGGCGCTGTGAGGCAGCATTGCTAACCACTGTACCACCGTGCTGTCCATTAAAGAGCGGCGAAGGTAGAAGGGGCTCCTGATAGATGTATATAAGATTATGAGGGGCATGGACAGGGTGAATAGGGGAAAAAAGAATTCCCCTTAGTAGAGAGATCAATGAGTTGTAAGATAAAGAGTAGGAAAAAATTTAGAGAGGATTTGAGATACCTGGAACTCACTTCCTGAAAGGGTGATGGAGCCAGGAACCATCAAGACTATTTAAGGGCGACTTGGATGAATACTTGAAATGGGTATCGGATAAGTATTGAAACTTGGGATTAGAATAGTTGGACATTCAATGGCCGGTACAGTCAGAATGGGCTGAAGAGCCTCTCTGCCTATCTGTAAAAACCCCAATGACTTTCTAGGTGACTCTAATTGGGGGAAATCCAACTGAGTGAAGCCCCAAAGCGATTCTTTGCGCAGGGATCCAGACATGTCAGAAATGATAGGCAGTAGTGGGTACTGCAGATGCTGGAGATTAGAGTCAAGATTAGGGTGGTGCTGGAAAAGCACAGCAGGTCAGGCAGCATCCGAGGAGCAGGAAAATCGACGTTTCAGGCAAAGGTCCTTCATCAGGAATGGAGGCAGGGAGCCTCAGGGGGTGGAGAGATAAATGGGAAGGGTGGGGCTGGGGGGAAGGTAGCTGAGAGTGCAATAGGTGGATGGAGGTAGGGGTAATGGTGATAGATTGGAGGGGAGGGTGGATCGGATAGGTGGAAAAGAAGATGCACAGGTCAGACAGGTCATGGAGACGTGCTGAGCTGGAAGGTTGGAACTGAGGTAAGGTGGGGGGAGGGGAAATGAGGAAACTGGTGACGTCCACATTGATGCCCTGGGGTTGGAGGGTCCAGAGGCGGAAGATGAGGCGTTCTTCCTCCAGGCGTCGGGTGATGAGGGAGCAGCGGTGGAGGAGGCCCAGGGCCTACATGTCCTCAGCAGAATGGGAGGGGGAGTTGAAATGTTTGGTGCGGTGTCCCAAAGGTGTTCTTTGAAGAGCTCCGCAAGAGGGTGTCCAGTCTCCCCAATGTAGAGGAGACTGCGTCAGAAGCAACAGGATACAATAAGTGACATTGGTGGATGTGCAGGTGAAACTTTGATGGATGTTGAAGGCTCCTTTGGGGCCTTGGATGGAGGTGAGGGCGGAGGTGTGGGCGCAGGTTTCGCAATTCCTTCCAGGGGAAGGTGCCAGGATGGGAGGGTGGGTTGTTGGGGAAATGGACCTGACCAGGTAGTCACAAAGGAAAGAGTCTTTGCAGAAAGCAAATAGGGGTGGAGAGGGAAATATATCCCTGGTGATGATTAGATTAGATTACTTACAGTGTGGAAACAGGCCCTTTGGGCCCAACAAGTCCACACCGACCCTCCGAAGAGCAACCCACCCAGACCCGTTCCCCTACACCTAACACTATGGGGCATCTGGGGGGCCAATCAAACAGGCTGCTTCATTCTGGATGGTGTCCAGCTTCTCATCCAGGCAAGTGGGCAGTAATCCATCACTGTGTTGGGTTGTGCCTTGTAGATGGTGGACAGGCTTTGGGGAGACAACACAGCCCACCGCTAGCTTTCCCCCAAACTTCATTTAGACCTTGGATTCCAACTGGATTGTAAAACAGAGGTGGTTCCTACTCAGTAATATGGCTAGTTTGATCCATATGTAGATCACTCATAATTACAGTTGTAGTCTTATTGCATGCATCTCTAATCTCCTGTGTAATGTCTTCCCTTCCATCTCCACCACTGCTTCAGTGATGTATAGACAACATCCAACAATGTTTTCTGAACCCTGGTATTTCTTATATTCATCTGACAGATCCCACATCATGATTTTCCAAACCAATATCCTTCCTCACGATTGCAATGAATTTGTCCTTTACTAACAACCCTACCCCACCCCCTTTCAGTATCTGTCTGTCCTTCCCAAATATTGAATACTCTCTGGATGCTAATTCTCATCCTTGGTCACCCTGCAGCATGTTTCTGTAATCACAACTATTTGTGTCTATTTGCTAATTCACCCACTTTATTGTGAAATACACTGTGCATTAAGACACAAAACCTTTAGGTTAATCTTTTTAACCTTGTTAGTCACCTTAACTTTATTTTGCACTATGGCTCCATTTGTTTTTTGCCCTTGTTCTTCTGCCTTTTACATTTTCTTCTTTTTTTTTCTGTCTTCTGTCTTTATCCTTGCTTTTCCCTCCTCTGTCTCCCTGCTCAAATTCCCATCTTCTGTCAAAGAGTCAAACAGCACAGAAACATACCCTTCAGTCCAACCAGTCCATGCCGAACCTAATCTCAAACTAAACTAGCCCCCCTTGCCTGTTCCTGGTCCATATCCCTTTCCTATTCATGGATCTATCCAAATGTATTTTAATCATTGTAATTGTACCTGTATCTACCACTTCCTCAGGAAGTTCATTCCACAACTTCCTTCCTTCTGTGTAAAAAACATTGCTTCTCAAGTCTTTTTTAAATCTCTCT
Organism: Chiloscyllium punctatum; assembly: GCF_047496795.1. Lineage (NCBI taxonomy): Eukaryota > Metazoa > Chordata > Chondrichthyes > Orectolobiformes > Hemiscylliidae > Chiloscyllium > Chiloscyllium punctatum. The sequence goes on along the minus strand of NC_092746.1, from coordinate 123,819,687 downwards.
TCTCTCACCTTAAAAATATGCACCCTTAAAGTCCTCCATCCAAGGGAAAAGACAACTTGCCATTCTAATAAACTTTTGTAAACCCTCCCCCAGTAGGGTCACCAAGTCTCCTTGCAAACAACGTTTAGCCTGTTCAGGCTTGGACCATTTCTACAGGGATCCCACCTTCTCCAGAACTGGTTCAGCCATCTTTCCTGTTTAATTTTTGTTCCAGTTAAGAACTAAGAACTCCAGCTGTACTTCATTCAGTTTGTCCTTAAATCTTCACCAAAGCCATCACATTGAACTGGCTGAATGCGCAGAAATCTGATGCCTTCCCTCCAACATCAGTTTTCCACTCGTGTTCAATCATTCAGTTAGAGTCAGAGAGCTGTACAGCATAGAAACAAACCCTTCAGTCCAACTCATTCATACCGACCAGATATCCCAACCCAATCTAGACCCATTTGCCAGTACCTGGCCCATATCCCTCTAAACCCTTCCTACTCACATACACATCCAGGTGCCTTTTAAATACTGTAATTGTACCAGCCTCAACCACTTCCTCTGGAAGCTCATTCCATACACGCACCACCCTCTGTATGAAAAAGTTGCCTCTTAGCTCCCTTTTAAATTTTTCCCCTCTCACCTTAAACCTATGCCCTCTAGTTCTGGACTTGCCCCACCCCAGGGAAAGACATAGAACATAGAACATTACAGCACAGTACAAGCCCTTCGGCCCTTTGATGTTGCGCCAACCTGTGAAAATAACCTGATGCCCATCTAACCTAGACCGTTCCATTATTATCCATATGCACATTCAATGCCCATTTAAATACCCTTAGCATCGGCGAGTCTACTACTGTTGTAGGCAGGCCTTTCCACGCCCTTACTACTGAGTGAAGAAACTACCCTAATACCTGTCCTAAATCTATCAACCCTTAATTTAAAGCTAATTCCCCTCGTGTTAGCCTTCACCATCCGAGGAAAAAGACTCTCCCTGTCCACCCTATCTAACCCTCTGATTATCTTGTATGTCTCGATTAAGTCACCTCTCAACCTTCTTCTCTCCAACAAAAACAGCCTCAGTTCCCTCAGCCTTTCCTCATAAGACCTTCCCTCCATACCAGGCAACATCCTGGTAAATCTCCTCTGAACCCTTCCCAAAGCTTCCACATCCTTCCTACAATGGAGTGACCATAGCTGGACTCAATACTCCTGATGAAGCCTTAACAGTGGTTTATACATCTGCAGCATGACATCTTGGCTCCAAAACTCAATCCCACTACCAATAAACGCCAACACACCATATACCTTCTTAACAACCCTATCAACCTGGGTGGCATCTTTCAGGGATTTATGCACCTGGACACAGATCTCTGTTCATCTACACTGTCATTAGCCAACTACTCTGCGATCCTCTTATTTCTTCTGAAGTGAACTACCTCATACTTTTCCGCATTAACCTCCATTTGCAACTTCTCAGCCCAGCTTTGCATCATATCTATGTCCCTCTGTAACCCACAACATCCTTCAGCACTATCCACAACTCTGCCTACCTTAGCGTCATCTGCAAATTTACTGACCCATCCTTCTATGCCCACATCTAGATCATTTATAAAAATGACAAACAGCAGTGACCCCAAAACAGATCCTTGTGGCACACCACAGGTAACTGAGCTCCAGGATGAACATTTCCCATCAACCACCACCCTCTGTCTTCTTTCAGCTAACCAATTTCTGATCCAAACCGCTAAATCACCTTCAATCTCGAAACTGTATTTTGTGCAATAGCCTACCATCTGGAACCTTATCAAACGCCTTATTAAAGGCCATATACATCACATCAACTGCTTTCCCCTCATCCACCTGTTTTGTCACCTTCTTGGAGAACTCAATAAGATTAGTGAGGCACGACCTACCCTTCACAAAACCGTATTAACTATTCCTAATCAAATAATTCCTTTCCAGATGGTTATAAATCCTACCTCTTATAACCTTTTCCAACACCTTACCCACAACCGAAGTAAGGCTCACTAGCCGATAATTACCAGGGTTGTCCCAACTTCCCTTCTTAAACAAGGGTTCATTTGCTATCCTCCAGTCTTCTGGCACTACTCCTATCGACAATAATGACATAAAGATCAAAGTCAAAGGCTCTGCAATCTCCTCCATGGCATCCCAGAGAATCCGAGGATAAATCCCATCCGGTTCCAGGGTCCTATCTGTTTTCAGATCCTCCAAAATTGCTAAAACTCCTTTGTCAGTCACAATCCCATCTAATCTAGATTAGATTAGATTAGATTACTTACAGTGTGGAAACAGGCCCTTCGGCCCAACAAGTCCACACCGCCCTGCCGAAGCACAACCTACCCATACCCCTACATCTACCCCTTACCTAACACTACGGGCAATTTAGCATGACCAATTCACCTGACCTTCACATCTTTGGAGTGTGGGAGGAAACCGGAGCACCCGGAGGAAACCCACGCAGACACGGGGAGAATGTGCAAACTCCACACAGACAGTTGCCCGAGGTGGGAATTGAACCCGGGTCTCTGGTGCTGTGAGGCAGCAGTGCTAACCACTGTGCCACCGTGCCTGTATCTCCATATTCTCACTAACATTGTCCTTTTCCAATGTGAATACTGACGAAAAGTATTCATTAAGCACTTCCCCTAAGTCCTCAGATTCTACACACAACTTTCCAATCCTATCTTTGATTGACCCTAATCTTACTCTAGGCAAAAGTGAGGACTGCCGATGCTAGAAACCAAAGTTTAGATTAGAGTGGTGCTGGAATGAAGGGCTTTTGCCTGAAACGTTGATTTTCCTGCTCCTTGGATGCTGCCTGACCTGCTGTGCTTTTCCAGCACCACTCTAATCTAAACCCTAATCTTACTCTAGTCATTCTTTTATTCCTGATATACCTATAGAAGGTCTTAGGGTTTTCTTTGATCCTTTCCACCAACAACTTCTCATGTCTTCTCCTGGCTATCTTAGCCCTCTCTTTCGATCTTTTCTGGCTAACTTATAACTCGTAAGCCCCCTAACTGAGCCTTCATGCCTCATCCTCACATAAGCCTTCTTCTTCCTCTTGACAAGAGATTCAACTTCTTTAGTAAATCATGGCTCCCTCTCTTGACAGCTACCTGACAGGTACATACTTATCAAGGACCCGCAGTAGCTGTTCCTTGAATAAGCTCCACATTTCAAGGGTGTCCATTCCCTACAGTTTCCTTCCCCATCCTGTGCATCCTAAATCTTGCCTAATTGCATCATAATTGCCTTTCCCCCAGTTATACCTCTTTCCCTGCGGTATATACCTATCCCTGCCTATTACTATTGCAAACATAACTGAATTATGGTCACTATCACCTCCCTCCAAATCAACCACCTGGCCTGGTTCATTCCCCAGCACCAAAGCCGATATGGTATCACCCCTTGTTGGCCTGTCTACATAATGTGTCAAAAACCCTCCTGCACACATTGAACAAAAACTGACCCATCCAAACTACTTGAACTATAGTATTCACAGTCAATAGCACTGCTGCCTCACAGCGTCAGAGATCCAGGTTCAATTCCCACTCCAGGCAACTGACCAATAAAGGAAAGCATACCAAACGCCTTCTTCACTATCATATCTACCTGTGACTCCACTTTTAAGGAGCTATGAACCTGCACTCCAAGGTCTCTTTGTTCAGCAACAATCTATAGGACCTTACTATTAAGTGTATAAGTCCTGCTCTGATTTGCCTTTCCAAAATGCAGTACCTCACATTTATCTAAATTAAACTCCATCTGCCACTCCTCAGCCGATTGGCCCATCTGATCAAGATCTCATTGTAACCCTCTTCGCTGTCCACTACACCTCCAATTTTGGTGTCATCTTCAAACTTACTAACTATAGCTCCTACAGTTCTCCCATTTCCACACTCGCTAGTTCCTGTGTTTTGGAAGTCAGAGACTACTCTTTCGAGATCCTGCCTTTCACTTTCCTACCTAACTCTCTGAAATCTACTTCCAGGACCTCATCCCCACTCCTCGCTGTGACATCAGTACCAACGTGGACCATGACCTCTGGACAACCTCTTCACAGTGGAAGACGTGAGTAATATCCCAAAACTTCAAGAGAGTCAGGGATCAGAGCTGAATATGGTGGCCATCCCCAAGGAGAAGATGCTAGAAAATCTAAATTGCCCGAAGGTGGATAAATCACTTGGACCAGATGGACTCCACCCCAGAGTTCTAAGGGAGAAAGCTAAAGAGATAGTGGAAGTGTTCGTGGTGAATTTTCAGGAATTGCTAGAGTCAGGGAGGGTCCCAAAGGGCGTAACACCCCTGTTTAAAAAGGGCGTAAGGCAAAAGACGGAAAATTACAGACCAATTAACCTTGCTTCAGTCATGGGAAAGATCGTGGAATCCATTGTGAAGGATGAGATTTCTGAATACTTGAAAGTACATGGTACAATAGGAAAAAGTCAGCATGGTTTCATCAAGGGGAGGTCATGCCTGACAAATCTGTTAGAAATCCTTGAGCTGACAACGATCAGGTCAGACCAAGGAGAGCCAATGGATGTTATCTACCTGAACTTCAAGAAGGCCTTTGACAAGGTGCCACACAGGAGGTTACTGAGTAAGATAAGGGCCCATGGTGTTAGAAGCAAGGTACGAGCATGGATAGAAGCTTGGCTGTCTGGCAGGAAGCAGAGAGTGGGGATAAAAGGGCCCTTCTCAGGATGGCAGCTGGTGACAAGTGGTGTTCCACAAGGGTCAGTGTTGGGACCACAACTTTTCACTTTATACATTAATGATCCGGGTGAAGGAACTGACAGCGTTCTGGCTAAATTTGCAGATGATACAAAGACAGGTGGAGGGGCAGGTAATATTGAGGAGACGGGGAGGTACAGGATTTAGACAGGTTAGGAGAGTGGGCAAAGAATTGGCAGATGGAATGCAACATGGGAAAATGTGAGGGAATGCAGTTTGGTTGATGAATAGAGGCATGTACTATGTTCTAAAATGGGGTGAAAACTCATAAGTCTGAAGTGCAAAGAGACTTGGGAATTCGAGTCCAGGATTCTCTCAAGGTATACTTGCAGGTTGAGTCAGTATTAGGAAGGCAAATGCAATATTAGAATTTATTTTGAGAGGACTTAAACATAAAACCAGGGATGTATTTCTGAGACTGTATAAGATTCTGGTCAGACTGCATTTGGAGTATTGTGAGCAGGAAGGATGTACTGGCCCTGGAGCGTGTGCAGGGGAGGTTCACAAGAATGGTCCCAAGAATGAAAAGCTTAACATATGAGGAATGTTTGCGGACCTTGGTCTGTACTTGAAGGAGTTTAAAAGGATGAGGAGGGATCTAATTGAAACATACAGAACACTGAATGGCCTGGACAGAGTAGATGTTGGGAAAATGTTTTTATTGGCAGGAGAGACTCAGACCCGAGGGCACAGCCTTAGAGTAAAGGGCAAACCTTTTAGAATGGAGTTAAGGAGAAACTTCTTCAGCTGGAGAGTGGGGAATCTGTGGGATTCATTGCCACAGAAGGCTGTGAAGGCCAGGTCATTGAGGATATTTAAGACAGAGATAGATAGGTTCTTGAGTAACAAGAGGATTAAAGGTTATGGGAAAGCGGGAGAATGGGGATTAGAAACTTATAAGCAATGATTGAATGGCAAATCATACCTGATGGGCTGAATAGACTAATTTCTGCTCCTATGTCTTATGAATAATCATCCCCAGTCCCCCCTTCAATGTCCTGTAGCCATCTCTACAATGGTGCCTTGGAGCTGTATACTGCTCTGGAATCACATTGATGGTGTCAGAAATGCCTGACTGATCTCCTGACTGTGGAATCAACTATCACGGTCGGACTCCTTTTCTCCTTCAGTTTCCCACGTACAGCTGACCCACTTGTGTGACCACACACCCCTGAGGAGCCATTGCCCTCCCCCCGTGTTGGAAATGGAAGCGAGTAGCAAACACGGTAAGCTCAGAGGATTGGTGCAGCAGCCGCCTGGTATTCTGGGGCAGCCTGGTTGTCAGCCATTTCCCTCCCTGCTAAAACATGTCTAACCTGCAAGGTGAACACATCCCTTCACCTCTCTCAAAGTCAATGGCTATTTGGCCCATCAGGACTGTGCCGACATGTGTTAGTGTTCCATAGAGGTCTCTTCTGACCTTTCTTGCTTCATGTCACTCTGCAAGCATACCCTTTCATTGAATAGAATCCCTACTGTGTGGAAGCAGACCATTCGGCCCATCGAGGCCACATCAACCCTCTGAAGAGCATCCTACTCAGACCCACCCTATCCCTGGGATCCCGTGCTCCCCATGGCTAACCCACCTAACCTTGACATCCCTGAGCATGATGGGTAAATTAGCATGGCCAATCCCCCTAACCTGCACATCTTTGGACTGTGGGAGGAAACCACACAGACACAGGGAGAATGCACAAAGCCCACACAGATAGTTGCCCGAGGCTGGAATCGAAGTGGGTCCCTTGCCCTGGGGAGGCAGTAGTGCTAACCAGTGAGCCACTGTGCTGCCTTTTCCTCCTTCTCCCTCACTTGAACTGGGAGGAATTGAAAGTAGCTGTCAATCTATGAGGTGGTCATCCTAAAAACCACACAGACCATTTATTTCCAAGGTAGCTTATCAACTATCTTTCTTCCCAATCTTTCAATCTAGCGACTGAACAAGCTGCCAGAGAGAACAATCCCAGTCCTAACACTGGGAAACCTTCCAAGATCTAGCTGCAGTTTATTTCCATTTGGACATTGTCATAACCAAGACTTTGTGTCACATCTGGTGTAGCAGAGTGCTACCCCACCCATACAGATATTAGTCTCCAATCCAGATACAACTTCAGCAGTGGCAGGATATAACATAGAAGGTAGCAGCAGGAGCAGGCCATTCAGCCCCTTGAGCCTGTTCCACCATTCAACACAATCATAGCTGATCATCCAACTCATTCATGTATTTATCCAGCTTTCTCTTATGTATCTCCATGCAATTCAGTTCAACCGTTCCCTGTGGCTGCAAGCTCCTCACTTACTCTTTGTAAAGAACTTGCTCCAGTGTTCCCTGTTGGACTGTCACTGGAACATTGTTAGTCTCTGGGAGTAAAGTACAACGGAAAAAAAATCCACCATTTTATTACCAAAGGAAGTAATGCAGACATTACCCCAGTGTTAACCCACTGTAGTTTGTTCAATGGGAATGCCTTTCAGATACATGTTACCACACCTTTGAGTTAGAGCCAGCTAACCATTTCATTGGTTGAAACGTTTAACCTTCGGGATGATGATGTGATGGAGTTCGACTCTCCATGTGGCCTTGCCTTGGCGTTACACTTTGGCAGGCCTCCTGGATCAGATTCCATGGAATTCAACACTGTAGACCCTGGAGATCGGAAATAAATGCCGGACTCAAAGCAACAACTCTTCAAAAGTCTCCACAGATGCTGCCAGACACTGCTGACTTTCTCCAGGGCTGCCTTTTTTAAATTGCTGTAGGAGTCAGCAATCTTGATGTGCTATCACCCAGTTCTCCTGAAACCTCTCCCATCCCATTCAGTCTTCTGTAGACCCTCGGTTCCTCAGACTATCACTGTGTCATTAACAATATCAAAGCAGTTGGTTCCTCAAGTCTCTGTTGAGAAATCATCCTGTTTCCCAACCCGCTGGCAGCACATTGGTTGCAAATACCCATCTGATTTTCTTTTGAGATTTTCCTCACACTCAGTCTCTTTGTAGGAAGTGGGTTCCAGATCACGCGTACTTACTGTATGGAAAAAACGATTCCTCCATTTACCCTTTACCCAAAACCACAAATCTGTGTACTCCCTAGTCCTGGTCTAAGCAGCTATACCTCTCTTCCACAGATGAACATGGATGCTGGATCAGTTAAGACTTTTAATGAGATAGATAAACCATTTATTAAGCAAAGGTATGATGGGATATGGGTTGAGATCAGACTGGTGCTGGAAAAGCACAGCAGGTCAGGCAGCATCTGAGGAGCAGGAAAATCGATGTTTCGGGCAAAAGTCCTTCATCAGGAATGGAGGCAGGAAGCCTCCAGGGAGGAAAGATAAATGGGGAGGGTGGGTCTGGGGAGAAGGTAGCAAAGAGGTGAATGGGGGTGGGGATAGAGGTGATAGGTCAGAGAGGAGGGTGGGTGAAGGTAGCAAAGAGTACAATAGGTGAATGGGGGTGGGGATGGAGGTGATTGGTCAGAGGGGAGGGTGGAGTGGATAGGTGGGAAGGGAGATTGGCAGGTAGGACAGGTCATGAGGACACTGCTGAGCTGGAAGGTTGGAACTGGGGTGAGGTGGGGGGATGGGAAATGAGGAAACTGTTGAAGTCCACATTGATGCCCTGGGTTGAAGTTTCCAAAGCAGACGATGAGGCGTTCTTCCTCCAGGCGTCTGGTGGTGAGGGAGCAGCGGTGGAGGAGGCCCAGGACCTCCATGTCCTCGGCAGAGTGGGAGGGGGAGTTAAAATGTTGGGCCACGGGGCGGTGTGGTTGATTGGTGCGGGTGACCCAGAGATGTTCCCTAAAGTGCTCTGCAAGGACGCGTCCAGTCTCCCCAATGTAGAGGAGACCACATCGGGAGCAATGGATACAATAAATGATATTGGTGGATGTGCAGGTGAATGATGGGATATGGGCCAGGTAAATGTAGTTAGGCCATGATCCTATTCAATGGTGGAACAAGCTTGAGGGGCTGAATGGCCTACTCCTATGTTCCAATAATGGTAAAAACAATGACTGCAGATGCTGGAAACCAGATTCCGGATTGGAGGTGCTGGAAAAGCACAGCAGTTCAGGCAGCATCTGAGGAGCAGTAAAATCGACGTTTCGGGCAAAAGCCCTTCATCAGGAATTCAGGCAGAGAGCCTGAAGGGTGGAGAGATAAATGAGAGGAGGGTGGGGGTGGAGAGAAAGTAGCATAGAGTACAATAGGTGAGTGGGGGAGGGGATGAAGGTGATAGGTCGGGGAGGAGGGTGGAGTGGATAGGTGGAAAAGAAGACATGGTTGAAGAGCTTCAGGGCAGAGGAAATGACCTGGGAGTTGCAGTGGGTGGGGGAATCTAAAGATGGTAACAGTATTGAATGTCAAGGGTCTATGGTTGGATGGTCTCTTTTTAAGGAATGTCACTGCCTGGCATTTCTGTGGTGCCAATGTTAGTTGCCACTTGACAGCCCAAGCCTGGAGGTTATCCAGACCTTGTTGCATTTGAACAGGGCACCTTGATACCTTGGGCACCTTGGTTAAATGCAGCCTCGATGTCAAGAGCTCTCACTCTCACCTCACCTCTAGAATTCAGCTCTTTTGTCCATGTTTGACCCAAGGCTGTAATGAGGTCAGGAGCTAAGTGGCCCTGGCAGAACCCAACTTGGGCGTCACTGAACAGGTCATTGCTGAGCAAGTGCTGCTTGATAGCACTGTTGATGGACACCTTCCATCACTTTACTGGTGACTGAGAGTAGACTGATGGGGTGATCATTGTCTGGGTTGGATTTGTCCTGCTTTTTTACGTACAGGATATACCCGACCAATTTTCCACATTGGTGAGTAGATGCCAGCGTTGTAACTGAAAAAGCTTGGCTAGGGGAGCGGTACATTCTGGAGAACAAGTCTTCAGTACTCTTGCCGGAATGTTTTCAGGGCCCATAGCCTTTGCAGTATCCAGTGTCTCCAACCATTCCTTGATATCACGTGGGGTGAATGGAATTGGCTGAAGACTGGGATCTGGGGACCACTGGAGGAGGCCGAGATGGACCATCCACTCAGCACTTCTGACTGAAGCTTTCACTCTGATGTGCTGGGCTCTTCCATCATTGATGCTGGGAAAAACAAAAAGAGCTGGAAATCACAGCTGGCCAGGCAGCATCCATGGAGACAGAGCAAGCAAACACTTCAAGTCTAGGTGACTCTTCATCATGGATACTGCCTGATCTGCAGTGATTTCCAGCATTATTTGTTTTCAGTACAGATTCCAGCAACTGCAGTAAATTGTTCCTACATTGTGGATATGTGTGAGGTCTCCTCCTCCGATGAGTTGTTTAATTGCCCACCACCATTCACGACTGGATGTGGCAGGACTCCAGAGCTTAGATCCGATCGGTTGGTTGTAGAATCGATTAGCTCTGTCTATCACTTGCTGCTTCTGCTGTTTGGCAGGTTCACACCTCATCTTCAGGGATACCTGGTGCCGCTCCTGGCATACACTCCTGCACTCAGTTCATGAGAATGTGATCAAATATGTTTCCCCTCCTTAAATCTTGGAGGCCTTTAAATTGGTCAAACCAATCAGGGTTTTGCCTGGCATAATTTAAATTAATTTCGAGGACCCTGTACCATAAACATGTTTATTTCTGTCCTTCAGCAGCAACCTCAACTTCCTCAACACTACACATCCCTCCACCCATCCTTGACAACTTTAGCAACAATGCTCCTTCATCCAGATCGTTAATGTATAACATGAAAAGTTGTGGTCCCAACACTGATCCCAGCAGAACTCCATTAGTGACCGACTGCCATCCTGAAAAAGACCCCTTTATCCCTTCTGCCAGCCTGCCAATCCTCTATCCGTGCCAGTACCTTGCCCCCAACACCATAGGCTCTTCTCATTTAGCAGCCTCCTGTGTGGCACCTTGTCAAAGGCCTTCTGGAAATCCAAATCGGTCACGGCAGCTGATCGACAACACGGAATGATTGATGGCAGAGTGGTGCCTCCCAGCACTAGGAATCCGGGTTCAATTCCAGCCTTGGGTGACAGTCTGTGTGGAATTTGTACATTCTCCCCGTGTTTTCTGGGTGCTCCTGTTTCCTCCCACAGTCCAAAGGTGTGCAATTAGGTGGATTGGCCACGCTAAATTACCCATAATGTTCAGGGCTGTGAAAGTGAGGTGCATTAGTTAGGGGTAAATGTAATAGTGTAGGGGAATGGGTCTGAGTGAGGGGTGGTGAGGTCTTGTTGGGCCAAATGGCCTGTTTCCACACTGTAGGTATTCTATGATTATAGAAACATCCACTGCCTCTCCTTTGTCTAACTTCTTACCTCCTCAAAGAATTAAATCCTGCACCCTATTTTACCTCATTTGATCAATTTCTGACTTCACCAGCCTGATAGGCTCTACTTGAATTTAAGAGCTTCATTTTCTTGTATCTCCCCTGCTTCAGTCTGTCCCAGGCTTGTGTCCCAGGAGATAGGGAATATTTGCCAGATTCTCCACAGAAATCTTTCCCTGAAGTATGAACTGAGTGCACTATAAACCAGATGTCTTTACACACACAGGAATATAGTCACTCAAGGGGTGGCACAATGGCTCAGTGGTTAGCACTGCTGCCTCACAGCACCAGGGACCTGGGTTCGATTCCAGCCTTGGGCAACAGTATGAAGCTTGCACATCCTCCCCGCGTCTGTGCAGGTTTCCTCTGGATGCTCCCACGGTCCAAAGATGTGCAGGTTAGGGTGGATTAGCCATGCTAAGTTGCCCAGAGTGTCCAGGGCTATGCAGGGTGGGTAGATTAGCCATGAGAGTGATAAGGATAGGGGAAGAGTCTGGGTGGGATACTCTTCAGGGGGTAGATGTGACTCAGTGGGCTGACTTGACTTGCTTCCACACTTAGGGATTCTATGATTTATTCTCTCGCTCTCTTTTACTATCACAATCTCCTCTAGCTCCCTGGTTGTGTCTTACACTTTCCACATTATTCCCACATTTTCACCTCTGCTTCTCAGCTTTTCTACCTCCTGTATTATCTTGAACACTCTTTCTCTTTCATCATCTCACCTGTTACCTCTTGCGTTTCTCTCCTCAATCAGACTGCTACTTTCCCCTTTTCTCATTCCCTCTCTCTGTCTCCCTCAGAGACTCTCTGCGTCCAGCTGCAGGTGACTTGAGTGCTTTGGGGAATGTGATGATGGGATGACTGACACTTCCCCCAACACAACAACAAAAGACCTGCATCCACATAGCCCCTATCGCCACCATGATGCTTTTCAGAGCCAAATGAGTACCTCAGAAATGTTGTCACTGATGTACCACGTCAGCCAATTTGTGCACAGCAAGCTCCCAAAAACACTCTGGCTTCAAGATATTGATTGGGGTCTAACTATAGACCGGGGCCCCTGGGAAAGGGGGTTTCCCTGCCATTATCTGTGGAACTCTTTACCATAGTGGACTGTCGAGGCTGGGTTATTAATTATATTCAAGGCTGAGACAGATTTTTAATCAGTTAGGGAATCAAATACCGGGGAAATGACAGGAGAGTGGAGTTGAGGATTATCAGATCAGCCACGATCTCATTGAATGGCGGAGTGGACGAGATGGACTGAATGGCCTACTGCTGCTCCTACATCCAATGGAATGGTGCCCTGGGGCATCTTTTACATCCCACACGTTCCAGTGTCACATCCGAAATACAGTATCTGTGACAGTACAGCACTTGCCCCCTCAGTACAGCACCAGGGAGGGTGGGGTATTGTCTGCCTGAATCCTCGGTACACTCAGAGTCACATCGAAACGTTAACTCCACACAAGCTGCCAGATCGGCTGAGTTCCTGCAGCAACTTCAGCGTTTGTTGTAGATTTCCAATGTCTGCAATATTTCGCCTTTATTCCAATCAGGAAGGAGCAAACAGGGAATTGATCCATAATGTTCCATCCCAGCACCAAACTCACTTCCTCCGTCTCTCTCTCCCCCTCTCTCTCTTTCTCTCTATCCCCCTTTCTGTCTCTCAGCAATGGATCTCGTACTCGATCTCCCGCTTGAAGGCCCCACTGCTGAGGTTCTCAAACAACTCCCCGGGGCCTCTTTGGAACTGAGCCTGGGCTTGGGCCTGGACCTGGGTCTGGGCCTGGGCTTGAGTCTGGACCTGGTGGAGAGGCCCCAACATGTGGAGCTGCTGGTCTGGCTGGGCAGCCGTGTCCTTGTAGGTGCAGAAGTCTGTCTTGTTCCGGTCGAGGACCAGCATTTCCCGGCCTGCTTCATCGCGGTACTCCTCCAGCTGAGCGAAGGTGGTCGGACCATCCGAGTAATCGTTGAGGTAGAGGCCGCCCTCCTCCCCACTCTGGCCCGGCTCGCTCACTCTCCTCTGACAGATCATGGCCGCCAGCAGCAGGAGGGCGACCAGAGTCAGCAGGGAGATGCCAGCCGCGATGCTGGCCTGGGTGCCAGGGCCCAAGGTGGTGAACTCCATACTGCCAGACCCCGCCCTCTGGTAGGGAGAAAGGCCCAGTGAGGGTGGCTCCCGGCTCCTGAGGCCCAGGCCTGGGCCTGACGACAGGTTCACCCGCAGCTCGAAGGTGGCAGAGGCCTTCCCGCCTGGGTTGTGGGCCTCGCACTCATAGATCCCGGCGTGCCAGGCTGTCACATTGCGGAGAGTCAGTGTCCCTCCTCCGGAGAGTAGGCCTGAAGGCCCAGGCCCAGCCTTGCTCACCTTCCTCCAGCTCACCGCCGGTGGAGGGTAACCGGTGGCCTGGCAGCTCACCCTCAGCTCGTCCCCCCAGCGGCTCACCAGTCCCTGGCTGCGGTCCAGCCTCACGGCTGGCGGGATGCAGACCAGGCTGTTCCCCGGGACCTGCAGCAGACTTTGTCCGGCCAAGCGAGGGGGCTCAGCACACACCATCTTCTTACCCAGCAGCAACCGCCGCTGACCTTCCCCAATCGTCCAGGCCCGCAGCCAGTGTAGCGCACAGTCACATCTCCACTGGTTCCCTACAGCCAGACGGAGGGAGGGAGAGAGATAGAAAGAGGAGGGAGGGAGAAAGGGAGGGAGAGAGAAGGAGGGGGAGAGAGAAGGAGGGGGAGAGAGAAGGAGGGAGAGAGAGGAGGGAGAGAGAAGAAGGGAGACAGGCAAGGAGAGAGATTGAGGGACAGACAGAAAGACGGAGGGAAAGTGAGAGAGACAGAAGGAGGGAGAGACCGAGGGAGGGAGAGAGACAGCCAGAGGGAGGGAGAGAGAGCGACAGAAGGTGAAAGAGACAGAGAGAGGGAGAGAGAGACAGAGAGAGGGAGAGAGAGGGAGAGAGAGACAGAGGGAGGGAGCGAGGAAGGGAGAAGAGAGAGAGAGATGTGGAGAGAGAGACAGAGAGAGATAGAGACACCGACAGTGGGAGGGAGAAGGAGAGACAGAGAAATGGAGAGACAGAGAGAGACAGAGAGATAGAGAGAAAGGGAGAGACAGAGACAGAGAGAGAGGGAGAGAGAGGCAATGAGTGAGACAGAGTAAGACAGAGAGACAGAGAGGGAGAAGGGGAAGATACAGGGGGACAGAGAGAGAAGGAGATAGAGAGAGAGAGAGAGATAGACAGCGAGAAACAGGGAGACAGACACAGAGAGAGAGAAAAATAATCATCAGGCAAACTCTGCATCATTCCTCCTCACCTACATCAGTTAGCTTGTCCATCCACCTTATCCACCCAGTCTGCTCCCCAGCAGTTTAACCTCCTTAGCCCCGGGATTACTCTGATGAAGCTGTGTCTACAATTCAAGTTGGTGCATTACTCAGACCTCCAAGCGTCTGTCAAACATCCACAGCAGACCAACTGAGAAACTCACGAAGTGCCCAAAATCCTTAAACCCGAGCAACCATCACCAGTAACCCAGCAGTCCCACCATGGGCCCTAGCAACCAAATCCTTTCACCCTAGCAACCACCATGGGTATCCCAATAAACTGCACTACTGCCTAGCAATCTCTCCCTGAATCCTAGCAACCCCTGCCTGTATCCTAGCAACCTCACTCTGGTCCCTGCAAACCAGGTCCTGATACCTAAAAACCATGATCGGTGTCCCAACAATCCTGCCCTGGATCAGAGCAACCCCTCCCTGTATCCCAGCAACCCCTCAATCATTTCCATAAACCCTTCTGACTCCCCAGCTGTCCCTCTCCAAATTCTAGCAACACCACCCTGTATCCCAATAGCTGCACTGTAAGCTGTAGCCTAGCAATTGCACCCATTATCAGGATAATTGCCAGTGGCCTACCAACCCATCCCTCTACACCTGCAAACTCTCCCTGTGCTCCATCAACCCCTCCCTGTGCAGCACCAACCTCTCCCCGTGCAGCACCAACCCCTCCCTGTGCTCCACCAACCCCTCCTTGTGCAGCACCAACCCCTCCCTGTGCTCCACCAACCCCTCCGTGTGCTCCACCAACCTCTCCCCGTGCAGCACCAACCCCTCCCTGTGCTCCACCAACCCCTCCCTGTGCTCCACCAACCCCTCCGTGTGCTCCACCAACCCCTCCCTGTGCTCCACCAACCCCTCCCTGTGCTCCACCAACCCCTCCCTGTGCAGCACCAACCCCTCCCTGTGCTCCACCAACCCCTCCGTGTGCTCCACCAACCCCTCCCTGTGCTCCACCAACCCCTCCCTGTGCTTCATCAACCCCTCCCTGTGCAGCACCAACCCCTCCCTGTGCACCACCAACCCCTCCCTGTGCTCCACCAACCCCTCCGTGTGCTCCACCAACCCCTCCCTGTGCTCCACCAACCCCTCCCTGTGCAGCACCAACCCCTCCCTGTGCAGCACCAACCCCTCCCTGTGCACCACCAACCCCTCCCTGTGCTCCACCAACCCCTCCCTGTGCAGCACCAACCCCTCCCTGTGCAGCACTAACCCCTCCCTGTGCTCCACCAACCCCTCCCTGTGCTCCATCAACCCCTCCCCATGCTCCACCAACCCCTCACTATGCTCCACCAACTCCTCCCTGTGCTCCACTAAGCCCTCCCTGTGCTCCAATACCCCTCACTGTGCACCACCATCGCCTCCCTGTGCTCCACCAGCCCCTCCCTGTGCAGCACCAACCCCTCCCTGTGCTCCACCAACCCCTCCCTGTGCTCCACCAACCCCTCCCTGTGCTCCACCAACCCCTCCCTGTGCTCCACCAACCCCTCCCTGTGCTCCACCAACCCCTCCCTGTGCAGCACCAACCCCTCCCTGTGCTCCACCAACCCCTCCCTGTGCTCCACCAACCCCACCCTGTGCACCACCAACCCCTCCCTGTGCACCAACAACCCCTCCCTGTACTCCACCAACCCCTCCCTGTGCTCCACCAACCCCTCCCTGTGCTCCACCAACCCGGTCCTGTGCTCCACCAACCCCTCCCTATGCTCCATAACCCCTCCCTGTGCACCACCAACGCCTCCCTGTGCCGCACCAACGCCTCACTGTGCTCCACTAACCCCTCCCTGTGCTCCACTAACCCCTCCCTGTGCCCCAATAAGCCCTTTCTGTGCTCCACAAAACCCTCCCTGTGCTCCTTATCCCCTCACCATGCACCACCAACCCCTCCCTGTGCACCACCAACCCCTCCCTGTGCTCCACCAACCCCTCCCTGTGCTCCACCAACCCCTCCCTGTGCTCCACCAACCCCTCCCTGTGCTCCACCAACCCCTCCCTGTGCTCCACCAACCCCTCCCTGTGATCCACAAAACCCTCCCTGTGATCCACCAACCCTCCCTGTGCTCCACTGACCCCTCCCTGTATATCACCAACGCCTCCCTGTGCTCCACTAACCCCTCTGGGTTGGTGAAGTACCGGGAGGGGTTGGTGATGCACAGAGAAGGGTTGGTGATGCACAGAGAAGGGTTGGTGTTGCACAGGGAGGGATTGGTGGAGCACAGGGAGGGATTGGTGGAGCACAGGGAGGGATTGGTGGAGCACAGGGAGGGATTGGTGGAGCACAGGGAGGGATTGGTGGAGCACAGGGAGGGATTGGTGGAGCACAGGGAGGGGTTGGTGTTGCACATGGAGGGGAAGGTGGTGCACAGGGAGGGGTTGGTGGAGCACAGGGAGGGATTGGTGGAGCACAGGGAGGGATTGGTGGAGCACAGGGAGGGATTGGTGGAGCACAGGGAGGGATTGGTGGAGCACAGGGAGGGGTTGGTGTTGCACATGGAGGGGAAGGTGGTGCACAGGGAGGGGTTGGTGGAGTACAGGGTGGGGTTGGTAGTGATGAAGGTGGGGTTAGTGGTGCACAGGGTGGGGTTGCTGGAGCACAGGGAGGGGTTGGTGTAGTGCAGGGAGCACAGGGAGGGGTTATTGGTACACAGGGAGGGAGTTGGTGGAGCACAGGGTGGGTTTGCTGGAGCACAGGGAGGGTTTGGTGGAACACGCGGAGGGGTTGGTGTAGCACAGGGAGCACAGGGAAAGGTTGGTGGAGCACAGGGAGAGGTTAGTGGTGCACAGGGAGAGGTTAGTGGTGCAGAGGGAGGGGTTGTTGGAGCACAGCGAGGGGTTGGTGTAGCATAGGGAGCACAGGGAGGGGTTGGTGGAGCACAGGGAGGGGTTGGTGGAGCACAGGGAGGGGTTAGTGGAGCACGGAGAGGGGTTGGTGCTGCACAGGGAGGGGTTGGTGGAGCACAGGGAGGGGTTGGTGGTGCTCAGGGAGGGGTTGGTGGAGCACAGGGAGGGGTTGGTGGAGCACAGGGAGGGGTTGGTGGAGCACAGGGAGGGTTTGTTGTTGCACAGGGAGGGTTTAGTGGAGCACAGGGTCGGGTTGGTGGAACACAGGGAAGGGTTGGCAAAGCATAGGGAGCACACAGAGTGGTTGGTGGAGCACAGGGAGGGGTTGGCAAAGCATAGGGAGCACACAGAGTGGTTGGTGGAGCACAGGGAGGGGTTGGCAAAGCATAGGGAGCACACAGAGTGGTTGGTGATGCACAGGGAGGGGTTGGCAAAGCATAGGGAGCACACAGAGTGGTTGGTGATGCACAGGGAGGGGTTGGCAAAGCATAGGGAGCACACAGAGTGGTTGGTGATGCACAGGGAGGGGTTGGTGGTGCACAGGGAGGGGTTGGTGATGCACAGGGAGGGGTTGGCAAAGCATAGGGAGCACACAGAGCGGTTGTTGGAGCACAGGGAGGGGTTGTGCTCCACCAAACCCTTCCTGTGCTCCATCAACCCCTCCCTGTGCTCCACCAACCCCTCCCTGTGCTCCACTAACCCCTCCCTGTGCACCAACAACCCCTCCCTGTGCATCACCAACCCCTCCCTGTTCTCCACTATCTCCTCCCTGTGTTCCACTACCCCTCCCTGTGCTCCACATCCCCTCCCTGTGCTCCACTAACCCCTCCCTGTGTGCCACCAACCCATCCCTGTGCTCCACTAACCCCTCCCTGTGCATCACCAACCCCTCCCTGAACTCCACTAACCCCTCCCTGTGCACCACCAACCCCTCCTCGTGCTCCAATAACCCCTCCCCGTGCTCCACGAACCCTTCCCTTTGCACCTCATCCAAGTTATTAATAAAAATTACAAACAGTTGAGGCCCAAGGACAGTGCCCTGTGGAACATCACTCACCACTGACTTCCAGGCAGAATACTTCCCTTCTACTACCACTCGCTGTCTTCTGTTGGCCAGCCAATTCTGTATCCAGATAGATAAGTTCCCCTGTATCCCATTCCTCCTGACCTTCTGAATGAGCCTACCATGGGGAACTTTATCAAATGCCTTGCTGAAATCATATACACCACATCCACAGCCCGACCCTTATCAACACTTCTAGTCACATCCTCAAAGAACTCGATAAGGTTTGTGAGGCATGACCTGCCCCTCACAAAGTCGTGTTGACTGCATTTAATCAAGCCATGCTCTTCCAGATGATCATATATCCTATCCCTCAGAATCCTTTCTAACACCTTGCAGACGACAGACCTGAGACTTACTGGACTGTAATTGCCGGGGATTTCCCTATTTCCTTTCTTGAAGAGAGGAATTATATTTGCATCTCTCCAGTCCTCAGGTACGACTCCAGTGGAGAGTGAGGATGAAAAGATCTTCACAAGTGGTAAAGCAATTGCATTTCTCGTTTCCCAAAGCAGCTGAGGACAACCAACCCCTCCCTGTGCTCTACCAATCCCTCCCTGTGCACCACCAACCCCTCCCTGTGCACCATCAACCCCTCTCTGTGCTCCACCAACCCCTCCCTGTTTTCTTGGTACCCCTCCCTTTACCAGTAGCACCAGCAGCAAAACCCTCATCATTCCTGGCAACTTTCCATGGAGCAACATCTCCCTTATCCAAGCCAGCCTTCCCTGAATCCAAGTAACCCATTCCCTATACCTAGGAACTTTGCACTGCGATCTGATAGCCCTTCCCTGAAGACAGGTGACCCCTCCCTGTATCCTACAAACCTCCCTGAGGTATACAATCTCTCCTTCCAACACTGTCTGCCTGGTCCTCTCTCCTGCTGCTGGTCAGTATTATTGAAAATCCATTAATAAGATGTCAGCCTCACTGGCTAGGCCCGCGTTTATTGCTAATCCCTGAATGCCGTGGAGAAGGTGGGATTGAGCTCTCTTCTTGATTGTTAATTTCTGATTTCTACCTTTCCAGTTCTCCTGAAGGCATTTGACAAGGTGCTGCACGGGAGGTCGCTGAATAAGATAAGAGCCCATGGTGTTGGGGACAAGGTACTGGCACAGATAGAGGATTGGCTGACTGGCAGAAGGCAAAGAGTGGGGATAAAGGGGTCTTTTTCAGGCTGGCAGCCGGTGACTAGCAAGTTCCACAAAGGTCAGTGTTGGGACCACAACTATCTCACATTTTACATTAATGATCTGGATAGAGCACCTGGGGGCATTCTGGCGAAGATTGCAGCTAACATAGAGATAGGTGGAGGGGCAGGTAGTGTTGAGGAAGTGGGGAACCTGCAGAAGGACTAGGATTGGCTGGGAGGGTGGGCATGGAAGTGGCAGATGGATGACAATGTGGGCAAGTGTGAGGTTATGCACTTTGTTAGGAAGAATAGAGGCATGAACTGTTTTCGAAACAGGGTCAGGCTTCAGAAATCTAAAGCACAAAGGGACTTGGGAGTCCTAGTTTAGGATTCTCTTCAGGTTAACATGCAGGTTCAGTTGGCAGTTAGAGAGGCAAATGCAATATTAGCATTAATTTCAAAACAGCTACAATACAAGAGCAGGGGTATACTGCTGAGGCTGGATAAGGCTCTGGTCAGACCGCGTTTGGAATATTGTGAGCAGTTTTGGATCCTGTATCTAAAGAATGATGTGCTGATGTTGGAAGGAGTCCAGAGGAGGTTTACACAAATGATCCTGGGGATGAAGGGCTTGTGATGAAGTGGTTGAGGACTCTGGGCCTGTACTTGATGGCGTTTAGAAGGATGAGGGGGGAGGCTGACTGAACCTTTGACAATACTGAGAGGCCTGGATAGGGTGGACGTGGAAAAGATGTTTCCACCAGTAGGAGAGACTAGGACCTGAGGACACAGCCTCCGAAGGAAGGGATGACCCTTTAGAACTGAGATGAGGAGTAATTTTTCAGCCAGAGGGTGGTGAGTCTGTGGAACTCATTGCCGCAGAGGGCTGGGGAGAATAAGTCATTGAGTGGATTTAAGACAGAGTTAGATAGGATCTATCTCTGATTGGTTACTGGATTAGTAGTGCTGGAAGAGCACAGCAGTTCAGGCAGCATCCAACGAGCAGCGAAATCGACGTTTCGGGCAAAAGCCCTTCATCAAGAATAAAGGCAGTGAGCCTGAAGCGTGGAGAGATAAGCTAGAGGAGGGTGGGGATGGGGAGAGAGTAGCATAGAGTACAATGGGTGAGTGGGGGAGGAGATGAAGGTGATAGGTCAAGGAGGATAGGTCAACCATGATCAAATGTCAGAGTGGACTCAAGGGGCCGAATGGGCTAATTCTGTTCTTATATTTTATGTCTATGGATTTTGACACATTTATTGATGCCCTATGTTCTGGTTAAGAACACCCGAATGATGGCTGGTAATCACCTGAGCATATCTGCAGGGAGCATCTGTCACATCTCAGAGGGGTGAGACTGAGGACGTTAATAAAATCCCACCACAATGGATAAAGCTATGTGTGTCTTGATTTCATTCTGACCAATGGACCGAGTTTCTATTTTACACCGACAGCAGAGGAAGATGTTTCAATGTTAACGGTGTCTTCCTACCGGTCAGTCGGAGTTCCTGTAAACTCTTCAGCGGTCGGATTGATGCCTGGTGCAGTGTGTGGAGCTGGTTACTGCTCAAGTCCAGCAAGGCCAGTGATGACAGCCCCTCAAAAGCTTGGTCAGCCAAAGACTGGATATTATTTTCCTGAAGGTGGAGTTCCTGTAGTCTCTGGAAGGGGAGTCAAGTTATTAAGGAGAAAAAATACATCATCAGATTTCCAAAATACCAAGTCCCTCCCCCAACTCCCTACTGCTTCCCCATTCCCTTCACTCTGTACACTCACTGTCATAACTTTGACCAACACCACGCATACTTTGCCCTTTCCCCTTTGCACTCTGACCTATGTGCTCCATGCATGGCTCAGCTATCTCCACAAATTTTACGGTCATCAAATGAAGTTTCCTCCTGATCTGTCTACACTCCCTGGCTCCCCTATGCGCAGGTGCAGGTCAGCGCTGTATCAGTCCCACTCACTCCCCCTCTCCCATCCCAGTCTCTCCCCCTGTCCAGTCCCAATCCCAATCACTCCCTCTGACCAGTCCCAGTCTCTCCCTCTGTCCAGTCCCAATCCCAATCACTCCCTCTGACCAGTCCCAATCTCTCCCCCTGTCCAATCCCAGCCCCAGTCTCTCCCCCTGTCCAGTCCCAATCCCAATCACTCCCTCTGACCAGTCCCAATCTCTCCCCCTGTCCAATCCCAGCCCCAGTCTCTCCCCCTGTCCAGTCCCAATCCCAATCACTCCCTCTGACCAGTCCCAATCTCTCCCCCTGTCCAATCCCAGTCCCAGTCTCTCCCTCTGTCCAGTCCCAATCCCAATCACTCCCTCTGACCAGTCCCAGTCTCTCCCTCTGTCCAGTCCCAATCCCAATCACTCCCTCTGACCAGTCCCAATCTCTCCCCCTGTCCAATCCCAGCCCCAGTCTCTCCCCCTGTCCAGTCCCAGTCCCAATCACTCCCTCTGTCCAGTCCCAGTCCCTGTCTCTCCCTCTGTCCAGTCCAAGTGTCTCCCTCTGTCCAGTCCCAGTCTCAGTCTCTCACTCTGTCCAGTCTCAGTCTCTCCCTCTGTCCAGTCTTAGTCTTTCCCCCGTCCAGTACCAGACTTTCCCCCTGTACAGTCCCAGACTCTCCCCCTGTCCAGTCCCAGTCTCTCCCTCTGTCCAGTCTCAGTCTCTCAGTCTGTCCAGTCCCAGACTCTCCCCCTGTACAGTCCCAGACTCTCCCCCTGTCCAGTCCCAGTCTCTCCCTCTGCCCAGTCCCAGTCCCAGTCTCTCCCTGTGTCCAGTCCCAGTCTCTGTATCTTCCTCTGTCCAATCCCAATCTCTCCCACGTCCACTCCCAGTATCTCACTCTGTCCAGTCCCAGTCTCTCCCTCTGTCCAGTCTAAGTCTCTCCCTCTGTCCAGTCCCAGTCTCAGTCTCTCACTCTGTCCATTCTCAGTCTCTCCCACTGTCCAATCTCAGTCTCTCCCTTGTCCAGTCCCAGACTCTCCCCCTGTCCAGTCCCAGTCTCTCCCTCTGCCCAGTCCCAGTCCCAGTCTCTCCCTGTGTCCAGTCCCAGTCTCTGTATCTTCCTCTGTCCAATCCCAATCTCTCCCACGTCCACTCCCAGTATCTCACTCTGTCCAGTCCCAGTCTCTCCCCCTGTCCAGTCCCAGTCTCTCCCTCTGTCCAGTCCCAGTCTAAGTCTCTCCCTCTGTCTAGTGCCAGTCTCAGTCTCTCTCTCTGTCCAGTCTCAGTCTCTCCCTTGTCCAATCCAAATCTCTCCCCCTGTCCAGTCCCAGTCTCTCCCACTGTCCAATCTCAGTCTCTCCCTTGTCCAGTCCCAGTCTCTCACTCTGTCCAGTCCCGGTCTCTACCCCGTCCAGTCCCAGACTCTCCCTCTGTCCAGTCCCAGTCTCTCCCTCTGTCCAGTCCCAGTCCCAATCACTCCCTCTGACCAGTCCCAATCTCTCCTCCTGTCCAGTCTCAGTCTCTCCCCCGTCCAGTCCCAGGATCTCACTCTGTCCAGTCCCAGGATCTCCATCTGTACAGTCTCTGTCTCTCCCACTTTCCAGTCCCAGTCTCTCAGCCCCTGTCCAGTCCCAGTCCCAGTCTATCCCTCTGTCCAGTCCCAGTCTCTGTCTCTCCCACTGTCCAGTCCCAGTCCCATTCTCTCCCTCTGTCCAGTCTCAGTCTCTCCCCCTGTCCAATCCCAGTCTCTGCCCCTGTCCAGTCTCAGTCTCAGTCTCACTCCCGTCCAGTCCCAGTATCTCACTCTGTCCAATTCCAGTCTCTCCCTCTGTCCAATTCCAATCTCTCCCCCTGTCCAGTCTCAGTCTCTCCCTCTGTCCAGTCCCAGTCTCAGTCTCTCCCTTTGTCCATTCTCAGTCTCTCACTCTGTCCAGTCCCAGTCTCTCCCTCTGTCCAGTCCCAGTCTCTCTCCCCCTGTCCAGTCTCAGTCTCTCCCTCTGTCCAGTCTCAGTCTCAGTTTCTCACTCTGTCCAGTCTCAGTCTCTCCCTCTGTCCTGTCCCAGTCTCAGTCTCTCCCTTGTCCAGTCTCAGTCTCTCACTCTGTCCAGTCTCAGTCTCAGTTTCTCACTCTGTCCAGTCTCAGTCTCTCCCTCTGTCCTGTCCCAGTCTCAGTCTCTCCCTTGTCCAGTCCCAGTCTCTCCCTCTGTCCAGTCCCAGTCTCTCTCCCCCTGTCCAGTCTCAGTCTCTCCCTCTGTCCAGTCTCAGTCTCAGTTTCTCACTCTGTCCAGTCTCAGTCTCTCCCTCTGTCCTGTCCCAGTCCCATTCTCTCCCTTGTCCAGTCTCAGTCTCTCACTCTGTCCAGTCCCAGTCTCTCCCCCTGTCCCATCCCTGTCTCTCCCCCTGTCCAGTCCCAGTCTCTCCCCCTGTCCAATCCCAGTCTTTCCCCCTGTCCAGTCCGTCTCTCCCTCTGTCCATTCCCTGTCTCAGTCGCTCCCTCTGTCCACTCCCAGTCTCTCCCTCTGTCCAGTCTCAGTATCTCCCTCTGTCCAGTCCCAGCCTCTCCCTCTGTCCAGTCCCAGTCTCTCCCACTGTCTAGTCCCAGTCTCTGTCTCTTCCTCTGTCCACTCCCAGTCTCTCCCTCTGTCCAGTCTCAGTATCTCCCCCTGTCCAATCCCAATCTCTCCCCCTGTCCAGTCTCAGTATCTCCCTCTGTCCAGTCCCAGCCTCTCCCTCTGTCCAGTCTCAGCCTCTCCCCCTGTCCAGTCCCAGTCTCTCCCACTGTCTAGTCCCAGTCTCTGTCTCTTCCTCTGTCCAATCCCAGTCTCTCCCCCTGTCCAATCCCAATCTCTCCCCCTGTCCAGTCTCAGTCTCTCCCTCTGTCCAGTCTCAGTCTCAGTTTCTCACTCTGTCCAGTCCCAGTCTCTCCCCCTATCCGGTCCCAATCTCTCCCTCTGTCAAGTCCCAGTCTCTTCCCCGTCCAGTCTCAATATCTCCCTCTGTCCAATCCCAGTCTCTCACTCTGACCAGTCCAATTCTCTCCCCCTGTCCAATTCCAGTCTCTACCCCTGTCCAGTCCCAGTCTCTCCCCCTGTCCAGTCCCAGTCTCTTCCCCATCCAGTCTCAATATCTCCCTCTGTCCAATCCCAGTCTCTCCCCCTGTCCAGTCCCAGTCTCTCCCCTGTCTGGTCCCAGTCTCTGACTCTCCCCCTGTCCAGTCCCAGTCTCTCCCTCTGTCCAGTCCCAGTCCCATTCTCTCCCTCTGTCCCGTCTCAGTCTATCCATCTGTCCAATCCCAGTCTCTCCCCCTGTCCAGTCCCAGTATCTCACTCTGTCCAATTCCAGTCTCTCCCTCTGTCCAATTCCAATCTCTCCCCCTGTCCAGTCTCAGTCTCTCCCTCTGTCCAGTCCCAGTCTCTCCCTCTGTCCAGTCCCAGACTTTCCCTCGGTCCAGTCTGAGTCTCTGTCTCTCCCTCTGACCAGTCTCAGTCTCTGTCTCTCCCTCTGTCCAATCCCAGTTTCTGTCACTCCCTCTGTCCAATCCTAGTCTCTCCCCCTGTCCAGTCCCAGTCTCTCCCCCTGTCCAGTCTCAGTCTCACCCCCGTCCAGTCCCAGTATCTCACTCTGTCCAATTCCAGTCTCTCCCTCTATCCAATTCCAATCTCTCCCTCTGTCCAGTCCCAGTCTCTCCCCTGTCCAGTCTCAGTCTCTCCCTCTGACCAGTCCCACTCTCTCCCTCTGTCCAATCCCAGTCCCAGTCTCTCCCCCTGTCCAGTCCCAGTCTCTCCCCCTGTCCAGTCTCAGTCTCTCCCTTGTCCAGTCTCAATCTCTCACTCTGTCAAGTCCCAGTCTCGTCCCCGTCTAGTCTCAATATCTCCCCCTGTCCAGTCCCAGTCTCTCCCCCTGTCCAGTCCCAGTCTCTCACTCTGTCCAGTCCCAGTCTCTACCCCTGTCCAGTCCCTGTCTCAGTCTCCTCCTCTGTCCAGTCCCAGTCTCAGTCTCCCCCTCTGTCCAGTCCCAGTCTCAGTCTCTCCTTCTGCCCAATCCCAATCTCTCCCCCTGTCCAATCACAGTCTCTCCCCCTGTCCAATCCAAGTCTCTCCCCTGTCCAGTCCTAGTCTCTCCACTGTCCAATCTCGGTCTCTCCCTTGTCCAGTCCCAGTATCTCACTCTGTCCAATCCCAGTCTCTGTCTCTCCCTCTGTCCAATCCCAGTCTCTCCCCCTGTACAGACCCAGTCTCGTCCCCGTCTAGTCTCAATATCTCCCCCTATCCAGTCTCAGTCTCTCCCTCTGACCAGTCCCACTCTCTCCCTCTGTCCAATCCCAGTCCCAGTCTCTCCCTCTGTCCAGTCCCAGTCTCTCCCCCTGTCCAGTTCCAGTCTCTCCCTCTGTCCAGTCCTAGTCTCTCACTCTGTCCAGTCCCAGTCTCTACCCCTGTCCAGTCCCAGTCTCTCCCTCTGTCCAGTCCCAGTCTCTGTCTCTCCCTCTATCTAATCCCAGTCTCTCCCCCTGTCCAGTCCCAGTCTCTCCCTCTGTCCAGTCCCAGTCTCTGTCTCTCCCTCTATCTAATCCCAGTCTCTCCCCCTGTCCAGTCCCATTCTCTCCCCATGTCCAGTCCCAGTCTCAGTCTCTCCCTCTGTCTAATCCCAGACTCTCCCTCTGACCAGTCCCAGACTCTGTCTCTCCCTCTGTCCAGTCCCAGTCTCAGTCTCTCCCTCTGTCCAGTCCGAGTCTCTCCCTCTGTCCAGTCCCCATCTCAGTCTCTCCCTCTGTCCAGTCTCAGTCTCTCCCTCTGTCCAGTCCAAGTCTCAGTCTCTCCCTCTGTCCAGTCCGAGTGTCTCCCTCTGTCCAGTCTCAGTCTCTCCCTCTGTCCAGTCTCAGTCTCTCCCTCTGTCCAGTCCCAGTCTCAGTCTCTCACTCTGTCCAGTCTCAGTCCCTCCTTCTGCCCAATCCCAATCTCTCCCCCTGTCCAGTCCCAGTCTCTCCCCCTGTCTAATCCCAGTCTCTCCCTCTGACCAGTCCCAGACTCTGTCTCTCCCTCTGTCCGGTCCGAGTGTCTCCCTCTGTCCAGTCTCAGTCTCTCCCTTGTCCAGTCTCAGTCTCTCCCCCTGTCCAGTCCCAGTCTCTCCCCATGTCTAATCCCAGTCTCTCCCTCTGACCGGTCCCAGACTCTGTCTCTCCCTCTGTCCAGTCCGAGTGTCTCCCTCTGTCCAGTCCTAGTCTCTCCCCCTGTCCAGTCTCAGTCTCTCCCTAGTCCAAGTCTCAGTCTCTCCCTCTGTCCAGTCCGAGTGTCTCCCTCTGTCCAGTCTCAGTCTCTCCCTCTGTCCAGTCTCAGTCTCTCCCTCTGTCCAGTCCCAGTCTCAGTCTCTCACTCTGTCCAGTCTCAGTCCCTCCTTCTGCCCAATCCCAATCTCTCCCCCTGTCCAGTCCCAGTCTCTCCCCCTGTCTAATCCCAGTCTCTCCCTCTGACCAGTCCCAGACTCTGTCTCTCCCTCTGTCCAGTCCAAGTGTCTCCCTCTGTCCAGTCTCAGTCTCTCCTTTGTCCAGTCTCAGTCTCTTCCTCTGTCCAGTCCTAGTCTCTCCCCCTGTCCAGTCTCTGTCTCACCCCCTGTCCAGTCTCAGTCTCACCCTCTGTCCAGTCCCAGTCTCAGTCTCTCCCTCTGTCCAGTCCTGGTCTCTCCCCCTGTCCAGTCTCAGTATCTCCCCCTGTCCAGTCCCAGTATCTCACTCTGTCCAATCCCAGTCTCTACCCCTGTCCAGTCTCAATCTCTCCCCCGTCCAGTCCCAGTATCTCCCTCTGTCCAATCCCAGTCGCTGTCTCTCCCTCTGTCCAATCCCAGTCTCTCCCCCTGTCCAGTCCCAGTCTCGTCCCCATCTAGTCCCAATATCTCCCCCTGTCCAGTCCCAGTCTCAGTCTCTCCCTCTGTCCAGTTCCAGTCTCTACCCCTGTCCAGTCCCAGTCTCTCCCTCTGTCCAGTCCCAGTCTCTCCCCCTGTCCAGTCCCAGTCTCGTCCCCATCTAGTCCCAATATCTCCCCCTGTCCAGTCCCAGTCTCAGTCTCTCCCCCTGTCCAGTCCCAGTCTCGTCCCCATCTAGTCCCAATATCTCCCCCTGTCCAGTCCCAGTCTCAGTCTCTCCCTCTGTCCAGTTCCAGTCTCTACCCCTGTCCAGTCCCAGTCTCTCCCTCTGTCCAATCCCAGTCTCTCCCCCTGTCCAGTCCCAGTCTCGTCCCCATCTAGTCCCAATATCTCCCCCTGTCCAGTCCCAGTCTCTCACTCTGCCCAATCCCAATCTCTCCCCCTGTCCAGTCCCAGTCTCTCCCCCTGTCCGGTCCCAGTCTCTCCACTGTCCAATCTCAGTCTCTCCCTTGTCCAGTCCCAGTATCTCACTCTGTCCAATCCCAGTCTCTGTCTCTCACTCTGTCCAATCCCAGTCTATGTCTCTCCCCCGGTCCAATCCCAGTCTCTACCCCTGTCCAGTCTCAATCTCTCCCCCGTCCAGTCCCAGTATCTCACTCTGACAATCCCAGTCTCTGTCTCTCCCTCTGTCCAATCCCAGTCTCTCCCCCTGTTCAGTCCCAGTCTCGTCCCCGTCTAGTCTCAATATCTCCCCCTGTCCAGTCCCAGTCTCTCCCTCTGTCCAGTCCTAGTCTCTCACTCTGTCCAGTCCCAGTCTCTACCCCTGTCCAGTCCCAGTCTCTCCCTCTGTCCAGTCCCAGTCTCTGTCTCTCCCTCTATCTAATCCCAGTCTCTCCCCCTGTCCAGTCCCAGTCTCTCCCTCTGTCCTGTCCCAGTCTCTGTCTCTCCCTCTGTCCAGTCGCAGTCTCTGCCCCTGTCCAGTCTCAGTCTCAGTCTCACTCCCGTCCAGTCCCAGTATCTCACTCTGTCCAATTCCAGTCTCTCCCTCTGTCCAATTCCAATCTCTCCCCCTGTCCAGTCCCAGTCTCTCCCTCTGTCCAGTCCCAGTCTCTCCCTCTGTCCAGTCCCAGTCTCTCCCCATGTCCAGTCCCAGTCTCAGTCTCTCCCTCTGTCTAATCCCAGACTCTCCCTCTGACCAGTCCCAGACTCTGTCTCTCCCTCTGTCCAGTCCCAGTCTCAGTCTCTCCCTCTGTCCAGTCCGAGTGTCTCCCTCTGTCCAGTCTCAGTCTCTCCCTCTGTCCAGTCTCAGTCTCTCCCTCTGTCCAGTCCCCATCTCAGTCTCTCCCTCTGTCCAGTCTCAGTCTCTCCCTCTGTCCAGTCCAAGTCTCAGTCTCTCCCTCTGTCCAGTCCGAGAGTCTCCCTCTGTCCAGTCTCAGTCTCTCCTTCTGTCCAGTCTCAGTCTCTCCCTCTGTCCAGTCCCAGTCTCAGTCTCTCACTCTGTGCAGACTCAGTCCCTCCTTCTGCCCAATCCCAATCTCTCCCCCTGTCCAGTCCCAGTCTCTCCCCCTGTCCAGTCCCAGTCTCTCACCCTGTCTAATCCCAGTCTCTCCCTCTGACCGGTCCCAGACTCTGTCTCTCCCTCTGTCCGGTCCGAGTGTCTCCCTCTGTCCAGTCTCAGTCTCTCCCTTGTCCAGTCTCAGTCTCTCCCCCTGTCCAGTCCCAGTCTCTCCCCATGTCTAATCCCAGTCTCTCCCTCTGACCGGTCCGAGACTCTGTCTCTCCCTCTGTCCAGTCCGAGTGTCTCCCTCTGTCCAGTCTCAGTCTCTCCCTAGTCCAAGTCTCAGTCTCTCCCTCTGTCCAGTCCGAGTGTCTCCCTCTGTCCAGTCTCAGTCTCTCCCTCTGTCCAGTCTCAGTCGCTCCCCCTGTCCAGTCCCAGTCTCAGTCTCTCACTCTGTCCAGTCTCAGTCCCTCCTTCTGCCCAATCCCAATCTCTCCCCCTGTCCAGTCCCAGTCTCTCCCCCTGTCTAATCCCAGTCTCTCCCTCTGACCGGTCCCAGACTCTGTCTCTCCCTCTGTCCAGTCCGAGTGTCTCCCTCTGTCCAGTCTCAGTCTCTCCTTTGTCCAGTCTCAGTCTCTTCCTCTGTCCAGTCTCAGTCTCTCCCTTGTCCAGTCTCAGTCTCTTCCTCTGTCCAGTCCTAGTCTCTCCCCCTGTCCAGTCTCTGTCTCACCCCCTGTCCAGTCTCAGTCTCTCCCTCTGACCAGTCCCACTCTCTCCCTCTGTCCAATCCCAGTCCCAGTCTCTCCCTCTGTCCAGTCCCAGTCTCTCCCCCTGTCCAGTTCCAGTCTCTCCCTCTGTCCAGTCCTTGTCTCTCACTCTGTCCAGTCCCAGTCTCTACCCCTGTCCAGTCCCAGTCTCTCCCTCTGTCCAGTCCCAGTCTCTGTCTCTCCCTCTATCTAATCCCAGTCTCTCCCCCTGTCCAGTCCCAGTCTCTCCCTCTGTCCAGTCCCAGTCTCTGTCTCTCCCTCTATCTAATCCCAGTCTCTCCCCCTGTCCAGTCCCAGTCTCTCCCCATGTCCAGTCCCAGTCTCAGTCTCTCCCTCTGTCTAATCCCAGACTCTCCCTCTGACCAGTCCCAGACTCTGTCTCTCCCTCTGTCCAGTCCGAGTCTCTCCCTCTGTCCAGTCCCCATCTCAGTCTCTCCCTCTGTCCAGTCTCAGTCTCTCCCTCTGTCCAGTCCAAGTCTCAGTCTCTCCCTCTGTCCAGTCCGAGTGTCTCCCTCTGTCCAGTCTCAGTCTCTCCCTCTGTCCAGTCTCAGTCTCTCCCTCTGTCCAGTCCCAGTCTCAGTCTCTCACTCTGTCCAGTCTCAGTCCCTCCTTCTGCCCAATCCCAATCTCTCCCCCTGTCCAGTCCCAGTCTCTCCCCCTGTCTAATCCCAGTCTCTCCCTCTGACCGGTCCCAGACTCTGTCTCTCCCTCTGTCCGGTCCGAGTGTCTCCCTCTGTCCAGTCTCAGTCTCTCCCTTGTCCAGTCTCAGTCTCTCCCCCTGTCCAGTCCCAGTCTCTCCCCATGTCTAATCCCAGTCTCTCCCTCTGACCGGTCCCAGACTCTGTCTCTCCCTCTGTCCAGTCCGAGTGTCTCCCTCTGTCCAGTCCTAGTCTCTCCCCCTGTCCAGTCTCAGTCTCTCCCTAGTCCAAGTCTCAGTCTCTCCCTCTGTCCAGTCCGAGTGTCTCCCTCTGTCCAGTCTCAGTCTCTCCCTCTGTCCAGTCCCAGTCTCAGTCTCTCACTCTGTCCAGTCTCAGTCCCTCCTTCTGCCCAATCCCAATCTCTCCCCCTGTCCAGTCCCAGTCTCTCCCCCTGTCTAATCCCAGTCTCTCCCTCTGACCAGTCCCAGACTCTGTCTCTCCCTCTGTCCAGTCCAAGTGTCTCCCTCTGTCCAGTCTCAGTCTCTCCTTTGTCCAGTCTCAGTCTCTTCCTCTGTCCAGTCCTAGTCTCTCCCCCTGTCCAGTCTCTGTCTCACCCCCTGTCCAGTCTCAGTCTCACCCTCTGTCCAGTCCCAGTCTCAGTCTCTCCCTCTGTCCAGTCCTGGTCTCTCCCCCTGTCCAGTCTCAGTATCTCCCCCTGTCCAGTCCCAGTATCTCACTCTGTCCAATCCCAGTCTCTACCCCTGTCCAGTCTCAATCTCTCCCCCGTCCAGTCCCAGTATCTCCCTCTGTCCAATCCCAGTCTCTGTCTCTCCCTCTGTCCAATCCCAGTCTCTCCCCCTGTCCAGTCCCAGTCTCGTCCCCATCTAGTCCCAATATCTCCCCCTGTCCAGTCCCAGTCTCAGTCTCTCCCTCTGTCCAGTTCCAGTCTCTACCCCTGTCCAGTCCCAGTCTCTCCCTCTGTCCAGTCCCAGTCTCTCCCCCTGTCCAGTCCCAGTCTCGTCCCCATCTAGTCCCAATATCTCCCCCTGTCCAGTCCCAGTCTCAGTCTCTCCCCCTGTCCAGTCCCAGTCTCGTCCCCATCTAGTCCCAATATCTCCCCCTGTCCAGTCCCAGTCTCAGTCTCTCCCTCTGTCCAGTTCCAGTCTCTACCCCTGTCCAGTCCCAGTCTCTCCCTCTGTCCAATCCCAGTCTCTCCCCCTGTCCAGTCCCAGTCTCGTCCCCATCTAGTCCCAATATCTCCCCCTGTCCAGTCCCAGTCTCAGTCTCTCCCTCTGTCCAGTTCCAGTCTCTACCCCTGTCCAGTCCCAGTCTCTCCCTCTGTCCAGTCCCAGTCTCTGTCTCTCCCTCTATCTAATCCCAGTCTCTCCCCCTGTCCAGTCCCAGTCTCTCCCTCTGTCCAGTCCCAGTCTCTGTCTCTCCCTCTGTCCAGTCCTAGTCTCTCACTCTGTCCAGTCCCAGTCTCTACCCCTGTCCAGTCCCAGTCTCTCCCTCTGTCCAGTCCCAGTCTCTGTCTCTCCCTCTATCTAATCCCAGTCTCTCCCCCTGTCCAGTCCCAGTCTCTCCCTCTGTCCAGTCCCAGTCTCTGTCTCTCCCTCTGTCCAGTCGCAGTCTCAGTCTCACTCCCGTCCAGTCCCAGTATCTCACTCTGTCCAATTCCAATCTCTCCCCCTGTCCAGTCTCAGTCTCTCCCTCTGTCCAGTCCCAGTCTCTCCCTCTGTCCAGTCCCAGTCTCTCCCCATGTCCAGTCCCAGTCTCAGTCTCTCCCTCTGTCCAGTCCGAGTGTCTCCCTCTGTCCAGTCTCAGTCTCTCCCTCTGTCCAGTCTCATTCTCTCCCTCTGTCCAGTCCCCGTCTCAGTCTCTCCCTCTGTCCAGTCTCAGTCTCTCCCTCTGTCCAGTCCAAGTCTCAGTCTCTCCCTCTGTCCAGTCCGAGTGTCTCCCTCTGTCCAGTCTCAGTCTCTCCCTCTGTCCAGTCCGAGTGTCTCCCTCTGTCCAGTCTCAGTCTCTCCCTCTGTCCAGTCTCATTCTCTCCCTCTGTCCAGTCCCCGTCTCAGTCTCTCCCTCTGTCCAGTCTCAGTCTCTCCCTCTGTCCAGTCCAAGTCTCAGTCTCTCCCTCTGTCCAGTCCGAGTGTCTCCCTCTGTCCAGTCTCAGTCTCTCCCTCTGTCCAGTCCGAGTGTCTCCCTCTGTCCAGTCTCAGTCTCTCCCTCTGTCCAGTCCCAGACTCTCCCCTTGTCCAGTCCCAGTCTCTACCCCTGTCCAGTCCCTGTCTCAGTCTCTCCCTCTGTCCAGTCCCTGTCTCAGTCGCTCACTCTGTCCAGTCTCAGTCTCTCACTCTGTCCAGTCTCAGTCTCTCCTTCTGCCAATCCCAATCTCTCCCCCTGTCCAATCACAGTCTCTCCCCCTGTCCAATCCAAGTCTCTCCCCTGTCCAGTCCCAGTCTCTCCACTGTCCAATCTCAGTCTCTCCCTTGTCCAGTCCCAGTATCTCAATCTGTCCAATCCCAGTCTCTGTCTCTCCCTCTGTCCAATCCCAGTCTCTCCCCCTGTCCAATCCCAGTCTCTGCCCCTGTCCAGTCTCAGTCTCTCCCCCGTCCAGTCCCAGTCTCTCACTCTGTCCAGTCCCGGTCTCTCCCCCGTCAAATCCCAGACTCTCACTCTGTCCAGTCCCGGTCTCTCCCCCGTCCAGTCCCAGTCTCTCCCCCGTCCAGTCCCAGTCTCTCACTCTTCCCAATCACAATCTCTCCCCCTGTCCAGTCCCAGTCTCTCCCCCTGTCCGGTCCCAGTCTCTCCACTGTCCAATCTCATTCTCTCCCTTGTCCAGTCCCAGTATCTCACTCTGTCCAATCCCAGTCTCTGTCTCTCACTCTGTCCAATCCCAGTCTATGTCTCTCCCCCGGTCCAATCCCAGTCTCTACCCCTGTCCAGTCTCAATCTCTCCCCCGTCCAGTCCCAGTATCTCACTCTGACAATCCCAGTCTCTGTCTCTCCCTCTGTCCAATCCCAGTCTCTCCCCCTGTTCAGTCCCAGTCTCGTCCCCGTCTAGTCTCAATATCTCCCCCTGTCCAGTCCCAGTCTCTCCCTCTGTCCAGTCCTAGTCTCTCACTCTGTCCAGTCCCAGTCTCTACCCCTGTCCAGTCCCAGTCTCTCCCTCTGTCCAGTCCCAGTCTCTGTCTCTCCCTCTATCTAATCCCAGTCTCTCCCCCTGTCCAGTCCCAGTCTCTCCCTCTGTCCTGTCCCAGTCTCTGTCTCTCCCTCTGTCCAGTCGCAGTCTCTGCCCCTGTCCAGTCTCAGTCTCAGTCTCACTCCCGTCCAGTCCCAGTATCTCACTCTGTCCAATTCCAGTCTCTCCCTCTGTCCAATTCCAATCTCTCCCCCTGTCCAGTCCCAGTCTCTCCCTCTGTCCAGTCCCAGTCTCTCCCTCTGTCCAGTCCCAGTCTCTCCCCATGTCCAGTCCCAGTCTCAGTCTCTCCCTCTGTCTAATCCCAGACTCTCCCTCTGACCAGTCCCAGACTCTGTCTCTCCCTCTGTCCAGTCCCAGTCTCAGTCTCTCCCTCTGTCCAGTCCGAGTGTCTCCCTCTGTCCAGTCTCAGTCTCTCCCTCTGTCCAGTCTCAGTCTCTCCCTCTGTCCAGTCCCCATCTCAGTCTCTCCCTCTGTCCAGTCTCAGTCTCTCCCTCTGTCCAGTCCAAGTCTCAGTCTCTCCCTCTGTCCAGTCCGAGAGTCTCCCTCTGTCCAGTCTCAGTCTCTCCTTCTGTCCAGTCTCAGTCTCTCCCTCTGTCCAGTCCCAGTCTCAGTCTCTCACTCTGTCCAGACTCAGTCCCTCCTTCTGCCCAATCCCAATCTCTCCCCCTGTCCAGTCCCAGTCTCTCCCCCTGTCCAGTCCCAGTCTCTCACCCTGTCTAATCCCAGTCTCTCCCTCTGACCGGTCCCAGACTCTGTCTCTCCCTCTGTCCGGTCCGAGTGTCTCCCTCTGTCCAGTCTCAGTCTCTCCCTTGTCCAGTCTCAGTCTCTCCCCCTGTCCAGTCCCAGTCTCTCCCCATGTCTAATCCCAGTCTCTCCCTCTGACCGGTCCTAGACTCTGTCTCTCCCTCTGTCCAGTCCGAGTGTCTCCCTCTGTCCAGTCTCAGTCTCTCCCTAGTCCAAGTCTCAGTCTCTCCCTCTGTCCAGTCCGAGTGTCTCCCTCTGTCCAGTCTCAGTCTCTCCCTCTGTCCAGTCTCAGTCGCTCCCCCTGTCCAGTCCCAGTCTCAGTCTCTCACTCTGTCCAGTCTCAGTCCCTCCTTCTGCCCAATCCCAATCTCTCCCCCTGTCCAGTCCCAGTCTCTCCCCCTGTCTAATCCCAGTCTCTCCCTCTGACCGGTCCCAGACTCTGTCTCTCCCTCTGTCCAGTCCGAGTGTCTCCCTCTGTCCAGTCTCAGTCTCTCCTTTGTCCAGTCTCAGTCTCTTCCTCTGTCCAGTCTCAGTCTCTCCCTTGTCCAGTCTCAGTCTCTTCCTCTGTACAGTCCTAGTCTCTCCCCCTGTCCAGTCTCTGTCTCACCCCCTGTCCAGTCTCAGTCTCACCCTCTGTCCAGTCCCAGTCTCAGTCTCTCCCTCTGTCCAGTCCGAGTCTCTCCCCCTGTCCAGTGACAGTCTCTCCCTCTGTCCAGTCCCAGTCTCTGTCTCTCCCTCTATCTAATCCCAGTCTCTCCCCCGTCCAGTCCCAGTCTCTCCCTCTGTCCAGTCCCAGTCTCTGTCTCTCCCTCTGTCCAGTCGCAGTCTCTGCCCCTGTCCAGTCCCAGTCTCTCCCCCGTCCAGTCCCAGTATCTCACTCTGTCCAATTCCAGTCTCTCCCTCTGTCCAATTCCAATCTCTCCCCCTGTCCAGTCTCAGTCTCTCCCTCTGTCCAGTCCCAGTCTCTCCCTCTGTCCAGTCCCAGTCTCTCCCCATGTCCAGTCCCAGTCTCAGTCTCTCCCTCTGTCTAATCCCAGACTTTCCCTCTGACCAGTCCCAGATTCTGTCTCTCCCTCTGTCCAGTCCCAGTCTCAGTCTCTCCCTCTGTCCAGTCCGAGTGTCTCCCTCTGTCCAGTCTCAGTCTCTCCCTCTGTCCAGTCCCAGTCTCAGTCTCTCCCTCTGTCTAATCCCAGACTTTCCCTCTGACCAGTCCCAGATTCTGTCTCTCCCTCTGTCCAGTCCCAGTCTCAGTCTCGCCCTCTGTCCAGTCCGAGTGTCTCCCTCTGTCCAGTCTCAGTCTCTCCCTCTGTCCAGTCTCAGTCCCTCCCTCTGTCCAGTCCCAGTCTCAGTCTCTCCCTCCGTCCAGTCCCAGTCTCAGTATCTCCCTCTGTCCAGTCTCAGTGTCTCCCTCTGTCCAGTCTCAGTCTCTCACTCTGTCCAGTCTCAGTCCCTCCTTCTGCCCAATCCCAATCTCTCCCCCTGTCCAGTCCCAGTCTCTCCCCCTGTCCAGTCCCAGTCTCTCCCCCTGTCTAATCCCAGTCTCTCCCTCTGACCGGTCCCAGACTTTGTCTCTCCCTCTGTCCAGTCCTAGTCTCTCCCCCTGTCCAGTCTTAGTCTATCCCTAGTCCAAGTCTCAGTCTCTCCCTCTGTCCAGTCCGAGTGTCTCCCTCTGTCCAGTCTCAGTCTCTCCCTCTGTCCAGTCTCAGTCTCTCCCTCTGTCCAGTCCCAGTCTCAGTCTCTCACTCTGTCCACTCTCAGTCCCTCCTTCTGCCCAATCCCAATCTCTCCCCCTGTCCAGTCCCAGTCTCTCCCCCTGTCTAATCCCAGTCTCTCCCTCTGACCGGTCCCAGACTCTGTCTCTCCCTCTGTCCAGTCCGAGTGTCTCCCTCTATCCAGTCTCAGTCTCTCCTTTGTCCAGTCTCAGTCTGTCCCTTGTCCAGTCTCAGTCTCTTCCTCTGTCCAGTC
Organism: Chiloscyllium punctatum; assembly: GCF_047496795.1. NCBI lineage: Eukaryota > Metazoa > Chordata > Chondrichthyes > Orectolobiformes > Hemiscylliidae > Chiloscyllium > Chiloscyllium punctatum. The sequence continues at coordinate 123,783,629 of NC_092746.1, read as the reverse complement.
CTAGTCTCTCCCCCTGTCCAGTCTCTGTCTCTCCCCCTGTCCAGTCTCAGTCTCACCCTCTGTCCAGTCCCAGTCTCAGTCTCTCCCTCTGTCCAGTCCGAGTCTCTCCCCCTGTCCAGTCCCAGTCTCTCCCTCTGTCCAGTCCAAGTCTCAGTCTCTCCCTCTGTCCAGTCTCAGTATCTCCCTCTGTCCAGTTTCAGTCTCTCCCTCTGTCCAGTCCCAGTCTCAGTCTCTCACTCTGTCCAGTCTCAGTCCCTCCTTCTGCCCAATCACAATCTCTCCCCCTGTCCAGTCTCAGTCTCTCCCTTGTCCAGTCCCAGTCTCTCCCCCTGTCCAGTCCTAGTCTCTCCCCCTGTCCAGTCTCAGTCTCTCCCTAGTCCAAGTCTCAGTCTCTTCCTCTGTCCAGTCCAAGTCTCTCCCCCTGTCCAGTCTCAGTCTGTCCCTCTGTCCAGTCCGATTCTCTCCCCTGTCCAGTCTCAGTCTCTCCCTTGTCCAGTCCCAGTCTCTCCCTCTGTCCAGTCCCAGTCTCAGTCTCTCACTCTGACCAGATCCAGTCTCTCACTCTGTCCAATCCCAGCCTCTCCCCCTGTCCAAACCAAGTCTCTCCCTCTCTCCAATCCCAGTATCTCACTCTGTCCAATTCCAGTCTCTCCCCCTGTCCACTCCCAGTCTCTCCCCCTGTCCAGTCCCAGTCTCTCCCCCTGTCCAGACCCTGTCCCTCCCTGTGTCCAGTCCCTATATCTCACTCAGTCCAATTCCAGTCTCTCCCCCTGTCCAGTCCCAGTCTCTCCCTCTGTCCAGTCCCAGTCTCTGTCTCTCCCTCTGTTCAATCCCAGTCTCTCCCCCTGTCCGGTCCCAGTCTCTCCCCCTGTTCAATCCCAGTCTCTCCCCCTGTCCAGTCTCAGTCTCTCCCCTGTCCAGTCCCAGTATCTCCCTCTGTCCAGTCTCAGTCTCTCCCTCTGTCCAGTCCCAGTCTCAGTCTCTCACTCTGTCCAGTCTCAGACCCTCCTCCTGCCCAATCACAATCTCTCCCCCTGTCCAGTCCCAGTCTCTCCCCCTGTCCAGTCCCAGTCTCTCCCCTTGTCTAATCCCAGTCTCTCCCTCTGACCGGTCCCAGTCTCTGTCTCTCCCTCTGTCCAGTCCGAGTGTCTCCCTCTGTCCAGTCTCAGTCTCTCCCTTGTCCAGTCTCAGTCTCACCCTCTGTCCAGTCCCAGTCTCAGTCTCTCCCTCTGTCCAATCCGAGTCTCACCCTTGTCCAGTCCCAGTCTCTCCCCCTGTTCTGTCTCAGTCACTCCCTTGTCCAGTCCTAGTCTCTCCCTCTGTCCAGTCCCAGTCTCAGTCACTCCCTTGTCCAGTCCTAGTCTCTCCCTCTGTCCAGTCCCAGTCTCAGTCTCTCACTCTGTCCAATCCCAGTCTCTCTCCCTGTCCAGACCCTGTCCCTCCCTGTGTCCAGTCCCTATATCTCACTCAGTCCAATTCCAGTCTCTCCCCTGTCCAGACCCAGTATCTCCCTCTGTCCAGTCCCAGTCTCTCCCTCTGTCCAATCCCAGTCTCTGTCTCTCCCTCTGTTCAATCCCAGTCTCTCCCCCTGTCCGGTCCCAGTCTCTGCCCCTGTCCGGTCCCAGTCTCTCCCCCTGTCCAGTCTCAGTCTCTGCCCCTGTCCAGTCCCAGTCTCTCCCCCTGTCCAGTCTCAGTCTCTCCCTCTGTCCATTCCCAGTCTCAGTCTCTCCCCCTGTCCAGTCCCATTCTCTCCCTCTGTCCAGTCCCAGTCTCTGTCTCTCCCCTGTCCAGTCCCAGTCTCTCCCCCTGTCCAGTCTCAGTCTCTCCCCTGTCCAGTCCCAGTCTCTCCCCCTGTCCAGTCTCAGTCTCTCCCCTGTCCAGTCCCAGTCTCTCCCTCTGTGTAATCCCAGTCTCTGTCTCTCCCTCTGTTCAAACCCAGTCTCTCCCCCTGTCCGGTCCCAGTCGCTCCCCCTGTCCAGTCTCAGTCTCTGCCCCTGTCCAATCCCAGTCTCTCCCCCTGTCCAGTCCCAGTCTCTCCCCAGTCCCAGTCTCAGTCTCTCCCTCTGTCCAGTCCCAGTCTCAGTCTCTCCCTCTGTCCAGTCCCAGTCTCTCCCCCGTCCCATCTCAGTCTCTCCCTCTGTCCAATCCCAATCTCTCCCTCTGCCTGGTCTCAGTCTCTCCCACAGTCCAGTCTCAGTCCCTCTGTCCAGTCCCAGGTTTTCACTCTGTCCAGTCCCAGTATCTCACTCGGTCCAGTCCCAGTATCTCCCTCTGTCCAGTATCTGTCTCTCCCCCTGTCCAGACCCAGTCCCAGTCTCTCCCTCTGTCCAGTCTCAGTCTCTCCCTCTGTCCAGTTCCAGTCTTTCCCCATGTCCAGTCCCAATCTCTCCCTCTGTCCAGTCTCAGTGTCTCCCTCTGTCCAGTCTCAGTGTCTCCCTCTGTCCAGTCTCAGTCTCTCCCTCTGTCCAGTTCCAGTATTTCCCCATGTCCAGTCCCAATCTCTCCCCCTGTCCAGTCCCAGTCCAAGTCTCTCCCTCTGTCCAGTCCCAGTCTCTCCCTCTGTCCAGTCTCAGTCCCTCCTCCTGCCCAATCCCAATCTCTCCCCCTGTCCAATCCCAGTCTCTCCCCCTGTCCAGTCCCAGACTTTCCCCTGTCCAGACCCAGTATCTCCCTCAGTCCAGTCTCAGTCTCTCCCCCTGTCCAGTCCCAGTCTCTCACTCTGTCCAGTCTCAGTCTCTACCCCTGTCCAGTCCCAGTCTCTCCCTCTGTCCAGTCCCAGTCTCTGTCTCTCCCTCTGTCTAATCCCAGTCTCTCCCCCAGTCCAGTCCCAGTCTCTCCCTCTGTCCAGTCCCAGTCTCTGTCTCTCCCTCTATCTAATCCCAGTCTCTCCACCTGTCCAGTCCCAGTCTCTGTCTCTCCCTCTGTCCAGTCCCAGTCTCTGCCCCTGTCCAGTCTCAGTCTCAGTCTCACTCCCATCCAGTCCCAGTCTCTCCCTCTGTCCAGTCCCAGTCTCTGTCTCTCCCTCTGTTCAATCCCAGTCTCTCCCCTTGTCCAGTCTCAGTCTCTCCCGCTGTCCAGTCCCAGTCCCAGTCTCCCCCTCTGTCTAGTCTCGGTCTCTCCCCATGTCCAGTTCCAGTCGCTCCCCTGTCCAGTCCCATTCTCTCCCTCTGTCCAGTCCCAGTCTCTGTCTCTCCCCTGTCCAGTCCCAGTCTCAGTCTCTCCCCTGTCCAATCCCAATCTCACCCCCTGTCCAGTCCCAGTCTCTGTCTCTCCCCTGTCCAGTCCCAGTCTCTCCCCCTGTCCAGTCTCAGTCTCTCCCCTGTCCAGTCCCAATCTCTCCCTCTGTCCAGTCTCAGTCTCTCCCTCTGTCCAGTCTCTGTCTCTCCCTCTGTGTAATCCCAGTCTCTGTCTCTCCCTCTGTTCAATCCCAGTCTCTCCCCCTGTCCGGTCCCAGTCTCTCCCTCTGTCCAGTCTCAGTCTCTCCCTCTGTCCAGTCCCAGTCTCAGTCTCTCACCCTGTCCAGTTTCTGTCTCTCACTCTGTCCAATCCCAGTCTCTCCCCCGTCCCATCTCAGTCTCTCCCTCTGTCCAATCCCAGTCTCTCCCTCTGCCCAGTCCCAGTCTCTCCCCCGTCCAGTCCCAGTCTCTCCCTCTGTCTAATCCCAGTTCCTGTCTCTCCCACTGTCCAGTCCCAGTCTCACCCTCTGTCCAATCCCAATCTCTCCCACTGTCCAGTCCCAGTCTCACCCTCTGTCCGGTCTCAGTCTCTCCCACTGTCCAGTCTCAGTCCCTCTGTCCAGTCCCAGGTTTTCACTCTGTCCAGTCCCAGTATCTCCCTCTGTCCAGTATCTGTCTCTCCCCCTGTCCAGACCCAGTCCCAGTCTCTCCCTCTGTCCAGTCTTAGTCTCTCCCCCTGTCCAGTCTCAGTCTCTCCCTCTGTCCAGTTCCAGTCTCTCCCCCTGTCCAGTCTCAGTCTCTCCCCTGTCCAGTCCCAGTCTCTCCCTCTGTGTAATCCCAGTCTCTGTCTCTCCCTCTGTTCAAACCCAGTCTCTCCCCCTGTCCGGTCCCAGTCTCTCCCCCTGTCCAGTCTCAGTCTCTGCCCCTGTCCAGTCTCAGTCTCTCCCTCTGTCCAGTCTCAGTCTCTCCCTCTGTCCAGTCTCTGTCTCTCCCTCTGTCTAATCCCAGATTCTGTCTCTCACTCTGTCCAATCCCAGTCTCTCCCCCGTCCCATCTCAGTCTCTCCCTCTGTCCAATCCCAATCTCTCCCTCTGCCCGGTCTCAGTCTCTCCCACAGTCCAGTCTCAGTCCCTCTGTCCAGTCCCAGTTTTTCACTCTGTCCAGTCCCAGTATCTCCCTCTGTCCAGTTCCAGTCTTTCCCCATGTCCAGTCCCAATCTCTCCCTCTGTCCAGTCTCAGTCTCTCCCTCTGTCCAGTCCCAGTCTCTCCCTCTGTCCAGTTCCAGTCTTTCCCCATGTCCAGTCCCAATCTCTCCCTCTGTCCAGTCTCAGTCTCTCCCTCTGTCCAGTCTCAGTGTCTCCCTCTGTCCAGTCTCAGTCTCTCCCTCTGTCCAGTCCCAGTCTCAGTCTCTCACTCTGTCCATTCTCGGTCTCTCCCTCTGTCCAGTCTCTGTCTCTCCCTTGTCCAGTTCCAGTCTCTCCCCCATCCAGTCCCAATCTCTCCCTCTGTCCAGTCCCAGTCTCTGTTTCTCCCTCTGTCCAATCCCAGTCTCTCCCCCTGTCCAATCCCAATCTCTCCCCCTGTCCAGTCCCAGACTTTCCCCCTGTCCAGACCCAGTATCTCCCTCAGTCCAGTCTCAGTCTCTCCCCCTGTCCAGTCCCAGTCTCTCCCCCTGTCCAGTCCCAGTCTCTCACTCTGTCCAGTCCCAGTCTCTACGCCTGTCCAGTCCCAGTCTCTCCCTCTGTCCAGTCCAGTCCCAGTCTCTCCCTCTGTCCAATCCCAGTCTCTCACTCTGTCCAGTCTCAGTCTCTCCCCCGTCCAGTCCCAGTCTCTCCCTCTGTCCAGTCCCAGTCTCTCCCCCTGTCCAGTCTCAGTCTTTCCCTTGTCCAGTCTCAGTCTCTTCCTCTGTCCAGTCCCAGTCTCTCCTCCTGTCCAGTCCCAGTCTCTCCCTCTGTCCAGTCCCAGTCTCTGTATCTCCCTCTGTTCAATCCCAGTCTCTCCCCCTGTCCGGTCCCAGTCTCTCCCCTGTCCAGTCCCAGTATCTCCCTCTGTCCAGTCTCAGTCTCTCCCTCTGTCCAGTCCCAGTCTCAGTCTCTCCCTCTGTCCAGTCCCAGTCTCTGTATCTCCCTCTGTTCAATCCCAGTCTCTCCCCCTGTCCGGTCCCAGTCTCTCCCCTGTCCAGTCCCAGTATCTCCCTCTGTCCAGTCTCAGTCTCTCCTCCTGTCCAGTCCCAGTCTCTCCCTCTGTCCAGTCCCAGTCTCTGTATCTCCCTCTGTTCAATCCCAGTCTCTCCCCCTGTCCAGTCTCAGTCTCTCCCCCTGTCCAGTAACAGTCCCAGTCTCCCCCTCTGTCCAGTCTCGGTCTCTCCCTGTGTCCAGTCCCAGTCATTCCCCATGTCCAGTTCCAGTCTCTCCCATGTCCAGCCCAAACTCTCCCTCTGTCCTGTCCCAGTCTCTGTCTCTCCCACTGTCTAGTCCCAGTCTCTCCCCCTGTCCAATCCCAGTCTCTCCCCCTGTCCAGTCTCAGTCTCTCCCCCTGTCCAGTCCCAGTATCTCACTCTATCCAATTCCAGTCTCTCTCTGTCCAATCACAATCTCTCCCCCTGTTCTGTCCCAGTCTCTCCCTCTGTCCAATTCCAGTCTCTCTCTGTCCAATCACAATCTCTCCCCCTGTTCTGTCCCAGTCTCTCCCCTGTCCAGTCTCAGTCTGTCCCTCTGTCCAGTCTCAGTCTCTCCCCCTGTCCAGTCCCATTCTCTCCCTCTGTCCAGTCCCAGTCTCTGTCTCTCCCCTGTCCAGTCCCAGTCTCTCCCCCTGTCCAGTCTCAGTCTCTCCCCTGTCCAGTCCCAGTCTCTCCCTCTGTGTAATCCCAGTCTCTGTCTCTCCCTCTGTTCAAACCCAGTCTCTCCCCCTGTCCGGTCCCAGTCTCTCCCCCTGTCCAGTCTCAGTCTCTCCCCCTGTCCAGTCTCAGTCTCAGTCTCTCCCTCTGTCCAGTCCCAGTCTCTCCCTCTGTCCAGTTCCAGTCTTTCCCCATGTCCAGTCCCAATCTCTCCCTCTGTCCAGTCCCAGTCTCAGTCTCTCCCCCTGTCCAGTCCCAATCTCTCCCTCTGTCCAGTCTCAGTGTCTCCCTCTGTCCAGTCCCAATCTCTCCCCCTGTCCAGTCTCAGTCTCTCCCCCTGTCCAGTCCCAATCTCTCCCTCTGTCCAGTCTCAGTCTCTCCCTCTGTCCAGTCTAAGTCTCTCCCTCTGTCCAGTTCCAGTCTTTCCCCATGTCCAGACCCAGTCTCTCCCTCTGTCCAGTCCCAGTCTCAGTCTCTCCCCCTGTCCAGTCCCAATCTCTCCCTCTGTCCAGTCTCAGTCTCTCCCTCTGTCCAGTTCCAGTCTTTCCCCATGTCCAGTCCCAATCTCTCCCTCTGTCCAGTCTCAGTGTCTCCCTCTGTCCAGTCCCAATCTCTCCCCCTGTCCAGTCTCAGTCTCTCCCCCTGTCCAGTCCCAGTAACTCACTCTATCCAATTCCAGTCTCTCTCTGTCCAATCACAATCTCTCCCCCTGTTCTGTCCCAGTCTCTCCCCCGTCCAGTCTCAGTCTGTCCCTCTGTCCAGTCTCAGTCTCTCCCCCTGTCCAGTCCCATTCTCTCCCTCTGTCCAGTCCCAGTCTCTGTCTCTCCCCTGTCCAATCCCAATCTCACCCCCTGTCCAGTCCCAGTCTCTGTCTCTCCCCTGTCCAGTCCCAGTCTCTCCCCCTGTCCAGTCTCAGTCTCTCCCCTGTCCAGTCCCAATCTCTCCCTCTGTCCAGTCTCAGTCTCTCCCTCTGTCCAGTCTCTGTCTCTCCCTCTGTTCAATCCCAGTCTCTCCCCCTGTCCGGTCCCAGTCTCTCCCCCTGTCCAGTCTCAGTCTCTGCCCCTGTCCAGTCCCAGTCTCTCCCCAGTCCCAGTCTCAGTCTCTCACTCTGTCCAGTTTCTGTCTCTCACTCTGTCCAATCCCAGTCTCTCCCCCGTCCCATCTCAGTCTCTCCCTCTGTCCAATCCCAATCTCTCCCTCTGCCCGGTCTCAGTCTCTCCACAGTCCAGTCCCAGTCCCTCTGTCCAGTCCCAGGTTTTCACTCGGTCCAGTCCCAGTATCTCCCTCTGTCCAGTATCTGTCTCTCCCCCTGTCCAGACCCAGTCCCAGTCTCTCCCTCTGTCCAGTCTTAGTCTCTCCCCCTGTCCAGTCTCAGACTCTCCCTCTGTCCAGTTCCAGTCTTTCCCCATGTCCAGTCCCAATCTCTCCCTCTGTCCAGTCTCAGTGTCTCCCTCTGTCCAGTCTCAGTCTCTCCCTCTGTCCAGTCCCAGTCTCAGTCTCTCACTCTGTCCATTCTCGGTCTCTCCCTCTGTCCAGTCTCTGTCTCTCCCTTGTCCAGTTCCAGTCTCTCCCCCATCCAGTCCCAATCTCTCCCTCTGTCCAGTCCCAGTCTCTCCCCCTGTCCAATGCCAATCTCTCCCCCTGTCCAGTCCCAGACTTTCCCCCTGTCCAGACCCAGTATCTCCCTCAGTCCAGTCTCAGTCTCTCCCCCTGTCCAGTCCCAGTCTCTCCCCCTGTCCAGTCCCAGTCTCTCCCTCTGTCCAGTCCCAGTCTCTCACTCTGTCCAGTCCCAGTCTCTGTCTCTCCCTCTGTCTAATCCCAGTCTCTACCCCTGTCCAGTCCCAGTCTCTCCCTCTGTCCAGTCCCAGTCTCTGTCTCTCCCTCTGTCTAATCCCAGTCTCTCCCCCAGTCCAGTCCCAGTCTCTCCCTCTGTCCAGTCCCAGTCTCTGTCTCTCCCTCTGTCCAGTCCCAGTCTCTGCCCCTGTCCAGTCCCAGTCACTCCCCCGTCCAGTCCCAGTCTCTCCCTCTGTCCAGTCTCTGTCTCTCCCTCTGTTCAAACCCAGTCTCTCCCCCTGTCCGGTCCCAGTCGCTCCCCCTGTCCAGTCTCAGTCTCTGCCCCTGTCCAATCCCAGTCTCTCCCCCTGTCCAGTCCCAGTCTCTCCCCCGTCCCATCTCAGTCTCTCCCTCTGTCCAATCCCAATCTCTCCCTCTGCCTGGTCTCAGTCTCTCCCACAGTCCAGTCTCAGTCCCTCTGTCCAGTCCCAAGTTTTCACTCTGTCCAGTCCCAGTATCTCACTCGGTCCAGTCCCAGTATCTCCCTCTGTCCAGTATCTGTCTCTCCCCCTGTCCAGACCCAGTCCCAGTCTCTCCCTCTGTCCAGTCTCAGTCTCTCCCTCTGTCCAGTTCCAGTCTTTCCCCATGTCCAGTCCCAATCTCTCCCTCTGTCCAGTCTCAGTGTCTCCCTCTGTCCAGTCTCAGTGTCTCCCTCTGTCCAGTCTCAGTCTCTCCCTCTGTCCAGTTCCAGTATTTCCCCATGTCCAGTCCCAATCTCTCCCCCTGTCCAGTCCCAGTCCAAGTCTCTCCCTCTGTCCAGTCCCAGTCTCTCCCTCTGTCCAGTCTCAGTCCCTCCTCCTGCCCAATCCCAATCTCTCCCCCTGTCCAATCCCAGTCTCTCCCCCTGTCCAGTCCCAGACTTTCCCCTGTCCAGACCCAGTATCTCCCTCAGTCCAGTCTCAGTCTCTCCCCCTGTCCAGTCCCAGTCTCTCACTCTGTCCAGTCTCAGTCTCTACCCCTGTCCAGTCCCAGTCTCTCCCTCTGTCCAGTCCCAGTCTCTGTCTCTCCCTCTGTCTAATCCCAGTCTCTCCCCCAGTCCAGTCCCAGTCTCTCCCTCTGTCCAGTCCCAGTCTCTGTCTCTCCCTCTATCTAATCCCAGTCTCTCCCCCTGTCCAGTCCCAGTCTCTGTCTCTCCCTCTGTCCAGTCCCAGTCTCTGCCCCTGTCCAGTCTCAGTCTCAGTCTCACTCCCATCCAGTCCCAGTCTCTCCCTCTGTCCAGTCCCAGTCTCTGTCTCTCCCTCTGTTCAATCCCAGTCTCTCCCCTTGTCCAGTCTCAGTCTCTCCCGCTGTCCAGTCCCAGTCCCAGTCTCCCCCTCTGTCTAGTCTCGGTCTCTCCCCATGTCCAGTTCCAGTCGCTCCCCTGTCCAGTCCCATTCTCTCCCTCTGTCCAGTCCCAGTCTCTGTCTCTCCCCTGTCCAGTCCCAGTCTCAGTCTCTCCCCTGTCCAATCCCAATCTCACCCCCTGTCCAGTCCCAGTCTCTGTCTCTCCCCTGTCCAGTCCCAGTCTCTCCCCCTGTCCAGTCTCAGTCTCTCCCCTGTCCAGTCCCAATCTCTCCCTCTGTCCAGTCTCAGTCTCTCCCTCTGTCCAGTCTCTGTCTCTCCCTCTGTGTAATCCCAGTCTCTGTCTCTCCCTCTGTTCAATCCCAGTCTCTCCCCCTGTCCGGTCCCAGTCTCTCCCTCTGTCCAGTCTCAGTCTCTCCCTCTGTCCAGTCCCAGTCTCAGTCTCTCACCCTGTCCAGTTTCTGTCTCTCACTCTGTCCAATCCCAGTCTCTCCCCCGTCCCATCTCAGTCTCTCCCTCTGTCCAATCCCAGTCTCTCCCTCTGCCCGGTCTCAGTCTCTCCCACAGTCCAGTCTCAGTCCCCCTGTCCAGTCCCAGTCTCTCCCCCGTCCAGTCCCAGTCTCTCCCTCTGTCTAATCCCAGTTCCTGTCTCTCCCACTGTCCAGTCCCAGTCTCACCCTCTGTCCAATCCCAATCTCTCCCACTGTCCAGTCCCAGTCTCACCCTCTGTCCGGTCTCAGTCTCTCCCACTGTCCAGTCTCAGTCCCTCTGTCCAGTCCCAGGTTTTCACTCTGTCCAGTCCCAGTATCTCCCTCTGTCCAGTATCTGTCTCTCCCCCTGTCCAGACCCAGTCCCAGTCTCTCCCTCTGTCCAGTCTTAGTCTCTCCCCCTGTCCAGTCTCAGTCTCTCCCTCTGTCCAGTTCCAGTCTCTCCCCCTGTCCAGTCTCAGTCTCTCCCCTGTCCAGTCCCAGTCTCTCCCTCTGTGTAATCCCAGTCTCTGTCTCTCCCTCTGTTCAAACCCAGTCTCTCCCCCTGTCCGGTCCCAGTCTCTCCCCCTGTCCAGTCTCAGTCTCTGCCCCTGTCCAGTCTCAGTCTCTCCCTCTGTCCAGTCTCAGTCTCTCCCTCTGTCCAGTCTCTGTCTCTCCCTCTGTCTAATCCCAGATTCTGTCTCTCACTCTGTCCAATCCCAGTCTCTCCCCCGTCCCATCTCAGTCTCTCCCTCTGTCCAATCCCAATCTCTCCCTCTGCCCGGTCTCAGTCTCTCCCACAGTCCAGTCTCAGTCCCTCTGTCCAGTCCCAGTTTTTCACTCTGTCCAGTCCCAGTATCTCCCTCTGTCCAGTTCCAGTCTTTCCCCATGTCCAGTCCCAATCTCTCCCTCTGTCCAGTCTCAGTCTCTCCCTCTGTCCAGTCCCAGTCTCTCCCTCTGTCCAGTTCCAGTCTTTCCCCATGTCCAGTCCCAATCTCTCCCTCTGTCCAGTCTCAGTCTCTCCCTCTGTCCAGTCTCAGTGTCTCCCTCTGTCCAGTCTCAGTCTCTCCCTCTGTCCAGTCCCAGTCTCAGTCTCTCACTCTGTCCATTCTCGGTCTCTCCCTCTGTCCAGTCTCTGTCTCTCCCTTGTCCAGTTCCAGTCTCTCCCCCATCCAGTCCCAATCTCTCCCTCTGTCCAGTCCCAGTCTCTGTTTCTCCCTCTGTCCAATCCCAGTCTCTCCCCCTGTCCAATCCCAATCTCTCCCCCTGTCCAGTCCCAGACTTTCCCCCTGTCCAGACCCAGTATCTCCCTCAGTCCAGTCTCAGTCTCTCCCCCTGTCCAGTCCCAGTCTCTCCCCCTGTCCAGTCCCAGTCTCTCACTCTGTCCAGTCCCAGTCTCTACGCCTGTCCAGTCCCAGTCTCTCCCTCTGTCCAGTCCAGTCCCAGTCTCTCCCTCTGTCTAATCCCAGTCTCTCACTCTGTCCAGTCTCAGTCTCTCCCCCGTCCAGTCCCAGTCTCTCCCTCTGTCCAGTCCCAGTCTCTCCCCCTGTCCAGTCTCAGTCTTTCCCTTGTCCAGTCTCAGTCTCTTCCTCTGTCCAGTCCCAGTCTCTCCTCCTGTCCAGTCCCAGTCTCTCCCTCTGTCCAGTCCCAGTCTCTGTATCTCCCTCTGTTCAATCCCAGTCTCTCCCCCTGTCCGGTCCCAGTCTCTCCCCTGTCCAGTCCCAGTATCTCCCTCTGTCCAGTCTCAGTCTCTCCCTCTGTCCAGTCCCAGTCTCAGTCTCTCCCTCTGTCCAGTCCCAGTCTCTGTATCTCCCTCTGTTCAATCCCAGTCTCTCCCCCTGTCCGGTCCCAGTCTCTCCCCTGTCCAGTCCCAGTATCTCCCTCTGTCCAGTCTCAGTCTCTCCTCCTGTCCAGTCCCAGTCTCTCCCTCTGTCCAGTCCCAGTCTCTGTATCTCCCTCTGTTCAATCCCAGTCTCTCCCCCTGTCCAGTCTCAGTCTCTCCCCCTGTCCAGTAACAGTCCCAGTCTCCCCCTCTGTCCAGTCTCGGTCTCTCCCTGTGTCCAGTCCCAGTCATTCCCCATGTCCAGTTCCAGTCTCTCCCATGTCCAGCCCAAACTCTCCCTCTGTCCTGTCCCAGTCTCTGTCTCTCCCACTGTCTAGTCCCAGTCTCTCCCCCTGTCCAATCCCAGTCTCTCCCCCTGTCCAGTCTCAGTCTCTCCCCCTGTCCAGTCCCAGTATCTCACTCTATCCAATTCCAGTCTCTCTCTGTCCAATCACAATCTCTCCCCCTGTTCTGTCCCAGTCTCTCCCTCTGTCCAATTCCAGTCTCTCTCTGTCCAATCACAATCTCTCCCCCTGTTCTGTCCCAGTCTCTCCCCTGTCCAGTCTCAGTCTGTCCCTCTGTCCAGTCTCAGTCTCTCCCCCTGTCCAGTCCCATTCTCTCCCTCTGTCCAGTCCCAGTCTCTGTCTCTCCCCTGTCCAGTCCCAGTCTCTCCCCCTGTCCAGTCTCAGTCTCTCCCCTGTCCAGTCCCAGTCTCTCCCTCTGTGTAATCCCAGTCTCTGTCTCTCCCTCTGTTCAAACCCAGTCTCTCCCCCTGTCCGGTCCCAGTCTCTCCCCCTGTCCAGTCTCAGTCTCTCCCCCTGTCCAGTCTCAGTCTCAGTCTCTCCCTCTGTCCAGTCCCAGTCTCTCCCTCTGTCCAGTTCCAGTCTTTCCCCATGTCCAGTCCCAATCTCTCCCTCTGTCCAGTCCCAGTCTCAGTCTCTCCCCCTGTCCAGTCCCAATCTCTCCCTCTGTCCAGTCTCAGTGTCTCCCTCTGTCCAGTCCCAATCTCTCCCCCTGTCCAGTCTCAGTCTCTCCCCCTGTCCAGTCCCAATCTCTCCCTCTGTCCAGTCTCAGTCTCTCCCTCTGTCCAGTCTAAGTCTCTCCCTCTGTCCAGTTCCAGTCTTTCCCCATGTCCAGACCCAGTCTCTCCCTCTGTCCAGTCCCAGTCTCAGTCTCTCCCCCTGTCCAGTCCCAATCTCTCCCTCTGTCCAGTCTCAGTCTCTCCATCTGTCCAGTTCCAGTCTTTCCCCATGTCCAGTCCCAATCTCTCCCTCTGTCCAGTCTCAGTGTCTCCCTCTGTCCAGTCCCAATCTCTCCCCCTGTCCAGTCTCAGTCTCTCCCCCTGTCCAGTCCCAGTAACTCACTCTATCCAATTCCAGTCTCTCTCTGTCCAATCACAATCTCTCCCCCTGTTCTGTCCCAGTCTCTCCCCCGTCCAGTCTCAGTCTGTCCCTCTGTCCAGTCTCAGTCTCTCCCCCTGTCCAGTCCCATTCTCTCCCTCTGTCCAGTCCCAGTCTCTGTCTCTCCCCTGTCCAATCCCAATCTCACCCCCTGTCCAGTCCCAGTCTCTGTCTCTCCCCTGTCCAGTCCCAGTCTCTCCCCCTGTCCAGTCTCAGTCTCTCCCCTGTCCAGTCCCAATCTCTCCCTCTGTCCAGTCTCAGTCTCTCCCTCTGTCCAGTCTCTGTCTCTCCCTCTGTTCAATCCCAGTCTCTCCCCCTGTCCGGTCCCAGTCTCTCCCCCTGTCCAGTCTCAGTCTCTGCCCCTGTCCAGTCCCAGTCTCTCCCCAGTCCCAGTCTCAGTCTCTCACTCTGTCCAGTTTCTGTCTCTCACTCTGTCCAATCCCAGTCTCTCCCCCGTCCCATCTCAGTCTCTCCCTCTGTCCAATCCCAATCTCTCCCTCGGTCTCAGTCTCTCCACAGTCCAGTCCCAGTCCCTCTGTCCAGTCCCAGGTTTTCACTCGGTCCAGTCCCAGTATCTCCCTCTGTCCAGTATCTGTCTCTCCCCCTGTCCAGACCCAGTCCCAGTCTCTCCCTCTGTCCAGTCTTAGTCTCTCCCCCTGTCCAGTCTCAGACTCTCCCTCTGTCCAGTTCCAGTCTTTCCCCATGTCCAGTCCCAATCTCTCCCTCTGTCCAGTCTCAGTGTCTCCCTCTGTCCAGTCTCAGTCTCTCCCTCTGTCCAGTCCCAGTCTCAGTCTCTCACTCTGTCCATTCTCGGTCTCTCCCTCTGTCCAGTCTCTGTCTCTCCCTTGTCCAGTTCCAGTCTCTCCCCCATCCAGTCCCAATCTCTCCCTCTGTCCAGTCCCAGTCTCTCCCCCTGTCCAATGCCAATCTCTCCCCCTGTCCAGTCCCAGACTTTCCCCCTGTCCAGACCCAGTATCTCCCTCAGTCCAGTCTCAGTCTCTCCCCCTGTCCAGTCCCAGTCTCTCCCCCTGTCCAGTCCCAGTCTCTCCCTCTGTCCAGTCCCAGTCTCTCACTCTGTCCAGTCCCAGTCTCTGTCTCTCCCTCTGTCTAATCCCAGTCTCTACCCCTGTCCAGTCCCAGTCTCTCCCTCTGTCCAGTCCCAGTCTCTGTCTCTCCCTCTGTCTAATCCCAGTCTCTCCCCCAGTCCAGTCCCAGTCTCTCCCTCTGTCCAGTCCCAGTCTCTGTCTCTCCCTCTGTCCAGTCCCAGTCTCTGCCCCTGTCCAGTCCCAGTCACTCCCCCGTCCAGTCCCAGTCTCTCCCTCTGTCCAGTCCCAGTCTCTCCCCCTGTCCAGTCCCAGTCTCTCCCCCTGTCCAGTCCCAGTCACTCCCTCTGTCCAGTCCCAGTCTCTGTCTCTCCCTCTGTCCAGTCGCAGTCTCTGCCCCTGTCCAGTCTCAGTCTCAGTCTCACTCCCATCCAGTCCCAGTATCTCACTCTGTCCAATTCCAGTCTCTCCCTCTGTCCAATTTCAATCTCTCCCCCTGTCAAGTCCCAGTCTCTCCCCCTGTCTAGTCTCAGTCTCTCCCTCTGTCCAGTTCCAGTCTCTCCCTCTGTCCAGTCTCAGTCTCTCCCCCGTCCAGTCCCAGTCTCTCCCTCTGTCCAGTCCCAGTCTCTCCCTCTGTCCAGTCCCAGTCTCTCCCTCTGTACAGTCCCAGTCTCTCCCCCTGTCCAAGCCCAGTCTCTACCCCTGTCCAGTCTCAGTCTCTCCCCCGTCCAGTCCCAGTCTCTGTCTCTCCCTCTGTCCAGTCCCAGTCTCTCCTCCTGTCCAGTCCCAGTCTCTCCCTCTGTCCAGTCCCAGTCTCTGTATCTCCCTCTGTTCAATCCCAGTCTCTCCCCCTGTCCGGTCCCAGTCTCTCCCCCTGTCCACTCTCAGTCTCAGCCCCTGTCCAGTCCCAGTCTCTCCCCTGTCCGGTCCCAGACTCTCCCCCTGTCCACTCTCAGTCTCAGCCCCTGTCCAGTCTCAGTCTCTCCCTCTGTCCAGTCCCAGTCCCAGTCTCCCCCTCTGTCCAGTCCCAGTCTCCCCCTCTGTCCAGTCTCGGTCTCTCCCTGTGTCCAGTCCCAGTCATTCCCCATGTCCAGTTCCAGTCGCTCCCATGTCCAGCCCAAACTCTCCCTCTGTCCTGTCCCAGTCTCTGTCTCTCCCCCTGTCTAGTCCCAGTCTCTCCCCCTGTCCAGTCTCAGTCTCTCCCCCTGTCCAGTCCCAGTGGCTCCCCTGTCCAAACCCAGTCTCTCCCCCGTCCAGTCCCAGTCTCTCCCTCTGTCCAATTCCAGTCTCTCTCTGTCCAATCACAATCTCTCCCCCTGTTCTGTCCCAGTCTCTCCCCCATCCAGTCTCAGTCTCTCCCCCTGTCCAGTCCCAGTCTCTCCCCCTGTCCAGTCCCAGTCTCTCCCTCTGTCCATTCTCAGTCTCTCCCCCTGTCCAATCCCAGTCTCTACCCCTGTCCAGTCTCAGTCTCTCCCCCGTCCAGTCACAGTCTCTCCCTCTGTCCAGTCCCAGTCTCTCCCTCTGTCCAGTCCCAGTCTCTCCCCCTGTCCAAGCCCAGTCTCTCCCCCTGTCCAGTCCCAGTCTCTACCCCTGTCCAGTCTCAGTCTCTCCCCCGTCCAGTCCCAGTCTCAGTCTCTCCCCTTGTCCAGTCTCAGTCTCTCACTCTGTCCACTCACAGTCTCAGCCCCTGTCCAGTCCCAGTCTCTCCCCTGTCCAGTCCCAGTCTCCCCCTCTGTCCCGTCTCGGTCTCTCCCTGTGTCCAGTCCCAGTCATTCCCCATGTCCAGTTCCAGTCGCTCCCATGTCCAGCCCAAACTCTCCCTCTGTCCTGTCCCAGTCTCTGTCTCTCCCACTGTCCAATCCTAGTCTCTCCCCCTGTCCAGTCTCAGTCTCTCCCCAGTCCAGTCCCAGTCTCTCCCTCTGTCCAATTCCAGTCTCTCTCTGTCCAATCACAATCTCTCCCCCTGTTCTGTCCCAGTCTCTCCCCCATCCAGTCTCAGTCTCTCCCCCTGTCCAGTCCCAGTCTCTCCCCCTGTCCAGTCCCAGTCTCTCCCTCTGTCCATTCTCAGTCTCTCCCCCTGTCCAATCCCAGTCTCTACCCCTGTCCAGTCTCAGTCTCTCCCCCGTCCAGTCACAGTCTCTCCCTCTGTCCAGTCCCAGTCTCTCCCTCTGTCCAGTCCCAGTCTCTCCCCCTGTCCAAGCCCAGTCTCTCCCCCTGTCCAGTCCCAGTCTCTACCCCTGTCCAGTCTCAGTCTCTCCCCCGTCCAGTCCCAGTCTCAGTCTCTCCCCTTGTCCAGTCTCAGTCTCTCACTCTGTCCACTCACAGTCTCAGCCCCTGTCCAGTCCCAGTCTCTCCCCTGTCCAGTCCCAGTCTCCCCCTCTGTCCCGTCTCGGTCTCTCCCTGTGTCCAGTCCCAGTCATTCCCCATGTCCAGTTCCAGTCGCTCCCATGTCCAGCCCAAACTCTCCCTCTGTCCTGTCCCAGTCTCTGTCTCTCCCACTGTCCAATCCTAGTCTCTCCCCCTGTCCAGTCTCAGTCTCTCCCCAGTCCAGTCCCAGTCTCTCCCTCTGTCCAATTCCAGTCTCTCTCTGTCCAATCACAATCTCTCCCCCTGTTCTGTCCCAGTCTCTCCCCCGTCCAGTCTCAGTCTGTCCCTCTGTCCAGTCTCAGTCTCTCCCCCTGTCCAGTCCCATTCTCTCCCTCGGTCCAGTCCCAGTCTCTGTCTCTCCCCTGTCCAGTCCCAGTCTCAGTCTCTCCCCTGTCCAATCCCAATCTCACCCCCTGTCCAGTCCCAGTCTCTGTCTCTCCCCTGTCCAGTCCCAGTCTCACCCCCTGTCCAGTCTCAGTCTCTCCTCTGTCCAGTCCCAATCTCTCCCTCTGTCCAGTCCCAGTCTCTCCCTCTGTCGAATCCCAGTTTCTGTCTGTCACTCTGTCCAATCCCAGTCTCTCCCCCTGTCCCATCCCAGTCTCTCCCTCTGTCCAATCCCAATCTCTCCCCCTATCCAGTCCCAGTCTCACCCTCTGTCCGGTCTCAGTCTCTCCGACTGTCCAGTCTCAATCCCTCTGCCAAGTCCCAGTTTTTCACTCTGTCCAGTCACAGTATCTCCCACTGTCCAGTATCTGTCTCTCCCCCTGTCCAGTCCCAGTCCCAGTCTCTCCCTCTGTCCAGTCCCAGTCTCTCTCCCTCTGTCCAGTCTCAGTCTCTCCCTCTGTCCAATCCCAGTCTCAGTCTCTCACTCTGTCCATTCTCGGTCTCTCCCTCTGTCCAGTCTCTGTCTCTCCCCCTGTCCAGTGCCAGTCCCAGTCTCACCCCTTGTCCAGTCTCAGTCACTCCCTCTGTCCAGTCCCAGTCTCTCCCTCTGTCCAGTCCCAGTCTCTCTCCCCTTGTCCAGTCCCAGTCTCTCCCTCTGTCCAGTCCCAGTCTCTCTCCCCTTGTCCAGTCCCAGTCTCTCCCTCTGTCTAGTCTCAGTCTCTCACTCTGTCCAGTCCCAGTCTCAGTCTCTCACTCTGTCCATTCTCGGTCTCTCCCTCTGTCCAGTCTCTGTCTCTCCCTCTGTCCAGTCCCAGTCTCTGTTTCTCCCTCTGTCCAATCCCAGTCTCTCCCCCTGTCCAATGCCAATCTCTCCCCCTGTCCAGTCCCAGACTCTCCCCTGTCCAGACCCAGTATCTCCCTCTGTCCAGTCTCAGTCTCTCCCCCTGTCCAGTGCCAGTCCCAGTCTCACCCCTTGTCCAGTCTCAGTCACTCCCTCTGTCCAGTCCCAGTCTCTCCCTTTGTCCAGTCCCAGTCTCTGTCTCTCCCTCTATCTAATCCCAGTCTCTCCCCCTGTCCAGTCCCAGTCTCTGTCTCTCCCTCTGTCCAATCCCAGTCTCTGCCCCTGTCCAGTCTCAGTCTCAGTCTCACTCCCATCCAGTCCCAGTCTCTCCCTCTGTCCAGTCCCAGTCTCTGTCTCTCCCTCTGTTCAATCCCAGTCTCTCCCCTTGTCCAGTCTCAGTCTCTCCCGCTGTCCAGTCCCAGTCCCAGTCTCCCCCTCTGTCTAGTCTCAGTCTCTCCCTCTGTCCAGTCCCAGTCTCAGTCTCTCCATCTGTCCAGTCCCAGTCTTTTCCTCTGTCCAGTCTCAGTCTCTCCCTCTGTCCAGTCCCAGTCTCAGTCTCTCACTCTGACCAGACCCAGTCTCTCACTCTGTCCAATCCCAGCCTCTCCCCCTGTCCAAACCAAGTCTCTCCCTCTCTCCAATCCCAGTATCTCACTCTGTCCAATTCCAGTCTCTCCCTCTGTCCAGTCCAAGTCTCAGTATCTCCCTCTGTCCTGTCCCAGTCTCTCCCTCTGTCCACTCCCAGTCCCAGTCTCTCCCTCTGTCCAGTCTCAGTCTCTCCCTCTGTCCAGTCCCCGTCTCAGTCTCTCCCTCTGTCCCGTCCCAGTCTCTCCCCCTGTCCAGTCTCAGTCTCTCCCTTGTCCTGTCTCAGTCTCTCCCTCTGTCCAGTCTCAGTCTCTCCCTCTGTCCAGTCCCAGTATCTCACTCTGTCCAATTCTAGTCTCTCCCTCTGTCCAATTCCAATCTCTCCCCCTGTCCAGCCCCAGTCTCTCCCTCTGTCCAGTCCCAGTCTCAGTCTCTCACTCTGTCCAGTCTCAGTCTCTCCTTCTGCCCAATCCCAATCTCTCCCTCTGTCCAGTCCCAGTCTCTACCCCTGTCCAGTCTCAGTCTCTCCCCCGTCCAGTCCCAGTCTCTGTCTCTCCCTCTGTCCAATCCCAGTCTCTCCCCCTGTCCAGTCCCAGTCTCTCCCCTGTCCAGTCCCAGTCTATCCCTCTCTCCAGTCTCAGTCTCTCCCACTGTCCAGTCCCATTCTCTCCCCCTGTCCAGTCCCAGTCTCTCCCTCTGTCCAGTCCCAGTCTCAGTCTATCCCTCTCTCCAGTCTCAGTCTCTCCCACTGTCCAGTCCCAGTCTCTTCCTCTGTCCAGTCCCACTATCTCCCTTTGTCCAGTCCAAGTCTCTCCCTCTGTCCAGTCCCAGTCTCTCCCCCTGTCCAGTCCCAGACTCTCCCTCTGTCCAGTCCCAGTCTCAGTCTCTCACTCTGTCCAGTCTCAGTCTCTCCTTCTGCCCAATCCCAATCTCTCCCTCTGTCCAGTCCCAGTCTCTACCCCTGTCCAGTCTCAGTCTCTCCCCCGTCCAGTCCCAGTCTCTGTCCCTCCCTCTGCGCAATCCCAATCTCTCCCTCTGTCCAGTCCCATTCTCTCCCCCTGTCCAGTCCCAGTCTCTCCCTCTGTCCAGTCCCAGTCTCAGTCTATCCCTCTCTCCAGTCTCAGTCTCTCCCACTGTCCAGTCCCAGTCTCTTCCTCTGTCCAGTCCCACTATCTCCCTTTGTCCAGTCCGAGTCTCTCCCTC
This sequence comes from Chiloscyllium punctatum, assembly GCF_047496795.1. NCBI lineage: Eukaryota > Metazoa > Chordata > Chondrichthyes > Orectolobiformes > Hemiscylliidae > Chiloscyllium > Chiloscyllium punctatum. Next base: position 123,764,391 of record NC_092746.1, on the reverse strand, counting down.
TGTCCAGTCCCAGTCTCTCCCCCTGTCCAGTCCCAGACTCTCCCTCTGTCCAGTCCCAGTCTTTCACTCTGTCCATTCTCAGTCTCTCCCCCGTCCAGTCCCAGTCTCTCCCCCTGTCCAATCCCAGTCTCTACCCCTGTCCAGTCTCAGTCTCTCCCCCGTCCAGTCCCAGTCTCTCCCTCTGTCCAGTCCCAGTCTCTACCCCTGTCCAAACCCAGTCTCTCCCCCTGTCCAGTCCCAGTCTCTACCCCTGTCCAGTCCCAGTCTCTCCCCCGTCCAGTCTCAGTCTCTCTCTCTGTCCTGTCTCAGTCTCTTCCTCTGTCCAGTCCCAGTCTCAGTCTCTCCCTCTGTCCAGTCTCAGTCTCTCCCTCTGTCCAGTCCCAGTCTCAGTCTCTCCCTCTGTCCAGTCTCAGTCTCTCCCCCTGTCCAGTCTCAGTCTCTCCCTCTGTCCAGTCTCAGTCTCTCCCTCTGTCCAGTCCCAGTCTCAGTCTCTCCCTCTCTCCAATCCCAGTATCTCCCCCTGTCCAATCCAAGTCTCTCCCTCTCTCCAATCCCAGTCTCTCCCCCTGTCCAGTCACAGTCTCTCCCTCTGTCCAGTCCCAGTCTCAGTCTCTCACTCTGTCCAGTCCCAGTCTCTCCCCCTGTCCAGTCCCAGTCTCTCCCTCTGTCCAGTCCCAGTCTCAGTCGCTCACTCTGTCCAGTCCCAGTCTCTCCCCCTGTCCAGTCCCAGTCTCTACCCCTGTCCAGTCCCAGTCTCTCCCCCGTCCAGTCTCAGTCTCTCTCTCTGTCCTGTCTCAGTCTCTTCCTCTGTCCAGTCCCAGTCTCAGTCTCTCCCTCTGTCCAGTCTCAGTCTCTCCCTCTGTCCAGTCCCAGTCTCAGTCTCTCCCTCTGTCCAGTCTCAGTCTCTCCCCCTGTCCAGTCTCAGTCTCTCCCTCTGTCCAGTCTCAGTCTCTCCCTCTGTCCAGTCCCAGTCTCAGTCTCTCCCTCTCTCCAATCCCAGTATCTCCCCCTGTCCAATCCAAGTCTCTCCCTCTCTCCAATCCCAGTCTCTCCCCCTGTCCAGTCACAGTCTCTCCCTCTGTCCAGTCCCAGTCTCAGTCTCTCACTCTGTCCAGTCCCAGTCTCTCCCCCTGTCCAGTCCCAGTCTCTCCCTCTGTCCAGTCCCAGTCTCAGTCTCTCACTCTGTCCAGTCCCAGTCTCTCACTCTGTCCAGTCCCAGTCTCTCCCCCTGTCCAGTCCCAGTCTCTCCCTCTGTCCAGTCCCAGTCTCAGTCGCTCACTCTCTCCAATCCCAGTATCTCCCCCTGTCCAATCCAAGTCTCTCCCTCTCTCCAATCCCAGTCTCTCCCCCTGTCCAGTCCCAGTCTGTCCCTCTGTCCAGTCCCAGTCTCAGTCTCTTCCTCTGTCCAGTCCCAGTCTCTCCCTCTGTCCAGTCCCAGTCTCTCCCCCTGTCCAGTCCCAGTCTCTCCCTCTGTCCAGTCCCAGTCTCTGTCTCTCCCTCTGTTCAATCCCAGTCTCTCCCCCTGTCCGGTCCCAGTCTCTCCCGCTGTCCAGTCTCAGTCTCTGCCCCTGTCCAGTCCCAGTATCTCCCTCTGTTCAGTCTCAGTCTCTCCCCTTGTCCAGTCTCAGTCTCTCCGTCTGTCCAGTCTAAGTCTCAGTCTCTCCCTCTGTCCAGTCTCAGTCTCTCCCTCTGTCCAGTCCCCGTCTCAGTCTCTCCCTCTGTCCCGTCCCAGTCTCTCCCCCTGTCCAGTCTCAGTCTCTCCCTTGTCCTGTCTCAGTCTCTCCCTCTGTCCAGTCTCAGTCTCTCCCTCTGTCCAGTCCCAGTATCTCACTCTGTCCAATTCTAGTCTCTCCCTCTGTCCAATTCCAATCTCTCCCCCTGTCCAGCCCCAGTCTCTCCCTCTGTCCAGTCCCAGTCTCAGTCTCTCACTCTGTCCAGTCTCAGTCTCTCCTTCTGCCCAATCCCAATCTCTCCCTCTGTCCAGTCCCAGTCTCTACCCCTGTCCAGTCTCAGTCTCTCCCCCGTCCAGTCCCAGTCTCTGTCTCTCCCTCTGTCCAATCCCAGTCTCTCCCCCTGTCCAGTCCCAATCTCTCCCCTGTCCAGTCCCAGTCTATCCCTCTCTCCAGTCTCAGTCTCTCCCACTGTCCAGTCCCATTCTCTCCCCCTGTCCAGTCCCAGTCTCTCCCTCTGTCCAGTCCCAGTCTCAGTCTATCCCTCTCTCCAGTCTCAGTCTCTCCCACTGTCCAGTCCCAGTCTCTTCCTCTGTCCAGTCCCACTATCTCCCTTTGTCCAGTCCGAGTCTCTCCCTCTGTCCAGTCCCAGTCTCTCCCCCTGTCCAGTCCCAGACTCTCCCTCTGTCCAGTCCCAGTCTTTCACTCTGTCCATTCTCAGTCTCTTCCCCGTCCAGTCCCAGTCTCTCCCCCTGTCCAATCCCAGTCTCTACCCCTGTCCAGTCTCAGTCTCTCCCCCATCCAGTCCCAGTCTCTCCCTCTGTCCAGTCCCAGTCTCTACCCCTGTCCAAACCCAGTCTCTCCCCCTGTCCAGTCCCAGTCTCTACCCCTGTCCAGTCGCAGTCTCTCCCCCGTCCAGTCTCAGTCTCTCCCTCTGTCCTGTCTCAGTCTCTTCCTCTGTCCAGTCCCAGTCTCAGTCTCTCCCTCTGTCCAGTCTCAGTCTCTCCCTCTGTCCAGTCCCAGTCTCAGTCTCTCCCTCTGTCCAGTCTCAGTCTCTCCCCCTGTCCAGTCTCAGTCTCTCCCTCTGTCCAGTCTCAGTCTCTCCCTCTGTCCAGTCCCAGTCTCCGTCTCTCCCTCTCTCCAATCCCAGTATCTCCCCCTGTCCAATCCAAGTCTCTCCCTCTCTCCAATCCCAGTCTCTCCCCCTGTCCAGTCCCAGTCTCTCCCTCTGTCCAGTCCCAGTCTCAGTCTCTTCCTCTGTCCAGTCCCAGTCTCTCCCTCTGTCCAGTCCCAGTCTCTCCCCCTGTCCAGTCCCAGTCTCTCCCTCTGTCCAGTCCCAGTCTCTGTCTCTCCCTCTGTTCAATCCCAGTCTCTCCCCCTGTCCGGTCCCAGTCTCTCCCCCTGTCCAGTCTCAGTCTCTGCCCCTGTCCAGTCCCAGTATCTCCCTCTGTTCAGTCTCAGTCTCTCCCCTTGTCCAGTCTCAGTCTCTCCGTCTGTCCAGTCCAAGTCTCAGTCTCTCCCTCTGTCCAGTCTCAGTCTCTCCCTCTGTCCAGTCCCCGTCTCAGTCTCTCCCTCTGTCCCGTCCCAGTCTCTCCCCCTGTCCTGTCTCAGTCTCTCCCTTGTCCTGTCTCAGTCTCTCCCTCTGTCCAGTCTCAGTCTCTCCCTCTGTCCAGTCCCAGTATCTCACTCTGTCCAATTCTAGTCTCTCCCTCTGTCCAATTCCAATCTCTCCCCCTGTCCAGCCCCAGTCTCTCCCTCTGTCCAGTCCCAGTCTCAGTCTCTCACTCTGTCCAGTCTCAGTCCCGCCTTCTGCCCAATCCCAATCTCTCCCTCTGTCCAGTCCCATTCTCTCCCCCTGTCCAGTCCCAATCTCTCCCTCTGTCCAGTCCCATTCTCTCCCCCCGTCCAGTCCCAGTCTCTCCCCCTGTCCAATCCCAGTCTCTACCCCTGTCCAGTCTCAGTCTCTCCCCCGTCCAGTCCCAGTCTCTCCCTCTGTCCAGTCCCAGTCTCTACCCCTGTCCAAACCCAGTCTCTCCCCCTGTCCAGTCCCAGTCTCTACCCCTGCCCAATCCGAATCTCTCCCTCTGTCCAGTCCCATTCTCTCCCCCTGTCCAGTCCCAGTCTCTCCCTCTGTCCAGTCCCAGTCTCAGTCTATCCCTCTCTCCAGTCTCAGTCTCTCCCACTGTCCAGTCCCAGTCTCTTCCTCTGTCCAGTCCCACTATCTCCCTTTGTCCAGTCCGAGTCTCTCCCTCTGTCCAGTCCCAGTCTCTCCCCCTGTCCAGTCCCAGACTCTCCCTCTGTCCAGTCCCAGTCTTTCACTCTGTCCATTCTCAGTCTCTCCCCCGTCCAGTCCCAGTCTCTCCCCCTGTCCAATCCCAGTCTCTACCCCTGTCCAGTCTCAGTCTCTCCCCCGTCCAGTCCCAGTCTCTCCCTCTGTCCAGTCCCAGTCTCTACCCCTGTCCAAACCCAGTCTCTCCCCCTGTCCAGTCCCAGTCTCTACCCCTGTCCAGTCGCAGTCTCTCCCCCGTCCAGTCTCAGTCTCTCCCTCTGTCCTGTCTCAGTCTCTTCCTCTGTCCAGTCCCAGTCTCAGTCTCTCCCTCTGTCCAGTCTCAGTCTCTCCCTCTGTCCAGTCCCAGTCTCAGTCTCTCCCTCTGTCCAGTCTCAGTCTCTCCCCCTGTCCAGTCTCAGTCTCTCCCTCTGTCCAGTCTCAGTCTCTCCCTCTGTCCAGTCCCAGTCTCAGTCTCTCCCTCTCTCCAATCCCAGTATCTCCCCCTGTCCAATCCAAGTCTCTCCCTCTCTCCAATCCCAGTCTCTCCCCCTGTCCAGTCCCAGTCTCTCCCTCTGTCCAGTCCCAGTCTCAGTCTCTCACTCTGTCCAGTCCCAGTCTCTCCCCCTGTCCAGTCCCAGTCTCTCCCTCTGTCCAGTCCCAGTCTCAGTCTCTTCCTCTGTCCAGTCCCAGTCTCTCCCTCTGTCCAGTCCCAGTCTCTCCCCCTGTCCAGTCCCAGTCTCTCCCTCTGTCCAGTCCCAGTCTCTGTCTCTCCCTCTGTTCAATCCCAGTCTCTCCCCCTGTCCGGTCCCAGTCTCTCCCCCTGTCCAGTCTCAGTCTCTGCCCCTGTCCAGTCCCAGTATCTCCCTCTGTTCAGTCTCAGTCTCTCCCCTTGTCCAGTCTCAGTCTCTCCGTCTGTCCAGTCCAAGTCTCAGTCTCTCCCTCTGTCCAGTCTCAGTCTCTCCCTCTGTCCAGTCCCCGTCTCAGTCTCTCCCTCTGTCCCGTCCCAGTCTCTCCCTCTGTCCAGTCTCAGTCTCTCCCCCTGTCCAGTCTCAGTCTCTCCCTCTGTCCAGTCTCAGTCTCTCCCTCTGTCCAGTCCCAGTCTCCGTCTCTCCCTCTCTCCAATCCCAGTATCTCCCCCTGTCCAATCCAAGTCTCTCCCTCTCTCCAATCCCAGTCTCTCCCCCTGTCCAGTCCCAGTCTCTCCCTCTGTCCAGTCCCAGTCTCAGTCTCTTCCTCTGTCCAGTCCCAGTCTCTCCCTCTGTCCAGTCCCAGTCTCTCCCCCTGTCCAGTCCCAGTCTCTCCCTCTGTCCAGTCCCAGTCTCTGTCTCTCCCTCTGTTCAATCCCAGTCTCTCCCCCTGTCCAGTCCCAGTCTCTCCCCCTGTCCAGTCTCAGTCTCTGCCCCTGTCCAGTCCCAGTATCTCCCTCTGTTCAGTCTCAGTCTCTCCCCTTGTCCAGTCTCAGTCTCTCCGTCTGTCCAGTCCAAGTCTCAGTCTCTCCCTCTGTCCAGTCTCAGTCTCTCCCTCTGTCCAGTCCCCGTCTCAGTCTCTCCCTCTGTCCCGTCCCAGTCTCTCCCCCTGTCCTGTCTCAGTCTCTCCCTTGTCCTGTCTCAGTCTCTCCCTCTGTCCAGTCTCAGTCTCTCCCTCTGTCCAGTCCCAGTATCTCACTCTGTCCAATTCTAGTCTCTCCCTCTGTCCAATTCCAATCTCTCCCCCTGTCCAGCCCCAGTCTCTCCCTCTGTCCAGTCCCAGTCTCAGTCTCTCACTCTGTCCAGTCTCAGTCCCGCCTTCTGCCCAATCCCAATCTCTCCCTCTGTCCAGTCCCATTCTCTCCCCCTGTCCAGTCCCAATCTCTCCCTCTGTCCAGTCCCATTCTCTCCCCCCGTCCAGTCCCAGTCTCTCCCCCTGTCCAATCCCAGTCTCTACCCCTGTCCAGTCTCAGTCTCTCCCCCGTCCAGTCCCAGTCTCTCCCTCTGTCCAGTCCCAGTCTCTCCCCCTGTCCAGTCCCAGTCTCTACCCCTGCCCAATCCCAATCTCTCCCTCTGTCCAGTCCCATTCTCTCCCCCTGTCCAGTCCCAGTCTCTCCCTCTGTCCAGTCCCAGTCTCAGTCTATCCCTCTCTCCAGTCTCAGTCTCTCCCACTGTCCAGTCCCAGTCTCTTCCTCTGTCCAGTCCCACTATCTCCCTTTGTCCAGTCCGAGTCTCTCCCTCTGTCCAGTCCCAGTCTCTCCCCCTGTCCAGTCCCAGACTCTCCCTCTGTCCAGTCCCAGTCTTTCACTCTGTCCATTCTCAGTCTCTCCCCCGTCCAGTCCCAGTCTCTCCCCCTGTCCAATCCCAGTCTCTACCCCTGTCCAGTCTCAGTCTCTCCCCCGTCCAGTCCCAGTCTCTCCCTCTGTCCAGTCCCAGTCTCTACCCCTGTCCAAACCCAGTCTCTCCCCCTGTCCAGTCCCAGTCTCTACCCCTGTCCAGTCCCAGTCTCTCCCCCGTCCAGTCTCAGTCTCTCTCTCTGTCCTGTCTCAGTCTCTTCCTCTGTCCAGTCCCAGTCTCAGTCTCTCCCTCTGTCCAGTCTCAGTCTCTCCCTCTGTCCAGTCCCAGTCTCAGTCTCTCCCTCTGTCCAGTCTCAGTCTCTCCCCCTGTCCAGTCTCAGTCTCTCCCTCTGTCCAGTCTCAGTCTCTCCCTCTGTCCAGTCCCAGTCTCAGTCTCTCCCTCTCTCCAATCCCAGTATCTCCCCCTGTCCAATCCAAGTCTCTCCCTCTCTCCAATCCCAGTCTCTCCCCCTGTCCAGTCCCAGTCTCTCCCTCTGTCCAGTCCCAATCTCAGTCTCTCACTCTGTCCAGTCCCAGTCTCTCCCCCTGTCCAGTCCCAGTCTCTCCCTCTGTCCAGTCCCAGTCTCAGTCTCTCACTCTGTCCAGTCCCAGTCTGTCCCTCTGTCCAGTCCCAGTCTCAGTCTCTTCCTCTGTCCAGTCCCAGTCTCTCCCTCTGTTTAGTCCCAGTCTCTCCCCCTGTCCAGTCCCAGTCTCTCCCTCTGTCCAGTCCCAGTCTCTGTCTCTCCCTCTGTTCAATCCCAGTCTCTCCCCCTGTCCGGTCCCAGTCTCTCCCCCTGTCCAGTCTCAGTCTCTGCCCCTGTCCAGTCCCAGTATCTCCCTCTGTTCAGTCTCAGTCTCTCCCCTTGTCCAGTCTCAGTCTCTCCGTCTGTCCAGTCTAAGTCTCAGTCTCTCCCTCTGTCCAGTCTCAGTCTCTCCCTCTGTCCAGTCCCCGTCTCAGTCTCTCCCTCTGTCCCGTCCCAGTCTCTCCCCCTGTCCAGTCTCAGTCTCTCCCTTGTCCTGTCTCAGTCTCTCCCTCTGTCCAGTCTCAGTCTCTCCCTCTGTCCAGTCCCAGTATCTCACTCTGTCCAATTCTAGTCTCTCCCTCTGTCCAATTCCAATCTCTCCCCCTGTCCAGCCCCAGTCTCTCCCTCTGTCCAGTCCCAGTCTCAGTCTCTCACTCTGTCCAGTCTCAGTCTCTCCTTCTGCCCAATCCCAATCTCTCCCTCTGTCCAGTCCCAGTCTCTACCCCTGTCCAGTCTCAGTCTCTCCCCCGTCCAGTCCCAGTCTCTCCCCTGTCCAGTCCCAGTCTCTCCCCTGTCCAGTCCCAGTCTCTCCCCTGTCCAGTCCCAGTCTATCCCTCTCTCCAGTCTCAGTCTCTCCCACTGTCCAGTCCCATTCTCTCCCCCTGTCCAGTCCCAGTCTCTCCCTCTGTCCAGTCCCAGTCTCAGTCTATCCCTCTCTCCAGTCTCAGTCTCTCCCACTGTCCAGTCCCAGTCTCTTCCTCTGTCCAGTCCCACTATCTCCCTTTGTCCAGTCCGAGTCTCTCCCTCTGTCCAGTCCCAGTCTCTCCCCCTGTCCAGTCCCAGACTCTCCCTCTGTCCAGTCCCAGTCTTTCACTCTGTCCATTCTCAGTCTCTCCCCCGTCCAGTCCCAGTCTCTCCCCCTGTCCAGTCTCAGTCTCTCCCTCTGTCCAGTCCCCGTCTCAGTCTCTCCCTCTGTCCCGTCCCAGTCTCTCCCCCTGTCCTGTCTCAGTCTCTCCCTTGTCCTGTCTCAGTCTCTCCCTCTGTCCAGTCTCAGTCTCTCCCTCTGTCCAGTCCCAGTATCTCACTCTGTCCAATTCTAGTCGCTCCCTCTGTCCAATTCCAATCTCTCCCCCTGTCCAGCCCCAGTCTCTCCCTCTGTCCAGTCCCAGTCTCAGTCTCTCACTCTGTCCAGTCTCAGTCCCTCCTTCTGCCCAATCCCAATCTCTCCCTCTGTCCAGTCCCAGTCTCTACCCCTGTCCAGTCTCAGTCTCTCCCCCGTCCAGTCCCAGTCTCTGTCTCTCCCTCTGCCCAATCCCAATCTCTCCCTCTGTCCAGTCCCATTCTCTCCCCCTGTCCAGTCCCAATCTCTCCCTCTGTCCAGTCCCATTCTCTCCCCCCGTCCAGTCCCAGTCTCTCCCCCTGTCCAATCCCAGTCTCTACCCCTGTCCAGTCTCAGTCTCTCCCCCGTCCAGTCCCAGTCTCTCCCTCTGTCCAGTCCCAGTCTCTACCCCTGTCCAAACCCAGTCTCTCCCCCTGTCCAGTCCCAGTCTCTACCCCTGCCCAATCCCAATCTCTCCCTCTGTCCAGTCCCATTCTCTCCCCCTGTCCAGTCCCAGTCTCTCCCTCTGTCTAGTCCCAGTCTCAGTCTATCCCTCTCTCCAGTCTCAGTCTCTCCCACTGTCCAGTCCCAGTCTCTTCCTCTGTCCAGTCCCACTATCTCCCTTTGTCCAGTCCGAGTCTCTCCCTCTGTCCAGTCCCAGTCTCTCCCCCTGTCCAGTCCCAGACTCTCCCTCTGTCCAGTCCCAGTCTTTCACTCTGTCCATTCTCAGTCTCTCCCCCGTCCAGTCCCAGTCTCTCCCCCTGTCCAATCCCAGTCTCTACCCCTGTCCAGTCTCAGTCTCTCCCCCGTCCAGTCCCAGTCTCTCCCTCTGTCCAGTCCCAGTCTCTACCCCTGTCCAAACCCAGTCTCTCCCCCTGTCCAGTCCCAGTCTCTACCCCTGTCCAGTCCCAGTCTCTCCCCCGTCCAGTCTCAGTCTCTCTCTCTGTCCTGTCTCAGTCTCTTCCTCTGTCCAGTCCCAGTCTCAGTCTCTCCCTCTGTCCAGTCTCAGTCTCTCCCTCTGTCCAGTCCCAGTCTCAGTCTCTCCCTCTGTCCAGTCTCAGTCTCTCCCCCTGTCCAGTCTCAGTCTCTCCCTCTGTCCAGTCTCAGTCTCTCCCTCTGTCCAGTCCCAGTCTCAGTCTCTCCCTCTCTCCAATCCCAGTATCTCCCCCTGTCCAATCCAAGTCTCTCCCTCTCTCCAATCCCAGTCTCTCCCCCTGTCCAGTCCCAGTCTCTCCCTCTGTCCAGTCCCAATCTCAGTCTCTCACTCTGTCCAGTCCCAGTCTCTCCCCCTGTCCAGTCCCAGTCTCTCCCTCTGTCCAGTCCCAGTCTCAGTCTCTCACTCTGTCCAGTCCCAGTCTGTCCCTCTGTCCAGTCCCAGTCTCAGTCTCTTCCTCTGTCCAGTCCCAGTCTCTCCCTCTGTTTAGTCCCAGTCTCTCCCCCTGTCCAGTCCCAGTCTCTCCCTCTGTCCAGTCCCAGTCTCTGTCTCTCCCTCTGTTCAATCCCAGTCTCTCCCCCTGTCCGGTCCCAGTCTCTCCCCCTGTCCAGTCTCAGTCTCTGCCCCTGTCCAGTCCCAGTATCTCCCTCTGTTCAGTCTCAGTCTCTCCCCTTGTCCAGTCTCAGTCTCTCCGTCTGTCCAGTCTAAGTCTCAGTCTCTCCCTCTGTCCAGTCTCAGTCTCTCCCTCTGTCCAGTCCCCGTCTCAGTCTCTCCCTCTGTCCCGTCCCAGTCTCTCCCCCTGTCCAGTCTCAGTCTCTCCCTTGTCCTGTCTCAGTCTCTCCCTCTGTCCAGTCTCAGTCTCTCCCTCTGTCCAGTCCCAGTATCTCACTCTGTCCAATTCTAGTCTCTCCCTCTGTCCAATTCCAATCTCTCCCCCTGTCCAGCCCCAGTCTCTCCCTCTGTCCAGTCCCAGTCTCAGTCTCTCACTCTGTCCAGTCTCAGTCTCTCCTTCTGCCCAATCCCAATCTCTCCCTCTGTCCAGTCCAAGTCTCTACCCCTGTCCAGTCTCAGTCTCTCCCCCGTCCAGTCCCAGTCTCTCCCCTGTCCAGTCCCAGTCTCTCCCCTGTCCAGTCCCAGTCTCTCCCCTGTCCAGTCCCAGTCTATCCCTCTCTCCAGTCTCAGTCTCTCCCACTGTCCAGTCCCATTCTCTCCCCCTGTCCAGTCCCAGTCTCTCCCTCTGTCCAGTCCCAGTCTCAGTCTATCCCTCTCTCCAGTCTCAGTCTCTCCCACTGTCCAGTCCCAGTCTCTTCCTCTGTCCAGTCCCACTATCTCCCTTTGTCCAGTCCGAGTCTCTCCCTCTGTCCAGTCCCAGTCTCTCCCCCTGTCCAGTCCCAGACTCTCCCTCTGTCCAGTCCCAGTCTTTCACTCTGTCCATTCTCAGTCTCTCCCCCGTCCAGTCCCAGTCTCTCCCCCTGTCCAATCCCAGTCTCTACCCCTGTCCAGTCTCAGTCTCTCCCCCGTCCAGTCCCAGTCTCTCCCTCTGTCCAGTCCCAGTCTCTACCCCTGTCCAAACCCAGTCTCTCCCCCTGTCCAGTCCCAGTCTCTACCCCTGTCCAGTCCCAGTCTCTCCCCCGTCCAGTCTCAGTCTCTCCCTCTGTCCTGTCTCAGTCTCTTCCTCTGTCCAGTCCCAGTCTCAGTCACTCCCTCTGTCCAGTCTCAGTCTCTCCCTCTGTCCAGTCCCAGTCTCAGTCTCTCCCTCTGTCCAGTCTCAGTCTCTCCCCCTGTCCAGTCTCAGTCTCTCCCTCTGTCCAGTCTCAGTCTCTCCCTCTGTCCAGTCCCAGTCTCAGTCTCTCCCTCTCTCCAATCCCAGTATCTCCCCCTGTCCAATCCAAGTCTCTCCCTCTCTCCAATCCCAGTCTCTCCCCCTGTCCAGTCCCAGTCTCTCCCTCTGTCCAGTCCCAGTCTCAGTCTCTCACTCTGTCCAGTCTCAGTCTCTCACTCTGTCCAGTCCCAGTCTCTCCCCCTGTCCAGTCCCAGTCTCTCCCTCTGTCCAGTCCCAGTCTCAGTCTCTCACTCTGTCCAGTCCCAGTCTGTCCCTCTGTCCAGTCCCAGTCTCAGTCTCTTCCTCTGTCCAGTCCCAGTCTCTCCCTCTGTCCAGTCCCAGTCTCTCCCCCTGTCCAGTCCCAGTCTCTCCCTCTGTCCAGTCCCAGTCTCTGTCTATCCCTCTGTTCAATCCCAGTCTCTACCCCTGTCCGGTCCCAGTCTCTCCCCCTGTCCAGTCTCAGTCTCTGCCCCTGTCCAGTCCCAGTATCTCCCTCTGTTCAGTCTCAGTCTCTCCCCTTGTCCAGTCTCAGTCTCTCCGTCTGTCCAGTCCAAGTCTCAGTCTCTCCCTCTGTCCAGTCTCAGTCTCTCCCTCTGTCCAGTCCCCATCTCAGTCTCTCCCTCTGTCCCGTCCCAGTCTCTCCCCCTGTCCTGTCTCAGTCTCTCCCTTGTCCTGTCTCAGTCTCTCCCTCTGTCCAGTCTCAGTCTCTCCCTCTGTCCAGTCCCAGTATCTCACTCTGTCCAATTCTAGTCTCTCCCTCTGTCCAATTCCAATCTCTCCCCCTGTCCAGCCGCAGTCTCTCCCTCTGTCCAGTCCCAGTCTCAGTCTCTCACTCTGTCCAGTCTCAGTCTCTCCTTCTGCCCAATCCCAATCTCTCCCTCTGTCCAGTCCCAGTCTCTACCCCTGTCCAGTCTCAGTCTCTCCCCCGTCCAGTCCCAGTCTCTGTCTCTCCCTCTGCCCAATCCCAATCTCTCCCTCTGTCCAGTCCCATTCTCTCCCCCTGTCCAGTCCCAGTCTCTCCCTCTGTCCAGTCCCAGTCTCAGTCTATCCCTCTCTCCAGTCTCAGTCTCTCCCACTGTCCAGTCCCAGTCTCTTCCTCTGTCCAGTCCCACTATCTCCCTTTGTCCAGTCCGAGTCTCTCCCTCTGTCCAGTCCCAGTCTCTCCCCCTGTCCAGTCCCAGACTCTCCCTCTGTCCAGTCCCAGTCTTTCACTCTGTCCATTCTCAGTCTCTCCCCCGTCCAGTCCCAGTCTCTCCCCCTGTCCAATCCCAGTCTCTACCCCTGTCCAGTCTCAGTCTCTCCCCCGTCCAGTCCCAGTCTCTCCCTCTGTCCAGTCCCAGTCTCTACCCCTGTCCAAACCCAGTCTCTCCCCCTGTCCAGTCCCAGTCTCTACCCCTGTCCAGTCCCAGTCTCTCCCCCGTCCAGTCTCAGTCTCTCTCTCTGTCCTGTCTCAATCTCTTCCTCTGTCCAGTCCCAGTCTCAGTCTCTCCCTCTGTCCAGTCTCAGTCTCTCCCTCTGTCCAGTCCCAGTCTCAGTCTCTCCCTCTGTCCAGTCTCAGTCTCTCCCCCTGTCCAGTCTCAGTCTCTCCCTCTGTCCAGTCTCAGTCTCTCCCTCTGTCCAGTCCCAGTCTCAGTCTCTCCCTCTGTCCAGTCCCAGTCTCTCCCTCTGTCCAATCCAAGTCTCTCCCTCTCTCCAATCCCAGTCTCTCCCCCTGTCCAGTCCCAGTCTCTCCCTCTGTCCAGTCCCAGTCTCAGTCTCTCACTCTGTCCAGTCCCAGTCTCTCCCCCTGTCCAGTCCCAGTCTCTCCCTCTGTCCAGTCCCAGTCTCAGTCTCTCACTCTGTCCAGTCCCAGTCTGTCCCTCTGTCCAGTCCCAGTCTCAGTCTCTTCCTCTGTCCAGTCCCAGTCTCTCCCTCTGTCCAGTCCCAGTCTCTCCCCCTGTCCAGTCCCAGTCTCTCCCTCTGTCCAGTCCCAGTCTCTGTCTCTCCCTCTGTTCAATCCCAGTCTCTCCCCCTGTCCGGTCCCAGTCTCTCCCCCTGTCCAGTCTCAGTCTCTGCCCCTGTCCAGTCCCAGTATCTCCCTCTGTTCAGTCTCAGTCTCTCCCCTTGTCCAGTCTCAGTCTCTCCGTCTGTCCAGTCCAAGTCTCAGTCTCTCCCTCTGTCCAGTCTCAGTCTCTCCCTCTGTCCAGTCCCCGTCTCAGTCTCTCCCTCTGTCCCGTCCCAGTCTCTCCCCCTGTCCCGTCCCAGTCTCTCCCCCTGTCCAGTCTCAGTCTCTCCCTTGTCCTGTCTCAGTCTCTCCCTCTGTCCAGTCTCAGTCTCTCCCTCTGTCCAGTCCCAGTATCTCACTCTGTCCAATTCTAGTCTCTCCCTCTGTCCAATTCCAATCTCTCCCCCTGTCCAGCCCCAGTCTCTCCCTCTGTCCAGTCCCAGTCTCAGTCTCTCACTCTGTCCAGTCTCAGTCTCTACCCCTGTCCAGTCTCAGTCTCTCCCCCGTCCAGTCCCAGTCTCTGTCTCTCCCTCTGTCCAATCCCAGTCTCTCCCCCTGTCCAGTCCCAGTCTCTCCCCTGTCCAGTCCCAGTCTCTCCCCTGTCCAGTCCCAGTCTATCCCTCTCTCCAGTCTCAGTCTCTCCCACTGTCCAGTCCCATTCTCTCCCCCTGTCCAGTCCCAGTCTCTCCCTCTGTCCAGTCCCAGTCTCAGTCTATCCCTCTCTCCAGTCTCAGTCTCTCCCACTGTCCAGTCCCAGTCTCTTCCTCTGTCCAGTCCCACTATCTCCCTTTGTCCAGTCCGAGTCTCTCCCTCTGTCCAGTCCCAGTCTCTCCCCCTGTCCAGTCCCAGACTCTCCCTCTGTCCAGTCCCAGTCTTTCACTCTGTCCATTCTCAGTCTCTCCCCCGTCCAGTCCCAGTCTCTCCCCCTGTCCAATCCCAGTCTCTCCCCCTGTCCAATCCCAGTCTCTACCCCTGTCCAGTCTCAGTCTCTCCCCCGTCCAGTCCCAGTCTCTCCCTCTGTCCAGTCCCAGTCTCTACCCCTGTCCAAACCCAGTCTCTCCCCCTGTCCAGTCCCAGTCTCTACCCCTGTCCAGTCCCAGTCTCTCCCCCGTCCAGTCTCAGTCTCTCCCTCTGTCCTGTCTCAGTCTCTTCCTCTGTCCAGTCCCAGTCTCAGTCTCTCCCTCTGTCCAGTCTCAGTCTCTCCCTCTGTCCAGTCCCAGTCTCAGTCTCTCCCTCTGTCCAGTCTCAGTCTCTCCCCCTGTCCAGTCTCAGTCTCTCCCTCTGTCCAGTCTCAGTCTCTCCCTCTGTCCAGTCCCAGTCCCAGTCTCTCCCTCTGTCCAGTCCCAGTCTCAGTCTATCCCTCTCTCCAGTCTCAGTCTCTCCCACTGTCCAGTCCCAGTCTCTTCCTCTGTCCAGTCCCACTATCTCCCTTTGTCCAGTCCGAGTCTCTCCCTCTGTCCAGTCCCAGTCTCTCCCCCTGTCCAGTCCCAGACTCTCCCTCTGTCCAGTCCCAGTCTTTCACTCTGTCCATTCTCAGTCTCTCCCCCGTCCAGTCCCAGTCTCTCCCCCTGTCCAATCCCAGTCTCTACCCCTGCCAATCTCAGTCTCTCCCCCGTCCAGTCCCAGTCTCTCCCTCTGTCCAGTCCCAGTCTCTACCCCTGTCCAAACCCAGTCTCTCCCCCTGTCCAGTCCCAGTCTCTACCCCTGTCCAGTCCCAGTCTCTCCCCCGTCCAGTCTCAGTCTCTCCCTCTGTCCTGTCTCAGTCTCTTCCTCTGTCCAGTCCCAGTCTCAGTCACTCCCTCTGTCCAGTCTCAGTCTCTCCCTCTGTCCAGTCCCAGTCTCAGTCTCTCCCTCTGTCCAGTCTCAGTCTCTCCCCCTGTCCCGTCTCAGTCTCTCCCTCTGTCCAGTCTCAGTCTCTCCCTCTGTCCAGTCCCAGTCTCAGTCTCTCCCTCTCTCCAATCCCAGTATCTCCCCCTGTCCAATCCAAGTCTCTCCCTCTCTCCAATCCCAGTCTCTCCCCCTGTCCAGTCCCAGTCTCTCCCTCTGTCCAGTCCCAGTCTCAGTCTCTCACTCTGTCCAGTCTCAGTCTCTCACTCTGTCCAGTCCCAGTCTCTCCCCCTGTCCAGTCCCAGTCTCTCCCTCTGTCCAGTCCCAGTCTCTGTCTCTCCCTCTGTTCAATCCCAGTCTCTCCCCCTGTCCGGTCCCAGTCTCTCCCCCTGTCCAGTCTCAGTCTCTGCCCCTGTCCAGTCCCAGTATCTCCCTCTGTTCAGTCTCAGTCTCTCCCCTTGTCCAGTCTCAGTCTCTCCGTCTGTCCAGTCCAAGTCTCAGTCTCTCCCTCTGTCCAGTCTCAGTCTCTCCCTCTGTCCAGTCCCCGTCTCAGTCTCTCCCTCTGTCCCGTCCCAGTCTCTCCCCCTGTCCCGTCCCATTCTCTCCCCCTGTCCAGTCCCAGTCTCTCCCTCTGTCCAGTCCCAGTCTCAGTCTATCCCTCTCTCCAGTCTCAGTCTCTCCCACTGTCCAGTCCCAGTCTCTTCCTCTGTCCAGTCCCACTATCTCCCTTTGTCCAGTCCGAGTCTCTCCCTCTGTCCAGTCCCAGTCTCTCCCCCTGTCCAGTCCCAGACTCTCCCTCTGTCCAGTCCCAGTCTTTCACTCTGTCCATTCTCAGTCTCTCCCCCGTCCAGTCCCAGTCTCTCCCCCTGTCCAATCCCAGTCTCTACCCCTGTCCAGTCTCAGTCTCTCCCCCGTCCAGTCCCAGTCTCTCCCTCTGTCCAGTCCCAGTCTCTACCCCTGTCCAAACCCAGTCTCTCCCCCTGTCCAGTCCCAGTCTCTACCCCTGTCCAGTCCCAGTCTCTCCCCCGTCCAGTCTCAGTCTCTCTCTCTGTCCTGTCTCAGTCTCTTCCTCTGTCCAGTCCCAGTCTCAGTCTCTCCCTCTGTCCAGTCTCAGTCTCTCCCTCTGTCCAGTCCCAGTCTCAGTCTCTCCCTCTGTCCAGTCTCAGTCTCTCCCCCTGTCCAGTCTCAGTCTCTCCCTCTGTCCAGTCTCAGTCTCTCCCTCTGTCCAGTCCCAGTCTCAGTCTCTCCCTCTCTCCAATCCCAGTATCTCCCCCTGTCCAATCCAAGTCTCTCCCTCTCTCCAATCCCAGTCTCTCCCCCTGTCCAGTCCCAGTCTCTCCCTCTGTCCAGTCCCAATCTCAGTCTCTCACTCTGTCCAGTCCCAGTCTCTCCCCCTGTCCAGTCCCAGTCTCTCCCTCTGTCCAGTCCCAGTCTCAGTCTCTCACTCTGTCCAGTCCCAGTCTGTCACTCTGTCCAGTCCCAGTCTCAGTCTCTTCCTCTGTCCAGTCCCAGTCTCTCCCTCTGTTTAGTCCCAGTCTCTCCCCCTGTCCAGTCCCAGTCTCTCCCTCTGTCCAGTCCCAGTCTCTGTCTCTCCCTCTGTTCAATCCCAGTCTCTCCCCCTGTCCGGTCCCAGTCTCTCCCCCTGTCCAGTCTCAGTCTCTGCCCCTGTCCAGTCCCAGTATCTCCCTCTGTTCAGTCTCAGTCTCTCCCCTTGTCCAGTCTCAGTCTCTCCGTCTGTCCAGTCTAAGTCTCAGTCTCTCCCTCTGTCCAGTCTCAGTCTCTCCCTCTGTCCAGTCCCCGTCTCAGTCTCTCCCTCTGTCCCGTCCCAGTCTCTCCCCCTGTCCAGTCTCAGTCTCTCCCTTGTCCTGTCTCAGTCTCTCCCTCTGTCCAGTCTCAGTCTCTCCCTCTGTCCAGTCCCAGTACCTCACTCTGTCCAATTCTAGTCTCTCCCTCTGTCCAATTCCAATCTCTCCCCCTGTCCAGCCCCAGTCTCTCCCTCTGTCCAGTCCCAGTCTCAGTCTCTCACTCTGTCCAGTCTCAGTCTCTCCTTCTGCCCAATCCCAATCTCTCCCTCTGTCCAGTCCCAGTCTCTACCCCTGTCCAGTCTCAGTCTCTCCCCCGTCCAGTCCCAGTCTCTCCCCTGTCCAGTCCCAGTCTCTCCCCTGTCCAGTCCCAGTCTCTCCCCTGTCCAGTCCCAGTCTATCCCTCTCTCCAGTCTCAGTCTCTCCCACTGTCCAGTCCCATTCTCTCCCCCTGTCCAGTCCCAGTCTCTCCCTCTGTCCAGTCCCAGTCTCAGTCTATCCCTCTCTCCAGTCTCAGTCTCTCCCACTGTCCAGTCCCAGTCTCTTCCTCTGTCCAGTCCCACTATCTCCCTTTGTCCAGTCCGAGTCTCTCCCTCTGTCCAGTCCCAGTCTCTCCCCCTGTCCAGTCCCAGACTCTCCCTCTGTCCAGTCCCAGTCTTTCACTCTGTCCATTCTCAGTCTCTCCCCCGTCCAGTCCCAGTCTCTCCCCCTGTCCAATCCCAGTCTCTACCCCTGCCAATCTCAGTCTCTCCCCCGTCCAGTCCCAGTCTCTCCCTCTGTCCAGTCCCAGTCTCTACCCCTGTCCAAACCCAGTCTCTCCCCCTGTCCCAGTCTCTACCCCTGTCCAGTCCCAGTCTCTCCCCCGTCCAGTCTCAGTCTCTCCCTCTGTCCTGTCTCAGTCTCTTCCTCTGTCCAGTCCCAGTCTCAGTCACTCCCTCTGTCCAGTCTCAGTCTCTCCCTCTGTCCAGTCCCAGTCTCAGTCTCTCCCTCTGTCCAGTCTCAGTCTCTCCCCCTGTCCAGTCTCAGTCTCTCCCTCTGTCCAGTCTCAGTCTCTCCCTCTGTCCAGTCCCAGTCTCAGTCTCTCCCTCTGTCCAGTCTCAGTCTCTCCCCCTGTCCAGTCCCAGTCTCTCACTCTGTCCAGTCCCAGTCTCTGTCTATCCCTCTGTTCAATCCCAGTCTCTACCCCTGTCCGGTCCCAGTCTCTCCCCCTGTCCAGTCTCAGTCTCTGCCCCTGTCCAGTCCCAGTATCTCCCTCTGTTCAGTCTCAGTCTCTCCCCTTGTCCAGTCTCAGTCTCTCCGTCTGTCCAGTCCAAGTCTCAGTCTCTCCCTCTGTCCAGTCTCAGTCTCTCCCTCTGTCCAGTCCCCATCTCAGTCTCTCCCTCTGTCCCGTCCCAGTCTCTCCCCCTGTCCTGTCTCAGTCTCTCCCTTGTCCTGTCTCAGTCTCTCCCTCTGTCCAGTCTCAGTCTCTCCCTCTGTCCAGTCCCAGTATCTCACTCTGTCCAATTCTAGTCTCTCCCTCTGTCCAATTCCAATCTCTCCCCCTGTCCAGCCGCAGTCTCTCCCTCTGTCCAGTCCCAGTCTCAGTCTCTCACTCTGTCCAGTCTCAGTCTCTCCTTCTGCCCAATCCCAATCTCTCCCTCTGTCCAGTCCCAGTCTCTACCCCTGTCCAGTCTCAGTCTCTCCCCCGTCCAGTCCCAGTCTCTGTCTCTCCCTCTGCCCAATCCCAATCTCTCCCTCTGTCCAGTCCCATTCTCTCCCCCTGTCCAGTCCCAGTCTCTCCCTCTGTCCAGTCCCAGTCTCAGTCTATCCCTCTCTCCAGTCTCAGTCTCTCCCACTGTCCAGTCCCAGTCTCTTCCTCTGTCCAGTCCCACTATCTCCCTTTGTCCAGTCCGAGTCTCTCCCTCTGTCCAGTCCCAGTCTCTCCCCCTGTCCAGTCCCAGACTCTCCCTCTGTCCAGTCCCAGTCTTTCACTCTGTCCATTCTCAGTCTCTCCCCCGTCCAGTCCCAGTCTCTCCCCCTGTCCAATCCCAGTCTCTACCCCTGTCCAGTCTCAGTCTCTCCCCCGTCCAGTCCCAGTCTCTCCCTCTGTCCAGTCCCAGTCTCTACCCCTGTCCAAACCCAGTCTCTCCCCCTGTCCAGTCCCAGTCTCTACCCCTGTCCAGTCCCAGTCTCTCCCCCGTCCAGTCTCAGTCTCTCTCTCTGTCCTGTCTCAATCTCTTCCTCTGTCCAGTCCCAGTCTCAGTCTCTCCCTCTGTCCAGTCTCAGTCTCTCCCTCTGTCCAGTCCCAGTCTCAGTCTCTCCCTCTGTCCAGTCTCAGTCTCTCCCCCTGTCCAGTCTCAGTCTCTCCCTCTGTCCAGTCTCAGTCTCTCCCTCTGTCCAGTCCCAGTCTCAGTCTCTCCCTCTGTCCAGTCCCAGTCTCTCCCTCTGTCCAATCCAAGTCTCTCCCTCTCTCCAATCCCAGTCTCTCCCCCTGTCCAGTCCCAGTCTCTCCCTCTGTCCAGTCCCAGTCTCAGTCTCTCACTCTGTCCAGTCCCAGTCTCTCCCCCTGTCCAGTCCCAGTCTCTCCCTCTGTCCAGTCCCAGTCTCAGTCTCTCACTCTGTCCAGTCCCAGTCTGTCCCTCTGTCCAGTCCCAGTCTCAGTCTCTTCCTCTGTCCAGTCCCAGTCTCTCCCTCTGTCCAGTCCCAGTCTCTCCCCCTGTCCAGTCCCAGTCTCTCCCTCTGTCCAGTCCCAGTCTCTGTCTCTCCCTCTGTTCAATCCCAGTCTCTCCCCCTGTCCGGTCCCAGTCTCTCCCCCTGTCCAGTCTCAGTCTCTGCCCCTGTCCAGTCCCAGTATCTCCCTCTGTTCAGTCTCAGTCTCTCCCCTTGTCCAGTCTCAGTCTCTCCGTCTGTCCAGTCCAAGTCTCAGTCTCTCCCTCTGTCCAGTCCCAGTCTCTCCCCTGTCCAGTCCCAGTCTCTCCCCTGTCCAGTCCCAGTCTCTCCCCTGTCCAGTCCCAGTCTATCCCTCTCTCCAGTCTCAGTCTCTCCCACTGTCCAGTCCCATTCTCTCCCCCTGTCCAGTCCCAGTCTCTCCCTCTGTCCAGTCCCAGTCTCAGTCTATCCCTCTCTCCAGTCTCAGTCTCTCCCACTGTCCAGTCCCAGTCTCTTCCTCTGTCCAGTCCCACTATCTCCCTTTGTCCAGTCCGAGTCTCTCCCTCTGTCCAGTCCCAGTCTCTCCCCCTGTCCAGTCCCAGACTCTCCCTCTGTCCAGTCCCAGTCTTTCACTCTGTCCATTCTCAGTCTCTCCCCCGTCCAGTCCCAGTCTCTCCCCCTGTCCAATCCCAGTCTCTACCCCTGCCAATCTCAGTCTCTCCCCCGTCCAGTCCCAGTCTCTCCCTCTGTCCAGTCCCAGTCTCTACCCCTGTCCAAACCCAGTCTCTCCCCCTGTCCAGTCCCAGTCTCTACCCCTGTCCAGTCCCAGTCTCTCCCCCGTCCAGTCTCAGTCTCTCCCTCTGTCCTGTCTCAGTCTCTTCCTCTGTCCAGTCCCAGTCTCAGTCACTCCCTCTGTCCAGTCTCAGTCTCTCCCTCTGTCCAGTCCCAGTCTCAGTCTCTCCCTCTGTCCAGTCTCAGTCTCTCCCCCTGTCCAGTCTCAGTCTCTCCCTCTGTCCAGTCTCAGTCTCTCCCTCTGTCCAGTCCCAGTCTCAGTCTCTCCCTCTGTCCAGTCTCAGTCTCTCCCCCTGTCCAGTCCCAGTCTCTCCCTCTGTCCAGTCCCAGTCTCTGTCTATCCCTCTGTTCAATCCCAGTCTCTACCCCTGTCCGGTCCCAGTCTCTCCCCCTGTCCAGTCTCAGTCTCTGCCCCTGTCCAGTCCCAGTATCTCCCTCTGTTCAGTCTCAGTCTCTCCCCTTGTCCAGTCTCAGTCTCTCCGTCTGTCCAGTCCAAGTCTCAGTCTCTCCCTCTGTCCAGTCTCAGTCTCTCCCTCTGTCCAGTCCCCATCTCAGTCTCTCCCTCTGTCCCGTCCCAGTCTCTCCCCCTGTCCTGTCTCAGTCTCTCCCTTGTCCTGTCTCAGTCTCTCCCTCTGTCCAGTCTCAGTCTCTCCCTCTGTCCAGTCCCAGTATCTCACTCTGTCCAATTCTAGTCTCTCCCTCTGTCCAATTCCAATCTCTCCCCCTGTCCAGCCGCAGTCTCTCCCTCTGTCCAGTCCCAGTCTCAGTCTCTCACTCTGTCCAGTCTCAGTCTCTCCTTCTGCCCAATCCCAATCTCTCCCTCTGTCCAGTCCCAGTCTCTACCCCTGTCCAGTCTCAGTCTCTCCCCCGTCCAGTCCCAGTCTCTGTCTCTCCCTCTGCCCAATCCCAATCTCTCCCTCTGTCCAGTCCCATTCTCTCCCCCTGTCCAGTCCCAGTCTCTCCCTCTGTCCAGTCCCAGTCTCAGTCTATCCCTCTCTCCAGTCTCAGTCTCTCCCACTGTCCAGTCCCAGTCTCTTCCTCTGTCCAGTCCCACTATCTCCCTTTGTCCAGTCCGAGTCTCTCCCTCTGTCCAGTCCCAGTCTCTCCCCCTGTCCAGTCCCAGACTCTCCCTCTGTCCAGTCCCAGTCTTTCACTCTGTCCATTCTCAGTCTCTCCCCCGTCCAGTCCCAGTCTCTCCCCCTGTCCAATCCCAGTCTCTACCCCTGTCCAGTCTCAGTCTCTCCCCCGTCCAGTCCCAGTCTCTCCCTCTGTCCAGTCCCAGTCTCTACCCCTGTCCAAACCCAGTCTCTCCCCCTGTCCAGTCCCAGTCTCTACCCCTGTCCAGTCCCAGTCTCTCCCCCGTCCAGTCTCAGTCTCTCTCTCTGTCCTGTCTCAATCTCTTCCTCTGTCCAGTCCCAGTCTCAGTCTCTCCCTCTGTCCAGTCTCAGTCTCTCCCTCTGTCCAGTCCCAGTCTCAGTCTCTCCCTCTGTCCAGTCTCAGTCTCTCCCCCTGTCCAGTCTCAGTCTCTCCCTCTGTCCAGTCTCAGTCTCTCCCTCTGTCCAGTCCCAGTCTCAGTCTCTCCCTCTGTCCAGTCCCAGTCTCTCCCTCTGTCCAATCCAAGTCTCTCCCTCTCTCCAATCCCAGTCTCTCCCCCTGTCCAGTCCCAGTCTCTCCCTCTGTCCAGTCCCAGTCTCAGTCTCTCACTCTGTCCAGTCCCAGTCTCTCCCCCTGTCCAGTCCCAGTCTCTCCCTCTGTCCAGTCCCAGTCTCAGTCTCTCACTCTGTCCAGTCCCAGTCTGTCCCTCTGTCCAGTCCCAGTCTCAGTCTCTTCCTCTGTCCAGTCCCAGTCTCTCCCTCTGTCCAGTCCCAGTCTCTCCCCCTGTCCAGTCCCAGTCTCTCCCTCTGTCCAGTCCCAGTCTCTGTCTCTCCCTCTGTTCAATCCCAGTCTCTCCCCCTGTCCGGTCCCAGTCTCTCCCCCTGTCCAGTCTCAGTCTCTGCCCCTGTCCAGTCCCAGTATCTCCCTCTGTTCAGTCTCAGTCTCTCCCCTTGTCCAGTCTCAGTCTCTCCGTCTGTCCAGTCCAAGTCTCAGTCTCTCCCTCTGTCCAGTCTCAGTCTCTCCCTCTGTCCAGTCCCCGTCTCAGTCTCTCCCTCTGTCCCGTCCCAGTCTCTCCCCCTGTCCCGTCCCAGTCTCTCCCCCTGTCCAGTCTCAGTCTCTCCCTTGTCCTGTCTCAGTCTCTCCCTCTGTCCAGTCTCAGTCTCTCCCTCTGTCCAGTCCCAGTATCTCACTCTGTCCAATTCTAGTCTCTCCCTCTGTCCAATTCCAATCTCTCCCCCTGTCCAGCCCCAGTCTCTCCCTCTGTCCAGTCCCAGTCTCAGTCTCTCACTCTGTCCAGTCTCAGTCTCTACCCCTGTCCAGTCTCAGTCTCTCCCCCGTCCAGTCCCAGTCTCTGTCTCTCCCTCTGGCCAATCCCAGTCTCTCCCCCTGTCCAGTCCCAGTCTCTCCCCTGTCCAGTCCCAGTCTCTCCCCTGTCCAGTCCCAGTCTATCCCTCTCTCCAGTCTCAGTCTCTCCCACTGTCCAGTCCCATTCTCTCCCCCTGTCCAGTCCCAGTCTCTCCCTCTGTCCAGTCCCAGTCTCAGTCTATCCCTCTCTCCAGTCTCAGTCTCTCCCACTGTCCAGTCCCAGTCTCTTCCTCTGTCCAGTCCCACTATCTCCCTTTGTCCAGTCCGAGTCTCTCCCTCTGTCCAGTCCCAGTCTCTCCCCCTGTCCAGTCCCAGACTCTCCCTCTGTCCAGTCCCAGTCTTTCACTCTGTCCATTCTCAGTCTCTCCCCCGTCCAGTCCCAGTCTCTCCCCCTGTCCAATCCCAGTCTCTCCCCCTGTCCAATCCCAGTCTCTACCCCTGTCCAGTCTCAGTCTCTCCCCCGTCCAGTCCCAGTCTCTCCCTCTGTCCAGTCCCAGTCTCTACCCCTGTCCAAACCCAGTCTCTCCCCCTGTCCAGTCCCAGTCTCTACCCCTGTCCAGTCCCAGTCTCTCCCCCGTCCAGTCTCAGTCTCTCCCTCTGTCCTGTCTCAGTCTCTTCCTCTGTCCAGTCCCAGTCTCAGTCTCTCCCTCTGTCCAGTCTCAGTCTCTCCCTCTGTCCAGTCCCAGTCTCAGTCTCTCCCTCTGTCCAGTCTCAGTCTCTCCCCCTGTCCAGTCTCAGTCTCTCCCTCTGTCCAGTCTCAGTCTCTCCCTCTGTCCAGTCCCAGTCCCAGTCTCTCCCTCTGTCCAGTCCCAGTCTCAGTCTATCCCTCTCTCCAGTCTCAGTCTCTCCCACTGTCCAGTCCCAGTCTCTTCCTCTGTCCAGTCCCACTATCTCCCTTTGTCCAGTCCGAGTCTCTCCCTCTGTCCAGTCCCAGTCTCTCCCCCTGTCCAGTCCCAGACTCTCCCTCTGTCCAGTCCCAGTCTTTCACTCTGTCCATTCTCAGTCTCTCCCCCGTCCAGTCCCAGTCTCTCCCCCTGTCCAATCCCAGTCTCTACCCCTGCCAATCTCAGTCTCTCCCCCGTCCAGTCCCAGTCTCTCCCTCTGTCCAGTCCCAGTCTCTACCCCTGTCCAAACCCAGTCTCTCCCCCTGTCCAGTCCCAGTCTCTACCCCTGTCCAGTCCCAGTCTCTCCCCCGTCCAGTCTCAGTCTCTCCCTCTGTCCTGTCTCAGTCTCTTCCTCTGTCCAGTCCCAGTCTCAGTCACTCCCTCTGTCCAGTCTCAGTCTCTCCCTCTGTCCAGTCCCAGTCTCAGTCTCTCCCTCTGTCCAGTCTCAGTCTCTCCCCCTGTCCAGTCTCAGTCTCTCCCTCTGTCCAGTCTCAGTCTCTCCCTCTGTCCAGTCCCAGTCTCAGTCTCTCCCTCTCTCCAATCCCAGTATCTCCCCCTGTCCAATCCAAGTCTCTCCCTCTCTCCAATCCCAGTCTCTCCCCCTGTCCAGTCCCAGTCTCTCCCTCTGTCCAGTCCCAGTCTCAGTCTCTCACTCTGTCCAGTCTCAGTCTCTCACTCTGTCCAGTCCCAGTCTCTCCCCCTGTCCAGTCCCAGTCTCTCCCTCTGTCCAGTCCCAGTCTCTGTCTCTCCCTCTGTTCAATCCCAGTCTCTCCCCCTGTCCGGTCCCAGTCTCTCCCCCTGTCCAGTCTCAGTCTCTGCCCCTGTCCAGTCCCAGTATCTCCCTCTGTTCAGTCTCAGTCTCTCCCCTTGTCCAGTCTCAGTCTCTCCGTCTGTCCAGTCCAAGTCTCAGTCTCTCCCTCTGTCCAGTCTCAGTCTCTCCCTCTGTCCAGTCCCCGTCTCAGTCTCTCCCTCTGTCCCGTCCCAGTCTCTCCCCCTGTCCCGTCCCAGTCTCTCCCCCTGTCCAGTCTCAGTCTCTCCCTTGTCCTGTCTCAGTCTCTCCCTCTGTCCAGTCTCAGTCTCTCCCTCTGTCCAGTCCCAGTCTCAGTCTCTCCCTCTGTCCAGTCTCAGTCTCTCCCCCTGTCCAGTCTCAGTCTCTCCCTCTGTCCAGTCTCAGTCTCTCCCTCTGTCCAGTCCCAGTCCCAGTCTCTCCCTCTGTCCAGTCCCAGTCTCAGTCTATCCCTCTCTCCAGTCTCAGTCTCTCCCACTGTCCAGTCCCAGTCTCTTCCTCTGTCCAGTCCCACTATCTCCCTTTGTCCAGTCCGAGTCTCTCCCTCGGTCCAGTCCCAGTCTCTCCCCCTGTCCAGTCCCAGACTCTCCCTCTGTCCAGTCCCAGTCTTTCACTCTGTCCATTCTCAGTCTCTCCCCCGTCCAGTCCCAGTCTCTCCCCCTGTCCAATCCCAGTCTCTACCCCTGCCAATCTCAGTCTCTCCCCCGTCCAGTCCCAGTCTCTCCCTCTGTCCAGTCCCAGTCTCTACCCCTGTCCAAACCCAGTCTCTCCCCCTGTCCAGTCCCAGTCTCTACCCCTGTCCAGTCCCAGTCTCTCCCCCGTCCAGTCTCAGTCTCTCCCTCTGTCCTGTCTCAGTCTCTTCCTCTGTCCAGTCCCAGTCTCAGTCACTCCCTCTGTCCAGTCTCAGTCTCTCCCTCTGTCCAGTCCCAGTCTCAGTCTCTCCCTCTGTCCAGTCTCAGTCTCTCCCCCTGTCCAGTCTCAGTCTCTCCCTCTGTCCAGTCTCAGTCTCTCCCTCTGTCCAGTCCCAGTCTCAGTCTCTCCCTCTCTCCAATCCCAGTATCTCCCCCTGTCCAATCCAAGTCTCTCCCTCTCTCCAATCCCAGTCTCTCCCCCTGTCCAGTCCCAGTCTCTCCCTCTGTCCAGTCCCAGTCTCAGTCTCTCACTCTGTCCAGTCTCAGTCTCTCACTCTGTCCAGTCCCAGTCTCTCCCCCTGTCCAGTCCCAGTCTCTCCCTCTGTCCAGTCCCAGTCTCTGTCTCTCCCTCTGTTCAATCCCAGTCTCTCCCCCTGTCCGGTCCCAGTCTCTCCCCCTGTCCAGTCTCAGTCTCTGCCCCTGTCCAGTCCCAGTATCTCCCTCTGTTCAGTCTCAGACTCTCCCCTTGTCCAGTCTCAGTCTCTCCGTCTGTCCAGTCCAAGTCTCAGTCTCTCCCTCTGTCCAGTCTCAGTCTCTCCCTCTGTCCAGTCCCCGTCTCAGTCTCTCCCTCTGTCCCGTCCCAGTCTCTCCCCCTGTCCCGTCCCAGTCTCTCCCCCTGTCCAGTCTCAGTCTCTCCCTTGTCCTGTCTCAGTCTCTCCCTCTGTCCAGTCTCAGTCTCTCCCTCTGTCCAGTCCCAGTATCTCACTCTGTCCAATTCTAGTCTCTCCCTCTGTCCAATTCCAATCTCTCCCCCTGTCCAGCCCCAGTCTCTCCCTCTGTCCAGTCCCAGTCTCAGTCTCTCACTCTGTCCAGTCTCAGTCTCTACCCCTGTCCAGTCTCAGTCTCTCCCCCGTCCAGTCCCAGTCTCTGTCTCTCCCTCTGGCCAATCCCAGTCTCTCCCCCTGTCCAGTCCCAGTCTCTCCCCTGTCCAGTCCCAGTCTCTCCCCTGTCCAGTCCCAGTCTATCCCTCTCTCCAGTCTCAGTCTCTCCCACTGTCCAGTCCCATTCTCTCCCCCTGTCCAGTCCCAGTCTCTCCCTCTGTCCAGTCCCAGTCTCAGTCTATCCCTCTCTCCAGTCTCAGTCTCTCCCACTGTCCAGTCCCAGTCTCTTCCTCTGTCCAGTCCCACTATCTCCCTTTGTCCAGTCCGAGTCTCTCCCTCTGTCCAGTCCCAGTCTCTCCCCCTGTCCAGTCCCAGACTCTCCCTCTGTCCAGTCCCAGTCTTTCACTCTGTCCATTCTCAGTCTCTCCCCCGTCCAGTCCCAGTCTCTCCCCCTGTCCAATCCCAGTCTCTACCCCTGTCCAGTCTCAGTCTCTCCCCCGTCCAGTCCCAGTCTCTCCCTCTGTCCAGTCCCAGTCTCTACCCCTGTCCAAACCCTGTCTCTCCCCCTGTCCAGTCCCAGTCTCTACCCCTGTCCAGTCCCAGTCTCTCCCCCGTCCAGTCTCAGTCTCTCCCTCTGTCCTGTCTCAGTCTCTTCCTCTGTCCAGTCCCAGTCTCAGTCTCTCCCTCTGTCCAGTCTCAGTCTCTCCCTCTGTCCAGTCCCAGTCTCAGTCTCTCCCTCTGTCCAGTCTCAGTCTCTCCCCCTGTCCAGTCTCAGTCTCTCCCTCTGTCCAGTCTCAGTCTCTCCCTCTGTCCAGTCCCAGTCTCAGTCTCTCCCTCTCTCCAATCCCAGTATCTCCCCCTGTCCAATCCAAGTCTCTCCCTCTCTCCAATCCCAGTCTCTCCCCCTGTCCAGTCCCAGTCTCTCCCTCTGTCCAGTCCCAGTCTCAGTCTCTCACTCTGTCCAGTCCCAGTCTCTCCCTCTGTCCAGTCCCAGTCTCAGTCTCTCCCTCTGTCCAGTCCCAGTCTCAGTCTCTCACTCTGTCCAGTCCCAGTCTGTCCCTCTGTCCAGTCCCAGTCTCAGTCTCTTCCTCTGTCCAGTCCCAGTCTCTCCCTCTGTCCAGTCCCAGTCTCTCCCCCTGTCCAGTCCCAGTCTCTCCCTCTGTCCAGTCCCAGTCTCTGTCTCTCCCTCTGTTCAATCCCAGTCTCTCCCCCTGTCCGGTCCCAGTCTCTCCCTCTGTCCAGTCTCAGTCTCTGCCCCTGTCCAGTCCCAGTATCTCCCTCTGTTCAGTCTCAGTCTCTCCCCTTGTCCAGTCTCAGTCTCTCCGTCTGTCCAGTCCAAGTCTCAGTCTCTCCCTCTGTCCAGTCTCAGTCTCTCACTCTGTCCAGTCCCAGTCTGTCCCTCTGTCCAGTCCCAGTCTCAGTCTCTTCCTCTGTCCAGTCCCAGTCTCTCCCTCTGTCCAGTCCCAGTCTCTCCCCCTGTCCAGTCCCAGTCTCTCCCTCTGTCCAGTCCCAGTCTCTGTCTCTCCCTCTGTTCCATCCCAGTCTCTCCCCCTGTCCGGTCCCAGTCTCTCCCCCTGTCCAGTCTCAGTCTCTGCCCCTGTCCAGTCCCAGTATCTCCCTCTGTTCAGTCTCAGTCTCTCCCCTTGTCCAGTCTCAGTCTCTCCCTCTGTCCAGTCCCAGTCTCAGTCTCTCCCTCTGTCCAGTCCCAGTCTCTCCCCCTGTCCAGTCTCAGTCTCTCCCTCTGTCCAGTCTCAGTCTCTCCCTCTGTCCAATCCCAGTATCTCCCCCTGTCCAATCCAAGTCTCTCCCTCTCTCCAATCCCAGTCTGTCCCCCTGTCCAGTCCCAGTCTCTCCCTCTGTCCAGTCCCAGTCTCAGTCGCTCACTCTGTCCAGTCCCAGTCTCTCCCCCTGTCCAGTCCCAGTCTCTCCCTCTGTCCAGTCCCAGTCTCAGTCTCAGTCTCTCACTCTGTCCAGTCCCAGTCTGTCCCTCTGTCCAGTCCCAGTCTCAGTCTCTTCCTCTGTCCAGTCCCAGTCTCTCCCTCTGTCCAGTCCCAGTCTCTCCCCCTGTCCAGTCCCAGTCTCTCCCTCTGTCCAGTCCCAGTCTCTGTCTCTCCCTCTGTTCAATCCCAGTCTCTCCCCCTGTCCGGTCCCAGTCTCTCCCCCTGTCCAGTCTCAGTCTCTGCCCCTGTCCAGTCCCAGTATCTCCCTCTGTTCAGTCTCAGTCTCTCCCCTTGTCCAGTCTCAGTCTCTCCGTCTGTCCAGTCCAAGTCTCAGTCTCTCCCTCTGTCCAGTCTCAGTCTCTCCCTCTGTCCAGTCCCCGTCTCAGTCTCTCCCTCTGTCCCGTCCCAGTCTCTCCCCCTGTCCAGTCTCAGTCTCTCCCTTGTCCTGTCTCAGTCTCTCCCTCTGTCCAGTCTCAGTCTCTCCCTCTGTCCAGTCCCAGTATCTCACTCTGTCCAATTCTAGTCTCTCCCTCTGTCCAATTCCAATCTCTCCCCCTGTCCAGCCCCAGTCTCTCCCTCTGTCCAGTCCCAGTCTCAGTCTCTCACTCTGTCCAGTCTCAGTCTCTCCTTCTGCCCAATCCCAATCTCTCCCTCTGTCCAGTCCCAGTCTCTACCCCTGTCCAGTCTCAGTCTCTCCCCCGTCCAGTCCCAGTCTCTGTCTCTCCCTCTGTCCAATCCCAGTCTCTCCCCCTGTCCAGTCCCAGTCTCTCCCCTGTCCAGTCCCAGTCTATCCCTCTCTCCAGTCTCAGTCTCTCCCACTGTCCAGTCCCATTCTCTCCCCCTGTCCAGTCCCAGTCTCTCCCTCTGTCCAGTCCCAGTCTCAGTCTATCCCTCTCTCCAGTCTTAGTCTCTCCCACTGTCCAGTCCCAGTCTCTTCCTCTGTCCAGTCCCACTATCACCCTTTGTCCAGTCCGAGTCTCTCCCTCTGTCCAGTCCCAGTCTCTCCCCCTGTCCAGTCCCAGACTCTCCCTCTGTCCAGTCCCAGTCTTTCACTCTGTCCAGTCCCAGTCTCAGTCTCTCACTCTGTCCAGTCTCAGTCTCTCCTTCTGCCCAATCGCAATCTCTCCCCCCGTCCAGTCCCAGTCTGCCTGAACTGCTCTGCTCTTCCAGCACCACTAATCCAGTCTCTACCCCTGTCCAGTCTCAGTCTCTCCCCCGTCCAGTCCCAGTCCCTGTCTCTCCCTCTGTCCAATCCCAGTCTCTCCCCCTGTCCAATCCCAGTCTCTCCCCTGTCCAGTCCCAGTCTATCCCTCTCTCCAGTCTCAGTCTCTCCCACTGTCCAGTCCCATTCTCTCCCCCTGTCCAGTCCCAGTCTCTCCCCCTGTCCAGTCCCAGTCTCTCCCTCTGTCCAGTCCCAGTCTATCCCTCTCTCCAGCCTCAGTCTCTCCCTCTGTCCAGTATCAGTCTCTGTCTCTCACCCTGTCCAGTCCCAGTCTCTCCCTCTGTCCAGTCCCAGTCTCTCCCTCTGTCCAGTCCCAGTCTCTGTCTCTCACCCTGTCCAGTCCCAGTCTCTCCCTCTGTCCAGTCCCAGTCTCTCCCTCTGTCCAGTCCCAGTCTCTCCCTTTGTCCACTCCCAGTCTCAGTCTCTCACTCCGTCCTGTCTCAGTCTGTCCCTCTGTCCAGTCCCAGTCTCTGTCTCTCCCCCTGTCCAGTCCCAGTCTCTCCCCCTGGCTAGTCCCAATCCCAGTATCTCCCTCTGTCCATTCTCCGTCTCTCCCCCGTCCAGTCTCAGTGCCTCCCTCTGTCCAGTCTCAGTCTCTCCCTCTGTCCAGGCACAGTCTCTCCCTTTGTCCACTCCAAGTCTCAGTCTCTCACTCCGTCCAGTCTCAGTCTCTCACTCCGTCCAGTCTCAGTCTCTCACTCTGTCCAGTCCAAATCTCTCCCTCTGTCCAGTCTCAGTCTCTCCCCCTGTCTCATCCCAGTCTCCCCCTCTGTCCAATCCCAATTTCTCCCCCTGTCCAGTCCCAGTCTCACCCTCTGTCCGGTCTCAGTCTCTCCCACTGTCCAGTCTCAATCCCTCTGTCCAGTCCCAGTTTTTCACTCTGTCCATCCCAGTACCTCACTCTGTCCAGTCACAGTCTCTCTCCTGTCCAGTCCCAGAATCTCCCTATGTCCAGTATCTGTCTCTCCCTCTGTCCAGTCCAAGTCTCAGTCTCTCCCTCTGTCCAGTCCGAGTGTCTCCCTCTGTCCAGTCTCAGTCTCTCCCTCTGTCCAGTCTCAGTCTCTCCCTCTATCCAGTCCCAGTCTCAGTCTCTCACTCTGTCCAGTCTCAGTCCCTCCTTCTGCCCAATCCCAATCTCTCCCCCTGTCCAGTCCCAGTCTCTCCCCCTGTCTAATCCCAGTCTCTCCCTCTGACCGGTCCCAGACTCTGTCTCTCCCTCTGTCCGGTCCGAGTGTCTCCCTCTGTCCAGTCTCAGTCTCTCCCTTGTCCAGTCTCAGTCTCTCCCCCTGTCCAGTCCCAGTCTCTCCCCATGTCTAAGCCCAGTCTCTCCCTCTGACCGGTCCCAGACTCTGTCTCTCCCTCTGTCCAGTCCGAGTGTCTCCCTCTGTCCAGTCCTAGTCTCTCCCCCTGTCCAGTCTCAGTCTCTCCCTAGTCCAAGTCTCAGTCTCTCCCTCTGTCCAGTCCGAGTGTCTCCCTCTGTCCAGTCTCAGTCTCTCCCTCTGTCCAGTCTCAGTCTCTCCCTCTGTCCAGTCCCAGTCTCTCCCTCTGTCCAGTCCCAGTCTCTCCCTTTGTCCACTCCCAGTCTCAGTCTCTCACTCCGTCCTGTCTCAGTCTCTCCCTCTGTCCAGTCCCAGTCCCAGTCTCTCCCCCTGGCTAGTCCCAATCCTAGTATCTCCCTCTGTCCATTCTCCGTCTCTCCCCCGTCCAGTCTCAGTGCCTCCCTCTGTCCAGTCTCAGTCTCTCCCTCTGTCCAGGCACAGTCTCTCCCTTTGTCCACTCCCAGTCTCAGTCTCTCACTCCGTCCAGTCTCAGTCTCTCCCCCTGTCCCATCCCAGTCTCCCCCTCTGTCCAATCCCAATTTCTCCCCCTGTCCAGTCCCAGTCTCACCCTCTGTCCGGTCTCAGTCTCTCCCACTGTCCAGTCTCAATCCCTCTGTCCAGTCCCAGTTTTTCACTCTGTCCATCCCAGTACCTCACTCTGTCCAGTCACAGTCTCTCTCCTGTCCAGTCCCAGAATCTCCCTATGTCCAGTATCTGTCTCTCCCCCTGTCCAGTCCCAGTCCAAGTCTCTCCCTCTGTCCAGTCTCAGTCTCTCCCTCTGTCCAGTTCCAGTCTATCCCCATGTCCAGTCTTAGTCTCTCCCTCTGTCCAGTCTCTGTCTCTCCACCATCCAGTCCTAATCTCTCCCTCTGTCCAGTCCCAGTCTCTGTTTCTCCCTCTGTCCAATCGCAGTATCTCCCTCTGTCCAATCCCAGTCTCTCCCCCCGTGTGCAGTCTCCACTCTCCCCCTTGTCCAGTCTCAGTCTCTCCCCCATCCAGTCCCAGTCTCTCCCTCTGTCCAGTCCCAGTCTCTACCCCTGTCCAGTCTCAGTCTCTCCCCCATCCACTCCCAGTATCTCACTCTATCCAATTCCAGTCTCTCCCTCTGTCCAGTCCCAATCTCTCCCCCTGTCCAGTCTCAGTGTCTACCTTGTCCACTCTCAGTCTATCCCTCTGTCCAGCCCCAGTCTCTCTCTCTGTCCAGTCCCAGTCCCAATCTCTCCCTCTGTCCAGTCCCAATCTCTCCCCCTGTCCAGTCTCAGTGTCTACCTTGTCCACTCTCAGTCTCTCCCTCTGTCCAGTCCCAGTCCCAATCTCTCCCTCTGTCCAGTCCCACTCTCTCCCTCTGTCCAGTCTCAGTCTCAGTCTCTCACTCTGTCCAATCCCAGTCTCTCCCCCTGTCCTGTCCCAGTCTCTTCCCTGTCCAGTCCCAGTCTCTCCCTCTGTCCCATCCCAGTCTCTGTCTCTCCCTCTCTCCAATCCCAGTCTCTCCCCTTGTCCAGTCTTAGTCTCTCCCCCGTACAGTCCCTGTCCCAGTCTCCCCCTCTGTTCAGTCTCAGTCTCTCCCCCTGTCCAGTCACAATCTCTCCCCCTGTCCAGTCCCAGTCCCAGTCTCCCCCTCTATCCAGTCACGGTCTCTCCCTGTGTCCAGTCCCAGTCTCTCCCCCTGTCCAGTCTCAGTCTGCCCCTCTGTCCAGTCTCAGTCTCTCCCTCTGTCCAGTCCCAGTCTCTCCCTTTGTCCAGTCCCAGTATCTCCCTCTGTCCAGTCTCAGTCTCTCACTCCGTCCAGTCTCAGTCTCTCACTCTGTCCAGTCCCAGTCTCAGTCTCTCACTCTGTCCATCCTCGGTCTCTCCCTCTGTCCAGTCTCTGTCTCTGTTTCTCCCTCTGTCCAATCCCAGTCTCTCCCCCTTGTCCAGTTCCAGTCTCTCCCCCGTCCAGTCCCAATCTCTCCCTCTGTCCAGTCCCAGTCTCTGTTTCTCCCTCTGTCCAATCCCAGTCTCTCCCCCTTGTCCAGTTCCAGTCTCTCCCCCGTCCAGTCCCAATCTCTCCCTCTGTCCAGTCCCAGTCTCTGTTTCTCCCTCTGTCCAGTCCCAATCTCTCCCTCTGTCCAGTCTCAGTCTCTCCCTCTGTCCAGTCCCAGTCTCAGTCTCTCACTCTGTCCATCCTCGGTCTCTCCCTCTGTCCAGTCTCTGTCTCTCCCTTGTCCAGTTCCAGTCTCTCCCTTTGTCCAGTCCCAGTCTCAGTCTCTCACTCTGTCCAGTCCCAGTCTCTCCCTCTGTCCAGTCCCAATCTCTGTCTCTCCCTCTGTCCAATGCCAGCCTCGTTCTCTCACTCTGTGCAGTCTCAGTGTCTCCCCCTGTCCAGTCCCAGTCCCAGTCTCCCCCTCTGTCCATTCTCAACCTCTCCCCCTGTCCAGCCTCAGTCTCTCCCTCTGTCCAGTCTCAGTTTCTCCCTCTGTCCAGTCCCAGTCTCAGTCTCTCACTCTGTCCATTCTCGGTCTCTCCCTCTGTTCAGTCTCTGTCTCTCCCTTGTGCAGTTCCAGTCTCTCCCCCATCCAGTCCCAATCTCTCCCTCTGTCCAGTCCCAGTCTCAGTCTCTCCCTTTGTCCAGTCCCAGTCTCTCCCTTTGTCCACTCCCAGTCTCAGTCTCTCCCTCTGTCCAGTCTCAGTCTCCCCCTCTGTCCAGTCCCAGTCTCTCCCTCTGTCTAATCCCAGTTTCTGTCTCTCCCTCTGTCCAATCCCAGTCTCTCCCCTGTCCAATCCCAGTCTCTCCCCCTGTCCCAGCCCAGTCTCTCCCTCTGTCCAATCCCAATCTCTGCCCCTGTCCAGTCTCAGTCTCTCCATCTGTCCAGTCCCAGTCTCACCCTCTGTCCGGGCTCAATCTCTCCCACAGTCCAGTCTCAGTCCCTCTGTCCAGTCCCAGTATCTCCCTCTGCCCAGTCTCAGTCTCTCCCTCTGTCCAGTCCCAGTCTCTCCCTCTGTCCAGTCTCAGTCTCTCCCTCTTTCCAGTCCCAGTCTCAGTCTCTCCCTCTGTCTTGTCCTAGTCTCTCTCCCCTTGTCCAGTCTCAGTGTCTCCCTCTGTCCAGTCTCAGTCTCTCTCCCCTTGTCCAGTCTAAGTCTCTCCCTCTGTCCAGTCCCAGTCTCAGTCTCTCCCTCTGTCCAGTCCCAGTTTCAGTCTCTCACTCTGTCCATTCTCGGTCTCTCCCCCGTCCAGTCCCAATCTCTTCCTCTGTCCAGTCCCAGTCTCCGTTTCTCCCTCTGTCCAATCCCAGTTTCTCCCTCTATCCAGACCCAGTCTCTCCCCCTGTCCAGTCCCAGTCTTTTCCTGTGTCCAGTCTCAGTCTCTCCCTTGTCCAGACCCAATCTCTCCCCCTGTTCTGTCTCAGTGTCTCCCTCTGTCCAGTCCCAGTCTCAGTCTCTCACTCTGTCCAATCTCGGTCTCTCCCTCTGTTTAGTCTCTGTCTCTCCCTTGTGCAGTTCCAGTCTCTCCCCCATCCAGTCTCAGTCTCTCTCTCTGTCCCATCCCAGTCTCTCCCTCTGTCCATTCTCAGTCTCTCCATCTGTCCAGTCCCAGTCTCACCCTCTGTCCGGGCTCAATCTCTCCCACAGTCCAGTCTCAGTCCCTCTGTCCAGTCCCAGTATCTCCCTCTTTCCAGTTCCAGTCTTTCCCCGGTCCAGTCCCAGTCTCGGTCTCTCCCTCTGTCCATTCTCGGTCTCTCCCTCTGCCCAGTATCTGTCTCTCCCCCTGTCCAGTCTCAGTCTCTCCCTCTGTCCAGTCCCAGTCTCAGTCTCTCACTCTGTCCATTCTCGGTCTCTCCCTCTGTCCATTCTCGGTCTCTCCCTCTGTCCAGTCTCAGTCTCTCCCTCTGTCCAGTCCCAGTCTCAGTCTCTCACTCTGTCCATTCTCGGTCTCTCCCTCTGTCCAGTCTCAGTATCTCCATCTGTCCAGTCTCAGTCTCTCCCTCTGTCCAGTCCCAGTCTCAGTCTCTCACTCTGTCCATTCTCGGTCTCTCCCTCTGTCCAGTCTCAGTCTCTCCCTCTGTCCAGTCCCAGTCTCTCCCTCTGTCCAGTCTTAGTCTCTCCCCCTGTCCAGTCTCAGTCTCTCCCTCTTTCCAGTCCCAGTCTCAGTCTCTCCCTCTGTCTTGTCCTAGTCTCTCTCCCCTTGTCCAGTCTCAGTGTCTCCCTCTGTCCAGTCTCAGTCTCTCTCCCCTTGTCCAGTCTAAGTCTCTCCCTCTGTCCAGTCCCAGTCTCAGTCTCTCCCTCTGTCCAGTCCCAGTTTCAGTCTCTCACTCTGTCCATTCTCAGTCTCTCCCTCTGTCCAGTCCCAGTTTCAGTCTCTCACTCTGTCCATTCTCGGTCTCTCCCCCGTCCAGTCCCAATCTCTTCCTCTGTCCAGTCCCAGTCTCCGTTTCTCCCTCTGTCCAATCCCAGTTTCTCCCTCTATCCAGACCCAGTCTCTCCCCCTGTCCAGTCCCAGTCTTTTCCTGTGTCCAGTCTCAGTCTCTCCCTTGTCCAGACCCAATCTCTCCCCCTGTTCTGTCTCAGTGTCTCCCTCTGTCCAGTCCCAGTCTCAGTCTCTCACTCTGTCCATTCTCGGTCTCTCCCTCTGTTTAGTCTCTGTCTCTCCCTTGTGCAGTTCCAGTCTCTCCCCCATCCAGTCTCAGTCTCTCCCTCTGTCCAATCCCAATCTCTGCCCCTGTCCATTCTCAGTCTCTCCATCTGTCCAGTCCCAGTCTCACCCTCTGTCCGGGCTCAATCTCTCCCACAGTCCAGTCTCAGTCCCTCTGTCCAGTCCCAGTATCTCCCTCTTTCCAGTTCCAGTCTTTCCCCGGTCCAGTCCCAGTCTCGGTCTCTCCCTCTGTCCATTCTCGGTCTCTCCCTCTGCCCAGTATCTGTCTCTCCCCCTGTCCAGTCTCAGTCTCTCCCTCTGTCCAGTCCCAGTCTCAGTCTCTCACTCTGTCCATTCTCGGTCTCTCCCTCTGTCCATTCTCGGTCTCTCCCTCTGTCCAGTCTCAGTCTCTCCCTCTGTCCAGTCCCAGTCTCAGTCTCTCACTCTGTCCATTCTCGGTCTCTCCCTCTGTCCAGTCTCAGTATCTCCATCTGTCCAGTCTCAGTCTCTCCCTCTGTCCAGTCCCAGTCTCAGTCTCTCCCTCTCTCCAATCCCAGTATCTCCCCCTGTCCAATCCAAGTCTCTCCCTCTCTCCAATCCCAGTCTCTCCCCCTGTCCAGTCCCAGTCTCTCCCTCTGTCCAGTCCCAGTCTCAGTCTCTCACTCTGTCCAGTCCCAGTCTCTCCCCCTGTCCAGTCCCAGTCTCTCCCTCTGTCCAGTCCCAGTCTCTCCCTCTGTCCAGTCCCAGTCTCAGTCTCTTCCTCTGTCCAGTCCCAGTCTCTCCCTCTGTCCAGTCCCAGTCTCTCCCCCTGTCCAGTCCCAGTCTCTCCCTCTGTCCAGTCCCAGTCTCTGTCTCTCCCTCTGTTCAATCCCAGTCTCTCCCCCTGTCCGGTCCCAGTCTCTCCCCCTGTCCAGTCTCAGTCTCTGCCCCTGTCCAGTCCCAGTATCTCCCTCTGTTCAGTCTCAGTCTCTCCCCTTGTCCAGTCTCAGTCTCTCCGTCTGTCCAGTCCAAGTCTCAGTCTCTCCCTCTGTCCAGTCTCAGTCTCTCCCTCTGTCCAGTCCCCGTCTCAGTCTCTCCCTCTGTCCCGTCCCAGTCTCTCCCCCTGTCCCGTCCCAGTCTCTCCCCCTGTCCAGTCTCAGTCTCTCCCTTGTCCTGTCTCAGTCTCTCCCTCTGTCCAGTCTCAGTCTCTCCCTCTGTCCAGTCCCAGTATCTCACTCTGTCCAATTCTAGTCTCTCCCTCTGTCCAATTCCAATCTCTCCCCCTGTCCAGCCCCAGTCTCTCCCTCTGTCCAGTCCCAGTCTCAGTCTCTCACTCTGTCCAGTCTCAGTCTCTCCTTCTGCCCAATCCCAATCTCTCCCTCTGTCCAGTCCAAGTCTCTACCCCTGTCCAGTCTCAGTCACTCCCCCGTCCAGTCCCAGTCTCTGTCTCTCCCTCTGTCCAATCCCAGTCTCTCCCCCTGTCCAGTCCCAGTCTCTCCCCTGTCCAGTCCCAGTCTATCCCTCTCTCCAGTCTCAGTCTCTCCCACTGTCCAGTCCCATTCTCTCCCCCTGTCCAGTCCCAGTCTCTCCCTCTGTCCAGTCCCAGTCTCAGTCTATCCCTCTCTCCAGTCTCAGTCTCTCCCACTGTCCAGTCCCAGTCTCTTCCTCTGTCCAGTCCCACTATCTCCCTTTGTCCAGTCCGAGTCTCTCCCTCTGTCCAGTCCCAGTCTCTCCCCCTGTCCAGTCCCAGACTCTCCCTCTGTCCAGTCCCAGTCTTTCACTCTGTCCATTCTCAGTCTCTCCCCCGTCCAGTCCCAGTCTCTCCCCCTGTCCAATCCCAGTCTCTACCCCTGTCCAGTCTCAGTCTCTCCCCCGTCCAGTCCCAGTCTCTCCCTCTGTCCAGTCCCAGTCTCTACCCCTGTCCAAACCCAGTCTCTCCCCCTGTCCAGTCCCAGTCTCTACCCCTGTCCAGTCCCAGTCTCTCCCCCGTCCAGTCTCAGTCTCTCCCTCTGTCCTGTCTCAGTCTCTTCCTCTGTCCAGTCCCAGTCTCAGTCTCTCCCTCTGTCCAGTCTCAGTCTCTCCCTCTGTCCAGTCCCAGTCTCAGTCTCTCCCTCTGTCCAGTCTCAGTCTCTCCCCCTGTCCAGTCTCAGTCTCTCCCTCTGTCCAGTCTCAGTCTCTCCCTCTGTCCAGTCCCAGTCTCAGTCTCTCCCTCTCTCCAATCCCAGTATCTCCCCCTGTCCAATCCAAGTCTCTCCCTCTCTCCAATCCCAGTCTCTCCCCCTGTCCAGTCCCAGTCTCTCCCTCTGTCCAGTCCCAGTCTAGGTCTCTCACTCTGTCCAGTCCCAGTCTCTCCCTCTGTCCAGTCCCAGTCTCAGTCTCTCACTCTGTCCAGTCCCAGTCTGTCCCTCTGTCCAGTCCCAGTCTCAGTCTCTTCCTCTGTCCAGTCCCAGTCTCTCCCTCTGTCCAGTCCCAGTCTCTCCCCCTGTCCAGTCCCAGTCTCTCCCTCTGTCCAGTCCCAGTCTCTGTCTCTCCCTCTGTTCAATCCCAGTCTCTCCCCCTGTCCGGTCCCAGTCTCTCCCCCTGTCCAGTCTCAGTCTCTGCCCCTGTCCAGTCCCAGTATCTCCCTCTGTTCAGTCTCAGTCTCTCCCTCTGTCCAGTCCCCGTCTCAGTCTCTCCCTCTGTCCCGTCCCAGTCTCTCCCCCTGTCCTGTCTCAGTCTCTCCCTTGTCCTGTCTCAGTCTCTCCCTCTGTCCAGTCTCAGTCTCTCCCTCTGTCCAGTCCCAGTATCTCACTCTGTCCAATTCTAGTCTCTCCCTCTGTCCAATTCCAATCTCTCCCCCTGTCCAGCCCCAGTCTCTCCCTCTGTCCAGTCCCAGTCTCAGTCTCTCACTCTGTCCAGTCTCAGTCTCTCCTTCTGCCCAATCCCAATCTCTCCCTCTGTCCAGTCCCAGTCTCTACCCCTGTCCAGTCTCAGTCTCTCCCCCGTCCAGTCCCAGTCTCTGTCTCTCCCTCTGCCCAATCCCAATCTCTCCCTCTGTCCAGTCCCATTCTCTCCCCCTGTCCAGTCCCAGTCTCTCCCTCTGTCCAGTCCCAGTCTCAGTCTATCCCTCGCTCCAGTCTCAGTCTCTCCCACTGTCCAGTCCCAGTCTCTTCCTCTGTCCAGTCCCACTATCTCCCTTTGTCCAGTCCGAGTCTCTCCCTCTGTCCAGTCCCAGTCTCTCCCCCTGTCCAGTCCCAGACTCTCCCTCTGTCCAGTCCCAGTCTTTCACTCTGTCCATTCTCAGTCTCTCCCCCGTCCAGTCCCAGTCTCTCCCCCTGTCCAATCCCAGTCTCTACCCCTGTCCAGTCTCAGTCTCTCCCCCGTCCAGTCCCAGTCTCTCCCTCTATCCAGTCCCAGTCTCTACCCCTGTCCAAACCCAGTCTCTCCCCCTGTCCAGTCCCAGTCTCTACCCCTGTCCAGTCCCAGTCTCTCCCCCGTCCAGTCTCAGTCTCTCTCTCTGTCCTGTCTCAGTCTCTTCCTCTGTCCAGTCCCAGTCTCAGTCTCTCCCTCTGTCCAGTCTCAGTCTCTCCCTCTGTCCAGTCCCAGTCTCAGTCTCTCCCTCTGTCCAGTCTCAGTCTCTCCCTCTGTCCAGTCTCAGTCTCTCCCTCTGTCCAGTCCCAGTCTCAGTCTCTCCCTCTCTCCAATCCCAGTCTGTCCCCCTGTCCAGTCCCAGTCTCTCCCTCTGTCCAGTCCCAGTCTCAGTCGCTCACTCTGTCCAGTCCCAGTCTCTCCCCCTGTCCAGTCCCAGTCTCTCCCTCTGTCCAGTCCCAGTCTCAGTCTCAGTCTCTCACTCTGTCCAGTCCCAGTCTGTCCCTCTGTCCAGTCCCAGTCTCAGTCTCTTCCTCTGTCCAGTCCCAGTCTCTCCCTCTGTCCAGTCCCAGTCTCTCCCCCTGTCCAGTCCCAGTCTCTCCCTCTGTCCAGTCCCAGTCTCTGTCTCTCCCTCTGTTCAATCCCAGTCTCTCCCCCTGTCCGGTCCCAGTCTCTCCCCCTGTCCAGTCTCAGTCTCTGCCCCTGTCCAGTCCCAGTATCTCCCTCTGTTCAGTCTCAGTCTCTCCCCTTGTCCAGTCTCAGTCTCTCCGTCTGTCCAGTCCAAGTCTCAGTCTCTCCCTCTGTCCAGTCTCAGTCTCTCCCTCTGTCCAGTCCCCGTCTCAGTCTCTCCCTCTGTCCCGTCCCAGTCTCTCCCCCTGTCCAGTCTCAGTCTCTCCCTTGTCCTGTCTCAGTCTCTCCCTCTGTCCAGTCTCAGTCTCTCCCTCTGTCCAGTCCCAGTATCTCACTCTGTCCAATTCTAGTCTCTCCCTCTGTCCAATTCCAATCTCTCCCCCTGTCCAGCCCCAGTCTCTCCCTCTGTCCAGTCCCAGTCTCAGTCTCTCACTCTGTCCAGTCTCAGTCTCTCCTTCTGCCCAATCCCAATCTCTCCCTCTGTCCAGTCCCAGTCTCTACCCCTGTCCAGTCTCAGTCTCTCCCCCGTCCAGTCCCAGTCTCTGTCTCTCCCTCTGTCCAATCCCAGTCTCTCCCCCTGTCCAGTCCCAGTCTCTCCCCCTGTCCAGTCCCAGTCTCTCCCCTGTCCAGTCTCAGTCTCTCCCACTGTCCAGTCCCATTATCTCCCCCTGTCCAGTCCCAGTCTCTCCCTCTGTCCAGTCCCAGTCTCAGTCTATCCCTCTCTCCAGTCTCAGTCTCTCCCACTGTCCAGTCCCAGTCTCTTCCTCTGTCCAGTCCCACTATCTCCCTTTGTCCAGTCCGAGTCTCTCCCTCTGTCCAGTCCCAGTCTCTCCCCCTGTCCAGTCCCAGACTCTCCCTCTGTCCAGTCCCAGTCTTTCACTCTGTCCAGTCCCAGTCTCAGTCTCTCACACTGTCCAGTCTCAGTCTCTCCTTCTGCCCAATCGCAATCTCTCCCCCTGTCCAGTCCCAGTCTGCCTGAACTGCTGTGCTCTTCCAGCACCACTAATCCAGTCTCTACCCCTGTCCAGTCTCAGTCTCTCCCCCATCCAGTCCCAGTCTATCCCTCTCTCCAGTCTCAGTCTCTCCCACTGTCCAGTCCCATTCTCTCCCCCTGTCCAGTCCCAGTCTCTCCCCCTGTCCAGTCCCAGTCTCTCCCTCTGTCCAGTCCCAGTCTATCCCTCTCTCTAGCCTCAGTCTCTCACCCTGTCCAGTCTCAGTCTCTCCCTCTGTCCAGTCCCAGTCTCTCCCTCTGTCCAGTCCCAGTCTCTGTCTCTCACCCTGTCCAGTCCCAGTCTCTCCCTCTGTCCAGTCCCTGTCTCTCCCTCTGTCCAGTCCCAGTCTCTCCCTTTGTCCACTCCCAGTCTCAGTCTCTCACTCCGTCCTGTCTCAGTCTCTCCCTCTGTCCAGTCCCAGTCTCTGTCTCTCCCCCTGTCCAGTCCCAGTCTCTCCCCCTGGCTAGTCCCAATCCCAGTATCTCCCTCTGTCCATTCTCCGTCTCTCCCCCGTCCAGTCTCAGTGCCTCCCTCTGTCCAGTCTCAGTCTCTCCCTCTGTCCAGGCACAGTCTCTCCCTTTGTCCACTCCAAGTCTCAGTCTCTCACTCCGTCCAGTCTCAGTCTCTCACTCCGTCCAGTCTCAGTCTCTCACTCTGTCCAGTCCCAATCTCTCCCTCTGTCCAGTCTCAGTCTCTCCCCCTGTCTCATCCCAGTCTCCCCCTCTGTCCAATCCCAATTTCTCCCCCTGTCCAGTCCCAGTCTCACCCTCTGTCCGGTCTCAGTCTCTCCCACTGTCCAGTCTCAATCCCTCTGTCCAGTCCCAGTTTTTCACTCTGTCCATCCCAGTACCTCACTCTGTCCAGTCACAGTCTCTCTCCTGTCCAGTCCCAGAATCTCCCTATGTCCAGTATCTGTCTCTCCCTCTGTCCAGTCCAAGTCTCAGTCTCTCCCTCTGTCCAGTCCGAGTGTCTCCCTCTGTCCAGTCTCAGTCTCTCCCTCTGTCCAGTCTCAGTCTCTCCCTCTATCCAGTCCCAGTCTCAGTCTCTCACTCTGTCCAGTCTCAGTCCCTCCTTCTGCCCAATCCCAATCTCTCCCCCTGTCCAGTCCCAGTCTCTCCCCCTGTCTAATCCCAGTCTCTCCCTCTGACCGGTCCCAGACTCTGTCTCTCCCTCTGTCCGGTCCGAGTGTCTCCCTCTGTCCAGTCTCAGTCTCTCCCTTGTCCAGTCTCAGTCTCTCCCCCTGTCCAGTCCCAGTCTCTCCCCATGTCTAAGCCCAGTCTCTCCC
Organism: Chiloscyllium punctatum; assembly: GCF_047496795.1. Taxonomy (NCBI): domain Eukaryota; kingdom Metazoa; phylum Chordata; class Chondrichthyes; order Orectolobiformes; family Hemiscylliidae; genus Chiloscyllium; species Chiloscyllium punctatum. The sequence goes on along the minus strand of NC_092746.1, from coordinate 123,723,332 downwards.
TCTGACCGGTCCCAGACTCTGTCTCTCCCTCTGTCCAGTCCGAGTGTCTCCCTCTGTCCAGTCCTAGTCTCTCCCCCTGTCCAGTCTCAGTCTCTCCCTAGTCCAAGTCTCAGTCTCTCCCTCTGTCCAGTCCGAGTGTCTCCCTCTGTCCAGTCTCAGTCTCTCCCTCTGTCCAGTCTCAGTCTCTCCCTCTGTCCAGTCCCAGTCTCTCCCTCTGTCCAGTCCCAGTCTCTCCCTTTGTCCACTCCCAGTCTCAGTCTCTCACTCCGTCCTGTCTCAGTCTCTCCCTCTGTCCAGTCCCAGTCCCAGTCTCTCCCCCTGGCTAGTCCCAATCCTAGTATCTCCCTCTGTCCATTCTCCGTCTCTCCCCCGTCCAGTCTCAGTGCCTCCCTCTGTCCAGTCTCAGTCTCTCCCTCTGTCCAGGCACAGTCTCTCCCTTTGTCCACTCCCAGTCTCAGTCTCTCACTCCGTCCAGTCTCAGTCTCTCCCCCTGTCCCATCCCAGTCTCCCCCTCTGTCCAATCCCAATTTCTCCCCCTGTCCAGTCCCAGTCTCACCCTCTGTCCGGTCTCAGTCTCTCCCACTGTCCAGTCTCAATCCCTCTGTCCAGTCCCAGTTTTTCACTCTGTCCATCCCAGTACCTCACTCTGTCCAGTCACAGTCTCTCTCCTGTCCAGTCCCAGAATCTCCCTATGTCCAGTATCTGTCTCTCCCCCTGTCCAGTCCCAGTCCAAGTCTCTCCCTCTGTCCAGTCTCAGTCTCTCCCTCTGTCCAGTCTCAGTCTCTCCCTCTGTCCAGTTCCAGTCTATCCCCATGTCCAGTCTTAGTCTCTCCCTCTGTCCAGTCTCTGTCTCTCCACCATCCAGTCCTAATCTCTCCCTCTGTCCAGTCCCAGTCTCTGTTTCTCCCTCTGTCCAATCGCAGTATCTCCCTCTGTCCAATCCCAGTCTCTCCCCCCGTGTGCAGTCTCCACTCTCCCCCTTGTCCAGTCTCAGTCTCTCCCCCATCCAGTCCCAGTCTCTCCCTCTGTCCAGTCCCAGTCTCTACCCCTGTCCAGTCTCAGTCTCTCCCCCATCCACTCCCAGTATCTCACTCTATCCAATTCCAGTCTCTCCCTCTGTCCAGTCCCAATCTCTCCCCCTGTCCAGTCTCAGTGTCTACCTTGTCCACTCTCAGTCTATCCCTCTGTCCAGCCCCAGTCTCTCTCTCTGTCCAGTCCCAGTCCCAATCTCTCCCTCTGTCCAGTCCCAATCTCTCCCCCTGTCCAGTCTCAGTGTCTACCTTGTCCACTCTCAGTCTCTCCCTCTGTCCAGTCCCAGTCCCAATCTCTCCCTCTGTCCAGTCCCACTCTCTCCCTCTGTCCAGTCTCAGTCTCAGTCTCTCACTCTGTCCAATCCCAGTCTCTCCCCCTGTCCTGTCCCAGTCTCTTCCCTGTCCAGTCCCAGTCTCTCCCTCTGTCCCATCCCAGTCTCTGTCTCTCCCTCTCTCCAATCCCAGTCCCTCCCCTGTCCAGTCTTAGTCTCTCCCCCGTACAGTCCCTGTCCCAGTCTCCCCCTCTGTTCAGTCTCAGTCTCTCCCCCTGTCCAGTCACAATCTCTCCCTCTGTCCAGTCCCAGTCCCAGTCTCCCCCTCTATCCAGTCACGGTCTCTCCCTGTGTCCAGTCCCAGTCTCTCCCCCTGTCCAGTCTCAGTCTGCCCCTCTGTCCAGTCTCAGTCTCTCCCTCTGTCCAGTCCCAGTCTCTCCCTTTGTCCAGTCCCAGTATCTCCCTCTGTCCAGTCTCAGTCTCTCACTCCGTCCAGTCTCAGTCTCTCACTCGGTCCAGCCCAGTCTCAGTCTCTCACTCTGTCCATCCTCGGTCTCTCCCTCTGTCCAGTCTCTGTCTCTGTTTCTCCCTCTGTCCAATCCCAGTCTCTCCCCCTTGTCCAGTTCCAGTCTCTCCCCCGTCCAGTCCCAATCTCTCCCTCTGTCCAGTCCCAGTCTCTGTTTCTCCCTCTGTCCAATCCCAGTCTCTCCCCCTTGTCCAGTTCCAGTCTCTCCCCCGTCCAGTCCCAATCTCTCCCTCTGTCCAGTCCCAGTCTCTGTTTCTCCCTCTGTCCAGTCCCAATCTCTCCCTCTGTCCAGTCTCAGTCTCTCCCTCTGTCCAGTCCCAGTCTCAGTCTCTCACTCTGTCCATCCTCGGTCTCTCCCTCTGTCCAGTCTCTGTCTCTCCCTTGTCCAGTTCCAGTCTCTCCCTTTGTCCAGTCCCAGTCTCAGTCTCTCACTCTGTCCAGTCCCAGTCTCTCCCTCTGTCCAGTCCCAATCTCTGTCTCTCCCTCTGTCCAATGCCAGCCTCGTTCTCTCACTCTGTGCAGTCTCAGTGTCTCCCCCTGTCCAGTCCCAGTCCCAGTCTCCCCCTCTGTCCATTCTCAACCTCTCCCCCTGTCCAGCCTCAGTCTCTCCCTCTGTCCAGTCTCAGTTTCTCCCTCTGTCCAGTCCCAGTCTCAGTCTCTCACTCTGTCCATTCTCGGTCTCTCCCTCTGTTCAGTCTCTGTCTCTCCCTTGTGCAGTTCCAGTCTCTCCCCCATCCAGTCCCAATCTCTCCCTCTGTCCAGTCCCAGTCTCAGTCTCTCCCTTTGTCCAGTCCCAGTCTCTCCCTTTGTCCACTCCCAGTCTCAGTCTCTCCCTCTGTCCAGTCTCAGTCTCCCCCTCTGTCCAGTCCCAGTCTCTCCCTCTGTCTAATCCCAGTTTCTGTCTCTCCCTCTGTCCAATCCCAGTCTCTCCCCTGTCCAATCCCAGTCTCTCCCCCTGTCCCAGCCCAGTCTCTCCCTCTGTCCAATCCCAATCTCTGCCCCTGTCCAGTCTCAGTCTCTCCATCTGTCCAGTCCCAGTCTCACCCTCTGTCCGGGCTCAATCTCTCCCACAGTCCAGTCTCAGTCCCTCTGTCCAGTCCCAGTTTTTCACTCTGTCCAGTCCCAGTATCTCCCTCAGCCCAGTCTCAGTCTCTCCCTCTGTCCAGTCCCAGTCTCTCCCTCTGTCCAGTCTTAGTCTCTCCCCCTGTCCAGTCTCAGTCTCTCCCTCTTTCCAGTCCCAGTCTCAGTCTCTCCCTCTGTCCAGTCTCAGTCTCTCTCCCCTTGTCCAGTCTAAGTCTCTCCCTCCGTCCAGTCCCAGTCTCAGTCTCTCCCTCTGTCCAGTCCCAGTTTCAGTCTCTCCCTCTGTCCAGTCCCAGTTTCAGTCTCTCACTCTGTCCATTCTCGGTCTCTCCCCCGTCCAGTCCCAATCTCTTCCTCTGTCCAGTCCCAGTCTCCGTTTCTCCCTCTGTCCAATCCCAGTTTCTCCCTCTATCCAGACCCAGTCTCTCCCCCTGTCCAGTCCCAGTCTTTTCCTGTGTCCAGTCTCAGTCTCTCCCTTGTCCAGACCCAATCTCTCCCCCTGTTCTGTCTCAGTGTCTCCCTCTGTCCAGTCCCAGTCTCAGTCTCTCACTCTGTCCAATCTCGGTCTCTCCCTCTGTTTAGTCTCTGTCTCTCCCTTGTGCAGTTCCAGTCTCTCCCCCATCCAGTCTCAGTCTCTCTCTCTGTCCCATCCCAGTCTCTCCCTCTGTCCAGTCCCAGTCTCAGTCTCTCACTCTGTCCATTCTCGGTCTCTCCCTCTGTTTAGTCTCTGTCTCTCCCTTGTGCAGTTCCAGTCTCTCCCCCATCCAGTCTCAGTCTCTCCCTCTGTCCAATCCCAATCTCTGCCCCTGTCCATTCTCAGTCTCTCCATCTGTCCAGTCCCAGTCTCACCCTCTGTCCGGGCTCAATCTCTCCCACAGTCCAGTCTCAGTCCCTCTGTCCAGTCCCAGTATCTCCCTCTTTCCAGTTCCAGTCTTTCCCCGGTCCAGTCCCAGTCTCGGTCTCTCCCTCTGTCCATTCTCGGTCTCTCCCTCTGCCCAGTATCTGTCTCTCCCCCTGTCCAGTCTCAGTCTCTCCCTCTGTCCAGTCCCAGTCTCAGTCTCTCACTCTGTCCATTCTCGGTCTCTCCCTCTGTCCATTCTCGGTCTCTCCCTCTGTCCAGTCTCAGTCTCTCCCTCTGTCCAGTCCCAGTCTCAGTCTCTCACTCTGTCCATTCTCGGTCTCTCCCTCTGTCCAGTCTCAGTATCTCCATCTGTCCAGTCTCAGTCTCTCCCTCTGTCCAGTCCCAGTCTCAGTCTCTCACTCTGTCCATTCTCGGTCTCTCCCTCTGTCCAGTCTCTGTCTCTCCCTTGTCCAGTTCCAGTCTCTCCCCCGTCCGGTCCCAATCTCTCCCTCTGTCCAGTCCCAGTCTCTGTTTCTCCCTCTGTCCAATCCCAGTCTCTCCCCTGTCCAGTGCCAATCTCTCCCCCTGTCCAGTCCCAGACTCTCCCCTGTCCAGACCCAGTATCTCCCTCTGTCCAGTCCCAATCTCTCCCTCTGTCCAGTCTCAGTCTCTCCCTCTGTCCAGTCCCAGTCTCAGTCTCTCACTCTGTCCAGACCCAATCTTAGTCTCTCACTCAGTCCAATCCCAATCTCTCCCCCTGACCAGTCTCAGTCTCTCCCACAGTCCAGTCTCAGTCCCTCTGTCCAGTCCCAGTTTTTCACTCTGTCCAGTCCCAGTCTCTCCCTCTGTCCAGTCCCAGTCTCTGTCTCTCCCCCTGTCCAGTCCCAGACCGAATCTCTCACTCTGTCCAGTCTCAGTCTATCCCTCTGTCCAGTCTCAGTCTCTCCCTTGTCCAGTCCGAGTCTCTCCCCCTGTCCAGTCCCAGTCTCTCCCTCTGTCCAATCCCAGTCTCTACCCCTGTCCAGTCTCAGTCTCTCCCCCTGTCCAGTCCCTGTCTCTCCCTCTGTCCAGTCCCAGTCCCAGTATCTCCCTCTGTCCAGTCCCAGTCTCTCCCTTTGTCCAGTCCCAGTCTCAGTCTCTCCCTCTGTCCAGTCTTAGTCTCTCCCCCTGTCCAGTCTCAGTCTCAGTCTCTCCCCCTGTCCAGTCCCTGTCTCTCCCTCTGTCCAGTCTCAGTCTCTCCCTCTGTCCAGTCCCAGTATCTACCTCTGTCCAGTCTCAGTCTCTCCCCCTGTCCAGTCCCTGTCTCTCCCTCTGTCCAGTCTCAGTCTCTCCCTCTGTCCAGTCCCAGTATCTACCTCTGTCCAGTCTCAGTCTCTCCCCCTGTCCAGTCCCTGTCTCTCCCTCTGTCCAGTCCCAGTCCCAGTATCTCCCTCTGTCCAGTCCCAGTCTCTCCCTTTGTCCAGTCCCAGTCTCAGTCTCTCCCTCTGTCCAGTCTTAATCTCTCCCCCTGTCCAGTCTCAGTCTCAGTCTCTCCCTCTGTCCAGTCTCAGTCTCTCCCTCTGTCCAGTTCCAGTCTTTCCCCATGTCCAGTCCCAATCTCTCCCTCTATCCAGTCCCAGTCTCAGTCTCTCCCTCTGTCCATTCTCGTTCTCTCCCTCTGTCCAATCCCAGTCTCTCCCCCTGTCCAGCCTCAGTCTCTCCCTTTGTCGAGTCTCAGTCACACCCTCTGTCCAGTCCCAGTCTGTCCCTCTGTCCCGTCCAAGTCTCTCCCTCTGTCCAGTCTCAGTCTCTCCGTCTGTCCAGTCTCAGTCTCTCCCTCTGCCCAATCCCAGCCTCTCCCCCTGTCCAATCCAAGTCTCTCCCCCTGTCCAATCCCAGTCTCTCCCCCTATTGAATGCCAATCTCTCCCCCTGTCCAGTCCCAGACTCTCCCCTGTCCAGACCCAGAATCTCCCTCTGTCCAGTCTCAGTCTCTCCCTCTGTCCAGTCCCAGTCTCTTCCTTTGTCCAGCCCCAGTCTCAGTCTCTCCCTCTGTCCAGTCCCAGTCTCAGTCTCTCACTCTGTCCATTCTCGGTCTCTCGCCCTGTCCAGTCCCAGTCTCTCCCTCTGTCCAGTCCCAGTCTCTCCCCCTGTCCAGTCTCAGTCTCTCCCTCTGTCCAGTCCCAATCTCTGTCTCTCCCTCTGTCCAATGCCAGCCTCGTTCTCTCACTCTGTGCAGTCTCAGTGTCTCCCCCTGTCCAGCCTCAGTCTCTCCCTCTGTCCAGTCTCAGTTTCTCCCTCTATCCAGTCCCAGTCTCAGTCTCTCACTCTGTCCATTCTCGGTCTCTCCCTCTGTTCAGTCTCTGTCTCTCCCTTGTGCAGTTCCAGTCTCTCCCCCATCCAGCCCCAATCTCTCCCTCTGTCCAGTCCCAGTTTCAGTCTCTCACTCTGTCCATTCTCAGTCTCTCCCTCTGTCCAGTCCCAGTTTCAGTCTCTCACTCTGTCCATTCTCGGTCTCTCCCCCGTCCAGTCCCAATCTCTTCCTCTGTCCAATCCCAGTCTCTGTTTCTCCCTCTGTCCAATCCCAGTTTCTCCCTCTATCTAGACCCAGTCTCTCCCCCTGTCCAGTCCCAGTCTTTTCCTGTGTCCAGTCTCAGTCTCTCCCTTGTCCAGACCCAATCTCTCCCCCTGTTCTGTCTCAGTGTCTCCCTCTGTCCAGTCCCAGTCTCAGTCTCTCACTCTGTCCATTCTCGGTCTCTCCCTCTGTTCAGTCTCTGTCTCTCCCTTGTGCAGTTCCAGTCTCTCCCCCATCCAGCCACAATCTCTCCCTCTGTCCAGTCCCAGTTTCAGTCTCTCACTCTGTCCATTCTCAGTCTCTCCCTCTGTCCAGTCCCAGTTTCAGTCTCTCACTCTGTCCATTCTCGGTCTCTCCCCCGTCCAGTCCCAATCTCTTCCTCTGTCCAGTCCCAGTCTCAGTCTCTCACTCTGTCCATTCTCGGTCTCTCCCTCTGTTCAGTCTCTGTCTCTCCCTTGTGCAGTTCCAGTCTCTCCCCCATCCAGCCCCAATCTCTCCCTCTGTCCAGTCCCAGTTTCAGTCTCTCACTCTGTCCATTCTCAGTCTCTCCCTCTGTCCAGTCCCAGTTTCAGTCTCTCACTCTGTCCATTCTCGGTCTCTCCCCCGTCCAGTCCCAATCTCTTCCTCTGTCCAATCCCAGTCTCTGTTTCTCCCTCTGTCCAATCCCAGTTTCTCCCTCTATCTAGACCCAGTCTCTCCCCCTGTCCAGTCCCAGTCTTTTCCTGTGTCCAGTCTCAGTCTCTCCCTTGTCCAGACCCAATCTCTCCCCCTGTTCTGTCTCAGTGTCTCCCTCTGTCCAGTCCCAGTCTCAGTCTCTCACTCTGTCCATTCTCGGTCTCTCCCTTGTCCAGACCCAATCTCTCCCCCTGTTCTGTCTCAGTGTCTCCCTCTGTCCAGTCCCAGTCTCAGTCTCTCACTCTGTCCATTCTCGGTCTCTCCCTCTGTTCAGTCTCTGTCTCTCCCTTGTGCAGTTCCAGTCTCTCCCCCATCCAGCCCCAATCTCTCCCTCTGTCCAGTCCCAGTTTCAGTCTCTCCCTCTGTCCAGTCCCAGTCTCAGTCTCTCACTCTGTCCATTCTCGGTCTCTCCCTCTGTTTAGTCTCTGTCTCTCCCTTGTGCAGTTCCAGTCTCTCCCCCATCCAGTCCCAATCTCTCCCTCTGTCCAGTCCCAGTCTCTCCCTTTGTCCAGTCCCAGTCTCACCCTCTGTCCGGGCTCAACCTCTCCCACAGTCCAGTCTCAGTCCCTCTGTCCAGTCCCAGTTTTTCACTCTGTCCAGTCTCAGTCTCTCCCTCTGTCCAGTCCCAGTCTCAGTCTCTCACTCTGTCCATTCTCAGTATCTCCCTCTGTCCAGTCTCAGTCTCTCCATCTGTCCAGTCCCAGTCTCAGTCTCTCACTCTGTCCATTCTCGGTCTCTCCATCTGTCCATTCTCGGTCTCTCCCCCTGTCCAGTCTCAGTCTCTCCCTCTGTCCAGTCCCAGTCTCAGTCTCTCACTCTGTCCATTCTCAGTCTCTCCCTCTGTCCAGTCCCAGTCTCTGTTTCTCCCTCTGTCCAATCCCAGTCTCTCCCCCTGTCCAATCCCAGTCTCTCCCCCTGTCCAATGCCAATCTCTCCCCCTGTCCAGTCCCAGACTCTCCCCTGACAAGACCCAGTCTCTCCCTCTGTCCAGTCGCAGTCTCAGTCTCTCACTCTGTCCAGACCCCATCTCAGTCTCTCACTCTGTCCAATCCCAATCTCTCCCCCTGACCAGTCTCAGTCTCTCCCACAGTCCAGTCTCAGTCCCTCTGTCCAGTCCCAGTCTCTCCCTCTGTCCAGTCCCAGTCTCTGTCTCTTCCCCTGTCCAGTCCCAGACCCAATCTCTCACTCTGTCCAGTCTCAGTCTATCCCTCTGTCCAGTCTCAGTCTCTCCCTTGTCCAGTCCGAGTCTCTCCCCCTGTCCAGTCCCAGTCTCTCCCTCTGTCCAGTCCCAGTCTCTCTCCCCTTGTCCAGTCTCAGTCTCTCCCTCTGTCCAGTCCCAGTCTCAGTCTCTCCCTCTGTCCAGTCTCTGTCTCTCCCTTGTCCAGGTCCAGACTCTCCCCCATCAAGTCCCAATCTCTCACTCTGTCCAGTCCCAGTCTCTGTTTCTCCCCCTGTCCAGTCCCAGACTCTCCCCTGTCCAGACCCAGTCTCTCCCCCTGTCCAATCCCAGTCTCTCCCCCTGTCCAATGCCAATCTCTCCCCCTGTCCAGTCCCAGACTCTCCCCTGTCCAAACTCAGTCTCTCCCTTTGTCTAGTGCCAATCCCAGTCTCTCCCCCTGTCCAATCCCAGACCCTCCCCTGTCCAAACTCAGTCTCTCCCTTTGTCTAGTGCCAATCCCAGTATCTCCCTCTGTCCAGTGCCAGTCTCTGCCTCTGTCCAGTCCCAGTCTCTCTCCCCTTGTCCAGTCTCAGTCTCTCACTCTGACCAGACCCAGTGTCTCACTCTGTCCATTCCCTGTATCTCACTCAGTCCAATTCCAGTCTCGCCCCCTGTCCAGACCCAGCTTCTCCCTCTGTCCAGTATTTGTCTCTCCCCCTATCCAGTCCCAGTCTCTGTCTCTCCATCCCTCTGTCCAGTCTCAGTCTCTCCCTCTGTCCATTCTCTGTCTCTCCCTCTGTCCAGTCTCTGTCTCTCCCTTGTCCAGTTCCAGTCTCTCCCCCGTCCAGTCCCAATCTCTCCCTCTGTCCAGTCCCAGTCTCTGTTTCTCCCTCTGTCCAATCCCAGTCTCTCCCCCTGTCCAATCCCAGTCTCTCCCCCTGTCCAGTGCCAATCTCTCCCCCTGTCCAGTCCCAGACTCTCCCCTGTCCAGACCCAGTATCTCCCTCTGTCCAGTCCCAATCTCTCCCTCTGTCCAGTCCCAGTCTCTCCCTCTGTCCAGTCCCAGTCTCAGTCTCTCACTCTGTCCTGACCCAATCTCAGTCTCTCACTCTGTCTAGTCTGAGTCTCTCACTCTGTCCAATCCCAATCTCTCCCCCTGACCAGTCTCAGTCTCTCCCACAGTCCAGTCTCAGTCCCTCTGTCCAGTCCCAGTTTTTCACTCTGTCCAGTCCCAGTCTCTCCCTCTGTCCAGTCCCAGTCTATCCCTCTGTCCAGTTCCAGTCTCAGTCTCTCCCACTGTCCAGTCGCAGACCCAATCTCTCCCTCTGTCCAGTCTCAGTCTCTCCCTCTGTCCAGTCCCAGTCTCAGTTTCTCCCTCTGTCCAGTCCGAGTCTCAGTCTCTCCCCTTGTCCAGTCTCAGTCTGTCCCTCTGTCCAGTCTCTGTCTCTCCCTTGTCCAGTCCGAGACTCTCCCCCTGTCCAGTCCCAGTCTCTCCCTCTGTCCAGTCCCAGTCTCTCTCCCCTTGTCCAATCTCAGTCTCTCCCTCTGTCCAGTCTCTGTCTCTGCCTTGTCCAGTCCGAGTCTCTCCCATGTCCAGTCCCAGTCTCTATCCCTGTCCAGTCCCAGTCTCTCTCCCCTTGTCCAGTCTCAGTCTCTCCCTCTGTCCAGTCTCAGTCTCAGTCTCTCACTCTGTCCATTCTCGGTCTCTCCCTCTGTCCAGTCTCTGTCTCTCCCTTGTCCAGTTCCAGACTCTCCCCCGTCCAGTCCCAATCTCTCCCTCTGTCCAGTCCCAGTCTCTGTTTCTCCCTCTGTCCAATCCCAGACTCTCCCCCTGTCCAATCCCAGTCTCTCCTTCTGTCCAATGCCAATCTCTCCCCCTGTCCAGTCCCAGACTCTCCCCTGTCCAGACCCAGTCTCTCCCCCTGTCCAATCCCAGTCTATCCCCCTGTCCAATGCCAATCTCTCCCCCTGTCCAGTCCCAGACTCTCCCCTGTCCAAACTCAGTCTCTCCCTTTGTCTAGTGCCAATCCCAGTATCTCCCTCTGTCCAGTGCCAGTCTCTCCCTCTGTCCAGTACCAGTCTCTCTCCCCTTGTCCAGTCTCAGTCTCTCACTCTGACCAGACCCAGTCTCTCACTCTGTCCAATCCCAGCCTCTCCCCCTGTCCGGTCCCAGTCTCTCCCCCTGTCCAGTCCCAGACTCTCCCCTGTCCAGACCCAGCATCTCCCTCTGTCCAGTCTCAGTCTCTCCCTCTGTCCAGTCCCAGTCTCAGTCTATCCCTCTGTCCAGTCTCAGTCTCTCCCTTGTCCAGTCCGAGTCTCTCCCCCTGTCCAATCCCAGTCTCTCTCCCTGTCCAGACCCAGTCTCTCCCTGTGTCCAGTCCCTGTATCTCACTCAGTCCAATTCCAGTCTCTCCCCCTGTCCAGTCCCAGACTCTCCCCTGTCCAGACCCAGTATCTCCCTCTGTCCAGTCTCAGTCTCTCCCTCTGTCCAGTCCCAGTCTCAGTCACTCACTCTGTACAGTCTCAGTCTCTCCCTTGTCCAGTCCGAGTCTCTCCCTCTGTCCATTCTCGGTCTCTCCCTCTGTCCAGTCTCTGTCTCTCCCTTGTCCAGTTCCAGACTCTCCCCCGTCCAGTCCCAATCTCTCACTCTGTCCAGTCCCAGTCTCTGTTTCTCCCTCTGTCCAATCCCAGACTCTCCCCCTGTCCTATCCCAGTCTCTCCTTCTGTCCAATGCCAATCTCTCCCCCTGTCCAGACCCAGTCTCTCCCCCTGTCCAATCTCAGTCTCTCCCTTTGTCCAGTCCCAGTCTCAGTTTCTCCCTTGTCCACTCTCAGTCTCTCCCTCTGTCCAGTTCCAGTCTCTCCCCCATCCAGTCCCAGTCTCTCCCTCTGTCCAGTCCAATCTCTCCCTCTGTCCAGTTCCAGTCTCTTCCCCGTCCAGTCCCAATCTCTCCCTCTGTCCAGTCCCAATCTCTGTTTCTCCCTCTGTCCAAACCCGGTCTCTCCCCCTGTCCAATCCCAGTCTCTCCCCCTGTCCAATGCCAATCTCTCCCCCTGTCCAGTCCCAGACTCTCCCCTGTCCAAACTCAGTCTCTCCCCCTGTCCAATCCCAGACTCTCCCCTGTCCAAACTCAGTCTCTCCCTTTGTCTAGTGCCAATCCCAGTATCTCCCTCTGTCCAGTGCCAGTCTCTCCCTCTGTCCAGTCCCAGTCTCTCTCCCCTTGTCCAGTCTCAGTCTCTCCCTCTGTCCAGTCCCAGTCTCAGTCTCTCACTCTGTCCAGACCCAGTCTCTCACTCTGTCCAGTCCCAGCCTCTCCCCCTGTCCAATCCAAGTCTATCCCTCTCTCCAATCCCAGTCTCTCCTCCTGTCCAATGCCAATCTCTCGCCCCCTGTCCAGTCCCAGACTCTCCCCTGTCCAGACCCAGTATCTCCATTCTGTCCAGTCTCAGTCTCTCCCTCTGTCCAGTCTCAGTCTCTCCCTTGTCCAGTCCGAGTCTCTCCCCCTGTCTAGTCCCTATCTCCCTCTGTCCAGTATCTGTCTCTCCCCCTGTCCAGTCCCAGTCCCAGTCTCTCCCTCTGTACAGTCCCAGTCTCTCCCTCTGTCCATTCCCAGTCTCAGTCTCTCCCTTGTCCAGTCCCATTCTCTTTCTCTCCCTCTGTCCAGTCCCAGTATCTCCCCCGTCCAGTCTCAGTCTCTCCCCCTGTCCAGTCTCAGTCTCTCACTCTGTCCAGACCCAGACTCACCCTCTGTCCGGTCTCAGTCTCTCCCACTGTCCAGTCGAGTCCCAGTATCTCCCTCTGTCTTGTCTCAGTGTCTCCCTCTGTCCAGTCCCAGCCTCTCACTTTGTCCAGTCCCAGTTTCAGTCTCTCCCTCTGTACAGTCCCAGTCTCAGTCTCTCACTCTGTCCAGTCTCAGTCTCTCCCCCTGTCCAAACCCAGTCTCTCCCCCTGTCCAGTCCGAGTCTCTCCCCCTGTCCAGTCCCAGTCTCTCCCACTGTCCAGTCTCAGTCTCTCCCTCTGTCCAGTCCCAGTCCCAGTCTCTCCCCCTGTCCAGTCCCAGACTCTCCCCTGTCCAGACCCAGTCTCTCCCTCTGTCCAGTCCCAGTCCCAGTCTCTCCCCCTGTCCAGTCCCAGACTCTCCCCTGTCCAGTCCCAGTCTCTCCCTCTGTCCAGTCTCAGTCTCTCCCTCTGTCCAGTCCCAGTCTCAGTCTCTCACTCTGTTCAGTCTCAGTCTGTCCCTCTGTCCAGTCCGAGTATCTCCCCATGTCCAGTCCCAGTATCTCCCTCTGTCCAGTATCTGTCTCTCCCCCTGTCCAGTCCCAATCTCTGTCTCTCCCTCCCTCTGTACAGTCCCAGTCTCTCCCTCTGTCCAGTCCCAGTCTCAGTTTCTCCCTTGTCCAGTCTCAGTCTCTCCCCCGTTTAGTCCCAGTCTCACCCTCTGTCCGGTCTCAGTCTCTCCCACTGTCCAGTCTCAGTCCCTCTGTCCAGTCCCAGTTTTTCACTCTGTCCAGTCCCAGTATCTCCCTCTGTCCAGTCCCAGTATCTCCCTCTGTCCAGTATCTGTCTCTCCCCCTGTCCAGTCCCAGTCCCAGTCTCTCCCTCTGTCCAGTATCTGTCTCTCCCCCTGTCCAGTCCCAGTCCCAGTCTCTCCCTCTGTCCAGTATCTGTCTCTCCCCCTGTCCAGTCCCAGTCCCAGTCTCTCCCTCTGTCCAGTCCCAGTTTCTCCCTCTGTCCAGTCCCAGTCTCTCCCTCTGTCCAGTCCCAGTCTCTCTCCCCTTGTCCAGTCACAGTCTCTCCCTCTGTCCAGTCTCAGTCTCCCCCTCTGTCCAGTCCCAGTCTCTTTCTCTCCCTCTGTCCAGTCCCAGTCTCTCCCCCTGTCCAGTCTCAGTCTCTCCCCCTGTCCAGTCTCAGTCTCTCCCTTGTCCAGTCTCAGTCTCTCACTCTGTCCAGTCTCAGTCTCTCCCACTGTCCAGTCTCAGTCCCTCTGTCCAGTCCCAGTATCTCACTCGGTCGAGTCCCAGTATCTCCCTCTGTCCTGTCTCAGTGTCTCCCTCTGTACAGTCCTAGTCTTAGTCTCTCCCTCTGTCCAGTCCCAGTCTCAGTCTCTCACTCTGTCCATTCTCGGTCTCTCCCTCTGTCCAGTCTCAGTTTCTCCCTCTGTCCAGTCCCAGTCTTCAACCACCCTCACTCCACCTCATTTCCCACTCTCCAGGTCGCTCTCCCCTCCCCTCCCACAGTGCTCTCTCACCCTCCCCCAATGCCCTCTCCTCCCTCCCCAGTGCCCTCTTCCCCTCCCCCAATGCCCTCTCCTCCCTCCCCAGTGCCCTCTTCCCCTCACCCAATGCCCTCTCCTCCCTCCCCAGTGCCCTCTTCCCCTCCCCCCAAGGCCCTCTACCCTTCCCCATCAGTGCCCATTCCCCCGCCCCCCCCTCAGTTCCCTGTCTGGGGCGGGTACCTGGAGTCCTCGGAATGTCAGGCTTGCTAACCAGCTGATGTAATTCCCTGCCAAGTACAAGACCCTGAGGTGGTCCAGCCCCTCGAAGATGCTGTGGTTGAGATGCTGGATGCGATTTCCGTTCAGAGCTAATTCAACCAGCGAGTGTTGCCGGGACAGAGCACCAGGGTCGATAGTGCTGAGGCTGTTGTTCTGAATGTAGAGGTTCTGGAGTTGGGAGAGGTGGCCAAAGTCCCACTGGCTGATGTGAGTGATGTCATTATCTTGTAAAAATAGTGTCTAACAAAATGAATAAAACCCCGGTCAGCTCAGAGAGACAGAGAGGAAGACAGAGAATGAGAGAGAGAGAGACAGAGACAGAGACAGAGACAGACAGAGAGTCATAAAGTCTTAAGAGTTAGACAGCACAGAAACAGACCATTGGGTCCACCTCACCCATGCCAACCAGCTATCCCAAATGTAACCAGTCCTATTTGCCTGTGGTTGGCCCATATCACTCGAAACCTTTTTTATTCATGCGCCTGTCCAAATGTCTTTCAAAGGTTGTAACTATACCTGCATTTACCACTTACTGTAGCAGCTTGCTCCATACACTCACCACCCTCTGCGCGAAAACGTTGCCTCCCCAGATCCCTTTTAATTCTTTCCCCTCGCACCTTAAAAACATACCCTCTTGTTTGGAATTCACTCGAGGGAAAAAATAACCTTCACAATCAATGCCTATCCATGGTGAGTTCCTGGGGAGTGTGGAGACCTTGGAGTGCGGGTTCATAGCTCCTTGAAAGTGGAGTCGCAGGTAGATAGGAGAGTGAAGAAGATTATAGTCCCTATAGTGTGGAAACAGGCCTTCAGCCAAACAAGTCCATACCGACCCTCCGAAGAGTAACCCATCCAGACTTATTTCCCTCTGACTGATGCACCTAGCACTATGGCCAATTTAACACGGCCAATTCTTGGGACTGTGGGAGGAAACCAGAGCACCCGGAGGAAACCCACACAGACACAGGGAGAATGTGCAAACTCCACACAGTCAGTTGCCTGAGGCTGGAATTGAACCTGGGACCCTGGTGCTGTGAGGCAGCAATGCTAACCACTGAGGCACCATGCCACCTCGTGCTTTCCTTTATTGGTCAGAGTATTGAGTACAGGAGTTGGGAGGTCATGTTGCAGCTGTACAGGATATTGGTTAGGCCACTGTTGGCATATTGCGTGCAATTCTGGTCTCCTTCCTATCAGAAGGATATGGTGAAACTTGAAAGGGTTCAGAAAAGATTTACAAGGATGTTGCCAGGGTTGGAAGATTTGAGCTATAGGGAGAGGCTGAACAGGTTGGGGTTGTTTTCCCTGGAGCGTCGGAGGCTGAGGGGTGACCTCATAGGCGTTTATAAATCATGAGGGGCATGGATAGGATAAATAGACAAAGTCTTTTCCCTGGATGGGGGAGTCCAGAGCTAGAGGACATAGGTTTAGGGTGAGAGGGGAAAAATTTAAAAGGGACCTAAGAGGCAACTTTTTCACACAGAGGGTGGTACGTGTCTGGAATGAGCTGCCAGAGGAAGTGGTGGAGGCTGGTACAATTACAATATTCAAAAAGCTTCTGGATGGGTATATGAATAGGAAGGGTTTGGAGGGATGTGGGCCAGGTGCTGGCAAATGGGACTAGATTAAGTTAGGATATCTGGTCGGCATGGACGGATTGGACCGATGGATCTGTGTCCTTGTGATTTTATAAATCTCTGTAAGGGTACCCCTCAATCTCTTATGTTCCAGGGAAAAAAGTCCCAACCTACCCAACCGCTCCTTATAATTCAAACCCTTCAGTTCCAGTAACATCCTTGTAAATCTTTTCTGAACCCTTTCAAGTTTAAAAACATGTTTCCTGTAGCAGGGAGACCAGAACTGAACTGGTCTAATTGTATTCCAAAAGTGGCTTCACTAATGTCTTGTACAGCTGCAACATGACCTCCCAACTCCTGTACTCAATACTCTGACCAATAAAGGAAAGCATACCAAATGCCTACTTCACTATCCTATCGACCCGCGACTCCACTTTCAAGGAGCTATGAACCTGCATTCCAAGATCTCTTTGTTCAGCAACACTCCCTAGCACCTTACCATTAAGTGTACAAATCCTGCCCTGATTTGTCTTACCAAAATGCAACACCTCACATTTATCTATCTCAGACGTATTCTGCGGAAGGGTCACCAGGCCCGAAACGTTAACTCTGATTTCTCTCCACAGATGCTGCCAGACCTGCTGAGCTTTTCCAGTAATTTCTGTTTTTGTTTCTGATTTCCAGTATCCACAGTTTCTTCAAGTCAGTAAGATCTCAGGTGATCTGATTTTTCCACAATCCCGCCTGATCCCAATAATCTTTCACCGATCTCCCCCTCCCCCACCTCGTGCTCATTGAAAATGTATCCTCCTCTCAGTCAGGAACACTCATAAAGTCATACAATCATAGAGATGTACAGCACGGAAACAGACCCTTCAGTCCAACCCATCCATGCCGATCAGATATCCCAACCCAATCTAGTCCCACCTGCCAGCACCTGGCCCATATCCCTCCAAACTCTTCCTATTCATATACCCATCCAAATGCCTTTTAAATGTTGCAATTGTACCAGCCTTCACCACTTCCTCTGGTACCTTATTCCATACACGTACCACCCTCTGTTTGAAAAAGTTATCCCTTAAGTCTCTTTTATATCTTTCCCCTCTCACTCTAAACCTATGTCCTCTAGTTCTGGACTCCCCGACCTCAGGGAAAAGAATTTGTCTATTTACCCTATCCATGCTCCTCATAATTTTGTAAACCTCTATAAGGTCACCCCTCAGCCTCCGACGCTCCAGGGAAAACAGCCCCAGCCTCTTCAGCCTCTCCCTATAGCTCAAATCCTCCAACCCTGGCAACATCCTTGTAAATCTTTTGTGAACCCTTTCAAGTTTCACAACATCTTTCCGATAGGAAGGAAACCATAATTGCACACAATATTCCAACAGTGGCCTAACCAATGTCCTGTACAGCCACAACATGACCTCCCAACTCCTGTACTCAATACTCCGACCGATAAAGGAAAGCATACCAAACGCCTTCTTCACTATTCTATCTACCTGTGAATCCACTTTCAAGGAGCTATGAACCTGCACTCCAAGGTCTCTTTGTTCAGCAACACACCCTAGGACCTTACCATTAGGTGTATAAGTCCTGCTAAGATTTGCTTTCCCAAAATTCAGCACCTCACATTTATCTGAATTAAACTCCATCTGCCACTTCTCAGCCCATTGGCCCATCTGGTCAAGATCCCATTGTCACCTTAGGTAACCCTCTTGACAGTGACTCTCCTTCTAGTACCTTTTCAGGAAGACCGTTTCAAGGAATCATGACCCTCTGAGAGAAAAAGAATGACCCCATCCCTATCTCAAATGGGTGATCCTGATTTTTAAACAGTGATGCCTTGTTCTACATTCTCCCACAACCTCTCCATATCTGCCCTGACAAGACCCCCCCGAATTTAAATATCTCAATTAAATACCTTTTACTCTTCTAAACTCCAGCAGATACAAGCTCAGCCTGTCCACTCTTTCCTAATAAGGCAACACACCCACTCCAGATATTAGTCTAGCAAACCCTCTCGGAACGGCCTCCAAAGCATCTACATTCTTCCTTAATAATCCGAACAATAATGTCCTAGTACTCCAGATGTGGTCACACCAACGACCTGTGTAACTGAAGTATAATCTCCCCAAATATGCACTCGATTCCTCTTTCATTAAACTTTACCACTCTGTTAGTTTTTGTAATTCATTGCAGTATCTGTACACTAACACTTTTTTGATTCATGCCCTCAGATACCCAGATTCCTCTGCATCTCGGAGCTCTGCAATCTCTCACCGTTTCGATGATGGGCTTCTTTTTTAGCCTTCCTAACTACACTGTGTCTTTGAGTTTCACAGAATCCCTACAGTGTGGAAGCAGGCCATTCGGCCATCAGATCCACACTGACCCTCCTGTTCCTTTGATGCTGCCTGACCTGCTGCGCTTTTCCAGCAACACATTTTTAAGCTACACACTGACCCTCCAAAAGAGCGTCCCATCTGGACCCATCTTCTACCTTTCCCACAGTTAACCCAACCAACATACACAACTCGGGACACTATGGGCAATTTAGCAGGGTCAATCCACCTAACCTGCAATCTTTGGACTGGGAGAGGAAACCCACGCAGACACGGGGAGAACATACACACTCCACACAGACAGTCGCCCGAGGCTGGAATCAAACCCAGGTCCCTGGCGCTGTGAGGCAGCAGTGTTAACCCCTGAGCCAACATGCCACCCCTATATTGTTGAAATGAATTTCACCTCTTGTTACTGACTCCGTGCAAACAGACGTGTGCCAGATGGAATTGCCAAGTCAGTCAGCTGGTGTTACCTGGGTAAAAGCGGGAATATTGGGCGGCACAGCTGTGAGACCAAGAGAGCCACACTCGACTGTTGTACTGTAACAACGACATCCTTCCAGACAGCCCTGGGAGCACAGCACCTGAAGGCTGAGGATGAGAACGGTGATAATGAACTCCATTGGGTCAGTGTGGATCGTCTCTGTGTAAACAAAGGCAGAGAAATTAACTTCTCAGTACATTCTGTCCATCCTTAAAAGGACCCTGCTAACAATCTCATTGTAACCACTCTAAATTCTCAAGATCAGGTCTTGACTGTACATGTCGAGTCATACAGCACAGAAATAGACCCTTCGGTCCAACACGTCCATGCCAAACAGGTTTCCCAAATTAAACCAGGCCTAGTTACCTGTGTTTGGCCCATATCCCTCTAAACCTTTCCTATTAATGTACCTGTCCAAATGTCTATTAAATGCTGTAACTGTACCTGCATCTACCACTCTCCTGGCAGCTCAGATGCTGCCTGACCTGCTGTGCTTTTCCAGCACCACGCTACTGTAGGCTCTGGTTTCCAGCATCTGCAGTCCTTGTTTTTACCTAGCTCATTCCATATACTCACCAACCTCTATATGAAATATTTGCCCCTCAGGTCCCTTTTAATTCTTTCCCCTCTCACCTTTAACCTATACCCTCTAGTTATGAAAGTCCAACAGCGTCCACCTGCTGTGGAAAGACCCACAATACCATTAGGGAGGGAATTCCAGGATTTTGACCCAGCAACAGTGACGGAATGGTGATATATTTCCAAGTCAGGATGGTGAATGGCTTGAAGGGCCTGTGCAGGTGGTGGTGTTCCAGACCTTAGGCCCCTGGTGGTTAAAGTGCGGTCACTTTTGGAGAGGCCTCTATCCCGCCAACCTACATGGGAGTAGGTACAAGGCTTTTGTCCCACCCAGACTCCCTCCCGGTGACCGACTGCCCTTGGATGAGGGGTCACTGTATGTACTCAACAGGTTGTAAACTCCCATTAAAACACTGCAATCCTGAGTACGAGTAGGCCATTTGGCCCCTCAACCATTGAATTCATTGTGAATATGGGGTGACTGAATTCTAACTTTGGGGCGGCACAGTGGCACAGTGGTTAGCATTGCTGCCTCACAGCGCCAGAGACCTGGGTTCAATTCCCGACTCAGGCGATTGACTGTGTGGAGTTTGCACATTCTCCTCGTGTCTGCGTGGGTTTCCTCCCACAGTCCAAAGATGTGCAGGTTAGGTGAATCGGTCATGCTAAATTGCCCATAGTGTTAAGTAAAGGGGTAAATGTTGGGAAATGGGTGGGTTGCGCTTCGGCGGGTCGGTGTGGACTTGTTGGGCCGAAGGGCCTGTTTCCACACTGTAAGTAATCTAATCTAATCTAATAACCTCACCTCCACGAGACTGGGCCCAGCAGTACAGGCAAGAAATTGCCAGTGGGGACACAGCACAGACAGAGCAACAAGGGATCTTAAAGAGGTCAAAGTCTCCCACTTCAGGAGCCTGAGGCCTTAGAAAACAAGGGCTTGGGGCCTACTAGATAGAGAGAGATCTCTCTACAAACTTGTGGGCAGAGATTACTGGGGAAACTCACCCTTCTGTGACTAATGGGTGCTGGAGGGCATCATCAGTTAGGATAATGATATTAGGATTCAGTAGTTAAGTTTCTGTTTGTTTTTTTTTGTGTTTGTGTTTGCTCTCTGGAAAGGGCTGTTTTATTTTTCTTTCATATAGATTTTGGACGCCTTAGAAAGAGCCATGGGTTTTTGTTATTTCAGCCCTGTAGTGTCCCTGCCTCAGGTGTGCTTGATGGGGCTTTGACTGGGTCAGGGAAGGTTTATTTTACTTTTGGACCCTTTGGTGTCCCTACCCCGAGAGTGGCTGGTGGGGACGGAGTCAGGGGAAAGCCAGTTTTTGTTTATTTATTCATTATCCTTTTCCAGAATCGAAGGGACTTTATGCTTGTTTCAAAAATCAAGGAAACTTTCTATTTACATACAGAGTAGAGAAAACCTTACTCTGTAGTTTATTCAGCGCTGTCCCTATCCCAGGGTGTCTGATGGGGGTAGGGTCAGGAGGGTCTTGAACTTTTTGTTCGTAACTTTTCATTTAAAATACAAGAGGACACTCACCACGTCCTGGGGACTAACTTGCACACAGTGGCTCAGTGGTTGGCACTGCTGCCTCACAGTGCCAGGGACTCGTGTGCGATTCTAGCCTCGGGTAACTGGGGAGTTTGCACATCTCCCCGTGTCTGTTCAGGTTTCCTCTGGGTGCTCCGGTTTCCTCCCACAATCGAAAGATGTGCAGGTTAGGTGGATTGGCCATGCTCAAGTACCCATATTGCCCAGGGATATGTAGGCTAGGTGGGTTAGCCCTGGGAAATACAGAAATAGGTAAAAACAATGACTGCAGATGCTGGAAACCAGATTCTGGATTCGTGGTGCTTGAAGAGCACAGCAGTTCAGGCAGCATCCGACGAGCTTTGAAATCGACGTTTCGGGCAAAAGCCCTTCATCAGGAATAAAGGCAGTGAGCCTGAAGGGTGGAGAGATAAGCTAGAGGAGGGTAGGGGTGGGGAGAAAGTAGCATAGAGTACAATGGGTGAGTGGGGGAGGGGATGAAGGTGATAGGTCAGGGAGGAGAGGGTGGAGTGGATAGGTGGAAAAGAAGATAGGCAGGTAGGACAAGTCCGGACAAGTTATGGGGACAGTTACTGAGCTGGAAGTTTAGAACTAGGGTGAGGTGGGGGAAGGGGAAATGAGGAAACTGTTGAAGTCCACATTGATGCCCTGGGGTTGAAGTGTTCCGAGGCAGAAGATGAGGCGTTCTTCTTCCAGGCGTCTGGTGGTGAGGGAGCGGCGGTGAAGGAGGCCCAGGACCTCCATGTCCTCGGCAGAGTGGGAGGGGGAGTTGAAATGTTGGGCCACGGGGCGGTGTGGTTGATTGGTGCGGGTGTCCCGGAGATGTTCCCTAAAGCGCTCTGCTAGGAGGCGCCCAGTCTCCCCAATGTAGAGGAGACCACATCGGGAGCAACGGATACAATAAATGATATTAGTGGATGTGCAAGTGGATGTGGAAGGCTCCTTTAGGGCCTTGGATAGAGGTGAGGGAGGAGGTGTGGGCACAGGTTTTACAGTTCCTGCAGTGGCAGGGGAAAGTGCCAGGATTGGAGGGTGGGTTGTTTGGGGGCGTGGACCTGACCAGGTAGTCGCGGAGGGAACGGTCTTTGCGGAAGGCGGAAAGGGGTGGGGAGGGAAATATATCCCTGGTAGTGGGGTCTGTTTGGAGGTGGCGGAAATGTCAGCAGATGATTTGGTTTATGCAAAGGTTGGTAGGGTGGAAGGTGAGCACCAGGGGCGTTCTGTCCTTGTTACGGTTGGAGGGGTGGGGACTGAGGGCGGAGGTGCGGGATGTAGATGAGATGCATTGGAGGGCATCTTTAACCACGTGGGAAGGGAAATTGCGGTCTCTAAAGAAGGAGGCCATCTGGTGTGTTCTGTGGTGGAACTGGTCCTCCTGGGAACAGATCTGGCGGAGGCGGAGGAATTGGGAATACGGGATGGCATTTTTGCAAGAGATAGGGTGGGAAGAGGTGTAATCCAGGTAGCTGTGGGAGTCGGTGGGTTTGTAAAAAATGTCAGTGTCAAGTCGGTCGTCATTAATGGAGATGGAGAGGTCCAGGAAGGGGAGGGAGGTGTCAGAGATGGTCTAGGTAAATTTAAGGTCAGGGTGGAATGTGTTGGTGAAGTTGATTAATTGCTCAACCTCCTCGTGGGAGCACGAGGTGGCGCCAATGCAGTCATCAATGTAGCGGAGGAAGAGGTGGGGAGTGGTGCCGGTGTAATTACGGAAGATCAACTGTTCTACGGAGCCAACAAAGAGACAGGCATAGCTGGGACCCATACGTGTGCCCATGGCTACGCCTTTGGTCTGGAGGAAGTGGGAGGATTCAAAGGAGAAATTGTTAAGGGTGAGGACCAGTTCGGCCAAACGAATGAGAGTGTCAGTGGAAGGGTACTGTTGGGGACGTCTGGAGAGGAAAAAATGGAGGGCTTGGAGGCCCTGGTCATGGCGGATGGAGGTGTAGAGGGATTGGATATCCATGGTGAAGATAAGGCGTTGGGGGCCGGGGAAACGGAAGTCTTGGAGGAGGTGGAGGGCGTGGGTGGTGTCTCAAATGTATGTGGGGAGTTCCTGGACTAGGGGGGATAGGACAGTGTCGAGGTAGGTAGAGATGAGTTCAGTGGGGCAGGAGCATGCTGAGACAATGGGTCGGCCAGTGTGTGCTGAGACAATGCAGAAATAGGGTGAGTGAGATGCTCTTAGGAGGGTTAGTGTAGACTTGATGGGCCAAACGGCCTGATTCCACCCTGTAGCGATTCTATGGTTCCACGTACTTTTGAAATCACTTTATAGTTGACCAGATTTAAAACGAATGTTTCACAGATGACCCATAGATTTCACTTGGAGATCTAACAGTTCTGGTGCAGTCAGCTCACAAACACAAGCTCAGTTTAAAACTTTCACTCCCTCCACCACTGCCACTCAGGAGCAGCGGTGTATACTATCGACAAGATACACTGCAGCAATTCACCAAAGATCCATAGACAGCACCTTCCAAATCCATGACCGCTTCTATCCAAAAGGACAAGGGCAGCAGATACATGGGAACACCACCCCCTGCAAGTCCCCCTCTGAGCCCCTCACCATCCTAACTTGGAAATATATTGCCATTCCTTTACTGTCCCTGAGTTTAAATCCTGGAATTCCCCTCCCTAAGGGCATTGTGGGTCAACCCACAGCAGGTGGACTGCAGTGGTCCAAGAAGGCAGATCACCCCCACCTTCTCTAGGGGCATCTAGGGACGGGCAATAACTGCTGGGCCCAGCCAGGAACACACACATTCAGGAGTGCGAACAGAGACCTGTATATCACTCAACAGCATCCAAATCAAGGCAGATGGTATATGCCCAGAAGCCAAAACATTGAATGTATTCAAGAGGGGTCTAGATATAGCCCTTGGGATGAATGGGATCAAAGGTTATGGGGAGAAAGCAGGGTTAGGTTATTGAGTTGGACGATCAGCCATGATGGTGATGAATGGAAGAGCAGGCTCAAAGGGCTGAATGGCCTCCTCCAGCTCCTATCTCTAATATTTCTATGATTCACACAGGACTGGGCCTACTTCCACTTTACAAAGCACCTCCAGTCTGAGGCATGTCTTTGGTTTCAGTCAAATGTGAAAAGTTTCCACCCACCCGAGGCCACTGGCAGCTGCTTGTTTAACTGACCTCAGCCTTGCTGTTCCTAATGAACCCAGAACTAGTGAGGACTATGAATGCAGAGAGCCACACCCATTCTGTCTGACACACCTGCCACCCTGATCTGATCTTCAATATCGGGCTGGACTTTATTGCGTCCTCAATGTGAGGATGTCGGAAATAGCTGCCTTGCGCCCTGTACCGTAATATTGTCTTTGGGCCATACCTTCATTGAAAGGGTAATGCAGTGTACCAAACATAGACCCACAAGGACAGGAGAATTAATTGAAGCTTTCTCAGTACAATTCTTCTTTAGGTTTGACCATCAGGGGCAGACCCTAGACCGTGATTAACACGGCTGGGGCTGGTCCCAGACCCTGGTTAACACACCGAGGGGCTGGTCCCGGACCCTGGTTAACACACCGAGGGGCTGGTCCCAGACCCTGGTTAACACACCGAGGGGCTGGTCCCGGACCCTGGTTAACACACCGAGGGGCAGACCCCAGACCCTGGTTAACACACCGAGGGGCTGGTCACGGAACCTGGTTAACACACCGAGGGGCTGGTCCCGGACCCTGGTTAACACACCGAGGGGCAGACCCCAGACCCTGGTTAACACACCGAGGGGCAGACCCCAGACCCTGGTTAACACACCGAGGGGCAGGTCCCGGACCCTGGTTAACACACCGAGGGGCAGACCCCAGACCCTGGTTAACACACCGAGGGGCAGACCCCACACCCTGGTTAACACACCGAGGGGCAGACCCCAGACCCTGGTTAACACACCGAGGGGCTGGTCACGGAACCTGGTTAACACACCGAGGGGCTGGTCCCGGACCCTGGTTAACACACCGAGGGGCAGACCCCAGACCCTGGTTAACACACCGAGGGGCAGACCCCAGACCCTGGTTAACACACCGAGGGGCAGGTCCCGGACCCTGGTTAACACACCGAGGGGCAGACCCCAGACCCTGGTTAACACACCGAGGGGCAGACCCCACACCCTGGTTAACACACCGAGGGGCAGACCCCAGACCCTGGTTAACACACCGAGGGGCTGGTCCCGGACCCTGGTTAACACACCGAGGGGCAGACCCCAGACCCTGGTTAACACACCGAGGGGCTGGTCACGGAACCTGGTTAACACACCGAGGGGCTGGTCCCGGACCCTGGTTAACACACCGAGGGGCAGACCCCAGACCCTGGTTAACACACCGAGGGGCAGACCCCAGACCCTGGTTAACACACCGAGGGGCAGGTCCCGGACCCTGGTTAACACACCGAGGGGCAGACCCCAGACCCTGGTTAACACACCGAGGGGCAGACCCCACACCCTGGTTAACACACCGAGGGGCAGACCCCAGACCCTGGTTAACACACCGAGGGGCTGGTCACGGAACCTGGTTAACACACCGAGGGGCTGGTCCCGGACCCTGGTTAACACACCGAGGGGCAGACCCCAGACCCTGGTTAACACACCGAGGGGCAGACCCCAGACCCTGGTTAACACACCGAGGGGCAGGTCCCGGACCCTGGTTAACACACCGAGGGGCAGACCCCAGACCCTGGTTAACACACCGAGGGGCAGACCCCACACCCTGGTTAACACACCGAGGGGCAGACCCCAGACCCTGGTTAACACACCGAGGTGCTGGCCCCGGACCCTGGTACACCGAGGGGCTGGTCCCGGACCCTGGTTAACACACCGAAGGGCAAACCCGGACCCTGGTTAACACACCGAGGGGCAGACCCCAGACCCTGGTTAACACACTGAGGGGCAGACCCCAGACCCTGGTTAACACACCGAGGGGCAGACCCCGGACCCTGGTTAACACACCGAGGGGCTGGCCCCGGACCCTGGTTAACACACCGAGGTGCTGGCCCCAGACCCTGGTACACCGAGGGGCTGGTCCCGGACCCTGGTTAACACACCGAGGGGCAGACCCCGGACCCTGGTTAACACACCGAGGGGCTGGTCCCGGACCCTGGTTAACACACCGAGGTGCAGGCCCCAGACCCTGGTTAACACACCGAGGGGCAGACCCCAGACCCTGGTTAACACACCGAGGTGCAGGCCCCAGACCCTGGTTAACACACCGAGGGGCAGACCCCAGACCCTGGTTAACACATCAGGGGCTGGCCCCAGACTCTGCAGATATTTGGGATGGAGAGCTTGAAAAGGTCTGGCAGAACCCTCTGATAAAGTTTATCTTTCTCCTTGTAAAGAACATTTTCTCTCCAATACAACGTCTGGTCTCAGCTAAAAGTAGAGCTGATCTCCTTACATTGGACAGCAGATACTGTGAATAAACAGCAGGGAGGTAGCTGTATTACAGAGCAGCATGACCACTACAGCAATGATAATGTGTTTGGAGTTGGGGGGAGGTGGGTGGGTGGGGTGGAGGGGGGGTCGGGGGTGGGGAGGGGTGGGGAACGAGTTAGGAGACGGCAGTCTCTCATCAAACTCCATTGGTACTTGATTTTCAGTGCAAGAAAATATTAATGGCATTTTCAAATCTGCGAACACTCCTCCCATGTTGAGTCATTGGGAAGTGTGTAGACATCCCAGGGAGCAAGGGTGGCACTTGTTCAAGGCAAGAGCTTGTGCATCAAGTCATTTCTTTAAACGTGGGAAGTCTGGTGAGCCTCAGATGCCACACAATTGTGGCTGGACAGGAGACACTCCTGCTGTCAGTGCATCAGAAGGGTTTGGACTTGACCCTAGAACTTGACACTAGACAGCATAGGTTTAGGGTGAGAGGGGAAAGATATAAAAGAGACCTGAGGGGCAACCTTTTCATACAGAGGGTGGTGCATGTATGGAATGAGCTGCCAGAGGATGTGGTGGAGGCTGGTACAATTACAGCATCCAAAAGGCATCTGGATGAGTATATAATTAGGAAGGGTTTGGAGGGATATGGGCCGGTTGCTCGCAAATGGGGCTAGATTTGGTTGGGATATCTGGTCAGCATTGACGAGTTGGACCGAAAGGCTGTTTCTGTGCTGTACATCTCTATGACTCTAAGTGGATTTGAGAATCTCAGGGTGTTTCCCCTGGAGAAGAGAGAGTTGAGAGGATGTTTGGTACAATGATGTCACATGATGAAGCCGGTTTCTATTGTCCATCGCTAAGTTACCCAGAGGGCAGTTAAGAGTCAAGCCCATTGCTGTAAGTCTGGAGTCACATGTTGGCCAGACCAGGTAAGGATGGCAGTTTCCTTCCCTGAAGGACGTTAGTGAATCAGATGTTCAAAATCAAGAGAGAAGCAGATTAGGAGAAACAACTCAAGGGAAGCAAGAAGGATGGTGTAGTGTTTCAAACTGACAGAAAAATCAATGACGAGTATTATCCAGGTCCCCAGACCGACAAATCGACAATGGAAAGTCTGTGAGATTGCACACGATCCCAATTTTTTGACAGAAGCAACACAAGTGTGGATAAGTAACTACATTGGGTTGTGTCAGCTGTTTAAAGCACATTTTCCTTTCATAACACTCGGCTCTAATTTGGTTAATGCCAATTTTAATTAATTTGTAACAGTAAAAGTTTTAAGACCGTAACACATAGAAGAAGTAGGCCATTCAGCCCATCACATCTGCTGCATCATTCAGTGTGGTCTTGGCCGATCTGATCATCCTCAACTCCACTTTCCTGCCTTTCCCCCATAACCTTTCACTGATTAAAATCTGTCTGTCTCAGCCTTGAATAAAGTTAATCCTAGCATCGACAGCCATCTGAGGTAAAGAATTCCACAGATGCACACTGTCTCCCCTAACTCAGTCCAGTGATGTGGGATTGATCATTAGCATTCTATATTTGGAGATACCGTGGACAATGTGCACTATGGGACTAGCTCTCCTAACCACGGGCAGAATTTTCCCCGGCTCCACCCCAGTGGGATTGGAGGCCAAGGGGTGGCAGATTCCAATACATTCCCACTGCCAGGGAGTTTTCCCAATGTAATGTTGGGAATCAAGATTGACTGCCTAGTCCAAGGAACAAGTGGAAGCATCTGGAGAACGATGACTGAGAAGCAGCATTCTAACCAGCACAAGAGTCATCTCAACAGGCCTGAAGAAGGGTCACTGGTCTTGAAACTCTGCTTTCTCTCACAGATGCTGCGTTTTTTCAGTAATTTCTGCTTTTGCTTCTGATTTCCAGCATTTTCAGTTCTTTAGTTTTTCATCTCAGTACATCCTGCAAATTGCTGTCTAGTGTTCCCTTCATTAACAACACATTTTATTCTCCTCTTTGTGTCTGCCCACATGTAAGGGGGATTATGTAAGGAGATTTGATCTTTAATTAGTTGAACTATGTACTAACGATTCATAATTGTTTACCTTGTGGCTGACTACTTCAACTTCCCCTCCCACTCTGACAAGGACATGCAAGTCCTGGGCCTCCTCTACCGCCACAAATCCCAGCTACCTGACACCTGGAGGAAAGACACCTCATCTTCTGCCTTTGGACCCTCCAACCACCCAGCATCAATGTCGACTTCACCAATTTCCAGATCTCCCCCCCCCCACCTCATCCCAGATCCAACCCTCCAACTCGGCACTGCCCTCTTGACCTGTCCCACCTGTTCATCTTTGTTCCCACCTACGTGCTCCACCCTCCCCACCGACCAATCACCATTACCCCTCAACCTGCATCTACCTATCGCCTTCTCAGCTACCTTCCCCCTAGAACCACCCCCATCCCCCATTTATCTCTCAGCCCCCTTCCACCCCAAATTCCCGATGAAAGGCTTTTGCCCGAAATGTCGACTCTCCGGCTCCTTGGTTGCTGACTGACCTGCTGCGATTTTCTAGCACTACACCTTTCGACTCTATCTGTAGCTAGAGTCTAATTGCTTGGAATAAATAATAATTTTCATTAAATCCATGCTTTTTACCAATGTGGCTCTGGAAGGTTGATAAATTGAGGAACGCTGTGTACTTTTCAAAAAATAATCTTTAACATTTGTGATGACCCTCAGGGTTCTCCATTACACTCCCCTAGTGAGGAATGATACAATGGTCCTCATTAAGGCCTCCGTTCGAGGTGGTTTTCAGGGCCTCAGCTCTCACTGTGATGGTCAAATCCAGTCCTATGATTCTGATATTCCAGAACAATAAACGGAACAAGATAGAAGCAGCGGACCAGGTTCTCTTCACTCAGCAATCAGCTCACTCTACCTGTCTCTCTCACACAGCGAAACGTTCTTCATTATCATACATCCTCCATCGATATTTTCAGCTCCCGCTGTTCCCCAGGGTCTGAAAAGAGAACTCACCATCCTCTCCCCAACATGTCATTTCTCGGAATTCCAAACTCCCCTGAGGTTTGCTTCCTGTCTCCCGTGGATTTTCCAGACCCTTTGGGGCGTTCATCATTCATTCCCTGGGATTGATTACTGGAGCAAACGTTACCTGTTGTGTTTGGATTACTCCTTCCAACGGATCTGTTACAGGTCATTCTCCCAAACGTGCGTTTTGTCAATGCGAATTCGCTGTAACATGATTGACAAATTGGGGATGCCATTTCGAAAGCACAAACATTTAAAACATGTGTTGGCTGTACAATGATTACATCGCCAACACTTTCAGCGCTATTTCTAAAGTTGTTACAACGTAGCGTTGCACAAGAGCACAACCACCACATTACAGAAGAACTGATTGGACTTTATCACATATTCGCCAGGATGTATGCCTGGATTCCAGATTCTCTTTAACCTATTTCTGGTTAACAAGGATCTGTTCATGGATTCCTTCATCCCTTCCTGTTCCCGTCCCTCCTTGGCCATCACCTTTGAACCACATGAGATTTAAATGATGAAATTGAGTAGAACACAGAGAGAGCGATGGGAAAGGTGAGAGAAGCTGTTCCTTGATTTCAGGAGCGTGATGTGACGGGAGACGCTCCAAGCTCATTTTCCAGGGAACCTTTCAGTCTGTTGGCAACGTCATGCACATCAGGACCTGTCAATCTGAATTATTTCCACCCCACTGTAATCAGGTAATGAGATTTAATCAAAATTCCAGCAGCAAACACGAACTAGCATTGCATACAAATGGAACGCTAGAAATCTTGGCAATGCTGCAATACACTGGACCAATGAAGTGGTTTTGTAATTTGACATAAAACATAGTTTGATAGTTAGATTTATTGTTGTTATGTGTACCAAAATACAGTGAAAAGTGTTGTTTTGCGTGCAACACAGGCAGATCATACCAGAGAAGGTGTATCAGGGTAACAGAACAGAGTGCAGAATACAATGTGGTAAAAACAATGACTGCAGACTTTGCCCGAAACATCGATTTCGAAGCTACTTGGATGCTTCCTGAACTGCTGTGCTCTTCCAGCAGAATACAATGTTACAACCGCAGAGAGAAAGACAGAAAGAGGGATCAGCATTAATATTTGAGAGGTCTGTTCAAAAGTCTGATAATAGTGGGGAAGAAGTTGATCTTGAACATGTTCACACCTGTATTAGATTCATAGAATCATAGAGATGTTCAGCATGGAAACAGACCCTTTGGTCCAAACTGTCCATGCCGACCAAATATCCCAACCCAATCTAATCCCACCTGCCAGCACCCGGCCCATATCCCTCCAAACCCTTCCTATTCATATACCCATCCAAATGCCTCTTAAATGTTGTAATTGTACCAGCCTCCACCACTTCCTCTGGCAGCTCATTCCATACATGTACCACCCTCTGTGTGAAAAAGTTGTCCCGTAGGTCTCTTTTATATCTTTCCCCTCTCACCCTAAACCTATACCCTCTAGTTCTGGACTCCCCGACCCCAGGGAAAAGACTTTGTCTATTTACCATATCCATGCCTCTCATGATCTTATAAACCTTTATGAGGTCATTCTTCAGCCTCCGACGCTCCAGGGAAAACAGCCCCAGCCTATTCAAACTCTCCTAATAGCTCAAATCTTCCAACCCTGGAAACATCCTTGTAAATCTTTTCTGAACCCTTTCAAGTCCCACAACATCTTTCTGGTAGGAAGGAGATCAGAATTGCAATATTCCAACAGTGGCCTGACCAATGTCCTGTACAGCCGCAACATGACCTCCCAACTCCCATACTCAGTACTCTGACCAATAAAGGAAAGCATACCAAACGACTTCTTCACTATCCTATCTACCTGCGACTCCACTTTCAAGGAGCTATGAACCTGCACTCCAAGGTCTCTTTGTTCAGCAACACTCCCTAGGACCTTACCATTAAGTCCTGCTAAGATTTGCTTTCCCAAAATGCAGCACCTCGCATTTATCTGAATTAAACTCCATCTGCCACTTCTCAGCCCATTGGCCCATCTGATCCAGATCCTGTTGTAATCTGAGGTAACCTTCTTTGCTGTCCACTACACCTCCAATTTTGGTGTCATCTGCAAACTTACTAACTGTACCTCTTATGCTCGCATCCAAATCATTTATGTAAATGACAAAAAGTAGAGGACCCAGCAACCGATCCTTGTGGCACTCCACTGGTCACAGGCCTCCAGTCTGAAAAATGACTCTCCACCACCACCCCTGTCTTCCACATTTGAGCCAGTTCTGTATCCAAATGTCTAGTTCTCCCTGTATTCCATGAGATCTAACCTTGCTATAACCAGTGTCCCATGGGGAACGTTGTCGAACACCTTACTGAAGTCCATATAGATCACATCCACTGCTCTGCCCTCATCAATCCTCTTTGTTACTTCTTCAAAAAAACTCAATCAAGTTTGGGAAACATGATTTCCCACGCACAAAGCCATGTTGACTATCCCTAATCAGTCCTTGCCTTTCCAAATACATGTACATCCTGTCCCTCAGGATTCCCTCCAACAACTTACCCACCGAGGTCAGGCTCACCGGTCTATAGATCCCTGGCTTGTCCTTACCACTCTTCTTAAAGAGTGTCACCACGTTAGCCAATCTCCAGTCTTCCGGCACCTCACCTGTGACTGTCGATGATACAAATATCTCAGCAAGAGGCCCAGCAATCACTTCTCTAGCTTCCCACAGAGTTCTAAGGTACACCTGATCAGGTCCTGGGGATTTATCTTTTATATCTTCTGCCCAATGGAAGAGGATGAAGGAGAGTACAATTGGGGTGGGAGGGATCTTTGATGATGTTGGCTGCTTTCCCAAGGCAGCAGCAAGTGTAGATGGAGTCAATGGATGGAAGGCTGGTTTGTGTGATAGACTGGCCTGTGTTGACAACTCTTTTTAGGTCTTGCAGTGATGCATTCAGTTGGGATGCTTTCTGTAGTGCATCTCTAACAATTGGCGAGAATCCTTGTGGACATGCTAAATTTCCTTGACCATTGTGTCAAGGTGGGCGGACCAGGACAGATTGTTGGTGATCATCACTCCCAGGAACTTGATGCTCTCGACCCTCCCCACCTCAGCACCATTGATGCAGAGAGGAACCTGCCCTCCACTCCACTTCCTGAAGTCGATGACCAGCTCCTTCGTTTTGCTGACCGTGATGGAGAGGTCTTTATACCGTGCTGTTAAGGTCACTCAGTCTCCTTCCTGTACTCTATCTTGCCATTGCTTGAGATCTAACACCAACAGTGGCGTCATCAGCAAACTTGTAAATGGAGTTGTTGTGGAATTTGACCACAGAGTTGTGAGTGTATAAGGAGTATAGTAAGGAGCTGGTTACACAGCCTTATGGGGTACTGGTGTTGGGGATTACAGTGGAGGAGGTATATTCTGACTGATTGCATTCTGCGGGCCAGGAAGTCAAGGACCCAGTTACAGAGGATGTCGCAGAGTCTAGATTGTGGAGTTTTGAGATGAGTTGATTTGGAATTACGGGTGTTGAAGGCAGAACTGTTGTTAATATGTAGGAGCCTGACATAGGTATCCTTGATGAAGGGCTTTTGCCCGAAACATTGATTTTACTGCTCCTCGGATGCTGCCTGAACTGCTGTGCTCTTCCAGCATCACTAATCCAGGAGTAGGTATCCTTGTGGTCCAGATGTTCCAGAGATGAGGGTAGGGCCAGGGAGATGGCGTCTGCCAGGGACCTGTTGCACCGGTAGGTGAATTGCAAGGGATTGAGGCAGGCTGGGAGGCTGGAGCTGATGTGAGCCATGACTAATCTGTCGAAGCTCTTTGTAATAATGGAGGTCAGAGCCACCAGGTGGCAGTCATTGAGGCACGCTGCATGATCTTTCTTCGGCACTGGGATGATGGTGATCTTCTTGGAGCAGTTGGGCACTTCAGATTGTAGTAAGGAGAGGTTAAAGATGTCAGCGAATACTCCGACCAGCTGACCCCTGCAGGATCTGAGTGCATGGCCAGGGACTCCATCTGGGCTGGTCTCTTTCCATGGGTTTACTCTCCAGAAGGCTGATCTAATATCTGTGGCAGTGACCATGGGTACAGGTGCACCCGAGACTGTGAGGGCGTCATTTCACTGACCTTGTGATCAAAACGAGCAGAGATTATGTTGAGGTCATCAGGGAGGGATGCCCTGTTACCCACAATTCAGTTCGACTTCCTTTGTAGCCGATTATGCCATGTAAGCTTGCCATAAACAATGGGTGTCTGCGTGGTTAGTCTAGGTCTCAAGCTTAGTTTGGTATTGTCTCCTGCCATCTCTGATGGTCTTATGAAGGTTATACCTGGATTTCCTGTACAGGTCAGTGTTCACCCGACTTGAACACCTCAGACCTGGACTCAGCCGTGAATGGATTTCCCGGTTCCTTCATGGTTTCCGATTGGGAAATGTAAACAGAAGTTTAAGTTGTTGTCTGGGTTCTCTCCTTATGGACTTGGCACAAACTAAAGCATCCCACCCCAATAGAAACACAGACCTTAGTGTTCTCCCTATCTCCACAGCACTTTGATAAAACTAGCCACTTTAGAGGGAGAGAGGTTAACAGCAGACTCTAATCAGGCATGAAGGGAGGTTGTCACTTCAAGTTGAGCAACTCAAACTTTATCCTTGTTGGTTATGATATAACCACTGAGAATAACAATCCATATTCAAAATTTAAAAAGCCCAAATTTCTCGATGAGATTCCAGTCTATAACTCACTCCAAGGTATCCATTATTGTATATGTAAAGCAACCCAAACCTCTCGGTTAGATTCCAATCTGTAAGTCACTCTCGGGTATCTGTTATTGTATATATGATCCACGCTGAACCCCCCCGATTAGATTCCAGTCTGTAACTCGCTCCCATTATTATAGATAGAGTAGAATCCCTACAGTGTGGAAATAGGCCCTTTGGCCCAACAAGTCCACACTGACCCTTTGAAGAGTAACCCACCCAGACCCATTCCCCTACCCTATTACTGTACATTTACCCTTGACTAATGCACTTAACCTACACATCCCTGAACACGATGGGCAATTTAGCACGGCCAATTCACCCTGACCTGCACATCTTTGGATTGTGGGAGGAAACCGGAGCACCCAGAGGAAACCCAAGCAGACACGGGGAGAGTGTGCAAACTCCACACAGTCACCCGAGGTGTTTGACCATGAGGCACAACTAGGAGATTATCTCCCGCACACTAACAGCATTGGAATAGAACATACTTCCCCCACATTCCCCTCCTCCACTGTATCAACACTCCCCCATTCCCCTCCTCACTCCCCTCACCCCCTGCATCAACACCCCCCATTCCCCTCCTCACTCCCCTCACCCCCTGCATCAACACTCCCCCATTCCCCTCCCCACTCCCCTCACCCCCTGCATCAACAGCCCCCCATTCCCCTCCCCACTCCCCTCACCCCCTGCATCAACAGCCCCCCATTCCCCTCCCCACTCCCCTCATCCCCTGCATCAACAGCCCCCCATTCCCCTCCCCCAATATATCAATATTTCATTTTCCCCTCCTAACTATATCGATATCCCCCATTCCCTTCCCCAACTATATCAACACCCCTGCCCCTCTCCTATCATGCCCCCTCCTTCCAAACCACAGTATCGTCTCACCCCAATCCACTTCCCAACCACACCCCTGACCCTCTGCAGCCCCCTCAGCTCCCACCCCTCCATCACCCCCAATATTTCCCTACCCTCTCCCCCTCCCTGCAATGTATTGACCCACAGGTCTCCATGCCCCTTCTTGTCTGGTACCCACTGTCCCTCACATTCAGCCAATGGTGAGCTCTGAGGGACAGACTCTCAGACGTGAGAGTGAGGGCGGGTGGGAAAGGTTTTGTTTCTGAGGTAACCTGGGCAGTTCTTGGGGTAGATCCAGCCTGGATTTGATTTGATTTATTGTCACATGAACCTAAATACAGTGAAAGGCTTTGTTTTGTGAGCAGTACAGGCAGATCATAGCAAACAAGGACGTACAGATCACAGGGTACTTGAACAGAATGATGCCAACAGGTTACACTGCACATGAGGAGCCCAAAACAAGATCAACCTTAACTAGATCAACATTATTTGAAATTAGAGCGGTCCATTCATCAGTCTAATAACAGTCGGGAAGAAGCTGTTCCTGAACCTGTTAGTGTGTGCGTGTGTTCAGGTTTCTGTATCTTCTTCCTGACGAACGAGGTTATAGGAGATCATTACTTGGGTGGGAGGGGTCTTTAACGATGTTGGCAGCCTTTCTGAGGCAGCAAGCTGTGTAAATGGAGACCATGGATGGGAGGTTGGCTTCCGTGATGGTCTGGGCTACACACACCACCCTCTGTAGTTTCTTACAGTCCTGGGCAGAGCAGTGTCCTATAGCAGGCGGTTATGCACAGGACAGTATGCTTTCAATGGTGCATCTGTAAAAGTTGGTGAGGGTCCTTCTAGACATGCCAAATTCCCTGAGTGGCCTGAGGAAGAAGAGGCGTTATTGTGTCTTCTTGACCATCACATCTCCATGGGAAGTCCAGGTCAGGTTGTCAGTTATTGTCACTCTGAGGAACTTGATGCTCTCCACCCTCTCAACCTCTACTCCAGTGATGTAGATGGGGGCGTGTTCTCCTCCTTCCTTCACAAAGTCAATGATCAGTTCTTTAGTTTTGCTGACGTTGAGAGAGGGGTTGTTCCTAATGCACCACGTCACCAAGCCCTCTGTCTCCCTTCTGTACTCTGAGTCGTTGTTTGATATCCATCTTACCACAGTGGTGTCATCAGCAAACCTGTAAATGGAATTTGGCCACACAGGCGTGGGTGTACAGTGAGTACAGTTGGGGGCTGAGAATGCATCCTTAAGGGGGGTGGGGTGGTGGGGGGTGGGGGGGGGGGGGAGTCCTCCAGTTCTGAGGGTTATTGTGGAGGAAGTGCAGTTGTTGTCACTGATTGCGGTCTGTGGGTCAGGAAGCTGAGGATCCGGTTGTAGAGGGTGGAGCCGAAATGAAGGTCACGGAGTTTTGAGATCAATCTGGAGGAGATAATGGTGTGGAAGGCAGCTCTTTAGTCAGCGAGCAGAATCTGACATCGGTGTCTTTGTAATCCAGATATGTCAGGGACTAGTGCACGTCTAGGGATATGGTGTCCACTGTGGACCTGTTATGTCGATAAGCCAATCGTAGGGGATCAAGGCAGGCTGGGAGAGTGGAGCTGTTGTGGGCCATGACCAGCCTCTCGAAGCCCTTCAAGCTTATTGAGGTCACAGCCACTGGGTGATAGTCATTAAGGCATGTTGCATGTGCTTTCTTAGGGACAGGGATGATGGTGGTCTTCTTGAAGCAGGTGGGGACTTTGGGTTGTAGGAGGGAGAGGCTGATGATCTCAGTGAATACCTCCACCAGCCGGTCTGCACTGGATCTGAGTGCTCGGCTGGGAACTCTGTCCAGGCCCGTCTCTTTCCTTGGGTTGACTCGCAGGAAGACTGATCTGATGTCTGCAGTGGGACCGAGGGAACAGGCGCATCCAAGACTGTGGGGCAGATGGCTCCGCGCCACTAGCATTCTGAAACCCAGCATCAAAAGGACTGAGCACATCAGAGAGGGATGTATCTTTGCCTGTTATCTTGCTCTCCCTCATTTTGTATCCGATTATGTTGTTTCGGCCTTGCCTTGGGCACATCAGGGGTCTATCTGGTTGGTTGGGGCCTCTAATTTGGTCAGGTACTGCCTCTTGGCATCCCTGATGGCTTTGCGGATATTATATCTGGATTTCCTGTATTGGTCTGGGTCGTCCAGTTTGAACAGTGCCCCTCTGAACCCTCAATAGGGGGTGGATATCCTGGTTCATCCAAGGTTTATGTTTGGGGAACACTCAGGTTGACTTCTTTGGTACGCAGTCCTCCACTCAGTTGCTAATGACAGTGGGTGGCACACTTGTCTTGGATTTCCACTGAGTACTTGAACATGGTCTAGTCCACAAATTCCAAACAGTCCCGGAGACGCTGTTCCACGGCCTCTGACCAACAATGAAGAATCCTCCCATTTCAGCTTCTGCTTGTAAGCTGAGAGGAGGAACACAATGCTGTGATCTGATTTTTTTTTTAGTGAAGGCAGGGGATGGTGCGCCAAGTGTCTTTGATGGTTGTGTGGCATTGGTCCAGAATGTTGGGTCCTCTGGTGGGACGGGAGATGTGTTGGTGTTACTTTGGCAGCACCCTTGAGGTTGGCTTGGTTGAAGGGGCTGGCCACGATGGATAGGGCCTCAAGGATTTTAATCTCCTGAGTGTTTGCCACCCCTCAAACAGCAGCATTGCTCAGGCATCTCCCAGTGTGCCCTGTGATGGTATCATCCCTGCATTATAATAATGACGATGTCTTCAAGGACACTTTGTGGAATGGCAAGTCCCTCCTTCATAATTTTATTTTGAAAAGATTACTGATGTCACTTCATTCTGACTTTGCAAGAAGACAGATGAGTGCAGTTCCAACAACACTCAGGAAACAACCTACCAAGGCTCCTGGAATAGCTCTTTCATTAAAGTTATGAAATTCCTTCCCCAAGAACATTCCTAAACTTGATAAATTCATTCATGGGATGTGGGCATTGCTGCCTGTCCCTAGTTGCCCCCTTGAGAAGGTGGGGGTGAGCTGCCTTCTTGAACCGCTGCAGTCCACCTGCTGTGGGTTGACCCACAATGCCCTGAGGGAGGGAATTCCAGGATTTTGACCCAGCGACAGTGAAGGAACGGCGATATATTTCCAAGTCGGGATGATGTCTCACCAGCATCATCTCAGGGACAGTTAAACATGGACAACAAAAGGTAGTTATGTCACTGATCCCCAAACGCCCCCAAGAAACAATAACCAGATTTCTGTCGGTAGTTTACTGTTAAGATGCGATTCGTAATTGCTTTAATCAATTTAAGCTGGAAAAAGGTTAAACTCCTGACCTGTGTAATTTTTTGAGAATTAGATTACTTACAGTGTGGAAACAGGCCCTTCGGCCCAACAAGTCCACACCAACCCGCCAAAGCGCAACCCACCCGTACCCCTACATCTACCCCTTACCTAACACTACGGGCAATTTAGCATGACCAATTCACCTGACCTGCACATCTTTGGACTGTGGGAGGAAACCGGAGCACCTGGAGGAAACCCACGCAGACACAGGGAGAACGTGCAAACTCCACACAGTCAGTCACCTGAGGCAGGAATTGAACCCAGGTCTCTGGCACTGTGAGGCAACAGTGCTAACCACTGTGCCACCGTGCCGCCCACAATAGAAACTAAAAAGTGCACATTTTTGACAAGACCATGACTGAGCTGTGTTTTTACTGCTATGATTAGGAAAGTAGATATGTTAGCAGATATTCTGTAAAACAGGAGCTATTGTCATTGGTTTGGGCAACTTAACTGCAAATGCAATGCACAATATTTTGGTTTAATCTGTATTGGTGACCGAATTGGAAAGCTCAAGCAAATAGTTCTCTGTTATTCTCAAAAGTAGTGAAAAAACACATCAAGTTCCATATGATAGAACACAATGATAGTATATAAAATGCATATTAATGCAATAAGCCAGCAGGGCGGGATTAATACAATCCAACACAGAACTCATTTCCTGGAAAGAGCTAATAGATTGGATAGAATCATCAAAATGCCACAGCACAAAAGGAGGACATTCCACCCACTATTTCTGTGCTAGCCCTCTGCAGGGCCCAGTGCCACTCCCCACGTTCTGTCCACAGCCCTGTACATTCTTCCTTTTGAGAAATATAGACATTTTGTAAACAACGTGTTCAGAGATGTTATGACTCACTTCTGGAGTCGGTGGAATGTGAAGCCAGGCCTCTTGGCTCCAAGGTAAGGTCACTACTACAATGCCACAAGAGCTCTCCTCTTCAGATTATATTGCAAGCTTCTCCTGAATATCTCAATCATCGCGCTCTCCATCACTACACTCTTAAGACACTGCATTCCAGATCCAAGTTCCCCGATACTTGAAAAGGCTTTTCCTCATGTCTCCGTCAAGGCTTTTTGGCCTTTCCACCAATAGCAACAGTTTCTCCCCATCGACTCTGTCTAGACCCCTCGTGATTTTAAACACCTCTGTCACAACTCCACACAACCGAATCTCCCCCCAGGAAAACAATCCAAACCTCTTCAGTCTTTCAACATAACGACAGTTGTGAACACAGCCCAGAACATCACGGGAGCCAAACCTCCCGCCCACAGACTCCATCTACACTTCTCATTGCCTCAGAAAGGCAGCTAATTTCATCAAAGACCCACCCCGGTTAGAATCTCTTCCATCAGGTGGAAGATACAGAAGCCTGAACATACACACACCAACAGGCTCAAGAACACCTTCTTCTCCACAATGTTATTAGACTTCTGAATGGATCTCCCAAATTTCAATTCTAATGTTGACCTCGCTCTTTGTGCTCCTTCTTTGCAGCCGTAACATTGTATTCCTCGAGTTGTTAGTGTCATAGAGATGTATAGCACGGGAAACAGACCCTTCGGTCCAATCCGTCCATGCCGACCAGATATCCCGACCCAATCTAGTCCCACCTGTCAGCACCCGGCCCATATCCCTCCAAACCTTTCCTATTCATATACCCATCCAAATGCCTCTTAAATGTTGCAATTGTACCAGCCTCCACCACATCCTCTGGCAGCTCATTCCATACATGCACCACCCTCTGCGTGAAAATGTTGCCCCTTAGGTCTCTTTTATATCTTTCCCCTCTCACCCTAAACCTATGCCCTCTAGTTCTGGACTCCCCCACCCCAGGGAAAAGACTTTGTCTCATGTCCCTCATGATTTTGTAAACCTCTATAAGGTCACCCCCCAGCCTCTGACGCTCCAGAGAAAACAGCCCCAGCCTGTCCAATCTCTCCCTATAGCTCAAATCCTCCAACCCTGGCAACATCCTTGTAAATCTTTTCTGAACCCTTTCAAGTTCCACAACATGTTTCCAATAGGCAAGAGACCAGAATTGCCCACAATATTCCAACAGTGGCCTAACCAATGTCCTGTACAGCCGCAACATGACCTCCCAACTCCTGTACTCAATACTCTGACCAATAAAGGAAAGCATACCAAACGCCTTCTTCACTATCCTATCTACCTGCGACTCCACTTTCAAGGAGCTATGAACCTGCACTCCAAGGTCTCTTTGTTCAGCAACACTCCCTAGTACCTTACCATTAAGTGTATAAGTCCTGCTAAGATTTGCTTTCCCAAAATGCCTATGAACTTTGTACAGTATGATCTGCTTGTACTGCACACAAAACAAAACTTTTCACAGTACTGAGGTACATGCAACCATAATAACTCAAATCAAATCAAGATCTTTACCAGTAAGACAATTGGGATCCTTCCGAACTCACGTGCACAGCTTTGGAACAGCAGGTTGGTTTGGAGTGAGGGATGTCAGTGGGGAAGTGATGAAAGATCATCTCAAAGCTCCTGCGAGGATGTTAGATTGTATGGCAGACTGTCAATGGCAGTATTTAAAATATCAGCCTCATTTGAACAGCAGAGTGGTAATTCACGCTCAGAAATACTGAATCACCAGCTCTCTTTCTAGATGCACTACCCCCCCTACATTGTGCAGCATTGAGGTGTGGAACACATCTTTTCTCTCACCCTATGGAACACTGACACGTGTGAATCTCTCGCCCTAGAACATGCAAACTTAAGAAGAGTTTGCGAAGATGCCAACCACTTGCAATGTTTCCGAATGGAGCAGCTGGAGGCCATGTGCAAGCAGCAGGAAGAGTGTCCCATCCCATCCCCTCATAGACCCTGAGGCTCCAGCATTGGACCATTCAGCCCCCGCCGAACCCACTCCCCCTGCCCTGTAAAGCAAATGACTCTTGAACCTGACAGGCTCCTAGAGACGGAGGGGAAAGCAGCGTCAAAGAGCCAGTGCAAACTGAACTCAATGGCGATCAGAGAGAAGACTCCCCTCGGTGGAGTCAGCATTAACCCAAAGGAAAAAGACTGTGAGAGGTATGGATAGGGTAAATAGGCAAGGTCTTTTCCGTGGGGTGAGGGAGTCCGGAAGTAGAGGGTGTAGATTTAAGGTGAGAGGGAAAAGATTGAAAAAGGACTTTTTCACGCAGAGGGTAGTGCGTGTATGGAATGAGCAGCCAGAGGAAGTGGTGGGGGCTGGTCCAATTACAACATTTAAAAGGCATCTGGATGGGTATATGAACAGGAAGGTATTGGAGGGATATGGGCCAAGTGCTGACAAATGGAACTCGATTTATTTAGGATATCTGGTCGGCATGGACGAGTTAGACTGAAGGGTCTGTTTCCGTGCTGTACATCTCTATGACTCTATATTTTTTAATTGCTGGAATCTTCTCATGCAGTAGAGGTACTGAGCTCAGCATCACTGCACCTACAACAGCACTGACAGTGGATTCCTGGGTCAGCTTGTGAAACTCCGTCAGAAAGTCTCCGTCAGCAATGTTGGCATTCACTTTGAGAGGGCTGGAATACAAGAGCAGGGATGTACGACTGACGCTGTATAAGGCTCTGGTCAGATCACATTTGGAATATTGTGAGCAGTTTTGAGCCCCGTCTCTAAGGAAGGACGTGCTGGGCTCGGAAGGAGGTCCAGAGGAGTTTACAAAAATGATCCTGGGGATGAAAGTTTTGTCATGTCAGGAGCTGCTGAGGACTCGGAGTCTGGACTCAATGGAGTTCAGAAGGATGAGGGGGAGGGTTCTGATTGAGACTTATAGACTACTGAGAGGCCTGGATAGAGTGGACGTGGAGAAGGTGTTTCTACTGGTAGGAGAGACTAGGACCTGAGGGCACAGCCTCAGAGGGAAGGGACGACCCTTTAGAACTGAGATGAGGAGGAATTTCTTCAGCCAGAGGGTGAATCTGTGGAACTCATCATCAAGGGGTGGGGGAGCGGTGGGGGGTGGTGGTCGCTGTGGATACCAAGTCATTGAGTGTATTAAAGACCGAAACAGATAGATTCTTGATTAGTAAGGGGATCAAAGGTTATGGGAGGAGCAGGAAACACATCAGCCATAATCGAATGGTGGAGCAGACTCAATGGGCTGAATGGCCTGATTCTGTTCCTATATTTTATGGTCTTATGGTCTAAAGTGCAGAAAAAAACTCAACAAGTTTTGGCAGCAGCGGTGTAGAAAGAAACAGAGTTCATGATTTTTAAAAATCATTCATGGGATATGGGGGTCACTGGCTGGGCCAGCATCTACTGCCCGTCCCTAATTGCCCTTGGGAAGGTGGGGCTGAGCTGCCTTCTTGAACTAGGTGAAACTGAGGACTGCAGATGCTGGAGATTAGAGTCAAGATTAGAGTGGTGCTGGAAAAGCACAGTAAGTCAGGCAGCATCCGAGGAGCAGTCCTGTTGCTTGGATGCTGCCTGACCTGCTGTGTATTTCCAGCACCACTCTAATCCTGACTGCCTTCTTGAACTCCTGCAGTCCACCTGCTGTGGATTGACCCACAATGCCCTTAGGGAGGGAACCCAGTGACAGTGAATGAACGGCAATACATCTGAATCCAAATGTAGCAAGACCTGGACAATATCCAAATTTGGGCTGAAAAGTGGCAAGTGATATTTTCCTCAAATACCAAGTAAAACCAAGTAATAATAATTTCCAATAAGAAAGAATCTAACCATTTG
The DNA here is from genome assembly GCF_047496795.1 of Chiloscyllium punctatum. Taxonomy (NCBI): domain Eukaryota; kingdom Metazoa; phylum Chordata; class Chondrichthyes; order Orectolobiformes; family Hemiscylliidae; genus Chiloscyllium; species Chiloscyllium punctatum. Next base: position 123,681,059 of record NC_092746.1, on the reverse strand, counting down.
ACATTCAATGGTATTAACATTACTGAATTACCATTACTAACTGTCTTTGGTGGTGTAGTCAATTACAGCAGAGCACTTGGAAAACAGTGATTGGACTGGATAGAATTTGAATGAATTTAAGAAGGGAAATCATGCTTGACAAATCTACTGGAATGTTTTGAGGATGTAACTAGTGAAGATGATCGGGGGAGCTAGTGGATGTGGTTTATTTGGACTTCCAGAAGGCTACTGGTAAGGTCCTCATGGAAGAGATTCACATGTAAAATTAAAATGAATGGGATTGGGGGTAGTGCTGTGACTTGGATAAAGAACTGGTTTGGAGGAGTGGAAACAAACAGCACGAATAAATAGGTCACTTCCCAAATGGCAGGCAGTGAGTAATGAGGTACTACAGGGATCCGTGATTGGACCCCAGCTATTCACTATACTGTATATATTAAATCATTTAGATGAGGCAGCTAAATATAACATCTCCAAAGTTGCAGCTGACACAAAGCTGGATGGGAGGGTGAGCTGAGGACGATGCAGAGAATCTTCAGTGCAATTTGGACAAGTTGAGTGAATGGGTAAATACATGATAGATACAATGTAATGTGGAGAAATGTGAGGTTATGCATTTTGGTGACGAAAACACGAAGGGAGGTTATTATCTGAATGGCGATAAATTGGGAGAAGGGGAGGTGCAGTCAGACCTGCGTGTCCCTGTACACCAGTCACTGAAAGTGAACGTGCAGGTGCAGCAGTTAGGAGGCAAATGGTACGCAGATCTTCATAGTGAGTGGGTTCAAATACAGGAGCAGGGAGGTCTTGCTGCAACTGTACAGGGGCCTTGATGAGACTTCACCTGGAGTATTGAGTGCAGTTCTGGTACCCTTAGCTACAGAAGGATTTCCTGGCTAAGAAGAAAGTGCAGCAAAGCTTTCCCAACGGATTGCTGGGACAGTGGGACTGACAACTGAGGAGAGACTGGAACGGTTCGGATTGTATTCACTGGAGTTTAGAAGAATAAGGGGGATCACAGAGAAACCTATCTGATTCTAACAGGACTGGAGAGGGTAAACACAGGATTGGGGAGTTCAGATACACGGGTCACACTCCAAGGCTATGGAGTCAGAAACTTATACCGCAATTAGGTAAACTTTCTTCACCCAGAGAATGGTGAGCCTGTGGAATTCACTGCTACCTAAAGCGGTTGAGACCAAAACGTTGAATAGCTTCAAGGAGCAGTTAGATATTGTCCTTAGGGCTAAAGGGATCAAAGGGTATAGGGAGAAAGCAGGGGTTAAATGGTCAACCATGATCAAAGCTTGAAGGGTTGAATGGCCTATTCCTGTTCCTATTTACTATGTTTCTGCATTTCTATCAACACCCTTCCCAATGGGGAATACCATTGAGCGGAAACTCAACTAGACTCACCATATAAACAAGAGCAGGTCAGAGGCTGGGAATACTGCGGTGAGTAACTCACCTCCTGACTCCCCAAAGTCTGTCCACCATCTACAAGGCACAAGTCAGGAATGTGATAGATTACTCCCTACTTGTCTGGATGGGTGCAGCTCCAACAACTCTCAAGAAGCTTGACACATCCAGGATAAAGCAGCCCGCTTGATTGGCACCACATCCACCACGTTCAATGCTTGCTTCCCCCACTACCAATGCACATGGCATCAATATACCATCTACAAGATGGTGGTGAAGGTTCACTGAAGGGACGATGATATATTTCTAGGTCAGAATGCTGGTTGCCTTGGAGAGAAATGTGCGGGAGCTGGTTAGCTCAGTTGGCTGGATGGTTGGTTTGCAATGCAGAGTAACACCAAAGCCGTGAATTCAATCCCTGCACTGGCTGAGGTACCCATAACGGACTCTCCTCTTAATCCCTCCCTTTGCCTGAGGCGTGGTGACTATCACCAATCACGTCTTTCTCTAATGAGTGAGCAATCTCATAGTTTGGTAGGGCTTCAGTGACTTTACCCATAAGATGCATCACAGTAAGTCACTAAAGATCCTTAGACAGCACCTTCCAATCCCATGACCACTTCCATCTAGAAGGACAAGGACAGCAGATACATGGAATGCCTACATGTTCCCCTCCAAGTCACTCACCATCCTGACTTGGAAATATATCGCTGTTCCTCAACCACCACCTACGCAAGGGCAACTAGGAACAGGCAATAAACGCTGGTTTAGTCAATTATGCCCTCATCCTATGAATACTCTGAATGAAAACTCTGAATCCTTGTGTGTGTAACATATTCTCACTGCTAGTACATGCAGCATTCCCACTCCCTATCCACCGAACATTTCCACTTTTGACTGTGAAATATTCCCTTTCTGTCTGCATGGAATATTCCCATTCCCTGTTGCAGAATCTATCCCAGTCCCTGTTCCTGAAATAACCCAATTCTTTACACCTATTATGCTGTGCTCTGCATTTCAGAACAGAGTAAATATACTCTTGGCTTTAGTGACAGGATTCGAGTGAGTGGAGGATAATGTATTAACTGCGATGGGTTGTTTAAAATGCTGTGTGAGGTGAATAGTAAAGAAGGCTGACAAATAACTTAACACAGACTGACTGCATAGGTAGTTGTGCTGAACACTGTTTGAATGAGATGTAAATTACTTCAATGGGATTATCGAAGCACACCAGCTCTGTCCATCATATAAAGTAGGAGGCTGTGTCCTTACCTGGATAGCAAGCTGACTCCTTGGGAGCTCCTCTCAATACCTGCAGACAAACGTAGACCACACATGGTATTGAAGTCGTGTGGCAGCACTGAGACCAGATCAACTGGCAATGAGCATGAATTCTTTCTCAGTCTGTCTGGCCCTCTGCCTCTCTCTCTCTTCCATCTCTCTCTCTCTCTCTCTCTGTCTCCACTCTACTAAAATCTCAAACAATCGCTAATCAAAGACTCGCCTGCCTCTCTCCGTGATTGGTGACCCTTGTTTACATCAGCTCAATAAAATGGCCAACCGCAGACTCACTGGGTGATGTCATCTGGCCCGTCTTCCCTTCCAGACATTAATTGTCATTTTTCACTCATTAATTTGTCATTTTACCAGACTTCATTTGTTATTTTTAACTCTGTATTTCTCATCTTTTCGGTCTCTAATTGTCGTTTTTTAACTGTTTATTTGTCATCTTTTCAGTTTATGTCATCTTTTCAGTCTTTACGTGTCATCTTTTCAGTCTTTGTCATGTTTTCAATTTTTATCTGTCATCTTTTTCAATTTTTACTTGTCATTTTTTTCAGTCTTTATTTGTCATTTTTCAGTCTTTATTTGTCATTTTCTTCAATCTTTATTTGTGATTTTTAACTGTTTATGTGCCATATTTGCAGTCTTTGTGTGTTGTCTGTGACTAATTTCGGTCTTTATTTATTATCTGTAACTAACTGGGGCGGGAGTGAGGTGCCAGGATTGGAATAGGCCTATAGGTTGCCAGGCAACCAGCCGAGGTGAAGGAGGCTGCCTCTTGACAAACATGTTCCTGCTGCAGCCTTGGCTTTCTTCTTTCATTAATCATTTGAGTCCCTCCTCCTCAGATTTTCAACCTCACTGTGGTGGGGGCCTGTGCCAGCTCTAGAGTGAGGGGTGTGGTGAGGGGGAGGGAACAACATGTTTGAAGAGGAAGATCCCAAACCTGGCAGTGTTGGCTATGCCCTCAAGGAGGGGGAGGGGTGTTCGTTTCTAAACTCACCCTGCCAATCTCTCCTCAGCTCGAACATCTCCCAAGGACCACAAACCTGATTCTCACCTTTTCAAAACACAGCAAAATGTTCTTTTATGTATTCATTAGGGTGAAGATTATTGTAATTTTATTGAAAACCCTCCAACATGTACTTTTGTTTTCTCCAGACTGGAATGTTTCACCAGTTAGCACCTTCTGTCAACTCAAAATTATCCAAAACTACTTTTCAGACAGGAACTCCCAACTGCTCAGTCACCCATTACCCCTGTGCTTACTGATGAATACTGGCACTTGGACACTCCTATCCTTTTCTCAAATCCCTCCATGGCAGTTCCAGCCCCCAACACCCCAATTCTGGAATCTCCACAACCCTACACGCTTTTGGACATCTCTGGTGTTAACCGCTGCACCCTCAGGAGGCTGTTCTCTCAGCTGCCTGAAACTCAAAGTCTGGAATTCCCTCCCTAAATCCGTCTGCCTCACTTTCCTCCTTCAGTCACTCCTACTGCTCTGACAAAGACTCTACTCCTCCGGCCTAACATTTTCTTACCTGGCCAAACCGCCTTGGTCAGAGGTAGGAACACTACCACAGTGCCACGAGAACCCTTTAATTGAGATCAAATTTCCCATCTGGGATTTGACCCCATCTCACCACAGAATGAGGCTGGTTCTCAGGATAATTGATTTGAAAAGTGTGGTGCTGGAGAAGCACAGCAGGTCTGGCAGCATCCGAGGAGCAGGAGAATCAACGTTTCAGGCAAAAGCCCTTCATCAGTACTGGTCCAGTGACACTTTTCTGATGCCTCAAAGTTCCCCACCATCCACAACAAGACAAAGGCCCAGTGAAGATTGGAACTCAGGACTCCCTCTTGACTAGGCAAGCATCTAACCCTCTCAGGCAAAAGTGAGGACTGCAGATGCTGGAGATTAGAGTCAAGATTAGAGTGGTGCTGAAAAAGCACAGCAGGTCAGGCAGCATCCGAGGAGCAGGAAAATCGACAATTAGGGCAGGAGCCCTTCATCAGGGTCAGAGGTAGGAACACTACCACAGTGCCACGAGAACCCTTTAATTGAGATGCTGCCTGACCTGCTGCGCTTTTCCAGCACCACTCTAATCTAACCCTCTCAGCCACACACAGAATAACTTGTCCCTAAAGCAGATGATACCAGATGGGAACGAAACAACTCTGAATATACAGTTGTACAATAATGGGTTCAACTGGGGGCAAATGAAAATCAATTGCCGGCAAGTACAAAATATTACGGATACAGAGAAAAATAAACAGATGTCATAATTCCCGAACAGTGCTGACACAAGCAATATCCAACAACGTCAATGACTTTCCACATGTCAATCGGTGCAGAGCCGGTGATCAATTAAAAAGAGCAAACCATTCTAAAAACCAGGCTGAAGTGTAGAATATAACTCTAAGGAGGCTGTGACCAAACTGCACAGAGCTTTGGTCAGATCGCAACACAAACCTTGTATTCTTCTCTGACCATCAAGAAGCAAGTAGCAAAGGCTATAGACTAGAATCAGATGTCACAAGACACCCGGTTATGGTCCAACAGGTTTATTTGAAATCACAAGCTTTTGGGACGCTGCTCCTTTGTCAGGTTTTTAGATTAGATTAGATTAGACTAATTACAGTGTGGAAACAGGCCCTTCGGCCCAACAAGTCCACACCGCCCCATCGAAGCGCAACCCACCCAGACCCCTACATTTACCCCTTACCTAAATACTACAGGCAATTTCGCATGGCCAATTCACCTGATCTGCACATCTTTGGATTGTGGGAGGAAACTGGAGCACCCGAAGGAAACCCATGCAGACACGGGGAGAACGTGCAAACTCCACACAGTCAGTCGCCTGAGGTGGGAATTGAACCCGGGTCTCTGGTGCTATGAGGCAGCAGTGCTAACCACTGTGCCACCATGCCGCCCACCCAAATAAACCTGTTGGACTATAACTTGATGTTATGTGTCTTCTGACTTTGTCCACCCCAGTCCAACACCAGCACCTCCACATTACAGAATAGAGGCAGAGACAGGGTTAAGAACAGGGACAGGAACAAAGACCGGGTAAAGAACAGGAATAGGGATAGGAATCTCATTGATCCATGTAAGATTCTGATGGGACTGCATGACTGAATAGCACTGCTGCCTCACAGCACCAGAGACCCGGGTTCAATTCCCGCCTCAGGCGACTGACTGTGTGGAGTTTGCACGTTCTCCCCGTGTCTGCGTGGGTTTCCTCCGGGTGCTCCAGTTTCCTCCCACAGTCCAAAGATGTGCAGGTCAGGTGAATTGGCCATGCTAAATTGCCTGTAGTGTTTAGGTTTGCCTTGTCTGTTCAGGGCCTTGTTGCTTGGTAACTGAATGAGTTGTTGCTGAGCAAATTCAGGTGGCAATCTCTTCAGAGCCGGCCCTGCCTCATCTGAGGTGATCAGTCTGTACTTTCTTGACTGCCTCAATGGGGTGCTCCTCAGTGACCAACAGGCTCCGTGCTCACTCCCAATTGCCTCTGGTCAATTACCGGATATTGAACAGCCACTCTGGTGAGTTCTCCTGCCATTTTCCCCATCCGTGTTCTCTCCTTGCACCAACCCACCTCCAAAAGGCAATTCACAAATTCATCCCAATGTTTCCTGCAGTGTGGCAGATCCAGGGACTGGCTGCAATCCCAGCAATGCCCAGCCCTCCTAGGGAGCACTTCTGAAACTAGAGTGCATAGCCTCGTAGGAAGTCATGAAAGTTTACAGCACTAAAAGAGGCCCTTTGGCCCATCCTGTCCTTACCAGTCATTGAGCATCTATCTATCCTAATCCCACTTTGGAGCACTTGGCCGAAATCCTTATAAGCTATGGCACTTCGAGAGATCATCCAAATAGATAGCGTCATTGAATCTTGGAGATGTAGAACACGGAAACAGACCCTTCGGTCAAACACATCCAATGCTGTCCAGATATCCGAAATGAATCTAATCCCACTAGCCAGCATTTGGCCCAAATCTCTCTATCCCATTCCTATTCATGTACGCATCAGTTCTTTAATGTTGTGGCAGTTCTGCTTCTACCACCCTTTCAGGCAGTGAATTTCTGCCTCTGAGTTTTCTATAATTGTTCCAGATTTCCAGCATCTGCTGAATTTTGCTATTATTCAAGTGAGTACTAGATACCTGCCACCCTCTGGGGGAAAATATTCTCTTTAAAGAGGTCATTAATCTGAAACGTGAGCTCTGAATCTCTCTTATAATCCATCACATGATATTCATGGGTATTGCTCTGTGCAAATGGTCTGTCACATTTCCTACGTTTCAACAATGACTACATTACATAGGCCGTAGGGCTGTTTGAGACAAGCCATGGTTGGTGCGGGTGTGTATTATAAAATGCAAGTCTTCCCCTCTCAGAAAGATAGTGGTGTTTCTCGGGCAGTAATTAAAGGAGCAGATGAGAGCTCCCTTATGACAGTTATTAACCTGGGTCTTCAGAATGAAATAGAGGACTCTAAAGAAGATTAACGCTCATGGAAATAATGAGAAATTAATTGGCTGGATCTGAAACAGACATGGAAACTAATTTCAGGCTGAAATGGAAGTCAAGCTGGGTTCCAGGAGAGGCAGGCACTGATAAGTGACAATGTGTGACATGTGTCTTGGAAACCCTGCTTTTTACACAGCACATGAATGATAAAAGGTTTCTTCCTAAGAATTGGAAAATGTGTTGCTGAAATCACAGCTGTACGCTCACCAGAACAGTATAATAGGATTCGAAGATGTTTGGATTAATTAAGTATGTGAGGGTAAAGATGACAGATGGGTTTTAATGCAGATAAATGTGAGCACCAGACACATTGAAAAAGACAATTGTGCAGTGAAGTGATCAGGGAAGGGAATTTTAGAGCTGATTGCAATTACTGAAGCCAGTTCCACTAGACACATCTCAAGTTTAAATCAGGGCCAGTTTATTGGAACTAATTTATGAATTTTTGATGAGAACGCACTTGTGACATTAGCTCCAAGTTTAACGACACGGTTTTTAAAAAAAAAATTCTTTCGTGAAATGTGCATATTGTCGGCAGGTCCCGTCATTATTGCCCGTCTCTCATTGACCTTGAAAGGAGTGGGTTGCTCTCCCGTTGCAGAGATACATGAAGTGGAGGTGCTGGTGTTGGACTGCGGTGGCCAAAGTTAAAATGTACACGTTATAGTCCCACAGGTTTATTAGGAAGCACTAGCTTTCGGAGCGCCACTCTCTCACAGGCATGTACTCTGTCATTTCAGAGGACCTTAGTGAGGCTGATGGGTTTTTACATTAGTTGATGATCACCATTCCTAAGAGTAGCTTTCCATTCCACATTATATGAATTGAGTTTAAATGTTCCCAGCTGCCGTAGTGGGATTGGCTGTCCCTAGGGCAATAGTCCAGTGACATTATCACTTTGCCATCACTCTCCACCCCTCACTCCTTGCCCAAGTCCCTCTTCAGCAATTTTACTTAAACATGAGGAACAGGACCATTCAGTCCTTGAGCCTGCTCCACCATGCAATATGATCAGAGCTGATCTCACTTCAGCCTCATCTCCACTTTCCTGTTCACTCCCTATAACCCTTCAACCTGTTACTGATTAAAAATCTGTCTACCTCCTCCTGGGGGGGGGGGGGGGGGGGAGCGAATTCCACCGATTCATGAACTTTTGAGAGAAGTAATTTCTGCTCATCTCTGTTTTAAATCGGCTCCTTTTTAACCTAAACCTATGTTGTCTCATTGTAGGTTGTCCCACATGAGGACACATTCTCTCGACATCTCCTTCGTCAGTCCCCTTCAGCATCTTATGAACCTCAATTAGATTTCTGTCATTTTCTGAAATTCCAGAGTGTAGCGGCCTAACCTGCTCAATCATTCCTCATCAGACAAACCTATCAGCTCTGGGAGCAACCCAATGGACCTCCTCTGAACTGCCTTCAATACAATGCAATGATGACCTTTGCTTTAACTTGTAACAAGGCCATGCTACATTTTAAAAATACTTCCTCAGCTTGTGAAGAGCTTTGAGAAATGCTGAGGTTTACGGAAAACAGTTGGTTCTTAGCTCCTCTGATGGACATATGCAACCAGGGGCAGCTCAGGAGCAAGGACAGGAATCTGCTGACCAATGGAGAACACCCAACTGAGGCTGTTGAGAAAGTGAGAGCTTAGCTTGGAATTTTACAGAAGGTTTACAGGTCATGGCTTAGAAGGAGACCATCCAGGATTAAAGGCTTTCTAGTGCTTGAGTCATAAAAACGTTAGTGCCCCAGGTAAGAAAGCTACTGTTTTGGTCTCCTGATTTAAGGAAGTGTGTAAATGTCCAAAAGACAGATCCCTGGAAGGGGCAGGTGGCTTCATGAGGACAGGCTTGTTCCCATTAGGGTTTTGAAGAGTAAGGGGTGATTTGATTGAAGTGAACGGTCTTGACAAGGTGGATGTGGAAATGATGGTTCCTCTTATGGGTGAGCCTGGAGTTGGGAGTATTATTTAAAATTTTGCAGCTTCTTTTTAGGAAAGAGATGAGGAGAAATCTTTTTCACCAGAGTTTTGCGTGTCTTTTTTTAATTCACTCATGGGTGTGGGCATCACCGGCTGGGTCCAGCATTTATTGCCTGTCACTAGTTGCCCCTTGAGAAGGTGGGGGTGAGCTGCCTTCTTGACCCACTGTAGTCTATATGCTGTAGGTTGACCCACAGTGCCCTTACGAAGGGAATTCCAGGACTTTGACACTGCGATGGTGAAAGAACAGCAATATATTTCCAAGTCAGGGTGGTGAGTGTCTTGGAAGGGAGCTTGAAGGTGGTGGTGTTCGCATGTCTCTGCTGCCCTTGTCCTTCTATGTGGAAGTGGCTGTGGGTTTGGAAAGTGCTGCATAAGAACTTTGGTGCATTTCTCCTGACTTGTGGGAATCTCCCATTATCAACATCAGGTTTTGGGGAGTCAGGAGGTGAGTTACTCGCTGCAAGATCCCTAGCCTCTGACCTGTTCTTGTAGCCATTGTATTCATATGGCTGGTCTAGTTCATTCATTGGTAACCCCCAGGCTGTTGATTGTGGGGGAATAGTGATGGAAATGCCATTGGATGGCAAGGAGCAATGGTAAGATTCTCTCTTGATGGAGATGGGCATTACCTGGCATTTGTGTAGCAGGAATGTTACTTTGGAATCCATGCCTCAGTAGAGAGTGCCATTAAATATTTCTAAGGTGAAGTTGGGTAGGTTCTTCTTAGTCATGGGAATCAAAGGTTATTTGGGGGAGGTGGGAATATGGAATTCCAAAAACAATCAGGATCCAGAAGTTGAATGGCCTACTCGATTCTTAACTCATTTAGATTAGATTACTTACAGTGTGGAAACAGGCCCTTTGGCCCAACAAGTCCACACCGACCCGCCGAAGCGCAACCCACCCAGACCCATTCCCCTACATTTACCCCTTCACCTAACACTACGGGCAATTTAGCGTGGCCAATTCACCTAACCTGCACATTTTTGGAATGTGGGAGGAAACCGGAGCACCCGGAGGAAACCCACGCAGAGACGGGGAGAATGTGCAAACTCCACACACTGGATTAGTGGTGCTGGAAGAGCACAGCAGTTCAGGCAGCATCCAACGAGCAGCGAAATTGATGTTTCGGGCAAAAGCCCTTCATCAGGAATAAACTCCACACAGACAGTCACCTGAGGTGGGAATTGAACCCGGGTCTCTGGCACTCTGAGCAGCAGTGCTAACCACTGTGCCACCGTGCCACTTGTACAGTTAGGTCAACCAGGGTCTGACAGAACCAGTCTGAAGGGTTGAATGGTCCAGTCTAGTTGGTATCCGAAGCACAATAAATGAATCACACATGGTGTGTCTGAACACATCATTAGGTGACCTTCAAGTGAGAAAAACCTCACATTATAAATAACACTGGAAAATATTGTTCATGAAAGCCTCACCTGCACTGTCTTGTTATAGCTGAAATCATGAATCACAGAGGAACATTACAGGCGTGGATGATCAATCTCCAACCTGAATATAACAGCTCAAATCTTCACATCAAACATGTCAATCATTCACTCTCCTATTTCGGTTTCACCTTCTTTACTTTGACAGGCCTGTATATCACGTTGAGACCTTCAGTGACAGACAACTCCTTCCATTCTGAGCTAGTGTGTCCTCAACCCAACACTCTGAAATCCCCAAATAAAAGCTTGCTATTTCAACAGATCACTTTGCTCTCACAAAAAACATTTGTGACCTGGGCCTGCTGCAGTGCTGGAGTGAAGCACAGTACAAGCTCAAGGCACAATACCTGAGGATGCTGAGACCTGGATAGAGTGGACATGGAAAAGATGTTTCCACCAGTAGGAGAGACTAGGACCCGAGGGCACAGCCTCAGAAGGAAGGGTCAACCCTTTAGAACTGAGACGAGGAGGAGTTTCATCAGCCAGAGGGTGGGGAATCTATGGAACTCATTGCTACAGAGGGCTGTGGAGGCCAAGTCATTGAGTGTATCTAAGACAGAGGTCGATAGGTTCCTGATTGGTAAGGGGATCAAGTGTTACAGGAGAATGGGTTTGAGAAATCTATCAATCTCCCCTGCAATTCTGCAACCTGTCCTTGAAAACCAGCCCCACCCAACCCCAATCATCAACTTCTAAATGGAAATTATTGAAAACCTACCAGGGTTCCAATGGAATGTTTGGGAGAGCAGGTTTTCCTCAACCATGAACAAAAACAGAAATAGCTGGAAAAGCTCAGCAGGTCTGGCAGTATCTGTGGAGAGAAAGCAGAGTTAACATTTCAGGTCGAGTGACCCTTCCTCAGTTGTGACTCTGAAATTCTCATTTCATGCTTCTGAGGAAGGGTCACTTGACTCGATACTTTAACTCTGATTTCTCTCCACAGATGGCTGCCAGACTTGCTGAGATTTTCTAGCAGTTTCTGTTTTTGTTTCGGATTTACAGCATCCGCAGTTCTTTTGGTTTTCCTAAGTATTAGCCACCCCTTTGTGTAAGTGAGTACTCTCACCTCCCTGTCAGTGCACACTCGGATTAAATTAGTATGTGATGGGAAAGTTAGTCTTCAACCTTAAAGTGCTTTATCTGAACTTTAACTCAAAGGTCTTAAACATATAATTCAGATGGAGTTGAAGGGCAGTGCTGAGGGAGTGCTGCACTGTTACAGCTGCTACCTTATGGGTGATTCATGAAAACAAAGGGATATTTCCTTTCCCAGTAAATGTCGAGAGATCTCACAGAATTATTTTAAAATGATGAAGGGGTTTCCCAGTGTACTGTTTACCATCCACAACCAACATCGGTCATTTACAAAATTATAAGAGGCATGATAGAATGGATAGTCAGAGTGTTTTTCCCAGGATAGAAATACCAATTCATAGGGAACACAGGTTTAAGGTTAAAGGGGAAAAATTTAAAGGAGATGTGAGACGCAGATTTCTTTTACACAGAGGGTGGTAAGTATTTGGATGGGTATATGAATAGGAAGGGTTTGGAGGGATATGGGCCGGGGCTGGCAGGTGGGACTAGATTGGGTTGGGATATCTGGTCGGCATGGACAGGTTGGACCGAAGGGTCTGTTTCCATGCTGTACATCTCTATGACTCTAAGCTTGGTGGGCTGAAGGACCTGTTGCTATGCTGTACTGTTGTTTGATTTTGTTGCTCGTTTAGGATATCAAGGGAAATGAGCAAGGGTTGGTTTATGCAATAAAGACACAAATTAGTCTTGGTCTTCACCACTGACCAAATGAGGTTAAACAGCCTTCTCCTGTTCCTGGTGTTTTATCTCATCGTTGTTTGTGAGACCTTGCTGTGTGACAATTAGCTGCATATTTGAACATTATACAGTATAAGTATTCTAACATTTCAAATTATTAATTTTATGATCCAGTTAGGAACAGATAAACTGATTCCTTTCCTTGACTCCTCCCCCACTGGGTGCAACAAAGTTTGGATTTAAATAAACCTTAAATTATTCTAAATACACAAACACACACCACAATCTCCCAGATGAGGGGGGAAAGAATGAACCTTTGTAGAAGGTTGTAATGTATTTTAGGTAAGTAGCCATTCAAGTCAGGGAAGATCATTAATCAAAGATTATTCGAATGTTGGTCTGTAATGAGAACCATCTTGCATGTAAGCTGTTGACACTCCTGGATTAGTTGCGGCTGGTCGAATTTGCTTTTCTGCAGATCGTGACGTAGGAACCCTTCACTTGTGGTGATGAGGCCTCTCAGTAGGTTTTCAGCTTTCACATTTTGATGGATGGGACTTCGGAGAAAAGGGGAGAGAAAGAACAAAGACTGTTGCTCGAGGCAAGTTGTTTCTCTGACGGTCAAATCCAATAGCATTTTTAAATGAACAAACTGAGTCACATGACCTCTCTCTGAAAGTATTTTAGACTCAGTGACTCTAATCATGCAATTTGTATTCCTCACAGATGGTTCCCTCTTGTTGCCAGTCTCCTTTGCTTTGCAAAGTGTTTATTCCAAAAATGTCCAAGATATAGTTACATGTCACATCAATGATGTTGGAGAGTCATAGAGCGATGCAGCATAGAAACAGACACTTTGGCCCAACCAATCCATGCCAACCATAATCCCAAATTAAACTGTTTCCACCTGCCTCCATTTGGCCCATATTCCTCCAAACATTTCTTTTTCATGTACCTATCTAAAGATCTTTTAAATGTTGTAATTGTGCCTGCATCCACCACTTCCTCTGGAAGTTCATTCCACATACGAACCACCCTCAGGTCTTTTTTAAAATCTTTCTCCTCTTACCTTAAAATTATGCCTCCTCATCTTATAATCCTCCACCCGAGGGAAAAGACACCTGGTGTTCACCTTTTCTACGATGCTCATGATTTTGTAAACCTCTACAATGTCATCCCTCAACCTCCCACACTCCAATGGGAAAAGTCCCAGCCTATTCAACTCTTCCTTCTAACTTAAACCCTCCATTCCCGGCAACATCTTGGTAAATCTCTTCCGACCCCTCTCCAGCTTGATAGCATCCTTCCTATAACAGGGCAACCAGAACCGGACATGGTAATCCAGACGAGGCAACAACAACGTCCTGTACAACCTCAACATGACATACCAACTCCTGTACTCAATGGTCTGAGCAATGAAGACAAGCAGACACTTTCCTAATCACCCGGTCTACACTTGACGCAAACTTCAAAGAGTTATGTACCTGAACCCCGAGGTCTCTCTGTTCTCCAACGCTACCCATGGCTTTACTTTTAATTGTGGAAGCCCTGATCTTGTTAAAAGCATGAAATCTAATGACATAGTTCTGCCAGTTAATGCAAAACCTCATTCTAAATTAATATCAGAGGCAACCCATCTTCAACACACTGCTGTGTGAGCTGTGATGGGCTCTGGAACGTCTCAGAGTCAATACAAATCTTACTTTGCGTTGCCATTACTTAGTGAATGGTGTCATCATGTTCTGATGGTTTTGTGGCAACCATCCCGTTTCCTTTTTCCGAATTCTCTCGCCCTTACCCTCCTTCTTTCTAGTTATTTATTCACAGTTGTTCGCCGACTGAAGCTGGCAGTTCAGGTCGGGTTCCATGATGGACAAACAGCCGAAGGATTTGCTCACAGAACCTTGGGGCAGGGGGCAGACACTTCAGGTGTTATCTTGGAAAGAGCTGTACAGAAGCTGCAGTTGCAAACTGGTTAAAAATGCAGTTTAAATATGTCCAAAGGTGGGACATGGGGTTTGAAGAGCCCATCGTTGTGAGGTCTTTAAAAAAAGGTGGGAGGTTGCTCTTCTGAATGCTATTGCTACAAAATTTACACAGAACTCAGAACAGTACAGAGATGAACATGTCTGAACATGACGCCAAATTAAACAAATCCCTCCTGCCTGCCCTTGGTCCAAATCCCTCCATTCCTTGTACCTCAAGGAACAGCAGGATGCCAAAGGAGAAATCAAAGTGCCTTTCAGGGGCTGTGGCTTGGGGTTGGTCCAAGGAGGAGTGAATGAAACTTCAGGATTTTGTCTAAGATAAAGGAACGTTTCAGGGAAGTAGAAAGTAAAATGGAGACTATAGCATCAGTTCCTGTAAGCTATAGTGTCAAGTTAATAATACTTATTTTTTAAATTCTTTTCGATCCACAATAAAGTTTGTTATTTTAGTTAAAAGCATGAAATCTGCCAGTTAACCACTGAATGTTCAAATTTCTTCCTTGAACATTAATGGTCCCCAACAGCATGATAACAATGATGGTAATGTTCTGCCTGAGGGCACTGAATTCTCCTGCTTTCCACTTCACTCGGTTACAATAGCATCTTACTTTTAGTGAGAAAGCAAAGCTGTACGACCGGGAGACAGAATATCTGAGCCAGGCCTCACTTCCTCCCTCATGGGTGCTTAAGGAAAGTGAAATAGGAAACAGGGTATGCTATTTGGCCTGTCAAATCTGCTCCACTATCCAGGTAGATCTTCTGATATCCTGCACTATTCTCATATAGAATCATAGTGATGTACAGCACGGAAACAGACCCTTCGGTCCAACTCGTCCATGCCGACCAGATATCCCAACCTTAATCTAGCCCCACCTGCCAGCACCTGGCCCATATCCCTCCAAACCCTTCCTATTCATATACCCATCCAAATTCCTTTTAAATGGTGTAATTGTACCAGCCTCCACCACATCCTCTGGCAGCTCATTCCATACGCGTACCACCCTCTGCATAAAAATGTTGCTCCTTAGGTCTCTTTTATATCTTTCCCCTCTCACCCTAAACCTATACCCTCTAGTTCTGGACTCCCCGACCCCAGGGAAAAGACCTTGTCTATTTATCCAATCCAAGCCCCTCATGATTTTGTAAACCTCTATAAGGTCACCCCCCTCAACCTCTGACGCTCCAGAGAAAACAGCCCCAGCCTGTTCAGCCTCTCCCTGTAGCTCAAATCCTCCAACTCTGGCAACATCCTTGTAAATCTTTTCTGAACCCTTTCAAGTTTCACAACATCTTTCCAATTGGAAGGAGATCAGAATTGCATGCAATATTCCAACCTATATCCTGTACAGCCGCAATATGACTTCTCAACTCCTGTACTCAATACTCTGACCAATAAAGGAAACCTTACAAACGCCTTCTTCACTATCCTATCTACCTGCAACTCTACTTTCAAGGAGCTGTGAACCTTCACTCCAAGGTCTCTTTGTTCCTTTCAAATCTAGAAACTTATCAATCTCAGAAAAAAGCACAGGTCCTCTTCTAGAAGGATTCTTCCGCTGTCTGGAAGGACATGTTGCCCCTTGGGGTTTTAGATTTTCTGCCATCGCTGCCAAACTTTATTATTTTTTTTGCCTGTGGTCCATAACGCTGAGTATGGGACCCCACCCTGAGACTGGCGAGAGTCGCCAACAGGTAAGATTGACCACCCTTTCTACAGACTGCAGGTAAGACTGACAAAAAAAATCAAATGAGATTCTTACGAGTTGTGACGAGATTCAGAACTCAAAAGCAAAAGGAAGCAGTTTGATTTATACAAGATTGTGGTTAAGCTGCAAGCAGAGAATTGTGTCAACTGGGCGATGTCCCACAGTTGAGAGAATGTGAAAGTATCAGAAAGGGTGTGGTGAAGATTCATGAGGATGTTCACAGGCATGAGCAATTACAGTTATGAGGAGATCTTTGATGAATTACAAGCTTTTCCGACTAGAGCTAAGAAGGTTAAGGAGGGGTCTTTAAGATTACAAATGATTATGTTGCAACAAACAATGATGGACCATCTCCTCCTGACCTGTGACGTAGAACTCATGTTTAAAGTCATCCGATAAAATTAAGGGGATCAGCACATGGAGTGTGCATGGAGACCGGCTGGAATATGGAACTCACTGTCACAGATCATTAATGAAATAGCGATCATAAATTCCTTTGAAAATTAAATTGCATGGTTGCTTGAAGAAGAGAAATATGAAAAGTTATGGGAGGTGAGCAGGAGAGCGAGTTCAGAAGAGGTGTCTCACTGGAGATATACAATTGTCCAAAAATAAGAAGGAAGAATAGTCAATACTCAAAAGCAAAAGGAAGCAGTTTGATTTGTACAAGTCCGTGGTTAAGCTGACTGGAACAGTCAGTGATTCAGTGTAGAATTTACAAGTATCCCATATAAGTACATCATTGCATTCATGTCTGTCCTCACCTGATTGAGTGCTGTTCTCCAGACATCTACACTTGAGTCCCCATCTGTTACCCTTCGCGGACAGAGTTCAAACATCCCACTAGAATATAACCCTGTTAATGAATAGTTATTCTCAGAATCAAAAACAGACATTGCTGGAAAAACTCAGCAGGTCTGGTAGCATCTGTGGAGAGAGAAACAGTGTTAATGTTTCAGGTCCAGTAATTCTTCTTCAGTGCTCCCTCAACATGTTTGCTCAGACAGTGTAGCATTGCCTCAGTCGGGCCCACGGATGGTGCAGCACTTGCTCAATACTGCCTTCTGACATTGCAAAACCCCTCACCAAGGCCCCCTGACAATGCAGCACTCCCACAGTTTGTCAAAGTTATATTCCTTCAGTACTGCCCCCTACCTGCAGTATACCCTCAGTACTGCCCCCTGACAGTGCAGTATACCCTCAGCACTACCCCTGCCTGGTGTATACCCTCAGTACTGCCCCCTACCTGCAGTGTACCCTCAGTACTGCCCCCTGTCTGCAGTATACCCTCAGTACTGCCCCCTGACAGTGCAGTACCCCCTCAGTACTAACCCCTGACAGTGCAGTATCCCCTCAATACTGCCCCGGCCTGTAGTATACCCTCAGTACTGCCCCTGCCTGGTGTATACCCTCAGTACCGCCCCCTGCCTGTAGTATACCCTCAGTACTGCCACCTGACAGTGCAGTATCTCCTCAATACTGCCCCGGCCTGCAGTATACCCTCAGTCCTGTCCCCTGACAGTGCAGTATCCCCTCAGTACTGCCCCAGCCTGAGTATACATTTAGTACTGCCTCCTGACAGAGCGGTATCCTCTCAGTACTGCCCCAGCCTGCAGTATAGCCTCCTGCCTGCAGTATACCCTCAGTACTGCCCCCCCCCCCCGCCGCCTACAGTATACCCTCAGTACTGCCCCTGCCTAGTGTATACCCTCAATACTGTCCCCTGATACTGCATTCTGGATTAGTGGTTCTGGAAAAGCACAGCAGTTCAGGCAGCATCCGAGGAGCAGGAAAATCGATGTTTTGGGGAAAAGCCCTTTATCAGGAATAAAGGCAGAGAGCCTGAAGCGTGGAGAGATCCTGATACTGCAGTATACCCTCAGTACTGACCCCTGCCTGCAGTATACCCTCAGAACTGCCCCCTGATACTGCAGTATACCCTCAGTACTGCCCCCTGATACTGCAGTATACCCTCAGTACTGCCCCCTGATACTGCAGTATACCCTCAGTACTGCCCCCGATACTGCAGTATACCCTCAGTACTGCCCCCTGCCTGCAGTATACCCTCAGTACTGCCCCCTGATACTGCAGTATACCCTCAGTACTGCCCCCTACCAGCAGTATACCCTCAGTACTGTCCCCTACCTGCAGTATACCCTCAGTACTGCCCCCTGATACTGCAGTATACCCTCAGTACTGCCCCCTACCTGCAGTATACCCTCAATACTGCTCCTAGCTGGTGGTCAGTGTCTGTGTTGTGCTGAAGTCCCTCATTTGGGACTTGATTCTTTGGAGAAGCAGGATTGGGAGTGATAAACGCTGAGGAACAACTCACACAGAAACAACACAGGAACAAGAACTCACGGTCATTTTGCCTTACTTCAGTGAATTTGAGGTTATTGTGTTTTGATCTTTAGAATCTTCAGCAAGACTGATGTATAAATGCCTCCTTGATATTAATCACTTTGACATGTTCATCCTTAATGAGTGAATGGACCCTTGGATGTCAGCTCACATTCTCCTCCAGCAGTACGACACATAATGAACATCCGTGTGAAAAACACCACTCTGCAGGATCGGCAGAAAGGATGAGACACACACAGCTGATCTTTGATCAGGCTGTAGATCACTCCAACAGGAAAAGAGATGGTATAAACACACTCTCCATCGTACTGGCCTTACAGCTTCCTATGAATAGGCTGCAAACATTCATCAAGGACATGAGCTGAGCAGAAACACACTTCCTTTCAGATCACCACAGTGATTTTTACTCTTGGAATGAGGGCTGTGGGAGTAGCTGGCTGGGTCAGCACTTCTTGCCCGTCCCTAGATGCCATTAGGAAGGGGGAGGTGAGCTGCCTTCTTGAAGGTCTGTCATCCTGATGGTGTAGCTATGTGTACAAGGTGCTCTTTAAGGGATGCACAGGTACTGAGGTAATGTCACTGGGTTAGTAATTAGATTAGATTACTTACAGTGTGGAAACAGGCCCTTCGGCCCAACAAGTCCACACCGACCCTCCGAAGAGTGACCCACCCATTCCCATTTCCCTCTGACTAATGCACCTAACACTATGGGCAATTCACCTGACCTGCACATCTTTGGACTGTGGGAGGAAACCGGAGCACCCAGAGGAAACCCACGCAGACACGGGGAGAATGTGCAAACTCCACACAGTCGCCTGAGGCTGGAATCAAACCTGGGTCCCTGGCACTGTGAGGCAGTAGTGCTAACCACTGAGCCACTGTGCCATCCTTAAACTGCACTTATGCAAAGATTAATGAGGCCACATCTCAAATACTGAGCGCAGTTTTATTCTCCTTGTTTAAGGAAATATATCATTGGAGGCAGCTCAGAAGAGAGTTACAAGGTTGGTATTAAAGTGACTAGCTTTATGATGAATGATTGGACAGGCTGATCTTGTTAGCACTGGAGTTTTGAAGATTGGGTAGTGGGCTCTTGTGCAGTGACAGTTTCCCTATCTCTGAGCCAGGAGGCTGGGCTCAAGTCCCACCCACTCCAGTGGTGTGTAGTAACATCTCTGAACAAGTTGGTTAAAAACATCTAGAAGACTGGGCGGTGACATGATTGAAGTCTCTCCCTATAGCTCAAATCCTCCAACCTTGGCAACATCCTTGTAAATCTTTTCTGAATCCTTTCAAGTTTCACAACATCTTTCTGATAGGAAGACCAGAATTGCACGCAATATTCCAAAAGTGGCCTAACCAATGTCCTGCACAGCCGCAACATGACCTCCCAACTCCTGTACTCAATACTCTGACCAATAAAGGAAAGCATACCAAACGCCTTCTTCACTTTCCTATCTACCTGTGAGTCCACTTTCAAGGAGCTATGAACCTGCGCCCCAAGTTCTCTTTGTTCAGCAACACTCCCTAGGACCTTACCATTAAGTGTATAAGTCCTGCTAAGATTTGCTTTCCCAAAATGCAGCACCTCGCATTTATCCGAATTAAACTCAATCTGTCACTTCTCAGTCCATTGGCCCATCTGGTCCACATCCTGTTGTAATCTGAGGTAACCCTCTTCGTTGTCCACTACACCTCCAATTTTGGTGTCATCTACAAACTTACTAACTGTACCTCTTGTGCTCGCATCCAAATCATTTATGTAAAATGTAGAGGACCCAGCATCGATCCTTGTGGCACTCCACTGGTCACAGGCCTCCAGTCTGAAAAACAACCCTCTACCACCACTCTCTGTCTTCTACCTTTGAGCCAGTTCTGTATCCAAATGGCTAGTTCTCCCTGTATTCCATGAGATCTAACCTTGCTAATCACTCTCCCATGGGGAACCTTGTCAACGCCTTGCTGAAGTCCATGTAGATCACATCTACTGCTCTGCCCTCATCAACCTCTTTGTTACTTCATCAAAAAACTCAATCAAGCTTGTCAGACATGATTTCCCACGCACAAAACCATGTTGACTATCCCGAATCAGTCCTTGCCTTTCCAAATACATGTACATCCTGTCCCTCACGATTCCTCCAACAACTTGCCCACCGAGGTCAGGCTCACTGGTCTATAGTTCCCTGGCTTGTCCTTACCACCCTTCTTAAACAGTGGCACCATGTTTGCCAACCTCCAGTCTTCCAGCACCTCACCTGTGACTATCGATGATACAAATACCTCAGCAAGAGGCCCAGCAATCACTTCTCTAGCATCCCACAGAGTTCTCGGGTACACCTGATCAGGTCCTGGGGATTTACCCACCTTTAACCGTTTCAAAATATCCAGCACTTCCTCCACTGTAATCTGGACATTTCGCAAGATGTCCCCATTTATTTCCCTACAGTCTATATCTTCCACATCCTTTTCCACAGTAAATACTGATGCAAAATATTCATTTAGTATCTCCCCATTTTCTGTGGCTCCAAAAAAGGCGGTCTTGCTGATCTTTGAGGGGCCCTTTTCTCTTCCTAGTTACCCTTTTGTCCTTAATATATTTGTAAAACCCCTTTGGATTCTCCTTAATTCTATTTGCCAATGCTATCTCATGTCCCCGTTTTGCCCTCCTGATTTCCCTCTTAAGTATGCTCCTACTTTCTTTATACTCTTCTAAGGATTCACTCGATCTATCCTGTCTATACCTGACATATATTATTGAATGGCAGAGCAGGCTTGAAGGGCCGAATGGCTACCCCTGCTCCTAACTGGTGTTCCTAAATCCCGTAATGTCAAGAACATTTACTTGTCATTTTCACCAATAAATATTTTACAGAAAATGTGCTTCGTGCTTCACTGAGTAAATAGAATTAGTGCTGCATTCAATATTAAAACAATTTTCTTTTTGTATTGACAGAATGAAGTATTCAAAAGTGCTGTTGAAATGAGCATTGTGATAAAGTACTTACACCTGCTGACTGCTACATGCATGACCAGACATTTTCAGTGACTGACATCAGTCGGCACTTAAACAGACAGTAGCACATGTGACTGGAAATGTGCAGTGACACTGGATTCTTTCTTCAGAATACACAAATCTCTGAGGCTTCCGACAGAAGTGCATGTTGACAGTCTCAGTCAAACAGACCCACGCCAGCAATGCCAAGCATTTTAATGGCTCCACAGTCAAACCCATAAGGAATGCTGAAGATATTTGGTGTTGAGATTCAGACGGTCACACCATGCTGCAGACATCAGCAGATCCCAGGTTCAATCCCTGCTTGGTACTTATCAAGATTTTCAACTACAGCCGCGCTCCTTCTCTTCCCCCCACCTCAGGCTCTCAGTCAAACTGGAAATGTGCAGTGTTCACCGGAGGCTTTGCTCTGACATTCAGCCGTAGTGAGTACACTGAAGGGCGTGCGCTCTCTCCCTCTCTCTCTCTCTCTCTCTCTCTCTCTCTCTCCGGGAGGATGGTGGAATGGCTGCAGGTACAAACTGGATAGGGAGCATGGCATAGGGAGAGAAAATATTGTTGTACCAATGCTCTCGGGATAATGACTTCCAAGCCAATGCACATTTAGGATAAAAGGCCGGCACAACCTCAAGGGTGGAAGGGCCTGTATTGAACTATGAAAAGAAGCAATGCTGCATGGCACCTTACCTGGTCCATTATTGACAATTCAACTGTGAGAAGACAAGTAAATCACAGTCAGCTTGGATAGGGAGCTGAGCAGCGATTGTATTGCCTTCTACCTCCAGGTTGCAGAGATGTACAGTTTCCCTAGCAGCTGGCCAGTTACAGTTCCTTTCACACAGCCTTCAATGCAGTGGGTATGGGGAGGGTGGGGTTTAGAATTACAATATTTCATTTTTCCAACAGTCCAGTGTGACCCTGATTAGATGTTATTGACAGCACATGACCCCATCATAAGCACGGAAAGCCAGGCTGCTGCTAGGCTGGTTTTCTACCTACGATGATCGAGGAGAGTTCATTGGTCAGTCTGTAACGCTGACCGTTCCAGTGGAAATGTGACGGTGGGCCACTGTCAGGTCCACCGGCACTGTACTCAAACTGGGGGCTGAGCTCAAAGGCCAGGGAGGATTTGACCAGCCCCATGCCCCCTGACCTCTCCGGGGCCGGGTGATAGACGCGGCCGTTCTCCGGCATGAACAACCGCTGGGGTTCAAAGGGCACAGCCAGCTTGTCCCCACCCCCGCAGTAGGACAGCAGCTCCTGCTCCGAGCCGAGCCCTTTGATCAGGTGGGTGAAGACAACAGGAAGGTCATCACAGCGCAGGAAGTTACGCTCACGGCCACACAGTGACACGTAGGGGAACTCCTGGTACCGGCCGGTGGAGTTTTTCCTGAGTTGCTTGAAGAAGAAAACGAGGAACTGTTTATCTGTTCGACAACAGAGAGAGAGAGAGAGAAAAAGAGGAGTTTTAATGAAATGGGCCACACACAGCATTTCCACCAAGCACCGAGTCCCCAAATTACCATAAAAATAACTCACCACTATTACCTTTACAATGGATTTCAGCAGAACGTGCAACTCACTACCTCAGCCAGTGGTGGAGAAAAATAATATAGATACAGTCAAGGAATTTTTTTTTAAAAAATCATTCCCGGGATGAGGGTTTTGCTGGCTAGGCTAGGCCAACATTTACTGCCTATCCCTAACTATCTTTCTTTAGGATTGGGGGTGGGTGTGGGGGGGACTAACTGAGTGCACGTCTGAATTTCTTCAGAGTGGGCATCCTTTGAAGAGACTTTGAGGTGAAACAAACTTACTAACAGACAAAGAAAAACTGTAGATGCTGGAATCCAAAATAAGACAGGCAGGAAGGTTACACCTTCTCCACCTCCTGATTCTGCCTGGCTTGCTGTGTTCCTCCAGCCTCCTGTTTATCTACTTAGATTCCAGCATCTGCGTTTTTTTTTGTCTCTAACCAAGTTTGTTCTACTGCAAAGTCTCTTCAAAGGATGCCCACTTTGATGATGTTCTCTACCTCCCTCAGAAGTGCACTCAGTGAGTCCCCCCACACCCACGCCCAGTCCTGTACAAGGGTTATACCCAAAATGTCGACTTCTCCACCTCTTGATGCAGCCTGGTTGCTTTGTCCTTCCAGCCTCCTGCCTGTCTATTTCGGATTGCAGCATATGCTTTTTTTTTTGTCTCCATCCCTAATGGCCTACCAGGCAGTTGAGAATCAACTGCATTGCAGTGGGTCTGGAGTCACATGTAGGCCAGACCAAGTAAAGATGGCAGTTGCCTTCCCTGAAGGGAATTAATGAAGCAGATGGGGTTTTCTGACAATCAACAATGAATTCACAGATATCATTAAACTTAATTTCAGACTTTTAAAGAATATTTTTATGAAAAACTTTTTCAAATGTTTTACAAAAACTGTATGTATAAAAAAAACAGAATACTAAAGGATAGTAGTAGTATAACAGTGTCATATCACTATACTCTTAATAATTACCTACTATTCTACCAGAACAAACGTATGTACTTAAACTACAATCAAATTAAACAAAGGTTAAATTAAGTTGAATTCAAGTTAAATTAAATTAAATTACATCACATTATCTTATTCTATTTTTCACTCAGCGCACCTCCACTGAAGCTCCCATCCTTGGAAGCACCAGTCATTGTACCCATATTTTCCCAGCATTCCCCTCACAGGGCCCTACAGACCACCCAACCCAACTCCTGCGGCTATACCACAGCCCTGGTTCATATTGCCTATACATCTGCGTCTATATAATTTAGAAAGGGCTGCCACATCTTCTAAAACTGCTCCGTTTTGTGGTGCAACATATTTGTGAGGTAGTCGGGGGGGGGGAGATGCTCCGTCACCGGCCTGCGCCATCTCATAAGACCTGGGGTTTTTCCGACGTCCTTCATTAAAATCTTCATGCTCACACAGTGCGTAAGAATGTTACACAACCTCTTCCCATGCTCCCCCAGAGAGGGCAAGTTTGGTAACCCCAGGAAAAGAAATACCGATCCCACCATGATTTAAATTCCCAGGATTTCCTTCAGCTCCCTTACTATGGCACTCCAGTATATTGTAACATGACCAGTAGCAGTGTGTAAGAGTGCCTACACTTATTTTAGCTTTGGGGCACTCTGGAGATGTTCCTCTCTTGAACTTAGCTAGCCTCTCTGGCACCATATGAGCCCTATGTAAAATCTTCAATTGCATGGCCTGTGCGTTGTTACAGATTGAGATTTTCTTTACATTTTCCCATACATCTTCCCATGTTTCCAATGAAATATACTCTCTTAGTTCTCGATTCCAACTCCGACAGAGTCCCTCCACATCTCCTAAGGCACGCCCTTTCTGTAAATGATACAAAGTACTAATTGAAAGAGCACCCGTGCACTGGAGCACTCTTCTCCCTGTCTGACTTGTAAGGCTGAGCTAGGAGTGTGGTTCTCCTTTGGATATAATCCTTTATCTTGAACAGTACCGGAAAAGGTCCCGATTAGACAATCCATATTTCTGACTTAGCTGGCTAAACTACATTAACATCGCCCTCCTCCCCCCCCGATTAAATCTCCCAGACAAGAGATTCCCTTATTCTCCTATAGCTTAAAGCCAGAGTCCAATGCTCCAGGTTTAAATCCTGAGGATCCCACCAACGGGGTAAACGGTGAAGTCTTAAACCAATTGCCCTCGTCTTGCCTCATTATCCTCCAAGCTTTCACCATATTTAAAATGATTGGGCTCTTACACTGCTCGATCACGGATTTCATCATATCCACGAATAATAGATTAACTAGGGGACATCTCAATTGAAAGGCTTCAACATCAAGCTAAATTGACCCCGAATTCCCCGAACCCAGTTACCCACATATGCTAACGGCGTGCTTATTTGATATCTCTTCAAGTCCGGAAGGTCCACCCCCACCCTGCGGGAGTTGCAATTTAGTAAATTTAATTGGGAGTGCCTACAACACCAAAAAAAGGACCCAAGCCAACTATTGAGCCTCTATTACACTCGTCTGGGTAGCAACAACGGGAGCATTCTCATGGGATACCACAGGCGAGGAAGAACATTCATTTTAATCAGGGCTATCCGGCTAACCATGATAACGGTAATCCCTCCCACTGCTGAAAATCCTGCTTTATCCTCTCCAGTAATTGTACTTAGTTAGCTTTATACAGCTGGTGGAAGGCAGGGATAAAAAAATTCCCAAAACCTTTTGACGACCATCTAAACAGGAACTGCATTCCATCCTTCAGATCAGGCACCTCCACTAACCAACCCCCGCCCCCCCACCCCACCACCACCACCACCAGCAGCACGGCTTCCGATTTTGTAAAAGTTGTATGGGTGGGTTACGCTTCGGCGGGGCGGTGTGGACTTGTTGGGCCGAAGGGCCTGTTTCCACACTGTAAGTAATCTAATCTAATCTAATCTGATCCTGCACCCCAAAGAATTGCCAAATAAATTAATTTTTTGAATTAATCGGGGCATGGATTTCTCCAGATTGGCCAATAAACAGAAGAAGGTCATCAGCATATCGGGTGATCTTATGCTCCCCATTTCCTACCTTTGGCGCCACTATTTCAGGATCCCTCTTGATAGCCTCAGCTAACAGCTCAATTGCCAAGATAAATACAACGGTGAAAGAGGACACCTCTGTCGCCTATCTCTCCCAATATTAAAGTTATCCGACTGAGTGCTGTTAGTGATGACCGCCACCTTAGGATCATTATATCTCTACCCATCGGGCAAAGGCTCCCCCCAGACCAAAACGCTCGAGGACCCCAAACAGGGACGGCCATTCTACCCAGTCAAACACCTTTTCCGCGTCTAGGGAGACCACCAAACCCGGGATCAATCTTTGCTGGCATATCTGCACTATGTTCAGTACCAGCCTGATAATGTTGGAAGAGCTACAGTCCTTGATAAAACCTGCCTGATCTTCTTTTCTAATATCAGAAAATACCTTTCCCAACCTCAAGGTCAGCACGTTTGACAGAATTTTAAAGTCTACATTCAGCAATGAAATGGGTCTGTATGAAGCACATTCTTCGGGGTCTTTCCCCGTTCTTTAAAATGAGGGAGGTATTAAGCCTCCCTAAGGGAAGGTGGAAGACAATCCTGTGTATACGAACAGCTATACATCCCCAGAAGTGGCATCACTGACACATTTATGAATTCCTTATAAAACTCACTCAGGAATCCATCTGGTCCTGGTGCTTTACCACCCTGGAGATGCTTTATTGCTTCTTGCACCTCTTGTATTGTCGTAGGCACATTTAACAGGGAGGCCTGCTCCTCGTTTACACTGGGAAGTCCAGGTTCTCAAAAAAGGACTGCATTCTCCCTGCATTGTCTTCACCGCCCTCCGACCAGTACAACTCTGCAAAGTATTCCCAAAATCTAACACTGATCTTCTTCAACTCACGGGTTACTGCCAGCTCTCTCTCTGATAGATATAATGGCTTGCAAAGCACTTTTCTTTCTAGCCAGGTAAGCCAAATATCTGCCTGGCTTATCTCCAAATTCAAACAACCTTTGTTTAGCAAAGGAGACCTCTTTTCTTGCCACCTGTGTGTGCAATGAGTCGAGAGCAGCCCGGAGAGCTGT
The DNA here is from genome assembly GCF_047496795.1 of Chiloscyllium punctatum. Taxonomy (NCBI): domain Eukaryota; kingdom Metazoa; phylum Chordata; class Chondrichthyes; order Orectolobiformes; family Hemiscylliidae; genus Chiloscyllium; species Chiloscyllium punctatum. The sequence continues at coordinate 123,653,903 of NC_092746.1, read as the reverse complement.
GACCCGCTGCAGATTGACCAGTAACAGCCTATTATACTATGCTTCCTCAGCTAGCTTCAGCCAGACTTCCAGCATCCATTGCTGCTCCCCGTTCTGCCTCTTTCTAGCCATTGATTATGAAATGGTCAGGCCTTATAAATATGCCTTCGTGGTCTCCCAAAGTACCGATGGATTACTGGCCGTACCAGAGTCATCCCAGGGCCATCCCAGAAGGCCCTGAATTCTCTTGTAAGGTACTCAACAAATTTGCTGTTCCTTAACAGGAATGAGCCCAGGCGCCAGTGCCGTGCATCTATTCCACCACATTTGATTTTAACATGTAAACACACTGGCACATGGTCCGGGACAGCTATATTCCTAATTTTGCATGCCAATGTTCTGTCCAAACAGACCGACAGCATAAAGAGCATGTCAATTCGCATGTGGCACTTGTGTGGGTTAGAATAGAAAGTAAAGTCTCTTTCATTAGGGTGGAGATACCTCTACACATCCACCAATCCCAACTCCTCACACATGGGTGCGCCGATTGGGCCCCATGGCATCCTGTCTACCCCAAGATCCATTGGGCGGTGAAAATCCTCTCCTATGATCATACAGTGCAGCTCAAGAATCATTAATTTAGCAACTGCATCAATTAGAAATTTAAGAAGGTGCGCTGAGAGACAATAAACATTCAGGACGCCATAGTCTTCTCCATGTATTAAAGCTTTAAGAATGATGAATTGTCCATGTTCGTCCTTAATTTGCTCCATTAGCAGGAATGGGAGGTTCTTTCTTCCCAGTATAGCCAGTCCTCTACCCTTAGAGTTAAAGGAGGAGACGAATACCCTGTCATAACCCCCCAGCTGTATCTTCAAATGTTCCTTATCAGTTAAATGCGTCTCCTGCAGCAGGGCAATGTCCACCCTTTCCTTTCTAAGGCTTGACAGCACCTTCTTTCCTTTAATGGGGGAATGGTTCCCTTTTACATTCCAGGTGCACCATCGAAACAGATCACGAGCCATGGTCATCCAGGTAAGTATGGCTTTTGCCCAAAACGCCAATTCTCCTGCTCCTCGGACGCTGCCTGACTTGCTGTGCTTTTCCAGCACCACTCTAATCTAGACTCTGATTTCCAGCATCTGCAGTACCCACTTTTGCCGATGGTCATCCAGGGCAGCCCACTGATTTCCCAAGAGGAGGAAGCCGTTCTGAGGCGCAGTGAACGAAAAAACATTAATGCCATAAAAACTAAAAACTACACCTATGAAAACCATGAAAACTAAAAAACTAACCATTACATTTAACTTAAAGAAACACCTAAATAAACCCCAATTCACGAGAGATCTTCCCCTTTGCCCACTGGGGCAATCCTCCCTATCCTTGCAACCATCCTGGCTCCTTCCAGTTGAGGCCATGCCCAAGTCCCAGGCAATTCACAGACAAAGAGAATATGTTGTTATTTACATTACTAAGACTTAACAATGGATGCTCACCCTCACTCCCTCTTCTCCATACATCTTAACCACAGATATAGCCACCCCCAATCAAGAAAAGAACAGCCTTGGTTTTACACCAAGGCAGTACAGAATCTGTAAGACCTGGAGACCCATGAGCTATAAGCTTTTCCTTCTGCTTTTATTTTCAAGGTCATCCACTTGTTGTTGGTGTATCCAAACCTGGTCTTCCTGAGCCGTCCTACTGAGACCCCCACCGTGGTCTCCAAAGCTGCGGTCCTCTGTTCGACCACTTCCACTCATCAGTCCAGTGTTTGGATCTCCTGCTCATGCTTCTTTAACATGGCAGAGATCGGCTCCAGCGCTGCCTTGTTTTTTCTCGGAGTTTAGCCTCGGGTGTTTGAGCAATGGCTGCGGGTACCCCAACACATTCGGGGAGTGGCCTGCCTGCTGTACTCTTTTCGCCCCTTTTCCTTTGGCCAACTTCATTTTGAGCATAGATCTTTCAAATCACAGTTTTAGAAGCTCTAGATAGTCAACAACACAATGTTATCAATTTTTTCCTCGAGGTAGTGGGGGGGGGCACCTTGGCTGGGGTATGGCACAGAGCAGGGCACAGGCGACCTCTTGGACCGCTACCATCTTGGATCTCAGACGTTTTTTTACTGAAAACAAATTGCACCATCTGCCATGGTGGGATTCAAACCCAGGTTCCCCATGATTAACAGTTCCAGTGATAATACCACTAGGTCATCACCTCCCCGATGGGAATCAAACTGTTGGTGTAGGCTTTTCAGTTTAACAGGTGTGTGCCACCACTCTAGATAATCCATCTCATAGACCATCTACCTTCACACCCACACACACTCCATATCCTTTGATGTCACTGAGCGCAATTGTTAGATTCCTATCTGGAATACATTCAATTAATGCATCCAGGCAGAAGCTCTACACACATAGAACAATACAGCGCAGAACAGGCCCTTTGGCCCTCTGTGAACTATTCTCAGCCCATCTCCCTACACTAGCCCATCATCATCCATGTGCTTATCCAAGGATTGTTTAAATCTCCCTAATGTGGCTGAGTTGACTACATTGACAGGCAGGGCATTCCACACCCTTACCACTCTTTGCGCAAAGAACCTGCCTCTGACATCTGTCTTAAATCTATCACCCCTCAATTTGTAGTTATGCCTCCTCATACATGCCGACGTCACCATCCTACGAAAAAGACTTTCACTGTCTACCCTGCAATCAGAACTGTACACAATATTCCAAGTGGGGCCGTACCAGTGTTTTGTATAGTTGCAGCATGATATTGCAGTTCCGGAACTCAATCCGTCTACAAATGAAACCTAACACACTGTATGCCTTCTTAACAGTACTATCAACCAGATGGCAACTTTCAGGGATCTATGCACATAGACTCCAAGATCCCTCTGCACATTCACACTACCAAGAATCTTTCCATTGACCCAGTACTCTGCCTTCCTGTTATTCTTCCCAAAGTGCATCACCTCACATTTAGCTGCATTGAACTCCATTTGCCACCTCTCAGCCCAATTTTGCAGCTTATCCAAGTCCCCCTGCAACCTGTAACATTCTTCCACATTGTCCACTACTCCACTGACCTTAGTGTCATCTGCAAATTGACTAACCCATCCACCTATGCCTGCATCTAAGTTATTTATAAAAATGACAAACAACAATGGTCCCAAAACAGATCCTTGTGGCACACCACTAGTAACCAGACTCCAGGCTGAATATTTTCCATCAACCACCACTCACTGCCTTCTTTCAGGAAACCAGTTTCTAATCCAAACTGTTAAATCACCCTCAATTCCATGCCTCTGCATTTTCTCCAACAGCCTACCATGTGGAACCTTAGCAAAGGCTTTACTGACGTCCATGTACACCACATCAACTGCCCTACCCTCATCCACATGCTTGGTCACCTTCTCAAAAAACTCAATGACGTTTGTGAGATACGACCTGCCCCTGACGAAACCATGTTGACGATCTGAAATGAAATTGCGGAGTAAAGAACAGGAGGATCATCTGATGGCTGAAGTAAGGTGGTCAGAGATTCCTTTACCGCATAAAAACTGATACACACCTTCTGGACCAAATGGCCTGTTGGGGCTGTAAATTCTCTGCAGCTTCCTTGCCCAGGGCTATTCATACCACAGCCTGAGTTTTGAGATCATCTTGCAGCAATCCAGCCTTCGTAGCTCAGGAGACTGGGTCCTATTTATTCACTGCTGTTCTCCGTTTGAAGGTTGAGTATGGTGGGTGTGTATTTAGCACTGCTGCCTCCTTGGTGGATTCAACCTAAATTATCCAATTCTGAGATAATGTTTATATTAGCAACTGCAGCTGAAGGCCAACCCATGGGAAAAGTGCTTTTGATTGTCACAGACCACACAAAGCTCTTGGGAATCTAAATAAAAAGAATCTCTCTCATCCCGCCACTGCATCACCCCGACACACACACACACACACACACACACACAATTACTACTTCTTTTGGTGAAAACTGTGCACAACAACACAGCTTATTCTGAGATGTGTCCATGAAAGAGCACTCATGTCCCCTCACACTGCTGTGTACTGGTATCATCCAGGTCCAACCATGACACTGGAGTCCCTCTCCTATGGAATGAGCTGTCCGTTTGATGAAGAGCACTCTGGTGTGGTCACACATAGGGTCCAACTGACTGAAGAACACTCCGAGACTCAAGCACAGCACCTAGTGGCAAACTGGTCTGTCAGTGTTGGAGCTCGGATCAGTCGGGAGACGGGAGGGAGGACCTGCTTCTGAAGGTTTGACTTTATGGTGTTAAAAAAAAACTCAAGCTCTCCTGGATGCTCTACACGTTCAGAAAACTCAACCCTCTCGTCCTGAACTGAGCTTCCATTTGCATCAGGTTAACTGGCTGAAGGACACCATCAAAGATGAAGGTAAATTGATGGAATCCCTACAGTGTGGAAACAGGCCCTTCAGCCCAACAAGTCCACACCGGCCCTCCGAAGAGTAACCCACCCAGACCCATTCCCCTAATGTTTACCCCTGACTAATGCACCTAACCTAGGCATCCCTGAACACTATGGGCAATTTGGCATGGCCAATTCACCTGACCTGCACATCTTTGGATTTTGGGGGTAAACCAGAGCACCCAGAGGAAACCCACACAGACACGGGGAGAATGTGCAAACTCCATACAGTCACCCGAGGCTGGAATCGAACCTAAGTCCTTGGTGCTGTGAGGCAGCAGTCCAAGCTACTGAGCCACTCTGCCGCTTAATTTAGTTCGGATTCTCACAGATCAATCTCCTAACCCAGCTCAGGACTAGAAGGGGACAATATCGCGGGAAATGAAGGTTCAATAGCTCTTGTAAGCCTACAGCAATTACTGTGGCAGGGTTAATATAGAGTTTTATTCCATATTCTAAATGGCAACAGCTAATGAAAGAGAGATGGATGAAACACTTAGATACTAAAAGTACAAACCTATCAGCCCCTAGAGTTGACAATATTTATTATAAAGGAAACTCCATTTCACTAGAAGATCTTCATTCAATTGCTGATAAAAGAAAGACTTGGGGTAATTTTCACTCTATATTTTGAGAGAGCAATAACTAAACACTTGTTATAACATGACTGAAAACAAAAAATGCTGGAAATCACAGCAAGTCAGGCAGTATATGAACAGCCAGCATTTATTTAGAGGGCAATTTAGAGTCAATCACTTTGCAGTGGGGACACATGCAGGCCAGAACCGGTCAGGGTGATAACAGGAGTCTTGATCTGCTCATGAGAAACAATGTTTTTGTGAGCACGTGAAGATTTTCCTAACTGGTCTGCCACATTACAGACTGTTCTGCTATAACACAGTAGGTGCATTTTCGTGTGACCGCGTGTTATAGAAAGTTGGGCAATAAAAATAACAGGGTCTGAGGGAGAAAACAGGGCTGGGGCAGACCACCAAAAATCAAAACAAAAATAGTAGTTAGCTTAACACAAACAATGGCACAGTCTAAGTAAATGTTAAAATCATATATTTTAATGAAATAACACAATAAATTTAACACTTTAAAGGGTTTCTGAGTTTGCTGGGTTACAGTACTGTATTAACACAGGGGCTGAGGGTCATCATCGTCACTTTGAAGTGCGGTTCTGCGCACAGGGTTCTTAGTAAGAAAATGTTTAGTCCAGAAATTGATGGCTGTAGTTCATTGTCCACAGACTGTTTATTGGGACTTGGCTTAAAAAAGGCATCTACTTTTTGCTGCCTTGCTATCTTTCTTCTTCCATGAAGAAGCTGTTCATAGGGTAGGGTGTCAGATAAGACATTATGCCACAAACCGCCATCCTGCTGCAGTCTTCATCGTCGTCACTGTCTTCTAAGAGCTGCTAACTGCTTCTCAACTTCCCTCAGGATAAATGACAAAACACAAAGTGGAAAGCTCTCGTTAGTGCTGCATCCTGGACTTCACCATCTTCATCTCGAGCTTCAGGTTCCTCCACAGCAACAAGATGTTGTCGATCAGTTATGGAGAGATCTTCACACTGGGACTCGAGCAGCTCCTCAACATTGTCAGTCCCCACTTCTTCAAATCCAACGGCTTTGCAAGAACAACACAATATTCTTTGATTGCTGGAAGCTCCTCTGACGGTTCAACCCCTTTAAAACCATGAAGAAACTCTGGGAGACACTTCCACCAAACCGCATGTCAGCAGCTTTTACTGACATCACCCCAGGCCTCCACACTGATGTCAGTAGCATTCTTAATGTTAAAGCTCTTCCAAAATTTAAGAACACTGTCCTCATTAACCCTCTCAGTACCTGCAATCAGCTCATGAATATGTGCCTTAAATAATAACCTTTAAAAGGTGCTATTGCACCCTGGTCCTTGGGTTGAATGAGAGAGGTTGCGTTTGGAGGTAGAAATAGCACTTTGATGTTTTCAGAAAGCTCACCAATGGTGGGAGGATGGCTTGGCGCATTGTCCAGAACGAGAACAATCTTGAAATCCAAATCTTTTCTCCTGCAATAATTTCTAAAAACGTCCTCAAAAATGCCAACAGTAAAGTTAGAAAAAATTTGCTCTATCATCCAACCTCCCTTGCTTGACCTGAACTAAACACCAAGAGCGACTGAAGGTACCAGGGATGGAATCACATAATAGGCAATGGAAGTTCATGTTTTACAAAAACTGCTCCCCAATTTACCAATCAATTGATAAATCGAGTTGGCAAAATGAGCACTATAGCAGAGTGACCTATATCTGATTCAGTGGGTGAGGTTTTAATTGCGGAGTATCAGCTGTATTTATTTAACTTGAAGGTAGTCAGGGATAGAGCTACACTCACCTTTAAAGCAGGTGATGAAATTCTTCACTTTGGTATCATCAAGGAACAGCTGCAAGAAAACACAAGACAGCGTCATTACCACATCGTACACCACAGGACAGTGTCGTATCCACATCGTACACCACAGGACAGTGTCATATCCACATCGTACACCACAGGACAGTGTCATATCCACACCGTACACCACAGGACAGTGTCATATCCACATCGTACACCACAGGACAGTGTCACATCCACACCGTACGTGGTAGAACAGTGTCATCGCCATATCTTACAGTATCGCATCTTTTGTTGTAATCACTGTAAAATTAAGTATTTTAATGACACTGGGAATGTCAAAAGGACTGTTCACAAGTTACAGCGGGAATTCTTCTACGGAATCTTTTCAGGGATTCTAGCCACCTAGGCCAGCAACTGTTATCCATCCCTAACTGCCCTTGGATTGATTTGATTGTCAGGGCTGTTATGAACCAACAATAGTGTGCTGAGTCTGGAATCACTTGTAGTCCAAACCAAGTAAGGATCGCGGATTTTTATGAGCCTTGTCTTTTGGAATACTGTGTTCAATTCTGGTCTCCCTGCCATAGTGGAGATGTTGTGAAACTTGAAAGGGTTCAGTAAAGACTTATAAGGATGGTGCCAGGGTTGGAGCTATAGGGAGAGGCTGAACAGGCTGGGGCTGTTTTCCCTGGAGCGTCAGAGGCTGAGGAGTGACCTTATAGAGGTTTATAAAATCATGGGGGGCATGGATAGGGTAAATAGACAAGGTCTTTTACCTGGGTGGGTGAGTCCAGAAATGGAGAGCATAGGTTTAGGGCGAGAGGGGAAAGATTTAAAAGGGACTTAAGGTACAACAGTTTCACACTGAGGGTGGTGTGTGTATGGAATGAGCTGCCAGAGGAAGAGGCGGAGGCTGGCACAATTACAACATTTAAAAGGCACTTGAATGGGTACATGACTAGGAAGGGTTCAGAGGGATATGGGCCAAGTGGTGGCAAATGGGGCTAGATTAATTTAGGATATCTGGTAGGCATGGACGAGTTGGATTGAAGGGTCTGTCCCCGTCCTGTACATCGCTGAGGGGCATGGATAGGATGAATAAACTAGGCCTTTTCCCAGCACAGGGGAGTCTAAAACAAGAGGGCATAGGTTTAAGGTGAGAGGGGAAAAATTTAAAAGGGACCCAAGGGACAACATTTTCATGCAGAGGGTGGTGTGTGTATGGAATGAGCTGCCAGAGGAAGTGGCTAAGGCTGGTACAATTACTGCATACAAAAGGCATTTGAATGGGTACATGAACCAACAATTTGAGTGCGAGCAGCAGCTAAGGTAAGACTGTTTGTTTTAAAAGTACTTACCGGTAGCGGGCAGCGGTGTTTTTTTACACTCTCTCTTCACAGAAAGAGCGGGAGCAGTAGGGGGAAGTGACGACTACCAGAGAGGCAGCCGAGACCCGGAAGCAGGTAGAGCGTAAGCTTACCTGGGTAGGTTTGTTTCCCCTTTAAAAGCGCGCAGCTGAAGAACCCGAGGCACTACGGAGGTAGCGTCTCCCACCCGCCCTCCTCCTCTAACCTAATAATAAGATCCGTTGTGATAAGGAGGTAAGTGCCGAATTTTGCTTGTTGTATTCTTTAGACCCAGTTTTGTTTTAAAATAAAGGTTAGCTTTATAGATGGGTGACAGTGAGGGGGAGTGGGAGGAAGCAGCCAGTGCAGGGACCCCCTGTGGTTGTTCCCCTCAAGAACAAGTATACCGTTTTGGATACTTGTGGGGGGGACGACTTACCAGGGGTAAGTAACGGGGCTCAGGCCCCTGGCACGGAGCCTGTCCCCGCTACTCAGAAGGGAAGGGTGGAGAAGAGCAGAGCAATAATAATTGGGGACTCGATAGTTCGGGGCACAGATAGGCGGTTTTGTGGGAACGAGAGAGACTCACGTTTGGTATGTTGCCTCCCAGGTGCAAAGGTACGTGATGTCTCTGATCGTGTTTTCCGGGTCCTTAAGGGGGAGGGGGAGCAGCCTGAAGTCGTGGTCCATATTGGCACCAATGACATAGGTAGGAGGAGGGCTGAGGATGTTAGACAGGCTTTTAGGGAGCTAGGTTGGAAGCTCAGAGTTAGAACGAACAGAGTTGTTGTCTCTGGTTTGTTACCCGTGCCACGTGATAGAGAGTCGAGGAATAGGGAGAGGGAACTGTTAAATGCGTGGCTACAGGGATGGTGCAGGAGGGAGGGATTTTGGTACTTGGATAACTGGGGTTCTTTCTGGGGAAGGTGGGACCTCTATAAACAGGATGGTCTGCACCTGAACCTGAGGGGCACCAGTATCCTTGGGGGGAGGTTTGCTAGTGCTCTTGGGGGGGGTTTAAACTAACTCTGCAGGGGCATGGGAACCCAGACTGTAGCTTTAGGGTGCAGGACCTGGAGTGTAGGGAGGTTAGGAATATGGCATCAATCTTAAAGGAGGGTGCTGTAAACAGGAAGGTGGCTTGAAGTGTGTATACTTTAATGCCAGAAGTATACGAAATAAGGTAGGTGAACTCGCAGCGTGGGTTGGTACCTGGGACTTCGATGTTGTGGCTATTACGGAGACGTGGCTAGATCAGGGACAGGATTGGCTGTTGCAGGTTCCAGGGTCAGAGGTGGGGGTAAAAGAGGGGGGGTGTGTGGCTTTGCTTGTCAAAGATAGTATTACAGCGGTGGAAAGGAAGATGGACGAAGATTTGCCATCTGAGGTAGTTTGGGTTGAGGTTAGGAATAGGAGAGGTGAGGTCACCCTGTTAGGAGTCTTTTACAGGCCTCCTAATAGTCCTAGAATCGTTGAAGAAAGGATTGCGAAGATGATTCAGGAGAAGAGTGACAGTAATAGGGTGATTGTTATGGGAGACTTTAACTTTCCTGATATTGATTGGGAAAGCTATAGCTCAAGTTCGTTAGATGGGTCAGTGTTTGTGCAATGTGTGCAGGAGAGTTTCCTGACACAATATGTAGATAAGCCAACAAGAGGTGAGGCCATACTGGATTTGGTTCTGGGTAACGAACCAGGCCAGGTATTAGAACTAGAGGTAGGTGAGCACTTTGGGGACAGTGACCACAATTCGGTGATTTTTACTCTAGTGATGGAGAGGGATAAGTGTGTACTACAGGGCAAGAGTTATAGCTGGGGGCAGGGAAATTATGATGCGTTGAGACATGACTTAGGATGTGTGGATTGGAAAAGTAGATTCCAAGGCAAGAGCGTAATTGATATGTGGAACTTGTTCAAGGAGCAACTATTGAGTGTCCTTGATAAGTACGTACCTATCAGGCAGGGAGGAAAGGGTCGTGTGAGGGAGCCGTGGTTTAATAAGGAGTTGGAATCCCTTGTTAAATGGAAGAGGGCGGCCTTTGTAAAGATGAGGCGTGAAGGTTCAATAGGGGCGATTGAGAGTTATAAGGTAGCCCGGAAGGACCTGAAGAGAGAGCTAAGAGCAGCAAGGAGGGGACATGAGAGGTCCTTGGTTGGTAGGATTAGGGAAAACCCTAAGGCTTTCTATAGGTATGTTAGGAATAAAAGAATGACTAGGGAAGGAATAGGTCCAATCAAGGATAGTAATGGGAAGTTGCGTGTGGAGGCTGAAGAGATTGGGGAGGTGCTGAATGAATACTTTTCGTCAGTATTCACTCAGGAACAGGACATTGTTGTCGATATGAATACTGAGGCACGAATAAGTAGAATGGATGGCTTTGAGATATGTAGAGGTGTTGGAAATTCTGGCAAGGGTGAAAATAGATAAGTCCCCTGGGCCTGATGGCATTTATCCTAGGATTCTCTGGGAAGCAAGGGAGGAGATTGCAGAGCCATTGGCCTTGATTTTTGTGTCCTCTTTGTCGACAGGAGTAGTGCCAGAGGACTGGAGGCTAGCAAACGTGGTTCCCTTGTTCAAGAAGGGGAGTAGGGATAATCCTAGTAACTATAGGCCAGTGAGTCTCACTTCTGTTGTGGGCAAAGTCTTAGAGAGAATTGTAAGGGATAGGATTTATGCACATCTGGATAAGAATGATGTGATCAAGGATAGTCAGCATGGTTTTGTGAAGGGCAGGTCGTGCCTCACAAACCTTATTGAATTCTTTGAGAAGGTGACCAAGGAGGTAGATGAGGGGAAAGCGGTAGATGTGGTATATATGGATTTTAGTAAGGCGTTTGATAAGGTCCCCCATGGTAGGCTACTGCAGAAAATACAGAGATATGGCATTGAGGGTGAGTTGGAGGTTTGGATTAGGAATTGGCTCTCTGGAAGAAGACATAGAGGGTAGTAGTTGATGGCAAAGGTTCATCTTGGAGTGCCGTCACTAGCGGTGTTCCGCAAGGATCTGTTTTGGGACCATTGCTGTTTGTCATTTTTATAAATGACCTGGAGGAAGGGTTAGAAGGTTGGGTGAGCAAGTTTGCGGATGATACGAAAGTCGGAGGAGTTGTAGACAGTGAAGAAGGATGTGGCAGGTTACAGCGGGATATAGAGAAGCTGCAGAGCTGGGCAGAAAGGTGGCAAATGGAGTTCAATGTAGCTAAGTGTGAAGTGATTCACTTTGGTAAGAGTAACAAAAAGATGGATTACTGGGCTAATGGTCGGATACTTGGTAGTGTGGATGAGCAGAGGGATCTTGGTGTCCATGTACACAGATCTCTGAAAGTTGCCACCCAGGTAAATAGTGCAGTGAAGAAGGCATATGGCGTACTGGCTTTTATTGGTAGAGGAATTGAGTTCCGGAGTCCTGAGGTCATGCTGCAGTTGTATAAGACTCTGGTGCGGCCGCATCTGGAATATTGTGTGCAGTTTTAGTCGCCATACTATAGGAAGGATGTGGAGGCACTGGAACGGGTGCAGAGGAAGTTTACCAGGATGTTGCCTGGTATGGTAGGAAGATCCTATGAGGAAAGGCTGAGGCACTTGGGGTTGTTTTCATTGGAGAAAAGAAGGTTTAGGGGTGATTTGATAGAGGTGTACAAGATGATTAGGGGGTTAGATAGGGTTGACAGTGAGAACCTTTTTCCACGTATGGAGTCAGGTATTACAAGGGGGCATAAGCTTTAAATTAAGGGGGGGTAGATATAGGACTGATGTTAGGGGTAGGTTCTTCACTCAGCGAGTCGTAAGCTCATGGAATGCCCTGCCAGTAGCAGTAGTGAACTCTCCCTCTTTATGGGTATTTAAACGGGCATTGGATAGGTATATGGAGGATAGTGGGTTAGTGTAGGTTAGGTGGGCTTTGATCGGCGCAACATCGAGGGCCGAAGGGCCTGTACTGCGCTGTATTCTTCTATGTTCTATGACTAGGAAGGGTTCAGAGGGATATGGGCCAAATGCTGGCAAATGGGACTGGATTAGATAAGGATATCTGATCAGATGTTGGAAAAGCCTCATATTCCGCCTTGGGACCCTGCAACCACACGAGATAAACGTGAATTTCAACAGCTTCCTCATTTCCCCTCCCCCCACATTATCCCAGTCTCAAGCCTCCAACTCGGCACCACCCTCAGGACCTGTCCATCACTCCCGCCCGACCTATCAACTTCTTCCTCACCTTCATCCACCTATTGCTTTCTCAGCTACCTTCCCCCCAACCCCATCCCCCTCCCATTTATCTCTCAACCCCCACCCACAAGCCTCATTCCTGATGAAGGGCTTATGCCCGAAACATCGATTCTCCTGCTCTTTGGATGCTGCCTGACCAGGTGTGCTTTTCCAGCAACACACTCTCGACTCGTTGATCACTAGTCCTTACTTATTCCTAGGATATCTGATCAGCATGGATGAGTTGGACCAAAAGACCTGTTTCGTGCTGTACTACTCTATGATTATTTCCTTCTGTAGAGGACATGTTGAGTGGCTTACAACAGCTTTATGGTCACCATTATTGAGACTAGCTATCCATCCAGTTTTATTAATTACCTGAACTTAAATATTACACCAACTGCATGGTGGGATTTGGCGCCAAGGTATTTATCTGGACCTCTGGCTTCCCAGTCCAGTGATACAATGACTTGCACCACCATCAACCTGCTCCAGAAACAAGGAAAAGGACACATTTATACAGTGACCTCTGGTCATGCAACACTGCCCTGGAGCAGGACTTGGCCCCACACCCTTCTGATTCAGAGCAGAGTGAGCTCTCTATTGAGCTACAGCTGGCAATTCAGTGTGGGAGCTTTCCCAAGATATCATTAGCAATAATTCGGAGCACTTCTTGGTTTATAGGAACAGGAAGATGATATCATTATGCTGCAGCCATTTGTAAAGACAATTGAATGCATGCCTTCAGCAGCACACAGAGTAACTCAGACCCGCTGCTTAGATCAGTTCTAGCAGATGCTAAGGTCAACAAGAGGCCAGGCATGACTACTGTATTCTCAAAGTTGAGAGTGTGGTGCTGGAAAAGCATAGCTGTTCAGGCAGCATCCACCTGACCTGCTGGGATTTTCCAGCACCACACTCTCGACTCTGATGTCCAACATCTGCGGTCCTCACTTTCTCCTATTATCTCCGCAAACACAACCCCGAAAGTTAAGTTTAAAAATCCACTGTGATTACATTTGGATAGAGGCCAGATTAAGTTCTGTAAATACTTTGCTTTTGTTTCCTTATAAGTATATAAGAAAGGTGAAGAGTCATAGGTCTAGTCTTTTGGCATTTGTCCAGCTAAGAAACCAGACACAAACCTTGGAAGAGTCACTGAATGGAAACATTATGTCTCTCCCAGATGATGCTGCCTGAACTGTGGAGTATCTTTGGACAGAATAGGAACTCTCTATTAAAGTTTGGTGCCAATAAGTTTCTGAAAAACTATTAAATCAATAAAACATATCATGTCTGTTAGAACATAAGATTAAAAATCATTGCAAACATATTGTTTGTTCACATATTATGTCTAAAAATAAGTCAGCCTTCATTTATAAATAGCCTGTCTACACAGGACCAGACGGGAGGGAATCCCTTGTGCAGGATGACATATTCAGTTTTTCATTGTTATGACTAAACTCACACTATCGTTTTCTTCTTTCAGGGGATGTGGGCATCACTGACAAGGTCAGGTACTAGCTATGTGGAGAGACTGGATAAATTTGGTTTGTTTTCACTTGAACTTTGGAGGCTGTGGGGCAAGCTGATAAAAGTTTACAAACTTATGAGAGGAATGGGCAGGGTGAATAGTCAATGTTTTCTCCCAGGTTAGAAATCTACTTGGAGACGTAGGTAAACAATAAAAGGGGAAAGTTTACAGGAGAGGCAAGTTTTTATTTTCCCCACACAGAAGGTGTTGAGATCCTGGAATGTGTTGCCAGAGATGGTGGAGATAGATTCAAGAGCAAAGTTTAAGAGACACCTTGACAGATGTATGAATAAATCGGAATAGAGAGACCGTGTGGAGGCAAAAGGTTTCTATATTAGAAAGGCATCATGTGTCAGTGCAGGCTTGATGGGCCGAAGGGCCTGTTCCTGTACTGTACTGCTCTTTGATACCCATCCTTTGGACTGTGTGGCTTGACAGGCTATTTCAGAGGGCAGTTAAGAGTTAACCACACTGGTTGGGTTCTGGAGTCACATGTAGGCCAGACAGGGTAAGAATAACAGACTTCCTTATCTAAAAAGCAGAACTGATCCCTATTGAACCAGCTGGGATTATTACAACAATTACGGTTTCATTAGATATCTACAGATGCACCATAAAAAGCATCCTGTCTGGATGCAAGAAACCTTAGTACAGCAACTGCGCTTCCCAAGCCCACAAGAAATTACGGAGAGTGGTGATTACAGCCCAGTCCATCACACAACACAGGCCATCCGTTGACTCCATTTACACTTCGCACTGCCTTGGGAAAGCAACCAACATCATCAAAGACCCCTCCCACCCTGGTTGTACTGCCTTCACCCTCTTCAATCAGGCAGAAGATATAAAAAATTTGAAAACATGTAGCAACAGATTTAAGAACAACTTCTTCCCCTCTGTTATCATACTTATGAACAGACCTCTCATATATTAGAGTCGATCTTTCTCTGCAGCTGTAACATGATATTCTGCATTCTGTTCAATTACCCTGACGTACATATATATGGTATGATTTCTCTGGATAGCGTGCAAAACAATACTTTTCACTGTATCTTGGTGCATGTGACAATAACAGTGACCATGATTTGATTTGATTTGTTAATGAGACCAGCTTTCAATTACAGATTTTATTAACTGAATTTAAATGCCACCACCCGCAGCATGGTGGGATTTGAACAAAAGCAAAATACTCCAGATGCTGGAAATCTGAAGGAAATACAGAAGTTGGAGAAACTCTATGAAGAGAAAGCTGAGTTAATGTTTTGAATCTGATATGACTCTTCTTCAGAATTTGAACCTGGATCTTGACATCAAAGGCTTCTGCACCTGTATCTTATGGAATCCGTGTTTCCAGAACGTGACCCCAGACTTTAAATTATTCATCTAGTAACATTACCACAACGTCACCATCACCCTGCAATCTACTCTTTCAGTCAGGACTGTAATGGACAGAGAGCTCAAAGGCACTGACTTGCTGAAATACCCACCCAGATCAGAGTCTATAACATCAGTGTTCACTTTCCTACAGATGACAATGAATACTCTTCAAAATTACTTCACTGGCTGTAAAGTCCTTTGGGACATACAGAGATCTTGAAATGGCCAGCAGAAATATAGGTTAGTCTTCCGTTAACCAAGTATCATGTTTAATGATTAACAAATAAGAGTTAATTGAACTCAGTGCTGTTCTTTAATGGATGTGGCACTGTGGTCCTGTGGGGATTGGTTTTGCTGACAATTTGATTGTTTAGCACGACTATCTTCACTACAGTTTATCTAGATGTTGCTAACTAAAGGAGAGTTGCTTCATGCATCCTCTTCAGAGCATCTATGGTGAGAGCAATGTTTCAGGCCTGCAGCCTCTCCTTAGAACAAAGGAAAGTTAGAAGTTCTAATAGGACTTGAGCAAGTGAAAGGAATATAGGAATAAAAACAGCAAGTGCTGGAGAAACACAGCTAACATTTCAAATCCTGTAACTCTAGTTAGTATGAAACCTTCAAGGGACAGAGGGTGGGAGGGAGAACAATAAAAATGAAGGTCTGTGTTAGGATGGAGAGCTGGGGAGATTAAGTACCAAAATACTTCATGGTACAACGGCAAAGGGGAAGTGGGTAAAATGGGTAAAGAAACAAAAACAAATCGTGTGTATTGAGGAGGTGTGAATGGGGGCGGGGGGTGATGGCAGCTGTCAGAATGCAAAGAAATAAAAGAAAGAAACATGGAAAAAATATATACAGAACAAAAAGGGCAGGGATAATGGTCTAAAGTTGTTCTGCTCTCTTTCACTTTCCATGTTGCTGTAGAGCAGGTACAGCAGGTTAGAGGGTGGCTGTAGAGAAGACACGGTGCACCACGCCTCCCCCTGGTATGACAAGCAACTGGTGCTCAACACAGCTCAGTATTTCATTCATAATATCATAAGAATCATGACAAATTCTCAAAGGCAGCTTAAAATACAGGGCCAGAGTCCCTCTAACCCACCATTCTAAACACCAAGCAAGACTGAGGGAGAGCATGACAAACACATGTAGTGCTGAGTTTGTGACAATTCAGTGACATACACTGCCCCTTTAATAAATAGAACATGACACACTAATAATGTTCTATTTCTGTCATGCTCTGTATATGTAGAGCTGCAGCAACCTCTACTGGCGAAACATATGAGATGGTAAAATTCATGCTTGGCATCTGTGTTAAACCACAAGGTGATCTGGTACTGAGGAAGGGTCACCGGACCCGAAATGTTAACTCTGATTTCTCTTCACAGCTGCTGCCAGATTTCCTGAGGTGTTCTAGCAGTTTCTGTTTTTGTTTCTGATTTACTTTTGGTTTTTATTTAGTACTTAAAATAAATAGGTTATCGGGGGAGGAGATGCATCGAAGGATACTGAAGGAATTGGAGATGTTAGCTATAATTTGCCAGTCTTCTTCAGACTTAGAGGTGGTGCATTGCTGCAAGCTCATCCAAGACAGATAAACCTGTTACCGCAGGGGTGTAAATACATCACTGAACAGGCACATTCCTGACGAAGAGCTTATGCTCGAAACATTGCCTGTCCTGCTCCTCAGATGCTGCCTCACTGGTTGTGCTTTTCCAGTGCCACACTTTTTGACCAGTATCTGCAATCCTTACTTTCTCCCAGAAAATATGTACCGCGAGGAACTCCTGCAGAGATGCCCTGGAGCTGAGATGACAGATTTCCAACCAGGGGAGACATTTCCCATGACTCTCATTGATTTCAGGTTTGCTGGGGCTCCTTGATTCCACACACAGACAAATACAGCCTCACCCACTCCCCTCTCCCCTGCGAGTATCCCCCCACTCCCCCAAGGGTATCCCCCACTCCCCCAGGTGTTTACCCCCACTCCCCCCGGTATTTACCTCACTCCCCCTGGTATTTACCCCTCTCCACCCGGTATTTACTCCTCTCCCCGGGTATTTACCCATCTTACCTGGGTATTTACCTCTTCCCCCGGTATTTACCCATCTTACCCGGGTATTTACCCCTCTCCCCCAGGTATTTTACCCCCACTCACCGGGTGTTCACCACCCTCCCCAGGTGTTTACCCCTTTCCCCTGGGTATTCACCCCCCCCCCAGGTATTTACCCCCACACCCTGGGTATTTACTGCAGATTCAGGGTATTTACCCCTCTCCCCCGTGTATTTACCCCTCTCCCCCAGGTATTTACCCCTCTCCCCCGGGTATTTACCCCTCTCCCCCGGGTATTTACCCCTCTCCCCGTGTGTTTACCCCTCTCCCCCATGTGTTTACCCCTCTCCCCGGGTGTTTACCCCTCTCCCCCATGTATTTACCCCTCTCCCCCATGTATTTACCCCTCTCCCCCATGTATTTACCCCCCTCCCCCGGGTGTTTACCCCCCTCCCCCGGGTGTTTACCCCCCTCCCCGGGTGTTTACCCCTCTCCCCCGGGTGTTTACCCCTCTCCCCCAGGTATTTACCCCTCTCCCCCATGTATTTACCCCTCTCCCCGGGTATTTACCCCTCTCCCCCGGGTATTTACCCCTCTCCCCCGGGTATTTACCCCTCACCCCCGGGTATTTACCCCTCACCCCCGGGTATTTACCTCTCACCCCCGGGTATTTACCCCTCTGCCCAGGTATTTACCCCTCTCCCCTGGTTATTTACCCCTCTCCCCGGTTATTTACCCCTCTCCCCGGTTATTTACCCCTCTCCCCCGGGTATTTACCCCTCTCCCCGGGTATTTAGCCCTCTCCCCGGGTATTTACCCCTCTCCCCCGGGTATTTACCCCTCTCCCCCGGGTATTTACCCCTCTCCCCCGGGTATTTACCTCTCACCCCCGGGTATTTACCCCTCTCCCCGGTTATTTACCCCTCTCCCCGGGTATTTACCCCTCACCCCCGGGTATTTACCCCTCACCCCCGGGTATTTACCCCTCACCCCTGGGTATTTAGCCCTCTCCCCGGGTATTTAGCCCTCTCCCCGGGTATTTAGCCCTCTCCCCGGGTATTTACCCCTCTCCCCCTGTGTTTACCCCTCTCCCCCATGTGTTTACCCCTCTCCCCGGGTGTTTACCCCTCTCCCCGGGTGTTTACCCCTCTCCCCGGGTGTTTACCCCTCACCCCCGGGTGTTTACCCCTCACCCCCGGGTATTTACCCCTCACCCCCGGGTATTTACCCCTCACCCCCGGGTGTTTACCCCTCACCCCCGGGTGTTTACCCCTCACCCCCGGGTGTTTACCCCTCTCCCCCATGTATTTACCCCTCACCCCCATGTATTTACCCCTCACCCCCATGTATTTACCCCTCACCCCCGGGTATTTACCCCTCTCCCCGGGTATTTACCCCTCTCCCCCATGTATCTACCCCTCTCCCCCATGTATTTACCCCTCTCCCCCATGTATTTACCCCTCTCCCCCATGTATTTACCCCTCTCCCCCATGTATTTACCCCTCTCCCCGGGTATTTACCCCTCTCCCCCATGTATTTACCCATCTCCCCCATGTATTTACCCCTCTCCCTGTGTATTTACCCCTCACCCCCGTGTATTTACCCCTCACCCCCGTGTATTTACCCCTCACCCCCGGGTATTTACCCCTCTCCCCGGGTATTTACCCCTCTCCCCCATGTATCTACCCCTCTCCCCCATGTATTTACCCCTCTCCCCCATGTATTTACCCCTCACACCCATGTATTTACCCCTCTCCCCGGGTATTTACCCCTCTCCCCCATGTATTTACCCATCTCCCCCATGTATTTACCCCTCTCCCTGTGTATTTACCCCTCACCCCCGTGTATTTACCGCTCACCCCCGTGTATTTACCCCTCACCCCCGTGTATTTACCCCTCACCCCCGGGTATTTACCTCTCACCCCCGGGTATTTACCCCTCTCCCCAGGTATTTACACCTCTCCCCAGGTATTTACACCTCTCCCCAGGTATTTACCCCTCTCCCCCGGGTATTTACCTCTCTCCCCCAGGTATTTACCCCTCTCCCCAGGTATTTAACCACACACCCTGGGTATTTACTGCAGATTCTGGGTATTTACCCCTCTCCCCCGTGTATTTACCCCTCTCCCCCGTGTATTTACCCCTCACCCCCGGGTATTTACCCCTCACCCCCGGGTATTTACCCCTCACCCCCGGGTATTTACCCCTCTCCCCCGGGTATTTAACCCTCTCCCCCATGTATTTACCCCTCTCCCCCATGTATCTACCCCTCTCCCCGGGTGTCTACCCCTCTCCCCCATGTATTTACCCCTCTCCCCGGGTGTTTACCCCTCTCCCCCATTAATTTACCCCTCTCCCCGTGTATTTACCCCTCTCCCCGTGTATTTACCCCTCACCCCCGGGTATATACCCCTCTCCCCGGGTATATACCCCTCTCCCCGGGTATATACCCCTCTCCCCCATGTATTTACCCCTCTCCCCCATGTATTTACCCCTCTCCCCCATGTATTTACCCCTCTCCCCCATGTATTTACCCCTCACCCCATGTATTTACACCTCTGCCCAGGTATTTACCTCTCTCCCCCGGGTATTTACCCCTCTCCCCAGGTATTTAACCACACACCCTGGGTATTTACTGCAGATTCTGGGTATTTACCCCTCTTCCCCGTGTATTTACCCCTCTCCCCCGGGTATTTACCCCTCACCCCTGGGTATTTACCACTCACCCCCGGGTATTTACCCCTCTCCCCCGGGTATTTACCCCTCTCCCCCGGGTATTTACCCCTCTCCCCCGGGTATTTACCCCTCTCCCCCATGTATTTACCCCTCTCCCCGGGTGTCTACCCCTCTCCCCCATGTATTTACCCCTCTCCCCGGGTGTTTACCCCTCTCCCCGGGTGTTTACCCCTCTCCCCGGGTGTTTACCCCTCTCCCCCGGGTGTTTACCCCTCTCCCCCGGGTGTTTACCCCTCTCCCCGGGTGTTTACCCCTCTCCCCCATGTATTTACCATCTCCCCGGGTATTTACCCCTCTCCCCCGGGTATTTGCCCCTCTCCCCCGGGTATTTACCCTCTCCCCGGGTATTTACCCCTCTCCCCGGGTATTTACCCTCTCCCCGGGTGTTTACCCCTCTGCCCCGTGTATTTACCCCTCTCCCCCGTGTATTTACCCCTCTCCCCCGGGTATTTACCCCTCTCCCCCGGGTATTTACCCCTCTCCCCCGGGTATTTACCCCCCTCCCCCGTGTATTTACCCCTCTCCCCCGTGTATTTACCCCTCTCCCCGGGTATTTAGCCCACTCCCCGGGTATTTACCCCCTCCCCCGGGTATTTACCCCTCCCCCCGGGTATTTACCCCACTCCCCGGGTATTTACCCCACTCCCCCGGGTATTTACCCCTCCCCCTGGGTATTTACCCCACTCCCCGGGTATTTACCCCACTCCCCGGGTATTTACGCTCTCCCCCGTGTATTTACGCTCTCCCCCGTGTATTTACCCCTCTCCCCCGTGTATTTACCCCTCTCCCCGGGTATTTACCCCACTCCCCCGGGTATTTACCCCTCTCCCCCGGGTATTTACCCCTCTCCCCCGGGTATTTACCCCCCTCCCCCGGGTATTTACCCTCTCCCCCGGGTATTTACCCCTCTCCCCCGGGTATTTACCCCTCTCCCCCGGGTATTTACCCTCTCCCCCGGGTATTTACCCTCTCCCCCGGGTATTTACCCCACTCCCCGGGTATTTACCCCACCCCCCGGGTATTTACCCCTCTCCCCCGGTTATTTACCCCTCTCCCCCGGTTATTTACCCCTCTCCCCGGGTATTTACCCCTCTCCCCCGGGTATTTACCCCTCTCCCCCGGGTATTTACCCCACTCCCCGGGTATTTACCCCTCTCCCCCGGGTATTTACCCCTCTCCCCCGGGTATTTACCCCTTTCCCCCGGGTATTTACCCCTTTCCCCCGGGTATTTACCCCTCTCCCCGGTTATTTACCCCTCTCCCCCGGGTATTTACCCCTCTCCCCGGGTATTTACCCCTCTCCCCGGGTATTTACCCCTTTCCTCCGGGTATTTACCCCTCTTCCCGGGTATTTACCCCTTTCCCCCGGGTATTTACCCCTCTCCCCGGGTATTTACCCCACTCCCCGGGTATTTACCCCTCTCCCCGGGTATTTACCCCTCTCCCCCGGGTATTTACCCCTTTCCCCCGGGTATTTACCCCTTTCCCCCGGGTATTTACCCCTCTCCCCGGGTATTTACCCCTTTCCCCCGGGTATTTACCCCTCTCCCCCGGGTATTTACCCCTTTCCCCCGGGTATTTACCCCTCTCCCCGGGTATTTACCCCACTCCCCGGGTGTTTACCCCTCTCCCCGGGTATTTACCCCTTTCCCCCGGGTATTTACCCCTCACCCCATGTATTTACACCTCTGCCCAGGTATTTACCTCTCTCCCCCGGGTATTTACCCCTCTCCCCAGGTATTTAACCACACACCCTGGGTATTTACTGCAGATTCTGGGTATTTACCCCTCTTCCCCGTGTATTTACCCCTCTCCCCCGGGTATTTACCCCTCACCCCCGGGTATTTACCCCTCACCCCCGGGTATTTACCCCTCACCCCCGGGTATTTACCCCTCTCCCCCATGTATTTACCCCTCTCCCCGGGTGTCTACCCCTCTCCCCCATGTATTTACCCCTCTCCCCGGGTGTTTACCCCTCTCCCCGGGTGTTTACCCCTCTCCCCGGGTGTTTACCCCTCTCCCCGGGTGTTTACCCCTCTCCCCCGGGTGTTTACCCCTCTCCCCCGGGTGTTTACCCCTCTCCCCGGGTGTTTACCCCTCTCCCCCATGTATTTACCATCTCCCCGGGTATTTACCCCTCTCCCCCGGGTATTTGCCCCTCTCCCCCGGGTATTTACCCTCTCCCCGGGTATTTACCCCTCTCCCCGGGTATTTACCCTCTCCCCGGGTGTTTACCCCTCTCCCCCGGGTATTTACCCCTCTCCCCCGGGTATTTACCCCTCTCCCCCGGGTATTTACCCCACTCCCCGGGTATTTACCCCCCTCCCCCGTGTATTTACCCCTCTCCCCGGGTATTTAGCCCACTCCCCGGATATTTACCCCCTCCCCCGGGTATTTACCCCTCCCCCCCGGGTATTTACCCCTCCCCCCCGGGTATTTACCCCACTCCCCGGGTATTTACCCCACTCCCCCGGGTATTTACCCCTCCCCCTGGGTATTTACCCCACTCCCCGGGTATTTACCCCACTCCCCGGGTATTTACGCTCTCCCCCGTGTATTTACGCTCTCCCCCGTGTATTTACCCCTCTCCCCCGTGTATTTACCCCTCTCCCCGGGTATTTACCCCTCTCCCCCGGGTATTTACCCCTCTCCCCCGGGTATTTACCCCTCTCCCCCGGGTATTTACCCCCCTCCCCCGGGTATTTACCCCTCTCCCCCGGGTATTTACCCTCTCCCCCGGGTATTTACCCCTCTCCCCCGGGTATTTACCCTCTCCCCCGTGTATTTACCCCACTCCCCGGGTATTTACCCCACCCCCCGGGTATTTACCCCTCTCCCCCGGGTATTTACCCCTCTCCCCCGGTTATTTACCCCTCTCCCCGGGTATTTACCCCTCTCCCCCGGGTATTTACCCCTCTCCCCCGGGTATTTACCCCACTCCCCGGGTATTTACCCCTCTCCCCCGGGTATTTACCCTCTCCCCGGGTATTTACCCCACTCCCCGGGTATTTACCCCACTCCCCGGGTATTTACCCCTCTCCCCCGGGTATTTACCCTCTCCCCGGGTATTTACCCCACTCCCCGGGTATTTACCCCACTCCCCGGGTATTTACCCCACTCCCCGGGTATTTACCCTTTCCCCGGGTATTTACCCCTCTCCCCCCCGGGTATTTACCCCCCTCCCCCCTGGGTATTTACCCCACTCCCCGGGTATTTACCCCTCTCCCCGGGTATTTACCCCTTTCCCCCGGGTATTTACCCTCTCCCCCGGGTATTTACCCCTCTCCCCGGGTATTTACCCCTCTCCCCGGGTATTTACCCCTTTCCCCCGGGTATTTACCCCTCTCCCCGGGTATTTACCCCTTTCCCCCGGGTATTTACCCCTCTCCCCGGGTATTTACCCCTTTCCCCCGGGTATTTACCCCTTTCCCCCGGGTATTTACCCCTCTCCCCGGGTATTTACCCCTTTCCCCCAGGTATTTACCCCTTTCCCCCGGGTATTTACCCCTTTCCCCCGGGTATTTACCCCTCTCCCCGGTTATTTACCCCTTTCCCCCGGGTATTTACCCCTCTCCCCGGGTATTTACCCCTCTCCCCGGGTATTTACCCCTTTCCTCCGGGTATTTACCCCTCTCCCCGGGTATTTACCCCTTTCCCCCGGGTATTTACCCCTCTCCCCGGTTATTTACCCCTTTCCCCCGGGTATTTACCCCTCTCCCCCGGGTATTTACCCCTCTCCCCCGGGTATTTACCCCTTTCCCCCGGGTATTTACCCCTTTCCCCCGGGTATTTACCCCTTTCCCCCGGGTATTTACCCCTCTCCCCGGTTATTTACCCCTTTCCCCCGGGTATTTACCCCTCTCCCCCGGGTATTTACCCCTCTCCCCCGGGTATTTACCCTCTCCCCCGGGTATTTACCCCTCTCCCCGGGTATTTACCCCTCTCCCCGGGTGTTTATTTATTTACCTGGCCCTGATGGTCGATGTAGTAGAAATACTCGCGGATCCTGGGCTCCGGGCTCTGGCCCTGCCTGTAGCCGGGGCCGGGGCCGGTGCGGACGGTGCCCCAGGCCCCGCGGGGGGGAAGCTGCTGCAGGAGGCGGCGGCCGGAGGCGGCAAGAGGCAACGCCATCGCGCAGGCCCACCTCTGACCTCTGACCCCCGACCTATCACCGCCTCCATGGTGACCCCCGTTTCCAGGGGCCGGGGGAGGACAAACACACGGAACCTGCTCCCCGCCGTTAAAGCGCTCCGGCTGGAGAGCCTGGGGCCGCGCAAGTGGTTCCGGGATACAATGGTTCCCCCCACCCCTCTCCTCCAGGATAATTTGACTGGAACAGTTTGGAGTTGGATCTAGAGGTACTTGGAGAACTGAGAGGAGATCTGAGCACCAAACCTTAGGATGGCTGTGTTGGCCCTGTAGGCAGTACAATGTAGGCTTACAAGAACAATACCTGTTAAGTTAATTTGCAGAGATAATGCAAATTAGGTCAAGTTTCTCTAGAATTTAGAAGCTTAAGGAGTGACCTGATCAAAGCCAGAGAGATGTACACCACGGAAGCAGACCCTTTGGTCCAACTCATCCATGCCGGCCAGATATCTAAATTATTCTCATCACATTATCCTGCATTTGGCCCATATCGCCCTAAACCCTCCCTGTTCATATACCCATCCAGATGCCTTATTAAGCGGAAAGGACAGGGTGGTTAAAGATAAAACTATTTCCACTGGTCAGGGATTCTAGAATTAGGGGACATAGATATAGAATTAGGGCCAGAGCATTTGGAGAGATGTTAGGAAGCACTTCTACACACAAAGAGTGGTAGAGGTTTGGAACTCTCTTCCACAATTGGAAGTTAAAGCTGGATCAAATGCTAATTTTAAATCTAAAACTTTTCGTTTACTTAGGCAACGGGATTAAAGGAAACAAGCTAAAGGCAGAAGGTAAGCCACAGATCAGGCATGATCACATTGAATGGTGGAACAGACTTGACGGGCTGAAAGGCCTACTCCGTTTCCATGTATGACCTGGAGGGGAGAAGTCAGGCCATACAGCGTCACTCAAGTGTAGCTGTCATTATGTATATATTTCGGGTAAGACAGCTAGAGTCATAAAGATGTACAGCACGGAAACAGACCCTTTGGTCCAACTCGTCCATGCTGACCAGAAATCCCAACCTAATCTAGTCCCAAGATATTGCACAGTGGCTCAGTAGTTAGTACTACTTCAGAGGATCAGTGTGGACTCAATGGGCCAAATGTCCTGCTTCCATACTGTAGGGAGTCCATGACTCTAAAACTTTCTATTACTAGAAAATTTGGGCTGGGTTGGCTGTTAACCCCGAGAGCATGCTGTGCCATTCACTCTGATCAATATTGTATGCAATTCTGGTCTCATTCCTATCAGAAGGATGTTGTGAAACTTAAAAGAACTCAGAAAAAATTTAAACAGATGTTGCCAGGATTGGAAGGTTTGAGCTATAGAGAGAGGCTGAATACGCTGGGGCTATTTTCCCTGGAGCATCAGAGGCTGAGAGGTAACCTTATAGAGGTTTATAGAATCATGAGGGGCACAGATAGGATAAATAGACAAGGTATTTTCCCTGGGGTAAGGGAGTCCAGAACTAGAGGGCATAGGTTTAGGGTGAGAAGAGAAAGGTTTAAAACGGACCTGAGGGGCATTTTTTTCATGCAGAGGATGGTGAGTGTATGGAATGAGCTGCCAGAAGAAGTGGTGGAGACTGGTCCAATTACAACATCTGAAAGGCATTCTGGTGAGTATATGAATAGAAAGGATTTAGAAGGGTATGGGCCAAGTGCTGACAAATGGGACTAGATTCATTTTGGATATCTGGTCAGCATGGACAAATTGGACTGACAGAACTGTTTCTGTGCTGTACATCTCTATGACTCTATGATACTCTATTTCAATACCATATTCCGACTTTCCCCTTTCCCACTTGATGCCTCTAATACCAAATAACTTTTCTATCTTTTTTGAAAATACCACAGCCTTCTGTGGTACTGAATGCAGCTATTTAGAAATATAATTTATTATAAAACTAGCAAAAACTTGACTCACAATGCACTTCACAGGAGCAAGATTTTTAAAAGCTTTTAAAAATAACTTTCCCAAAGAGATAAGCTAAGGTGAGGAGAATTGAAGGACAGAAATTGCAGAACTTAAGACTCCAGGCAACTAATGACATGGCCACCAATGGTGAACCAATGAACATCAGGGTGGTGGAGAGGGTGGAATGAGAGAAATGTTGATATCTGTGTAGGTTGTGAGGCTGGAGGAGATTGGCAGGAATAGGGAGTGCTCAGTCCATGTTATGATTTGAACATGGCAATGTGAAGTTTCAATCTGAGGGATTGCTGGACAGGGGAACGATTGATAAATGGGATTTAATGTGAGTTGGGATAAGGATATGAGAGATTCAAACAACTGAAACTTAGAAGCAAGGAGAAGGGTTGCCAGGTCAGTGTTGTTGTAAATCTGGCATCAAAGACATCACACTGTTCAGCCCTAAGCTACGTTTCCTCTTGTTCTGTCTCCTTCTGCATTGACCTCAGAGATTTCCAAAACCATGGTCAATGCTGGGAATGGTGTCGGTACACGGGATCGCCATGCATGGATCCTGGGAGCGGCTGCACAGCTTAGAAAGAACATTGGCACTACCTGGTTGGCATCAATCAGTGTGGGCTGAAGGGCCTATCTCTGTGCTGTAGGACTCTATGACTCTTAAGTGGGAGAGGCTGGGACCAGAGGGCATCATCTCAGAACTACAAAGAAATGAGGAGGAATTTCTTCTCTTAGAGAATGGCGAATCTGTGGAATTCTTTACCACAGAGAGATGTCGAGGCTGGATCATTAAATTTATTCAAGGCTGAGGTAGATTTTTAATCAAGAAGGGAATCTAGAGTTATAGTAAAAGGCAGAAAAATGGAATTGAGGGTTATCGGGATCAGCCAAGATCTCATTGAATAGTGCAGCACACTCATTGAGCAATTTCTGTTCCTGTGTCTAATGGCAGTTATCCATTGCATGGGGAGGGGATGGCCCAGTGGTATTATTGCTGGACTGTTAATCCAGAGACCCAGGCAATGTTCAGGGGACCCAGGTTCAAATCCCGCAGTGGCAAATGGTGGAATTTGAATTCAATAAAAATATGGAATTAAGAATCTAATGATGACTGTTAATCCATTGTTGATTGTCGGGGGGGGGGAAACCAACTGGTTCACTAATCTCCTTTAGGGAAGGAAACTGCCGTCTACCTGGTCTCCCAAACATGGGACTCCATACCCACAGCAATGTGGTTGACTCTCAATTTGGGATGGGCAATAAATGTTTAAACACCCTCATCCCGTGAATGAATAAAAAAACCCATAAATTTTAAAAAGCACAAAATGGTGCAACAAATATTCCTATGAGGAGAGATATTAGGTGGTAGCTGTGGCTCAATCCCTCTGTTGGGTTGGGTTCATTCCAGATTTAAATCTCAGTGCAGAGATTTGACCCCAATATCTTATATTCTGGCTTGCAATGCAGAGCTCGCTCAGAGTGAGCTATTAGAGGACCTGTCTAATGGATGAAATGTTGAACCAATGCTCTATTTGCCCTCTCAGGTAAGTGTTAAAGATCCAGCAGTCAAAAGGAAGCTCTGTCCCAGCTCAATACTTAATCAACAACACTAACAACTGACTGCTTGGTCATTGATTTAATCGCTCTCTGTGGGAGCAACCTTTGTGCTAAATTTAAACAAAGAACTGCAGATGCTGGGGATCTGAAACGAAAACCGAGCCTGCTGGAGAGACTGAGAGTCAGCATCAGAACTGTTATTACATATCTACAATTATTCACAAACTCAAGTCTTTTTTATCGAGTAGAGGAGCTTTTTTGGTCATTTCTACCATATACAGCCGATACAGTAAAAACGAGACAGCGTTCCCCCAGGACTGAGGGTGCTACATTGACAGCACAAACTACACAATCGTACGTGGCCTAAAGTGCACAAGAAATGCAAAACACGCAAGTTACAGTGTAACAGAAGAATGATGAATGATAGACATTTTTATAGCAGCAATAGGAAAGAATTTCAGATGGGAAAGAGTCCGATCATACTGTGTTAAGCAGCCTGATGGCTTGGGGGAAGAAACTGTTGCACAGTCTGGCCGTGAGAGACCGAATGCTCCGGTATCTTCTGCAAGGTGGCAGGATGGAGAAGAGTTTGAGTGAGGAGTGTGTGGGGTCTTCCACAATGCTCTTAGCATGTGGTGTAAATGTCTGTAAGGGAGGGAAGAGAGACCCCGATTTAAACAATTTCTGTGTTCTGATGAAGACTCACTGGGACGCGAAACGTTAACTCTGCTTTCTTCCCACAGATGCTGCCAGACCTGCCAGGTTTCGGCAGCGGTTTCTGTTTGAATTTTTGTGCTAGTTGAATACTGCGTTTCTGACATTATACTTCGTGATCAGACTTGTGTGACAAGGTACTGTGCAGGATGAACTGAAGACAAGATAGTTTGGGAGGGCCCAATATATAAACCACAAGGGGGCACCATGAGACTATTAAACAGACTGAATTAAACTGGTTTACAGGGCAGGTGGCCATTCTACCTGTCACCTTGATACAATCAACAAATCAGCTTGACCCACTCTGCTACCTTTCATCTTGGTGCTGTAAACTCCCACTTGGAAGCCAAAATTGACATACCTCCAGCTTACTCTCAGCCGGTCTCTGGCGACTGATTCAACATGGACAACTACTTCAAACCCACCAACCCCCACACAGCTACCTGGACTACACCTCCTCCCACCCTGCTTCCTGTAAAAATGCTATCCCTTATTCCCAATTCCTCTGCCTCCACCATATCAGCTCCCAGGAGGAGCGATTCCACTCCAGGACATCTCAGATGGCCTGTTATTTCAAGAACCGCAATTTCCTGTCCCATGTGATTAACAATGCCCTCCAGCGCGTCTCTTCCACTTCCCGCACCTCCGCCCTTGAACCGCACGCCTCCAACCGCAACAAGGATACCCCCTCCCTGGTCCTCATCTACCACCCCACTAATCTCCAGATACAACGCATTATCCTCTGTCATTTCTGCCACCTACACCCAGACCCCACCACCAGAGATAACTTTTTCCCTCCCCACCCCTATCAGCATTCCAAAGAGGCCATTCCTTCCGTGACTCCCTTGTTAGGTTCATGCCTCCCACCAACCCACCCTCCACACCTGACCCCTTCCCTTGCCACCGCAAGAGATGTAAAACCTGTGCCCACATCTCCCTCTCCCCTCACCTCCGTCCAAGGCACCAAAAGAATCCTTCCACATCTGACATCGAGAAGCTGGAGAATTGATGTTTCGGGCATAAGCCCTTCGATTCTCTTGCTCCTCGGATGCTGCCTGACCTGCTGTGCTTTCCCAGCACCACAGTCTCTACTCTGATCTCCAGCATCTGCAGTCCTGACTCCCTCCTGGGCTGGTATGCTCTAGGGTTTAGAAGGATGAGCAGGAGATCTGATTGAATTGTACACATTTCTGACAGGGCTGGACAGACTTGCTGCAGGGAGGACGTTTCCCCTGGGTGGGGGAGTCTAGAATAGTTTGGGAGAAGATTTGTAGCTCGGGTGCTCGTTGTTGTGGTTCTGTTCGCCAAGCTGGGAATTTGTCTTGCAAACGTTTTGTCCCCTGTCTAGGTGACATCCTCAGTGCTTGGGAGCCTCCTGTGAAGCGTTTCTGTGATGTTTCCTTCGGCATTTCTAGTGGCCTGTCTCTGCCGCTTCCGGTTGTCAGTTCCAGCTGTCCGCTGTAGTGGCCGGGATATTAGGTCCAGGTCGATGTGTTTGTTGATAGAGTCTGTGGATGAGTCTAGAATCGGGAGGGTCACACGATACAGGGTCTGAGGACTCAGTTTAGGACTGAGATGAGGAAAGGTTTCAACCTTTGGAACTCACTTCATAGAAGTATAGAAAATAGGAGCGGAGGGAGGCCATTCAGCCCTTTGAGCCTGCTCAGCCAATCCGTATGATGAAGACTGATTATCCAACTCATTCCCCTGGTCCTCCTTTCACCCCCCCGTACACTTTGGTCCCTTTGCCCTGAAAACGATAGCAAACTCCTTCTTGGAAACAAAAGTTCCCATAGAAGGCTGTGTCACTGAGTGTGTTCAAGGAAGAGATTGACAATGTTTTTAGATTCCAAAAGCATCAAAGGACAAGGGGACAATGCAGGAAATATAGCATTGAGATAAAGGATTGGCCTGGATCATGTTGAATGAGGGAGCAGGCTTGAGGTGCTCCCAATGGTTTCTACGTTTCGATGAGCCGTTCATCTCTTACCTAAGGGAGTGTGGCTTTTGTCCTTTAACGGAGTACCCATATTGATCAGATGTTCATGTCTCAGGACCGGGTTGTGAAGTGAGGGCTTGCTGACAGAGGGGTGGGTGGATAGATGAATAAATGATTTTATATTGTCACATCTAGTGGGCGGCACGGTGGCACAGTGGTTAGCACTGCTGCCTCACAGCGCCTGAGACCCGGGTTCAATTCCCGCCTCAGGCGACTGACTGTGTGGAGTTTGCACGTTCTCCCCGTGTCTGCGTGGGTTTCCTCCGGGTGCTCCGGTTTCCTCCCACAGTCCAAAAAGATGTGCAGGTCAGGTGAATTGGCCATGCTAAATTGCCCATAGTGTTAGGTAAGGGGTAGATGTAGGGGTAGGGGTAGGGGTATGGGTGGGTTACGCTTCGGCGGGGCGGTGTGGACTTGTTGGGCCGAAGGGCCTGTTTCCATACTGTAAGTAATCTAATCTAAAAAAAAATGTATCCTGAAGATACCGTGAGAAGTGTTTTGTCACCACAATCCCGCACTGTTTTGAGTTACAGTAAGGATAAGAAGAAATTACTTAAATACGAGTTCATTTTCCATTCAAATCAGGGTCTCAGGCACTGCTCAGAGCTTCTGCAAGGTCTCTGCGAGGTGTTCCTGTCCTCACAAAGTCCCACTTCAGAAACAGCAATGACAATGCTGATATCCCTGGAGTCCCTGGCTCTGCTGCTGCAGACAACACCATCAGGAGAGTCCTCCCAACACCATGTGAATCTTTCACATCTGCCCAGACCATGTCATAGAGTCATACAATCATAGAGATGTTACAGCATGTTGACCTCGCTCTTTGTGTTCCTTCTTCCTCGAGGTGTTAGTGTCATAGCATGGAAACAGACCCCTCGGTCCAATCCGTCCACGCCGACCAGATATCCCAACCCAATCTAGTCCCACCAGCCAGCGCCCGGCCCATATCCCTCCAACCCCTTCCTATTTATATACCCATCCAGATGCCTTTTAAATGCCTCCACCACTTCCTCTGGAGCTCATTCCATACACATACCATGCGTGAAAAAGTTGTCCCGTAGGTCTCTTTTATATCTTTCCCCTCTCACCCTCTAGTTCTGGACTCCCCCACCCCAGGGAAAAGACTTTGCCTATTTACCCTATCCATGCCCCTCATAATTTTATAAACCTCTATAAGGTCACCTCTCAGCCCCTGACACTCCAGGGAATACAGCCCCAGCCTGTTCAGCCTCTCCCTGTAGCTCAAATCCTCCAACCCTGGCAACATCCTTGTAAATCTTTTCTGAACCCTTTCAAGTTTCACAACATCTTTCCGATAGGAAGGAGACCAGAATTGCGCGCAATGTTCCAAAAGTGACCTAACCAATGTCCTGTATAGCCGCAACGTGACCCCCAACTCCTTACTCAATACTCTGACCAATAAAGGAAAGCATAGCAAATGCCTTCTTCACTATCCTATCTACCTGTGACTCCACTTTCAAGGAGCTATGAACCTGCACTCCAAGGTCTCTTTGTTCAGCAACACTCCCTAGGACCTTACCATTAAGTGGATAAGTCCTGCTAAGATTTGCTTTCCCAAAATGCAGCACCTCGCATTTATCTGAATTAAACTCCATCTGCCACTTCTCAGCCCATTGGCCCATCTGGTCAAGATCCTGTTGTAATCTGAGGTATCCCTCTTCACTGTCCATTACGCCTCCAATTTTGGTGTCATTTGCAAACTTACTAACTGTACCTCTTATGTTCACATCCAAATCATTTATGTAAATGACAAAAAGTAGAGGGCCCAGCACTGATCTTTGTGGCACTCCACTGGTCACAGGCCTCCAGTCTGAAAAACAACCCTCCACCACCACCCTCTTTCTTCTACCTTTGAGCCAGTTCTGTATCCAAATGGCTAGTTCTCCCTGTATTCTATGTGATCTAACCTTGCTAATCAGTCTCCCATGGGGAACCTTGTCGAACGCCTTACTGAAGTCCATATAGATCACATCTACCACTCTGCCCTCATCAATCTTCTTTGTTACTTCTTCAAAAATCTCAATCAAGTTTGTGAAACATTGTCCCCAAACTAAACTAGTCCCACTTGCCTGCATTTGGCCTATATCCTTCCAAACATTTCCTATTCATGTGCCTGTCCAAATGTTGTGACTGTACCTGTATCCACCACCTCCTCTGGCAGTTCATTCCACACAGGAAACATTCTCTGTGTGAAATAGTTGCCCCTCAGATCCTTTTCAAATCTTTCTCATCTCACCTTAAAGGTTTGCCCCATAGTTTTGAACTCCCCTACCCCAGACCCTTGTCATTCACCCTATCTATGCTCCTCATGACTCTAATCATAGAATCTCTACAGTGTGGAAACAGGCCATTTGGCCCAAAAGGTCCACAGTGACCCTCTGAAGAGTATCCCACCTAAACCTATTCTCCTATACTGTACATTTACCCCTGACCCATGCACCTAACCTATACATCCCTGAACACTATGGGCAATTTAGCACAGCCAATTCGCCTAACTTGCACATCTTTACTGGATGAGTGGTGCTGGAAGAGCACAGCAGTTCAGGCAGCATCCAACGAGCAGCGAAATCGACGTTTCGGGCAAAAGCCCTTCATCAGGAATAAAGGCAGTGAGCCTGAAGCATGGAGAGATAAGCTAGAGGAGGGTGGGGGTGGGGAGAGAGTAGCATAGAGTACAATGGGTGAGTGGGGGAGGAGCTGAAGGTGATAGGTCAAGGAGGAGAGGGTGGAGTGGATGGGTGGAAAAGGAGATAGGCAGGTCGGACAAGTCCGGACAAGTCAAGGAGACAGTGCTGAGCTGGAAGTTTGAAACTAGGATGAGGTGGGGGAAGGGGAAATGAGGAAGCTGTTGAAGTCCACATTGATGCCCTGGGGTTGAAGTGTTCCGAGGCGGAAGATGAGGCGTTCTTCCTCCAGGCGTCTGGTGGTGAGGAAGCGGTGGTGAAGGAGGCCCAGGACCTCCATGTCCTCGGCAGAATGGGAGGGGGAGTTGAAATGTTGGGCCATGGGGCGGTGTGGTTGATTGGTGCAGGTGTCCTGGAGATGTTCCCTAAAGCGCTCTGCTAGGAGGCGCCCAGTCTCCCCAATGTAGAGGAGACCGCATCGGGAGCAACGGATACAATAAATGATATTGGTGGATGTGCAGGTAAAACTTTGATGGATGTGGAAGGCTCCTTTAGGACCTTGGATAGAGGTGAGGGAGGAGGTGTGGGCACAGGTTTTACAGTTCCTGTGGTGGCAGGGGAAAGTGCCAGGATGGGAGGCTGGGTCGTAGGGGGGTGTGGACCTGACCAGGTAGTCACGGAGGGAACGGTCTTTGCAGAAGGCGGAAAGAGGTGGAAGGGAAATATATCCCTGGTGGTGGGGTCTTTTTGGAGGTGGCGGAAATGTCGATGGATGATTTGGTTTATGCGAAGGTTTGTAGGGTGGAAGGTGAGCACCAGGGGCGTTCTGTCCTTGTTACGGTTGGAGGGGTGGGGTCTGAGGGCAGAGGTGCGGGATGTGGACGAGATGCGTTGGAGGGCATCTTTAACCACGTGGGAAGGGAAATTGCGGTCTCTAAAGAAGGAGGCCATCTGGTGTGTTCTGTGGTGGAACTGGTCCTCCTGGGAGCAGATACGGCGGAGGCGGAGAAATTGGGAATACGGGATGGCATTTTTGCAAGAGGTAGGGTGGGAAGAGATGTAATCCAGGTAGCTGTGGGAGTCAGTGGGTTTGTAAAAAATGTCAGTGTCAAGTCGGGCGTCACTAATGGAGATGGAGAGGTCCAGGAAGGGGAGCGAGGTGTCAGAGATGGTCCAGGTAAATTTAAGGTCAGGGTGGAATGTGTTGGTGAAGTTGATGAATTGCTCAACCTCCTCGCGGGAGCACGAGGTGGCGCCAATGCAGTCATCAATGTAGCGGAGGTAGAGGTGGGGAGTGGTGCCGGTGTAATTACGGAAGATCAACTGTTCTACGGAGCCAACAAAGAGACAGGCATAGCTGGGGCCCATACATGTGCCCATGGCTACGCCTTTGGTCTGGAGGAAGTGGGAGGATTCAAAGGTGAAATTGTTAAGGGTGAGGACCAGTTCGGCCAAACAAACGAGAGAGTGTCGGTGGAAGGGTACTGTTGGGGGCGTCTGGAGAGGAAAAAACGGAGGGCTTGGAGGCCCTGGTCATGGGGATGGAGGTGTAGAGGGATTGGATATCCATGGTGAAGATGAGGCGTTGGGGGCCGGGGAAACGGAAGTCTTGGAGGAGGTGGAGGGCGTGGGTGGTGTCTCGAACGTATGTGGGGAGTTCCTGGACTAGGGGGGATAGGACAGTGTCGAGGTAGGTAGAGATGAGTTCAGTGGGGCAGGAGCAGGCTGAGACAATGGGTCGGCCAGGGTGGTCAGGCTTGTGGATCTTGGGAAGGAGGTAGAACCGGGCAGTGCGGGGTTCCCGGACTATGAGGTTGGAAGCTGTGGGTGGGAGATCTCCTGAGGTGATGAGGTTCTGTATGGTCTGGGAGATGATGGTTTGGTGATGGGGGGTGGGGTCATGGTCGAGGGGGCAGTAGGAAGAGGTGTCCTCGAGTTGGCGTTTGGCTTCAGTGGTGTAGAGGTCAGTGCACCAGACTACCACTGCGCCCCCTTTATCCGCTGGCTTGATGGTGAGGTTGGGATTGGAGCAGAGGGATTGGAGGGCTGCGCGTTGTGAGGGTGAGAGATTGGAGTGGGGGAGGGGGGACGACAGGTTGAGGCGGTTAATGTCCCGGCGGCAGTTGGAAATGAAGAGGTCGAGGGCAGGTAATAGGCCAGCGCGGGGTGTCCAGGTGGATGCAGTGTGTTGGAGGTGGGCGAAGGGGTCCTCAGAAGGTGGGCGGGAGTCCTGATTGTGAAAGTAAGCTCGGAGGCGGAGGCGACGGAAGAATTGTTCGATGTCACGTCGTGTATTAAATTCATTGATGCGTGGACGGAGGGGGATGAAGGCGAGTCCTTTGCTGAGGACTGATCGTTCGTCCTCAGTGAGGGGGAGGTCTGGAGGGATGGTGAAAACTCGGCAGGGCCGGGAGCTGGGATCTGGTGTGGGTGTGGAGCTGGGAGTGGGGTCGGAGCCAGTACCTGGAGTGGGTGTGATGTTGGGGGGAATGTGGGTGGAGTCATGAGCAGGGGTAATGTTCCCCTCAGGGTTCTGGGGGGTGGGGATAGTGACAGTGGGGTCTGTGGGGGGCGTGTCAGCAGAATGCAGGTGAGTGGCGCTGGTGGGGGCGGAAGTGGTGGTGATCATGGCAGTAGGGGTGGCGGGAGTCACTGAGCGTGTGGCATCAGTACATCTTTGGACTGTGGGAGGAAACTGGAGCACCTGGAGGAAAACCGCACAAACACAGGGAGAATGTGCAAACTCCACACAGACAGTCACCCGAGGCTGGAATCGAACCCGGGCCCCTGTCACTGTGAGGCAGGAGTGCCAACCACTGAGCACCTGTTGATGGCAAAAGAGCCCAGACCCAGGGGTCACAATTTACAGATAAGGGGTGAACCATTCAAGACTGGGATGAGAAGAGATGTCTTCACCCAGACAGTGGTGAGCCTGTGGAATTTTCTGCCACAGAAAGCAATTAAGGCCAAAAGGTTTCAAGTAGCACTTGGTTATAATAATGGGATCAACAGATATGGGGGACAATGAGGGCAGGCTATTGAGTTGGATAATCAGCCCTGGTCATAATCACTGGTGGAGCAGGCTTGAGGGGCAAATAGGCCACTCCTACTCTTAGTTTCTACGTTTGTAAAGAAGGTTTACTCCACTGATACCTGGAGGATGTTATATTGTGGTGAAAGGGTGGACAGACTGTGCTTGTATAAGCTGGAGTTGAGAAGAGTAAGAGGCGACTTGATTGAAACAAAGAAGGTCCTGAGGGGTCTGAACAAGGTAGAATTGGAGAGGAAGTTTCCTCTTATGGCAGAATCTAGAACTAGGAGCCACTGCTTAAAAATCAGGGATCACCAAGTTTTAACAATTTTTTTTTCTCTGAGGGTGGTGAATCAATGGAACTCTCTTCCTGAAAAGATTTTGGAAGCAGAGTCCTTGAATGTTTTTAAGGCAGAGATAAATTGATTCTTGTTAAGTATGGAGGGGGGGGGGGGTGAAAGATTTTTGTGGGTTTGGTGGAAATGCAGATTTAAGGCTACAATTGAATCAGGCATGATGTTACTGAATGGTGGAACAGGCTGAAGGGGCTGAATGGGTTTCCCCTGTTTCCGAGTCACATGTTCATTCTTCATGAGATTTCACGGGGTCCCAAGGTGATGGGGAGGATTCTCATGGTGACCGGATACCACATGGTTTTGGTGGATCTATCTCACCTGTGGAACAGGACATACCCAGGCGTGATGTCTCTGATATTGTCTCTCAGGTGTGAGTCTGTGAAAAGTCCTTCTAGTTTTGCACAGTGCCCAGCTGTGGGTGAGGAGGACTTTGCAGCATCAGGTTTGAGGGATATGGGCCGGGTGCTGGCAGGTAGGATTAGATTGGGTTGGGATATCTGGTCGGCATGGACTGGTCGGACCGAAGGGTCTGTTTCCATGCTGTACGTCTCTATGGCTCAACATGGCTGCGTGTTTCATTAGCGTTTCTGGCAGTTTGGCTGATGCCAGACAGGGTCTGTTTGCTTTCATTCTGTTTTTGGAGTCACCTGTCGGTCAGACCAGGTCAGGATGGCAGATTTCCACCCTTATAGGGAGGATCATCAATGACCAAGATGGATTTTTAATGATGATCGATGAGATTTCAATTCCAAACTTTATTAGAGTCATAGAGATGTACAGCACAGAAACAGACTTTTCATTCCAACTCGTCCAGATATCCTAATCTAATCTAGTCCCATTTGTCAGCATTTGGCCCATATCCCTCCAAACCCTTCCTATTCATATACCCATCCAGGTGCCTCTTAAATGTTGCAATTGTACCAGCCTCCACCACTTCCTCTGGCAGCTCATTCCATACACGTACCACCCTCTGCGTGAAAAAAGTTGTTCCTTTGGACCCTTTTATATCTTGCCCCTCTCACCTTAAACCTATGCCCTCTAGCTCTGGATTCCCCCTACCCCAGGGAAAAGACTATTTACCCTATCTATGCTCCTCATAATTTTATAAACCTCTATAAGGTCACCCCTCAGCCTCCGACGCTCCAGGGAAAACAGCCCCAGCCTGTTCAGCCTCTCCCTATACCTCAAACCCTCCAATCCTGGCAACATCTATTTGATCAAATTTAAATTCCACCAGCTGCTGGGGTGGGATTCAAAGCTGTTGACTCAGTGTTTGTCTCTCCGGTGACATGAACAGAACATGACCATCTCCCGTTGTAAAGAAATATCTTTAAAAACTGCACAGCATCAACAGGAAGAACAGGGATCGTGTGACAAATCTCATTTTTGGTGCCTGTTGGTATGGGATGTGGGATTTGGATTGTGTGTGCCTCATATAATGAGCTTTGGCTTTCATCTAAATGGGTGAGCTATTTAATTGCCTTTGACAGTCTGGCTGAAATTATCTTTGCAAAAGCTCACACATTTAATATTTCAGTGTGAATTCCTATTAAGCCAATCGG
Organism: Chiloscyllium punctatum; assembly: GCF_047496795.1. Classification (NCBI taxonomy): domain Eukaryota; kingdom Metazoa; phylum Chordata; class Chondrichthyes; order Orectolobiformes; family Hemiscylliidae; genus Chiloscyllium; species Chiloscyllium punctatum. Next base: position 123,615,892 of record NC_092746.1, on the reverse strand, counting down.
CAGGATATGAATACAATTTACATGCAAATGAGTGCTCAGGTGCAGCTGCATGCTCCTTGTCACAGAGTGGTTTCTGTGTCTGTGTGTCTGCATGTGTATACGTGTGAGTGTGTGTGTGTGAGTCTGTGTGTGTGTCTGCAGGTGTATACGTGTGTGTCGGTGTGTGTGGGTGAGTCTGTGTGAGTGTGTGTCTGTGTGAATGTTTGTGTGTGTGTGCTTGTGGGTGGGTCTGTGTAAGTGTGTGTCTGTGTGTGTGTGTGTCAGCCTGTGAAAATGTGTGTCTGTGTGAATGTTTGTGTGTGTCTGTGTGTGTCTGTGTGTGTGTGTGTGTGGGTCTGTGTAAGTGTGTGTGTGAATGTCTGTGTGTCCGTGTGTGCGTGCGTGTGGGTGCGTCTGTGTAAGTGTGTGTCTGTGTGAATGTCTGTGTGTGTGGGTGAGTCTGTGTGAATGTGTGCCTGTGTGAATGTGTGTGTCTGTGTGAGTGTGTGTGAGTTTGTCTGTCTGGGTGTGTGTGTGGGGGGGTGAGTCTGTGTGTGTCTCTGTGCCTGTGTGAATGTGTGTTTGTGAATGTCTGTGTATGTGAGTGTGTGTGGGTGGGTGTGGGTGTCTGTATGTGTGGGTATTTGTGGCAGTGTGTGTGGGTGTGTGCGTGAATGTGTGTCTGTGGGTGTATGTGTATGAGTGTGTTTGTCTCCATGTGTGTGGGTGGGTGCAGGTGTGTGTGCGTGCATACGTCAGAGTATGTGTGGGTGTGAGTCTATGGTGAGAGTGTGTGTGGGTGGGTATGAGAGTGTATGTGAGGGAGTGTGTATGTATGTGTATGTGTGTGTGTGACTGTGTGGGGGTTGGTTGTGTGTGTGCGCGGCAGGGTATGTGTGGGTGTGGCTGTGTGTGTGAGAGTGTGCCTGAGGGTGGTTTGTGTGTGTGCGGCAGTGTATATGTGCATGTGAGTGTGTGCGTGAGGCTGTGTGTGTGTGTGTATATGAGGGAGTGTGTATGTATGTGTGTGAGGCTGTGTGTGTGTATGTGTGTGTGTGGGTGGTGGAGAGCGTTGTGTGGGTGTGTGTGTATAGGTAGTGGGGAGAGTTGTGTGTGTGGGTGGTCGGGAGCGTGCATGTGTGTGTGGGTGGTGGGGAACGTTGTGTGTGTGTGTGGGTGGTGGGGAGCGTTGTGTGTGTGTGTGTGGGTGGTGGGGAGCGTTGTGTGTGTGTGTGTGTGTGTGGGTGGTGGGGAGCGTTGTGTGTGTGGGTGTGTGGGTGGTGGGGAGCATTGTGTGTGTGTATGTGGGTGGTGGGGAGCATTGTGTGTGTGTATGTGGGTGGTGGGGAGCGTTTTGTGTGTGTGTGTGTGGGTGGTGGGGAGCGTTGTGTGTGTGTGGGTGGTGGGGAGCGTTGTGTGTGTGTGCGTGTGTGTGTGTGTGTGTATATGTGTGTGTGATTGTGTATGTGTGTGTGGGTGGTGGGGAGCGTTGTATGTGTGTGTGGGTGGTGGGGAGCATTGTGTGTGTGTATGTGGGTGGTGGGGAGCGTTTTGTGTGTGTGTGTGTGTGTGGGTGGTGGGGAGCATTGTGTGTGTGTGTGTGGGTGGTGGGGAGCATTGTGTGTGTGTATGTGGGTGGTGGGGAGCGTTTTGTGTGTGTGTGTGAGTGGGTGGGGGGGAGCGTTTGTGTGTGTGTGTGGGTGGTGGGGAGTGTTGTGTGTGTGTGGGTGTATGTGTGTGTGTGTGTATATGTGTGTGTGATTGTGTATGTGTGTGTGGGTGGTGGGGAGCGTTTGTGTGTGTGGGTGTGTGTGTATGTGTGTGTGTGGGTGGTGGGGAGCGTGTGTGTGTGGGTGGTGGGGAGGGTAGTGTGTGTGTGTGTGTGTGTCGGTGGTGGGGAGCACTGTGTGTGTGTGGGTGATGGGGAGGGTAGTGTGTGTGTGTGTGTGTGTCGGTGGTGGGGAGCACTGTGTGTGTGTGGGTGGTGGGGAGGGTAGTGTGTGTGTGTGTGTGTGTCGGTGGTGGGGAGCACTGTGTGTGTGTGTGTGTGTGTGTGTGTGTGTGGTGGGGACCATTGTGTATATTTGGGTAGTAGGGAGCGATATGTGTGTATGTGTGTGTGGGTGGTGGGGAGCGTTGAGTGTGTGTGTGTGGGTGGTGGGGAGCATTGTGTGTGTGTGGGGGGTGGGGAGCATTGTGTGTGTGTATGTGGGTGGTGGGGAGCGTTTTGTGTGTGTGTGTGTGTGTGTGGTGGGGAGCGTTTTGTGTGTGTGTGTGTGTGTGTGGGTGGGTGGTGGGGAGCATTGTGTGTGTGTATGTGGGTGGTGGGGAGCGTTTTGTGTGTGTGTGTGTGTGTGTGTGTGTGTGGTGGGGAGCGTTGTGTGTGTGTGTGTGTGTGCGTGTGTGTGTGTGTGGTGGGGACCGTTGTGTATATTTCGGTGGTAGGGAGCAATATGTGTGCATGTGTGTGTGGGTCGTGGGGAGCGTTGAGTGTGTGTGTGTGGGTGGTGGGGAGCATTGTGTGTGTGTGGGTGGTGGGGAGCGTTGAGTGTGTGTGTGTGGGTCGTGGGGAGCGTTGTGTGTGGGTGGTTGGGAGCGTTTGTGTGTGTGTGTGTGGGTGGTGGGGAGCATTGTGTGTGTGTGGGTGGTGGGGAGCGTTGTGTGTGGGTGGGTGTGTGGGTGGTGGGGAGCATTGTGTGTGTGTGGGTGGTGGGGAGCGTTGTGTGTGGGTGGGTGGTGGGGAGCATTGTGTGTGTGTATGTGGGTGGTGGGGAGCGTTGTGTGTGTGTGTGGCTGGTGGGGAGCGTTGTGTGTGTGTGTGTGTGGGTGGTGGGGAGCATTGTGTGTGTGTGGGTGGTGGGGAGCGTTGTGTGTGTGTGTGTGTGTGTGTGTGTGTGGGTGGTGAGGAGCATTGTGTGTGTATATGTGGGTGGTGGGGAGCGTTTTGTGTGTGTGTGTGGGTGGTGGGGAGCATTGTGTGTGTGTGGGTGGTGGGGAGTGTTGTGTGTGTGTGTGTGGGTGGTGGGGTGCGTTGTGTGTGTGTATGTGGGTGGTGGGGAGCGTTGTGTGTGTGTGTGTGGGTGGTGGGGAGCATTGTGTGTGTGTGGGTGGTGGGGAGCGTTGTGTGTGTGTGGGTGGTGGGGAGCGTTGTGTGTGTGTATGTGGGTGGTGGGGAGCGTTGTGTGTGTGTGTGGGTGGTGGGGAGCATTGTGTTCGTGTGTGTGTGTGGGTGGTGGGGAGTGTTGTGTGTGTGTATGTGGGTGGTGGGGAGCGTTGTGTGTGTGTGTGTGGGTGGTGGGGAGCATTGTGTGTGTGTGTGTGTGGGTGGTGGGGAGTGTTGTGTGTGTGTGCGTGTGTGTATGGGTGGGTGGTGGGGAGCATTGTGTGTGTGTATGTGGGTGGTGGGGAACGTTGTGTGTGGGTGGGTGGTGGGGAGTATTGTGTGTGTGTGTATGTGGGTGGTGGGGAGCGTTTTGTGTGTGTGTGTGTGTCGATGTTGGGGAGAATTGTGTGTGTGAGTGGGTGGGGGGGAGCGTTTGTGTGTGTGTGGGGGTGGTGGGGAGTGTTGTGTGTGTGGGTGTATGTGTATGTGTGTGTGTATATGTGTGTGTGATTGTGTATGTGTGTGTGGGTGGTGGGGAGCGTTGTATGTGTGTGGGTGGTGGGGAGCGTTGTATGTGTGTGTGGGTGTGTGTGTATGTGTGTGTGTATATGTGTGTGTGATTGTGTATGTGTGTGTGGGTGGTGGGGAGCATTTGTGTGTGTGGGTGTGTGTGTATGTGTGTGTGTGGGTGGTGGGGAGCGTGTGTGTGTGGGTGGTGGGGAGGGTAGTGTGTGTGTGTGTGTGTGTGTGTGTCGGTGGTGGGGAGCGTTGTGTGTGTGTGGGTGATGGGGTGTATTGTGTGTGTGTCGGTGGTGGGGAGCATTGTGTGTGTGTGTGTGTGTGTGTGTGTGTGTGTGTGGTGGGGACCGTTGTGTATATTTGGGTGGTAGGGAGCGATATGTGTGTATGTGTGTGTGGGTGGTGGGGAGCGTTGAGTGTGTGTGTGTGGGTGGTGGGGAGCATTGAGTGTGTGTGGGTGGTGGGGAGCATTGTGTGTGGGTGGTGGGGAGCGTTGGGTGTGTGGGTGGTGGGGAGCGTTGTGTGTGTGTGTATGTGTGTGGTGGGCACCGTTGTGTGGGTGTGGGTGGTGGGGAGTATTATGTGTGTGTGTCTGTGTGCGTGGGTGGTGGGGAACGTGTGTGTGTGGGTGGTGGGGAGCGTTGTGTGTATGGGTGGGTGGGTGGTGGGGAGCGTTGTGTGTGTGTGGGTGTGTGTGGGTGGTGGGGAGCGTTGTGTGTGTGTGTGTGTGTGTGTGTGTGTGGGTGGTGGGGAGCATTGTGTGTGTGTGGGTGGTGGGGAGCGTTGTGTGTGTGTGTGTGTGGGTGGGTGTGTGGGCGGTGGGAGCATTGTGTGTGTGTATGTGGGTGGTGGGGAGCGTTGTGTGTGGGTGGGTGGTGGGGAGCATTGTGTGTGTGTGTGTGTGTGGGTGGTGGGGAGCGTTGTGTGTGTGTGTGTGTGTGTGTGGGTGGTGGCGAGCGTTGTGTGTGTGTATGTGGTGGGGAGCGTTGTGTGTGTGTGTGGGTGGTGGGGAGCGTTGTGTGTGTGTGGTTGGTGGGGAGCGTTGTGTGTGTGGGTGGTGGGGAGCGTTGTGTGTGTGTGGGTGGTGGGGAGCATTGTGTGTGTGTGTGTGTGTGTGTGTGGGTGGTGGTGGGGAGCGTTTTTTGTGTGTGTGTGTGTGTGGTGGGGAGCGTTGTGTGTTTATGTGGTGGGGAGCGTTGTGTGTGTATGTGGTGGGGAGCATTGTGTGTGTGGTTGGTGGGGAGCGTTTGTGTGTGTGTGTGTGTGTTTGGGTGGTGGGGAGCGTTTGTGTGTGTGTGTGTGTGGGTGGTGGGGAGCGTTTTGTGTGTGTGTGTGTGTGTGTGTGAGTGGTGCGGAGCATTGTGTGTGTGGTTGGTGGGGAGTTTTTGTGTGTGTGTGTGTGTGGGTGATGGGGAGCGTTTGTGTGTGTGTGTGTGTGGGTGGTGGGGAGCGTTTGTGTGTGGGTGGTGGGGAGCGTAGTGTGGGTGTGTGTGAATTTGTGTGTGTGTGTGTGGGAGGTGGGGAGCGTTGTGTGTGTGTGTGTGCGTGTGGGTGGTGGCGAGCGTTGTGTGTGTGTATGTGTTGGTGAGCGTTGTGTGTGTGTGTGTGTGGGTGGTGGGGAGCGTTGTGTGTGTGTGGTTGGTGGGGAGCGTTGTGTGTGTGGGTGGTGGGGAGCGTTGTGTGTGTGTGGGTGGTGGGGAGCATTGTGTGTGTGTGTGTGTGTGTGTGTGTGTGTGGGTGGTGGTGGGGAGCGTTTTTTGTGTGTGTGTGTGTGGTGGGGAGCGTTGTGTGTTTATGTGGTGGGGAGCGTTGTGTGTGTGGTTGGTGGGGAGCGTTTGTGTGTGTGTGTGTGTGGGTGGTGGGGAGCGTTTGTGTGTGTGTGTGTGTGGGTGGTGGGGAGCGTTGTGTGTGTGTGTGTGTGTGTGAGTGGTGGGGAGCGTTTTGTGTGTGTGTGTGTGTGGGTGGTGGGGAGCGTTTTGTGTGTGTGTGTGAGTGGGTGGGGGGGAGCGTTTGTGTGTGTGTGTGGGTGGTGGGGAGTGTTGTGTGTGTGTGGGTGTATGTGTGTGTGTGTGTATATGTGTGTGTGATTGTGTATGTGTGTGTGGGTGGTGGGGAGCGTTGTATGTGTGTGTGGGTGGTGGGGAGCGTTGTATGTGTGTGGGTGGTGGGGAGCGTTGTGTATATGTGTGTGTGTGTATATGTGTGTGTGATTGTGTATGTGTGTGTGGGTGGTGGGGAGCGTTTGTGTGTGTGGGTGTGTGTGTATGTGTGTGTGTGGGTGGTGGGGAGCGTGTGTGTGTGGGTGGTGGGGAGGGTAGTGTGTGTGTGTGTGTGTGTGTGTCGGTGGTGGGGAGCACTGTGTGTGTGTGGGTGATGGGGAGTATTGTGTGTGTGTCGGTGGTGGGGAGCGTTGTGTGTGTGTGTGTGTGTGGTGGGGACCATTGTGTATATTTGGGTAGTAGGGAGCGATATGTGTGTATGTGTGTGTGGGTGGTGGGGAGCGTTGAGTGTGTGTGTGTGGGTGGTGGGGAGCATTGTGTGTGTGTGGGTGGTGGGGAGCATTGTGTGTGTGTATGTGGGTGGTGGGGAGCGTTTTGTGTGTGTGTGTGTGTGTGTGTGGTGGGGAGCGTTTTGTGTGTGTGTGTGTGTGTGTGGGTGGGTGGTGGGGAGCATTGTGTGTGTGTATGTGGGTGGTGGGGAGCGTTTTGTGTGTGTGTGTGTGTGGGTGGGTGGTGGGGAGCATTGTGTGTGTGTATGTGGGTGGTGGGGAGCGTTTTGTGTGTGTGTGTGTGTGTGTCTGGTGGGGAGCGTTGTGTGTGTGTGTGTGTGTGCGTGTGTGTGTGTGTGGTGGGGACCGTTGTGTATATTTCGGTGGTAGGGAGCAATATGTGTGCATGTGTGTGTGGGTCGTGGGGAGCGTTGAGTGTGTGTGTGTGGGTGGTGGGGAGCATTGAGTGTGTGTGTGTGGGTGGTGGGGAGCGTTGAGTGTGTGTGTGTGGGTCGTGGGGAGCGTTGTGTGTGGGTGGTTGGGAGCGTTTGTGTGTGTGTGTGGGTGGTGGGGAGCATTGTGTGTGTGTGGGTGGTGGGGAGCGTTGTGTGTGGGTGGGTGTGTGGGTGGTGGGGAGCATTGTGTGTGTGTGGGTGGTGGGGAGCGTTGTGTGTGGGTGGGTGGTGGGGAGCATTGTGTGTGTGTATGTGGGTGGTGGGGAGCGTTGTGTGTGTGTATGTGTGTGTGGCTGGTGGGGAGCGTTGTGTGTGTGTGTGTGGGGGTGGTGGGGAGCATTGTGTGTGTGTGGGTGGTGGGGAGCGTTGTGTGTGTGTGTGTGTGTGTGTGTGGGTGTGTGGGTGGTGAGGAGCATTGTGTGTGTATATGTGGGTGGTGGGGAGCGTTTTGTGTGTGTGTGTGGGTGGTGGGGAGCATTGTGTGTGTGTGGGTGGTGGGGAGTGTTGTGTGTGTGTGTGTGGGTGGTGGGGAGCAGTGTGTGTGTGTGGGTGGTGGGGTGCGTTGTGTGTGTGTATGTGGGTGGTGGGGAGCGTTGTGTGTGTGTGTGTGGGTGGTGGGGAGCATTGTGTGTGTGTGGGTGGTGGGGAGCGTTGTGTGTGTGTGGGTGGTGGGGAGCGTTGTGTGTGTGTATGTGGGTGGTGGGGAGCGTTGTGTGTGTGTGTGGGTGGTGGGGAGCATTGTGTTCGTGTGTGTGTGTGGGTGGTGGGGAGTGTTGTGTGTGTGTGTGTGTGGGTGGTGGGGAGTGTTGTGTGTGTGTGCGTGTGTGTATGGGTGGGTGGTGGGGAGCATTGTGTGTGTGTATGTGGGTGGTGGGGAACGTTGTGTGTGGGTGGGTGGTGGGGAGTATTGTGTGTGTGTGTATGTGGGTGGTGGGGAGCGTTTTGTGTGTGTGTGTGTGTGTGTCGATGTTGGGGAGAATTGTGTGTGTGAGTGGGTGGGGGGGAGCGTTTGTGTGTGTGTGGGGGTGGTGGGGAGTGTTGTGTGTGTGGGTGTATGTGTATGTGTGTGTGTATATGTGTGTGTGATTGTGTATGTGTGTGTGGGTGGTGGGGAGCGTTGTATGTGTGTGGGTGGTGGGGAGCGTTGTATGTGTGTGTGGGTGTGTGTGTATGTGTGTGTGTATATGTGTGTGTGATTGTGTATGTGTGTGTGGGTGGTGGGGAGCATTTGTGTGTGTGGGTGTGTGTGTATGTGTGTGTGTGGGTGGTGGGGAGCGTGTGTGTGTGGGTGGTGGGGAGGGTAGTGTGTGTGTGTGTGTGTGTGTGTGTCGGTGGTGGGGAGCGTTGTGTGTGTGTGGGTGATGGGGTGTATTGTGTGTGTGTCGGTGGTGGGGAGCATTGTGTGTGTGTGTGTGTGTGTGTGTGTGTGTGTGTGGTGGGGACCGTTGTGTATATTTGGGTGGTAGGGAGCGATATGTGTGTATGTGTGTGTGGGTGGTGGGGAGCGTTGAGTGTGTGTGTGTGGGTGGTGGGGAGCATTGAGTGTGTGTGGGTGGTGGGGAGCATTGTGTGTGGGTGGTGGGGAGCGTTGGGTGTGTGGGTGGTGGGGAGCGTTGTGTGTGTGTGTATGTGTGTGGTGGGCACCGTTGTGTGGGTGTGGGTGGTGGGGAGTATTATGTGTGTGTGTCTGTGTGCGTGGGTGGTGGGGAACGTGTGTGTGTGGGTGGTGGGGAGCGTTGTGTGTATGGGTGGGTGGGTGGTGGGGAGCGTTGTGTGTGTGTGGGTGTGTGTGGGTGGTGGGGAGCGTTGTGTGTGTGTGTGTGTGTGTGTGTGTGGGTGGTGGGGAGCATTGTGTGTGTGTGGGTGGTGGGGAGCGTTGTGTGTGTGTGTGTGTGTGTGTGTGGGTGGGTGTGTGGGTGGTGGGGAGCATTGTGTGTGTGTATGTGGGTGGTGGGGAGCGTTGTGTGTGGGTGGGTGGTAGGGAGCATTGTGTGTGTGTGTGTGTGTGGGTGGTGGGGAGCGTTGTGTGTGTGTATGTGGGTGGTGGGGAGCGTTGTGTGTGGGTGGGTGGTGGGGAGCATTGTGTGTGTGTATGTGAGTGGTGGGGAGCGTTTTGTGTGTGTGTGTGTGTGTGTGGGTGGTGGGGAGCGTTGTGTGTGTGTGTGTGTGTGGGTGGTGGCGAGCGTTGTGTGTGTGTATGTGGTGGGGAGCGTTGTGTGTGTGTGTGTGTGGGTGGTGGGGAGCGTTGTGTGTGTGTGGTTGGTGGGGAGCGTTGTGTGTGTGGGTGGTGGGGAGCGTTGTGTGTGTGTGGGTGGTGGGGAGCATTGTGTGTGTGTGTGTGTGTGTGTGGGTGGTAGTGGGGAGCGTTTTTTGTGTGTGTGTGTGTGTGTGTGGTGGGGAGGGTTGTGTGTTTATGTGGTGGGGAGCGTTGTGTGTGTATGTGGTGGGGAGCATTGTGTGTGTGGTTGGTGGGGAGCGTTTGTGTGTGTGTGTGTGTGTTTGGGTGGTGGGGAGCGTTTGTGTGTGTGTGTGTGGGTGGTGGGGAGCGTTTTGTGTGTGTGTGTGTGTGTGTGAGTGGTGCGGAGCGTTGTGTGTGTGGTTGGTGGGGAGTTTTTGTGTGTGTGTGTGTGTGGGTGATGGGGAGCGTTTGTGTGGGTGTGTGTGTGGGTGGTGGGGAGCGTTTGTGTGTGGGTGGTGGGGAGCGTAGTGTGGGTGTGTGTGAATTTGTGTGTGTGTGTGTGGGTGGTGGGGAGCGTTGTGTGTGTGTGTGTGTGCGTGTGGGTGGTGGCGAGCGTTGTGTGTGTGTATGTGGTGGTAGCGTTGTGTGTGTGTGTGTGTGGGTGGTGGGGAGCGTTGTGTGTGTGTGGTTGGTGGGGAGCGTTGTGTGTGTGGGTGGTGGGGAGCGTTGTGTGTGTGTGGGTGGTGGGGAGCATTGTGTGTGTGTGTGTGTGTGTGTGTGGGTGGTGGTGGGGAGCGTTTTTTGTGTGTGTGTGTGTGGTGGGGAGCGTTGTGTGTTTATGTGGTGGGGAGCGTTGTGTGTGTATGTGGTGGGGAGCATTGTGTGTGTGGTTGGTGGGGAGCGTTTGTGTGTGTGTGTGTGTGGGTGGTGGGGAGCGTTTGTGTGTGTGTGTGTGTGGGTGGTGGGGAGCGTTGTGTGTGTGTGTGTGTGTGAGTGGTGGGGAGCGTTGTGTGTGTGGTTGGTGGGGAGTTTTTGTGTGTGTGTGTGTGGGTGATGGGGAGCATTTGTGTGTGTGTGTGTGTGGGTGGTGGGGAGCGTTTGTGTGTGGGTGGTGGGGAGCGTAGTGTGGGTGTGTGTGAATTTGTGTGTGTGTGTGTGCGTGGTGGGGAGCGTGTGTGTGTGGGTGGTGGGGAGCGTAGTGTGGGTGTGTGTGAATTTGTGTGTGTGTGTGTGGGTGGTGGGGAGCGTTGTGTGTGTGTGGGTGGTGGGGAGCGTTGTGTGTGTGGGTGGTGGGGAGCGTTGTGTGTGTGTGGGTGGAGGGGAGCATTGTGTGTGTGTGTGTGGGTGGGTGGGAGCGTTGAGTGTGTGTGTGTGGGTGGTGGGGAGCATTGAGTGTGTGTGTGTGGGTGGTGGGGAGCGTTGAGTGTGTGTGGGTGGTGGGGAGCGTGGGTGTGTGGGTGGTGGGGAGCGTTGTGTGTGTGTGTATGTGTGTGGTGGGCAGCATTGTGTGGGTGTGGGTGGTGGGGAGTATTATGTGTGTGTGTCTGTGTGCGTGGGTGGTGGGGAACGTGTGTGTGTGGGTGGTGGGGAGCGTTGTGTGTATGGGTGGGTGGGTGGTGGGGAGCATTGTGTGTGTGTGGGTGGTGGGGAGCGTTGTGTGTGTGTGGGTGTGTGGGTGGTGGGGAGCATTGTGTGTGTGTATGTGGGTGGTGGGGAGCGTTGTGTGTGGGTGGGTGGTGGGGAGCATTGTGTGTGTGTGTGTGTGTGGGTGGTGGGGAGCGTTGTGTGTGGGTGGGTGGTGGGGAGCGTTTTGTATGTGTGTGTGTGTGTGGGTGGTGGGGAGCGTTGTGTGTGAATGGGTGGTGGGGAGCATTGTGTGTGTGTGTGTGTGTGTGTGGGTGGGTGGTGGGGAGCGTTGTGTGTGTGTATGTGGGTGGTGGGGAGCGTTTTGTGTGTGTGTGTGTGGGTGGGTGGTGGGGAGCATTGTGTGTGTGTATGTGGGTGGTGGGGAGCGTTGTGTGTGGGTGGGTGGTGGGGAGCATTGTGTGTGTGTATGTGGGTGGTGGGGAGCGTTTTGTGTGTGTGTGTGTGTGGGTGGTGGGGAGCGTTGTGTGTGTGTGTGCGTGTGGGTGGTGGGGAGCATTGTGTGTGTGTGTGCGTGTGGGTGGTGGGGAGCATTGTGTATGAGTGTGTGTGTGTGGTGGTGGGGAGCGTTGTGTGTGTGTGTGTGTGTGTGTGTGTGGGTGGTGGGGAGCGTTGTGTGTGTGTGGTTGGTGGGGAGCGTTTGTGTGTGGGTGGTGGGGAGCGTTGTGTGTGTGGGTGGTGGGGAGCGTTGTGTGTGTGTGGGTGGTGGGGAGCATTGTGTGTGTGTGTGTGTGTGTGTGTGGGTGGGTGGTGGTGGGGAGCGTTTTTTGTGTGTGTGTGTGGTGGGGAGCGTTGTGTGTGTATGTGGTGGGGAGCATTGTGTGTGTGGTTGGTGGGGAGCGTTTGTATGTGTGTATGTGGTGGGGAGCGTTTGTGTGTGTGTGTGTGTGTGTGTGTGGGTGGTGGGGAGCGTTGTGTGTGTGGGTGGTGGGGAGCGTTGTGTGTGTGTGTGTGTGTGTGTGAGTAGGTGGTGGGAGCGTTGTGTGTGTGTGGGTGTGTGTGTATGTGTGTGTGGGTGGTGGGGAGTGTTGTGTGTGGGTGTGGGTGGTGGGGAGCGTTGTGTATGTGTGTGTGTGGGTGGTGGGGAGCGTTGTGTGGGTGTGTGTATGTGTGTGTGTGGGTGTTTGGAGTGTTGTGTGTGGGTGGGTGGGTGTGTATGTGTGTGTGGGTGGTGGGGAGCGTTGTGTGTGTGTGGGTGTGTGTGTATGTGTGTGTGTGTGTATGTGTGTGTGTGTGTGGGTGGTGGGGAGCGTTGTGTGTGTGTGGGTGTGTGTGTATGTGTGTGTGTGTGTGTATGTGTGTGTGTGTGTCGGTGGTGGGGAGCGTTGTGTGTGTGTGGGTGTGTGTGTGTGTGGGTGTGTGTGTATGTGTGTGTGTGTATGTGTGGGTGGAATTCCAGTTGAAATGACATCTCAGATCATTATAGCTGACACAGACAGAGAGGGACTGGGCCACAATATTTAATCAATTCCTCTAGGGTGTGACACATGTGAAAAAAGAGACAAGAAGAACCTGCCATGATATAAAACACTGCTCACAACCAGAACGTCCAAAACAGGGAGTCGTGGTTCCCATATTTCAGCAATCACTTGCACACAGCAAGATCCCACACAAATAACAGTCTGATAACCACCAGATTATCCATCCTCCCTGTGTGATGTTGATTGAGGGATGAATATTGGCCAGGACTCTCGCTTTGTTCTTCTTCTTTCCTGCCTAAACAGGAATCACTGCACCTCTGACAGTGCAGCACTGGGAGCATCAGGACTCCGAGGCGTAAGATAATGGTTTTGAAAGAGTTAATGTTTGAAGAACCGTCAAGCTCCACCCATTCTGATGATGACCCACAGGAAAGCAATCTAGATGGAGTCAGATGGGTCATTCCCTGGCTGCTCCCTCCCTCCGTGACCACTCCCTCTGTGACTCCCTCGTCAGGTCCACACCTCCCACCAACCCAACCTCCACTCCCGGCACCTTCCCCTGCAACCGCAAGAAATGCAAAACTTGCGCCCACACCTCCCCCCTTACTTCCCTCCAAGGCCCCAAGGGATTCTTCCATATCCACCACAAATTCACCTGCACCTCCACACACATCATCTATTGCATCCGCTGCACCCGATGTGGCCTCCTCTATATTGGGGAGACAGGCCGCCTACTTGCGGAACGTTTCAGAGAACACCTCTGGGACACCCGCACCAACCAACCCAACCACCCTGTAGCTCAACACTTCAACTCCCCCTCCCACTCCACCAAGGACATGCAGGTCCTTGGACTCCTCCATCGCCAGACCATAGCAACACGACGGTTGGAGGAAGAGCGCCTCATCTTCCGCCTAGGAACCCTCCAACCACAAGGGATGAACTCAGATTTCTCCAGTTTCCTCATTTCCCCTCCCCCCACCTTGTCTCAGTCAAATCCCTCGAACTCAGCACCACCTTCCTAACCTGCAATCTTCTTCCTGACCTCTCCGCCCCCACCCCCACTCCAGCCTATCACCCTCACCTTGACCTCCTTCCACCTATCGCATTTCCAACGCCCCTCCCCCAAGTCCCTCCTCCCTACCTTTTATCTTAGCCTGCTGGACACACTTTCCTCATTCCTATAGAAGGGCTGATGCCCGAAACGTCGATTCTCCTGTTCCTTGGATGCTGCCTGACCTGCTGCGCTTTTCCAGCAACACATTTTCAGCTCATGCCCTGGCTGCTGACAGTCTCTGTCATTATACCTGAGGAGTGAATGCAGCTTTTACCTGTCTCTATCAGCAGGATCCACACACTCAGTGGGTGCTTTGTTTGATCCTGATTCAGTGCTGGGTTAGCTCTCTGTCATCCACAGGAAGGTGGGCCCACTATCATTCTCAGGGCCCCTGGGTTAAACCTTTATAGTTTGTAGGATGTTGAGCTGGTGCTGAAGCTCCTCGTCAATTGTGGCCTTTCAAGAGGAAGGCTGGCAGAGTCTGGGAAATGCCCAACATGTCCCAGAGTCTTTCCTTCAACATCTTGGGGAGGGGTTGGTTAGTTGACTGACCAGTTCTGTGTTGATATGAGTTTTATCACTGAACTGTTAATCCAGAGATCCAGATAATGTCCTAGTGACCTCGGTTTGGATCAGATAGTGGAATTTGAATTCAATTAAGAAGGACTCTGGAATTAAGAGTCATCTAATGATGACCACAAACGCAGTGTCAATCGTTGGAAGAACCCATCTGGATCACTAATGTCTTCTAGGGAAGGAAGCTGCCATCCTTACCTGATCTGGCCTACATGTGACTCCAGACCCACAGCAATGTGGTTACCTCTTAATTGCCCTTTTAATAATTAGGGATGGGCAATAAATGCTGCCTAGCCGGCGATGCCCTCTTCCCATGAATACACTTTTTAAAAAAATGCAGACTCAGAGAAATCGAGAGTGTCAGCAGGTCTGGTGCAGAACGTATGATGGCAGCTCAGTCCTTCACAATCTGTAGATCATCACAGGGAGTGGAGCTGTGTTCATCCATATAGACCAACTCTCAGGAATCTTTTCTGCATCCTCTGTATGATGTTCACGTCCTCGGAAAGTATTGGTCATGTAATTCAATTGGTGGACGCAGAAGCACCATAGGAATGTCACTGGGAGGTTTGGATAATACCCCAGGGAAGTGCCTCTGGCGAAATTTCAATCAAATTAAATCTGGGATTGAAAGCTTGTGAAATTATTGCTGATTATTGCAAAGCCCATCTAGCTCAGTAGTGTCCTCCAGGGAAATAATCCTGCCATCTTTTCCTAGTTTACCTGATACCTACATATTGTTTTATGTATACCCTGCCTTTAAGAAAGTTTATCTTTAACAACTCCATGTGCTGTACATAAGCAGTGTTGTGACTCTGCCTGGAAGCTGATCTGCAATGAGATAACAAGCTGCACACACAGAAATCAGTACTTGCTGTAATGTCTGCTTCATTACTTGTAACGTGTTTTACTGTTTCAAATAAACTAACCCACAGAGTTAATAAATGCCTGATGAGCAAGACCATGATCACTGAAATAACACGTGACTCCAAATACGCAACAATGTGTTTGACACTTAACTGCCCTCTGACATAGAGTTGTAGAGCATGGAAACAGATCCTTCGGTCCAACTTGTCCATGCAGACCAGATATCTTAAATTAATCTAGTCCCACTCGCCAGCATTTGGCCCATATCCCTCTAAACCCTTCCAATTCATGTCAAATGTTGTAATTGTACCAGCCTCCACCACTTTTTCTGGCAGCTCATTCTATACATGCACCATCTTCTATACAAAAGATTGCCCCTTAGGTCCCTTTTAAATCTTTCCCCTCTCACCTTTTGGACTCTCCAACCCTGGGAAAAGATCTTATCTATTTACTCATGTCTGTTTACCCTCATGATTTTGTAAACCTCTCTGAGGTTACCCTTCAGCCTCTAACACTCCAGGGAATTCAGCCCCAGTCTCTTCAGCCTCTCCCTTTGGCTCAAACCCTCCAACCCTGGCAACATCCTTATACATCTTTTCTGAATCTTTTCAAATTTTACAATATCCTCTCTGTAGCAGGGAGACCAGAACTGAATGTATTATTCCAAAAGTGGCCTAACCAATGTCCTGTACAGCCATAACATGAGCTCCCAACTCCTACACTGACCAATGCACTGACCAATAAAGGCAAGCGCACCAAACACCTTCTTCACTGTCCTACCTACATCAAACAAGCAACTCAATTCAATGACAATTAGGAATGGGCAATAATTACTGGTCTTGCCAATGATACTCACAACTCATGACCAATCAAAACAGAGTTGAGGCTGAATCAGCGACTTACACAGGTTCACTAAAACTGTCAAAATTTTATACTCGGTATTTCTATCAGGATAGTGCTCCTATAAGCACCTGACCAATAGCTCTGAAGTAATTTGTTTCCGGTTTCTCTCGGTGTCCCATCAGATATACTTGGTCCTGGAGTCCTGCCAACCTCTTGTAGCCACGAAGACAGCATTCTAATAGCAAACCCCATGAAGAACCCCTAAGCCTGATGCACTGTGAGCCTGTGAAACTAATCTGAGAGGAAAACGGAGTGGTAGAAATCTATAAAGTTGTGAGATTCATTGACAGTCAGAATCTTTTTCCCAGAGTTGAAATGTCTAATACTACGGGGCATGTATTTAAGGGAAGTGGTGGGGGGGGGGGGGGGATGTTCAAAGGAAACGTGAAGGGCAAGTTTTTAACAGAGAGAGTGGTAGGAGTCTGGAACACGCTGCCAGGAGTGGGGGTGGAGGCAAATATGATAGGGGCACCTCGGGGACTTTTAGATAAGTACATGAATATGCAAGAAATGGAGGGATATGGACCAAGGACAGACAGAAGGGCTTTGTTTAATTTGGAGTCATGTTCGGTACAACATGGTGGCCTGAAGAGCCTGTTCAAAGAACAGAGAACAAAGAACAATACATCACAGGAACAGACCCTTCGGCCCTCCAAGCCTGCACTGACATATTTTTCCCTTCCATACCAAAACTATCTTCACTTACAGGATTTATATCCCTCTACTCCCTTCCTGTATTCGTCCAAATGCTTCTTGAATGCTGATATTGTGTCTGCTACTATCAGCTCCTCTGGCAAGACATTCCAGGCATTCACCATCTCTTGTGTGATAAACCTGCACTGCACATCTCTTTTAAACTCCTCCCCCCCCCCCCACCTTGCATCTTGAACTCATGTCCCCTAGTAATTGATCCCTCTCCACCCTGGGTAAAAGCCTCAAACTTTCCCCTGTATCCATGCCATTCACAATCTTATAAATTTCTATCAGATTGCCTCTCAACCTCTTGAAAACAAACCCAGTAAATCCAACCTTGCTTCTTAGCTAAAATCCCTCATACCAGCCAACATCCTGGTAAACCGTTTCTGTACCATCTCCAAAGCATCTATATCCTTCTAGTAGTGTGGTGACCAGAACTGGGCACAATACGCACAGTTTCTGTGCTGTAAAGTTCTATGTTTGTTGTATTAATGATTCATTGGATGGTTTAAAGATGAAAGTTTGTTAACAAAGAAAACCTACAGCATCCAAATGGTAGTCACAATATAGCTCTGATTGGACCAACCAGATGCTAAATTTGGACATATCACCCAGTGAAATGCTTTCATGCAGTACCAGTACTACATTGGCAATGATGTCATCTTTCAGATAGGGTGTGAAACC
Source organism: Chiloscyllium punctatum (assembly GCF_047496795.1). Lineage (NCBI taxonomy): Eukaryota > Metazoa > Chordata > Chondrichthyes > Orectolobiformes > Hemiscylliidae > Chiloscyllium > Chiloscyllium punctatum. The sequence continues at coordinate 123,599,324 of NC_092746.1, read as the reverse complement.
AAGCATGTTAGACAGTTCAGTCAGAGATGAGGATACCATACCACATGGAAACATTCATGGAAAAACAGGCAAGTTCTCCTGGTGTCCCTTCCACCATTTGTCCTCAACCAACACCCACAATCACATGAGTTGTGTGGCCCTTTGATCTTTTCCTTATAAATTCTGTGTCTCTATGACTCTCTCACTAACACCCGATGAAGGAGCAAGGCTTTGCAAGCTAGTGTTTTCAAATAAACTCATTGGACTATAACCTGGTGCTGCATGAGTTTTGACCCTGTATAACACCCACAAGCATAACTCCTCTGTTTATTTCCTCATTTGTTATGGGACTTTGCCGTGCAGAAATGGTCATTTTGTTTGTTTACAGCATTGACACCACTTTGTAATAGTTCTCACACAAGGTAGAGGTAAATCTTTGGAACTCTCTTCATGAAAAGATGGTGGGAGCAGATTCCTTGAATATGTTTAAGGCGTGGGTCAACAGATTCTTGTTAAGCAAAGGGGATTAAAGGTTATCAGGCATAGGCAGGATTTGAGGCTATAAACAAATCAGCTGCAATCTTATTGAATGGAGATTCTGGCTCAAGGGTGAATGGCCTACCTGATTTGCGTGTTCATATTCAAGTCATTGGCTGGAACATACTTAGAGACACGATAATGTCCTAAATTAACACACATTTTTTCCTGTTTACCTAGACAATGTGTCTAGTGCTGTGAAGTATTTTGGAACGTTTTAAGACTATAATTTAGTTTACATGGAGGATATGTTTACCAATTCACTTCCACTTCACTGGTCATAACTTTCAGATGAACCTTCAGATGAATCGTGCTCTTCAATCACTTGTCCCCACTAACACACAACACTTGAGAATTACATATTCAGTAAGTAACACCTTCCAGGAGAATAAATTAACAATAATTGCTTTCAATCATAGTAAAAATTAGCGCAAAACGATGATCAAAATATTCTCGAATCTTTAACAATTAATTATAGATTGGCTTTGAAGAATTCAATTAGGATTTTATTAAATAACATTCAGTTGGTTTCAAAAAAATGCAGATGAATTGATTAGCTGTAATAACTAATGATCAATTAGTTGATGACTAATGTTGTGGGGCTTAACAACACAATCGCCTTTAAAGAATAAATATTTCATTAATCTGATGGGGAAATATGAATAATTGATCAGTTCTCAAAATAATAATATCCCTGATACGCTGAATAATTAAACACTGATTGGATCCTTGGTTCATTATAATATCTAAATTGTAGCTATTAAGTATGTCATTCCTGAATGGAATTAATAATTTATTGATATTAATTATCAATAAACCTTAATGATGTATTAAAGAAAAAGTCACAAGTCCAAATGCATACAATAAAGTGTTCAAGACCAGGATGCGGATAAGGAGATTCTTTTTATATTGAGATAGTGAATTAACTTCTAATCTGGTCATGTCTTTTAACGGACTAACCCCATTCTCCTGTAATGTGACAGTTTGACTTGTTATGGTTGCTGTTTCAATTGGATAATGTTCTGCTTTATGCAAAGCTGGGAACGATTCAAGAACCTCTTTCACTTAAAAAAAAGCAACTAATTCAAGATACGAGTGGTCTGAATTCACTGGTTTTTTTTGACAAAAACAACAACGGTCGATTGTTTTTTGCAAACATTTTGTCCCCCAACTGGGTGACAGCTTCAGTGCTGTGACCTGCCCAGAACTCATACCGTTCTGTTTGTCATGGAAATTGGTTCTACTTCTAGTTTTGTACTGTAGTGGTCTGTAGATGTGGTTGATATCAATGTGTTTGTTATGGCACAAGTGGACGAAAACCAGGCCTCCAGCAATTTCAGAGCTTGTCTTTGTTTTGCCTGTCCCAATATCGTAACATTGCCCCAGTTGAATTGATGTCCTTCATTGTCAGTGTGTGTTGACATGAGGGAGGACTGGTTGGGTTGTTTCGATGCTCATGTAGTCTGGTGGCGAGTCTCCTGTCCATTTGTCCTATGTAATGTTTCTTGCTGTTGCTACATGCTGCAAACCTACAGCCACACTTTGCCAGCTACTATCCAAGACAGAAGACCCTATACCCACAACATGCAGGACGAATGTGATATACAAAATACCAGGCAGCAACTGCTTGGGTCAACTGGGACATCATTATGTTACTGGGACAGGCTAAACAAAGACAGCCCTGGAGGCCTGGTATTCATCCACCGATTCCACAAACAAACACATCGATATAGACCCCATCTGGGCAGCACGGTGGCACAGTGGTTAGCACTGCTGCCTCACAGTGCCAGAGACCTGGGTTCAATTCCAGCCTCAGGCTGTGTGGAGTTTGCGCATTCTCCCCGTGTCTGCGTGGGTTTCCTCTGGGTGCTCTGGTTTCCTCCCACAGTCCAAAAAATGTGCAGGTTAGGTGAATTGGCCATGCTAAATTGCCCGTAGTGTTAGGTGAAGGGGTAAATGTAGGGGAATGGGTCTGGGTGGGTTGCGCTTCGGTGGGTCGGTGTGGACTTGTTGGGCTGAACGGCCTGTTTCCACACTGTAAGTAATCTAATCTGCTGACCACTACAGCACAGCACAAAACAGGAAGTAGATCCACCCACCATGACAGACAGACTCATATAAATTCTGGACCGATCACAACAGTGCTTCATCCAGAGGCTACACAGCAATTCCGGCTGGGAGACAAAATGTTTGCAAAAAAAAACCTGGTACGGCAAACCGACCAACACCTACAGCCACAATCTGAGCTACAGATCTTCACATAAAACCTTAAAAACCAAGCCTGTTGTGAAATTTGGGTTAGTTAAGCATTCAATACTTCATGGTGTCCGTCATGTGGGAAACTTCTAGAATTGGCCACATTAAAAACAACAAAAACAGAAAATGCAATGGATCATCAATATTTGTGGAGATAGAAAGGTAGGATAGACAGATTTTTAATCATGAAGGGAATCCACGGTTATGGGGAAAAAGTAGGAAAGTGGAGTTGAGGATTATCAGAGAAGCCATGATCTCATTGACTGATAGAGCAGACTCGATGGGCTGAATGGCCTACTTCTACTCATACATCTTATGACTTCATAGTTAACATTTCAGGATGATGACCTTTCAGCAGAACTGTGTAAATCTCTCAACATCCTGGGGGTTACTATCAAACAGAAACAGGACTCACCACGTAAACACAGTGGCTGTAAGAGCCAGGTCAGAAGCTAGAGATACTGTGACGTGTAACTCACTTCCTAACTCTCCAAAGCTTGTCCACCATCAACAACATATGAGTCAGGAAAGTGATGGAATGCAACCATATTTCCTGGAGGGGTGCAGCTCCAACAACACTCAAGAAACTCAACACCATCCAGGATAAAGCAAGCCCTTGAGAAGGTGGTGGTGAGCTACCTTCTGGAACCGCTGCAGTTCCCCTGCTGTGGTTGACCCACAGTGCCCCTAGAGAGGGAATTCCAAGATCTTGACCCAGCGACAGTGAAGGAATGGGGACATATTTCCAAGTCACAACCATAAGTGGCTTGGAGGGGAACTTGCAGATGTTGATGTTTCCTTACATCCGCTGCCCTTGTCGTTCTAGATGGATGTGTTTGTGAGTTTGGAAGGTGCTGACTAAGGATCTTTGGTCAAATTCTGCAGTGCATCTTAGAGTAAGTACATACTAATGCTACTGAGAGTCGGTGCTGGAGAGAGAGAGGATCTAGACGTGATGCCAATCAAGTGAATGCTTTTGCCAGTCAACGATGCCACATCCCACAAATGAATAATAAAAGTAGGTCATTCCATCCACCGAGAATGCTCTGATGTTCAATCAGATGTGAATATCCTGAACTTCACTTTGCTGGCTTTTCCCCTTGAACCTTACTTCTCTTTTTGATTAAACATCCATGTATTTCAGCCTTGAATAGACTTATTGACTTGACAGACCTCTGCAATAAAGAATTCCTCACATTCCCTACCTACTCAGAGAAGTTCTTCCTCCTCTGTGTTTTAAATTTGCAATCTCTCATTCTGAGATTATGCCCACTGGTAATAGACACTTCCATAAGGAGAAACATCCTCTTTGAATCTACCCGGTCATGCCCCGTATGAAGCTTAAATGTTTCAATAAAGTCAGCTTATTTTCCTAAATTCCAACAGCCTGAACTGACTCAGCATTTTATAAGAAGAATATAGGAATAGTCCCAGGGCATTTGGGCTCCTGTTGCACAGTTGTAGTGTCCCTACCTCTGAGCCATGAGATCTGGGTTCAAGTCCCACCTGCTCCTGTGGAGATGTAAAAACATCTCTGAACAGGTTGATTGATGTGGGGGGAAACACAAAGAACCACTGATGCTGGAAATTAGAAACTAAAACAGAAATTGCTGGAGAAATCCAACAGGTCTACCAATGAAAGCAGATTAAACGTATCTATGGCCAGTCTGTCTGTCCCTCTGAATCTATGATTTGGAGATGCCGGTATTGGACTGGGGTGTACAAAGTTAAAGATCACACAACACCAGGTTATAGTCCAACTTCTTATTTGGAAGCACTGGCTTTCGGAGCGCTGTACCTTCAGCTGGTGGTTGTGGAATATAAGATCGTAAGACACAGAACTTATAGCAAAAAACTTACAGTCTGATGCAACTGAAATTATATATTGAAAAAGACCTGGATTGTTTGTTAAGTCCCTCATCCTTTAGAATGACCATGTTGGTTTCAGTTCTTTCATATGTAAATCTCAGAACTTTTTTAAAGTTATGTTCTCAAATGAAATTTAACAATATGTGGAAAAGGACATGGAAGATATAGAATGTAGGGAAATAGATGGTGACATCTTGAAAAATGTTCATGTTACAGAGGAGGAAGTGCAGGATGTCTTGAAATGCATAAAGTGGATAACTCCCCAGGACCTGATCAGGTGTACCCTAGGTGAGGTGCCGGAAGACTGGAGATTGGCCAATGTGGTGCCACTGTTTAAGAAGGATGGTAAGGACAAGCCAGGGAACTATAGACAAGTGAGCCTGATGTTGGTGGTGGGTAGGTTGTTGGAGGGAATCCTGAGGGACAGGATGTACATGTATTTGGAAAGGCAAGGACTAATTAGGGATAGTCAACATGGCTTTTTGTGGGGGAAATCATGCCTCACAAACTTGATTCAGTTTTTTGAAGAAGTAATAAAGAGGATTGATGAGGTCAGAGTGGTAGATGTGATCTACATGGACTTCAGTAAGGTGTTTGACAAGGTTCCCCATGGGAGACTGGTTAGCAAGGTTAGATCTCATGAAATACAGGGAGAACTAAACATTTGGAACAGAACTGGCTCAAAGGTAGAAGACAGAGGGTGGTGGTGGAGGGTTGTTTTTCAGACTGGAGGCCTATGACCAGTGGAGTGCTGCAAGGATCGGTGCTGGGTCTACTACTTTACATCATTTATATAAATGATTTGGTTGTGAGCATAAGAGGTACAGTTAGTACATTTGTAGATGACACCAAAATAGAAGATGTAGTGGACAGCGAAAAGGGTTATCTCAGATTACGACGGGATCTTGACCAGATGGGCCAATGGGCTGAGAAGTGGCAAATGGAGTTTAATTTAGATAAATGTGAGGTGCTGCATTTTGGGAAAGCAAATCTTAGCAGGACTTATACACTTAATGGTAAGGTACCAGAGAGTGTTGCTGAACAAAGAGACCTTGGACTGCAGGTTCATAGCTCCTTGAAAGTGGAGTCACAGGTAAATAGGATTGTGAAGAAGGCGTTTGGTATGCCTTCCTTTATTGGTCAGAGTATTGAGTACAGGAGTTGGGGGTCATGTTGCGGGTGAACAGGACATCGGCTAGACCACTGTTGGAATATTGTGTGTAATTCTGGTCTCCTTCCTATTGGAAAGATGTTGTGAAACCTGAAAGGGTTCAGAAAAGATTTACAAGGATGTTGCCAGGGTTGGAGGATTTGAGCTATAGGGAGAGGTTGATAGGCTAGGGCTGTTTTCCCTGGAGCGTCGGAGGCTGAGAGGTGACCTTATAGAGGTTTATAAATCATGGGAGGCATGGATATAGTAAATAGACAAAGTCTTTTCCCTGAGGTTGGGGAGTCCAGAACTAGAGGGCATAGGTTTAGGGTGAGAGGGGAAAGATATAAAAGAGACCCAAGAGGTAACTTTTTCACACAGAGGGTGGTACATGTGTGGAATGAGCTGCCAGTGGAAGTGGTGGAGGCTGGTACAATTGCAACATTTAAAAGGCATTTGGATGGGTATATGAATAGGAAGGGTTTGGAGGGATATGGGCCGGGTGCTGGCAGGTGGGACTAGATTGGGTTGGGATATCTGGTCGGCATGAACAGGTTGGACTGAAGGATCTGTTCCATGCTGTACATCTATATGATTCTGTGACTCTGTAACAGGGTTGTCTGGTGTTGTCCTGAAGGACCAAGCAGAGGCTATGGCAACAGATGAATAGACACTGCATAACCAGGAGTGTTCCTTCCCAGATGGGGAACATTTTAGCGGTCCGGGAAATTCGACTTCGGACTTTCGGGTGACCATCCTTTAAGACGGACTTTGGGACAGGCAACAACACAAAGTGGCCAAGCAGACGCTGGTAGCCATGCTCGGTACCCATGACAATGGCCTCAACCTGGACCTTGGGTTCATGTCACACTACAGGTGACCCCACTACAGCACATACTCACGCAGACCTTCTCTCATACACAAGGCTCTCTCTCATATGCTTACACATATGCTTACACCCCCACACTCACAACCACACACGGTTCCATTCTCTCACAGACTTATACCCGTTTACACTCGCGCACTTACACACAATTTATCACAGACACCCCCCCCCAACACATGCAAGCACACACATACAAGTTTGTAGGGTGAATTTGTACTTGCAGAATTACATTTTATTTTGCTCGAAAACTGCATTAAATCGTGTCAGATTCTGTAAATTCCCTTTTTTGAAACAGAATCAGTCTGAACATTGGGACACAGACAGACAGACTTGAACCTTACACCTCCAAAGCATTATCTGAGACCGATATGGTACCTATTGATTCTGATGAAGGGCTTTTGCCCGAAACGTCAATTTCAAAGCTACTTGGATGCTGCCTGAACTGCTGTGCTCTTCCAGGACCACTAATCCAGAATCTGGTTTCCAGCATCTGCAGTCATTGTTTTTACCTACTGTTAAATTTCGCTTGAGGGTGTAACTTTTAAAAATAAGTTCTTGGATTTGCATCCAAAAGAACTGAAATCAACATGGTCATTCTAAAAGATGAGAGACTTAACAAACAATCCAGGTCTTTTTCAATACATAATTTCATTTGCATCACACTTTTGCTATAAATTCTGTTTTACAATCTTATACTCCACAACCTCCTAATGAAGGAGCAGCGCTACAAAAGCTAGTGCTTCCAAATAAGAAGTTGGTCTCCAACCTGATATTGTGTAATTTTTAACCTCTGCATCTGGAGAATTTGACACTACTCTGAAAAATCTGTAGAGGGGGCTCCTCTCAATGTGCTGACCAAGACTACAACTCCCGACGTACCCCGCTAGACCCGGGTGGGACGTAACGCTACGTGCATACGTCACGGTGTCGTGTGGGGACGGGCACTGACGTCAGGACTGTGGAACGGCGTATGGACACCTGAAGGGGCGTGGTGACGTCTGGATGCCGTGGGGCAGGCTGACATGTATGGAAAGGGCGGGGCGGGACGGTGGTGAGGGGCGGGGTACCGCCCCACGTCATGGATGGAACTGGGTGAAGGACCGACCTCACATGGTCGTGACGGTAGGGGGCGGACGCGGGGACGTCAGGACGCCGCGGGAGGGATGGGGCGGAACGGTGTGTTGGCATGGGGACACGTCGGGGCGGGACGTAATGAGGTCATGACGCAGCGGTGGGGCGTGGTAACGTGTTGACGCCATGGTGTTATGGAGTGGGCGGGCGGTTGGTGGACGCCGCTTCAATATTAATTAATGATGCTCGAGCCGGCAAGCGCTCTGCTTCGGATGGAGCCGCTCATCGTTACCGCTCAATCTTATACACGCTGATCCCTCAAGATGGCAGAGAGGTCGGTTTACTTCCATTCAGAATAAACTCGCTGTGTTTTTATAAACGATTGTTATATTTCTTTCACTCCTTGTGAGGTGATTATGTTTTTTTTTCTGTGTGAGCTTGTTGACTGATTGTTGAACTGGTGGTATTTTTTCTCTTACACACACATTTCTGCAGCTGGTGAGTGCTGTGAGGCTGGCTGGGTGCCTGTGCCCCCGCGTCGCTTGCTGCCTCTCCGCCCGGGTTGCCAGTGATGCTTGGTGCCCGCTGCCTAATAGTGAGCTCCAAACGGTGCAGCCCAGCCCGTGCCCGCCGTCAGCCTGCGGGAGGGCCAGTGCGCAGGCGCGGGTCTGCCAAATACTGTCCTCCTCCCCTTCCACACTGAGCAAGCGCGACCCGGCAACAGGTGCAACCGTGTGCGCATGTGCTGGGGGATTTTCTGTTGGATGGGTTGGGATGGTGGGAATGGTTGACTGGCTGTGTGGAAGGTTTGGTTAGGGTGAGAATTGAATTGGGCTTGCGGCTTCAACCCTCCCTCTGAACCAAAATGTCAGTGTTTGAATCTCCCCAAGGAAGGTATGTCATGGTCAAGTTGAATGGAGAATGCATGTCAATATTAGATGGTTAAAAACAGCATTCCTGATCACTCAGACCTTTGGAGCCCTCTGTTGTTGCTATCTAAATGTACGACATGCACATGAATGCAGCAATGTGACCTCGGTGTGATCTGTTACACCCACCCTGTAAGGCTGAAGCAAACTATTCTACATAGCATTGTGCCTCTGCATCTCCACCTGTAAAATCCTTTAAAATGAAAGCCTGCTGCATCTCTGGTTTACACCATTGGCATTGCCACATAGAAGCAAAATGCTGCAGGTGTTGGCATTTTGAAATAAAAACAGAAGTGCTGGAAATGTCCAGCAGGTCAGACAGTATCTGGGATGAGAAAAGTGACGTTAATCGGCAGAAATGAGATGAGTAGGATATTTAATCAGGGAGGAGGATGTCTGCTGGGATGTTGATGGCATTCATGTTGATGAGAAATACAATTAAAATCAAAATCAATTGAGTTACGGTCTAATGATAATCAAGTTGTTCGTTAATTCAAGCAATCAATTGCTGTCTATTATTTTGCAACAGACTCCGACAGTAGGGGAGGACATTCTGGTGATGGAGAGCTTTGCGATCCTTGTGTACAAAGTCACCAATTCTTCCCACACGCTTCTCACCACATCCTGTTGTAAATCAGTCGTGAATCTCAAAATGGAATAAATGTTATTTGATTTGTATTTGAATGCTTTAGTATGTGTACTAAGGGTCATTGCTTAAAAGTAAGAGGTCACACATTTAAAACAGATGAGACATTTTTGTGTTTTCAGAAAGTAGAGTGTCTTTGGAACTCTCTTCAAAGCATGGTGGAAGTTTGTCTACTTCTACCTTAAAAATATTCAATCTAGAGAATCAAGTGGTTATAAGGCTATAGTGGTAGGCTGGAATATGGAATGATTAGATCAGCCCATGGTCTAATTGAATGTCTGAGTAACGACCTCCTGTTATGAATTCATGTGTTGCTGATTGTTGCTACTCAATTACAGGTTTTGAAATGGGATGTCAGTTTTAATTTGCACCTGCCCTGCACCCCAAACATTGTGTGGTAAAGTATTTTGTATAATCGTGGTATAATTTCAAGTTAACACTGTGTGTATAACTAATCAATGCATGAATTTCGAACATGCATTTTTACTCATCTTGAATTGAGTTCCATTGCGTGCAGTAAATGAATGAAGCAGTATCTATGTGCTAACTTTAAGACAAAATAAAATATTCAGCCACAGCCAAAATACTCACCTGTAAATATCTGTCTTTTTACTGTTAAATGTCTTAGTTGATTTTGCTTACATGCTGAAGCGCAATTCTCTTGTATGAGCATTCTTCGAATGATTTAAAATTTTTGGCTGTTTTGCTTTGAATACATTGCCACTAACTGAGTTCTATTTCACCTGTGTCAGATATATTGTTGTGAAGTTAACACAACGCAAACAAATGGTACATTTTCAATCGTTACTACTTTAATTCAATAAAAGTAAAACCCTCTGTTGTAAAAGGGTCGTGAAAATTTGGCAAAATATTTTTTCATAGTATTTCATGTACTGTAATTGAATTATATGACTTCCTCTTGCTGTTGCGATTCTCCATGTCTCTCACGAGTGCTGTTATTTTACTTATGGAAACATAATAAGTATTTATCACTTTGAAGAATTTGTATTCCAATACATTTGCCAGACAAAGGAGCACTTGTCGCCTTTTCTTGCATCTAGGCTCCGGATTGTATCTGATGTAATGAATGGAAAAGGCATTTCTCTGACGGTTAAATAGATAAGTCTCTTGTGCTTTGCAGTTCCAGATTTAGGAGCTGTTCTATATGCCAATTTACTCATTTCCGACCTTAACCTATAGGTGTACCTTGCCTCTGTTCACCACCTTCCTTATATTAGTAAAGTGACCTCATTGAATTAATAATTTGTCCACTGTTAAAGCATGTTTCTACTAAGGGCACCCTGGTGCTGAGAACCGAGTAGGGATTTTGTGTAGAGCCCCTAGCACTGTTAGAAGATTTATTACAAAAATGTTTTTTCATAAGATGCCAATATGTCATGTATTCACAATTCACAACCCTCTGTCATAGTGGACTGTATTTTATTGGTAATTTGTTTACAAAATCTGTTCTGTTTGAGTTGTGCAAATTGCTTTTACTATGTGCCTTCACTGCTGCATTGGTGCAAACTCATTAGAATGCTGGTAGATTCTGATTTCATTACATCAAATACAATGAGCAAATCACTTCCATTGAACTATTTGGGAGATCTGGTTGCTTAATATACAGCATTATTGAATGGTTCTTCAATGCTATGAACCTCTTCAAAATTTATAATTATCTAAATATTTGAACTGTAATTAATGTGATGAGAGGAGAGCCTTTTGAGAATGGAATGCCCTGCTTCCAGTGTCAGTATCCTTTGTTTAACGTAGTCTGCAAATTTCTAAAGTGGGTGTTGGTTACGACGATTATTGTCTATGCTGGTACTGACTTCTGTAGACAAATGACGAGAATGCTGTAAGAAAGGGAAAATGCAGCTTTCAGAGACCAGAGTGATATTTGTATTTGTACTGCTATTGTTTCCAGTCACTTAAAATTACGTTCTAGATATTTTTGGGCAAGTTCTTCTTGGGTTGGGTAGACTTTTGAATGGGAATTTCCAGATTCCTCCACACTGTAGACTTTTTAATGCCACTATTGACTAGTTTCCCACCTAAACGTTGGCTTGACTTCCAGTAAACAGAAAAACTCTGGAGGAACCTTCAGGCCCAAGTATGCCCTGCCCATAACTAGGGGGGGGGGGGGGGAGGTCTGATGTTGAAAGTCTATTTATTGAAGGTTGCCAGTTTGGGCTTACAAGACATTGGGGCTGTGAGATTCATTCCTGCACCTCCTGGCCAACAAGTAGCACTGTAAAAGTGCTTAGCTTTTTGCCAGTCTGTCCTGACTCCTTTGAACTGCTGTCTTACCAATTCTAAAACCTAGCATGATTTGGAGATGCCGGTGTTGGACTGGGGTGTACAAAGTTAAAAATCACACAACAACAGATTTAATTGGAAGCACACTAGCTTTCGGAGCGTTGCTCCTTCAGATGGTAGTGGAGGGCTCAATCCTAACACACAGAATTTCTAGCAAAGATTTCAGTGTGATGTAACTGAAATTATGCACTGTGGGATCTTTCCTGCTTGCCTGCATTCCTGTAGAAACTTCATGTCAATGTCAATATGTACGATCTTCTTGGCGATCCTCTCCACTTTAAGCTGGTGGTTGGTGGTGTCGATAGTAGTCATGATTTGGAGATGTCGGTGTTGGACTGAGGTGTACAAAGTTAAAAATCACACAACACCAGGTTATAATCCAATAGGTTTAATTGGAAGCACACTAGCTTTCGGAGCGTCACTCCTTCATCATTGCTATGAATTCTGTGTGTTAGGATTGAGCCCTCCACTACCACCTGATGAAGGAGCGACGCTCCGAAAGCTAGTGTGCTTCCAATTAAACCTGTTGGACTATAACCTGGTGTTGTGATTTTTAACTTTGTAAAACCTAGCAGTCTGCTTATTACAATATTTAAATTATCAAACTGTTTCCTGGGAATGGATTGGTTGCCTGCTCCGTGTTCTAACTCTGTTTAAACCAGAAGTACAGGGCAACCGCGATTACCCGAATTTTGGAGTGTCCGAACAAGATCTCAATGTCTTGATGCTTGGGTAAATTGTATTGTCGGAACATTCGATTGTCCGAACAAAATACTCCCTGCCCATGTCGTTCGGATAATTGAGGTTACCCTGTAGTTGGTTTGTGGGATCAGCGTTCAGATTTCACCATCTGTCCCAAATGCAGCCCATTTTTTTCTTTTTTCTATTTTATTTTGCTGTTAAAATTCAACCTCAAGTGAATTAATAGGATTTACTGGGAATGCAAAGCACTAATTGAATACTTCAGGCGTAAGCCTTCTTTATACCCTTCAATATATTCCTTTATACTTGTGGGCATAAGAAGTAGAAACAGGAATAGGCCATTTGGCCCTTCTAGCCTGCGTTGCCATTATGTGATCATAGCTGATCTGGTATTTCTCACGTCCAATCTCTTGATCCCTTGACTGATCAAGAGTCTATCTATCTCAGCCTTAAATAGACTCTAGGACTGTGCCTCCAAAGCCGTCTCTGGCAAAGAGTTCCAAAGACACTCAGTCCTCTGAAATGCCTCACCTTAGACTTAAATTGTCACTTCTTTGTTCTGAGATTATGCCATCTAGTTCTAGCCTCTCCCAGAAGGGGACACATCCTCTCAGAATTTACTGTTTCAAAACCTTCAAGAATCCTATGTGTTTTCATGAGATCACCTCTTATTTTTCTAAATTCCAGTGAGTAGAATGACTAACTGTCCTTTGTTCATAAGACGATCTATCCATAACAGGGATCACCTTCTGTGAACTGCCTCAAATTAAATAATACCTTTCCTTAAATAAGGGAGCAAAACTACTTACGGTACTTTTAGAAATGGTCTCACCAGTCTGTTGTACAGTTGCAGTAAAACTTCCCTAATCTTATCCTCCAATTAAACTGGACTGCAAGGAGAATGAACTGTTCTTAAGCAGAAATGAACTAGAGTGGCTCCATAATTTCACAGCAAGGAATTTGATGCCCATTGCAAACTCTCTTTGTGGCTGTGGTTCCTGCAATGTGTAGGTGATAAGGAGCTGAGGAATTGTTTCCAAGTGAACCTGATGGCTTCTCGGCTAATTGAGCAGATTGGAATTAGAAACAAGTCAGATATAGACTCTGAGGAAAAAGGCAGAGTGTGGTGTTGTCTCCCCAGCAGAAGCTGTCTGTTCTTTGCAGTAAATAAAAATTCAATTTAAACTTTTAAGAAAGCCAGTACATTTCCTGCAGCAGAAACTATGAACTGTGACTTTTGAATTTGATAAGTCAGAGACCAAGACATTTTTTTGAACCAAATCAACCACCCTGTATTTGTATAAAACCAGTAGAAGCACTCAGAAGGCAACTGAACGTCAAGGGCCTTGCCAGCCGAAGAAGAACCAGGAGGCAAAAACCATTAAATTCCTTTCTAGTATCTAGTAGAGGGATTGAATTCAAGAGTCGTGAAGTGATGTTGCAGCTGTACAGGACTTTGGTTAGGCCACAGTTGGAGTACTGTGTGCAGTTCTGGTCGCCTCACTTTAGGAAAGATGTGGAAGCTTTGGAGAGGGTGCAGAGAAGATTTACCAGGATGTTGCCTGGAATGGAGAATAGGTCGTACGAGGATAGGTTGAGAGTTCTGTGCCTTTTCTCGTTGGAACGGCGAAGGATGAGGGGTGACTTGATAGAGGTTTATAAGATGATCAGAGGAATAGATAGAGTAGACAGTCAGAAACTTTTTCCCCCGGGTACAACAGTGTGTTACAAGGGGACATAAATTTAAGATGAAGGGTGGAAGGTATAGGGGAGATGTCAGGGGTGGGTTCTTTACCCAGAGAGTGGTGGGGGCATGGAATGCACTGCCCGTGGGAGTGTTAGAGTCAGAATCATTGGCAACCTTTAAGCGGCATTTGGATAGGTACATGGATGGGTGCTTAATCTAGGTTAGAAGTTCGGCACAACATCGTGGGCCGAAGGGCCTGTTCTGTGCTGTATTGTTCTATGTTCTATGTTCTATGTTCCACCTTGGCCAATAATCTGTTTTCCTTGTTTATTTGTGTTTGTATGTGGGTTAGAGTTTTAGTTAGTGATGTTTACCAGTGATTATTTATACTTTTTACCTGTAGTTGAGTCTAGTTACTAATAAATAATTATTTTTAGTTAAGACACCTGGTCTGTACTATCAATCAACCTTGGCCTGAAAGTCAGGTAAATTGGGATAATATCTGTACCTTTTTACAAAAAACCTTCAACATTTGGTTTGAGTCTGGGGATAGTGGAGCTTGATTTATGTTGTACTATCCAGTAAATTGTAATGCAGGTAATATAATGGCATAAAATGATTAAATGGAATTCTAGAGGGGTCTAGAATTCAAGAATGTAAAAGGCATTAAGAAATGGATTTGCTGTTATAAGCAACTGCACAACTGCAGGATTTACTAAAATGTATTTCAGCCAATAAATTACTTTCTGAAGTTATGAAACAAGAAACACAGCAGCTAGTTTGTTCTTAAGAAAATTCTGCAGACACAAGTAGGATATGCTATTTAATTTACTTAGTTTTGTTAGTTAAAGGATAAATGTTGCTAGTCTGAATTTCCTGCTCAAAACTTAGGATCAGATCATTCTACCTGACCAGAAAAGGGGGTAAAGCAAGCAGGAATTGCTGGAGAAACTGAACAAGTCCAGCAGCATCTGGGGAGAGAAATCAGAGTCCAGCGGCCCTTCAGAGGAAAGAGAGAGTTGATTTAATGTCACATTCTAAAGATGGTGTCTCTGACAGTCTGGGCCAGTTGAGAAGATGCCCTTGAGTCTTCCATTAGGACTAACATCTACAGTCTAATGGAAGAGAGCTACTGTTGAACCAAGGCTCACTGTCACCCTCCGTTTGAGTGTTGTGGATAGTTCTGGGTGCATACTATAGACAGGACTTTACAGTCAGGATAAAGATACAATCAGGATACAGGTTGTACTGCTATAATGTATGTTTCATTAATGCAAATTCACTGTAACATTGACAAATTTGGGACTTTGTTTCTAAAGCACAGACTTGTAAAGCATGTATTGTATGATGCAATTCTGGCCTCATAGTTTAAATGGTTCTGCAATTACGCGATTTTCTTGTAACGTGGGGTTGCACAAGAACAGAACTACCACGTTATGGCAGAACCAACTGTATGCCAGAGCGATACTAGGTTACAAGTGCGTGCACACAATTAATAATTTGTTGGAATCTGCGAGGTTAAGAAATGGACATATAGTAGAGGTGTTCAAGACATTTTGAAATGATCAGTCAACATTGGTTGGTCACTCAGTAACAAGCATTATGAGGAGCTTATTCAAGGTGAATTGTGGACTTTTTTTTGTAGCTGATTAGAATTTTTCAGAAACATCTTCAGTAGAGATCATAACAATTTTTAAAAGAGACTTCGATAAATCATTCTTGATATTTAAAAGAACAATGTACAACAATAAAGGGTACAAAAGTGACACTGCTTCCATTAGATGATAAAATATTTATGATCCAACATGCTTGAAAATATTGAATGGAGTTTCTGCAATAAATATTGCTGGTCATGTTTTCAAGTCACAGTTATTTTGTGGCAGAAAATTTGGAGCCTTTGCTCAGTCACTAATGCTGTGAAACAATTAAAATTGGGAATGCTTAAGAGGCCAGGATTAAGGAAGTGCATAGATATCTAGGTGTTTGGGCAGGACAATACCATTGAGGAATTTAAAATAGATTTTTAAAATGAGTTCACAGGGTATGAACATTCCAAGTTGGGCTCGCAGTTTTACACAGCCGTAATTGCCCTTGACAAGGTGCTGGTGAGCTTTTGGTTTTGATGTGCTGCAGTCCATTGTGTGCATTTGCACCCACAGTGCTGTTAGTGAGTGAATGCCAGGAGTTTGATCCATTGACAATGAAGGAAAAGCTATTTTTACAAATCTGAATGATGTGGCTTGGAGGAGAGTTTGCAGGTAGTGGTGTTTTAATGCTTGTGTTACTGTTTATCTCTCTAGATGGCAGAGATTTTAGATTTGGAAGGTTCTGTTTAAGGAGCCTTGGTAAATTGTTGCAGCTCATTCTGGTATACACTGCCAACACGGTGACAGTGGAAGGAATGATTTGTTAAAAACGTTTTTTTTCCACCCGTGTCGTGATCTCTGTTTATATATTTTCTTTCTTTTTCACACACGTCATGATCTCCTGTTGATATATTTTAAAAATTTTTGTTCACTCATGTCATCTCTGGGAATGATTGTTGAAGGTCTTAAATTGGGCACTGGACAACGGCTGATTTGTTGTCTTTAACTCGTTCATGGGGGGGATAGTATCACTGGCTAGCATCTCCTGCTCCTAATTTCCCAGTGGGTTGTTAAGAGTCAATTAAATTACTGTAGATCTTTATTCACACGTAGGCCTGACCAGGTAAGGATGGCAGGTCTGCCTACTAAGAGATTAGTGAACGAGGTGGGTTTTAATAACAATTGACATCAACTATGTGGTCACCATCAGGGCAGTTTTTAAAAAAAATTCCAGATTTTTATTGAATTCTAATTTCTCCAGCTGACATTGTGGGATTTGAACTTGTGTCCTCGAGTTCTGGATTACTCATTCAGTGACCGCCTCCAAGCTTCAGCTTTTTTAACTTCATTGGAGATGCTGACATCCAGACAATTGAATAACATTCCATTGCACTCCTGATTGGTGCCTTGTAGATGCTGGCAAAGCTTCAAGGGATCAGGAGTTATACACTGCAGAATTTTCAGCCTCAGACTGCTATTGTAACCAAAGTGATTATATGACCAGTTCAGTTTTGGGCAGTGGCTGGTCCCAGGATGTAGGCAATAGTGATGGTAATGCCATTGAGTTACACGGGCTCATTATTTGATTTTTCTCTTGTTGAAGAAGGTAATTGCCTGGCACTTGTGTAGTGCAAATGTTAATTACCACTTAATAGTCCAAGCTTGAATGTTATCCAGGTTGCTGCAACTGGACATGGATTGCTTCAGTATCTGAGTGGTGGTGTATGGTGCCACACATTGTGTGATTATCAGGACACTTTCCCACTTCTGATTATATGATAATAGAAATTTATTGTCATGTATACTTTAACATGCAAAATACAGTGAATATTTTATAGGATATCTTACCATGGCATCCACATTAATAACAGAAATCATACATAATAAAAAAAAAAGTAAAACTAGGGTTTCCTCCGGGTGATCCGGTTTCCTCCCACAGTTCAAAGATGTGCAGGTCAGGTGAATTGGCCATGCTAAATTGCCCGTAGTGTTAGGTTAGGGGTATGGGTGGGTTGCGCTTCGGCGGGTCGGTGTGGACTTGTTGGGCCGAAGGGCCTGTTTCCACACTGTAATGTAATGTAATCTAATCTAATCTAATACAAAGTTCATCACAGTTCAGTTAATGGCTCCTGGGCTTGGGAACCATGGGTTACCTGGAAGATGTAGCCAGGATGATACCGAGACGTGAGTACCATGCCAGGACAAGACCACTACACAAGGATGGAGGGTAGGTCAATGATTAGCAGTTGAAAGTTCAGGCTACGATACTAGCCCGAAAAATCCCTGCAATGATAACCTGGGATTGGGATGATTGACCTCCAACAGCTACAATAATCTCCATGTACATTTAATATGACTCCAACCAGTGGAGAGTTTTGCCCAGTTTCCTGCTGACTCCAGTTTTGCTGGGGCTTATTGTTGTTACATTTGGTCAAATCAGTCCTGAAATCAAGGACAGTCACCTCCTGGACTTCAACTCTTTCGTCCATAATTACAGCCTTGGTCCAAATGAGTTAGGAGCTGAGTGGCTATAGCAGTACCCAAGCAAATGTTACATTTGGCTTTATATTTAAGAATGTTTTGTGGACTTGTTCATTATTTTTAAGGGGCCGATTAAAAGGACAGTGAAACTTTCTTTCAAATAAGAAATTTATTGTAGTTCACTTTTGTGATAACTGTTTGTTTATTGCAGATTGCCTGTCTGTCTGTTTGCAGTCTACACTTGGTTTGTTTGGATTTTTCATTGGTGGCCAGTTTGGGGAAAGAAAAGAGCTTCCTTGATTTTCCTATCTCCAGAAAATCTCTTGCTTTTTGAGTCTGGTGCAGCACCTGAAGACTAGTTTCTCTGAACTCTGTCCTGCTGAAAACTGTTGAGAAAAATCCTTAATACTGTATTTCCTGAGCAAGTTGTTTTGACAAATATTCCAGAAGCTTTTTTTTTTGTTGTTTAGTTGACATTCACTTTGTGAGCCAGATATAGGTTTGACATTCCTCTGGATGTTTCATATTGTCCTTTTTGTTTTTGACTTGAATAACTTAACAAAAATAATCTTTGCAAAGAGAAATCTTTTTTCCTACCTATACCTTGTGTGCTTGTTTGTGCATGTTTTGGATTATTTACAGGAGTCAACAATTAGATTTTCATATTACTAACTGCCATTGAATAAATTGTTACATAGCCAATAAATTTCTTTCTATTAAAGAATTCAGGTTGATGGATCTTTTTGGAGCACAGCTGGTTCTACATCATTCAGCATCATTACTGGAATGTTGTCAGGGCCCATAGCTTTTGAAATTTGTGTCTTCAGCTATTTCTTAATATCATCTGGAATTAATCAAATTGATTCATGTCTGGTATCAATGTTGTTGGGGACCTCATGGAGGCTGAAAATGCAACATCCACTCAGCATTTCTTGAGTGGGGAGGGCGTCTTATCAGCGAGCAGAGGAATTAGGAGGGAATGGAGTTTGATGCACATGAGGATGCAACCAGTAGAGTTTTGGATACCTCCAAGTTTAAGAGGGTAGAATATGGGAGATCAGCCAAAATGTCTTGACTGTCCAGCCTAGAAGTGACAAAGGGATGGATGATAGTTTAGGCAGCAAATGAACTAAGATATGAACAGAGTCTAGTAATTTTAACAGGCTTTTCCACTGAGGGTATCTCTGTATTGGTTTCATGTGTGTAAAAGTAGTTGAGCCCCTTGAAACCATGTGATGGAAAGGATCTATGATTTGAGTTACAAGCCAGTCTGCCTGGTGGTTGGGTCAGTGAAGTTATTCTGTTTTGAACCTTATTTCCTTTAAGCTGTTTATTGAGACAAGATGTGGATTTCAAATTGCTACCGTTTCTTTTAATTATGGTGCACAGTTCTTTTAATTGAACATGGCATGAGAAAGATCACTCTTTACTTAAAAAAGCCCTTAGAGTCTAATACTAGACTGGTACTGGAACTGGGTATCTAATTAAATGTCCCACTATATAGATTAAGGTAATACATGTCTGAACTTTTGTCATTACTTTAATATCTTTGAAATATTACTTTCAGAACATCCTATAAGGTGCTAGCTTCTCTTCTCCCAGTTGGCTTTATAATTTGAGTAACAGTAATTCACTAATTAGAACGCATAAGATTAAATTGCTAATTAAAAGTTTGTTCTCTGATTTTAAAAAAAATCACCAAAGTGGCTTTCAACTACCTTGATTGTAGCCTGTTGTTAATTTCTTCTCTTTTTGTTTAAGTACCTTCCATTTTATTTCACAGATTGCATATTTCAAGAACTGAAACAGGAGGGAGTATATTCTGTCTTGCATTTCCATAATAATGCTTACCTCTGTTTTTTGTTTTATTTTATTAAGGTGACTGGAATAATGTTCGATGCCCTTTTATTCTTCCAACCTTTTTTTGTCACATGCAGCAATGTGTTAACAATAATCCTTTGTACAGACAGCCTGGTGTACCATGCAAAATGCGCATAGTACCCTTTTATTAAATTTTCAGGAGGTCAAGTATTGACAACCTAGCTCGACAGTTGTGTGTATTTCATGGAGGCAAAAGTGAGGACTGCAGATGCTGGACATCAGAGTCTAGATTAGATTTTTTTTTTAAGATTACTTAGTGTGGAAACAGGCCCTTCGGCCCAACAAGTCCACACCGACCCGCCGAAGCACAACCCACCCAGATCCATTCCCCTACATTTACCCCCTGCCCCTAACACTACTGCAATTTAACATGGAGAAAGTGAGGACTGCAGATGCTGGAGATCAGAGCTTAAAAATGTGTTGCTGGAGAAGCGTAGCAGGTCAGGCAGCATCAAAGGAACAGGAGAATCGTCGTTTCGGGCATAAATCCTTCTTCAGGAATGAGGAGGGTGTGCCAAGCAGGCTAAGATAAAAGGTAGGGAGGAGGGACTTGGGGGAGCGCTGGGAATACGATAGGTGGAAGGAGGTTAAGGTGAGGGTGATAGGCCGGAGAGGGGTTGGAGGCGGAGAGATCGGGAAGAAGATTGCAGGTCAAGAAGGCGGTGCTGAGTCTGAGGGTTGGGACTGAGAAAAGGTGGGGGGAGGGGAAATGAGAAAGCTGGAGAAATTTGCATTCATCCCTTGTGGTTGGAGGGTTCTGAGGCGGAAGATGAGGCGCTCTTCCTCCAGGCATCATGTTGCCATGGTCTGGCGATCGAGGAGGCCAAACCTCTGGGACACCCGCACCAACCAACCCAACCGCCCCATGACTGAAACCTCTGGGACACCTGCATCAACCAACCCAACCACCCCGTGGCTCAACACTTCAACTCCCCCTCCCACTCCGCTAAGGACATGCAGGTCCTTGGCCGCCTCCATCGCCAGACCATGGCAACACGATGCCTGGAGGAAGAGCGCCTCATCTTCCGCCTAGGAACCCTCCAACCACAAGGGATGAATGCAGATTTCTCCAGCTTTCTCATTTCTCCTCCCCCCACCTTTTCTCAGTCCCAACCCTCAGACTCAGCACCGCCTTCTTGACCTGCAATCATCTTTCCAACCCCTCCGCCCCCACCCCTTCCCCGGCCTATCACCCTCACCTTAACCTCCTTCCACCTATCGTATTCCCAGTACCCCTCCCCCAAGTCCCTCCTCCCTACCTTTTATCTTAGCCTGCTTGGCACACCCCCCTCATTCCTGAAGAAGGGCTTATGCCCGAAACGTCGATTCTCCTGTTCCTTTGATGCTGTCTGACCTGCTGCGCTTTTCCAGCAACACATTTTTAAGCTGCAATTTAACATGGCCAATTCACCTAACCTGCACATTTTTGGACTGTGTGGGAGGAAACCTGAGCACCCAGAGGAAACCCACATGGACACAGGGAGAATGTGCAGACTCCACACAGTCAGTCGCCTGAGGTGGGAATTGAACCCGGGTCTCAGGCGCTGTGAGGCAGCAGTGCTAGCCACTGAGATAAAAACAATGACTGCAGATGCTGAAAACCAAATACTGGATTAGTGGTGCTGGAAGAGCACAGCAGTTCAGGCAGCATCCAACGAGCAGCGAAATGTGCTACTGTGCCGCCCATTAGAATGCTGGAAAAGTACAGCAGATCAGGCAGCATCTGAGGAGCAGGAAAATTGACTTTTCGGGCAAAAGCCCATCATCAGGAATGACTTTTTAATAAATCATGGATATATCTTCCACGGATGAATTTCATGGATGCTACTGCAGAATGTCTGGTAGGGTTATTGGCAATCACTAGCTATCAAATATGTTTGTACACCTTGGGAGCTCCATGTCTCTGGTTCTGGGGGTCCTTGTGTGGATGATGAGCCCAATCCTGGAGCCACGTCTCTGGCCTCACATTTGGCAGGTGTTTCCAGGAGGTGGAATGAGACCTTGGCTTTGATTGCTGGCATTCCTTTCCCCAGTTCCTTTTCTGTGCTTCCTCTTCCCAATGGGTATTCTCAAAGAATTCTACCCCTCATACAGAAGCTTTCTCTAAGTCAGTTTCTTCTGAACACAGCCTACAGAGAATCTTTGAACTGCTTCATTTGTCCTCCTCTCACTCGAGTGCATCCCAGAGACCAAAGTAATGTTCTGGGAACCTGGCTTTGAATCCCACCACTGCAGATAGTGGCTTTGAATTCAATAAAATTCTAGAATTAAGATTATGATGACAGTGAAATTATTGTCAATTGTCAGAAAAACTGATTTGGCTCACTCATGTCCTTTAGGAAGGGAACCTGATATTCTTACCTGTTCTGACCTACATGTGACTCCAGATCCACGGCAGTGTGGCTCTTAACTGCCTCCTAGGCAGTCAGTAATGGGCAATCCTGGCCAGTTACGCCCTCATGCTGTGAATGATTTTAAAAAACCTTCAATCTCTGGCACCCTAAGCACTTGGCCAGCTATCATAAGTGGTTTTGGGTGATCATGGTCTCGGTTGGTGCTATAGGCTCCTTCAAGGACACTGGTGCCTGTTTCCCCAGTTGATGTGGTAAATCCTTTTTGAACAGTGATGATACTTATCAAAGGCACTAAGGTGGCATCTATATGTGGACCATGTTTCAGAGCCATATAGAATTTTCAGAAGGATGATTGCCTTGTACACAAGTATCTTGGTATCAGCATGGATGTCGGGGTCATTGAAGACTCTTGTCCTTGAGATTTGTAGGCAGCGCTCGCAGTTTGCATGTGGTGTTGGTTCAATACTAGTGATCCAGCAACAAATTTGCATTGCTTGATATTTTGTCAACGTGGGTGAATGTCAGGTTTTAAACTCCATGAGTATTTGAAATTTAAGTATTGTGTGTGTACTAAGCTTCCTTTTGAACAATATTCTGATGGATTTGCATGCTTTGTAAAATGAGTGCCCACGTATAATTGGCATACACATTGACTTGAGTGATGCATATATACATAAACTGCTCCAATTCCTCTGTCAGTTATTAATTTCAGCATAAGAGTTGAACTCAATAACATATTCTCTAATCTGACTCTGCATCTGGCATCCTTCTCTATCTTTGTGGATTTAGTCATAGGGATGTACAGACCCTTTGGTCCAACTTGTCTGTGCCGACCAGATATCCTTAATTAATCTAGTCCCATTTGCCAGTATTTGGTCCATATCACTCCAAATCCTTCCTATCCAAGCAGGTACCTTTTAAATGTTGTAATTTTACCAGCCTCTACCACTCCCTGTGGCAGCTCATTCCATGCATGTATCGCCCTCTGCGTGAAAAAAATTGCCCCTTAGGTCCCTTTTAAATCTTTCCCCTCTCTTCCGAAACCTATGCCTTCTAGTTCTGGACTCCCCTCCCCCACCTCAGGGAAAAGACCTTGTCTATTTACCCTATCCATGCCTCTCATGATTGTATAAAGTTCTATAAGGTCATTCCTCAGCCTCTGCTCCAAGGAAAACAGCCCCTGCCTATTCAACCGGTCCATATAGCTCAAGCTATCCAACCCTGGCAATGTCCTTTTAAATCTTTTCTGAACCCTTTCAAGTTTCAC
Source organism: Chiloscyllium punctatum (assembly GCF_047496795.1). Classification (NCBI taxonomy): domain Eukaryota; kingdom Metazoa; phylum Chordata; class Chondrichthyes; order Orectolobiformes; family Hemiscylliidae; genus Chiloscyllium; species Chiloscyllium punctatum. The sequence goes on along the minus strand of NC_092746.1, from coordinate 123,575,724 downwards.
AACAGCCTTCCTATAGGAGAGAGACCAGAATCGCACACAGTATTCCAAAAGTGACCTTAGCAATGTCCTGTACAGTCACAACTTGACCTCCGAACTCCTATACTCCGTGCTCTGGCCAATAAAGGAAAGCATACTAAACACCTTCTTCACTATCCTAGCTACCCATGACTTCACTTTCAAGGAACAGTAAACCTGCAATGCTAAGTCTTTTTGTTTAGCAACATTCCCCAGGTCCTTACCATTTAAGTGTATAAGTCCAACCCTTATTTGCCTTATTTGTTTAAAGAATTGAAAAATCTGCTTGAAACTCAGGTAAAATCACAAAAGTTGAAAAGAGGTGGGAATGTGAGGTATATTGAGAAATAGGAGACTCAAAAGTAATTGTTTAAAGCCCCAAATCCTGGGGCAGGTAGACTAAAAAGACAGTTACTCTTGAATACAATGAATTGTTGCCAGAAGACTGACTTCAATGTATTTGCAGTTTAGATTAAGCAAGAGAATGATTCAGTGGAATGTTATGCATCTCTAAGATAGTAGGAGAAAGTGAGGACTGCAGATGCTGGAGATCAGAGTAGAGACTGTGGTGCTGGAAAAGCACAGCATCCGAGGAGCAGAAGAATTGACTTTTCGAGCATAAGCCCTTCATCAGGAATGAGACTTGTTGGCCAGGGGGCTGAGATAAATGGGAGGTAGATAAAGGTGAGGGAGAAGGTGATCTGTCAGAGAGGACGGTAGAGCGGATAGGTGGGAAATGTGATGGACAGGTCAGGGGGGGCGGTGCCGAGTTGGAGGCTTGGGACTGGGAAAATGTGGGGAGAGGAGAAATGAGGAAACTGTTGAAATCCAAACTGATCTCATGTGGTTACAGGATCCCAAGGCGGAAGATGTGTTCCTTCTCCGGGTGTCAAGTGGTAAGGGTTTGGCAATGGAGGACATCCAGGACCTGCATGTTCTTGACTGATTGGGAGGGGAGTTGAAGTGTTCAGCCACGGGGGGTTGATTGGTGTGAGTGTTCCAGAGATGTTCTCTGAAACGATCTGCAAGTAAGTATCCTGTCTCCCCAATGTAGAGGAGACCACACCAGGTGCACTGAGGAAGGAGATGTGACTGTGGTAACGGGTCTGCTTCAGGATGTGGCTGAAAAGCTTCAGGGCAGAGGAAATGACCTGGTTGGTGCAGTGAGGGGGAATCACTAAGATCCTTTTAGAGAGAGGAGGAGAACTTCAAGGTAAGCGTCCTTAGATGAGGCCTCGCAATAAGTTCAAGTGTGAGGTTGTCCATTTTGGAAGGACAAATAAGAATGCGGAATACAGGGTTAACGGTATGGTTCTTAGTAAGGTGGAGGAGCAGAGGAATCTTGGGGTCTATGTTCATAGCTCTTTGAAAGTTGCCACTCAGGTGGATACAGCTTGTAAGAAGGCCTATGGTGTATTAACGTTCGTTAGCAGAGGGATTGAATTCAAGAGTCGTGAGGTGATGTTGCAGCTGTACAGGACCTTGGTAAGGCCACATTTGGAGTACTGTGTGCAGTTCTGGTCGCCTCACTTTAGGAAAGATAAAGAGGCTTTGGAGAGGGTGCAGAGGAGATTTACCAGGATGTTGCCTGGAATGGAGAATAGGTCGTACGAGGATAGGTTGAGAGTGCTAGGCCTTTTCTCATTGGAGCAGAGAAGGATGAGGGGTGACTTGATAGAGGTTTATAAGATGATCAGGGGAATAGATAAGAGTCGATAGACAGAGACTTTTTCCCCAGGTACAACAGAGTGTTACAAGGGGACATAAATTTAAGGTGAAGGGTGGAAGGTATAGGAGGGGATGTCAGGGGTAGGTTCTTTACCCAGAGAATGGTGGGGGCATGGAACGCGCTGCCTGTGGGAGTGGCAGAGTCAGGTTCATTGGTGACCTTTAAGCGGCAATTGGATAGGTGCTTAAGCTAGGACAAATGTTCGACACAACATCATGGGCCGAAGGGCCTGTTCTGTCCTGTATTGTTCTATGTTTTATGTTCTATAAGGTTAAAATCAACTAGAAGATAGTCCGGACTGAAGATGCTGGAGAAGCACAACAGGTCAGGCAGTTTCCGAGGAGCAGGAGAATCGATGTTTTGGGCATAAGTCCTTTCATCAGGAATGAAGCTTGTGGGCCAGGATTGGGGGGCTGAGAGATAAATGGGAGAGGGGAGTGGGTTGGGGAGGAAGGTATCTGAGAAAGCGATAGGTAAATGAAGGTGAGGGAGAAGGTGATAGGTCGGAGAGGATGATGGAGCAGAGTGCCCAAGAAGGTTACAGTGACAGGAAGCTGGATGTTAGATGTGAGCTTGGACAAAAATAATTTTCTTATGCATCCCGTCCAAAAGTGCAGTTGATTTGAGAAGATCCTGTCCAAGCATGGCAGCAGTATTCAATTCTAGAGCATTCAGTGCAGCCAGTACCTCTGGATGTCTTTTCATGGGAATGCCACCCACTTTCAACACACTTCCTCCTTCTCCTCCCTATCCCCAACCAGAGTTTTGAACACCTGTTCCTATGTTTGTAAAATACAGTGAATAACATGAATGGATCCTTGGATGCTGCCAATTTTTCAGGACCCTAGTTCGATGTTTCTCTTTATCTGTTATTTAAGTTATGTCTGTTTTTGAGTGTACACTACATTAATATGTAGCCATGATGTTACTGGTGAGCGAGCTGTTACGTTTCTGATTTAACTGAACTGTCTGTTCCTGCTCCAGCTTTGGTCAATGAAACCAATTGTACCTTCACCAATTACTCCTCACAACTAGGAGTCAATCCAGGAATGTTTCTCATTTATCCACAAAAACAGTGCATGCCTTATCAATCTGAAAAATATTCACCAAATAACTTCTCAGCCTTGGAAATGATGTTGATTGAGTGAATAATGTCAAGCTTAGCTTTGTTCAATTGAATACCAAGTTGTGTTTTAGTTATTCTGTCCATAGATTTTCATATTAGAATTATGGATTTCATATTATAGAATCATACAGCAAGGAAACAGACCCTTCAATCCAACCAGTCCATTCTGAACATAATCCCAAACTAAGTTAGTCTCACCTGTCTGCTCCTGGCCCATATCCCTCCAAACCTTTCCTATTCATGTACTTCTCCAAATGTCTTTTTTGGATGTTGTAATTGTACACCCGATCCAACACTTCCACTGGAATTTCATTCCACAGTTGAACCACCCTCTGTGTTTAAAAAGAAGTTTGCTCCTCGTGTCTTTTTTAAATCTCTCTCTCTCTCTCTCTCTCTCTCTCTCTCTCTCTCTCTCTCTCTCTCTCTCTCTCTCTCTCTCTCTCTCTCCCTCCTTTCACCTTAGAAACGTGCTCCCAAGCCTTGAAATTCCCCATCCTAGGGAAAAGACAATTACCATTTAACTTTATCTATACCTCTCATTTATTTTATAAACTTCTGTAAGTTGTCTCTCCATTTCCTATGCTCCAGTGAAAAAAGTCCCAGCCTGTCCAACTTTTTTTAAAATAACGCAAACCTTCCATACTCGGCAACATCCTGATAAATCTCTTTTGAACTCTCTCCAATTTAATAATATCCTTCCTATAATTGGGCGACCAGAACTGAACACAGTATTACAGAAGAGGCCTCACCAATGTCCTGTACAACCTCAACATTACTTCCTAACTCCTATACTCAAAGGACTGAGCAATGAAGGCAAGTGTGCCAAATGCCTTTTTTAACCAAGCTGTCTATATGTAGTGGATTAGTGGTGCTGGAAGAGCACAGCAGTTCAGGCAGCATCCAACGAGCAGCGAAATCGACGTTTCGGGCAAAAGCTCTTCATCAGGAATAAAGGCAGTGAGCCTGAAGCGTGGAGAGATAAGCTAGAGGGTGGGGGTGGGGAGAGAGTAGCATAGAGTACAATGGGTGAGTGGGGGAGGGGATGAAGGTGATAGGTCAGGGAGGAGAGGATGGAGTGGATAGGTGGAAAAGGAGATAGGCAGGTCAGACAAGTCAAGGAGACAGTTACTGAGCTGGAAGTTTGAAACTAGGATGAGGTGGGGGAAGGGGGAAGGGGGAATGAGGAAGCTGTTGAAGTCCACATTGATGCCCTGGGGTTGAAGTGTTCCGAGGCGGAAGATGAGGCGTTCTTCCTCCAGGCGTCTGATGGTGAGGGAGTGGCGGTGAAGGAGGCCCAGGTCCTCCATGTCCTCGGCAGAATGGGAGGGGAGTTGAAATGTTGGGCCACGGGGCGGTTTGGTTGATTGGTGCGGGTGTCTCGGAGATGTTCCCTAAAGCGTTCTGCTAGGAGGCGCCCAGCCTCCTCAATGTAGAGTAGACCACATCGGGAGCGACAGATACAATAAATGATATTGGTGGATGTACAGGTGAAACTTTGATGGATGTGGAAGGCTCCTTTAGGGCCTTGGATAGAGGTGAGGGAGGAGGTGTGGGCACAGGTTTTACAGTTCCTGCGGTGGCAGGGGAAAGTGCCAGGATGGGAGGGTGGGTCGTAGGGGGGTGTGGACCTGACCAGGTAGTCACGGAGGGAATGGTCTTTGCGGAAGGCGGAAAAGGGTGGGGAGGGAAATATATCCCTGGTGGTGGGGTCTTTTTGGAGGTGGCGGAAATGTCGGTGGATGATTTGGTTTATGCGAAGGTTTGTAGGGTGGAAGGTGAGCACCAGGGGCGTTCTGTCCTTGTTACGGTTGGAGGGGTGGGGTCTGAGGGCGGAGGTGCGGGATGTGGACGAGATGCGTTGGAGGGCATCTTTAACCACGTGGGAAGGGAAATTGCGGTCTCTAAAGAAGGAGGCCATCTGGTGTGTTCTGTGGTGGAACTGGTCCTCCTGGGAGCAGATACAGCGGAGGCGGGGAAATTGGGAATACGGGATGGCATTTTTGCAAGAGGTAGGGTGGGAAGAGGTGTAATCCAGGTAGCTGTGGGAGTCGGTGGGTTTGTCAAAAATGTCAGTGTCAAGTTGGTCGTCACAAATGGAGATGGAGAGGTCCAGGAAGGGGAGCGAGGTGTCAGAGATGGTCCAGGTAAATTTAAGGTCAGGGTGGAATGTGTTGGTGAAGTTGATGAATTGCTCAACCTCCTCGCGGGAGCACGAGGTGGCGCCAATGCAGTCATCAATGTAGCGGAGGAAGAGGTGGGGAGTGGTGCCGGTGTAATTACGGAAGATCAACTGTTCTACGTAGCCAACAAAGAGACAGGCATAGCTGGGACCCATACGTGTGCCCATGGCTACGCCTTTGGTCTGGAGGAAGTGGGAGGATTCAAAGGAGAAATTGTTAAGGGTGAGGACCAGTTCGGCCAAACGAATGAGAGTGTCAGTGGAAGGGTACTGTTGGGGACGTCTGGAGAGGAAAAAACGGAGGGCTTGGAGGTCCTGGTCATGGGGATGGAGGTGTAGAGGGATTGGATATCCATGGTGAAGATAAGGCGTTGGGGGCCGGGGAAACGGAAGTCTTGGAGGAGGTGGAGGGCGTGGGTGGTGTCTCGAACGTATGTGGGGAGTTCCTGGACTAGGGGGGATAGGACAGTGTCAAGGTAAGTAGAGATGAGTTCAGTGGGGCAGGAGCATGCTGAGACAATGGGTCGGCCAGGGTGGTCAGGCTTTACCTTGTCTATATGTAGTGCAATCTTCAAGAATTATGTACCAGAACCCCTAGGTCTCTCTGTTCTACAACCCAAGACCCTACCCTTAATTATATAAGCCCCACCCTTGTTTGTTGTTCCAAAATGCAATATCTCATGTTTATCCAGATTGAACTCCATCTGTCATTTTTCAGCCCATTGACCCATTTGATCCCTTTGTAATCTTAGGAAACCATGGTGACATGTTGAGTTTTCTTTCTATTGTTATGTTCCTAATTTTGTAATTTTTAGTCAATGTAAATCTAAATTTTTGTTTTTACAACTTAAAATGTGAGAAATGCTCAAAGCCAAAGTACAGTTTTAGAACAGAATAAACTTGAGAAAAACAAATAGACAATAATAATGGAAGATGTTTTAAAAGAATAATTGCATAAGTAGCTATTTTCTAATCAACATGTTCTGACATGTTATTACTCCTGTCTGGGACTTGAACCCTGGGACTCTGGCCCTGAGATAGGGTACATGTTGCAGAGGTAATGGCCCTATAATTTCATTTGTATTGCGATATTTTTTTTATATATGGCCTAAGATGTTCTGATGTATTTCATAAGAAATGTACAAGGCCAGAAATTTTTCACAGTCCCTAATTGCCCTTCGTCATAGTGGCTTGGAGTTGAAAGTAAGTCTGAGTGGGTAACCTTTTTTCTTGCTTTTATAAGTGCTTTTAGAGCAAGATGATACCATTCAACATAACTAGCACTTATATTTTAAAAAAGCTGTAATTTTTAAAACCACCAATGCTGCTGCTTTTATAAAGCTTGTTCTTTGATTTCAAACTTTTAATCAACCTCTCCCACATAATGGTGTAGGTAGGTTTGGACCACAATTTAAGAAGTATTAATATTAATATTTAGAAAAATGTTTTTCATTGAACTTTAAAACAATTATGCCAGTCAGCCAGGGTTCAAGAAGAGTGTTAAACTTCCAGCTTGGATTATATGATAGCGCTGCAAGACTGATGGTATGTTAGACTGGTGACTCTGGTTCCTCTACAAACAACTGATTCACTATTGATCTTTTTAGGGAAGGAAGTTTGCCTTCGTTACAGGGTCTGGCCTAAATGTGACTCCAGGTCCACAGCAACGCAATTGGTTCTCAACTGCCCCCTGAACAGGCCCAGCAAGCCACTCACTTCAAGGCCAATAAGAATGGGCAAGAAATACTGGCCTTGCCAGTGACACCCAAGTCCCATGAAAGGATGAACGAAAGGAAGTTCAACAAGATCTCCCAAATACTATTCCTTCTGTGCAAACGTTTCCAGCCCTCCTGTTCTTGTAGCTCAGATGCAAAGTTCCCTACGTTTAGCTTAACTGTAACCGGTTCTTGAAATCACAGAATGTTCACTGTCATAAGGTGAATGGTCCATCAGGTTGGGTGGACCATACAGTATTTGTGACATATTGTGTCCCTTTTTGTGTTTCTGCTTCTTGTGTGTCATGTTATCATCATAATGAGATACTGAAATAAATGAATTGATTGCTCAGATTTCATATTCATGAAACAAGTTTCCTGTTGAACTGAGTAAGATAAATTAAGTTTGAGCACAAGGATAAAAAAAGTCTACCGTTAAAGGGGTAATAAAACAGGCAAGTGTTAAATCATTCACATTCAACATGCTCTTCAAATAAGATGGAGAAAGTGAGTTTGAAGTGGTTTTTCTGATCACCATCTTGCTTTGTCTCAAAAGAGTGAATAATAATACTGAAATATTTATGGCTAACTGTGAATTAGTGCTGCTTGGGGCAAAAGAAATGTACTCTAAATATACTCTAAGTATAATTCACAAAGGATTGGAGGAGCAAGAGATCTTGGGGGTTTAGTTGGAACATTCCCTTAAAGGCTGACTACAAAGGCCAGTGGGTGCAAGTGATTTATTAAAATGCCAATTAGAATATTATGTGTAGTTTTGAGAACTCTATTAGAGACCTGGTAAAGGTGCAACATTTCTTCAGTAAGATAGCTGAAATATTAACTTTATTGTCTTTTGTCATAATAAATGTGAAAGCTGGAATTCACTGAGTGTTCAGAGGATGGTTCAGGTTTTAAAATATGGGTCTGTACTTGAAACCTAAGATAAGCTACTTTTTTATGCAAAAGGATTATGATGGCACTGAATGGCTGATCTTGCTGTCAGTCATCAGAAAAGCATTACTGGAAGTGACTCTTGCAACCAGATCAATTCTGATACTCGAAGAGTAAACCAGTTATCCTCCTGTGAATTTCATGTAGATTTCTGGAGCATAATTGTGACATTCTCCCTGTGATAGGCATATCCTGAGGCTAATTAATAGGTTTCTTCAGTTTTAGCTCCCGATTCATTTCAGACTCTATGGGAGAGAGACGATTATCAAGTTCAACGCAAGTCATAGGAATTGACTGCCTTTCATTTTCTCTCTATACATACTGAAGTGTAAGTATTGGCTGCTGGGCATAGGATTTTTTTATATATAAAAAAAACTCCAGAAAAGACATTGAAAAGTTTGAGGTTAGAACAGATTGCTTAATTGTCAACACTGCAGATCGAGTAGGTAGAAGGCTTATAACTGTTTAAAAGTTTATTTTGCCAACTGGAGTGGGAAACTGAGAAATTCACTGTGGTGGCATCAAATTTCCTGAAATTGGAATTGAGATATGCTGATCAATACAGAGTCAATGAAATTTAGCTGGACATATGTCTGCAATGAATTGGGCATGACACCATAGTGGTTACCAGGGAGTATTGAAGTAGCAGGCCAGAGGAGATGACTTCTGATTGCACTGTGGTATGTGAAATTATTTGATTTGGCAGTTTTTTTTTTACCACCTGAGTTGGAAGGTTACTGGATCAAGTCAAACTCCAGGATTTGTGGAGTGTGTATTTCAGGGCTGGTAATTAAATGCAGTGCCCAAGAAAGTAATGCCGGGGATACTTGTTCATTATGTAGCTTGGACAGGCTATTTGTCAAGCGGTTTATTAGTAAACTACTCTCCTCTTGAGAGGAAACTTGTGATTGTCTGCTTGTGTTTTGGGTTAGCTTTGTGCCTTTCAACTGGCCTATTCAAAGTACTCCCAATCTGGAAGCATTTGCTGGCTGTACGGGCCTAGGTAATGGCGAATGTTTGTTTTATTGCTAATAGCAAGTTCACCAAGACTAACCTTTTGTGATTTGTTTTTAAAAAAAAGTTGATTTCCCTTCCCGACCTCAACCTGTACACCGTGCATATTTTTGTTAAAATTTCAGTTTTGTAATCTTTGATAATTCCTCCAAATGCATTCTGTATTTTTTAAAAATTGTGCTCACTATTTCAAATGTGATGTAATTCATTTTGGGAGGTTAAATGTAAGAGGAATGTATACAGTAAATGGCAGGACCCTAAGGACCATTGATATATAGAAGAGATGTTGGGGTGCAAGTCCATAGCTCCCTGGAAGTGGGAACACAAGTGTGTAAGGTGATAAAGAAGCATGTTTGCCTTCATCAGTCAGAGCATTCAGTATCAACATTGGCAAGTCATGGTGCAGCTATGTAACATTTTAGTTAGGCCACATTTGGAGTATTGTGCACAGTTCTGGTTCCCACACTATAGGAAGGACCTGAAGGCTTTGGAAAGGGTGCAAAAGAGGATTACCTGGATGTTTCCTGGATTGAAGCTACAAGGAGAGGTTGGTCACATTTTGGATTGTTTTAGCTGGAGCTTCAGAGGCTGAGGGACAACCTGTTAGTATGTAAAATTTATGACAGGCATGAATAGCGTGAATCTTCAGTGTCCTTTTTCTAGGGTGGAAATGTCAAATGCTAGGGGCATAGATTTAAGGTGAGAGAGAAAGTTCAAAGATGTGCAAGGCAATTCTGCTACACGTAATAGTGGGTATGGGGTGGGGTATGGGGAGCAGATACATTAGCAAAGTTTAAGAGGCATTTAGACACATGAACAAGCAGGGAATAGAGGGAAATGGACTATGAACAGGTGAGTGGGATTAGTTCAGAATGGCATCATGATCGAAACAGATGTGGTGGGCTGAAGGGCCCTCTCCTATGCTGTACAGTTCTATGTTTTCTGATATATGTTCAAGCATCTTCTATATAGCATAATGTATCTGTAAATTGTAAAGCCATAGTTGTCAAATTCATTGTTCCTGAAGGTTGTTTTTTAAAAAAATATATACATTTGTGCGATGTATGTACTGCATTTTATGGTACCTGATAAGCGCACAGGTTCTCTGTGCAGCTTGAACCACCTTTTGTGTGAATGTGGGCAGTATGCATGCCTGCTCCCTGGAAGAGCTCCGTGCTGTCACCACCCTGTAAATGAGATGTGGCGTCTCAGCTGCGCACCTTGGTAAAGTATTTTCAATCTGTAAATACTGTAAATGGAAAACTGATTAACAGTTGATGGATTTTTGTTTTTTCAAGATTGCTGTAATCAGTTTCGGGCAGATGTAGCAGATTGCTATAGTGTGGCAGCGATTTCAGTGCTGAATTATTGCATAGTGATGTGACTGCAGATACAGGTTTTTGTGCTACATCGATAATTTCAAGCTTTGTATATTTTTAGAAGAGGCATATTGGGGGAAAAACTGTTTTAGTTCATTTTATTGATGACATTTCTTAATGGTGAACAAAATAAGCATAACCGTAGATTGCAATGTTTTAATTGTTTATTTTCCTGTAATGCATTTAAATGAAGATATTTTGAGAGGGTGGGGTGGAGTTGGTGGAGTGATGGATATATAAGCATGGTTTGGTGTGGAGCCAGTCTCTGCTATGCAGAGGTAGGAGACAGGTACACAGTTGAGATTTGGGAAATGCACTTCACATTTTCTCATGTCTTTTCACCATGATGCAAGGTAAAGTCATCCTGGAATAATATTGCACTGGTGTCTTTCCCTGTTATAAGGTTGCTTTTGAACAGGGATGATGGATAGTGGAAACAGACTGCTTGTATAAGCTAGCTCTGAAACCACTCCCAGTGTGAGTGGGAGGGAGCAGAAAAGAAGATAAAGTAACTGTGCATGTAAAGCTAAAAGAAATCTAATTTTTGCATTGAGTGCATTTAAAATTATAGCTTGTTTTGATTTCTGGATTCCAAGCTCACTCTTGCCATCTGCACCCCTCCCTTCCATTTGTCCCTCACTTCAATGGAAATTTGAGCTTTGTGCTGTCGCAAAGATGCAGTAAAACCTACCCCTGTTCTCCAGTGATCCATTGCCCTGCTATAACCTCTGTGTCTTTTAGTTGCTCATGGCAAAGTTGTCAGGATGATCAAAGAGAAGAATGGCATGCTTGTTATCAAAATATTAATGTTCATTTTAAAAAAATAATTGCCTGTGTATTAAATTGAGTAGCTTTTGTGCTCCTCTTGATTAATGTCCATAAAGATCAGATCAAATTGAGTGATTTTTCTTGGGGCTAAAAACAGTGTTCATGGTTTGTGGATGGTACTTGCTAGATATCTATTTTACCTAAATTTTTATAATCCCAACTATCGCATTAGATCTCCCTCTCTGCCCCTGGCTGCTGCTTCCTACTGCCTTAATGCTTTTCCAATGCTAATTGTACAATCAAAATGTGTTGCCAACATCAAGGTGACAGCTGTGATATCATAATTGTGTTTAATAGGTATGATCATCTAGCCATTACGGAGACATGGTTACAAGGAGATCAAAGCTGGGAGCTAAATATTCAGGGGCATGTAACTTTTTGAAGGACAAGTCAGTGGGATAGCTTTGTTAGTATGTGTTAGAATAGGTACAATAGCTAGCAATAACCTTGGATTGGAAGATGTGGGATCCATATGGGTAGAGACCAGATAAAAAGCATAAGAAGCCGCTGTTGGTAATAGCCTATAGTCCTCCTAACAGTAGCTATACAGTGGGACAGAGAATAAATTAGGAGATAACGAGGGCATGTAAAAACGGCAGTACATTCATTTTGGGTGACTTCAATCTTCATGTAGTTTGAAAATTAATTGGCAAAAGAAACCATGAGGAAGAATTCAGTGTATATACCAGATATACGTAACACATATATGCCAATCTTTTCCTAGCTACTGCTGCTTCTGAAGAAGAGACACCAGATCAGAAATGTTAATTCTGCTTTCTGTCTGCCAGACCCGAGTTTTTCAGCAATTTCTGTTTTTGTTAATTCATAGTGTATTTGGTAGTTTCCTTGAATGATATGTTGTGGATCCAACCAGGGATCAGATTATTGTAGATCTGATGTATAATGAGACAGGTTTAATAAATGATCTCTCCGTATAAGATCCTTTCGGATACTGAGACCAAAATGTGGTAGAATTTAGTATTCCGTTTGAGTGCAAGAAACCTGGGTCAGTAACAACTTAAGGGTAATTATAAAGGATTGAGGGCGGAGTGTGCTGGGAAAGGAATTTAGCTAAAGATAGTTGATGAGCAATGGCACATCTTTTAAGAAACTAACTCATGGCTGTTAACAGATGTACCCCAGTTAGGAAGAATGATTCCAGGAAGGAAATAAACCAATTATGAGTTACCAAAGGAAATTAAAGTTCATATGGCAAAGATTGGTAAGACAGAGAATTGAAAAGGTTTTAAATGCTGACAAAGGATGGCCTAAAAAAGGCAGAAATAAACTTCAGCAAACTAGCAAGTAATATAAAAGCTGATAGCAAGAGCTTTAAATATATAAAAAAGGAAAAGGAGCCAAAGTGAACATGGGTCCCATAGAAAATGAGGCCAGAGTGGGAAATAAGTACAACAAATATAAACCAGTGGTACTAAAGGCCAATAAATTCCATGGACTGATGCATTGCATCCCAGGATATTAAGGTAAATAGTTATGAAAGTGATGAATGTACTGGTAGTAAACTTCCAAGAATCCTTCTAAGTAAGCCCTAGATATTTGAAAAATGGCCATCATAACACCCCAATGCCCATGCCTCCATGACCAAGCTCTCTCCAGGAGGTAGGTTTAAGAAAAGCAAACAAACACTTGAGGTGAAAGAAAATGAGAAAAGAAGTAAACAAAAAAATGGACAGAGTGGACGAGCCATGGACTTATAACCAGGATGCTGCCTACATTGCCAGTTATGAGCATGCATTTATAATGCCTGAGAAATATTAAATTCTTTTGAGATGGTAATATGGAGAATAGATTAAGGAGTATCAGTAGAAATAATATATTTGGGTTTCCAAAAAAAAAAATAAGGTTATTGGATAAGAGCCTGTGGTGTTGAAAGTAGGATACTAGCATGGATAAAGGATTCGCTAACTAACAGAAGACAGGGTTGGGATAAGGGGGGCATTTTCAGGATGGTAACTGTAATTAGTGGTGTCCCATAGGAATCACAATTATTTACAATAACTTCCTTCGCCCAAGTCATTAATGTATAATATACTGTAAAAGAAATTTCTGGATGATGCAAAAATAGGTGGGAAGGCAAGTGGTGCGGGTGATACAAAGATACAAACAGGGATATAGACAGGCTAAGTGAGTGGGTAAAAACTTACAGATGAAATTTAATGTGGGAAAATGTGAGGTTAGGCATCTTGGTAGGAAGAATAGAGGAGCTGAATATTATTTGAATAGAATAAGAATGCAAAAAGCTGCAGCAACACAGAGGAATTTGGGGTGTGGTATCCATATATGAATCACAAAAATACCAGAGTACAGATTCACATAGTAATAGGGAAGGCAAATGGAATGTTGGCCTTTTTATTTCAAAGAAAATGAAGTATTAAAAATAGGCAAGTCTTGCTGAAACTATGCAAGGCATAGTTAGAACATGCTGAGAATACTGTTTTGGTCCCCTGTCTAAAGAAAGATATACTGGCATTGGATGCAGACCAGAGAAGGTTCCTTAGGTTGATACCAGGAATGGAAGGACACTGTTATGGGGAGAGATTGATTAGTTTGGGCCTGTACTCCCTGGAATATCGAAGAATGAGAGGTGACCTTATTGAAACACAGGATTCTTACGGGGCTTGACAGGGTAGATGCTGAAACTTTGTTGGCCCTTCTTGTGGAAGAATCTCAGACCAGAGGGCATAACCTCAGAATGAGGAGTTGTGCTTTTAAGACAAAAATGAGGAATTTCTTCTGAGTCAGAGTCATGGAGTGTAATGACTTTGTAGAATTCTTTACCACAGAAGGCTGTTGCAACTGCATTATTAAATATATTCAAGATAAAGATTGACAAATATTTAATCTGTAAAAGAATCAAGGATTATGGTGATTGTGCAGGAAAGTAGAGTTCAGGATTACCAGGCCAGTCATTGAATGGTGGAGCAGACTCAGTGGGCTGAATGACCCTACTACTTTTCCTATGGTCTTATGGTTGCTCTCCTTGCAACAGAGGTTTCTGTGTTATCACCCCTCTTACCTGTTGTCCACTGCCCTCACCTTGCTACTATCTACTGACACCACCTTCCTGTTAGCAACATCTGTTGCTGCACGGCTTGATACTTTGAGCCTGTAGGTGCCACCTAGTGGTGATGGCAGTAAACACGCCTTTGCAAATGTTACCCTGCTCAAGGCAGCTTTCTGATCACTAAGAATAAGATTGGGATAGGCCAAGCATTTTGTTTTTCCTGTTCCAAGTATTTATTCCACTGAGTCTGCTTTTGAGGTCACAATATTGTGTTTTTAGTGTTTATTGGTAACTAACGCACATTAAGTAGCACAGATTAATTTGACATTCTAATACAGGTTTAACAACTCAGACAGCAAGTTGCAATAATTGTATGCATCCTCCTGCTGGCTGGCTTCTGGCAAACTGCAAATGATAGTTGGTTATGTAGTTTTAGCCTGTGTTTGACTCATTTGCATGTTCATGTCTTAAAACAACAACACTGTTTCTCAGGAAAAATGAGATTCAATTAAATACATTAAAAGTGGAAACGTTAGAGTATTCGCAACACTAATTAAACAGAAGCAAGAATTTTTAAACTTAATCTATAGTACAGAAAAAGACCCTTTGGCCAATTCAGTCTGCACTGGTCAAAAAACACCCAGCAATCCTATTCTAATCATTTTTTTTCTGCACTTGGCCCAGAGCCCTGTATGGCTTGGCATTCCAAGTGTGCATCTAAATACTGAAATGTTATGAGGGTTTCTGCCTCTACAGGCAGTGTATTTCAGATTTCTACCACTCTGAGTGGGAGTGTGGAGGGAAACCTCTCATTGCCTCTAAACCTCATACCTTAAATCTATACCCCATTGTCATTGATTCCCTCCTTCAAGGGGAGCAGTTTCTTCCCGTCTATACCCTTCATAATTTTGTATGCCTCGATCATGTCCCCACTGTCTTGTCGGCTCGAAGGAAAACAACCTCCGTCTATCCCAATCACTTTTCATAACTATAACTCTGTCCAGGACCCAGGCAACATCCTGGTAAATCTCCACTGCATCTTCTCCAGTGCATTCCTTTAATGTAGGTTTCAGAGCTGCACGCAATACTGTAGATCTGGCATAGCCAACTTTTTATACAGTTCTGGCATCATCTCCCTGCTCTTACCTTTACTATCCAAAGCATAGTATTTATTATCCCAAATGCTACCTCAACCACCTTTTTAAAGAGACTGGTGGACGTGGATACCAAGGTCTCTGACCCTTCGTGCTGCCCAACATGCTGCTGTTCATCGTATTTGTCCTGTCCAAGTGCATCACAAGCACTTATTCAGATTGAATGCATTTGCCACTGTCAGCCCACCTGACCAGCCTGTCTGTATCCTCCTGAGAAGATAATTTTATCCTCCTCATTATTTACCACTTTGTGAATTTTTGTATCATCTGCAAACTTACTGATTGACCCTCCTACGCATATGTCTGAATAATTTATATATACCCCAAATAGCAAATTCCCCCTTCACTAATCCCTGTGGAACCCCAATGTGCACAATCTTCCAGTCACAAAATTATCCCTTGACCATCACTCCTTGCTTCCTGCCACTCAGCCAATTCTGGTTCCGAGGAATCAAATTTCTTTTGCTGTCAATCTTCCATGTAGGATCAAAAGTCTTACTGAAGTCCAATTAGACTACATCAAATGCATTTCCTTCATGTACACACCTGGTTATCCCTTCAAATATTCAATCAGGTTGGTTGGGCATGACCTCCCTTTTTAATAAAACCATCCAAACTGTTTATGATTACGGCCTGCTTTTCCAAGTGTCCAAGAGCCTTTATAATTTATAGGTAGTCTGGCAGTCCTTCCAGAACTTGTGTTGATGTCACATAGAAACATAGAAAATAGGAGCAGGAGTTGGTTATTGGATCCTTTGAACCTGCTCTGCCATTCATTATGACCATGGCTGATCATCCAACTTGATACCCTTTTCCTTCATAACTTTTTTTGATGCTTTTAGCTCCAGGTGCTATACCCAATTCCTTCTTGAAATTAAACAATGTTTTGGCCTCTATTGCTTTCTGTGTCAGTGAATTCCACAGGCTCTCCATTCCCTGGCTGAAGAAATGTTATCTCTGTCCTAATTTAGAGTGGGAGGGGAAAGATTCTGTTGTCTTAGTCCACTTAGATACCAATGATATAGGTGGAAAGAGGTTCTGCTGATTGGAATATGAGTAGCTCGTGGCTAAATTGAAAAGCAGAGCCAATAAGGTGGTAATCTCCAGATTACTACTGAGTCATGAGCTAATTTGGCGCAGGGTCAACAAGATTAAATTGATTAACACATGGCTTAAAGATTAGTGTGGGAGAAACAGGTTTGCATTCATATGATATTGGCACCAGTACTGGGGAAGGAGGGATCTATTTTGGTGAGACAGGCTTCACTTGAATCATGCTTGGAATAGAGTCCTTGTGAATCGCATAACTAGGACTGTAGGTGGGCTTTAAACTAAATAGGGTGAAGGGGTGGTTCAGTGCTGGGAAAAGGATTACTACTTAATAATGAGGTTGATTGTTACCAGAAAATAGAAGGAAGGGATAGAGTATGTGAATGTCATATTGTACCAAGGAATGACAGTGTAGGGAAACTTGATAACTGAATAGACTTAAAGGCTTTATACCTTAATTCACAAAGCATTCTGAATAAGGAGGTGAAATGTTTGTGCAATTCGAGGTCAACCAAGGTCACAACAACTTGAAAATAGTTCAAGTGGGAGAGGGCTCAGGCGAGGTTACTGAAGTTTCTGGAACAAGTAATAGGACAGAATGTGTGGAAAGGTTCAGGGATCTAACTTCAGGCACAGCCTGAGAAGAGGGGCAGTTGATGCTAGTCTGAGGATGTGTTTAAGCATGTGCAGTGTACAAAACAAGGTAAATAAGCTTGTGCAGATTGAAATTGGCGGCTATGATGTGGGCATGACAGATGTGGCTGTAAACTGATAACTAAATATTTAAGGATATGCATCTTATCAAAAGGACAGATAAATGGGTAGAGGGGGCAGAGTTGCCTTGTTAGTAGGAAATGAAAGTAAATCGATAGCAAGAAGTAATATAGAGTTGGGAGGCATAGAATCTGTGTGGGTAGAGTTGTGGAACCTCAAAGGAAAAGAGACCTTCATGGGAGTTGTGAACAGGCCTCCAAGCAGTCGCCAGGATGTGGGGCAGAAAATAAATCAGGAGATAGAAAAGGCATGTAAGAAAGGCACTGCTACAATAATCTTGGGAACTTCAGTATAGGGATGGACTGGGAAAATCAGGTTGGTAATGTATCCTAAGAAAAGGAATTCACAGAATGTCTGCAAGATGGCTTTTTTGGAGCTGCTTGTGCTAGAGCCCACAAGAGAACAGGTAGTTCTGGATTTGGTGATATGTAATGAGGCATACTTGATTAAGGAGCTATTGTGAAGGAACCCTGAGGGGACAGAAACCATAATATGATAGAATTCAGCCTCCAGTTTGAGAGGGAGAAGTTTAAATCTGATGGAACAGTATTACAACTGAGTGAAAGTAATTACAAAGACATGAGGGAGGAGCTGGCCAGAGTTGGAAAATGAGCCAACCAAGAAAGACAGTAGATCAACAATGGCAGGAGTTTCTGGGAGTAATTCAGGAGGTATAGCAGAAATTCATCCCAAGGAAGAAGAAACATGTGGTGGGATGAGGCAATCTCACTGACAAGGGAGACAGGAACAGCATAAAAGCAAAGTAAAAAGCATATAATGAAGATTGTGTGAGATGACGATCTCTGGGAAGCCAGAGGTTTGGGATGCTTTTAGAAACCAGTAGAGGACAACTAAAAAAGCAGTAAAGGTGGTGAAGATAATATGCGACGGTAAGCTAGCCAGTAATATAAAAGATGATTTCAAGAGTTTTTTCGATATATCAAAGATAAGAGTTGCAGGAGTGGTCATTGGGCAATTGGGAAATGAGGCTACAGAAGTAGTAATGGGGAACAAAGAAATGGTGGAGTAACTGAATAGGCACTTTTCATTTTGCATTGATTTTCACTCAGGAAGACACCAGCAACATATCAGAACATTGAAAGTCAGGGGGCAGAGGTGAGTGAGGTGGCCATTACTAAGGAGAAGGTACTGGGGAAGCTGAAAGGTCTGAAGGTGGATAAATAACCTAGACCAGATGGATTTCAACCCAAGGTTCTGAAGGAAATAGCCGAGGATATTGTAGAGGCATTGCTGGTGATCTTTCAGGAATCACTGGAGTCAGGGAAAGTTGCAGAGAACTGGCAAATGGTTAATGTACCATCCCTGTTGAGAAGGGAGGGGTTAGTCTACATTTGTAATATTGCATACAGTTCTGGTTGCCACACTACCAAAATGATGTGGAAGATATGGAGGGGCTACAGAGAAGCTTTATCAGAATGTTGCCCGGTATGGAGGGTATTAGCTATGAGGAGAGATTGGACAAACCTGGTTTGTTTTCACTTGAACATTGAGGGGCATGGATGGTCTGAGTCTTTTTCCCAGGGTAGAAATATCCATTACTAGGGGACAAAGGCTTAATGTTTAAGGGGGGGGGGGGGGGGGGAGGAGTTTAAGAGATGTGAGAGGCAATTTTTTTTATACAGTGTGGTACGTGCCTGGGATGTGCTGCTGGAGGAGGTGGTAGAAGTAGACACCACAGCAATGTTCGAGAAGCATCTTTACAGATACATGAACAGGGAGGAGATACAGGAGTATGGATCTCTGAGACAAAAGGTTTTAGTTTAGCAAGGCATTATGTGCCAGCACAAACTTGGTGGGCTGAAAGGCCTGTGCTGTATTGCTCTTTGGAGGCAGAAGATACAAAATTGTGTACACTGGTTAGCCAGATCTTGGTCGTTGGCAAGATTTTAATATCTTGTTATTAAGGATGAGATTGCGGAGCACTTGGGAAGTAATGTAAAGTAGGGCTGAGGAAGCTTGGCTTTGTCAAGGGGAAGGTCATATCTGACAAATCTGTTGGAATTCTTTGAGGAGATGATGAGCAAGTTAGACAAAGGAGAACCAGTGGTCACAATCAATTTGAATTTTCAGAAGGTCTTTGACAAGGTGCTGCATAGGAGGCTGCGAAATAAAGGGCAAGGTACTGGCATGGATGAAGGATTGACTGATTTGGCAGAAGGCAGAGAGTGAGGATAAAGATGTTTCATGTTGGCAGCCAGTGGCCAGTGAAGTTCTGCAGGAGTCTGTGTTGGGACCACATCTATTCACTCTATACATTAACGATCTGGATGAAGAAATTGAGGGCTAAGTTTGCAGATGACACAAAGATAGGTGGAGGGACAGGTTGAGGAAGCAGTGACAGCAGAAGGACTTAAGGTATGTGAATGACAAAAGTGCAGATGAAGTACATTGTGGAAAGTGTGAGGCTATGCATTGAAGAAAAGAGGTGTAGACTATTTTCTAAATGGGGCAAGGTTTTGGAAATCTGAAGCACAAAGGGTATAAGGAGTCCTATTTTAGGTTTCTCTTAAGGTTAACATGCAGGTTCAGTTGACAGGATGGGAATAATGCAAGAGCAAGGATGTACTGCTAAGGCATGTGTAAGGCTCTTGTCAGACTGTATCTAGAATATTGTGAGCAGTATTGAGCCCTTTACCTAAGGAAGGAGGTGTTGGCTATGGAGGGAGTCCAGAGGAGGTTTACAAGAATGATCCTGGGATGAAGGGCATGTCATATGAGGAGCAGTTAAGGACTGTACATCTGTACTCAAAGAGTATAGAAGGATGAGGAAGAATACAATTGAAACTTGCAGAATGCTGAGAGGCCTTGATTGAGTGGACGTGGAGAAGATGTTTCCACGAGTAGGAGAGACTAGCCACAGAGTGAGGGGATGACCTTTTTAGAACTTAGATGAGGAGGAATTTCTTCAGTCATTGGGAGGAATTTCTTCATCTATTGGTGGTGAATCTGTGAAACACATTGCCTCAGAAGGCTGTGGCAGCAAAGTTATTAGTGTGTTTAACATTTTTATTTTTCTTTATTCATTCATGGGATAGAGGCATCTCTGGCTAGGCCAGCATTTAATGCCCATTCTTAATTGCCCAGAGGGAGGTTGAGAGTCAACCACATTGCTATGGGTTTGGAGTCATATGTAGGCCAGACCAGGTAAGGATGGCAGTTTCCTGCCCTAGAGGACATGAGTGAACCCACTGGGGTTTTCCAACAATTGATAGTGGATTCATTGAATTCACATAACACCACCTGCCCTGGTGGGATTCAAACCCGGATCCCCAGGACATTATCTGGGACTCTGGATTAACAGTCCAGTGATAATACCACTAGGCCATCACTTCTCTCCAAGTAGATAGGTTCTTGATTAGTAAGGGGATCTAAAATTACAGGGAAAAGTCTGGAGAATGGGGTTAAGAAACATACAATCCGTGATCGAATGGCGGAGCAGACTCAGTGGGCCAGATTTTCCCTGGAGTGTTGGAGGCTGAGGGGTGACTTTGCAGAGGTCTTTAAAATCATGAGGGACACTGATAAGGTGAACAGCCAACTTCTGTCCTGCCACCTCCTTTATTGTGGCATTGGCAGCATCCTCATTGTGCTAAAGACTAATTCAGAGCACTCATTTAGTATCTCAGCAATCCCCTGTACCGCTACAACAAAACCTTTCTGTCCCTCATGGACCTACCTTTCCTTTTATCTGCCATTTTGTTTTTTGTATTACTTTTGTGTTGCCCACTAATTTATTCGCTCAAATACTTTGCTTTTTGTTTCCTTTTTCGTTGCTCTTCTATGCTTTCAATCGTAGGCTTGATTCTCTACTGAATTATGAACGAAGCATTTATCATGAGCCTTTTTATTTCCCCCAACTCATCATACTGTCAATACCTTAAGCCACCCTGACAGCTCGCTCTTTGGATGCCCTTCCTGTTCTTTTAATGTGAACATGTTGTACCCAAACCACGCTGCTGCCCATTTGCTTATTTATGGTTTCAGCTTTTTGTTTAAAATCCAACTTGGATTTTTTAAACACGCTTTTTAAAAACTCTCTCTAAAATTAGCCCCCTTCCAGCTGAATGTTTAACATTATTGTTTCTTGTTTTTTGTAAAATTTTTAGTTTTTATTTAGAATTATCCTCCTTTCACAGTTAAGTAAGTTATCACAGGCAGTTCTCACTGAAGCTCAGGCTGAAGGAGTTCAGATGAGGAAGTGGAGAGAGAGAGAGAGAGAGAGAGAGAGAGACCTGTGGACGAGGAATGAATGGCTGAACAACAGCTAGTGATACTGCCCAAATATTTTAAGAAGAAATTGAATAGCAGTTGAAATTTCTAGGGCAGGCAGGGCAGGACCAGACAAGGAAAACATGAGCATCGATAAACAGGTATTTTGCATGCCCAAGATGACTTGTTGTGAAGTTGTAGATGTGGTGCAGTTCTGTGTCAAGTATAGGAAACCCTCAACATTGTCTCTTAATCTGAGAAAGGACATTCTTGCTATTGAGGGAGTCCAGCAAAGGTTCACCAGGCTGATTCCCGGGATGGCAGACTGACATATGACGAAAGACTGGATTGACTGGGCTTCTACTTGCAGGAATTTAGAAGAATGAGGGCGGGGAAGTTTCATAGAAATATATGAAATTCTGTTGGGACTGGACAGGCTAGATGCAGGAAGAATGTTCCCAATGTTGGGGCCACAGTCTAAGAATAAGGGCCATTTAGGACTAAGATGAGAAAGAATTTCTTCACTCAGAGTTGTGGATCTGTGGAATTCTCAACCACAGAGATGGTTGGCTATATTCAAGAGGGAGCTGGATGTGGTCCTTGCAACCAAAGGGATCAAGGGGAATGGAGAGAGCATGAGAATGGGGTACTGAGATTGCATGATCAGCCACACTATTATTGAATGGTGGTGCAGGCTTGAAGGGCCGAATGACCTATTCCTGCGCCTATTTTCTATGTTTCATTAAGCTAGCACCTTTGATAATCATACCAATTTTTGGAAACCTTTTCTGTCGAGTGTTAGTAAATTTGTGTAGGGCCCTTAATGAAAATGAAAGCAGCACCCCAATATATCCTTAGAGTAATGGGTGATTTGCAGAAGCTATTCCTTTTGAGGACAATTACAGCTTTGTCCAGTGAGGTTTGTAATATAAAATTCAACGATGATCCCTGGAAGGAAAATTTTGTTCATCCAGAGGAGATGTTAGTCGATTCAAAGGAAATTTGTGATAAGTCTTAATTGTGATAAGTCGCTGTTTTAATGAAGCAAGGGGTAAAAGCTTGGAGTCTGAAGCTATAGTGAGAGAATGTGCAATGCATAACTCAAAAAAGAACAACAAAACGTTATTCAGTTAGATGAATGTAAAACAACTGTTCAGTGTCTGGTGGGTTCCTCTAAGCCATCAGTTTTAAATTTTGATTGCTGTGTACAGGAATTAGTAATTTTGCCCAGTGTGCAGAGGACCAGGAAATGTAGGAAAATTCTGTGCAATTAAATGAACATAATATCATAGATCCTTTTAACAATCTGTGCAATACTGTGCTCTGGATATGGCAAAGCTGTCTGGTGAAGGGGAGACTGGAGAAATGCAGGCAGCCTTTGTATAATTAAAGATTTGTAAAATGGTTGTTGAACCTCCTACAAATTATCCTTTAGAATCCAATATAAATCTGTCAAACTATAATCAGGAAGTATCAATATTTCGCAGAGTGTTTGATATAGACTTTGAAGTGGAGAAATTCCCTCGTAGCTCTGATGAAGAGGATTACAAACTCCGAAATGTTCTTCTGCTGAAACATACTCCATCGGTTCCTGCAATTGCTTTCTTCTGATCCAGAAACCTCTCGTGCACAGTTTGGAAATTCCTCCCTCTTTCGTTTGGCCTCAGCCACTTGGCTAAAATATTGAAGACTTGTTCTCCACCACTGATTTCTCCCCTAGCTGCTCCAGTGACCTTATCTGACAAAGTGGAAAATTGTTCAGATTTATCTGATACACACCACATAGGCTGAATCCAGTTGGCCAGTTGTTTCCCTAACCCAAGGGTAGCATTTCACCATCAAGGTGTCCTAGAAAAAGTGGAGTCAATGGGAATTGGGCAGGAAACTCTCTGCTGGTTACAGTCATTAGATTAGATTACTTACAGTGTGGAAACAGGCCCTTCGGCCCAACAAGTCCACATCAACCTGCCGAAGCGCTACCCACCCAGACCCATTCCCCTACATTTACCCCTTTACCTAACACTACGGGCAATTTAACATGGCCAGATCACCTAACCTGCACATTTTTGGACGTGGGAGGAAACTGGAGCATCCGGAGGAAACCCAAGCAGACACAGGGAGAATGTGCAAATTCCACAGTCACTCGCCTGAGGTGGGAATTGAACCCGGGTCTCTGGTGCTGTGAGGCAGAAGTGCTAACCACTGTGCCACCGTGCCG
Organism: Chiloscyllium punctatum; assembly: GCF_047496795.1. Lineage (NCBI taxonomy): Eukaryota > Metazoa > Chordata > Chondrichthyes > Orectolobiformes > Hemiscylliidae > Chiloscyllium > Chiloscyllium punctatum. The sequence continues at coordinate 123,552,337 of NC_092746.1, read as the reverse complement.
TCATACCACATACAAGGAAAGAGGATTATGGTTGTTGGAGGCCAAGCTTCTGAGTCCGAAGACATCACTGCAGGAATCTCTCAGGGTATTTTCTAATCATCTGGTTCAGCGATGTTATTAAACATGCCTAAAGCAGGCAGGACTTGAACCCAGATCTGGTTCAGAGGTAGGGATGCTACCACTGCACCATAAGAGTCCTATTTCCCCAATGTGGTGATGTAGACCTAACCATTTTCATCTGTTTCATCAATGACCTTCCTTCCACCATGAGGTCAGAAGCATCGATGGTCACTGATTTGCACAATATTCAGCACCATTTCCACGTCCTTAGATATTGAAGCAGTCAAGTTTTCAAATGCAGTAAGCCTGATGTGATTCAAGCTTGAGCTGAGATGTGGCAAGCAGCATTTGTTAGACACACTGTCAGGCTATGATTGTTTTCAACATGAGAATCCACCCATTTCTCCTTGACATTAATTCATTACCCTCTGAATCACCGACTGTCAACATCCTGGTGATTACCGTTAACCAGAGACTGAATTGGCCCAACTAGAGAACTAATGTGACTACAACAGCAGGTCAGAAGCTAGGGATTATGTGTGAGGTACTCACCTCCTGAATCCAGGTCCACATCTAAAATACTCCCATTTACCCAGATATCTGTAGCTCCAATAAGATGCCTGACTCATTCAGGAAGAGCAACCTGCTTGATTGACCTCTCATCTACCATCTTTAATGTACCAAGAACCCTACAGCACAGGAACAGGCCTTTCAGCCCTCCAAGCCTGCGCCAATCCAGATCCTCTATCTAAACCTGCTGCCTATTTTCTAAGGATCTGTATCCCTTTGCTCCCTGCCATTTATATATCTGTGTGGATACATCTTATTATGCTATCACTTTCACCCCTACCATCTCTGTTGGCGACGCATTTCAGGCACCCACCACCCATTGCGTGAAGAACCTTCCCTGCACAACTTCCCTTTCACTTTGAACTCATGACCCCAAGTAATTGAGCCAGTACTCTGGGCAAAAAGTTTCTTGCTATCCACCCGTCGACACCTCTCATGATTTTGAAGGCCTTAGTCAGGTCCCCCCTCATCCTCCTCCTTTCCAATGAAAATAATTCTAATCTCCTCAACTTCTCCTAGCTAGTACCCTCCATACCCAGCAACATCCTGGTGAACCTCCTTTGCACCCTCTCCAAAACATCCACATTCTTTTGGTAATGTGGTGGCCAGAATTGTACTCAGTATTCCACATGTGGATGAACCAAAGTCTTATACAACTGTAACATGATCTGCCAACTCTTGTACTCAAAACCCTATCTGATGAAGGAAAGCATACCATATGCCTTCTTGACCACTCTACTGATTTGCGTTGCCACCTTCAGGGAACAATGGACATGAACACCCAGATCTCTCTGTACATTAATTTTTCTCAGGGCTTTACCATTTATTGTTTAGTTCATTCTTGAATTGCATCTTCCAAAATACATCACCTATAATTTGTCCGGATTGAACACCATCTGCCATTTCTGTCCAACTCTCCCCTGCTGCCAGTTTGTGTTGCTGGTGAAGGGAATGTTGACCATTTATAAAATGCACTGCAAAGATACAAAGGCTGCTGACCATCTTCTAAAACCATGCCCTTTCTGTGTAGGAATTGAGAAGAAGCTAAATGAAGAGAAAGAAAGACTCACTCATACTTAACATTTTTTTGAGATCTTTGGCTGTAAAATGCTTTTGGAAGAGATTTGTTCACATTCCCCATTCTCATTTTTTATTGTGCGCACACTGCAGTTCAATTGTTTCTCCATTGTTTAATTCTACTACATTCTTCCTTTGAACTCTCAACTACATTATCCCTTTCAAGCGTGGCCAAGCTATCTTTTGTTCAGTGTTACCCTCCCTTTTCCTTTTTCTTTCCTTCACCTTTCTTGAGTATTTTTGCGGCCACAGATATCCAACCTCCATTCCTTTCTTGTTTAAATTGAGTGTCCATTATTGTTATGATATTATAATCCTGGGTGGTTATTTGCTGCTGCATTTTACCAATTTATTTTATGGCTGTGTACCCCAAATGCATTTTAATTTCCCTTACATGTTTCCCATCTGATGTGTACTATTACAGAACAATTCTTGACTCAACCTCTGCAAGTTTTGATCCTTCCAACGCTTTTGAGCCCTTGTGCTTTTGATTTTAATTAGCACTTTGACAGAATGGGAAGAGATGCAAATGCTGAATTTGCATTTTAATGGATTCTTATTACTGAGTGGAGCTGTAGTTATTTAAATGATTTATCTAGCCTAGTTGTTCAGCAGCTTTAAAACCTGAGAGTAGGAATTAAGAAGAAGCTAAATGAAGAGAAAGAAAGACTCACTATTGCTTAACATTTTTGAGATCTTTGGCTGTAAAATGCTTTTACATTCTGAGGAATTTTTTTGAAATGGCTGTTGAACATGTGGTCACCTTTCAATGCAACAATGTACAAGCTTCCATAAACCTAACTTTTGACTTAAGTATTCCAATTCTTGCCTGGTTGATTCTCCATATTCTGCCCAACATAGACTTGGTCAGCCAAACACTCTGCAAGTCCTTCTCAGCAAGTCCTGTTCACCCATTGCTATTGTGCTTACTGATGTACATTGGCTTCTTATCATTAACATCTTGAAAATGCTCATTATTATTTTTCAAATTCCACCATAATATTGGCCCATGCTAGCTCATTTTCCAATCCTTTGTGTTTTGTGGCACTACCAGTGTGCTAACTGGAATAGATTTTGAGCCCATCTAGTGGTTAGCACTGCTGCCTCACAGCATCCAGGATCAGGATTTAATTCTACCCTTGGGTGATTATCTGTGTGGAGTCTTCACATTATCCCAGTATCTGTGTGCATTTCCTGCCATACTCTAAAGAGGTGTGGAGTAGGTGGTTTGGCTATGCTAAATTGCCCATGGTGTCTAGGTGGATTTAGTGCTGGGAAATGCAGGGTTACAGCGATAAGGAAGTGGGGGTGGGTCTGGTATGAGGTGCTCTTTGGAGGGTCAGTATGAACTCAATGGGCTAAATGGCCTTTTTCCATACTAGAAATTCTATGATTCCGTGAGACACTCTAGGCCATCCGTATTAGGAGCACAGGAATAGGTGTTCTGTTTAGCCTGTTCAGAAATCTAATACAATTGTAACAATCTTACCTTTTTCATTTTCTTGATTGTGAACTGGAATCAGAAAAGGGCTGTTCAAAATCCATGGATTTTGGAAGAGTTACTGCACTTTAAAAACAAGTTACAAAACTCATTTGTAAGCGGTCTTTACACTGTTCTTGTTTTCGATCCTTGGGAAACGGTAGTTGCCAATGGACTAACAGACGGAAAAGTGTGCAAAGTAAAATTTGGCCGGCAACCAATAGCGATCGGTTTGTAAAGTTGTGACCAGCTGTGGATGACAAAGGCCATCTGTCTGCCAGCAATTATGTGACTGGCTGCTGGGTAGCTGAACAACTTGTGGGTGTGAACAATATTGTTGGAAGCCTTTGGGCTTCCAGAAGGGAAGGTAGTGTATCTCTGTCAAGAATATCTGAACCAAACCAGTTATCTCTGCCCACCAGTTATAGAGTCGTGGAATCGTACAGCATAGAAATGAACTGCACTGGTTCAAGAAGATCACTTATTACCAGCTTCTCAAGTCACTCATGGATGGGCAATAAATGCTGGTCTTCCCAGCATTATCCATAACTTATGAAAGTTAACTTTTTCCATTCTACCACCAATTTTGGTGTCATTTGCAAACTTACTAAACATGCCTCTTTATATTCTCATCCACAAGGATACTGTAGTGGTTGCTGTAAATGGTTGGTTCTAACCAATTCAGAAACATTGCAGTTTGTGAACCAGTCAAACTTTGCCTCCCGCAAAGAAGCAGGACGTACCTGGAGAAGAGAGGTTGAAGAGCAACATGTCCTGGCAAGCCAAGGGATCATCTCAGCAAGCTCTGTGGGGTGGGGTGGGGGAGGGGGAGACTTCTTTCCCAATTTTTATCTCTCTCCACTCCCACCCACCCAGAGCACCACTTTCCTATGCCTGTCTCTGTGTGTATTGGGAATTTTATAAGTGATTTAAAATATTAACTACTGAGTTATATGTCGATGTTTGTTTCATAATTGTTTAGCTAGACTCTGGTTATTTGTAAATAATAGTAATTCTTGTTATGTGCAGGAACATGGTTGTGTTTTATGTTAACCAGGGTTTTAAAGCTAATGGCTTTGACAAAATATGAACTGTTGTGACCGCTCTGGGAATACTGGAGCTTGATTTCTAATGTGCTACCGTGGTAAGATGTGACTGAACAATTCAAAGACTTTTGCATGCTTTATCTCCATAACCCTTTTTGCTATTGGTAATCCAAAGTCTATCAACCTGTACTTCACATATATTGAAGGACTGAGTTTCCACAGTTCTGAGGTAGAGAATTTCAAAGATTCACAACCATAAGGTGGAGGAGTCACATATTTAAGATGCAGATTAGGAGGAATTTCTTCTGAGTGTAGTGAATATGTGGAATTCTTTATTACAGAGGACTGTCAAGTCTGAATCATTAAGTGTGGTTAGTAATGGAATAAAGAGTTTTGTAGAAAAGGTACAACTTTTGAGAATTATCAGATCAGCCATTGAATGGTGGAACAGACTTGATGGGCTGAATGGGCTCCTGCTCCTATGTTGAATGGTCTGAGCTTTATCTCTGCTTCCTCCTGAGGGCCCTGGCCTACCAGATGCAGGTCTTCAGCCAATACACTTCTCTCTATCAAGAAATACAGGCAGGCACTTGGTTCTGTAAAAGGCAATGGATGCTGACAGCATTCAGGCAGTATTGCTGGAGACTTGTGCTCTTGAACTAGCTGTGTTCCCTAACAAATCTGTTCCAGTACAGCTATAATACTTGGCATCTGCTTGATAATGTGTAAAATTTCCCAGATATGTCCTGACTACAAAAGTTAAAGAAAAATAGCCTAGAAACCTCTGACATATTTTCATTGCAATAATTCTGATCTCTTGAGCATTCTTGACTTTAATCACTCGTTCAGGTTTATGAGGTAGTCAGAGACTGGTATTTAGAGCTTCCTCAGGTTTGTAGAAATGCTTCACTGAGAGAGGGTGGCTCAGTGGTTAGCACTGCTGCCTCACAGCACCAGGGTCCCAGGTTCGATTCCAGTCTCGGCTCACTGGCTGTGAGGAAGTTGTACGTTCTCCTCATGGCTGTGAGGGTTTCCTCTGGGTGCTTTGGCTTCCTCTCACATTTCAAAGATGTGCAGGTTAGGTAGATTGGCCATGCTAAGTTGCCCTGTAGTGTGTAGGTTAGAAGGATTAGCTATTGTAAATGTTGGATTAAGGTAGTAGCCTTAGGATGCTGTTTGGAGGGTTGTGCAGACTCTATGAATCAACTGGCCTTTATCTGCATTGTAGGGATTCTATGATTCTATATATTTTCAGTTGGTTTTCGTAATAAATTTCTTCTTTCAGAAGAGAAAGAGAGTCTTGCTTTCTTTAAGCTTTGGAAGTCTTTTCCTTGCCAAGAGAAATGAACTCTAGAAGATTGGGCTTGGCAGCCTTCAGCACATAGATCCCAACTTTTCTAAAACCAGGAAACAATAAGTGGGCATAAGGGATAAGTGGGGTTCTGCAGGGATCAGTGCTGGGGCTGCAGCTGTTTACAACATGTATTAATGACTTGGAGGAAGGAAGTGAATGGACTGTAGCCAAATTTGCAGACGACAAAAATAGGTGGCAAGGCTTAGAAAATGCAGGAATAGGCCATTTAGCCCTTCAGCCTTCATCACCATGCAATTTCAGTATCCCACTACTGCTTTCTCTTCATATTACATGAGCATTTTAGCTGCACGGGCCATGCTCCACTCCCTCCTGAATTTATCTAAACAACTGGCCCAACAGCTTTCTGTGGTAGAGACTTCCACAGGCTCACAACTGAGTGAAGAATTTTGTCCTCCTCTCTGTCCTGAATGGCTTTGCCCCTTACTCTTAGACTGTGGTCCCTAGTTCTGGACTTCTCTACATTGGGGATGTTCTTCCAGCATCTAGCCTATAAAGTCACATCTGGATTTTGTTTTTATGAAATTGCACACCCCCATCTAAATTCCAGCAAGTACAATCCCAGTCAATCCAGGCAGATTGTAAGAGGGATACAAACAGTTTAGTGATATTTATAAGTTAATTTAGTGGGCGGAAAGTTGGCGAATGGAACATCATGGGAAAATGTGAAGTTTTTCCTTTTGGAAGGGAGGACAAAAGACCAGAATACGTAAATAGGAAAAAAAACGCAACACAAAAGAGCTTGAGGACTTGTGCAGTAGCACACAGGTACAGCAGGGAATCAGGAAGGCTAATGGAATGTTGGCCCTTATTTCAAGGGGGTTGGAATATTCGAGTAAGGAAGTCTTGCTGCAGCTGCACAAGATGCTGGTGAGATAACATCTGGAGCATTGTGAGCAGTATTAGTCCCCTTATTTCGGGAAAGATATCATTTCATTCGAGGCAGTTCAGAGGAGGATCACTGGGATGGTTCCTGATGTGGAGAGATTGTCCTATGATCAAAGGCTAAACTCACTGGAGTTTAGAAGAATGTGAGAGATGATCGGATGTTACTCATGCCCTCTACACATTAACAGCAAGGAGGTGGAAGGAATGGACAGTGTCAAGCTCCTGGGATGGTCATCCATATCAAGCTTTCTTGGACTCTTCACGTGGACACACTGGTTACAAAGGCCCATAAACATCTCTTCCTCAGGCAGCTGAGGAAATTTGGCATGATGGTGAATACCCTTGCCAACTTTTATAGGTGCACCATCAAGAGCATTCTGTCTGGATGTATCACTACCTGGTATGGCAACTGTACCATTCAAGATCGGAGACGGTTACAGAGAGTGGTGAACTTGGCCCAGACAATCATAAAGGCCAACCTCCCATCTATAGAATCCATCTACCAGGCCCGCTGTCAAGGAAAGGCCACCAGCCTTCTCAAAGATCCAGCTCATTCTGGCAATGTTTTTCTACAACCTCGACTATCGGGGAGAAGGTACAGAAGCCTGAACACACGCATCAGCCGGTTTTGAAACAGTTTCTACCCTACTGTTGTTAGAATATTGAATGGACTCTCAAACTCTTAACATTTGCCTGCACTTGTGTTTTTGTTTTTGCTGCTGTTTACTTATTATTTACTATCTATGCTACCTAACTCTGTGATCTGCCTGTATTGCTTGTAAGACAAAGCTTTTCACTGTGCTTTCGTACATGTGACAGTAAATTCTATTCAATTCAATATTGGACTCTTAAGGGACTTGACAGGAGAAATGCTGAAAGGAGGTTCCCCTCATGAGTGTCCAGGACCAGACGGCATAGTCTCAGAATAAAGGGGTCCCAATTTAAAAGTGAGATGAGGAAGAATTTTTTTGTGAGGGTTGAGAATCTTTGGAACTCCTTGCCACAGACAGCTATGTGGGCAGAGTCCTTCTGTCCATTTAAGGCTGAAATACATACCAGTTCAGTTGGGGAATCGAGGATTTTAGTGAAAGGGCAGGAAGTGGATATGAGGAAAGTTGGATCAGCTATGATCCTATTGAATGATGGAAGAAACTCAATGGACAGATTGGCCTACTCCTGTTCTTATTTCTTATGGTCTTACTACCACTGCACCACCACCACAGCCCTAAAAGACGCTGTCTACATATTTCCTAATCAATCTGTTCAGAGATGTTATTATGTATCCCTGGACCGGAGGGGTCTTGAACCTGAGCCTCCTGGCTCAGACCTAGAAACACTACCACTGCATCACAAAAGAACCTCCTCGATTTATGTCAACCAATCTGCAGTAAATGTCTGCAGCTGAGGAAGCTTGGCTCAGAATTGATGTGCAGAAGTTCAAGCTTCGTACAACGCACTGTATTGGGAGGGGAACAATTAGCTGGATTCTTTTGGTGTGATTCGGTCCTGGAACAGTTAGGCTGGTTCCTTCTGGTTTGTAATTGGCCATAAGTGAACTGATCTGTGAGCTATGAAGTGGATGCAGAAACGCCTTCAGTATATTTTGGATAGGATGAGGTGGGCAAATTCAGAGCTGATAGTGTAGAAAGGAGATAAATGGGAGGTTATGCATTTTGGTAGCAAAACCATGAAAGGTCGATTATTACTGGTTATCAATTTAAGAGGATGGAATGTGCAACAAGACCTGGGTGTCCTTGGACACCAATCACAGAAGGTAAGCAGGTACAGTAGGTGGTAAAGGCAAAAAATGGTGTGTCAGCCTTCAAAGCAAAAAGATTATAGAGTCATACAGCATGAAAACAGACCATTCGGTCCAGTTAGTCAATGCTGATAGAGTTTCCCAAATTAAGCGAATCCCAGTAGCCTGTGTTTGGCCCTTTTTCTCTCTAAACCTTTCCTATTCACATACCTGTCCAATATCTTTTAAATGTTGTAACTGTACCTGCATCTACCGTTTCCTCTGGCATTCCATTCCACATACATACAACCCTGTGTGTGAAATATTTGCCTCTCGGACCTTTTTAAATTTTTCTCCTCTCACCTTAAAAATGTTCTCTTTCTTTCTTTTTGAACTCCTCCACCCTAAGGAAACTACCTTGGCCATTCAACTTATCTAGGCCCCTCGTGATTTTCTAAACCTCCATAAGGTCACCCCTCAACTTTCAATGCTCCAGTGGGGAAAAAAGTCCCCAGCCTATCCAGCCTCTCCTTATAACTCAAACCCTCCAGTCCTGGCAACATCCTGGTAAATCTTTTCTGAACCCTCTCCAATTTCATAATATCCTTCCTATAGCAGGGTGACCAGATCTATAAGCAGTACTGCAAAAGTGGCCTCATGAAGGTCATGCTGAACCTCCACATGAATCCCAACTCCTATATTCAATGGTCTAAGCAATGCAGGCAAGCACGCTAAACACCTTCTTAACCACCCTGTCTCTCTCTGATGCAAATTTCAAAGAACAACGTACGTGAGCCCCTAGATCTCTGTTAAACAATAGTACCTAGGGCCCAACGATTAACTATTAAGTCTTGCACTTATTCATTTTACCAAAATGCAGCACTTCACATTTATTTGAATGAAATGCCACCTGCCACTCCTCAGCCCATTGGCTTAATTGATCAAGATCCCTTTGTAAGCTTAGTTAACCTTCTTCACTGCTGACTGATGCCTTGCTACAATGGTACAGGGCCTCGGTGAGACCACATTTCGAATATTGTGCGCAGTTTTGGTCTCCTTATTGGAGGAAGAATGTTCTGGCAATGGAGGGAGTGCAGTAAAGTTTACCAGACTTATTTCTATGATGGTGGGAGGAGGAAGTTGAATTGGTTAGAATGATATTCACTGGGCTTCAGAAGAATGAGGGGGATCTTGTTGAAATGAAACTTGAATAGGACTAGACAGTGTAGATGCAAGAAGGATATTCCTGATGGGGGAGTCCGGAACCAGGGGTCACAGTCTAAGGTTATGGGCAAATAAAAACTGTCTTCATCCATAGTGATGTATCTATGTAATTAATTATCTCTGAAAGCAGTCAGGGCTAAAACATTACATGATTTCAAGAAAGAGTTAGATATGATACTTAGTGCTAAAATAATCAATTTGCAGGTGGACTCAAAGTCAGATAGGTAGCAGATCCCAAGAAGAAAAATTCATGGAATGTGTATGAAATGAAGTTTTGGTGTAGCTTGTAGTAGAGTCTACGAGAGAAGAGGCAATTTTGGATTTGATGATGTGTAATGAGATAGACTTGATAAGGGAGCTGAAGGAGATGGACCCTCTCTGAGGCAGTGACCATAATATGATAGAATTCATTCTGCCGTTTGATAGGGAGAAGTTGGAATTGGATGTAACAGTATTATAATTGAGTAAGGTAACTATAAGGACATGAGGGAGAAGTTGGCTAGTGTTGGTTGGAAGGGAAGACAGTAGAGCAGCAATGGCATGAGTTTCTGGGGATAATTTGGGAGAGACAGCACAAATTCATCCCAAGGAAGCAGAAACATACCAAAGGGAAGTTGAGGCAACCATGGCTGATGAGGGGAAGTCAGAGACATCATAAAAGCACAAGATGCATACAGTGTGGCAAATATTAGTGGGAGCTTTTAAAAATCCAGCAGAGGACAACTAAAAAAGCAATGGGGAAGGAAGAGAAGATAAGTTTTGAGGGTAAGCTAGCTAATAATATAAAAGAATATTGCAAGAGCCTTTTTAGATCTATAAAAAGATTCGAGTGAGGCAAGAGTAGACATTGGACCACTGGAAAATGAGGATGGAGAAGTAGAAATAGGGAACAAAGAAATGGCAGAGGAATTCATTCGGTATTTTGCGTCAGTCTTCATGGTGGAAGACACCATAACTTCAGGAGAGTCAGAGGGCATAAAAACGTGTTGTGGCCATCACCAAGGATAACATGCTGAAAGGTGGACAAATCACCTGGACCAGATGGACTACATCCTGGTATTCTGAAGGAGATAGCTGAGGAAATTGTCAAGACATTGGTGGTGGTCTTTTAGAAATCACACTAGTGATTCCTGAAAGTCAGGGAAGATTCCAGAGGACTGGAAAATGGCTAATATTTGTTTGAGGGAGGGAGACCAGCAGGAGTCTGGATGAACCCAGCAAGCCAGGCAGCATCAGGAGGTGGAGAAGTCAATGTTTCGGGTGTAATTCTTCTTCAGTTTACACCCAAATCGTTGACTTCTTCACCTTCTGATGCTGCCTGGCTTGCTGTGTTCTTCCAGCCTCCTGCTTATCTACCTTTTTTGGATTCCAGTATCTGTAGTTTTTTTGTTTTACTATGAAGGGAGGGACGCAGAAGACAGGAAATTATAGACTGGTTAGCCTGGCCTTAGTCATTGGTAAGACGCAGTCCACTATTAAGGATGAGATTGTGCAGAACGTAGAAGTGCATTGTAAAATAAGGTGGAGTCAGCACAGCATCGTCAAAGGGAGGTCATGCCTGACAAATCTGTTAGAATTCTTTGAGAAGGTAATGAGCAAATTAGACAAAAGAGAGGCATGATCAATTTGGATTTCCAGAAGGACTTTGACAAGGTGCCACACAGGGTTCTGCTAAATAAAATAAGAGCCCATGGTATTAGGGCAGGTTACTGGCATGTTTAGAGGAATGGCTGACGTGCAGAAAGCAGAGCATAAGAATAAAGGGGTCTTTTCAGGCCAGTGAATAGTGGAGTTTCACAGGTGTCAGTGTTGGAACCACAGTTACTCAGGTTCTTCATTAATGATCACGTTCTACATGAACAAACTGAGCGGAGTATTGCTATGTTTGCAGATGACACAAAGATATTTGGAGGGACATGTAGAGTTCAGGAAGCAGAGAGGCTGCAGAACAATCTGAGTAGGCTAATAAGATGGAATATAACATGGGAAAGTGAGAGGTTATGCACTTTTGGTGGGAAGAATAGAGGTCTAGACTTTTAAATGGGCAAAGGCTGTGGAACCTGAAGCACAAAGGGACTTGCGAGTCCTATACCAAGGTTTTTTTAAGGTTAAAACACAAGTGCAATTGCAGTTAGGAAGGCAAATGGAACATTGGTGTTCGTTTTCAAGTGGGCTAGAATACAAGAGCAGAGATGTACTGCTGATGTATGAGGCTGTGGTCAGATGGCATTTAGAATATTGAGTAGGCTTGGGCCCTGGATCTAAGGAAGGCTGCGCTGGTTTTGGAGTGTGTCCAGAGGATGTTTACAAGAATTATCCTGGGGATGAGGGGCATGTCGTATGAGGGGTGATTGTGGACTCTGGGTCTGTACCTGGAGTTTAGAAAGATAATATGGGTGGGGATCTGATTGAAATTCTCAATACTAAAAGACCTGGAAAAAGATGGTTCCATTAGTAGGACAGACTAGGACCTGAGGGCAAAGTCTCAGTGAAGAAATGACCCTTTAGAACTGAGAAGAGATGGAATGTTTTTCAGCCCAAGGTGTTGAATCAATGGAACCCTGTCTCCACAACCTTCTGTGGCATTGAGTCATTGGGTGTGTTTAAGACAGATAGTTATCCTCTTGATTAGTAAGAGGATCAACAGTTATGGGGGGAAGGCAGGAGAATGGGGTTGAGAAATGTATCGGCCGTGATTGAGTCTACTCCACCATTCAATGGGCCGCATGGCCAAATTCTAGAACATGAAAATAGAACATTAAGCGCAATACAGGCCCTTCGGCCCTCGACGTTGTGCCAGTCATACCAATCTGAAGCCCATCTAACCTAGACTATTCCATGTACGTCCATATGTTTGTCCAATGACGACTTAAATGTACTTAAAGTTGGCGAATCGACTACTGTTGCAGGCAAAGCATTCCATACCCTTACTACTGTCTGAGTAAAGAAATTACCTCTGATATCTGTCCTATATCTATCACCCCTCAATTTAAAACTATGCCCCCTTGTGCTCGCCATCAGCATACTTGGAGAAAGGGTGGACAGAGAGAGCCTATCTAACCCTCTGATTATATTGTATGTCTCTATTAAGTCACCTCTCAACCTTCTCTCTAACGAGAACAGCCTCAAGGCCCTCAGCCTTTTCTCATAAGACATTCCTTCCATACCAGGCAACATGTTAGTAAATCTCCTTTGCACCCTTTCCAAAGCTTCCACAGCCTTCTTATAATGTGGTGACCAGAACTGTACACAATACTCCAATGTGGCTGCACCAGAGTTTTGTACAGCTGTAGTATAACCTCATGGTTCCAGAACTCAATCTCTCTATTAATAAAAGCTAAAACACTGTATGCCTTCTTAACAACCTTGTCAACCTGGGTGGCAACTTCCAAGGATCTGTGTACATGGACACTGAGAACTCTCTGCTCATCGACATTACCAAGAATCTTGCCATTAGCCCAGTACTTTGCATTCCGGTTACTCTGACCTCCCACTTGTCCGCATTAAACTCTATTTGCCACCTCTCAGCCCGGCTCTGCAGCTAATCTATGTTTCTCTGTAACCTGCAACATCTTTCGTCATGATCTACAACTCCACCGACCTTAGTGTTGTCTGCAAATTTACTAACCCACCCTTCTATGCCCTCATCCAGGTCGCTTATAAAAATGACGAACAGCAATGGACCTAACACCGACCCTTGCGGTACACCACGAGTAACTGGACTCCAGGATGAACATTTCCCATCAACTGCCACCCTCTGTCTTCTTTCAGCAAGCCAATTACTGATCCAAACTGTTATATCTCCCACAATCCCATTCCTCTGCATTTTGTACAATAGCCTACTGTGGGGAATCTTATCGAACGCTTTGCTGAAATCCATATACACCACATCAACCGGTTTACTCTCATCTACCTATTTGGTCACCTTCTTAAGGAAATTCTACTTTTCTTTTTCATATGGTCTTTTAGAGCCGTAGAGTCATAGAGATGTACAGCTTGGAAACAGACTCTTCGTTCCAACCCGTCCATGCCGACCAGATATCCCAACCCAATCTAGTCCCACCTGCCAGCACCCAGCCCATATCCCTCCAAACCCTTCCTATTCACATCCCCATCCAAATGCCTCTTAAATGTTGCAATTGTACCAGCCTCCACCACTTCCTCTGGCAGCTCATTCCATACATGTACCACCCTCTGCATGAAAAAGTTGCCCCTTAGGTCTCTTTTATATCTTTCCCTCTCACCCTAAACCTATGCCCTCTAGTTCTGGACTCACCGACCCCAGGGAAAAGACTTTGTCTATTTATCCTATCCATGCCCCTCATAATTTTGTAAACCTCTAAGGTCATCCCTCAGCCTCCGATGCTCCAGGGAAAACAGCCCCAGCCTGTTCAGCCTCTCCCTGTAGCTCAAATCCTCCAACCCTGGCAACATCCTTGTAAATCTTTTCAGAACCCTTTCAAATTTCACAACATCTCTCCGATAGGAAGGAGACCAGAATTGCATGCAATATTCCAACAGTGGCCTAACCAATGTCCTGTACAGCTGCAACATAACCTCCCAACTCCTGTACTCAATACTCTGACCAATAAAGGAAAGCATACCAAACGCCGCCTTCACTATCCTATCTACCTGCGACTCCACTTTCAAGGAGCTATGAACCTGCACTCCAAGGTCTCTTTGTTCAGCAACACTCTCTAGGACCTTACCATTAAGTGTATAAGTCCTGCTAAGATTTGCTTTCCCAAGATGCAGCAACTTGCATTTATCTAAATTAAACTCCATCTGCCACTTCTCAGCCCATTAGCCCATCTGGTCTAGATCAAAGGATATGGGAAAAGAAATAGGAACAGGCAGTTGAGTTGGATGATCAGCCATGATCATAATGGATGGCAAAGTTGACTGAAGTGGCTCCTGTTTTCCACGTTTCTACAATTATTAATGCCGTCAAGCTCTCCAAATGAGTACTTAAAGAAGGGAAGCATTGCCAGACCTAGAGTCTATATGTGTTCATGAACACAGAGGAGGCAGGAGAATGCTAAGTGTTAGTCTGGGTAACAGAACTTTAAATGTAAGGACGTAAGAGTTAGGAGTAGGTGTTTGAAATTCAGCCCCTCAAGCTTGCTCTGCCATTTAATCCGATCATGGCTGATCTTATTTTAGCTTCACCTGCACTTTCCTTCCATCTCTCCATAACCCTTCCACCCTTAATTAAAAATCTGTCTATCTCCTCCTTAATTTTATTCAATTTCCTGGCATCCACTGCACTCAGGAGTAGTTTAAACTCAATCATGACACATTTCCAAATTGTCTCATTCTGCACTGACATTAAACTTCGCATTTATTTTCTACACACATTTTGTAATTTGAATATTAAGGAGTAGAACGGAAGGGAGCAAACTCATCAGACCTTTAGTGCAGTACCTTTAAAAGGATACAATTTTTCCGGTATTTTTAATCAAATGATAATTCTTTGCCTTAGGTCTAAACAAAAAATTTTGGTAGTTCGTCAACCACAATGAATTTAATCTAGCTCTCCTGTTGCACTCATGCAGACAAACAGAGAGTGGGAAAGAGGGAGACAATCACAGAAAGACACATCAGGTCTCTTAGCATGGTCAAAAGAGCTTCAGGAGGTGCGAGTGACTGCCTTTCCTATCATGTCTGAGTGTGGTATCAAAATGCCTTAAAATTGGAGTCAAAGAAGAAAATTGTGTTTACTGTTTGAAATCCTATCTAACACACGGCAGACGGTTGTGATTATTGGAGGTCATATATCTTAATTCCAACGTATCTCTGTGGGAGCTCCTTAAGATAATGTTCCAAGGCTCAACCATCAATGCTTCATCAATGATCTTTCTCTCTATAAAATGACCAGAAGTAAGTTGTTAATTGATTGATTTGTACAATTTTCACTGCTAATCATGACTCGTCAGCTATTAAGGCCAGTCATGTCCAAATGTAATAAGACCTAGAAAATATCTCAAGTTTGGCCTGATAAATGACAAGTAACATTTATGTCTGACAACTACTGTAATAACCATCTCCAAAAAGAGAGAATCTAGCTATCATTACTTGATATTCATTGGCATTGTTATCACTGAATCATTATCCATATTAGTGGTTACTATTCATTAGAAGTTGAATTGGACCAGCCGTACAAATACAGGACCAGGTCAGAGGCTTCGAAGAGTGCAGCGAGTAACTTGTCTCCTAACTTCTCCAAGACTGTCCACATGTCAGCAATGTGCAGGAGTGCTCTCCATTTCCTGAGTGGATACAGCTCTAATGACGCTCCAGCTCCACATCATCCAGGTTATAGCAGTCTCTTTGATTGATGTTCCGTCAAACACTTTCAAAATTCACTCCTTCAATCATCGAGGCTCATTGGCAGCAATGTATGTCATCGTCAAGATGCACTACAACAATTCAGCAAAAATCTCCAACAGCACTTTCTGAACCTGTGACTTCTACCATCTAGATGGATGAAGGCAACACCACAACCTGCATGTTTTCTGCCAAGCTACACTATTCTGACCTGGAACTATATTGCTGTACCTTCACAATTACTGTGTTAAAATCCTGGAACTCCCTTCTGAGCTGTACTGTGAGTGTGCTGACCTCCTGTGGATTATTGCTAATCTTCCGTTTCAATGCCATTTTCTTGTAAATCCCTTTAACCCTTGATACCTTTAATGTCCAGAAATCTGTCTGTTTCTGTTCTGAATATATTCTCACAGTTCCTACAGTTCAGCCCTAATTAGTTTACCTCTTATTCTAAAACTGTGACCCCCTAGCATCTATCCTGTTCAATCCTGTTGAATTTTGTATGTTTCAATCTAAATAATAAAGGTCCAGTTGATCTATCTGATTTGGGGAAAATGCTGATCATCAGTTGTTGTTGGGAACACTGTTCCTCATTTCTGTTAATGGCGTAGACCTTTTGTATGCTGAATACAATTCCAAAACTAATGAATGGTACAAAAATTGGAAATATTGTGAACTGGGAGACAATAGACAATAGACAATAGATGCAGGAGTAGGCCATTCTGCCCTTCGAGCCTGCACCGCCATTCAATATGATCATGGCTGATCATTCCTAATTAGTATCCTGTTCCAGCCTTATCTCCATACCCCTTGACTCCACTATCTTTAAGAGCTCTATCCAATTCTTTCTTAAAAGAATCCAGAGACTGGGCCTCCACTGCCCTCTGGGGCAGAGCATTCCACACAGCCACCACTCTCTGTGTGAAGTAGTTTCTCCTCATCTCTGTCCTAAATGGTCTACCCCGTATTTTTAAGTTGTGTCCTCTGGTTCGGCACTCCCCCATCAACGGAAATATGTTCCCTCCTGCCAGAGTGTCCAGTCCTTTCATAAGCCTATACGTTTCAATCAGATCCCCTCTCAGTCTTCTAAACTCAAGGGTATACAAGCCCAGTCGCTTCAGTCTTTCCGTGTAAGGCAATCCTGCCATTCCAGGAATTGACCTCGTGAACCTACGCTGCACTCCCTCAATAGCCAGAATGATAGAGAGCTTCAAAAAGGTGTCGGTTGTTTGGATGGGCAAGTAAATGGCAGATGAAATTTCATGCAGAAAAGTGTGAAGTGAATCATTGTGGCAGAAAGAATTTAAAGTGGAAAAAGTGTAGTGAGACAGTAGAAAGTGTAGGTCTTTGAAGAGAATGCAGGTGCAGAAGGATCTGAATGTACAAACGCTAAAATCATTTGAAGGTGATCACACTAGTTTGGCTTCTCATGGTGTATTTGCATCCAGCATTCTAAGCACTACATTTTAAGAAGGATGTGTTGGCATTAAAGATTACTGAAAGTATTTTTGGTTTATTAAGGGGAAGTGGGATTTGTTCACTGGGCGGACATCTGTTGCTCTAGAGAAGGTGGCAGTGAGCTCCCTTCTTGAACTGCAGCAGTCCATTTGGTGTAGGTATATCTACAATGTTAGGAAGGGACTCCAGAAATTTGAGGATTTTGATGCAGTGACCACAAAAGAATGGCGATATGTTTTCAAAGCAAGTCGGAAGTTGCAGATGGTGGTATTCCTACATATCTGCTGCTGTTGTACTTCAATATAGTTATTGGTTTGGAAGGTGGTATGTAAAGAACTTTGGTGAATTTCTGCAGTGTTTCTTGTAGATGGTATCATTGGTGGGAGTGAATGTTTGTGGGTGTGGTGTTCAGACAAGCGAGCTGCTTTATCCTGGATGATCTAAAGCTGCTTGATTGTTGTTGGATCAGCAGTCATTCAGGTGAATGAGGATTACTCCATTGAAATCCTGACTTGTACCTTTATTGATGATGGACAGGCTTTGGGGAGTGGGAAGATAGTTATGCACAACAGGAATCCTAATCTCTGACCTGCTTTTGTAACTATTGTATTTGTATGGCTAATCCCATTTAGTTTCTAGCCACCTAATGTTAATAGTGAAGGAATTCAGCGATGGTAATGACATTGACTATTAAGTTCTGGGGAATGGTTCCAGCGATAAGGAACTTCATTTCTGCTGTTTGGTCATGTTATGTCATACTTTTGGGATAGGTTGAACTTTGGGCCTGGACCTTCTCGCCCAGAGGTAGGGATGAACACTTCCCCTGCTTTTAAACATTGCTAATATTTTCAGGTTATTGTCAGAGTGAGTCTTAAGTCTACACCATCAGGTAATCATAGAATTATACAACACGGAAACAGACCCTTTGGTCCAACATGTCCGTGTCGACCACATTTCCTAAACTGATCTAGCCCCATTTTCCAGCATCTGCCTCATATCAGTCTTCATATTCATGTACCCATCAGATGCCTTTTAAATGTTGTAATTTATACCCACCTCCTCCTCTTCTAGCAGCTCGTTCCATACATACACATTCCTCTGTTTGAAAATGATGTCCCTAAGGTTCCTTTTTAAATCTTTATCCCCCTCCCCTTAAACCTGTGTCCTGTAGTTTTGGACTTCCCTACCCTTTGTCGACAATCTGTCAAAATGACTGCAATCATTGTGCAAGAACACACTCTGTCTTGCCCTGATTTCAAAACATCCATAGTGTACACTACAGAAATGCCATAAATACATAATTAAATACTTTGACCTGCCACCTGAAGGCACAGCAAGAATTTCTTTCTTTCCAAGCACATATATGCTGTTGTTTCTGAGTTGTGTGGTTGCCAGTAATGGGCATCCCTGCAGTGGCCCTTGTGGTGCAGCAGGGATGCTGGAGGTGTATTCTTTATTAAACCTAAAAATCTTCTCCAATTACAGCTCATCTATATGTAATCCTGTACCTCAAGTACTTAAGTATACTTTTCTGGCTTTAGTAAAGAGAAGGCAGAAAAATAAATGGAAATACTTTCCATATTCCACCTGAATTCCATCAGGTTTTAAACATTAAACTGAATGTCTTGAAAATCTGCAAAGGCACTCAGTAATATCATCAAGCATGCCATTGAAGTACAATGTATACTTTAAATGGAAAACTTTAATCTTAAATTGGCATGTAGAGCTTATTTCGTTTTGATTTCAGTAGACAAAGCAGCATGTAAAATTTTGTTTATACAGATGTTGGTTATGTCTTATAGCAAAGATGAAATTAAAACTATTTATCAATTCTGCTTAAAACACCGTTCTACTACAGATGGCACATTTAATAGACAAAAACTGTCTTAGTGTGGCAGATGAATACGTTTTGGGGAATTAATAATTGGATTTTTTTCATCAAATTTTAATCAAAATGAAAGTGTCTTGACAGGCCTGGTTTTCGTGACATTCCAGAGTTTGAGTCCTTTGGGGGACTGAGTAAAGAATCATGCTCGGAGGTTGGCTAATTTAATCTTTTTTTCACAATTGTATCACTGATAATACATTTTGTGTTTTTATTTTCAAGATTATATGTCCTGATTAGACATTGTTGAAAACAACTGTGTTGGCTTTCTATTAACCCTACATTCAGTCTTTTAAAGAAAAGGTGTTAAAATCTTTAGACAGGAAACCAATGGACACAAGTTTTGATCAATTAAGAATATAGCATGGAATGGACATAAGTAATCAAGACCTGGACAGCATTTTGGATTTTCAAAAGGCTTTTTATAAGGTCCCTCGTAAGAGTTTAGTGTGCAACTTTAAAGTGCATTGAATAGGGAGAAATACATTGGCATGGATCAATAATTGGTTAACAGACAGAAAACAGTGTGTGGAAACAAATGGATCTTTTTCCAAGTGGCAGATAGTGGCTTGTGAGGTACTACTAGGATCAATGCTTGGGCCCCAGTTATTCTCCATATACAGGAACAGGAGTGGACCATTCAGTCCCTTGAGTCTGTTCTGCCATTCAATGAGGTTATGGCTACTCTGTGCCCTATCTCCACATACCATAATATGCCCATAATATTTTTTTTTGGTTAAGGGAAAGGTATTACCGATCTCCGATTTAAAATTAACAATGATTCTGAACCCACTGTCAATGATTCTCTGAGATGAGAAATTTCTTCACCCCAGAGTGTGGTGAGCCTGTGGAATTTGCTACCACAGAAAGTAGTTAAGGCCAAAATATTACATATTTGAAGGAGTGGGATATTACACTTGGGGCTAAATACATCAAAAGATATGGGGGTGGGGTGGGGGGTGGGTGGGGAGTGTGGGAATAAGCTGCTGAGTTGGATAGTCAGCCATGATCCTAATGGATGGCAGATCAGGCTCAGAGGGCCTGTATTCCTTGCTTCCAATCTTCTGTGCTTCCCATCTTGTTCGTTTGTATAACCTGGATGAGAGAACCAAATCTAACACTTCCAATTTTGGTGGCATAAAACTGGGCAGGGTTGTGAGGAGGATACAAGAAGGGTTCAGGGTGATTTAGTCAAGCTGACTGAGTGGGCAAACACCAAGAAATGAAGTGCAATGTGTCTAATTGCGAAGTTTTAACTTTTATGTAAGAAGCAGAAATGTTAAGAGTATTATTTAAATGGTGATACATTCAGGTGTACAGATGGATCAGGGTGACCTTGTTTCAGTTGTTCAGGACATTGATGAGAGATCAGATGGAGCATTGTGCACAGTTTTGGGCTCCTTTTTAAAGAAAGGATGTAATTATATTTGAAGCCATTCTGAGAAGATTCACTTGATTGATACTTTGGTGATCTATTGAAAAAAGATTGGACAGATATAAGCCTGTATCTATTAGATGGAGGTTTGCTTGCTGAGCTGGAAGGTTCATTTCCAAACGTTTCGTCGCCCTACTAGTAACATCTTCAGTGGGCCTCTGGGCGAAGCACTGCTGATGATTCCTGCTTTCTATTTATATGTTTGGGTTTCTTTGGGTTGCTGATGTCATTTCCTAGCATACCCTTACTGACACAATTTACCAAAGAGGAGGGAGGAAAACAACAACAAACTGCAATTCCTAAATGTCACAGTAGAGTTAACAGCCAATGGGGAACTTCAAACCAGCGTCTACAAGAAAACAACACATATGGACAAAATATTGAACGACAGAAGCAATCAGCCCAATCCACAAATGAAGCTGAATGAGAACAGTATTTCAATGAGCCAAAACACACTGCAGCACAGAGGAACTACGTAGAGCAGAGGAAAATCACCCAAACCATGTATTCAAAAGGAATGGGTACCCAATAAACACAGTCCGTAGATTTCTCAGCAACAAACCCCAACAAGCAGACAAAACACGTCCAGAAACCTTAGCCACTCTCCCCTACATCAAAGACCTCTCTGAAATGACTGCCAGACTACTCAGACCCCTTGGCATCATGGTAGCCCACAAACCCACCAACATACTAAAACAGCAGCTAATGTGATTTACAAAATACCGTGCAAAAACTGTAACAAACACTACATTTGACAAACAGGCAGAAAACTAGCCACCAGGATACATGAACATCAACTAGCCACAAAGCAACATGACTCTCTCTCACTAGTATCCTTACAGACAGATAAGGAAGGACACCACTTGGACTGGGACAACACATCCATCCTAGGACAAGCCAAACAGATACGCATGAGAATTCCTGGAAGCATGGCATTCCAACTGGAACTCCATCAACAAACACATCGAGTTAGACCCCCATCTACCATTCCCTGAGAAAAACAGGAAATTATACCACAGGAAATGACATCGCCAACCCAAAGTAACCAAACATTACAAATAGAAAGCAGGAATCATCAGCAGTGCTTTGCCCGGAGGCCCACTGAAGATGTTACCTAGTTGGGTAGTGAGACATCTGAAAATGAACCTTCCAGCTCAGCGTGAAAACCTACATCCAGAACCACAACATGAATTACAAATCTTCTGAAAACTCGCTGTATCTGTTAGAGTTTAGAAGAATGAGAGGTGATTGTATTGAAGCATAAGATCCTAAGGAGACTTGGCAAGGACATGTAAAAAGGTACTACATTAACTCTGGGTGACTTTAATTTTCATGTCAAATGGGAAAGTTAAATTGATGGAGATAGCCAAGAGGGAGAATTCATAGAGTGCATTCAGGATAGTATCCTAGAATGTAGTCAGCATGGCTGTGTGAGGGGCAGGTCCTGCCTCACAGACCTTACTGAATTCTTTTGAGGATGTGACAAAACACATTGGAGGTAGAGCAGTAGATGTGGTGTACATGGATTTTAGCAAGGTGTTTAATAAGGTTCCCCATGGTTGGCTTATTCAGAAAGTAAGAAAGCATGGAAAACAGGGAAACCTGTCTGTCTGGATACAGAATTGGCTGGCCCATAGAAGACAGGATGGTGATAGATGGAATGTATGTAGCCTGGAGCTTGGTGACTAGTGGTGTTCCGCAGGGATTGGTTTTGGGATCTCTGCTCTTTGATTTTTATAAATGACTTGGATGAGGAAGTGGAAGGGTGGGTTAATAAGTTAACCAATGACCTGAAGTTGTTGGAGTTGTGGATAGTGTGGAGGGCCGTGGTAACTTTCAACGAGGCATTGACATGTTGTAGAACTGGGCTGATAAGTGGCAGATGGACTTCAACTTGGAAAAATGTGAAGTCCTTCACTTTGGAAGGTCAAATTTGAATGCAGGATACAGGGTTGAAGGCAGGATTCTTGGCAGTGTAGAGGAACAGAGGGATCTATCTGCGGAGTTTGATAGGGTTACTAAGAAGACATATATGGTGTGTTGGCTTTCATTAGCAAGGGGATTGTGATCAGAGCCACGAGGAAAAATAGGAAGGATATGGAAGCTTTAGAGAGAGTGAAGAGGAGATTTACCCGGATGCTGCCTGGACTGGAGGGCGTTTCTTATGAAAGGTTGAGGGAGCTAGGGATTTTTCTCATTGGAGCGAAGAACAATGAGAGGTGACTTGTTAGAGGTGTACAAGATGTTGAGAGGCATAAGTAGGGTGGATTGCCAGATACTTTTTCCCAGGATGGAAATGGCTTTCACGAGGGCTCATAATTTTAAGGTAATTGGAGGAATGTTTATGGGAGATGTCAGAGGTAGACTCTTTACACAGAGAGCAGTGGGTGTGTGGAATGTACTGCCAGCGGGAGTAGTAGAGTCAGATACATTAAGGACATTTAAGTGACTCTTGGATGGGCATATGGAAGATAGAAGGCCAGCACAACATCAGGAGCTGAAGGGCCTGTACTGTCCTATGTTCTATGTTTAACAACGTTGTGATCCAAGTAGGGATCAGATTATTTTGGATCTAGTTATATGTAATGAGGCAGGCTTAATATATAATGCCAGAGTAAAAGATCTTCTTGATCAGACATTTTGAGGATGTAACTCTGAAGATGGACAAGGGAGATCCAGTGGATGTAGTGTACCTGGACTTTCAGAAAGCCTTTGATAAAGTCCCGCATAGGAGGTTCGTGAGCAAAGTTAGGGCGTATGGTATTGGGGGCAAAATACTGACTTGGATTGAAAATTGGTTGGCTGACAGGAAACAAAGAGTAGTGATAAACGGCTCCCTTTCGGAATGGCAGGCAATAACCAGTGGGGTACCGCAGGGATCAGTGCTGGGACCGCAGCTTTTTACAATATACATTAATGATATAGATGGTATTAAAAATAATATTGGCAAATTTGCTGATGATACAAATCTGGGTGGCAGGGTGAAATGGTAGGAGGATGTTAGGAGATTATAGGGTGACCTGGACAGGCTAGGTGAGTGGACAGATGCATGGCAGATACAGTTTAATGTGGATAAGTGTGTGGTTATCCACTTTGGTGGCAAGAACAGGAAGGCAGATTACTACCTAAATAGAGTCAAGTTAGGTAAAGGGGCAGTACAAAGAGATCTGGATGTTCTTGTACACCAGTCAATGAAAGTAAGCATGCAGGTACAGCAGGTAGTGAAGAAGGCTAATAGCATGCTGGCCTTCATAACAAGAGGAATTGAGTATAGAAGCAAAGAGGTCCTTCTGCAGCTGTACAGGGCGCTGGTGAGACCACACCTGAAATATCGTGTGCAGTTTGATGTCCAAATTTGAGGAAAGACATTCTGGCTATTGAGCGAGTGCAGCGTAGGTTCATGAGGTCAATTCCTGGATTGGCGGGACTATCTTACGTTGAAAGATTGGAGCGACTGGGCCTGTATACCCTTGAGTTTAGAAGGCTGAGAGGGGATCTGATTGAGACGTATAAGATTATTAAATGATTGGACACTCTGGAGGCAGGAAGCATGTTTCTGCTGATGGGGAGTCCCGAACCAGAGGACACAATTTAAAAATATGGGGTAGGCCATTTAGAACAGAGTTGAGGAGAAACTTCTTCACCCAGAGAGTGGTGAGTGTGTGGAATGCTCTGCCCCAGAAGGCTGTGAAGGCCAAGTCTCTGGGTACTTTCAAGAAAGAGTTGGATAGAGCTCTCGAGGATAGTGGAATCTAGGTTTATGGGGATAAGGCAGAAACAGGATACTGATTGAGGATGGTCAGCCATGATCATAATGAATGGTGGTGCTGGCTCGAAGGGCAGAATGGCCTACTCCTGCACCTTTTGTTTACTGTCTTGGAAACAGTGACCACAACATGGTAGAATTTAATATTCAATTTGAGGTTGAGAAACTTTGGAGTAAGAAATAACTGTGTTAAACTTAAATAAGGGAATGAGGGCAGCTAGTTAGAGTGGACTAGGTTGACAATAGGTTCATGATTCTCAACAAACATATCCCTGTGCGGAAGAAAGCTTTAGGAAGGGGATAAATTCTTTATAGTATGTGGAGCAGGAGAGGACAACAGCTCATGTTCCCAACCAACATAAAACTTAGTTCATTCAAATCTCATTTGTTGTATAATATTCTGCAACAAGTCCCATTCAACTAACACCCTGGTCATTACTGACCTAAAACTGGTTTCTGGTCCTGTTACACATGAAGTTTAAAATGCTTTATGTCAAGTTTGAATCTCTCCAGCGACTAATGCACCTGTGTAAACTCCTTCGTCCTCATAATATGAGAAATCTGTGTTTGCCTAACTCTGATACACAGTGCTGCCCTCCAATGCTGGTCATGTTTTTCGCCATCTAGATTAACCCACCTGTAAGCTCAGTTTTCTTCACTTTCCCCCTTCCTCTACAATACCTTGATTTGGGGAGGACAGACAAGTCAGGGAATCCTAGAAAGTCATAAGATTTTTTACAGCATGAAAAGAGGACCTTTGGCCCATGTGTGTGCCAATCATCAAACATCCATTTATTCTGATCCCATATTTCAGCAGTTGGCCAATGGTTCCTAAATGTATTTGAGGGTTCATGCCACTATCATAATCTTAGGCAGTAGTTTTCAGAGTTCCACCACCCTCTGTGAGAAAGAGTATTTCCTCTTGCTTTGTAACTTAAAACTGTACCCCTCGTTATTGACTTATCTACTAAGGGGAAAGGTTTCTCTCTTCTGCCCTGTCCATGCTCTCCAGAACTTTTTGAAAAACATTCCCCTCTCCAGCCTTCTCTGCTCTAACGAAACAGTCTCAGCCTCTCTTTATAGCTGAATCACTTCAAATGAATAAATGTGTTGAAACCGAAGAATTTTGGATCAATATCTTAGCAGGACATCTAGATGATAAAAGCAAAATTCTGCAGTTGCTGTAAGTCTGAAATAAAAAATAACAAGGGCTGAAAATGTGCAGCAAGTCAGAGAGCATCTGTTTAAAGAAGCAGAGGTAACATTTCAGGTCCAATACCTTTCATCAAAACTCTGAAATACTAGTCAGACTGCAGTTACAATACTGTATAATGGTTACCCTTGCATAAGAACGAGGTGGCACACTGGTTAGCACTGCTGCCTCACATTCGATTCCAGCCTAGAGTGACTATGCAGAATTTGAATATTTCTTCCCATGTGGTCAGGCAGAATTCTGAACAGTCCACGTGAACCCTTTCAATTACCTTCCCAAATTGAAAAAATTAGTCCCAAAACACAATCTTATGAACTTCATATCTGTAAGAAATTAATAAACACCTAACGTCCCTCTATCTAGTTTTGTTCTGGCACTCTGAATCTAATAGTCAGATTTGTCACTTTTTAAGTATGGAGAATATGGCCCAAAGTCCATCTATTGATGTTCTGACTTGAACTTGAGGTGATGCATTTAGGTAAGTCTAATTACAGAGCAAATTATACAATGAATGGGAGAGCCTTGGGAAAAATTGATGAGCAGAGAGATCTGGGAGTGCAGGTCCATTGTATCCTGAAAGTTGCTGCACAGGTGGATAGAGTGGTCAAGAAGGCATATAGTATGCTTGCCTTCATTGGACTGGGTAATGAGTATAAGAGCTGGCAAGTCATTTAACATTGTAGAAGACATTGGTTCGGCTGCATTTAGAATACTGTGTACAGTTCTGGTTGCCACGTTACCAAAAGGATGTGGACACTTTGGAGAGGATGCAAAGAAGGTTTATGAGGATGTTGCCTGGTATGGAAGGTGTTAGCTATGCAGAGAGGTTGAGTAGGTTAGGTTTATTTTCACTAGAAAAAAGAAGATTGAGGGGGGACCTGATTGAGGTTTACAAAATCATGAAGGGTATAGACATGGTGGGCAGCGACAAGCTTTTTCCCAGGGTGAGGGATTCAATAACGAGAGGTCATGTTTTCAAGGTGAGAGGTGGAAAGTTTAAGGGGGATATACGCGGCAAGTACTTCACACAGAAGGGTGGTGGGCGTTTGGAAGGCGTTGCCAGCAGAGGTGGTAGAGGCAGGCACGGTAGATTCATTGAAGATGCTTCTGGACAGATGTATGAGTAGGTGGGGAACAGAGGGATACAGAGGCTTAGGAATTGACCGATAGGTTTAGACAGTACATTGGATCAGCTCGAGCTTGGAGGGCCGAAGGGCTGTAGATTTTCTTTGTTCTTTGTTTTTAAACAACTGACCAGCTGCAGATAAAAGCTGTTTGTATTTTCGCTCACTATGTTGTTGTGATGTTGACCCTAATAATGGGTGCCACAGAGAACAAACTGACCACTCTTCAAACTGAGTGTAGAAAAAAAAGACCTCATCTTTATCCCCACTTAAGAAAATGTAGAGATTTAAAATAATTTCAGGGCTTGGAACTGTCTAATATGGTGTTATCAACAGAATGCTGATTTGCCTCACACTGTCTGAGAAACATTCAAATCTCTTACGTCAAAAAAAATACCAGCAGAGCTGATGGAGGCCCACATCTTTTAAGTACTAAGCTCACAAGAGGGAGGCATGTGCCACTGAAATATGTGGCTGTTTGCAAGGAGCTTGTCAGAGCTGGCATCTTTCCCAATGCTTGATGCCAGTTCCAGATGTCTGAAGCAACTTAAATTCCGCAATAAGCAAGTCTGGCACTTGGATAAATTTGAAGTTAGAGAATTTAAAATCACTAGTTTTTAAATGCTGTGGCTATTTCTTTTTTAATATAGTATTGTCCAATAACTGATATTCATCACATTGTTTCCTTGTCAATCTTAACAATTTCTACCCACCTTAAATTATCTATTCAAAAAAAATTCTCAAATCAGTCATAAATGGACTTGTTATTCATTCCAGCCTACATAAACAAGTTGTACTTGTAGTACTTTTAATGTAGAAAATTATCCGAAGGAACTTTACCTTAACCAGGCAAATAATGATGAGGGGGTGACCAGAAGCTTGTCAAAGACATAGAAACATGGAAACATGCAAAGTTAATGTCACAGAAGCATGTCATTCAGGCCATCATATAGGCACTTGCCAAAGAGTTATCAAGTTTGATCTAATTTTCAGCTTAGTTTTTTTATAGATTGTTGGCCTGTTGGTTATGCTACCTCAATTCCATATCAAAATATCATTTTAAGTACAATGGGATTACTGACTTTGTAACTCTTGGTGTAGCAGAGAATTCTGCAGGTGCACCACTTGCTGGATGAAGATGTTTCTCCTCATCTCAGTCCTAAATGACCTACCCCATCTGCTTTGATTGAATACTCTGGACTCCTGGTCATTGTGAATGTTCTTTTGAGTTTGCTCTGTCTAGCCCTCATAGAATTTTATAGGTATCTGTGAGATCTCCCCTCATTCTTCTAAACTCCAGTGAATATAGTCCTAACTGATCCAGGCTCCCTTCATGTGTCAGCCTTACCGTCCCAGCAGTCAGTCTGGTAAACCTTTTTAAGCACTCCCTCCATCTAGCTGCTACTAGTCTTTCCCAAATAAGGAGACCAAAAACACGCACAATACTCCCGGTGTGGTCTCGCAAATAATTGCAGCAAGGTGTCCCTGCTTCTGTGCTCCAACCCTCTCAATATGAAGACCAACGTATCAAAATGACTCCTTCACAGCCTGCTGCACCTGCTTGCTCACTTTCAACGATTTGTGTACAAGGGCATCCAGGTCTGTTTGCACCTTCCCTTTTCCAAACATATTATGATTCAGATAATTGCCTTCCTGTTTTTGCTACCAAAGTGGCTAACCTCTCATTTATCCACATTATACTGTACTTCATTTGCCATGCATTCACACACTTAATCAACGTGTCCAAATTACAGTGACTCATCTCTGCACCCTCCCCAAAGTTCGTCCTCCCACCCAGCTTTATCTCATCTGAAAATTTGAAGTCTCATTGTGTGATCCTTTTTCTCAGTCACTGGAAATTCAAATGTTTTTAAAAGTTGTTCTCAATGGAAATTGTAACATAATATTGTCAAACAATTAAGTTCTGTCAAATTGTGACTGTGTTACGGAAATAAGACTTGGGTAGATACTGTTACTTTTTGAGCTTTGTGGCTTTGTTCTGTGCCTTAAAATGCAAGTGTACACTGAGTCATGCAGCAAGCTCTTGTAACAAGTCGGCAGCAAATTTAAAGAAAATTGTCTCATACTCCTTATAACCACAGTTCACTCCAAAGGGCTTCTCAGCTAATAAGAAGTACTTTTGAATTGCCATTATTGCTGTAGTGTTATGAAGTGCAGTAGACAATGAGGAGAATGTTGTCTTATTGGTTTGAACTGAAATTGAGTTCACATCTTATGACTGGAAGGATAGCATAATACACAATCCTTATTCATGGATGGAGAGGATTGGAAAAGGTAAGTCACTTTCTATTTTAGTGTATGCTATGCAGTGTTCTGGAGATGCTTTTGATTTAAAAGTATATCACTGAGGAAAGAAATAAAGTTGCCTTTTTGTAGCACTTTTCATGACTATGCCCACTTGCCACTCTTTCCCTATTATACTGTTTTGATCCAATTAGGAGGAATGGAGAGAATTCTGACCTTGTCCCATCAAGAAAGTTTGAAATCAAATGGAAGATGATATTGCTGATTTTATCAGAAATGAGTTGGCCAGGTTGTCCATAACTGATAAAGTTTAAGACTATTGGGGAAAAATGTTTTCAAAAGCAATGATTATGAACACAATTTCAAATGTGCAAAATATCCAACTATCCTCTTCATGAAAAATAAACCCCACAAACAACCACCACTTTGTCTGGGGAACATTAAACTCTACAGAATATAAGTACTTCAGCTAATTAGCAGTTATGTTCAGAAGGGGAAAAATAATTAATTCTAAATGCTGGTCTGTCACTGTAATCATTTTCCACACAAGTTCTTATTTCTAGCATTTCTTCCTAGAACGGTTGAATTGTTTTTCTGGAGACAGTGGCGTAGTTTCAGATTTCTGAATTTCTGAGCAATGGTGAAGTCTTCAGCTAACACGGGTTCAGATAAATAGAGGGCAGAGACTGTTGTTTGTAAAGCCAGCTCTCTCTAAGTGTTCAAAACCAGTATTTTGACACACCTGCAAACTGTCATGGGACCACTCTCTGAAAGTGTTGCAGCTTATGTACTTTACAAATGCAACATTGTTGCTATTGGTGTAACATTGTCCTTTCTTTGCAAAGTGTTCTTTTCAAAACATTCAAGATTAATGTATGTATCTAGTTTTAAATCAATACTTTTTTGGATAACACCTGCAACTTTTTCCTCTGGATGCTTACTTTTGAAAGCCACAATTGAATCTGCCTCCACCACTCTGAGGCAGTATACTTCAGATCCTAACTCCTTATTGATAGCATGGTTTTTACTCTTGTTACTCTTGTTCTTTTTCTATTTGCCTTAAATCAGTGCTTTCTGTTCTCAACCATTCTGGCAATACATATTGTTTCTCCCTTTCTACTATCTAGATCCCTCGTGATTTTGAACATCAATTCTCCTCTCAATTTTCTTTCCTCTAAGGAGAATGTCCCTAGCTTCTCCCAAGTTATCCACGTAACTCAAGTTTTTCACCCTGCCCACCTTGTGAATCATGTTTCTACCCTCTCTCAAACCTTCATAACCTCGCTTAAAGATAATTTCTAGAATTAAATACAATGTTCTAGCTGAGACCAAAACATAGGGCTCATTTTTGCTTTTGATTTCTATATATAAAACCCATTTTTAATTACTTTCTCCACCTGCACCAGGAATTTCAACAACTTGTGCAAACAAACCTCTGATCTCCTCTCCAATATTTCTAAATGTAAATTTTGAAATTGTACCCTCCAGATCCAACATTGTCATTTATATAGATTGAGAAATGCATTAGCCATCATGTCAATCTCTTGGGATTCCCTCTATATAACTTCTATTTGAAAAACCACAATTCACTGCTACTGTTTCCTGTCACTCAGCCAATCTTTCTGTCAAGCTTGTTATGCAGCACTTTACCAACGGTGTTTAGGAAGTCCTTATAGACCACATTAACCACATTATTCTTATCAGACCTCTGTTACTTCATGAACAAATTCAATAAGCTTGTTTCACTCAATTTGTCTTTAACAAATCTGTTTTGACTTTCCCATCTATGTTTGACCATGTGAATTTTGTTCCAGGTTCTCATTTCTACCAATCTTTCCACCACCCAGGTTAAATTGATTGGGCCATGTTTGCCATGTTTGTCCTTGTATCCTTTTCTGTGTGTAACATTTGCAATTATCTAGTCCTCTGGAACCACTCCTGTATGTAAGGAGGTTTGAAGAAATCATGATGAATATATATTGGAAGATGCTGGCATGTGGCAATATCAATGGATTAGTAAGGCTTTCCTGCTCCTCTGATTCTGCCTCACCTGCTGTGCATTTCCAGTGCTGTGCTTTTCCAATGCCACACTTTTCGACTCTGACTCTCCAGCATCTGCAGTCCTCACTTTCTTGGAATACCCCAGAGGCCCAAATGCTGTAGAGCACAGGTTGACACCCCATTCTGGCAGCTGATGAAAAGTAAATTCAATTAATTTAAAAACCTTGGAATTGGAAGCTAGTTTCAGTACTGGTAACAGTGGAATGGTCATTGATTGTTATTTTAAAAAGAATACCTGCTTCATTAATGCTCTTTGGCAAAGGAAATATGTTGTTCTTACCTTGTCTGGCCTCCATGTGACTTGAGAGTGTGGTGCTGGAAAAGCATAGTAGGTTAGACAGCATCAGAGGTGCAGGAGAATCTACGTTTCAGGCAAGAGCCCTTCGTCAGGAATGAAGCTTGTAAGCCGAGGATGTGGAGAGATAAATGGAGGGGGGGGGGGGGTGGTGGTGGCTGGGGGAAAGGTAGCTGAGATTGTGATAGGTAGATGGAGGTGGGGGTAATGGTGATACGTCAGAGAGAAGGGTGGAGTGGATAGGTGGGAACAAAGATGGACAAGAGGACAGTTCATGATGGCAGTACAGAGTTAGAAGGTTGGAACTAGGGTAAGGTGGGGAGAGGGGAAATGAGGAAACTGATGAAGTCCACCTTGATGCCGTGTGTTTGGAAGGTCCCAAGGTGGAAGATGAGGCGTTCTTCCTCTAGGCATCGGGTGGTTAGGGTATGGCAATGGAGGACGTCCAGAGCCTGCATGTCCTTGGCAGAGTGGGAGGTGGAGTTGAAGTGTTCATTCACGAGGTGGTGGGGTTGGTTGATGCAGGTGTCCCGAAGATGTTCTCTAAAGCGCTCTGAAGTAGACATCTTGTCTCCCCGATGTAGTGGAGACCACATCTGGAGCAATGGATACAGTAAATGATGTGTGGAAGTGCAGGTAAAACACTGATGGATGTAGAAGGCTCCTCTGGGGCCTTGGATAGAGGTGAAGGGGAGGTGTGGGTGCAGGTTTTGCAATTCCTGCAGTGGCAGGGGGAGGGTGGGTTGGTGGGGGGTGTGGACCTGATGAAAGTCACGGAGGGAATGGTCTTTACGGAAAGTATATAAGAGTAGAAAGAGCTATATATCTGTGGTGGTGGGGTCCGTTTGTAGGTGAAGGACATGCAGGTTCTGGGCCACCTCCATCTCCACAGTCTAACCACCTGACGCTTGAAGGAATAATGCCTCCTCTTCCCCCTTGGGACCCTTCAACCACACCGCATCAATGTGGATTTCACCAGTTTCCTCATTTCCCTTATCCCCCACCTTCTCCAGTTCCAACCTTCCAACTCGGCACTGCCCTCATGATCTGTCCATCTTCCTTCTGACCTATCTGCTCCACCTCCTCTCTGACCTATCACCATTACCTCCATCTCCATCTACCTATCTCACTCTCAGCACTCTCCTCCCCATTTATCTCTTCACTCCCTCGACTCTCAATGCTCATTGCTGATGAAGGGCTCTTGCCCGAAGCGTCTATTTCCTGCTCCTTGGATGCTGTCTGACCTGCTGTGCTTTTCCAACACCACACTCTAAACTCCGATCTCCAGCATCTGCAGTCCTCACTTTCTCCTGGCCTCTATGTGGCTC
Source organism: Chiloscyllium punctatum (assembly GCF_047496795.1). Taxonomy (NCBI): domain Eukaryota; kingdom Metazoa; phylum Chordata; class Chondrichthyes; order Orectolobiformes; family Hemiscylliidae; genus Chiloscyllium; species Chiloscyllium punctatum. The sequence continues at coordinate 123,519,725 of NC_092746.1, read as the reverse complement.
TCTCAACTGCTCTTAAAAGGCAATTTGGGGTGGGTCAATAATGGTGGCCTCTGACCAAATAAAACAGTTCTTTTTTTTAACCTTCATACCATCCACATCCCTGGATGCATTCTACCTGGTTCTAATAACTTATTGATTTTTAAGCACAACCTTTCTGATAGTTCTTTCTCAACATTTGCCTACCCAGCATCTCTATTACCTTCTCTTCCTTAAAGACATAAGGACCAGGAGTAGGCCATCTGGCCTTTCAAGCCTGCTCCGCCGTTCAATGAGATCATAGCTGATCTTTCCATGGCCTCAGATACACTTGCCTGCCCTCTTACCATATTCTTTAATTCCTTCACTGTTCAGAAAATTTTCTATCTTTGCTTTAAAACCATTCAATGAGGAAGCCTCAGCTACTTCATTGGGCAGGGAATTCCAGAACTTCACAACCCTCTGAGTGAAGACATTTCTCCCAATTCAGTCTTAAATCTGCTCCAATTTTGAGGCTATGCCCTCATGTTCTAGTTTCACCTGCTAGTGGAAACATCCTCTTGACTTCCATCTTATCTATTCCTTTCATAATTTTATATGTTTCTATAAGACCCCCCTCATTCTCTTAAATTCTAATGAATATAATACCAATCTACTCAGCCTCGCCTCATAAACCAATCCCCTACATTCCGGAATCAACCAAGTGAACCTTCTGTGCACCCCCTCTAGTGCCAATATATCCCTTCTCAAGTAAGGAGACCAAAACTGAAAGCCGTACTCTAGATGTGGCCTCACTAGCACCCAGTACAGCTGCAGCATAACCTCCCTGCTTTTAAACTCCTTGCCTTTAGCAATGAAGAATAAAATTCTATTACCTCCTTAATTACCTGTTGGACCTGCAGACCAACCTTCAGTGGTTCGTGCACAAGAACGCTTAGGTCCTTATGCGCAGCAGCATGCTACAAATTCTTTATTATTCAAATAATAGTCCTTTTTATCATTATTCCTATCAAAATGGATGACTTCACATTTATCAACATTGTACTCCATCTGCCAGACCTTTTCCCACTCACTCAAACTGAATTGAATTTGAGTTTTAGTGTTTTGACAACATTATCGAACCAATGAAGCCATCTGATGTTTGGGTGATTTAACAAGAAAAGCATTTTGAGCAGTTAGCCAGAAAGACCACCAAATGCCATTGAGAGACTGCTATTCACCACACTCTCTCTGTCGAAGGTACCTTTTTCTGATGAAACGTCTTTGCAGCAGAAGACCAAAGACTACCCAGGAAGATCTACAAGCAGAGGAAGATTGACACAGGAGATGACGGCTGCTGTCTGGTTTTGAAAATTAAGTTGCTGTAAATTTAATAGGGGTTTTATTGGATCTGTATATTGTTATAGAATGGGAGGTATACAACAAACCTTTAAGAGAAAGGAGGCTTAGAGTTGTAAATAGTTATTGTTTAATGTGCATTTTAGAGTTAAAGAATAACATTTTTATTTTTTGTTTAAATAGTGAAATTTAGGTAGTTCTCTGTCATTCATACTTCAACAGATTACGAGGCGAGGTGATCTTTTCTGTGTGTTTGGTTTAATTAGCAGAAGGGCTTACCATGTCGTAGCAGTCCCCGACTCCAAATCATTTTTGTAAATTGTAAATAATTGCGGTCCCAACACAGATCCCGAGCACACCACTAGTCACTGATCACCAACCAGTAAAGCACTCATTTATCCGTACTGTTTGCTTCCTGTTAGTTAAGCAATCCTCTAATCACGCTTATAAATTGCCTGTAATGCCATGCATCTTTATCTTATGCAGCAGCCTTTTGTGTGGCACCTTTTTGGGTCCCTGTTGTCCCTTCCGCTTGTAATGTCTTCATAGAATTCTAGTAAATTAGTTAAATATGAGCTGCCTTTAATGAGCCCATGCAGCATTTGCCCATTGGGACAATTTATATTGATGATCCTCATCTTCCTTGATGATAGATTAAGCATTTTCCCCACTACAGAGGTTACGCTAACGGACCTATAATTCCCCATCTTTTATCCACGTCTTTTTTAAAACAGTGGTGTCACATTTGCTGTTTTCAAATCTGCTAGAACTGCTCCAGAGTCCAGTGAATTTTGGAAAATTATCAGGAGCACATTTGCTATTTCTGCTGCCATCTCTTTAGTACTCTGAGATGCATTCCATTAGAGCCAGGAGACTTGTCTACCATTAGCCCCAAGGGCTTGCCCAACACTGCCTCTTTTGTGATAATGACTTTGGCAGCACCTTCCTCAATTAAGGGAAGTACAAAACACTCTCTTAGCTCCTTGGTATTGTCTCTGCATAAATTTTCTTTCTTGAATCATAATTGTTAGAAAGGATAGTGAAGAAGGCATTTGGTATGCTTTCCTTTATTAGTCTGAGCACTGAGTATAGGAGCTGGGTGTTCATGTTGCAACTGTACAAGACATTGGTTAGGACACTTTTGGAATATTATATACAATTCTGGTATCCTTCCTATTTGAAGGATGTTGTGAAGTTTGAAAAGGTTCAGAAAAGATTTACAAGAATGTTGCCAGGGTTGGAGAGTTTGAGCAAGAGGGAGAGTCTGAATAGGCTGGGGTTGTTTCCCTGGAGTGTTGGAGGCTGAGGGGTGACCTTTTAGAGGTTTATAAAATCATGAGGGGCATGGATAGGGTAAACAGGCAAGGTCTTTTCCCTGAGGTGGGGGAGTCCAGAACAAGAGGGCATAGGTTTCGGATGCGAGGGGGAAGATATAAAAGAGACCTAAGGGGCAACGTTTTCATGCAGAAGGTGGTACATATATGCAATGAGCTGCCAGAGGAAGTGATGGAGGCTGATATAATTACAACATTTAAAAGGCATCTGGATGAGTATATGAATAGGAAGGGTTTAGAGGGATATGTAGTCTGGAGTCCATGTGGGATCAGTTGGTTCCGTAGGCAGGCACTGATGAAGGAAATGTGGCTTTGGTAGTGAGTCTATTTCAGGACGTGGCTGAAGAGCTTCAGGGCAGAAGAGAAGACCCGGGGGGGGGTTGCAGTGAGGAAGAGACTCACTGAGTTCCTTGTAGAGAGAGGAGAACTTCAAGGTAGGCGTCCTTAGAAGAGGATTCGCAGTGAGGTTAAAATCAACGAGGCAAAAGTGAAGACGACACATGCTGGAGATTAGAATCGAGAGCGTGGTGCTGGAAAAGCATAACAGGTCTGGCAGCATCCGCGGAGCAGGAAAATCGTCGCTTCGGGCAGAAGATTAGGAATGAAGCCCTTCCTGACAAAGGTCTTTTGCCTGAAACGTCAAATGCTGCCTGACCTGCTATGCTTTTCTAGCACCATGCTCTCTATTCTAATCTCCAGCATCTGTAGTCTTCACTTTCGCCTTAGAGGAATATGGGCCAAGTGCTGGCAAATGGGACTGGATTAAGTTAGGAAAGCTGGTCGGCATGGATGAGTTGGACCGAAGGGTCTATTTCCGTGCTGTACCTCTCGATAACTCTATGACTCTCCTCTTGCTTCCCTTTATTCCTATACATATAAAATTCTTCTGGACTTGGTTTTGTATTAGCTGCCATTTCTTTTCATGTCTCTTTGCATTGATTTCCTTTCTCATGTACATCTGAACTTCGTATGTTTAATCTGATTTTCATGTGCATCAACCCAACATTTGTCACACTCAACCATTCTCCATTTCATTTTGCTCTGTTACTCTTTTCATCCAGGGAACTATGGCCAGATTGCTCTATCTGTACCCATCACAGTGGGAGGTGCTGGCATATTGGAAATGCCACTGGCTTGGTAATCCAGAGACCCAGACTAATATGCTGGAAACATGGTTTTGCACCCTACTAAAGTTGGTCTAATGATGACCATTGAACCATTATCAATTGTTGTAAATACCCATCAGATATTTAGGGAAGGAAATATATATCTTAGTACAGGCACTAAAGCATTAGGGATCAACAATAAGTGCTAGTCCAGCCAGCAAAGCCCACGTTTTGTAAAATAGTTTTTTGAAAAACTACCCAAACATGCCCTTTTGAAAAGCAGCTCTTTTTCAGATTTACCTGTCAATGTTTGTATCTGTCTTGGGTTTATTGGAATTATTGTCACCCTGCTGAAGTTAGATCTCTGCCACTGAACTGTTTTCACTCTAAATTGCTTATTCTAAATCCCTGACTCCAAAGGGCTTTTGTGCAGTGGTAATATCCCTGCCTCTGGGCCAGGAGGCCTTGATTAAGTCCTACCTACTCAAGAAATGTGTAATAACAACCCTGAACAGGTTGATGAGAAAAATACCTGATTTCTGAAACCCTAAATCTTCCTGACTGTCGCTAAATCCCCTTACCCCACCACATTTCCCAGAGTCAAATCGAGCAATTCTGTCGTCTTTCAGCTGAAAATGTTACTGATTAAAAGAATCTCCTGAGCATACTTCAGAATCTCTTCTTTCTTAGATTATCCAGTTAATATTAGTTTATGTAAATTTCTGTGGAGTCAGAGAGACGTACAGAATGGAAACAGACCCTTCGGTCTAACCCGTTCATGCCGACCAGATATCCCAACCCAATCTAGTCCCACCTGCCAGCACCCGGCCCATGTCCCTCCAAACCCTTCCTATTCATACACCCATCCAAATACCTCTTAAATGTTGTAATTGTACCAGCCTTCACCACTTCCTCTGGCAGCTCATTCTGCATTGTAACAACTATAGTTTAGTGTGTGTGTCTTCCTCAGTTTTGCTATATTCTTCTGCAATTTTTAAAAGAAGAATTGCTCTGCAGGGAGTAAAAAGTGTAGAAAGCTGAGGCAACAGCAGCCAGGCTTCCAGAGATGAAGGGGAAAGCATCTGATGCCCTTGGCAAATTCAACCGATTTAAACAACGGATTGAACGATTCTTCCCAGACCCACTGTAGCCATTTAGTTAAAAAAAACTTAGGTGCTTCACTGGATCTTTATACAACAGAACATGACACCAAATAATACAAGAAGACATTAGATTAAATGGCCAAAAACTTGATTGAGGAAGCGAATTATAAGGAGTTCCTTAAAGGAGGAAAATCAAATAAAGACTGAAGACATATAAGGAGATTATTCCAGAGCTTGGGACTTATTATAATGTACTTGTAATATTCCTTTCTTGCATCACTAAAAATGATGCCATTAAAACAGTAATGGTGTTAATGGTTCAGGCTTCTTAAACACAGCACTCTAATGGTTGTAATAATTTCTACTTGAATGGGCTGTGCCTGTTGAGAGCTGGCAGTATGTGAATTGAATAGCCAAGAGCTAATAATTACCCTATTTAGCAGCAACACACTGCATTGGAAATTGCACGGTATTCTCACCATATCCCTAGTCAATCTGCAAGGTACGAAAAATCACACTGAGGACATGAGCACTTTTAATCTAATTTATTTACTAATGAAGAATCTACTCTACCAGGAGAATACTACATGATGCACTAAAGCTATATGAAGGTTGCAGAAATTGTCCACATGATGTCTATTTATCCTTTTTCACGTTTCAAGTTTTGATGGAGCTGTCCAATAATACTTTTTGCCCACATATTCCTCCACCTTCTTGGATTAACCTTGTTCCTTGTTACATTGAATGTGGATTTGTAGTGTGTCCTGCAGTTTGAGGATCCTGATGGTCATGCTGTATCTGAACTGCCACCTGATGAACAAAGAACAATGAGTAAAGATCAATACAGCACAGGTGCAGGCTCTTCTGCCCCCCCAAGCCTGCACTGATACTTGACAACTTTCTAAGCTAAAAACCTTTTGCCTCTACATGGTCTTTATCTGATGCTCCTTAAATGTTGCTGTTGTATCTGCTTCTATCACTTCCTCTGGCAGTATATTCCAGTTACTTACCACCCTCTGTAAAAATAAGAACCTTACATCTTGCATCTCCTTTTAAATTTCCCGCTTTTACCTTAAACCTATGTGCCCTAGTAATTGTCATTTCTACCCTGAGGAGAAAGACTCTGACCATACATTCTATCTATGCGTCTAATTTTGTAAACTTATATATGTCTGCGTCTCAGCCTCTGACTTTCAAATGGAAAACAACAGGGTTGTCCAGTCCTCATAGCTAATACCCTCCAAACTAGGCACCATCATTTTCCTTATCTTCTTGAAAGCCTCCACATCCTTGTGGTAGTGTGGCAACCAGAATTTATGTAATATTTCAAAAGTATTCTCACTAAAATGCTATTTAGCTACAACGTGACTTGCCAATTATTATGCTCAGACCAAGGAAGCGTGCCCTACACCACCTTGACCACCTTATCCACTTGTATTGCCACTTTCAGGGAACTGTGGACCTGTATGCTAAGATGCCTGTGTATATTAATACTTCTAAGGATTCTGGAATTTATTGTATATTTCCCCACTGCATTAGATTTTCCAAAATGCTTCACCTTGCATTTGTCTGGATTAAGTTCCATCTGCCATTTCTCCAGCCAAGGCTCCAGTTTATGTATATCCTGCTGTATCCTCTGGTAATCCTCCTCACTACCTGCAACTCCACCAACTTTTGTGTCATCAGAAAATTTACTAATCAGACCATTTACATTCTCCTCTACATCATTTGTATGTAATACAACAGCAGGGATCCCAGTACTGATCCCTGCGGAACACCACTGATCTCCAGTCAGAAAAACACCCTTCCACCGCTACTGTCTGTCTTCTATGCCCAAGCAAGTTCTGCATCCATTTTACACCCAAATGACTTCACCCTCTTATTTTTTTTTTAAAAAAGTATTGACATGCCCTGGAATATAGCGTATCCTGCTGTAGACTCACCATCCACCATGTCCTCCTCCTTTGTGGGTAATTACACAAAGTATTCATTTAAGGACCTCACCCATATCCTTCACACACATTTTCTCTTTTTGTATTTGAGTGGACCTACCCTTTCCCTAACGACCCTGTTGCTTCTTATACATGTATAAAACATCATGGGATTTTCCATAATCCTGTTTGCCAAAGACATCTCCTGGTCCCTTTAGCACTCCCAACTCCTTGTTTTAGTTATTTCCTGCTTTCTTTATATTCCTTAAAGGCTCTGTCTTCGGTTTCCTTACATATGCCTCCTTTCTTTTTCTGACTAAACTCACAATTTCTCTTGTCAATCAAGGTTTCTGACTCATGCCATCCTTATCCTTCACTTTCACAGGAGCATGCTGGTCCTGAACTCTTTATAAGATTTCCACGTGACAGATGTTTTACCCTCAACAGATACCCCCAATCTATATTGCTGCTTAACATTGTTGGAGTAGTCTACCCCAATTTACTACTTTCATAGAACATAGAACAGTACAGAACAGGCCCTTAGGTGCTCGATTTTGTGCCGACCTTTTATCCTACTCTAAGATCAAACTAACCTACATGCCCTTCATTGTACTATCTTCCGTGTGCCTATCCAAGAGTTGCTTAAATGTCCCTAATGTATCTGACTACTACCACTGCTAGTGGTGTGTTCCACGCACCCACCACTCTGTGTAAAGATTCTACCTATGATATCTCCCCTAACCCTTCCTCCAAATCACCTTAAAATTATGCCCCCTCGTGATAGACATTTCTGCCATGGGAAAAAGTCTCTGGCTATCCACTCTCTATCAAGTCACCTCTCATCCTTCTTTGCTCCAATGAGAAAAGCCTTAGCTCCTTCAACCTTCCTTCATAAGGCATGCCCTCCAGTCCAGGCAGCAACCTGGTAAATCTCCTCTGCACCCTTGCTGAAGCTTCCACATCTATCATATAATGAGGCAACCAGAACTGAAAACAATATTCCAAGTGTGATCTAACCAGGACCTTTTGATGCTAAAATGTAACCTCATGGCTCTTAAACTCAATTCCCATAAAGACTGCTCCAATCTTTATCCACAAGTAATTTTTAATTTAAAACTTGTGGAATTATGGTCACTGTTCCCAAAATGCTTCCTCATTGTGACTTTGATCACCTGGTCGAACCCATTCACCCATGCCAGTTCTGAGGAAGGGTCACTTCAGCCAAAATATTAACTTTGATTTCTATCCATGGATGTTGCCAGACTTGTTGAGCTTTTCTAGCAATTTTTGTTTTTGTTTCTGATTTACAACATCTGCAGTTCTTGGGGTTTTTAACCCTGTTTTTTTCACATTTTTCCATAATCTGTCCACATAATTGTTCCTCTATCTCCTGCTGACTGTTGTGAGACCCGTGGTACGACCCTCTCAAAAGGATTGCACCCTTCCTTTTCCTGAGTTCTACCTGTATGGCCTTGATGGACAGCCCTCCACGGTGTCTTTCCTTGGTATTGCGATATTTTACATAATCAGTTATGTAATTCACCCATCTCTTTTGCATCCCCCTTCATCTTGCCTGAACCATCTAAATCCTGGAACATTAAGCTGCCAGTCTTGTCACTGTCTTGCCACCAAGTATGTATAATGGTTAGAACATCATAATTATGTGCATTAATCCAAGCTTGTAAGTTCACCTGCTTTACCTGTCATAATCCTCACAATAAAACAAACATACATTAGACTGCTAGTTCAGTAACCTCTCCCCGTCTATCCTTTGCCTTATTGGCTTTGGTTTCTAACTCCTTGGTCATGTCACTTGCTGGCCGACTACATAAGAAGTACATTTAGTAAGTTTGCAGATGACTCCAAAATTTGGAGGTGTAGTGGACAGCAAAGAGGGTTAACTCGGATTACAACAAGACCTTGACCAGATGGGCCAATGGGCTGAGAAGTGGCAGATGGAGTTTAATTCAGATAAATGTGAGGTGTTGCATTTTGGGAAAGCAAATCTTAGCAGGATTTGTACACTTAATGGTAAGGTCCTAGGGAGTGTTGCTGAACAAAGAGACCTTGGAGTGCAGGTTCATAGCTCCTTGAAAGTAGAGTCGCAGGTAGATAGGATAGTGAAGAAGTCGTTTGGTATGCTTTCCTTTATTGGTCGGAGTATTGAGTACAAGAGTTGGGGGTCACGTTGCGGCTATACAGGACATTGGTTAGGCCACTGTTGGAATATTGCATGCAGTTCTAGTCTCCTTCCTATCGGAAAGATGTTGTGAAACTTGAAAGGGTTCTGAAAAGATTTACAAGGATGTTGCCAGGGTTAGAGGATTTGAGCTAGTGGGAGAGACTGAACAGGCTGGGGCTGTTTTCCCTGGAGCGTCAGAGGCTGAGGGATGACCTTATAAAGGTTTACAAAATTATGAGGGGCATTGATAGGGTAAATAGGCAAAGTATTTTCCCTGAGGTTGGGGAGTCCAGAACTAGAGGGCATAGGTGTAGGGTGAGAGGGGAAAGATATAAAAGAGACCTAAGGGGCAACTTTTTCACAGAGGGTGGTACAGGTATGGAATGAGCTGCCAGAGGAAGTGGTGGAGGCTGGTACAATTGCAACATTTAAGAGGCATTTGGATGGGTATATGAATAGGAAGGGTTTGGAGGGATATGGGCCGGGTGTTGGCAGCTGGGACTAGATTGGGTTGGGATACCTGGTCGGCATGGATGGGTTGGACCGAAGGGTCTGTTTCCGTGCTGTACATCTCTATGACTCTATCGTTCTAACCCCCCGCCACATTAGTTCAAACACTCCTGAGTGACACTAGCAAGGGCTCTCAAATTTGCTATGTTTTAATTTGTTTGAGGTTGTGGATGTCAATCAATGCTCTGGTGAACCCCACCCCCAAGAAATGCCCATAAGTACCTGCTGTGGCTTTAATTCCCAGCAACCTCTGCTTTCTCATCGAATTCACACCTTGGCATGTCTCCAAACCATTTGTTTTAAATCCTCAAAGCAAATAGCATTCCTCTTCAAACTGGATTGCTATGAAGTTTTAAAGGGGTATATTGTGAGGTGTAGATATGTCCTGTGTGAAAATTCTAGTGTACCTCAAATTGTTTGAGTTAGAAAAACAATGTGGTAAGTCTTAAGTGCTGGCAGTAGAAAACATGAGCAATGGGATTTTGAACTCTGTAAATGCCAATAAAAGGTTCAGTAAAATTGTGATAAGTCAAACTCAAATAACCCGAAATTCCAGATATGTTGAACTTGTCTGCCAGCAGGATATGGAATCCAATAGAATAATGCCTGTGATGAGCCAAAGTTCTGGACTGGTAACTCTGGTTGAACTTATGTGATGGACCAACTGATTAGATTAGAAGATGGGCCCTGCTAGAATATAAATCATTGTGTGTTCCACAAAAGAACTGACAGATGAGGCAATATGCTCTTCAACGGAAGAGAAAAATGATCCTGAAAGGAGCGCACCCACTCACCAGCCTGTTTCCCCAGCTGAAGCTGCTTGGAGATGCTCTGGGATTTCACACTGTAGCACGCAAACACATTTGACTGCATTAATGACGTGGCAGATTGTTTCATGCTTGTCAAAAGAAGAGTGTTCTAAGCTGAAAAAGTTCACTTAAGGTTTTTTTCAGACCTTTTCCCAATGTCAGGCCATTGCGAGGTGGTGTATTTCTAGGGAATTCAGGTGACATACCAGCCTCGTTAGTTAGCTCCAAGCTTTGTTGAATAAGACTTCAATGGAATTATTTCCTTTGGTTTGACTCTTAATGATTTACCTGCAGGCTTTAAAGAGCCAATGGAATTTCAGACTCCATCATGAGTCACAATAAAAGCAAAGAAATGTGCATTATCTGTAATGTGTTTGTAGGCTATATTGGGCACCCTGTTATATACAGGTTATGATAGTTTTAGCGAAAGTGACCAGCAAGCATGATAACAGATTTGAAAAGATTAAAGTACAGTGGGTACTCATGGGCATTGAGAAGAATGAAAGGCGACTTTATTGAAACATGGTGTTCCTAGAGTGCTTGACAAGGTAGATGCGGAAAGGTTGTTTCCCTTTGTGGGAGAGTCAAGGACTTGAGTGCATAATTTTAGAATAAGAGGTCACTCACTTGAGGTAGACATGAGAGATTTCTTCAGAGGTGGTGAATTTGTGGAATTTGCAGAGGGCTATCAAACCTGGGTCGTTAAGTGTATTCAGGGCTGAGACAGATATTTAATCAGTAAGGGAATCAAGGGTTATGGGGTAGGGCAGAAAAGTGAAGTTGACGATTATACAAGACCAGAGGACACAAGTTTTTAAGATGAAGAGTAAATGGTTTAGTGGAGATCTGAGGAGTATGTTTCACCCAGAGGGTGATATAAATGTTAGAATGCGCTGCTTGACAGGGTATTGGAGGCAGATATTCTCGCAAGAAACATTGAGTGCTGAAAATGCCAGGCTGTGGACCAAGTACAGGTAAATGGGATTAGTGTAGTTTAGTATTTTTTTGATTGACATAGACGTGGTGGGCCGAAGGGCCTGTTTCTGTGCTGTATGACTGAGTCTTCTCTGGTCAGCCATAATTTCAATGAATAGTAGAGCTGAATGGCCCACTTCTGTTACCACACCTTGCAGAAATGCAGGTTCTTTGAGGACAACACCATGAAAATTGTAGAGAATATATGCAACATCTTATTTGGATTTAAAAGGTTACTGGAGGAAAGACTAATGGAGTTGGACAGTTTCACAGCTTTGAGATCATCATGAAGAATTTGGAGCAATAAATTAGTCTTCAGTAGTGATGCTGCAAGAGGGGTCAGGGTAGGATAAATGGAATATGCAGAATGATGTATTTGGAACTTAATACTGTTCAAGGAGAGAAAGCTGTGAGTACAGAGAGGGTCCCATCCTGATAAGTTAATTAAACAGGACTGTGTAGACTTTCTGACTTTTGTGCAATCCATGAATGTTATAACATCACAATTGCACCTGAATTGTTTTTAATGCAGCAAATAAGTTGCCCCTATAAAATATTGATCTTGTGCTATTTGATCTTCTCTACCATGAACAAAAGCATAGTTTTGTACAGCATCTTTCATGGCTTCTGGTCTTCCCAAAACACTTTACAGTCATGAAATACTTTTGAAGTCTATTAAAATGTAGAATATGCAGCAACCAGTTTACATACAGCAAGATTGGTGATGACCATATATTTTTTTTATGTTGATTAAGAAACGTTATGAAAATTAGTACGATGGTAAATAGTGAGGAGGATAGCCTTAGATTACAGGAGGATATAGACAGGCTGGCCAGTTGGGCTAATCAGCGGCAAATGGAATTCAATCCAGATAAATGTGACGTGATGCACTTGGGCAGGTCCAAAATCTCTCAACACTAGGTTATAGTCCAACAGGTTTATTTGGAAGCACTAGCTTTTGGAGCGCTGCTCCTTCTACAGGTAGCTGTCCAGCAGCCAGTGTTAACAAATAACCTGTTGGGCTATAACCTCGTGTTGTGTGATTTTTTAACTTTGTCCACCCCAGTCCAACACCAGCTCCTCCACATCAAATCAAACAAAGTAAAGGACACCATCTTCCTTGGCAACACATTCCAGATACCTGTCATCCCCTGCGTAAAAACTTATCTCATCTCATACATCTTATTTAAACTTTCCCCCTCTCACCTTTAAACCTATCCCACTTGTATTTGGCATTTCTACCCTGGGAAATTGGTAGAAATGGATACGAAAGCAACGTGTAAGAGGCATTTCAACAGACACATGAACAGATTGGCAATAGAGTGATACAGACCATGTACAGGCAGATGGGATTACTTTAGAATGGCATCATGGTTGGCACAGATATGGTGGGTCATAGAGACTGTTACTGTGCTGTACTGTTCTATGTATATTGCATAAACAGTGTAGATGGGAAGAAACTTTACCCCTGGATAGAGGGATCAATGACAGGTAAGGTGCAGGAGATTGAGGGTATGGAGGAATAAACTTTCACTCAGGGTGATGAGAATCTGTGACTCACTGCCTATAGCAGTGACAAAGGCAGACCATAACATTTAAAATGTATTTAGATGTAGACTTGCGATGTCAAGGCATACAAGGCTGTGGGCCAAATGCTGGAAAATAGGATTCGAATAGGAGTTGCTTGTTTTCGACCAGTGCAGACTCGATAAGCTGAAGGCCTTTTTTCTGTGCTGTCAATTTATGAATCTGATTCCAAAAATTTTAAACTCTTAAATTTTAAAATTCTTGTTTCTCCATAGTCAGCTATATACGCATGTCTACATTTAGTGCATGTAATTTTATCTCAGGAGAAAATGGGATTCATTGTTGTTGCTTTATCTGAATGAGCTAAGCACCAGGCTAAAACTATATAACCAACTAACCAAACTTTTAATGGGCTGAAAGGCCTTTTTTCTGTGCTGTAGGCATCTGTGACCCTATGACAAAAGAACTTTGGCTGAATAATTTCTCTCCCTCGCTTCGAAGTAGTGCCACAAAATCTTTTGTTTTCATCTGATATGAAATAAAGCCTTTTCCACAGTTCAAGATGATCATGGCAGATTATGTTTCTAACCCTACATTTCAGTATACCCCATAACTGGATTCTCCTGCCTATCAACAATCTTGACATGACCCTTCTGACATAAAGATTTCCAAAGTCGCACAGCTATCTGAAGAAACTTTGTGCAGAAAAGGTGACCCCTAATTTTAAAACCGTGCCTCTTAATTTTGGACTGTCCCACAAGATCCTGATGAACCTTTGAATTATTTTCTATTGTTTTTATATTCTGACCAGTCATCTGACCTACCATTCATCTTGGTATAGTTTGCCGTGTATTTCCTGAACTACTTCAGTCAACCACAAATATTCATCTTCCCTGTAGAACTTTTCTTTATAATAAGAATATACTTATTCTTAGTAACAGACACATGCGCTTAAATGTCTGCCTCTGTGTCTCCACTGATCTATTTCCTTATCTAATACGTCAGATCGCTCCAGCTAGCTCAGCTTGGTTGTCCACATAATTGCACTTATTTAGATTTAGTATTAGTATTAAACCCAACCCTCTGCCTTTGAAACATAGCAACATAGAATATAGGAGCATGAATAGACCATTCAATCCTTTTGAGACAGTTCAGCCATTCAACATGATCATGGCTGATCATCTAACTCAGTCCCTTATTCATGCTTTCTCTTCATATCCTTTGATCCCTTTAGACCTAAGAACTATATCTCTATCTTTCTTGAGAGCCTTCAATGATTTGGCCTCGACAGTTTCCTGTTGCAGAAAATTCCACAGACTTGCCACTCTCTGGTTGAAGAAATTCCTCCTTACCTGAAACTGAGTGTAAAATTGAATCATACTATCATTCACTCTACCAGCAAGTGCCTTTTTTCTGAAGTGATTAATCTTGTCACATGACAACATTAAGTCTGATATAACCTGCCCTCTGGTTAGTTTCAAAACCTCCTGTTCTAAGGAATCATCTCTAAGCATTCTATGAACTGCTCATCCAACCCATGATTAAACTCCAGTCTACTACTATGGGAAGGCAATGGCATTGTAGTATTATTGCTAGACTATTAATCCAGAAACTGAGCTAGTGTTCTGGGGACCTGGATTCAAATCCTGCCATGGCAGGTGGTAGAATTTGTACTCAATAAAGAATCTGGAATTAGGAGTCTAATGATGACCATGAAGCCATTGTCAATTGTCAAAAAACAAATAAATAATAAACAATAAATGCCAGAGGTGCCCATATCCTGTGAGTGAAAAAACTGATTAAATCAAATTTGATTTTGTCCAGCTTTATATAGATTAAAGTTACAGGTGGATATTATCTTCTCTTTATCATAAGCATCCAGTATTTCTTGTATGCTTTGCTCTACATTATGGTTAAAGGCCTGTAGCCTGCTCCCACTAGAGACTTCATTGCCCTACTATTCCTCATCCCCACCCAAACTGATTCCATATGGTAATCTCCTGAACCAAATCCATTTTTAACTATTGCATAACTGCCATTATTGTCTACCTTTATCAACTTTCTGTTTTTTGAATATCACATATCTTTCTCTTGAGTAAAGACAGCATTAGACTTGTGATGCCCTGACTCGTATCGTGCTTTAGGGTTATTTCTCTGACCAGGTTTTCTGTGTGCATCCCAATGAATGGGATGAAAAGCAGACAACTGGCAGCAAAAAATTCCTATTTTTTCATGTTGCTTCAACCACTTAAACTTTCTTACATTTGCAACCCTAGGACTTGAATAGTAATGGAAGAGTAGCAGTGATTCAATCCCCTTTCTTCAGTTTGCATTTTACTTATCAGTAAGAATACACCAATTTATTAAATTGCAGCGATGACATCCCTAATATTTGAAGGTTTTTATTGAAATTGTACAGGACTGGTGGAGCAGATGGGAGGGGGATGGGTGACTTTTTCAGTTTGTTTTTTTTATACATACAAAAAAGAGAAATAGAGATTAGAACTCCTATTTGTATAGAACCCCTTTAACAGAATGCAAGATTATTGCAAGATAAGTAACAAACAAAAATTGATGTCAAGTTAAAGGAAGAGATATTAGTACATGTGACCAAAAGCTAGATTGAAGTGCAAGGTTGGTGCAGGTGGGACTTGAACCTGGACCTCGTGGTGCAGAGATAGAGACACAACCACTTTGGCCTGAAGACCAGTCCTTCAGAAAATTGTTCAGAGTACTAACTGTCTTCAATTGCTTCATCATTCCCTTTTCTTTCATCATAAGATTGGAAGTGGATGTTCACTGATGATTGAAGAGTATTCAGTGCCATTCACAGCTACTCCAAAGGTCTGCTCACATGCAGGAAAACCTGGACTGCAGACATCCTTAATCTGTTTAGTAGCAAGTGACATGAATGTCTCACAAATGCAAGGCAATGAACATTTCAAATTACAGAATCTAGCCATCTGCCCTTGATGTCCATAGAGGCGCACAGCACGAAAACAGATCCTAGGTCCAAGCAGTCCACACTGAACATGTTCCCAAACTACACTAGTCCCACCTGTCTGCACTTGGCCTATATCCCTCAAGTTTCCTTGTTCGTGAACTGATCCAAATGTCTTTTAAAACTTGTTACTGTACCTGCATCCACCACTTACTCTGGTAGTTCATTCCATCCATGGAACATTTTGTGTATTTAAACAAAGAGTTGCCTCTCATGTCCTTTTTTAAATTTTCCTTCTCTCACCTTTAAAAATATGCCCTCTTGTTCTGAACACCCCCCCCCCCCCCCCCCCCCCCCAATCCCCCACCCTGTGGAAAAGACCTTTATCATTCACATTATCAATACCCTTCAGTTGTATTGCCACTGCTGAATTTACTGTCAGCATCCTTGGGGTTACCATTGATCATAAATTAAACTGTACCAGCCATTATAATTACTATGGTTACAAAAACACATGAGAGGCTAGGAATTCTGCAAGAAACTCAATGATTTGCCAAACTGTTCACCATTTACAGACAAACTCTGACTGTAATCGAACATTGTTGACTTGGTTGATGTGTATGATATCCAAACTCAACGCTATCAGGCAGCTTGTCTGATCAGCATCCTGCCAACTCGTTTAATTAGTTAGTTCCTTCACCATTGGCACAGTGGTAGCAGTGTGCACCATCTACAGATGCACTGCAGCAACTCTTTTTACAACTATTACAAACCTGTAACCTCTACCAACTGGGAGGACAAGAGCACCAAGATTTATGGGAATACCAACAATTACAAATTCCCCTGCAAGTCACAAATCTGGACTTGGGAATGAAGTTCATTGTTGCTTAGTCAAAGTCCTGGAGAGCGCTCCTAACAATATGGTGGACTTTAAAAAACTCTTTTATTGCCCTCACTTAATTCCTTGTGAGAAGTGGTTGCCTTGAAGCTCTGCAGACTCACAATATTGTGGCACTAATGTTTACCATCTATGTGTCATTGATGGAAAGAGTATACATTGAAAGTGATAAGTTGACAACCTGTAATAGCTGATCATTCCTCATGTTTATTTTAGTGTCTTTTGTCCATAATCCTTGATTACTCTACTGATAAAGAATCTATCTATTTTGGCCTTAAATACTGATGGGTAGAAAGTTGATCAAGGAGACGACTTGGCTTTGATGGTGTTGAATTTCTTGAGTGTTCTTGGAACAGTTCAAGAAGGTGGTTCACCACACCTTTCATAAGAGCATTTAAGTTGAGCAGTAACTAACAGTGATGTTCACATCCTTTGAATAAATCAAGTGTTGTGAGCAGCAAAATCGTCAATTCTTTTGTACTGATACAACATTGAATGGGAAATTCAGTTTCCTTGTTTGTCTGCCTGTCTTATCTCTCTGTTGCTTAACATTATATGACAGCTGTGGATGTGGATTTTGATTTGGCCATTTTAATTCACTGACTCGAAACTTTTGAATAAAAAGGACTTAAATTTAGATTTCTGTTATATCTTTTGTAGCTTCAGGCCTTTGAGAGTATAGTCATGGTTGTACTGTGGTTAAAATCAGTCCTTCTTAAGTATTGTTTTCTTTGTAAATGATTACAAAATATTCAGTTCCATTACTCTATTTGGGAACCCATCTGTTTGATCTTTATTGAGGAAATAGGTCCTGATATCAATCCTAAATGTTGCTGTAATGTAATCAGAAAACACCGGAAATATGCAGATTAGGCAGCGTCTAATGATTTTTCTCTCCGATTCTGAGAATTTTCAACGTTTCCAGTTCTTATTTCAGATTTCCAAATCTGTAATTTTCTGCCTTAGTTTTCCTTTCCCTAGTTTTAACTGGTGAAACCTTGTCCTATTCCTATATTTTAAGTTAATATTCCAAGTTTAGTTTCTCTACTTGTATCAAATATCTTAAAGCCATCAAGTACATCCTTGTTATTTCCTATGTATTTAACATAAAACCTTTGAAGACAGAAGCAGGAGTAAGCCATTCAACCCCTCAAGCCTGCTGTGCCAGTCAATATGATCATGGCTGATAATTGAGCTCAATACCCTTATGCCACCTCCCAAAGGTGTCACTTTGCTCCTTTTTAGATACTGCGAGCTGATCTCTCATGCTGCAGTATCCAAAGATAATACTGTGGTGACTGTTGGAGGCTTAACTTGGGCGTCAAAGCAGTTGGCTATTCTCCTAGAAGGATGAATTGAACAGTTCAGGGAATGTTCAGTTACTTTGGTTACAGTTTTTAATTTGTAAAAATTCCAGCCACTGCAATTATTAAAAGACTGAAAAAAATCTTTTGTGTTTGGAGACTTTTCAGTTCAGAGGATAGATTGAGGAGAAATAGTTAAGCTGAAACCAAAGATTTGATATTATGGGGTAATCTCTCACTTTTGAGTGGTGTTGGGGAATGGATGAGACTTTCTTTTGCTGTATGTTTAAGATCTTTCAAACTGTGTTCTCTATTTAGATTACTTGGTTTGTTTTATTTTTGTGTAATAAATTTCTGTTTTGTTGCTAAAGAATATTTCCAGCTTTGAGTACCTATGTTTCAGTGAATGATCCACCACATCAAATAAGAGAATATGATCCATCAAGCCAGGTTTCATTCTGGGATCTTCACTAGCCCTGGGATTATAATGCTACCTCAAATCAGCAACCCAGATCTTTGACAAACGGTCAGTTAGACTCGAAATGTCAGCTCTTTTCTCTCCTTACAGATGCTGCCAGACTGGCTGAGATTTTCCAGCATTTTCTCTTTTGGAACCCAGATCTTCTAGTGTCTGAGTAGTTGGTAGTGGATGCATATTAGACTACTTGGAAGTCCTAGCACTCTGACTTTGTGGGTATTGTATTGTCGTGGAGGTAAATGGACTACTGCCTGCCATCTGAAAGTCAATGAAAATATAGCCAACTCATTAATTAAAGTCAGAGACATAGAGAGGATCTGACTAACCTAGCTGCTCCCCTACTCCCCCACCACCACCACCACCATCACAGCCAATTACTCTTAAGTATTCCCCCAAGACCCGACCCTACCCTCTCACCACTTAGCTGCCATCTCCCCCCTTTACCACCCTATTCACCGACCTACTTACCTTGTGTACTTAACTGGTCTCAGAAGCTCACAACATGACTTTGCAACTTTTAAATGCTTTACTTACTGGAATATGGAATCATTGAATCACTAAAGTGTGGAAGCAGGCCATTGGGCCCATCAAGTCTACTACTGGATTAGTGGTGCTGGAAGAGCACAGCAGTTCAGGCAGCATCCAACGAGCAGTGAAATCGACGTTTCGGGCAAAAGCCCTGATGAAGGGCTTTTGCCCGAAACGTCGATTTCACTGCTCGTTGGATGCTGCCTGAACTGCTGTGCTCTTCCAGCACCACTAATCCAGTATTTGGTTTTCAGCATCTGCAGTCATTGTTTTTACCATCAAGTCTACAACAACCCTTTGAAGAGCATCCCATCCAGACCCACCTCCCTATCTAATCCTGTAACCCTGAATTTCCCATGGCTAATCCACCTGGACTGAACATCCATGATCCAGACACTATGGGCAATCAACTTGGCCAATCCACCCAATCGGTGCATCTTTGGATTGTGGGAGAAAACTGGAGCATCCAGAGAAAATCCATGCAAACAGAAGAAGAATGTGCAAACTCCATACAGATAGTTGACCGAGGATGGAATCTAACCTAGGTCCCTGGCATTGTGAGTCAGCAGTGCAAACCACTGTGCCACCATGCTGCCCTTTTGGTAGCTATGGTATGTGCAAGATGGTAGCTATTGTGGAAAAAAGGCAACTTGTTTTGACCTGCAACTTTGAATCTGTGCTGAGTGCATTCCTAGCTGATTTCCTGTAAATGAGGTCTCTTGCACAGTGTAGATTCAGGAATTTGACTAGAATGATCACTGACAGGTAAGTGGGCATTCTTTGATAGGTTGGATTTGATCTATTGGTAATCAGAAGATCTAGACTAATATAAAACAAAAAAAACTGGAATATGCTAGTAATATTCAGGTCAGGCAGTGACTATGAAGATGGTGAATTATGATTTAGGTTCATAATCTTCCCTCAGAAATGCAAAATAATCTCTTCTGAAAAATCAATTAATTGACTTTAAACTGACTTTAGACGTTTCAAGCAAGTCTTTCCGTTATCTAGGACAACTAAGGATGATTAATAAATGCTGGCTTTGCTAGTGACAGACACATTGTGAAAATGATTGTTTATAAAAGCTGCCTTGTCTGGTGGCTCAGGTGCATCTTCAAGGTCCATTGCACTATTAAATCGGATGAGTTGTTTGACACTGTTCCCTATGCTGCACAGCCAAAACTAAATCAACTCAATAATTCATCTTTGAGAGACCTTGTGAGTAAACCTCTATATTTGCTCAAACTTGGTACTCACTGTATTTCAAAAAATAATTCATCGTGTGAATTGTTTTGATGTATTTAACATATTATGGGTATTTTTGAGATATGGAGAGTTGCATGGTCCACTAAGCATTTATTACTGGTGGTCATAAGGTCAGAAGACAATATCAATGTTTGGGCTGACAAGTGGCAAGTAACATTCATGCCACACAAATGCCAAGTAATGACCATCTCCAGTAAGACACAATCTAACCACTTAGCATGCAATGGTGTTATTGTCACTGAATCCCCATTAATCAACATCTTTGGGGTTACCATTGATCAGAAAGTCAATTGGACTTGTCATACAAGTACAGTGGCTACAAGAACAGGACAGAGGTTTGGGATACTTTAGCGACTAAGTCCCCTCCTGCCTTTATTTGAGAGGCTGTAACAAGAAACCTGGGAATCCAAAATCGGTGAGTCTGACATCAGTGGTAGATAAGTTGTTGGAGGGAATTCTGTGAGATAGGATTACATATGTTTGGAGAGGCACAGATTGATTAGGAATAATCAGATGGATTTGTGCGTGGGATATCATGTCTGTCAAACTTGGTTGAGTTTTTTAAGGATATGATCAAAAACAGTGGTAGTCATTGTCAACATGGACTTTTGTGAGGCCTTTGACAAGGTTCTACATGAAAGACTTAATTAGTAAAGTTCAATCACATGGGATTCTGAGAGTGTTTGCCAGTTGGATAAAAAATTGGCATGATAATAGGAGATCAGAAGGTGTTGTAGAGAGTTGTTTTTCAGACTGGAGGCTTGTGACCAGTTGTGTTTAGCAGGAATTTGTGCTATTTGTTTGTCATTTATACAAATGATTTAGATGAGAATTTAGGAAGCATGGTTAGTAAGTTTGTGGATGACACCAAAATTGGTAGTATAATGGACAGTGAAGAAATTTACCAAAAACTACAAAGGGATCGTGATCTTTTGGGCTAAGGGGCTGAGGAATGCAGGTGGAATTTAGTTTGGATAAATGTGAAGTATTGTGTTTTGGTAAGTCAAACAAGGGCAAGACTTGTATAATTAATGGGATGGCACTGGGTAGTGTTGTCAAACAGAGAAACCTAGAGTTTCAGGTACATAGTTCTTTGAAAGTTGTGTCACAGATAGACAGGGTGGTTAAGAAGACATTTAGCATGCTTGCCTTCATTGCTCAGACCATTGATTGGGATGTCATATTGAGGTCGTACAGATGTTAGTGAGACTACTTTTGGAGTACTGTGTACCGTTTTGATTGCTGTACTGTAAGAAGTATGATACTCAGTTCGAGAGAACACAGATGTGATTTACAAGGTTGTTGCTGGGACTGTAAGTTGAGTTATTAAGAGAGCCTAGATAGGCTAGGATCTTTCTCACTAGAGCATGGGAGTTTGATAGGTGACCTTATACAAGTTTATAAAATCATGAGGGTCATGGGTAAGATGAATAGCAAAGGTATTATCCCTAGGGTGGGGAGTTCAAAACTGGAGGGATTGTTAGTGTAGTAACATAACCACCGTGTTCCACAAGGAACTGAACGTGTCGTACTCTCTTTGAAGAGAGACAGGTGGTTATAGTTTGAAGGGGATCACTCCATACCCAGCAGGGCTAACCAAGAATCTCTCCCATTCTGATTGCCTACCATGGGTGTGTTAGAAAAATATGTTGGCTGCTTATCAACCTCTTTGGCCCATATTGACTCTCTTTGAGTAAAGACTTGAACCCCGAGCTTTTGCTCAGAGGCACTGGTGCTAGCCATCGAACAACTGGCTGTCCCATAGATACCAATGTACATAGTCAACAGCTCTCTCTCCGATTTCGCAAACAAAGCAAATCCTCATTTTTTTTGTGACTAATTTCTTCTTTAATTCTTACATGTCCATTCAGCCTTGTTTCCTTAATAACCTGTATAACAAGTACTGCTGACAGTTTAACACTGAGTTGTAGGAATCAAAAACAAGAAAGCACCATCATAAAACTTTTTAATTCATGTCTGTGAAAGCCTGGAACTCTGTTTTCTCAAAAAGCTGTGGTGTTAGCAGTAACTTAAGTGGATGTTGGTACTTAAGGATAAAAGCTTATCAAACAAAGGTGGGTATTTTCGTAGTTATGGAAAGGGTCAGGTTCAAGGACTAAATGACTCTGGTTATGGGTACACTGGAGATTGGGTGACCTATGCCAAAGAAGGCTGAGAAAATAGTCTGATCTGTGAATTACAATTATTCAATCTGACCTAATCCGACAAAATAAAGATCATCTTCAATACTCTTGAGTTCTGACCCATCAGAGTTAGCAATGTTGCAATTAGCCTCTACTCCCTGAGTTCATGATGAGAAGGCTTTGGCTTGAGTTACCACCCCGATACCATTCCGGCAGTTCTTTCAACATATTCACTTTGTCTGAAGATGAAAATGGGCTTCGATGTGATGCCCAAATGGTTAAACAGTCAGGTGAACCTCTGAATGCAGGACTGCACATGAATAATGGCCACAAGTAAGGCATGCAGGTCCTTGGCCGCCTCCATCGCCAGACCATGGCAACACGACTCCTGGAGGAAGAGCGACTCATCTTCCGCCTAGGAACCCTCCAGCCACAGGGGATGAATGCGGATTTCTCCAGCTTCCTTATTTCCCCTCCCCCCACCTTTTCTCAGTCCCAGCCCTCAGACTCAGCACCGCCTTCTTGACCTGCAATCTTCTTCCTGACCTCTCCGCCCCCACCCCCTCTCCGGCCTATCACCCTCACCTTGACCTCCTTCCACCTATCGTATTCCCAATGCCCCTCCCCCAAGTCCCTCCTCCCTACCTTTTATCTTGGCCTGCTTGGCACACCCTCCTCATTCCTGAAGAAGGGCTTATGCCCGAAACGTCGATTCTCCTTCTCCTTTGATGCTGCCTGACCTGCTGCGCTTTTCCAGCAATACATTTTTAAGCACAAGTAAGGCAATGCAAGATGACTTGTAGCCTTTGTAACAGCCACTTCCAGGAATAGAAGCAGAGAAAAATTGTTGGGGGTGGTGATGGAGAGCAAAAAATTATTGTCTTGCCGCATTCTACCACCCTGCAAGGTTGCAAATTTTCCCTTTTTAAAAGAAACAGTTAGTCTTAATTCCCTGAGTACAACCAGATTTAAACTTACATGAGTGCCTTGGTGGCCAGACGTGTCTTGTGGTTATGGGCCTGGTTCCAAGTGTTTAAGTGCTAACATGATATCAGCAGGGTGAATAATGTTGCTTTATAGTAGCTGGTGTGTAGCGTGAGCTTTATTCTCACACAGAAATCATTGCTGTGTATTTGAGGCAGATGGTCTTGCTTAAGGTACATATGGCATTTCTGTTATGTGTGGATTCTTTCTTTTACAAATGGATCTACTATTTTATTAAACGGAAAAGGAAGGCTTGTATTTGCTTGTATTGGTCTTTAACAATCAATGAAGTAGCTTTGAAATTATGTGATTGCAGTATCGTCGGAACTGTTGGCAGCTACTCTGCGCAAAACGTAGTGAATTTTAAGTGATAAGGCTTAAATAATGATCAGGCCATCAGAAAGAGCTCCCTTGCTGTTCAAAATTATGCTATGGATTATTTTAAATTCTCCTGGGAAGCCATTCGTGGCACTTCAGAATGTGTTGCTTCAAAAGGTATACATTCACCATTTGAACCAAAATAATCTGAATACTTTAAAAGCTTTATTTGATGATGGGTGCTCTCCACTTATTCCATGGATAAACAGCAGAAGGTGCAGTAATTTCAAATTGGGAAGGCCTATGATTGAGTTTGTACCCTGATTTCATTAGATGATGTTTATGGCTTTATCCCTTTGCAAATTAACTGATCTTTCTTTCAATAAAAAAATCAATTCGACTGGGTTCCTACTTGTAGATTATTAGTATGAGGTATTAGTATTAGTATTATTAGTATGAGGCCAGGGATGTACCTCTGCAACATGACTGCCTATTGCTGCTTTTCTGTCTTGACTTGTATGCAGAGGAAAATGGCCACTTCAGTCAAGGTGTGGAGAGGCTGGTGTCTGTGAAATTATGTTGCATCAAGATGCTTAAAAGGTTGAATGCAAAGATATTCTCTTTTTAGTATCAGACTAGAAGTGTGAAATTTTCTACAATTATGGCACGAACTGTGACTCTTTCAAATGCATCCAAGTCAATGGCATAGTAAAAACCACAAGAACTGCAGATACTGGAAATCAGAAACAAAACAGAAATTTCTGGAAAGGCTCAGCAGGTCTGGTAGCATCTGTGAAGAGAAATCAGTGAACATTTCGGGTCCAATGACTATTCTTCAGAACTGGTTTCTGAAGTCCTGAAATGCTTAAGACTAAGCAAGCTTCATTGCTTGGACCATTGAGTATAAGTTGGGAGTTCTCATTGTACAGGGTGTTCGTGAGGCCATTTTTGGAGCATTGTGTACAGTTCTAGTCACTCTGCTATGGGAAGGATATTATTAAATTAGAGAGGGTTCAGAAAAGATTTAAAAGGATGTTGCTGGGACTGGAGGGTTTGAGTTATAAGGAGAGGCTGAGACTAATTTCACTGGAGCATATGAGGTTGAGGGGTGACCTTACAAAGATTTTTACAATCATGAAGGGCGTTGATACGGTGAATAGCAAAAGTCATTTCCTTCTGATAGGGGAGTTCAGAACTAGAGAGCATAATTTTAAGGTGAGTGGAGAAGGTTTTAAAAGGGACCTGAGGGGTAACATTTTCACAGAGGGTGGTTTGTATGTGGAATGAACTACCAGAGGAAGTGGTAGAAATGCGTATAGTTGCAACATGTAAAAGACATTTACACAGGTACGTGAATAGGAAAGCTTTCGAGGGATATGGACCAAATGCAGGCAAGTGGGACTGCTTTAGTTTGGAAAACTTGGTTGAGTTGGACCAAAAGGTCTGTTTCAGTGCTCCAGACTTCAGTCCAGAGCTAATGTCACTATTGCCTGAGATCTGACCTCAGTTTTTTCCACTCCCTTCACTGCTTTTTCTCCCTTTAAATGCAGTGACTCTCATTGTATAATTTGGGCATTCTGACAAAGTGATTAATCTTAATCATACAAAATTCTCTGGAGCTTTTGTTTTCTTGCTTGCATCTACACCTTTCCCCATCATTCTGTGTTTTTAGCTTTTTCTTTAAGTTCAGCATTGCAAAAGATTTTCCAATGCCCTGTTGCTTCTCCATGCATGACACTTTTAGGATCCAGCCTATAGGAGGCGCAGCTTGTAGGACTAATTGCAGATTTAGTCTGTGCAAGTGGAAAAACACAGATTGACACTGCCATTCTGAAAAAAAGAGTTGAGATCAGGCAGCTTGGCCATTTTATTTGAATAATTCATCAAACAATCCAGGTCTGAGTTCTGGTATAGTTGGCCTGGTTAGATTCTATTTAGGAATTGTGATTTAGAATAGTGAATTGCAGCAATTTTTAAAATGCACTTTGTCATTTCTTTTATTGCTTTTACGTGGGTAATGTGTCATTTTTAAGTTTGTTTCTTTTAAAAAAAATCAGTGTGAAAGATGGCTTGTAAAAAAGAAAAAAAGACAAGGCTGTGGGGGTGTAATTGCATTCCAGTGAAATTCAAATTGCATTTAAATGTTTCCTTTCTCTACTCTCCTCCGCCATTATTTCCTTCCCCCCCCCCCTCATCTGTTGCTGTTCTTTTGCTTCCGATGCTTTCTTTCAAACTGTTAAGTAAAATGAAATTAGAACTTGCTAAGTTGCTACTGCCTTCCAGCCTTCCTCGCCATCTTCCCAACCCTTTTTGCATCTAATTACTACTAGTTCAGGAGCTACAGAACAAATAGGTTCATTTCATTCAATGAATCTGGAAGCTTTAAATTAAATAAAATGGGGGATGAATCATCTGAATGTGATGAAGCAAACTTTTTATTAACCAACACCTTTGGAACAGGAAGTGTGCTGGTTGATCAAATATTCCAAATAGTCAAGAGATCCACATCAATGTAAAAACAAACACTAAGTAATAGAAACATAATGCAGGGGATGGCAACATCACTGTTAGACTTTATGTACAGCATAAATCACTTAAATAGTAATGCAACTTCACCTTAACTTAAACTTACTGGCAGAGAATCTTTTCACTTGCACCCTCAACTGACTACTCTGATGTCGCAGTAGATCGTGGTATTTGAGGAGAAATTGACAATTGGTTAAATTTTGAGTCAATGTTTTGTGTGTCCACTTGATTGAACAATAAGTATATTTGCATTGAGGTAAATACCTTTCTAGAATTATAATAATGCAGTAAACTGCAAGCTATATAATTTTTGCTGGTTTATCATGAGTGCCAGTTCATAAGGTGGCGGTTAAAATGCAGTTTGCTGGAAATTAAATGAAAAAACAAGGTAATGGAGCCAAGTAGCTGAAATAACTCCACTGAGGCCAGAATGCTGTCACCAAGTCACCCTTTATTTACACGTCCACAGCACATGTGCTCTGACCAGCAAGCCCAGAGCAAATCCCCAGAATAGTGAGAATATCTGAGACTCCTGTTTATAACTGCCTGCCAGGGTCCCTGACTAACCCAGGTTAACAGCCCTAATCAAGGATCTCATGCTCAATGAGATCCACCAGGCCCTTGCTCCAATCACTGTAGTAGCAATTTGGAAAATGATAACCGGAGTGTGCCAGGAAAGTACAGTGTGTACAGATTGAAGAATATCCATGTAAGGCCTGAGATTACAAAAGTGGTACAATTATGAGGTTAAAGGTCAACCTGACTGCTCACAGCATACATAATAATATTGGTAAATAGTTAGCACAGAGAGAAATAAATATCTATGACCTAATGGCCATCACAGAGACATGATTGCATAGAGTCATAGAGATGTACAGCATAGAAACAGACCCTTCGGTACAACCTGTCCATGCCGACCAGATATCCCAACCCAATCTAGTCCCACCTGCCAGCACCCGGCCCATATCCCTCCAAACCCTTCCTATTCATATACCCATCCAAATGCCTTTTAAATGTTGCAATTGTACCAGCCTCCACCAGTTCCTCTGACAGCTCATTCAATACATGTATCATCCTCTGCGTGATGAAACCTGAACATTGAAAGGTTTTTGACATTTCATAAGATATCAATTCTTGGAGAAGTTGGTGAGATAACTGTCAATTAAGGATGTTCTTGGTACACTTGTAGAAGATGACCCTTGGTTCAAAGACCAGGAAGTTTGGGTGGGGAAAGCAAAAATTAAATGTTAGAGTTTTCTTGTGGGACTAATTTATACATCCCTTATGGTGTAGAACAAAGAATACAGAAAGAAGTAAATGGGTACTGCAATAATCATCGAAGAATTTACATGAATTCATGTAAATTCTATCTGGGAAAATTTCTTTAAGCAGTGTGTTATAGATCCAAATGAGCAAGTTATTCTAGACCTTATACTATACAATGAAACAGGATTAATCAATGACCTCATGGTAAGGGAGCTTCTCGGTGACAGCAATCATAAACTTAAAATTGGTTTAAACCAAAATCAAGGTAACTAAAAGGGTATGAAAGCAGAGCTGCTCAGGTAAACTGGGCAAACCAGTTTGAAAACAGAAAATACTGGAGAAATTCAACTTTGTCAGTATCTGTGGAGACAGACAAAGTAGATCTCTCTAGTCCAATGACTTGAATGAATTTATCTTTGGAACTTTAGAGGGTATATCTTATGGAAAATTGAACAGGTTAAACTTATACCCGTTAAGATTTAAGAAAATGAAAGGTGATCTCATTGAAAGGTCTAAGGGCTTGAGAGGGTGGATCCTGGGAGGGGGGAGTTAATTGTTTCCTCTTGTGGCAGTGAGAAGAACTAGAAGGCGCTGTTTAAGAGTAAATATTTTCCCTTTTAAGATGGTGATGAAAATAATTTCTTTCGAGGTTATGCTCTTATGTGGAATTCTCTTGACCAGAAAGCAGCAGGGACTGAGTTAGATTGTTAGTAAACAGGTAATGGGGTCAGACAGATAAGCCCAGTTGACACCACAATCAGATTAGACACAATCTTAATGAATGATGGAGCAGGCTTGAAGTGGTGAATGGACTGTTCCTAATCCAATGTCTTATTTTCTTATGGAACATATTTGAGATGTGCCATGCTGTTGGCTCATGTCATGGCAGTGGCCACCCTTCCGATTATAAGAGAGTAAATGGGAAATTGAGAATGCTTCAGTGTGAGCTGAGAGAATTCTGTGCAAACTATCACTGCATACACTATCCAACAGTTTGGAAAGTTTAATGTTTTTAATTCATTTTTTCGTGATTCAGGAAGATTTTGGGCTTGTCAGAATAAATTTTAAATCTGAAAAAAGTCATCAGGATCTGAAAGCTGAAATGGTTTAAGTATCCATTGATGTTGACAGAGATTACTGTGCTGAAAGTAAGCACACATTGTCTACATTGCAAGCCTATTTAAGTTGAGTCCACAACAGGCTGATATATTTCCCCTCACATTTAACTTCAGTTACTTGACCAAGATTCATCCATAAGACCATAATATAGCTCTCCATTCAATGAGGTCATGACAAGCAATCTCTCCGCAGCTACTCTGTCAAGCCCCTAAGAATCTTACATGTTTCTGTAAAGTTGTCTCCTTCTAAACTCCAATGAATGCAAGCCAAAGCTACTCCACTTCTGGTCAAGATAATGGTGGAGTAACAGTGGAAATAAAAACCAGTAGTCCATTTGCCTTTCCTAATATCCAATGAACTTAGATATTAACATTTTGTGATTCATGCACAAGGTCCAAACTATAGAATAAATGAGTTGTCCAGGTATGTGTTCAAGATTGAATAATTGAACATTTTGTTATTTTGCTCTTTGCTTTTTAGTACAGTTTTTACAATAGCTTACACCTACTAGAATCTGGACAAATCTTATTCTCTTTGTGTCAATTTTTGTTTGACATCAGTGGATCTTTCAAAAGCTGTACAAGAGGAAAGATGTCTTGACAGTGAAAGTGAATGTTTGGTTCCCTAACTCAACATTCTACATTGCCCAAGGTATCTGAGATTTTCATGCTTTTTAAGGGAGTCACTAGCAAGAAGAAACTAAGGTTGCACTCCAAAACTCTGGATTCGTATCCAACAGGTTCACATCCAGTCATTGTCTGTCACTTGCCTTGCTTCATTGCATAGTGAGTTCACTGAATGCCTCCTAACTTCTACATTATCTAGGATAAATTGCCCTATCACCTAACCTATAAATCCTTTTGCTACATAATGCTGCTCTCCAGGGGAGAGAATTGAAGGTATGAAAATTAGGGGTGGCTTGTTTTTTTTCACAAGTCTGTGTTGAATGATTTGCATGTTAGAATAGGAATGTTGGACACTTCATTCCTAATGAAGGGCTTTTGCTTGAAACATCGATTTTCCTGCTCCTCGGATGCTGCCTGACCTGCTGTGCTTTTCCAGCATCATTCTAATCTAGACTCTGATCTCCAGCATCTGCAGTCCTCAATTTTGCCCACTGAAGAATTATAGTGAACATTGTAATAGTGAAATGTACCACTGAATAAATCATGCATGTTTTCATGTAAATCCTATTCGTGCACCTGTACTCCTAACTGTTGAGGTGGAGAGAGAGAAAGAGATCATGGGACGTATTCTAGTGCATTGGCGTTGAGAAGTTTTCCCAAGTTACTATTACAGATGTGGAAATGCCAGATTTCTTGAAACACACAAAAGTAGATAAATCCCCAGGACATGACCAGGTGTACTCTAGAACTCTGTGGGAAGCTAGGAAAGTGTTTGCTGGGCCCCTTGCTAAGATATTTGTGTCATTGATAGTCAAACGTAGAAGACAGAGGGTGGTGGTGGAGGGTTGTTTTTCAGACTGGAGGCCTGTGACCAGTGGAGTGCCACAAGGATCGGTGCTAGGTCAACTACTTTTCATCATTTGTATAAATGATTTGGATGGGAGCATAAGAGGTATAGTTAGTAAGTTTGCAGATGACACCAAAATTGGAGGTGTAATGGACAGCGAAGGACATTACCTCAGAATACATTGGCCCATCTGGTCAAGATCCCAATGTGCTGAGGAGTGGCAGATGGAGTTTAGATAAATGCGAGGTGCTGTATTTTGGGAAAGCAAATTTTAACAGAACTTATACACTTAATGGTAAGGTCCTAGGGAGTGTTGCTGAACAAAGAGACCTTGGAGTGCAGGTTCATAGCTCCTTGAAAGTGGAGTTGCAGGTAGATAAGATAGTGAAGAAGGCATTTGGTATGCTTTCCTTTATTGGTCAGAGTATTGAGTACAGACGTTGGGAGGCCTTGTTGCAGCTGTACAAGACATTGACTAGACCACTATTGGAATATTGCATGCAATTCTGGTCTCCTTCCTGACGGAAGGATGTTATGAAACTTGAAAGGGTTCAGAAAAGATTTACAAGGATGTTGCCAGGGTTGGAGGATTTGAGGTATAGGGAGAGGTTGAACAGGCTGGGGTTGTTTTCCCTAGAGTGTCGGAGGTTGAGGGGTGACCTTATAGAGAGTTATAAAATCATGAGGGGCATGGATAGGATAAATAGGTAATGTATTTTCCTTGGGATGGGGGAGTCCAGAACTAGAGGGCATAGGTTTAGGGTGAGAGGGGAAAGATATAAAAGAGACATAAAGGGCAACTTTTTCACGCAGAGGGTGGTGCATATATGGAATGAACTGCCAGAGGATGTGGTGGAGGCTGGTACAATTGCAACATTTAAGAGGCATCTGGATGGGTATATGAATAGGAAGGGTTTGGAGGGATATGGGCCGGGTGCTGGCAGGTGGGACTAGATTGGGTTGGGATATCTGGTCGGCATGGACGAGTTGGACTGAAGGTTCGGTTTCTGTGCTGTACACATCTGACGCTATGACTGTTGCATTGAGTTTGGATTTGTTTTATCACTACTTTGCAAGTTGTCTCCAGACTACAGCACTATAATCAAGGCTGATACTCCCGTGCAATACATACTGAGGGACTGTTGCATTGCTAGAGCTGTGGTATTTTGAATGAGATGTCAAGCTGATACCCCACTGCGCTCTTCCATGAACATAGAAATTCTATGAAACTGTTATGAAGACCCAGGGAGTTAATTGTGGTGTACTGGTCCAATGTGTCCCCCAAATAGTGTCCCAAAAACAGGTTCTCTGATCATTATCCTATTTCTGTGCTAGAGGGAACTTGTTGTGAACGTATTGGTAGCTGCATCTCTATATTACACCAATGACTACACTTCAAAAAGGATTTCACTGGCTGTAGGATGTCTTGTCTTGAGAAAAGCACTACGTAAATATGTATCTCTTTCAGCCATGTTTCTGCTGAGACTGATCGATCATCAATTACTTTGGTAGACAACATTTATGAAGAGAAATAAGAGGGTGAAAATCCTTCACCTCAGCTTATGAAGGAAGACATTTATCAGTTTCTCCTATCATTAAGATGTACTGATAAGCTGCATTATTTGTCCTTCTGTAAGGAATTAAGGATGGATCAGAAGTACTGACCTTACCAACGATGCTTATCTCCAAAGCACATATTAAAAAAAACTCACATCAGAATTGAAGACATTCTATTTTCTCAGTTTGGGTTAATACACACAGACATTTGCCATAATCTTCATATTTCACTGAATGAACTGATTTGGAGGTGTTATCCTATCTGTCGTTGTCCACATTATAAATTCACCACAATTGAAGTAGTTCCTAATATTTCAAACCAGCTGAACATATGAAAAGTTAATTCATGGGCTCATGTGGCAGTGGTAGAGCCCCTACTTCTGAGCTAAGATGTTTGGGTTCAAATACCACTTGCCCTAGAGGAGAGTATAGACATCTCTGAACAGGTTCTAGCAGGAAACCTGGGAAATCCCTCTGTTCTTCATGGGACAGCAACACCTTATAGCAAGGAACTGTCCCTGTGTGAAGCTGCTGCCTGTCTAAGACTGTCCATTCCAGTCGGACATTCCAGAATAATAGTGTGCAGTTGAGGTTTGGATGCATTTCTTCATTTGAGTGATAGTGTTCCAATGGCACTGTCTTCCCCCAATAAAGCCATAGATTGTGATTTAAAATTTAAGAAGTGGGATAGAGAGATTTTTATTACTTGTGGGTATTGTAGATAAAAGGAGTTGAGATCATGATTAGATTTGCTGACTGAATAGGCAGCTCATATTTGTGTGCTTGTTGAATGTCATTTTGTTTGGAATAGATTTGGTTGGCTTTCAGGAAACATGTATACAAAAGTAATTTATTTTCTAATCTTTCCTTTTGCTGTTTAGTTTCTAGCATTTTGAAGTCTATAATTATGTAAATCCAGCTTGTTGAACGTACACTGCCAGATATTATTTTACAGTAGATTGTCTAGCAGATAGATGAACAGGATGTATTAAATTGGGTTTAACTTCAGAAAGTCATGGGTAAAATGCATTATTAATTTTAAAGGCTGATCGAGATATTACAGTATTGTGTAGGCTGTTGCTCTCAACTCCCGATAGAATGACATCTCCCTGATGTTTTCTGAATCTAAGAAATTATTTTGGTTTACAGCTGA
This sequence comes from Chiloscyllium punctatum, assembly GCF_047496795.1. Taxonomy (NCBI): domain Eukaryota; kingdom Metazoa; phylum Chordata; class Chondrichthyes; order Orectolobiformes; family Hemiscylliidae; genus Chiloscyllium; species Chiloscyllium punctatum. The sequence continues at coordinate 123,486,979 of NC_092746.1, read as the reverse complement.
ATTTTTGACTGTTATTGAATTTCACCTATGATTTACATTTGTCTAAATTCTTCCAACATGCCTATGCAGGCACTAAGAAGGGGGAGAGTTTTTCTGGTCAGTCTTGTTTTTGTTCCCTACTCCCGATGAATAAGGGCAGTCAGAGGCAGGAAGAGAATCTGGCTGTAAAAGCAGCTGGCAGATCCAAAGTGGTGGTTAACACCGAGGTGATTGATTAGCATTGTGGCAACCCCATGTAATGTGGGAAAAACTGAAAGATTAATGCCTGGGATTTTAATATTGGAACCTCCTTTTAAAATTTCCACTGCTTTTTTTTTGTTTTGCAAAATTGTGGAAAATTGCAAATCAACAAGATTAGTTCCCAAACTGTTCCTACAGCTTTCCTGAAAGAATAGAATCATTTTGGTTTAGATGAGAAGTGAGTCTGAACAGAAGTTTATACCTGAACCCTGGCTAAGGGCTTTAAAAGTTAATGGTCCAAGTGGAAGGCTGAGAGGTGACCTTATAGAAGTTTATAAACTCATGAAGGGTGCGAATAAAGTGAATAGTCAGTGTCTTTTCTCCAGAATAGGGGACTCCAAAACTAGAGGGCATAGGTTTAAGGTGAGAGGGACAAGATTTAAAAGGGACCTAAGGGGCAACATTTTCATGCAGAGGGTGATAAGTGTGTCTGGAATGAGCTGGCAGAGGAGGCAGTGGTACAATTACAGCATTTAAAAGACATCTAGATAGGTATATGACTAGGGAGGGGTTAGAGGGATATGGGCCAAATGCTGGCGAATGGGACCAGATTATTTTAAGATATTTGATCGGTGTGAACGAGTTGGATGGAAGGGTCTGTTTCTGTGCTGTACATTTCTATGACTCTATTTCAAATTTTCAGCATCCACAATACTTTGTTTTAACTTGAGGAAAATATTGCTTAGTTTTCCCTATTCTGAAGCTTTAAGAGTCAGTCATGGCTCAACGAGTAGCACTCTTGCTTGAGTCAGAAGGTTGGGGTTTGAGACTCCCTGCTGATGTCTGCCCAGTATTCAGGCTGCCTTCCAGTGCCAGGACTGTGAGTATTCCGCACTGTCAAAATTGCCATCTTTAAATTGAAGCTTTAAACTGTGACTCTTGCTGCCCTCTCAGATGGATGTAAAGAATTCCATTATTGTTTGATTTCCTCAAGACATCATCTCTTTTCAGAATAACACTTTATTAAAGAAAATGCATCTTTCTGTACAGTTCAAGATATCCTGTGGTTTTAATTCCACGATATACCCACTGTTCTGAGTTCACAATCTTTCTTTGAACAGCATGTGTCAAGAGGAACTGGAGGGAGAGAGATACCACAGAGCCAGATTTGTACTCCCCAGTAAGCTTACTTGAGAAGTGAGATTGAAAGCGTTCTGGAATAAACCACAGCTAGCTTGGTAGAGGGAAAGAAGCTCCTTTGAAATAGTGAAGGCACTATACGCAATTCCGTCAGGTTATATCAAGGTAGATCAGTTTGAACTTTTGAGTTTAAGGGCTGTCAGAACTAATGCTGAGAAACACAATATCCAAAATGGTCTCAATCTTAGCTTCATTGTTCCGGCACTGTACACTCTGACTGTTCTAATTGCTACGTAGTGATATAGTGGTTCAAAAAATTGGTGAAGCAGTTGAAATTTTCAGAGCCGAAAAGTTTATCTCAAGGTGATGTTGCTATTTGTGCAGCCATAATATGATAGACTTTACTCTGCAATTTGAGAGGCAGAAGGTGGAATCAGATGTACCAGTATTACAGTTGAATAAAAACAACTACAGAGGCCCGAGGGAGGATTGACTGAGGGAGGAGCTGAGCAGGAAAGACAGTGGAACAGCGATAGCAGGAGCTCAAGGGAGTAATCTGGGAGACGCAGCAAACATTCATCCCAAGGAAAAGGAAGTATACTAAAGGGAGGATGAGGCAACCATGGCTGACCAGGGAAGTCAGGGACAGCATAAAAGCAAAAGAACAAGCACATAATGTGGTGAAGGGCAGTAGGAAGCTAGAGGATTGGGAAGACTACTAAGACCAACAGAGGACAGTGAAGAAAGAAATAAGGAGGGTGAAGATTAAATATGAGGGTAAACTAGCTAGCACTAATAGGAAAGATTGCAAGAGTTTCTTTATAAATATAAAGGGCAAATGTGGATAGTGGGACACTGGAAAATAATGCTGGAGAAGTAGTAATGGGGAACAAAGAAACAGTTGAACTGAATGAGTCTTCACTTTAACTTCATCAAGACTTTGCATCAGTCTTCACGGTGGAACACATGAGTAATATCCAAAAATTCAAGAGTCCAGGAGTATGACGGCCATCACCAAAGAGAAGGTGCTAGGAAAAAATGAAAAAACTGAAATTGGATAAAATGCCTGGACCAGATGGGCTACATCTTAGAGTTCTGAGGGAAATAGCTGAAGAGGTGGTGGAGGCTTTAGTAATAATCTTTCAGGCATCACTGGAGTCGGAGAGGGTCCCAGAGACTGTTAAATCGCTTATGTAACCCCCCCCCCCCCCCCAATTTAATAGTGAGTAAGACAAAAGATGGAAAATTATAAGCTAATTAGCCTTACCTCAGTTGTTGGTAAGATTTTGGAGTCCATTGTGAAGGATGAGATTTTAATTATTTGGAAGTGTATGGTAAAACAGGGCAAAGTCAGCATGGTTTCCTCAAGGGGAGGTCATACCTGACAAATCTATTAGAATTTTTTGAGGAAGTAACGAGCAGGTTAGACCAAGGAGAACCAATGAATGTTATCTCCCTGGACTTCAAGAAGGCCTTTGACAAGGTGCCGCACTGAAGACTACTGAGTAAGATGAGGGCCCATGGTATTAGAGCTGAAAATGTGTTGCTGGAAAAGTGCAGCAGGTCAGGCAGCATCCAAGGAGCAGGAGAATCGACGTTTCGGGCATGAGCCCTTCTTCAGGAATGAGGAAAGTGTGTCCAGCAGGCTAAGATAAAAGGTAGGGAGGAGGGACTTTTGGGAGGGGCATTGGAAATGCGATAGGTGGAAGGAATTTAAGGTGCGGGTGATACCGGAGTGGGGGTGGGGGTGGAGAGGTCAGGAAGAAGATTGCAGGTTAGGAAGGTGGTGCTGAGTTCGAGGGTTGGGACTGATACAAGGTGGGGGGAGGGGAAATGAGGAAACTGGAGAAATCTGAGTTCATCCCTTGTGGTTGGAGGGTTCCGAGGCGGAAGATGAGGCGCTCTTCCTCCAGCTGTTGTGTTGCTATGGTCTGGTGATGGAGGAGTCCAAGGACACACATTCCTCATTCCTGAAGACTGGCTCATGCCTGAAATGTCGATTCTTCTGCTTCTTGGATGCTGCCTTACCTGCTGCGCTTTTCCAGAAACACATTTTCAGCTCTGATCTCCAGCATCTGCAGTCCTCACTTTTTCCCATGGTATTAGAGGCAAGGTACTAGCATGGATAGAAGCTTGGCTGTCTGGCAGGAAGCAGAGAGTGGGGATAAAAGGGCCCTTCTCAGGATGGCAGCTGGTGACAAGTGGTGTTCCACAAGGATCAGTGTTGGGACCACAACTTTTGACTTTATATACTATCAATCTAGATTAATGGTCAAAAGGACTTGGGAATTTTAGTCCAGGATTCTCTCAAGGTAAACTTGCAAGCTGAGTCAGTTGTTAAGAAAGCAAATGTAATGATAGCATTTATTTTGTAACGACTTGAATATAAAAGCAGGGGTGTACTTCTGAGGCTCTATAAGGTTCTGGTCAAATCACATTTAGAGTATTGTGAGCAATTTTGGGCCCCATACCTGAGGAAGGATGTATTAGCCCTGGAGTGGGATCTAATTGAAACATTTGGAATACTGAATGGCCTGGACAGAGTAGATGTTGGGAAGATGTTTTCATTGGCAGGAAAGACAAGGAACTGAGGGCATAGCCCTAGAGTAAGGGGAAGACTATTTAGAATGGAAATAAGGTGAAACTTTTTTAGCCGGAGAGTGGTGAATCTGTGGAATTCATTACCACAGAAGGCTGTGAAGACCAGGTCACTTGAGTAGAATCTCTACTGTGTGGAAACAGGCTCTTTGGCCCAACAAGTCCACACTGATCCTTCGAAGAGTAACCCATTCAGACCAACTCCCCTATATTTATCCCTTGACTAATGCACCCAACCTACATATCCCTGTGGACAATTTAACGTGGCCAATTCACCTAATCTGTGCATCTCTGGATTGTGGGAGGAAACCGGAGCACCCAGAGGAAACCCACGCAGACACAGGGAGAATTGTGCAAACTCCACACAGACAGTCACCCGAGGCTGGAATCGAACCAAGGTCCCTGGTGCTGTGAGGCAGCGGTGCTAACCACTAAGCTATTGTGCCGTTCCTTTTAAAATTTAAATTTACATTTAAAACAGAGATTGATATGTTCTTTGCCAATGAGATCAAAGATTACGTGGTGAAAACGGGAAAATTGCATTGAAAAATCTATCAGCCGTGAGTGAATGGCCTAATTCTGCTCCTTTGTCTTGTGGTCTTATGAATGCTTCCTACAGTATTGAACCAAATCAAAGGCTTCAAAGAAAAGGAAGCGTTGGTGAAGAGAAAAGGTTGATAGATGGTGTAATATTTAGTCTGTGTTTTGGATTGTTATGTGATTGACTCACAGACATGTCTTTGGAGTCATTTAGCTTTCCTCCTGTCACTTCTTTTTATTTCCAAAATATACTTTATTCGTAAAAAATATCTTTATATACATAGTTGCTAAAGGTGTTTGGATCTGTCCAGTCGCAGATGGAGAAACAAACATTGGAGTTTGACTATCAAGCAAACCACCTGAGGGTATTTCTTTCTTGTGCAAGATTTATATTTACATATATTTGAGGCATCGGCAGGGTCCGATAACCCACAGTATGAAAGTTTCCTATGATAGTGCCACTCAGATTTCCTATTGATCCAGAGTTGCACTGTGCCTTTAACCTCATCTCACCTCTTTCCTAGCTGTTTGTTTTCAGCTGGCAAACAGGCAAACAGGAATCAATCTATCTCTGGAGTAAAAGCCATTTTGGGGTCAGTTATTTGTCGATTTTCTACTCTTTAAAGCCTGCAGTAAAAGTAGTTCAGATTCCTCCAAATGAGTGCAAGCTTTGTTCAGTTTAATGTCTTCAGATTCTTCTTAACAATGAATATGTAGTTCCGTGAAAGTTTCTGAATTGTACTTCTCAGAATTAGATCCTTAATGATCTGACAAAGTCTTTTGAGGGTGAGCAGTCGAATATCTTGGGATAAAGCTTGCACATGTTCAAATTTAATAGAATTAAGGCAACATTAACTGCTCAGATCAGCAATGTTTTTTGTGTGTTTGAGTGTGCAAATTATCTGGGGCCTCATCTACATTTTAGCTGCCAGGAGCAATAGCTCTGAGCACTAGCAATCACTTGTGTCGAACAATAAAGGTCCAGTCTGTCCCCTTATTCCTTAAACACATAGGGAGAATTCTAGCTGTTCTACATAACTTTACAAAGTTCAGAATTTTTCGTTTATGGTGAATTTAAGATGGAATATGAGTGTCATCATAAAATAGTTTTTGCTTGTCTGCAGTTTTCTTTTATTAACTCTTGGGCTGTGAATGTTGCAAGCAAGGTAGATATTGCTTCCCATTCCATGTTCCGTTTCAGAGTGAGGAGCTTGGCCTCCTTGTAACTTTGCAGTCTACAAGATGAAGGTTCTCCTTCAATGCAGTTAGGCAGGGACTTCCAGTATTGTGAATCAGCAATAGCAATACCCATCCAAGTGAGGGTGGTGTGCAACTTGGAACATGAAGGCAACAATTTAATTTGTGGGATCTCAGTTTATAGATAGCGATTTAATTGTTCAAGATTTAGAAAACAATTGGGAAATATTTATTTTCTGTCCCTTTTGTTTCGGACTCTCACTCATTCTTAAATTAGTCTTTCTTTTTTGTTCTTTATTTCTTTCTTCAGCTGAATTGAATCAATTAGCTTGACATTAAAGGGTAAAACATTTGAGCAGAGTGTGTGTAAGGATCAATAAATTCCAGTTGAAGTTCTTTGCAGCTGAAGTTCTTTCGGAAGTTGCCGATACTTATCCAGCATTCCCACTCATCCTCTATCAGTTTATCAGTCTTGTTTGAATATCTGGTTTGCTGTCTCATTTCTACACTGAGCAATCAGCCTTTTTGTTGTGGTGGTGTTAGGATTGGAAGAGGTGACCTGAAAGACTGATACAAGCAGATTCAATGATACTTAAAACAGGAAATTTGATGTATAAATTGAAAAAAGGAAAAGAATACAGATCTGTGGGGAAAGACTTTAACCAAATAGATCCTTGAAAGAGCCGGCTAAAGCACAATGTCCTCCCGTACTGTATGATACCATTTCTTGGTTTGGTCTTTTCTGAACACAATATGCATACATGCGAATAATAAAGTGCAGGGGCAGTTTAAAAAAAAACTAACAATCATTTGCCAGTTTTCTGTACTGATTGTTTTTTGTATTTTTTCTGTAGTTCCTCCCCAGTACCTCTGACTTCTTGCTCCTTTTCTCTGATGCCATGTGGACAGTCACCAAATGAGAATCTGGACAGTAGCATCAATGATCATTCAGCCATATAGAGTCTAGCCTAGTCCTGTCCTTGCTAGATGACCATTGCATGAATTTTAAGCAAATATATTGTGTAGTGGAAGCTATTTAAAAACTAATTTTTGATGGCTTTAATCAGCTAATTAGAACAGTTACAGAATCGGCCTGGCACTTTCTAATCTATGTAACTTTGCCATTCACTCACTAAATCTTATCAATCATCAACATAAATTGGGACATCAGCACAGTTTAACATTTACTTAATCAGAGGTTGGATGTAATCACAATCTGTTGGAGTCTGATATTTGTCAGTGTTGTATCTGCTGCACATGGTGTCAATTTGCTGATATATGTTGGTGAGTTGTTGACTACAGTTCACACTTCTAATGTATCCCCTCTCCCTCACCTCACATTTTATATCTTCTGTCTCCCGTGCTACTCATTCACCTGATATCTGTATCCATTTTCATTCATTTAGTTAGTTCTAAGCACACTGCAGACGAACTGGATGGCAGGAAGGAGATTTTCTGTTTTTGACAATGTTGGCACTTTGTCATTTCCTTATTTGGTAGGTCAGTTGGCAAATCTGTTGGCACAGCGCCTTAGTGTCTTGTTATTTCTTGTGAGCAAGAGTTATTAAAAAGTCAGTACACTTATTTTTTAGGAGTGTGATCAGGTTTTTAAAGTTGTGTGTTAGTGATAGATCAAATCAAGTGCCATGGACATCAAGAGGTGGACAAGTGAGAATTTCTTTTTGTTTAAATGAGGATTTTATATACGAAGCACTCAGTTAGTAAATCTGTACATCACTAGTAAATAGGAAACAATGATCCATTTGAAAAATGGAACTGTCATCAAATGCTTTTTTAAATTTGATAGAGATGATCTAGAATTGCTTTTCCTGAGAAAATTTAAATAATAGTGTTCAGAATAGAAAACATACTAATCCTAAACTGCGCAAGACTTCACATTTCACAGTCTCCATTTTAATATAAACCATCCCATGGAAATGCAGCATTCTGTTCAGTATCTTTTCCTACCCCTCCCTAATTGACTTTTATCCTACTTTGAATTTAAATTTTAACATAGAGTAAAGAGGGATCTTGTGCTATCCCACTCCTGGCTGTTACTGGAACTTGGACTTTGATTTCCTGTAGGTTCCAATGTTGATTATTTGGGAAAGAAATTATATCACACCGATCTTCCCAATGATTCCTTCTCTTACTCTCTCTCTCTCACAGTTTTCTGCCTTGTCCTGCAGATGGTTGAATGGGAAGAGCATGATAGCTGATCATTGATGCCATTGTCACACACGTACTCATGAGGCGTGTCACTAGAGAACAATCAGACTATTTCCTATGTTACGGGATATTGAAACCTATTGTGTTGCTGAGATCAGCTAATTTAGAGACCGTGCACTGAATATAAAATGCAATGCTGGATATAGCTCAGTGCAGTTGTACGTGATGAATTTACCTAAATGGCCATTAGGACTCTTTTCAGTACCACATTATGTATGATTTAGTAAAAGGCCATAATTTTCTTTGGAACATTTTCGCTCCCCATTCATGACAGAACTGTACACTTCTGTTTTATAGGCAAAAATCTTTTTGGTTTGTAGTAGGTTCTCTTGAAAGTATACATTGATAATGCTGAAGACAAATGACAACTGCAGCATGTTATGATCCGGCCCGAGACCTTGAACATTAAAAATAATACATGCGGGGATAAAAGATGGCGGCAATCTAGGAGGATCGCGTTGCTGGACTTTGCGCTATAACAGTGGCAGGACAGAGCTGAAGCTCACCTCACTTAAGTCATTTTGACCAACAAACAGTAAAAAAGCCATAGAATTTAAAAATTTTACTTATCTTTATTTCTGCTGTGGAAAAATGCTGAAGAAAGGAGGAAGCCTGCTTGAGGCCAGGACTGCGGTTCAATCCACTGACGTGGCGGGCCTGCTTGCTCACCAGGCCTTGGTCACCAAATCTCGCAAGGTGCTGGGGAGGCAGATCGAGGAAAAGCTGGCCCTGATCTCTGTTATGCTCCAAAAGCACGAACAGCAGCTGGGAGACCTCTGGGAAAAGGTTGGATGAAGTCGGACGCAGCGTCACAGTCATGGAAGCTGAGAGCGATTCATCCAAGAGACTGATTGAAGCCCTGGAAACGCAGGTCAGTGGTTGAAATGATCTGGTTGATGATCTTGAGAACAGGGGCAGGAGGATGAATCTTTGTGTTGATGGTCTGCCGGAGGAGAAGGAAGGTGAGTGGCCCGTGGAATTTTTTGTGAAGTGGTGAATGCAATTCCTTAGCTTAGAAGCTGAAAAGAGAAGAATAAAGATTGAAAGAGCTCATCGGGTCAGTGGCGCGGAGGCCAGGTATGGACCAACACCCTCGCCCTATTCTGTGCGGTTCCATCATTATAAAGACAAACAGTCATGGAAGTTTCCAGAGCCCAAGGGAAGGATCCGAGGGCTTTGGTTTGTGAGGGCTCCAGGGTCATGTTTTTTGAAGATTCCTCAGTGGTGGTGATCCAGAAAGGAAATCCTACAATAGCATCAAGAAAAGACAGAGAGCTCGGGATCCAGTACTCTGTAAGATACTCCGCGCTGCTTCGGCTTACCTTTAATGGATTTGTACATGTATTTGACTCACCAGGGAAAGTGAGGAACATTGTGGACACGCTAACTTAAATTAAATGATTGAACAGGTACAGATAACAGCATTGTTCGGGTTTGATTTCCTTAAGGGAGGTCTTGTTGGGGGTCTCCTTTTTGTCGATAATAAGTTGCATTAAATTATGTTCGAGATGAACAGAGTATTACCTTTAGTTTCTAAATTGAGCTACATTGGGGGATGGGTGGCGTATTTAGTTTTAACTCATTTATTTATATTGTTAATTTTTTTCTTTTTTATTTCTCTTCTGCCAGTGTTTGTGGTGCACTCATAGCTAGGAGAAGTCAAGAGGGTGGGTGAGATGGCTAGGTAGGGGTGCGTAGGTGCCCCCTTTGAGCAGGGAGGAGTCAAGTTCCCTTATAAAGCGCCAATGGCGCTGATTGTGATTTTTTTTTGGTTTTTTGATTAATATATTTTTAAAAAGTTTTTTGTAGGTTTGTTAGTTGTTGCTGTTTTAGTCCATGTAGTTTCTATGTTCTGTGGATTTTCTTTCTTTGAAGCTCAGCGATTTGTAATTCAAGTTCTTCCTCTCTGGAATCTAAATGTTGCTACAGAATGTTATGGCTAAGGACGTGTTTAATTGGCGCCCCTGGAACATTAAGGGGAGCCACTCGCTCGTCAAGAGGAAAAAGGTACTGTGCAGTCTTTAAAAGGATAGGGTGAATGTCACCTTATTGCAGAAGACATATCTAGATGATAGAGAACATTTAAAATTGCAACAAAATGGATATGACTGGGTTTATTGTTCATCTTTTAATATCAGGAGCAGTGGAGTGGCCATACTTGTTCGGAAGAAGCTCCCATTTAAATTGTTAGTGTATTAAAGACACTGGCAGAATAGGAAATACACTGAACTCCATGATCTCACACACAGCTAAGAAGGAGCTTTAGCTTTACAAAGCAAAGGTTGTTTGAGCACGGTGATAAACCGGGCAAATATTTAGCATATCTTGCCAGGAAAAAGAGCGCCCCCAAACCATCACCTGGATCAAGAAAGGTGCTGGAAACCTAACCTGTGATTCTCAAAGCATTAATGTGATATTTTGAAGATTTTACTCCAAGTTATACCAGTCTGAAAGTTGTAAGGATGGGCAGGCTAGGATGGAATCCTTTTTCAAGTTGTTGGATGTCCTGGGAGTACCTTGTGAACGAGGGTCTTTCCTTAATTCCCCATTGTCAGTGCAAGAGGTGCAGGAGGCAGATCCAGTGTCTTGTCCTGATGGACTTCCCAGTGAATTTTAACAGGAATTTATAAACATACTGTCAGGACCGATGCTCAGTGTGTTCAATGATTCATACAGTCGTGGCCTCCTCCCGCCATCTTTAAGAGAGGCTAATAAATTGCTTATCCTTAAAGGGAAGGCCCCGGAGGATTGTGCTTCCTATAGGCCCATCTCACTTTTGAATGTTGATTTTTAATTTTAATATCTTTAGGGGCAGTCGACAGGGCTGTCTTCTATTGCCGTTGCTTTTCACGTTGGTGATCGAGCCGCTGGTGGAGGCCAAACGTAGGGATCTCACTATATCTACTCCAGAAGTTGGGATAAAGTCACATAAAATTGTGTTGTATGTGGATGATGTTGTTGTCTGTTTATCAAACCCAGCAGTTTCAGTACATCATTTGATACAATGCATTAATTTGTTTGGCGTTCTTTTGGGTTACAAGATCAACTTCTGAAATCGGAGGCCATGCCTATCCGTGGTCTCCCAAAATGCCCGACTATGAAGACAAATCTTGATTTCCCTCTAAGTGGTCACTGGGGGGTTTTCTTTTCTTTGGTATATTCATTACTCCTGTTTTTGATCGGCTGTTTAAAGCCAATTTTGCTCATTCATTTGACAGACTCAAACAAGACCTTCGAAGATGGGAGGTGCTTCTGATTTCTTGGTTAGGTTGGATAGCCCTCATTAAAATGAATATTATCCCCTGCCTATTGTAACCAATGTGAATGCTTCCTTTGATCTTTACTAGGCAAACATTCAGGAGACTGAACGGCTGGTTCAGTTCTTTCAGCTGGCATCACAAGCAACCCCTTATTAAATTACAACTACCTCACAGATTAGGAGGAGTGGACCTCCCAGATATTGAAAACTTATCAGTTAAGCTCGTTGTTATCATACATGAGTGATTGGGCCTGTGGGGATCCTCTTTCACGATGGTTAGACATTTTAGCACCTCAGGTAGGGTGCCCCCTTACGGTCTTACTGGTCTTGGACAAAATGCGGACAGTTAAGGAATATTGCCATAATCCAATAGTTTTTAATACTGTTAAAGCATGGAGGGCAATGTGGCAGAGTGAAGGCAATATTGCCATAACATAATTTCTTACACCCATACTTGGTGTGCCGGGTTTTCAACTGGGGATGATGGACTCGATGTTTAAACTATGGGCAGCTAGGGGTGTGTCTAGAGAAATCTAGGGATTTCCCTGATGAAGGGCTTATGCCGAAAATATCGATTCTTCTCCTTGGATGCTGCCTAACCTACTGTACTTTTCCAGCATCACACTCTTGACTTTGGGTGTGTCTTGCCTGGGTGGCTTATTTGAGGAGGACACATTGATGTCTTTTGACCAGTTAGCTCAGAGTTGTCCAGTAGGGACCACTTAGGGACTTCATTCAAAAGAAAACTACACTTTTAATTGATTCGTATAGATCCAACACAGAGAAGATGGTGCTTAGTGCTAAGAACACTTTCTGTCAGCAATCTCTATCATCTGAGGACCCCTCAGACGAGACCAAGTGACTTTGCAGGATATGGGAGAGGGAGCTAGGTGTTGAGATCTCCTCTGAGACATGGGAGGGTATCTTGGAAAATGCAAGAAGGATCTTGATTTGCAATATGACCCATGCCTTGCAATTGAAGATTCTCCATATGGTCCACTTGGCTCCAGATCGTCTCTCTAAATTTAAAGTGGAAGGATCTCCAAAATGTCCAAAGTGCAAAATGAGTATGGGTACTCTTACTCGTTTTCTCCGGTCCTGCCACAGGCACCGGACATACTGGAGCACTGTGGAAGATGAAATAGAGTATGTCTTGAGGGCAGAGGTGGAGATGGATCTGGTATCTCCTCTTCTTGGCCTGACTAGTGTACTTCCTTTATATGCGCACAAAAAACAGTTTCTCAGTATCCTCACCTTTTGCGTAAGAAAGAACATTCTGTTAGGGTTGGTCTCTGAAAATTCCCTGGGGTTGTTAGACTGGCATAAGCTAGTCATGGAGCACATCCTTTTGGATTTTCTCACAAGCCATAAAACCGAGAATTACTATAAGACGTGGTAGCCCTTTCTGGACTACCTGGGAACAGATTTGTCTGCAACACTTAAGGGCTTTTATATAGCCATAATGATTGTGTTTAATGAATTAATACTCAGAGGAAGAATTATGAATATATGAATACAGGTGTATATATAAATTTATGCGTTCGATGATTGGGAGCTACTGATTTGTTTTGCTGAGCTGTATTATTGTTATTATTACTTGTTTATTAATTAGTTATTATTTATTTATGTATTTAATGGGTTATTTTCCTTAAATTATTTTTATATAAACTTATTTATACACTGATGTAGATCTGTACTTTTTCTTTGCACTGTTTTGAATTGTCTTGTTTTGTGTTTGTTGTAATATTTTTAAAAATCTTTTTTCAATAAAAATATATTTTAAAAAATACACTGCACTTTACCCCAACTGAACAATGTTATGATTTCAGAAGTTGATAGCACTAATGGACCTCCAGAGTTCTGCGCACTGAAAAAGAATGTTCGAGAGATTATTTCAAACAACCTTTCAACATCTACCTGTCGAGTCTCTAAGAATTTTATGTGTCTCAGTAAGGTCATCTCTCATTGTTCTAAACATCCACACATGCTACACAACCTCTCCTGATAAGACCGTTCGTCCATACCTGGGATCAACCTATTGAACCTTCTCTGGACTGCCTCCAGTGCTAGAATATGTTGTCTTGGATGAAATCGTTTTTCGTTCCTTACCTCAAAGATATACTGGCATTGTGCCTAAACCTTGTACATCAGTATGCCAGCTGTGGTCTGACTAGTGCATTATTTTAGTTTTAGTAAGACTTCCCTATTTTTTATTCTACATTCGCTTTGAAGTAAAGACCAACATTGTATTTGCCTTCCCTATTACCACAAACTGCTCCATGGTAGCTTTCTGCTGTATTGTTTTCATTTAGGTCATACTCAGCTCTTATGTTATTTGTATCAAAATGCAAAACTTCACACTTTCCCACATTATATTCTAATTGCCAAGTTTTGCCCACTTACTTAATGTCTATATCATTTTAGATTTTAGATTTTTTTTACTGCACTTTACGGCACGGTAGCACAGTGGTTAGCACTGCTGCCTCACAGCGCCAGAGACCCAGGTTCACTTCCCGCCTCAGGCGACTGACTGTGTGGAGTTTGCACATTCTTCCTGTGTCTGCGTGGGTTTCCTCCCACAGTCCAAACATGTGCAGGTCAGGTGAATTGGCCATGCTAAATTGCCCGTAGTGTTAGGTGAAGGGGTAAGTGTAGGGGTATGGGTGGGTTGCGCTTCGGCGGGTCGGTGTGGACTTGTTGGGCCGAAGGGCCTGTTTCCACACTGTAAGTAATCTAAAAAATCTTTAAAAAACCTCTGGTTTCTGTTTGTTAGCTAATCCTCTGTCAATGCTATTACCATGGGGGTGTTATCTTAAATAAACTAATATGTGGCACCCATTCAAGCACTGTTAGAAAATCCAAATATATTACATCTACTATTCCCCCTTTAACTATCTTGTTTGCCTCCTCAAAGAGTTCTAATAAATTTGTCAGGTATGATTTCCCCTTCATGGAGCTATGCTGACTCTGCTTGATCATATTATATATTTTAAAATGCTCTGCTCTATTATTACACCCTTCATATTAGACTTAACATTTTCTCATTCACAGACGGCCTGTTTTTGTCTCCTTTCCTTTTTAGATAAAGGTGTTACTTATTGGTCCATAGACCAATGGACGTATTGGTCTTTAGCCACTGTTTCTTGGATGATAGTTATTGTGTTTCTATTTCCTCTCCTCCTTTTTGTCCCTTGAATATTTAGTGACTTTGGGAAATAATTAATATTTTCAATGTGAAGACTGATGAAAAGTACTTACTCAACTCCTCTGCCATTTCTTGGTTCCTCATTATTATTTCCCCAGCCTTGTTCTCCTAGGAACCTACATTAACTTTGGTCTCCCTTTTCTTTTTTTATTTATTTAAAGAACGCTTGCTTTCTGTCTTGAAATATCCCCTTCCTAGAATCCAGTTTCACACTGGGATATATCTTTCGCTGTGAGTTGACTATTTTCTTAAGTGTCTACCATTGGTTATGAATAATACATTTGGATTTTCATCTTTGTTTCAAAACTCTCTTCCCAATCCACTCCAGGTAGCTCTGTTCTTATTCCTGTGTAATTGCACTCAAATAAGCTAACCCACATTCCTCCCTCTCAAACTGAGTGCTAAATTCTATCACGTTATGGTCCCAGTTTCCTCAGAGATCTTTTACTCTGACATTTTTAAATAAATCTGCCTCATTACACATCATCTGGTCCCTGGTTGGACTCACGACATATTGTTCTCAGAAACTGTTCTGAATACACTCTAAACTTTTCCTCAAAGTTACCTCTGCCAATTGGACGATCCAATCTACATAAAGATGCAAGATGCACCATAATCACTGTCGCTTTTTCTTATATACTCTGATAATATCCTGATATTTTCTCTGTACCAACATATGACGAATGTTAGAGGGTCTATCGATGAAATCAACTTATACCTACAAATTCCAGACTTTTAGGTTTGCTTCTTTCTTCCCCAATACTTTAAGATATTGTAACCTATTAAAAATAATTTAGTTCTATTGGAATAACAACCATAAGTATGCAACAATATCTGGAATTTGTGAAGAACTCTCAGCTCCTTGAGCTTTCTCAAGACTAACATTTTAATTTGTCATGTCTTTATGGTAGACCTTTTAATTCCTTACTCTGGTCACTTCCTAATACTTGCAAACTCATCTGTTGCATTTGTTGCCACAAGATTCATGGACCATTTTAGGTTTTGTTTTACTCGTTTCAGAGTAGGCAATCTTAAAGCTTTTGTTCCCTCATAGCATTCAAACAGATTAAACCTCACCTACAGACTGTTCAGTTAATGAAGTTGCTTTTTCTTTACTTTTCTTACAGTGCAAGTTTTATATACCTCTCATTGAATGAGATTCAGTTAGCAAAGATTTAAAAATCTGGAATTGAAAGCCCATCTCAGTCATGTGGTAATGAAATTATTACTGTTGATTGTTGTAAAAACCCATCTAGTTCAGTCATGTCCTTTAGAGAGCGAAATCTGCCATCCTTATCTGGTCTGACTGATTTGTGATTCCAGACCAATAGCATTGTGGTTAACTCTTAACTAATCTTTGAAATGGGTGAACAAACCACTCCATTCAAGGGCAATTAGTGATGGACAGCAAATGCTGGGATAATCAAGAATGCTGATATCTCCTGAAAAATACATTTTAAGTTACGTTGGCAATATTCTCTGAGTTGAAACTGTACATGCCTTTTCCAAACTGCAAATAGTACTTAGATGCCATGCATCCCTTTATATGATCTCAACCACTTTCAGTCTGATGAGAAATTTTGGTTTTCAAACCTTGGGTTCAGTTTTTGTTTTGTTATAAATAGGAAGGTCAATTTCCTTTCCATGTTTGCCTTTTCTGTTTCTATTTCAGTTTCTGTGTTCAGTTTGGCATTGTTTATGTTTTGCCATCTGCTGTTTTACGGCTATTCTAACCGTTCTCTGTGTAATAGCATCTCAGCTTGTTGATATTGCATTTTCCCCATTTTGTACAGTGCAAGCTTTCTCATTCTCGAAACTGTAAGTTGTGTTGTAAAACTAAAATGTATACTTTAAAACTCATGAACCATGAACTAGATATTCACAACAAGTAAGATCTCAAATGGAAAGGTATAAATAGTTGAATTTCGGAAAGTGAATAAAATTTTCTCTTAATTCAGAGTCATTTAATTTGATTATCTGTTAATTTGAAAATAGTTCTGGTGCAAATATTGCTTGAACTACTTATTTTAATTCTGGTTCCACTGAAAATCCCACAGAGTTTATGTATTAGATTTTATTAGACCACTGCTGGCTAGCATGTTTTGAAAGTATAATATAAGTTGTGTCAATATGATCACAATCCCCGTAAGAATATTAAGCTACAAGACAAAGACCGATAGGCAACCATCACACACAGCTTGCTGCAATTTGAAAGTTAGCTTTCCAGAAATCATGGAAAATATCTGGAAAAATTGCATTCCCTGGCAAGAATACTTCTGGATTTCTCATGGCCACATGAACAAAATAGTTTTTTGGCCAAGTTAAGTTTTTAAATTTGTGTCTTTGCATTGTTAGAACCAGCCTATAAAGTATTTAAATAACATAACAATTGGCATTTCTCAAGGGGAAATATTGGTTTGTTCCTCACAAATTACAAATGCTGATGATATAAAGTTCCAAATATTGAGGTGGGACCAAAGTGATGAATTCTCTTCCCTCTTTTCACAGTTCTACAATTGGCCACAATTGGGATCTGGACTTTAAAGACTGTTTCAGAGACCAATGATAAATGGGCATGACTTTGACTAATGGGAGTCCTCTGTGATTGATGGAAACTGATTTGAGACTCCCACAGTCAACAAAAGTGAACATGAAAGACAGTGACTGATCCATAACCAATAGGCCACCTAAGCTAACTTAACCAGTGGGTGTTTGTTGAAAAGTTGTTCACCGTAAACATGGTTTCAAATTAATTTTTAGTGAGAAAAAAATTAATGTTAAGTGGTATTGAAAAATACATACTTGAGATATAATTAAGAGTTTATTCGTTCACAACCTGTATCTAAACTTAGATTAGTACTTATTCAGGCCACTATTTGAAAAGCAAGTTGTTGTTGTTCAGCAATACAAACATACCTGCCGACATATGGAGAAGGAAAAAGAATAGACCACTCAGCCTTTCAAACCTCCTTTGCCATTCAATGAGATCTGATTTGAACTTCAACTGTACATACCTTCATATATCTGATCATCTTTCATTGCCTTGGTATTCAAGAATCTTCCATCTCTGCCTTAAAAATAGTTAAAAATTCTGTATCCTCTCTTTTGAGGAAGGGAATTTGCAATCCTCAGATTAAAAAATGTTTCCTCATCTCTGTCTTAAATTGGTGACCGTTTATTTTTAAACTATGACCCCAGCTCTACATCCCCCCCCCAAAAGAGGAAACAACCTTTTACACATCCATCTGGTCAAATTGACTCTCATCTTTTATATATTTCAATTAAGTCATCTCTGGCTCTTCCAAAATCCAGAAGATAGAGATCTAACCTTTCCTCGTAAGGTAATTGCTCATTCTGGATATAGGTCTAATAAACCTTGCCTGAACTGCTTCCAAAGCATTAATATCCTTCCATGTGCAGTGAGTAGTACCGCACACAGTACTCCAGTTGTAGTCTCACCAAAGCCCTGTATAACTGAACCATGACCTCCCTATTCTTGCATTCAGTTCCCCTCACATTGACACATTGTATTTCTGATTACTTGTTGTACCTCCTTTTATTAACTGTCCATGATTCATGTCTTTGTATCTCAGAACTCTTCAGGCTCTCATTTAGAACATAGAACAATACAGCGCAGAACAGGCCCTTCGGCCCTCGATGTTGTGCTGACCTGTGAACTATTCTCAACTCATCCCCATACACTATCCCAATATCGTCCACGTCCTTATCCAAGCTTTGTTTAAATCTCCCTAATGTGGCTGAGTTAACTACATTAGTAGGTAGGGCATTCCACGCTCTTACCACTCTCTGCATAAAAAACATGCCTCTGATATCTGTCTTAAACCCCTCCATTTGTAGTTATGACCCCTCTTGTACACGCTGATGTCATCATCCTAGGAAAAAGACTTTCACTGTCTACCCTATCTAATCCCCTGATCATCTTGTATGTCTCTATCAAATCTCCACTTAGCCGCCGCCTTTCCAATGAGAACAGACCCCAGTCTCTCAGCCTTTCCTCATCAGACCTTCCCTCCAGTCCAGGCAACATCCGGTAAATCTCCTCTGCACCTTTTTCCAATGCTTCCACATCCTTCCTGAAATATGGCAACCAGAACTGTACACAATATTCCAAGTGTGGCCACACTAGAGTTTCATATAGTTGCAGCACGAGACTACGGCTCCAGAACTCAATCCTTCTAACAATGAAACCGAACACACCGTATGCCTTCTTAACAGCACTAGCCACCTGGGTGGCAACTTTCAGGGATCTATGTACATGGACTCCAAGATCCCTCTGCACATCCACACTATCAAGAATCTTTCCATTGACCCAGCACTCTGCCTTCCTGTTATCCTTCCCAATGTGCATCACCTCACATTTAGCTGCATTGAACTCCATTTGCCACGTCTCAGCCCAATCCTGCAGTTTATCCTAGTGCCCCTGTAACCTGTAACATTCTTCCAAACTGTCTATTACTCCACCAACTTTAGTGTCATCTGCAAATTGACTAACCCATCCACCTATGCCTGCATCTAAGGCATTTATAAAAATGACAAACAACAATGGTCCCAAAACAGATTCTTGTGGCACACCACTAGTAACTGGACTCCAGGCTGAATATTTTCCATCAACCACCACTCGCTGCCTTCTTTCAGAAAGCCAGTTTCTAATCCAAACTACTAAATCACCCTCAATCCCACGCCTCTGCAATTTCTCCAACAGCCTACCATGTGGAACCTTATCAAAGGCTTTACTGAAGTCCATAATTTAGATAATATGCTTTTTTATTCTTTCTGCCAAGATAGGCAATTTCCCACATAGTTAAAGATTCTGCATCCTCTCTCTTTTGAGGCTGACTTGCCACATTATATGCCATTTGCTGTATTTTTGCCCACTGACTTATCTGTATCCCTTTGTAGGGTCCCTGTATCCTCACAAAACACTTTCTTACCTACCTTTGTGTCATCAGCAAACTTAGCTACCATATGTTTGGCCCCTTCATCCAAGTAATGCATATAAATTGTATTGAGTTGAGGCCCCAGCACCAACTCCCATGGCACACTTGTGATATCCCTCCCAGCCTGAAAAAGGTACATTGATTCCTACTCTGCTTCCTGCAAAGCCAATCTTCTAACCATGCCAGTGTGCCAGTATGTTAGCCTTGACACTGAGCTTTCTTTTCCACAATAACATTTGATGTGACACCTTGTCAAATACCTTCTCGAGACTGAATTACATTATCTACATCACAAGTTACTACTTCAAAAACTCCAATAAATTTGTGAAACATGGTTTCCCTTTGACAAAACCATGTTGGGTCTGCCTGATTACCTTTTTTGATCTTTATCTGAGTGCCTTGTTATAGCAATAACACCTTCTAACAGATGTTAAGCTCACTGGTCAGTAATTTCTTGCATTTTGCTCCACTCCTTTTTGGATAAAGGAGTGACAGTATGTAGAAACGTCTCAGCCTGGCATGGTCTTAGCATGGACTTGCAGTGATCTTCTGGCCTTGTGAACTCTGAGGTGAAACCTGGCATGGTCTCAAGTCAAGGCTGGTACGGACTTAAGGCTGGGTGCCAGCATGGATTGAGTTGGAAGGCCATTATTTTGAACTTTGTATTTTCTTTCTCCATTTTATGATTTATTCCTAAAATCGGCAATGCTGGACTTTTGTTTTTCTAAGAACTGTCACTGAAGAAGTTGTACCTGGGAGGATTTGTACCTAAGCTGGTGTCATAAGTGGCGACTTGTACTCTTTTCACTGTACTCACTTGAGTACATGTGACAATAAAGCTAATTCAATTCAATTCTCTGAATCTAATGAGTTTTGGAAAATTAACACTAACACGTCATCTGTCTCATTAGCTGCTTCACTTAAGACTGTAGAATGAAATCTGTCAGGACCTGCGGGCTTGTCAACTTGCAGTTCCAACAATTACTTCCTTGTGTGGCTTCCTTGGTATTTGTAATTTTCTTGAGTTCCTCCCTCCCTTTCAGTTCCTGAATTACAGCTCTTTCCAGGATTTTACTTGTATCCTCTCTGGTGAAATCAACTCAAAATATCAGTTCAATTCGTCTGCCATTTCTTTATCCTCCATTACCCTTTCCCAGACTAATTTTCTGTTGGACTAACACTTTACTTTGTTCATACATTTTGTAAATATTTGAAGAAACCTTTTTCTATCTGTTTTAAATTTATTTTTGGCAAATTTTCACTTGCATTCTAATTTTTAGCTCCTTTTTAAACTTCTGGTAATTCTTTGCTGTGTTTTATGTTCTGTCCAATCTCTGACCTGCCATCTATCTTTTCGAAATTATAGGTCTTTTTGAATGTGATAGTATCTGATGATGTTTTTAGTTAACCACTGAATGCTGGATCCATCCTTTAGATTTTTTTCTTATACCTATTCTGTGCTTTCTGGCTATTTCCCTTAAATGTTTGCCACTGCATTTCTATTAGCATATCCCTGGATCTAAATTGACAGTTCACTTTCACTATCTCTCTTTTCATGCCCTCATAATTGCCCTTGTTTAAATTCAAAATACTGTAGTAATCTTGAAATCATACTTCTCTCCCTTTTAAATTGTATGTAAAATCGAATCATATATAATTCGCTGCCTTTACTTGCCATGCTCTCTCAATTTGATTTCTTTTGTAGAGATCAATGTAGAATTTATTTATTTGTGCATTTTATGCTGATGCTCATTCTGCTGAAATTTGAATACTTAAGTTGCATCACAGTTTTCATTACTGTACCCAAAACATTTCATCAAAACCTTAAAGGGAGAAAGCCGTTCAGAGGGTTGCCATTGCTTTTGGTTGATGATTTTTCACATCTCTGGTCGTTGACAAACACAAACGCAAGATCTGTAGTCCTATCATCGAGATAATGGTAGTGACCTAGACCTATTAATAAAAAAACACCTCTCCGTCTGAACTGCAAAATATATAGTCAAGAACATAAGATAAATGAGTGTGCTTCAGGCATTAATACTCTTCTGGATGCTGGTGAGGTCCTGAACTTGGAGAACAGGGCAAAGAGCTATATGAAACAGCTTTATGAATAGGGAGTCGCACTATTGGTTTCAAATGTTCTCCACGGTCATTTGTTGTGCCATTTGTCACAGATCGTATTAAATGGACTTGATTTAAAGAGGCTACTGTGTGTGGACCACAGCAGTAATTCATATCTGTGAACATGACTTAGATTGAAGTGATGTATACAAGGAACTATCATTCTAAGTGTCAGACTGAAATAAATAATTCAGAATTGGCATTCAGTTTTGATCGATGTATGTATAACTAATAAATACTCCCCCTCAAAAAAAAGTCAATTGTAACGTGAAAGTAGGGAAGATGCTAAAAGTAATTTAAACAACATTTGAGGTGCTTTGTCTTAAATCCAAATTAAAATATTGGTGAAATGTGATATAGAAACAAAAGAAAGACTTGCATTTATATAACATATTATAATTTCACATCCTCAAGACATTCCAAAGCACTTCAGAACTAATAAAATACTTTTGAGTCACTATCATAGTGCAAGACATCATGTGCTTTAAGTGGTGATATGCATTTACGTGCTTTTAATGATTGCTGCTGTAAATTTCCCATTTCCATGTCTGTCCTCCCAATTATGTCCATTCCTAATTGGAAGGCTAGAATGCTGATACATTGTTGAAGGTTTGACTGGGTTACTTGGCACTGAGCGAGTGGGCTGTTTGAATGGAGTAAGAGGAATTCTTGGGACATCAATAATTATCTTACTCGACAGCATTTGAAGTTCAATCAAAGCTATAAAACTGAATAATGACTACTGACTACAGTAATGAATACTGACGACAGAATATACTACACATAATCTATAACTAAATAGATCAGAGGAAGACCAGTTAATGTAATAAATTTGGATTTTCAAAAAAAAAATTGATGAAATGCAGTGCAATGGAAAATGACAGGTGGTCTTATAGATTGGGATAGTACATTAGAATGGATTGAGAGGGTAATTAATGGTGATGAAATAATGAGCAGGAATACACGGGATATTTTCAGTCTGGCAGGCTGTAACTAGCAGTGTGGACCATTGGAACTTCAACTGTTTACAATCTACATTTCCAGAAATAACTCCATAGAGGGTGGTATCCCATTATCAAGCCACCCTTAATTTGTATGTGGAAAGTCCTTGACACTGCTCCAGCTCCCCCAGAGCCAGCTCTGAGTGAACAGGGTGTCCGATAGTCCTGTTCTTTTCTTTTCTTTTTTTTTACAAGTCGAATACCATTCAACTTCAGGAAATACTCAAATTCCCTGATGATAAATGATGGCCCGTTATCTAAGACCAACACTTCTGAGAGTCTGTGTTGCAAAAGATGCACACAGTTTTTCTCTCATCATCCCCATGAAGGAATTCTACACACGACTTTGTGTGGCATCCACAACGACTAAGGACATTCAGCTCATGAAAGAACATAAAACATTGTCCTTTAACTGAGTCCAGGGTTTAGCCGGCCATTCCCATAAATGTGGGGGATTTAGCCGGCCATTGCCACAAATGTGAGGGAGATAGTCCTGTTAGTCAGGGTTCCCTGATTGGACCAGGTTAGCAGCCTCAACCAGGAAACTACATTCCTCCCCCCTCTGTGTCTGAGGACATAGGCCATTTTTGTTCTGTTGTAACTCCTCCTGGAGCATTTTAGCACTAGGTCTGGTTTCATCACCTCAACATCTGATACAGGTGGCATGTAATGCTCAGTACCTCACCTCTTGTGCCCACAGTGTCTCAGAAATTCATTCTCTTCAGGCAGCAAAGGCATCAAGGTAGTGACATCTGAGATTTTGAGGTATCATCAATGCTTGACTAAGCAGGAGAACCCATAGGTTGCAAAACAGTCAGAAAGTCCGTTGACGAGCTAGGCTTGTTTTACTCTCGCACAGTTTGCGAGTTTTATATATCACTAGCCCTAATCTCATGTTGACCATGCCTCTTAAACATGCAGGGACATTCCTGTAGTTCCCACACCAAACTTTGTCCCCTGAAGTAAACTGTCTCTTTCGTTCAGTGGAGCCCTGTGTCTGGCATTGGTTTTCCTGATGCTGTTAGATGCAAGAATGCACACATGTACACACACCAACTAGGTTCTTGAATGACAGGTAGTCTCAGAATTAGAGGAGATGTGGGGCCATGTTATTCCTTAACTAAATCCAGCATCTCCTGAAAAGTTTTCCTATCTGGTACCTCAGGGAAAGTTAGGCCCCTAACATCTGAAAAAAGCTGCGGTCTGCAAGCCGTCAGAAGAATTATTTGTTGCTTTTCATCTGCCTGGCAAAATAACAGATTCTTTCCACGTATTGGGTCCGGTCTTTGGCACGATTGAACAAGTCATGCTTCCCAGATAATGGTATGTCGTAAGAAACTCCAACTTCAGGATGACTGTTGCAAGTGAATTTCTTCACGAGCGTGCTTTTCTTTCTTTGACGCTGAAATAACTCCACAGAGGCTGGTATCCCATCTCCAAATCCCCCTTAATTTACCTGAGGAGAGTCCATCACACTGATTCAGCTCCCTCAAAGCCGGCTTTCAGAGTGAACAGGCTGTCTGACACTCTTGTTCTTATCTGTCAGCCAGGGTTCCCTGCTTAGGTCTGTTATTCTGGTCCAAACAGGGAACTCCTCTTTTTTTCTCATCTGTCTGACTTCTTTACCCTCAAAACTTGAAGAATGGAATTGCATGTAACATATTGAGATTTTCTCACAATATGAAGTTCTTTAGGAAAGTAAATGGTGTGGAAGATTCGGAAACTGCAGAAAGATGAGGTGGCAAGAACACAATGCCATGAATTGTTTCCTCCTTCTGTTTGTTGAGAAAATTGAAATAACAGAATAGCTTTAGACTGTTGACAAACTGAGAAATGTTTGCACTCAGATTTAACATGCAGTTAAAGTGTAGAATTATGAAGACAAATTGTATGGTAGTTTTCGTTACAAAGGAATTGGAATATCTGAGTGAGAAAGTCTTGCCACAATTATGGAGGGTATTGTTGAGGCTAGGCCTGGAATAGTACATGCAGATTTAATGGTCTTAGTTAAGGAATGACATACTTGTTGTGGAGGGAAGACAACAAACATTTACTAGACTAGTTCCTGAAATGAGGGCATGGGTCTTTTGAGGAGAGATTGAGTAAATTAGCTTTATATTCCTAGGAGTTATATTAACAAAAAAATAGTAATCTAATTAAAATTAAAAATATTCAATGGCTTGATAGATTTGCTGTCTCTCAGTTGGTAAACTTAGAACATAGGCTATCAATTTCGAAATAAAGGTTCAGGCCATTTACGACCGCGAAGAGGAGGGATTGGTAGCTCAGTGGTTAGCACTGCTGCCTCACAGTGCCAGAGACCCGTGTTTGATTCTACTCTTCGGTGACTGTGCAAACTTCACACAGACAGACATCTCCCTTTGTCTGCATGGGTTTCTTCTAGGCATTCTGGTTTCCCTTTTCGGTCCAAAGATGTGCAAGTTTGGTGGATTGGCCATGCTAAATTGCCCATAGTATCCATGAATGTGCAGGCTAAATGGATTGGCCAGGGTTACAGGACTGGGAGTGTGGGGGATTCTGAGTGGGATGCTGTTTGAAGGGTGGGTGTGGATTAGATGGGCCAAATGGCCTACTTTCACACTGTAGGGAATCTGTGATGACTCTTTGAAATGTCTTTATTTTGAGGCTCCCCAAGGATGTGTTTTCAGGCCCCGACTGTACTTCCTGTACACACACGACTGTGTAGCCAAATTCTGAACAAATGTCATCAAGTTTGCTCGTGATGTGGTAGGATGGATGTCGAACAATAATGAGTCCATACAGAAAGGAGACAGGGCTTAGTGATGTGGTGCATTGACAACAACCCCCTCTCAATGTCAGTAAAACAAAAGAACTGAACATTGACCTCAGAAAGAAAGAGGAGAACATGCCTCTGTGTACTTCAGTGGAGCTGAGGTGAACAGGGTCGAGAGCGTCCTAGGAGTGGTGATAACCGACAGTGTGTCCTGGACTTCCCATGTAGATGCGACAGTCAAGAAAACACAACAATGCCTCCTCTTCTTCAGGGGGCTTAGGAAATTCAGCACATCCATAAGGACCATCATTAACTTTTCTAGATGCACCACAAAAAACATACTATCTGGGTGCATAACTGCCGAGTATGGCAACTGCTCCGTCCAGAGCCCTAAGAAACTACAGAAGGTTGTGTGCATAGTCCAGACCATCACGGGAGCCAACCTGTCATTCACACGCTTTGTTTACACGTCTCATTGCTGCAGAAAGGTTGCCAACATCATCAAAGACCCCATTCACGCCGGTAGTGCTATCATACACCTCTTCTATTCAGGCAGAAGATACAGAAGCTTGAACTCTCACCACCAACAGGTTCAAGAACAGTTCTTCCCTGCTGTTATTAGAATGATGAGTGGACTCTCCAACTTCAAATAATGTTGATCTTATTTCGTGGACCTCCTGTGCAATGTAGTGTGCATACCTCACTCTGTTTAAGCACCCTTTGATCTCTATGTCCTTATTTGCTATGATCTGCCTGTATTGCATGCAAAACTAAGCTTTTCACAAATGACTACATTTCGTTCATGTGAATTTGCTGTCACGTGATTGACAAATTGGGAACACTGTGAACTTTTAAAGCGTGTTTTGGTTGTAACACAATTCCGGCCCTGTGTAATGGTGCTGCTATTACGTGATTTTCTTATAATACAGGGTTGCATGAGAATGGAACTACCATGTTATGGCAGAACTGACTGTAAAATAAATTAAATCACTGGAATTCTGTATCCAAGGAGAGCTATGGAAGCCCAGTCATTGGGTAGATTCAAGATAAAGGTCAATGGATTCTGGGTGGTCAGAGAAAGGAAGGATATCGGTGGTGTTGGTGCAAGAGTATTAGCCATCATCTTGTTAAATGGTGTAACAGACATAAAGAGTCAAATAGCTGACTCCAGTTTCTCTGTATTATATTCCTTTGTGAGACTGTCACTTTTGCTTTATATTTCTGATTACATAACCAGTGTTTGGAAACTGATGGGAAACCCTCTCAAAGTAACCTCAGCTGTCAGCCTTGATGTTCTTGAGTGATATTGAGGACAAATCGATAGATTGGATTCTTTAGGCGTTACAGTCCAGCACAATGAAAGGAATTTTTTTAGTAACCCCTTTATGCATTACACCGTAAAATGCTGTTTATTTTGTTGGATTATTTTTTCACACAATAAATGGATTCCAGTTTACGAGTAAGTGACACCAAGTAATTATAAAATGTGTGCAGTGAGCTGCGAAACAACCTTCTTTCTGTGTGCAGAACTGTGCACGTGAAGCCATCCTCATCAGACATGTCAATTCTTCCAGCTGTAGCCCCAATGTGTCCCACATGCATACAGATTGCACAAATTTTCCAGCAAATTACTATGGATGAAAAAGCCGGTCAGTTGCTGGATTGGAAAATAACCATATCATTGTGTTATGATATAGGGACTTAAATCCCAAATAAAAATGGGAAGAGGTAGAATTGTGTCATTACTGTCAGAAATGTTTATATGTATGTGTTCATATGATCAGAACATATGTTCTGTATGTTCCCTTTGATCTGATCTCTGCCCTGCTGCTTTATAAAAGCCTACTTAGACTGAAGGTTCAGTAAAGTCATTCATTTCTTGAATAAGTTTTTGGGTTTGGCATCAGTATAATGCCTGAATTGATTTTAGCCAAATTGTCCCTTCGCATGATGCTGGCTTTAGCCCTATTATTTAAAGTTCTTGTATTGGTAACAAACGTTTTGGTATTGTGTACTGCCTGTGTGTATTTCTAGAAGCTCAGTAAAACATGAATAATTTGACTTGAGGGGCTGTTCCAACTCTCCCTGTGGTCTGTTGTCCAATATCCATTTTAAGAGTTTGTTCTATGTAAAAGCACCAGCTTGCTTGTCATAATCTGGGCTCCTGGAGTGTAAAACAAGTGGAAACGTTCAATAATTTGAGATTATCACAATGCTGGAGAAACTCAGCAGGTCTGGTGGCATCTGTGGAGAGAACCGAATTAATGCTTCAGTCTGGTATGGTGGTTCTTCAGAATAGTTCTGACGAAGAAATCACAATCTTAAACATTCGATCTCTTTTAATCTAGCACCTCCACATTATTCTCACTGATGTAATCCCCTCCAGTATCCCACTCTCAAGCTATATATCTGAAATATTCTCAACAAGAACAAAACATACAATAGCATTCATGAATATTTTAATAACTTGAGTGGACATAGGATGAATATTTGTGAGAGGCCTTTAATGCCACATTGACTGTGATTTAATCTTGACTGCTAACATCACTGAAAGAGAACTGTTTAAGTGGTAATTTAACAGAAGTGATTACAATTAGAAAAGGGTACATAGGAACATATGAATTATGAACAGGAGTTGGCCACTGGGCCCTTTAAATCTGCTCTGCCATTAGTAAAGAAATGACTGATATGATTACTCCACATTCCTGACTACCCACGATAACCTTTCTACCCTTTGCTTATCAAGATTCGATAACATTCTATTAACCTTCTGAATTACTTGCTAAATCTGCATATTCACCTTATGTAACTCATCATCCACTGGGATATTAAATTCGCTCTGCAATCTCAATATTTAGATAATGCTCCTATTTTATCCATTCTCCCAAAATGAGTGATTTCACGTTTTCACACTATTCTCTATTTGCCACATCTTTTCACACTCATTTAACTGATCAACGTTCTCCTGCAGCCTTCCTACGTCGTCTTCGCAACTTACTTGCCCACCTATCTTCAGCATTATTTATGTCATGAGCTAAATTAGCAGCCACACCTTCAGTCACTTTATCTAAATTTACATAAATTGTTAAATGTTGAGGCTCCAACATTGATGCCTGTGGCATACTATGTTATATCTTGCTGGCATGAAAGTGACATGTGCGTGGCCAAGCTAAGAGGAAATACAGTATACAATCCTTTACTCATGCCAATATTCTACCTCCTCAACCTCAAGACTATTAGCTTTTAGTTTCTGCAATAACCTTTGATGTTGTACCTTAACAAATGCCTTTTTGAAATTTTAAGTTCAACTGCAGTTCCCCTTTATTCACTGCACCTGTTACTTCAAAACAAAATCATTTTAATAAATTGGTTAAATATTATTCCTCTTTCATAAATCCATGATGTCTTTGTTTAATTACTTTGAATTGTCTTAGTGCCTCGCTATAATCCTTTTAAGGAAAGCCCTTTGACAGATGTTAAGCTAACTGGCCTGTGCTTTCCTGCAGAAAGACTAAGTGGTGTGTGCCTCCTGTGTTATTTATGAAGTCATAACATCATGTGACATGATGTGGACATCATGTGTGTCAGACATACATTTGCAGGAAGTCTCACTGGCTGCATATGCTTGTGCTCCAAGCTTTGGAACTAGAATCGCAAGTAGACTGGGTGACGAGAAAGGCATAATGCATGCTTGCCTTCATTGGTCAGAACAATATAGGTGTCTCGACATCATGTTGCGAATGTACAGGAATTTGATGAGGCCACTTTTAGAATACTGAGTTCAATTCTGGTCACTTTTCTATAGGATGGATGTTGCTAAACCTGAGAGGGTGAGAAAAGATTTACAAGGATGTTGCCAGGACTGGAGGGTTTGAGATGTAGGGAGAGGCTGAATAGACTGGGGCTTCTTTCCCCAGAGGCTGAGAGGTCACCTTACAAGAGGTTTATAAAATCATGGCCACTGATAAGGTGAATAGCAATAGTCTTGTTCTTAAGGTAGGGGAGTCCAAATCTAGAGTTGGACTAGCATAATCTAAAGCATAGCTTTAAGGTGAGGGGGAAAGATTTAAAAAGGATCTGAGGGGTAACCTTCATACAGAAGGTAGTGCTTGTATGGGACAAGCTGGAAAGAAGTTGGTGGAGACAAGTACAATTACAGTACTTAAAAAGCATCTGGATAGGTATATGAATGGAAAGGCTTTAGAAGGATGTGGGCCAAATGCTGGTAAATGGAACTAGGTCACATTGGGGTGTCCGGCAACTTGGACCAAAGCATATTACCCTATGGCTATAGAGGAGCAGCTGGAATACTGTTGTTTATCTGCAAGGCAGAGGGGTATATGACGAGCACGTGGTCACACTCAAAATTCGAGGTATGCAGGCAGTGGGGGAATGGGAGACTATCAGGCTGTCTAAAAAAACAAAGCAGGTAAGTGTAGGAGAGCCCTGAGTCATAGAGTCCTAGAGATGTACAGCTTGGAAACAGACCCTTCGGTCCAACACGTCCATGCCGACCAGATATCCCAACCCAATCTAGTCCCACCTGTCAGCACCCAGCCCATATCCCTCCAAACCCTTCCTATTCATATACCCATCCAAATGCCTCTTAAATGTTGCAATTGTACCAGCCTCCACCACATCCTCTTTCCATACACGTACCACCCTCTGCGTGAAAAGGTTGCCCCTTAAGTCTCTTTTATATCTTTCCCCTCTCACCCAAACCTATGCCCTCTAGTTCTGGACTCCCTGATCCCAGGGAAAAGACTTTGCCTATTTATCCTATCTATGCCCCTCATAATTTTGTAAATCTCTATAAGGTCACCCCTCAGCCTCCGACGCTCCAGGGAAAACAGCCCCAGCCTGTTCAGCCTCTCCCTATACCTCAGATCCTCCAACCCTGGCGACATCCTTGTAAATCTTTTCTGAACCCTTTCAAGTTTCACAACATCTTTCCGATAGGAAGGAGACCAGAATTGCAAGCAGTATTCCAACAGTGGCCTAACCAATGTCCTGTACAGCCGCAACATGACCTCCCAACTCCTGTACTAAGTACTCTGACCAATAAAGGAAAGCATACCAAACGCCACCTTCACTCTCCTATCTACCTGCGACTCCACTTTCAAGGAGCTATGAACCTGCACTCCAAGGTCTCTTTGTTCAGGAACACTCCCTAGGACCTTACCAATAAGTGTATAAGTCTTGCTAAGATTTTCTTTCCCAAAATGCAGCACCTCGCATTTATCTGAATTAAACTCCATCTGCCACTTCTCAGCCCATTGGCCCATCTGCTCCAGATCCTGTTGTAATCTGAGGTAACCCTCTTCGCTGTCCATTACACCTCCAATTTTGGTGTCATCTGCAAACTTACTAACTATACCTCTTATGCTTGCATCCAAATCATTTATGTAAATTGACAAAAAGTAGAGGGCCCAGCACTGATCCTTGTGGCACTCCACTGGTCACAGGCCTCCAGTCTGAAAAACAACCCTCCACCACCACCCTCTTTCTTCTACCTTTTGAGCCAGTTCTGTATCCAAATGGCTAGTTCTCCCTGTATTCCATGAGATCTAACCTTGCTAATCAATCTCCCATGGGGAACCTTGTCGAACGCCTTACTGAAGTCTACATAGATCACATTTTCTGCTCTGCCCTCATCAATCTTCTTTGTTACTTCTTCAAAAAACTCAATCAAGTTTGTGAGTCATGATTTCCCACGCACAAAGCCATGTTAATTATCCTGAATCAGTCCTTGCCTTTCCAAATACATGTACGTCCTGTCCCTCAGGATTCCCTCCAACAACTTGCCCACCACCGAGGTCAGGCTCACCGGTCTATAGTTCCCTGGCTTGTCTTTACTGCCCTTCTTAAACAGTGGCACCACGTTTGCCAACCTCCAGTCTTCTGGCACCTCACCTGTGATTATCGATGATACAAATATCTCAGCAAGAGGCCCAGCAATCACTTCTCTAGCTTCCCACAGAGTTCTCGGGTACACCTGATCAGGTCCTGGGGATTTATCTTCTTTTATGTGTTTCAAGACATCCAGCACTTCCTCCTCTGTAATCTGGACATTTTGCAAGATGTCACCATCTATTTCCCTACAGTCTATATCTTCCATATCCTTTTCCACAGTAAATACTGATGCAAAATATTCATTTAGTATCTCCCCCATTTTCTGTGGCTCCATGCAAAGGCCGCCTTGCTGATCTTTGAGGGCCCTATTCTCTCCCTAGTTACCCTTTTGTCCTTAATATATTCATAAATACCTTTTGGATTCTCCTTAATTCTATTTGCCAAGGCTATCTCATGTCCCTGTTTTGCCCTCCTGATTTCCTTCTTAAGTATACTCCTACTTTCTTTATACTCTTATAAGGATTCACTTGATCTGACGTGTCTATACCTGACATATGCTTCTTTCTTTTTCTTAACCAAACCCTCAATATTTTTAGTCATCCAGCATTCCCTGTACCTACCAGCCTTCCCTTTCACCCTGACAGGAATATACTTTCTCTGGATTCTTGTTATCTCATTTCTGAAGGCTTCCCATTTTCCAGCCGTCCCTTTACCTGCGAACATCTGCCTCCAATCAGCTTTCAAAAGTTCTTGCCTAATACCGTCAAAATTGGCCTTTCTCCAATTCAGAACTTCAACTTTTAAATCTGGTCTATCCTTTTCCATCGCTATTTTAAAATGAATAGAATTATGGTCGCTGGCCCCAAAGTGCTCCCCCACTGACACCTCAGTCACCTGCCCTGCCTTCTTTCCCAAGAGTAAATCTAGTTTTGCACCTTCTCTCGTAGGTACATCCGCATACTGAATCAGAAAGTTGTCTTGTACACACTTAACAAATTCCTCTCCATCTAAACCTTTAACACTATGGCAGTCCCAGTCGATGTGTGGCAAGTTAAAATCCCCTACCATAACTACCCTATTATTCTTACAGATAGCTGAGATCTCCTTACAAGTTTGTTTCTCAATTTCCCTCTGACTATTGGGGGGTCTATAATACAATCCCAATGAAGTGATCATCCCTTTCTTATTTCTCCGTTCCACCCAAATAACTTCCCTGGATGTATTTCCAGGAATATCCTCCCTCAGCACAGCTGTAATGCTTTACCTTATCAAAAATGCCACTCCCTCTCCTCTCTTGCCTCTCTTTCTATCCTTCCTGTAGCATTTGTATCTTGGAACATTAAGCTGCCAGTCCTGCCCATCCCTGAGCCATGTTTCTGTAATTGCTATGATATTCCAGTCCCACGTTCCTAACCATGCCCTGAGTTCATCTGCCTTCCCTGTTTAGGCCCCTTGCATTGAAATAAATGCAGTTCAATTTATTAGTCCTACCTTGTCCCTGCCTGTCCTGACTGTTTGATTCACTTCTGTTCTCAGTTATACCCGTCTCAGATCGATCTCTTTCCTCACTATCTCTCTGGGTCCCACCCCCCCACCTTACTAGTTAAAATCCTCCCAAGCCGTTCTAGCAAATTTCCTTGCCAGTATATTAGTCCCCTTCCAATTTAGGTGCAATCCGTCCTTCTTGTACAGGTCACTTCTACCCCAAAAGAGATTCCAATGATCCAAAAATGTGACTCCTTCTCCCACACACCAGCTCCTCAGCCATGCATTCATCTGCTCTATCCTCCTATTCCTGCCCTCACTAACTCGTAGCACTGGGAGTAATCCAAATATTACTACCCTTGAGGACCTCCTTTTTCAATTTTTGCCTAACTCTCTGTAATTTCCCTTCAGAGTCTCAACCTTTTCCCTTCCAATGTCGTTGGTTCCAATGTGACCTCCTGCTGGCCCCTCTCCCCCGTGAGAACATTCTGCACCCTCTCTGAGACATCCTTGATCCTGCCACTAGGGAAACAACACACCATTCTGCTTTTTCTCTGCTGGCCACAGAACGTCTGTCTGTACCTCAGACTACAGAAATCCCCTAACACAATTGATCTCTTGGAAGCCGATGTACCCCTCGTTGCATTAGAGCCAGTCTCAATACCAGAAACTTGACTGTTCGTGCTACGTTCCCCTGAGAATCCATCAGCCCCTACATTTTCCAAAACAGCATACCTGTTTGAAATGGGTATATCCACAAAAGACTCCTGCCCTAAGTGTCGACCTCTCTCACCCTTCCTGGAGTTAACCCATCTATGTGACTGTATCTGAGACTTTCCTCCCTTCCTATAACTGCCATCCATCACATCCTGTTGCTGTTGCAAATTCCTCATCGCTTCTATCTCTCTGTCCAACCGATCCACTCGATCTGATAAGATTCGCAACCAACAGCATTTATGGCAGATATAATCCGCAGTAACCCTTAAACTCTCTTTAAACTCCCACATCTGACAAGAAGTACATATCACTGCAACGGCCATTTTCGTTCCTTCACAATCTACAGTCCCAGAAAATAACACCGTCTTATTCCTCTACAAACACTGCCCCAAGTTAAATTAATATTAATAAGTTTAATCAAGAGACTTATCTCCAAAAACATATAATCAAGAGAGAATCCACTATACTCACCACTGCAGCCTTTCTCTTGGACAGACTTAAAACAACAATTAACTTATCTGATTCTGTGCTGTGAACTTTGCCCAACAGTTCCTCCAAGATTAGTTGTGAATTTCACTGATTGTTAATTTTCCCAGATGCACTCCGATGTCCGGCGACACACTAATTCAAACAGCAAAGGTGGTAACTTGCAGGTTTCCTCTCTCTTCTATCATGCTAATTGATATTCCAACTTGGAAACTGGTGAGCAAACTGGTTCCTTGGGAGTGAAGCCAGAGCCAAGCCCATGGCGCCATGGGTGACTCAGTTGTACAGGGAAGAAGGAAAAAGAATGAAAGAGCAAAGTGATAGGTATTTCCATTGTCAGGGGATCAGACAAGCATTTCAGTGGGAGTAAATATATGACTCCAGGAAAATGTGTTGCCTCTCTGGTGCCAGGGTCAAGGACGTCACAGAATGGCTGCCATGCATCCAGAAGTCATGGGCCACACTGGTGTCAACAACTTAGGTAGGTAGAGGAATGAACTCTGGAAATTAAAAAGAAAGACATCGAGAGCAGTAATCTTAGGATTACTCCTAGTGCCACATGCTAGTGAGCACAAAACAGGTGGTTTGATCAATTGAATATGTTGCTAGAAATTGGATGGAGGAAGGAGGACATCAGATTTCTGTGAAATTGGGACTGGTTCTGTGGCTGTCAGGACCTGCCCAAGCTGGTCATGTTACACCTTACTGAGTCTGGGACTAATATCCTCTATAGGGATATTTGCTAGTGCAGTTTTAAATTAACTTATTGGGAATGGGAAGCTAAGGGGTCACACAAATTGGAAGGAAATTATAAAAAAAACTATGGATATTGGAAATCAGAAATTGCTGGAAAAGGTCAGCAGGTCTGGCAGCATCTTTGGAGAGAAAGCAGAGTTAATGTCTAGTGACACATCTTCAGAATGGTGAAGTTCTGAAGTAAGGAAGTAAAGTTGGTAACAGGAAGTTGCAAAGATACTAGAGAGACCAGAAGGCAGGAGAAGCAAAGCCGAGCATCAAGTCTGCTTCTAAAGCAAAAGGATGTCCATAATACAAAGTAAAAAGTACTTCACGTGAACTCACATCGCATTTGGAACAAGATAAACAGTCTAAAGGCATAACTAGAACTACGTGGATGTGATCTAACTGCCTGGGCAGAAACAGGACTGCAAGGTGATCAGCACTAAAAACTGATTGTTCAAGGATTTACATTGTTCAGGAAAACTAGTTAAGAAAGAAAAGGAAGTGGAGTTTTATTGATAATAAGGGATGGGATCAGTACATTAGTAGGGGAGGATTTCCAATCAGAAATGTGGAATCTTTGGGTGGCACTAAGAAACCGCAATGAGCAGAAGACCATTGATTGGAGGTGTTGATAGGCCATCAAATAGGAGTGGCTGTGTGGGGTATTAATCAGGACATTAATCCCAGAAGATGCATGGGAACACTATTACCTGCAAGCTTCCCTCCAAGCCACTCACCATCCTGATATGGAAATATATCACCATTTCTTAGGTGTTGCTGGGTCAATATTCTGGTTCTCCTTCTTTAGTGCCATTGTGGATATACCTGTAGCAAATGGACTGCAGCAGTTTAAGAAGTCAGCTCACCACCACTATTTAAAGGGCAGTTAAGCATAGGCTATAAATACTGGTCGAGCCAATAACACCCATTTCCAATAAATGAAAACAAAGAAAAGATGAGAGATAGATGTAGCATGATTAATGTATTTATCCTAGATGTCTTCAATCTGCATGTAAACTAATTGAGGACGAAAGCTGTGGAGAATGAGTTTTTAGAATGAGTTAGGGATAGTTTTCAAGAACTGTGCTGAGGAGCCAACAAGAGGACTTACTGTTTTAGATCTCGTAATCTCATTTAAAAAAGCCTTTAGGAATGAGTATGCTTGAATTTTACTTTGTTTGAAAGTGAGATACTTAATTCTGAAGCAAGGGTATTCAATTTGAGTGAGGGAAATTATGAAGACATGAGACACAAATTGGTTGAGGTGGATTGAGAAAATATATTAAAAAGCACAACTTTACCATGAATGGTCTTTAAAGAAACTACAGTACAAATTATAGCAGCTATAAATTCTTTCAAAGTGTAAAATAACTCATGTTGGCAAAGGAAACTCAAGATTGCATAAAATTAAAAGAAAAGACTATAAATTTGCTGAAAATACCAGTAATTCTGAGGATTGGGAAGTTTATGGAATACAGTATAGGCGGACCAGGAAATTATTGAGTAAAGGGGGAATGGATTATGATTGCAATTGAGCAAAAAGTGTAAAAAAAGAGTGTAAAATCTATAGGTATGTTAAAAAGGTAACATTTTATCTAAAATGAATCTGGATCCATTACAGGTATAATCAAGAGAATTTGTAATACGGCAAAGAGAAATGGCAGAGAAGGTAAATGATTCCTGTGTCGGTTTTCGCTCAGAAACAAAGAGCAAGTAACTGCACAGGAGCAAGCCAGCACTGATACATGACACTTTTCAAAACTAAACCCCTTTGTCTTTATTCCCTGCCTGTTCATGTATCTTTAAAGATGCCTCTTAAACGTTGTTGTGGTATGTGGTATTTGCTATTACTACCCCCTCTGACAGTGCATTCCAGGAATTTAACATCCTCTGTGCAAAAGAACCTTGCCTCTCACATCTCCTTTAAATTTTCCCTCTTTTGCCTTAAACCCATGTGCCCTAGTAATTGACATTTCTATCCTGGGAAAAAGACTCCAACTATCCATTCAATCCATGTCTCTCATAATTTTGCCTCTTGTAAATTTCTACCAGGTCGCCCATCAGCTTCCACTGTTTAAGTGAAAACAAACACTCCTCATAGCTAATGCCATCTAAAACAGGCAACATCCAAGTAAACCTTTTCTGTACCCTCTCCACATTCTTCTGGTAATATGATGACCAGAACTGTGGATAATGTTCCAAATGTAGCCTCACTAAAGTTCTACACAAATGCAACATGACTTGCCAAGTTTTATTCTATAGGTTTCAACTGATGAAGACAAGTGTGTTATATGCCTCCTTGACCACCTTAGCCATTGTGTTGAAAAGTGTGGTGCTGGAAAAGCACAGCAGGTCAGGCAGCATTAGAGGAGTGGTAGAATTGACATTTCGGGTATAAGCCCTTCAACAGGAATGTGGGAGGGGTGGGGGCTGAGAGATAAATGGGGGGGCTGAGAGATAAATGGGAGGGTTGGAAGGTAGCTGGGAAGGCGATAGGTAGATGCAGGTGGGGGGTGATACGTCAGAGGGGATGGTGGAGCGGATAGGTGGGATGGAAGACACACATTTTAAGAGGGCAGTGCCAAGTTGGAGGGTTGGATCTGGGATGAGGTTGGAGGAAGGGGAGATGAGGAAACTGGTGAAATTGACATTGCTGCCATGTGGTTGGAGGGTCCCAAGGCAAAAGATGAGGCGTTCTCCCTTCAGGCGTCAGGTGGCTTGGATTTGGCAATGGAGAAGGCCTAGGACTTGTACATCCTTGGTGGATTGGAAGGGGGCGTTGAAGTGGTCGGCCAGAGGGCAGTGGGGTTGTTTGTGTGTGTGTTCCAGAGATGTTCCCTGAAACATTCCGTGAGTTGGCATCCTGTCTCTCCAGTGTAGAGGAGACCACATCAAGAGCAACAGACACAATAGATGAGGCAATTGGCTGTGCAAGAAAGTCTCTGCCAGATGTGGAAGGATCCTTTGGGGCCTTGGATGGAGATGAGCAGGGAGGTGTGGAAGCAGGTTTTTTAAAATAAATATATTTATTGAGAAAAAGATTTTGAATTTTTTACAAAAATATGAAATTATTACAAAATAATAGAACAATCTTGCAATATAACAACAATAACTGTAAAAAACTACTACTCTACTCCAGAAACAATCTTGAACAAAACCTCTACACAAACTACAATTCAATAAATAACTAAATCAAAACAAAAAGCAACTAAACTTAAACTGAGTTGAAACAAGACAAATTAAATTACGCTTAGTTACAACACTCAGTGCAATCCCACCAAAGCTCCCCAACACTGGGAGCATCTGTTGGTACACATGTATTTGTTCAGAATCCCTCCTCCCAGGGGCCCCTAGGCAGTCGGACACAGCCCTCATGGCTACACAAAGGCCCTGGCCAATATAGCCGATAAGTCCGCATCTGTATGGTTCAAAAAGGGCCACCACATCCTTTAAGAAAGTTCTGTTTCCTGGTGCATCATTCTTGTAAGGAAGCTAGGGGGATGTGCTCCATAACTAACCCAACCACCCCAAGAGTCCTGGGGGATGTTCCGACACCCAGCTCATCAGAATGTTCTTCATACAAAATGAAAGAATACTAAACAATTTCTTCCCATGTGCATCCAAAGAGGGGAGATTCGGCGAAACCAGGAGGAGGGCGACTGGGTCTACCTTGACCTTATTTCCCAAGACCCCTTCCATGACACTTGCTATAGCGCCCCAATACCTATGAAGCTTGTGGCATGACCACAAGCAATGAGTAAGAGTACCAACATCTATTTTACATTTGGGGCTCATTGGGGAACACTCCTCTTTTAAATTTCACAAGCTGCTCCAGTGCCAAATAAACCCTGTGGAATACCTTCAATTGCATAGCCTGTGTCCTATTCAAAATCAAAATCATCCTTACGTTCTCCCAAATATCCTCCCACTCCTCTGGTGATATCTCCATCCCTAAGATTTGCTTCCCCGAAATGCAGTGCCTCTCATTTATCTGAATCAAACTCCATCTGCCACTTCTCAGCCCATTGGTCCATCTGGTCCAGATCCTTTTGTAATCTGAGGTAACCCTCTTCGCTGTCCACTACACCTCCAATTTTGGTGTCATCTGCAAACTTACTAACTGTTCCTCTTATGCTTGCATCCAAATCATTTATGTAAATGACAAAGAGTAGAGGGCCCAGCACTGATCCTTGTGGCACTCCACTGGTCACAGGCCTCCAGTCTGAAAAACAACCCTCCACCACCACCTTCTACCTTTAAGCCAGTTCTTTATCCAAATGTCTAGTTCCCCCTGTATTCCATGAGATCTAGCCTTGCTAACCAGTTTCCCATGGGGAACCTTGTTGAACGCCTTACTGAAGTTCATATAGATCACGTCAGCTGCTCTCCTCTCACCAATCCTCTTTGTTGCTTCTTCCAAAAACTCAAACATGTTTGTGAGACATGATTTTCCACACACAAAGCTATGTTGACTATCCCTAATCAATTCTTGCCTTTCTAAATACATGTACATCCTGTCCCTCAGGATTCCCTCCAACAACTTGCCCACCACCGAGGTCAGGCTCACTGGTTTATAGTTCCCTGGCTTGTCCTTACCACCTTTCTTAAACGGTGGCACCACGTTGGCCAACCCCCAGCCTTCTGGCACCTCACCTGTGACTATTGATAATACAAATATCTCAGCAAGGGGCCCAGCAATCACTTCCCAAGCTTTCCACAGAGTTCTATGATACACCTGATCGGGTCATGGGATTTATTCACTTTTATGCATTTCAAGACATCCAGCACTTCCTCCTCTGTAATATGAACATTTTTCACGATGTCACCATCTATTTCCCTACATTCTATATCTTCCATGTACTTTACCACAGTAAACACCGAAGCAGAATGCTCGTTTAATGTCTCCCCCATCTCCTGTGGCTCCACACAAAGGCTGCCTTGCTGATATTTGAGAGGCCATATTCTCTCCCTAGTTATCCTTTTGTCCTTAATGTATTTGTAAAAACTGTTTGGATTCTCCTTAACTCTATTTGCCAAAGCTATCTCATGTCCCCTTTTTGCCTCTTAAGTAAACTCTTACTGCCTTTTTACTCTTCTAAGGATTCACTTGATCTATCCTGTCTATACCTGACATATGCTTCCTTCTTTTTCTTAACCAAACCCTCAATTTCTTTTGCCATCCAGTATTCCCTATACCGATACCAGCCTTATCTTTTCACCGTAACAGGGATATACTTTCTCTGGAATCTCCTTTTCTCATTTCTGAAGGCTTCCCATTTTCCAGTCATTCTGTTACCTGCGAACATTTTCCCCAATTAGCTTCTGAAAGTTCTTGCCTAAATTGAGCTTCCTCCAATTTAGAATTTCAACTTTTAGATCCGGTCTATCCTTTTCCATCATTACTTTAAAACTACTAGAATTATAGTCACTGGCCCCAAAGTGCTCCCCCACTGACACCTCAATCACCTACTCTGTCTTATTTCCCAAGAGTAGGTCTTTTTGCACCGACCATAACCACCCTATTATTCTTACAGAAAACTGAGATCTGTATGTAAGTTAGCTCACTGACTCAGCAAGTTAACTTACACACTTATCATCAAGCTGAACTACAAATCAGCTCAAACATCGATAACAGAGATCTCCTTACAAACTTGTTTCTCAATTTCCCTCTGACTATTAGGGCGTCTATAATACAATTCCAATAAAGTGATCATCCCTATCTTATTTCTCAGTTCCATCCAAATAACTTCCATGGATGTCTTTCCGGGAATATCCTCCCTCAGTACAGCTGTAATGCTATCCCTTACCAAAAACGCCACTCCCCCTCCTCTCTTGCCTCCCTTTCTCACCTTCCTATAGCATTTGTATCCTGGAACATTAGCTGCCAGTCCTGAGCCACATCTCTGTAATTGCTATGATATCCCAGTCCCATGTTCCTAACCATACCCTAAATTCATCTGACTTCCCTGCTTTGAAATAACTGCAGGCAAAAGTGAGGACCACAGATGTTGGAGATTAGAGTCGAGTGTGTGGTGCTGGAAAAGCACAGCAGGTCAAGCAGCATCCAAGGAGCAGGAAAATCGACATTTTGGGCAAAAGCCTGAAATATCGATTCTCCTGCTCCTCAGATGCTGCCTGACCTGCTGTGCTTTTCTAGCACCACAGTCTCGACTTGCAATAAATGCAGTTTAATTTATCAGTCCTACCTTATTGTCTGCTTTGTTCCTGCCTGCCCTGACTGACTTGCTTATTTTCTCATCAGTACCAGTCTCAGATTGATCTCTTTCCTCACTATCTCCCTTGGTCCCACCCACCCCAACCTTTATTAGTTTAAATCCTCCCGAGCAGCTGTAACAAATCTCCCCGCCAGTATATTAGTCCCCTTCCAGTTCAGGTGCAATCCGTCCTTCTTGTACAGGTCACTTCTACCACAGAGATTTCAATGATCCAAAAATATGAATCCTGTTCCCGTACACCGGCTCCTCAGCTCTGCATTCATCTGCTCTATCCTCCTATTCCTACTCTCACTAGCTCGCAGCACTGGGAGTAATCCAGATATTACTACTCTTGATGATCTCTTTATTTTAAAATCCTGTCAAACTCTATACATTCTTCCTTCAGAATCTCATCTTTTTTCCTTCCTAGGTCATTAGTTCCAATGTGTACAATGACCTCCTGCTGGGCCCTCTCCCCCTTGAGAACGTTCTGCACCCTCTCTGGGACATCCTTGATTCTAGCACCAGGGAGGCAACACACCATTCTGATTTTTCGTTGCTGTCCACAGAAATGTCTGTCTGTGCCTCTGAGTAGAGTTTCCTAACACAATTGATCTCTGGGAATCGGTCATACCCATCTTTGCATTAGAGCCAGTCTCGATACCAGAAACTTGGGTGTTCGTGCTACGTTCCCTAAGAATCCATCACCCCCTGCATTTCCAAAACAGCATACTTGTTTGAAATGTGGATAGCCACAGAAGACTCCTGCATTACCTGCCTACCTCTCTTGCCTTTCCTGGAGTTAACCTATCTATATGACTGCATCTTGACTTTTCCTCCCTTCATATAACTGCCATCCATTACATCCCCTTGCTCTTGTAAATTCCTCATTGCCTCTGACTGTCGCTGTAACTGATCCATTCGATCTGACAGGATTTGCAACCAATGGCATTTATTGCAGATATAATCCTCAGTAATCCATCAACTCTTCCTAAACTCCCACATCCGACTAGAAGAGCATATTACTCTACTGAAGGCCATTTTTGCTTCTTCCAATCTGCAGATCCAGGAAATAATACCATCTTATACCTCTACAAAACACTGCTCCAGGCTAATTTAATACTTATGGTTTATATTTTTAAATTTAATCAAGAGACATATCTCAAAAAAACATACAATCAAGAAAGAACCCACTCTACTCACTACTGCAGACTTACAGCAAGGCCACACTTAAAACCATTCACTTACCTGCACTGTGACCTCTCCCAAACAGATTCCTCCAAGATCAGTTATGAATTTCACTGTTTGTGAATTTTCCCTGATGCACTCCGATGTCCAGCGATACATGAATTCAACAGCAAAGGCAGTAACTGCGCAGGTCCACTCTATCTCTCTCTCCTGCACTGACCTGACCATGTGCTGCCTTTCTGTGTTCCTCTCCCTTTTCAAAGTGCTGTTGTTCTGACTTTCTTTTCTCTCCAAAGTTCCAAAACAATGCAACAGCGTATATAGCAGTAATTGCTGCTCCTGGAATTCAAGGAACTCACTCCAACACCTAAAATACTCAAAAAGGGAGCAGCTTATTACAGCCAGAAATTTTTCCCCTCCTCCATCTTGGATTACCCAGAATTCATTCTTTGATATTTTTTAATGACAAGACAGCGCAGATAGAGCCAGAAGTGGCTGTGGAGCCTAGAGCAAAACCTCTTCGAATTTAGATGCATGATATTTTCTTTTTGGTAAAAATTCATTCCCAAATTGTGACGGAGCATCAGCCATTTGATTATCTCAGAATAGATTAGATAGGTGGATAAAAGAAAGGGCTAAAGGAAGCTGAATGAGCACTTGAGGTTGGAACTGTTTCAATGATGAAGATAAAAGTTGAATGCGGGCAACTTGCCCCCAGCCTCCTTCTGGCATTACCTCCCTGTAATTTCTGTGTAAAACTCTTCATTTGTGTTCTATTGCTAGTGTGTTAGCCAAGGCTTACTGGGTGAGTCAGAGGATTGTGGGTTGGACGCTAAAATCAGGTTGACACTCCATTACAGTACTGAGGAAAGGCTGCACTGTTGGAGGTGCCATACTTTGAATTATGTATTTAACTGAGGCATTATCTTTCCTCAGAAAATAAATCCCATTGTATTCTTTTGAAAAAGAACAAGGTAGTTATTTTGGTGTCCTGGCCAGCAGTTATTCTTCAATCCACTATCACAATGACCCGATTGTCTGTTTTTCTCTCATGGCTGGTTTTATATATACTTCCTATGTGGCTGTGTTCCCCAAATTACAATAGTAGCTCCATTTCAAAAGTATGATAACTGTAAGGTGCTATGTGTTGCCTGGTAGCTTTGAAAAGCATTACATAAACTGTGGTTGTGCTGGTTAGATGAAAAAAAGTGCAAAATAAAGACCTGAGTTTCACATCCTCAGCGAATCAGCCAACTGAGGTAGCCAAGTCATCTATATCAATGATATTTTTGTAATTCATTACTTATAAGAATTTATGGTTGTTAATTCAACAAGGTATCTCACAAAAGATAAAGTTGTAGGATTTGAGCCCATGTTGTTGGAGGTAGTGTAGTAGCATGGATAGAGAATTGGCTAATGGGCAGGAAACAATGATTGGGGATAAGGGATTTTCTTTTAGGTTGGTGACCAGTGACTAGTGGGGCTCCACAGGCATCAGTGCTGGGACTGCAACTTCTTACAATATATATTAATGACTTGGAAGAAGGAAGTGAATATACTATATCCAAAT
This sequence comes from Chiloscyllium punctatum, assembly GCF_047496795.1. Lineage (NCBI taxonomy): Eukaryota > Metazoa > Chordata > Chondrichthyes > Orectolobiformes > Hemiscylliidae > Chiloscyllium > Chiloscyllium punctatum. Next base: position 123,443,541 of record NC_092746.1, on the reverse strand, counting down.
TTGCAGGTGACACTGAAATCGATGACCAGGCAGGTTGTAAGAGAGGTACAAACAGTTGAGAGATATCGTGATAGATTAAGTAAGTGAGCAAAACATTTGCAAAAGGAGTATAATGTGGGAAAATATGAGCATGTTAATTTTGGAAGCGAAAACAAAATAACAATGTTTTTTACATGGAGAGAAACTACAGAAAGCTATATGTAGAAAGCTCCAACACAAAGGAACTTGGGTGGTGGTGGTGGGGAACCTTGCACAAAACACAGAAAACTAGCACAGAAAACAAAATATCCTGGAAATCACAGAGCGTCAGACGCCATCCATGGAAAGAGAGTAAGCTCACATTTGGATCTAGATGACTCTTCATCAGAACTGATGTGATGCCTCATCTTCAGCTCTGATGAAAGGTTACCTAGACTCGAAATATTAGCTTGCCTGAAGTATGGTTGCTGCCTGACACGCTGTGATTTCCAGCATTTTTGTTTTCAGTACAGATTCCAGCAACTGCAATATTTTGTTCCTATGGAAAGCCAATACACAGGGTATAGCAGGTAATCAGGAAGGCAAATGGAATGTTATTTAAAGGGGATTGAAGTATTAGAGCAGAGGGGTATTACTGGAACCGTACAAGGTGCTGGTAGGTGCACATCTGGAGTACTGTGAGCATTTTTAGTCCCCTTATTTAAGGAAAGAAATCATTTCATTAGAGGCCATTCAGAGAGGATTGACTGGAGGCGTTGCCTTATGAGCAGAGTTTAAACAATCTCATTAAAACATGTCGCATTCTTCAGGGGCTTGACAGGGTAATTGCTGAGAAGATGTTTTCCCTCATGGGACCAGAGCGCACGGTCTCAGAATAGACGGGTGCAAAATTAAGACAGAAATGAGGAGGAATGACTTCTGTCACAGGGTGAGAGTCTTTGGAACTCCTTGCCACAGAGAGCTGTGAGGGCAGGCTGAGATAGATAGATTTTTGATTAGCAGGGGAATCAAAGGTTAGGGAGAAAAGGCAGGAAAGTGGATGGGAGGAATGTCAGATCAGCCATGACTCCTATTGAATGGCAGAGCAGGTTGGAAGGGCTGAATGGCCTACTTCAGTTCCTATTTCTTATTGTCTTAATATTGTAGATTACTTCAGCCTAATTTCCTAGATGTTGATCAGCATGTTAAGTTTTCTTAACTATCCGTGGTGAGCTGCATGAAGGTGAAAAACAACAACTCAGGCTTCAAAATGTATCATGTGAATGAACCCATGGAATTAAGGATTTTCACAGAATTTGCTAAACACGGAAAAGGGGAATGCTTTGCCAGGAGTTGTCTGTAAGAATATGGAAGTATCACTTTCAATCACTGGAATAAAAGACTTCTCGTTTAAATAAACCTGAGATTCATGTGGGAATGTTGAGCAGAATTCCCAATATCTTTCTAGTTTCCTGCTCATAATTGTTGCAAAATTGTCACTAACTCAGATGGCTGGCAATGGAAATGTTCGTGGTGTAGTGTGGACTGCTTGTATCATGTTGTGTACAGAAGGCTATTCTCATCAGTTAGCGTATGTGTCATGCCAACAGAAGTGCCAAAAATTAGAAGAAAATTCTGTTCACAGCGCCAGGTGCCAGTCACTGAGTGGGACAAAAATATAGTTTTGTTTAACGTGACTGTCAGCTTGTACATTTCCCGACTGGGGGTAATTTTCTCAAATGCTGACAGTCATTTCTTTTTATAGAGATGATTCAGGGGTGGTAACACTGTTCAGTGAACCATATTACCAAAGGTTGCTTTTAATGAAAGTGAGTTCAGACCGATTGGAATGGAGTCATTCTTTTTGCAGTTAAACTTTGCAAATTCCTTTAAAACATGGGGAGCATATAGATTTTTTTCTAGGTTTAACCCCAATGGTTACTAACCCAGTTTTGCCCATAATTTGTTCACATGATAGAGTAATACACTTGAATAATTTATCACCGAGGAATATCTTTGTACCTTATATTATCTACTGATTTTATAGTTTCATTGCTCAGGCTTCTTTAAGTCCAATGAATGAAAATGGTAATTGTAAAGGATAGTCTTTTTGAAATAGCTTTTTTAAAGAACCTAACTGATTTATGCATTTTTGCATAGTTCAAGAGGACTTGGAGCATTCATTGTTAACTGTTACGTTTGAATGCACTGTAGCATCTTTTGTCACAGCACCTTAAGTTAAGCAATCTGTTGATGCCATGTTGGCTATGAAGGTGGAATATTTTTCTGAAGTGCGAAATACTCATTCAAAAGCAGGCATGGTGTTACATCTGTGGTCTCTCACTGAACAAGTTAATGTGGATTTCAAAATTCAAGCTTCATGGTCTAGTGGCGAAAAAACATTCTTCTGGGTTTTGAATGTGTACAATGGTATGAAAATGTAATAGCAATGCTAAGCGTCTCAGTCAGTGTTTCCTACTTGCCAGTCTGCAATTCCGCTTCAATATGCACGACAGAAATTCACCAAGGCTCTTTATACAGCACCTTCTAAACCCGTGATTCCTACCATCTAGAAGAATGAGGGCAATTGATATTCCCATCTACAAATTCCACCCCAAACCATCCACCACCCTCACTTGGAAATGTAGCACTGTTCTTTCAGTGAACTCCTTTTCTGATGTCATTGTGGTTGTACTTATACCAAATGGACTGCAGTCGTTCAAGAAGGCAGCTCACCACCACCTTCTTGAGGGTGACTAGAGATGGGCAATAAATGCTGGTCATCCAGCCATACCTACATCCTGGTGGTGAGTTTAAAAAGGTATGAAACCCCAGAGTTACCCAGTGCAATTTGGGTTAAAGCTATAAATTTAGCTCCTACCTTTTCTGATTTTTATTCCCAGTTTAAAGGAGGAAAGACAAATCTATGGGTCTCTTATTTAGGTGAGCAGGGAAATGTTGAGAGACATGCTTGTTTTCATGTTGTAATAATGCTCAGTTACCTCCCTCTTTCATTCATTTGATAGTTCCTATCTGTGTAACATGAGGATAATTTTTAACACATGTGCAATGAGAAACAGCTATTGAGACTGACTTGCCAAACCTCAACTGTATCCACCCAGGACTGGTTAAAGAGACTGATAGCTTTGAACTGAAGTCTTTTTTCTTGTAAATATGGATATTTATTTTTAAATGGTTTAAGAGATGTCATTTAAAACCTTGCTAAAATTAGAGAGTGCTGTCATCCTAAATAATTTTAATGATTCTGTTTATAAAAAAAGAAATCTTGTGTTCTGCACCGCAAAATACAGCTAGCTTTTATCCAGCAATTTCTTCCCTCCCTCCCTCCCTCCGTTCCTCCATTTTGATCTCTTGCTAGTCTAAATTCCTTTCAATGCTTGCTGTCTAAACCACCAACATGAGTTACGTATACAGTAGGCTCTTCAATATGCAATACCATCTGCATTATTTTTAAATGTCAAGATTAGAGTGGTGCTGGAAAAGCACAGTAGATCAGGCAGCATCCGAGGAGCAGGCAAATCGACGTTTCGGGCAGGAGCCCTTCATCAGAACCCTGATTCTTGATGAAGGGCTTTTACCTGAAACGTCGATGTCCCAGCTGCTCGGATACTGTCTGACCTGCTGTGCTTTCCCAGCACCACTCTAATCTTGACTCTAATCTCCAACATCTGCAGTACCCACTTCTGCCTATTATTTTTAAATGGCCATTCCCTGACAGCACTTGCTTTTCCATCCAGGACAGGTCCCTTTCTAACAGAATGAATGTTATTTCTGTGTGTAAAGTAATTGCTACATTTGACTGGATACAAGTTTTGATCTCTTATAACACTGAACATTTTGTGATGTCCTTGGGTTATTTCTGAAGTGAAATTATATAAATAGGTATTGTTGAAAATAAACACACATTTTGTCAAAGCTTTTTGTCTTGCCTCAAAACAATTCCTAGAATACCAATAACTGGGAACATCAACATATGCACAGAATGAGAGAGGAGAATGCTGATCGCTTGGGAAGTGGACTCGGGTAGAATATTGCCATGGAGAATGCAGCAGTTAATGATTGACAGTTAAGTGCCAGGCTTTGTTTAGATTTTAAACTAAGCAGGTTAGCACTGTTGCCTGACAGTGCCTCACGACACCAGGGACCACTGGGTACTCTGGATTCCTCCCACAATCCAAAAATGTGCAGGTTAGGTTGATTGGCCATGCTAAATTACTCTATTGTCTCTAGGGATGTGCGGGCTAGGTGGATTAACCAAGGTGAATGTGGGATTATGAGGAAGAGGTGGGTATGGATGGGATGCTGGTTGGAGCGTTGGTGCGGACTTGTTGGGCCGAACAGCCTCTATCTGAACTAGTGATTCTATGATATGATGTTTCCTCTGCTTGGTCAGGACATTGATCAGGAAATGCCTGTCACCTGTTTTGTCTTGAGTTGAGGGAGACTCCGTGTTCTTTCTGTCTGCAAAGTACTTTTCTCTAAGAATCAAAGTCCACTTGCAAGCCAGTTAGCACTCTCTCTCATACAGTGTAATGTTAGTTTACCTTTTCATTGATACTCTTGTGAACTGTCCTGAGGAGTGCGCAATGAAAAACCTGAACAAAATGTGTCTTTTTCACACCAATACTCAAGTTTTGTAGCACAAAACTAATGTGTATAGATAGATGTTGTATATGGATATATATTTAAAATAAGACTTTCTTCGCACATTTCAATTCAGCAGTGGAGAAGGCTCCAAAAAGTGGATTGGAGTATTTTCTTGAGATTTTCATTATTGTTAAAGATTAAGTAGGCTTAAAATTTATGTTAAATTTTTCATTCTATCTTATGTTCTTTCTCTCAATTCCATGTTCTTTCCAACTATCACATTTTCTACAGGTAATTTTAACGCTGACTTAAATATTCTAAATATTACACCTTAATTTAGACTCTCTTGTTGATTGAGCAACCACACTGCTTATATGTGTACCAGAACCTGTAAAATGCACAGTGCAGTTTTGGGTATATAATAACCACAAATCATAGTACAAAAGCCTGTTGTAGGTCTGTGGGTAAGGAGACCATTCATTCACACTGACTATAAACTATAGCATTTCAGGCTCTTTACCAGAACTCTAATACTGATACACGAGTCTTGTTTGCATGCTTCAATCTGTATGGTATTTGACTATGCCAAGTAAACTTTTAAAATAGCCATAGGAACAGGAGTAGGCCATTCAGCCCCTCAACCCTATTCTACAGTGAGATCATGGCTGATCTGTGGCCTAATTTCATATATCTGCCTGTGGCCCATATCCCTTAATACATTTGCTTCACATTGCCTCAAATTTAAAATGAACAACTGATCCAGCATCAGCTACCATATGTGAAAGAGAGTTCCAAACCTTTGCTACCCTTCATATGGAGAAGTGCTTCCTAGCTTCTCTCCTGAATGAAGTGGCCTTAATTTTTAGGTTATGCCCCATAGTTCTGGAATCCCCAGCTAGAGGAAATAGTTTATCTTCATGTATTGTATCTTTTCCCCTTACTATCCTGAAGACGTTGGTCAGATCACCACTTAACCTTCTAAATTATAGAGAAAACAGGCCCAATTGTATAATCTCTCATCAGAGCTTAACCCCTGAAGTCCAGATATCATTCTTATAAACCTATATTGTAAACACTGCAAGGCCAATATATCCTCTTTTAAGGTGCTCTCAGTACTCCCAAGTGGGATTGAACCAGGTTATTGTACCACTGAGGCATAACTTCTATACACACACACATACACACACATGTTTTCCTCCCCCACTTCATATGGTCTCTGCCTCAGCCATTTCGGGAACTAATTTAATTAGAGGCCAGACCAGTTAAAAACAGCAGATTAGGATATTAGTGAACCTAATTATTAATGGATAATTTTAAAATACATTTCCCCTAATTCTGGACTGACCCACATGAGTAAATGTCTCCCACATCTACCTTGTCAAGACCATTCAAGATCTTCTAACTTCAATCAAATCACCTCTTGCTCTTCTAAACTCTAATGAAAACAAGCCCAGTCTGTCCATCCTTTCCTCATAAGACATCCTGCATATTTCAGATATCACGAGCATCATCACTGAGCAATGATTGATAACAAGTGTTCTCTGTTATACCAGAGTGCCATTTACTCCTTTCTCACATTCCAGTGGCTTTTCAGAATGAGATTGCCCATTTAATTCTGGATCGTGGGACCGTTTTTATTCCCACATCTAAAATTAATTTTATTTAGGATCTTTATAAGCTGCAGAGAAAGAATATTATCTCTTCGAGGGAATTGAATTAGACCAAGGTCCCTGAGGGTGAATTTCCTTTTCAATGCTATTGAATTTAAAAGAGCCTGTGATGAAACTTAAAAACTTTGATATATTCCCAGTAGTTTAGTTGGAACTTCTTTTACTGCAGTATCTTGACATGTCTGTCCAGTACAGAAATCCTGTAACCTTTCCCCAGAGAAATTTGAATATCCTGATTCATGAATCACACACAAACTTACATCCACGTTCAGTGGGTAATAGGCAAGGCAATCAAATGGATTTTATTTCAAAGGGAATGGAGCATAAATGCAGGGAGGTTTTGCTGAAACTAAACAAAAAACTTGTCAGACCTCAGAAAACTGTGAAGAGTTATTTTCCCCTTACTTAAGGCAAGTCGTACTGAAATGAGAGGCAGTCCAGTGTCTGCAGTCCTTATTGACCTTGGCAGTCTAGAGAAGGTAAAAACAATGACTGCGGATGCTGGAAACCAGATTCTGGATTAGAGTGGTGCTGGAAAAGCACTGCAGTTCAGGCAGCATCCGAGGAGCAAGAAAATCAACATTTCGGGCAAAAGCCCTTCATCAGGAATAGAGGCAGAGTACCTGCAGGGTGGAGAGATAAATAAGTGGAGGGTGGGGGTGTGGAGAAAGTAGCAAAGAGCACAATAGGTGAATGGGGGTGGGGATGGAGGTGATAGGTCAGAGAGGAGGGTGGGGGAGGGTAGCAAAGAGTACAATAGGTGAATGGGGGTGAGGATGACTGGTGATAGGTCAGAGAGGAGGGTGGAGTGGATAGGTGGAAAAGAAGATAGGCAGGTAGGACAAGTCATGGGGACAGTGCTGAGCTGGAAGTTTGGAACTGGGGTGAGGTGGGGGAAGGGGAAATAAGGAAACTGGTGAAGTGTTCCGAGGCAGATAATGAGGCGTTCTTCCTCCAGGTGTCGGGTAATGAGGGACCGGCGGTGAAGGAGGCCCAGGACCTCCATGTCCTCAGCTGAGTGGGAGGGGGAGTTGAAATATTGGGCCACAGGGCAGTGTGGTTGATTGGTGCGGGTGACCTGGAGATGTTCCCTAAAGTGCTCTGCTAGGAGGCGTCCAGTCTCCCCAATGTAGAGGAGACCGCATCGGGAGCAACGGATACAATAAATGATATTGGTGGATGTGCAGGTGAAACTTTGGATGTGGAAGGCTCATTTGCGGACTTGGATGGAGGTTAGGGAGGAGGTGTGGGTGCAGGTTTTGCAATTCCTGCAGTGGCAGGGGAAGGTGCCAGGACGGGAGGGTGGGTTGTTGGGGCACGTGGACCTGACCGGGTAGTCACGGAGGGAATGGTCTTTGCGGAAGGCGGAAAGGGGTGGGGAGGGAAATATATCCCTGGTGGTGGGGTCCGTTTGGAGGTGGTGGAAATGTCGGCAGATGATTTGGTTTATGCGAAGGTTGGTGGGGTGGAAGGTGAGCACCGGGGGGCTCTGTCCTTGTTACGGTTGGAGGTATGGGGTCTGAGGTCGGAGGTGCAGGATGTGGATGAGATGCGTTGGAGGGCATTTTTAACCACGTGGGAAGGGAAATTGCGGTCTCTAAAGAAGGAGGCCATCTGGTGTGTTCTGTGGTGGAACTGGTCCTCCTGGGAGCAGACAGTCCAGAGAAGGTCCACTCGACCGATACCAGGTGTGGAGAGACTTAGGAGACGTTGAGTAGACTGAGCCCATACTCATTGAAATATAAAAGAATGAGAACTGACGTGATGGAAATCTACAAGGTTCTTAGAGGACTTGACTTGGGAGATGTGGAAAGATTGTTTCGCCTTGTGAGAGAGTCTAGACCCAGAGGGCAGAATAAACCGTTGCCCATTTAAGACAGATGAGCAGGAATTCTTCTCAGAGGCTGGTGAATTTGTGGAATTATTTACCATAGAGGTCATTAAGTACACTCAAGGCTGAAATAGACAGAATCATGTGTTATGGGGAAAAGGGCAGGAAAGTGAAGTTGAGGATTATCAGAGCGGCCTTGGTTTTGTTGACTGGCCGAGCAGACTTGATAGGCTTGTGCATCTCATGGTGTTATGACAGAATCATTTTCATGGGTGGGATGTTTCTGTAATATAAACTGATCTTTCTGTGCTACTCCTTCTACCTTAGACTGAGAGGTGAATTTAGCATTTTTTACTGTATATGGGATCTCTGCAGGTACTTGAAGCTGCCAAATAACTTTTCAGTAGCTGTAGACATGTGTGGTTAATGCCAAGTTGTTTGCCACTTTTGGCTGAGACCATGTCAATATTAGAAAGGTCTCTAATTGCTGACCAATGCTGGCCTAAATTCAAGCCCAAAATGACTGACTAGGTCACTTTTCTGATTTCTACGTTTTCCACTGCCAGTACAGATCAGCTGATGCCCTTTCTTGAGAAGCCCAGGATGCATTAGACTTATGTTCATTTTACAGGGTTCTGGATTAGTGGTGCTAGAAGAACACAGCAGTTCAGACAGCATCTTCCAGTACCACTAATCCAGAATCTGGTTTCCAGCAGCTGCAGTCATTGTTTTTACCTCCTTCATTTTACAGGGTTGTCCAGTGTGGCACTTTTACAATCTTGTAAAATTAAAGCTGTGATACGAGTTGGAGTAAAAGCAACTGCTTTTGTATTGAACTATAATAGCTATCATATATAATATGATTCATTTTCTCTCCCTCGTCTGTCTTGTTTTTCCTCTCTGATACACACAAAAAAATAAGAGCAGATGGTGGTGTAGTGGTAATGTCATTCAGTGACTAATCTAGAACCCCAGACTAGGGACGTGAATTCAGATCTTACCATGACCAAAACTGAAATTTTAATTCGGTAACAAAACAAAATCTGTAATTAAACAAAAAAGATAGTTTAATGGTGACCGTGTAACCAGCGTCAATTGTCGTAAAAACCCATCTGGGAAGGAAATCTGCTGTCCTTACTTGGTCTGACTTCCATGTGACTCCAAACCCAAAGCAATGTGATTGACTCTTAACTGCCCTCTGGGCAATTAAAGATGGGTAATAAATACTGGCCTAGCCAGCGATTCCCATATCCCATGACTGAATGAAAAAAAAAGGAGAAAACATTAACAGCTAATACAAATGTGAACATTAAAAGTATTTAATCAGCATTTAAAAACTGAAGCAAAACTGGAGTCAACAGGAATCGGGAGAAAACTCTCTGCTGCTTAGAATTGTACCTAGCCCATCGGAAGATGGTTGTGTTGTGTCAGCTCCTGGATATCTCTGCAAGAGTTTCTCAGGGCAATGGGTTTGGGTGGGATGCTGTTCGCTGAATAGCCTTTTTCCACACTGTAGGATTCTTTGATTATAGAATCATAGAGTTACACAGTAGGGAAACAGACTGTTCAGTCCAATCTGCCCCTGATGACTGGACATCCCAATTTGATCTCGTCCCATTTGCCAGCATTTGGCCCATATCCCTCCAAATCCTTCCAATTCATATACCCATCCAGATGCTTTTTTAAATGTTGTAATTGTACCCACCTCCACCACTTCCTTTGGGAGCTCACTCCATATGTGCACCACCCTCTGTGTGAAAACGTTGCACATCAGGTCCCTTTTAAATCTTCCTGCTTTCACCTTAAACTTACGCTGTTTAGGTTTGCACTCCCCTACCCTGGGGAAGAGACCTTATCTATTCACCCTATCCATGCTCCTCATGACCTTATAAACCTCTATAAGGTAACCCCTCAACCTCCCATGCTCCAGCGAAAAAAAGCCCCAGTCTATTCAGCCTCTCCCTATCGCTCAAATCCTCCAATTCTGGCAATGTTCTTGTAAATCTTTTCTGCATTCTCTCAAGTTTAAAAATTAACTTTATTTAAAGAGTGATCAGAATTGTACACAGTATTCTAAAAGTGGTCTCTCCAGTGATCTGTACAGATGCAACATGACATCCCAACTCATATACTCAAATGTTCTGACCAATGAAGGCAAGTCTGCCAAATGCTGCCTTCACACTGTCTACCCACAACTCCACTTTCAAGGAACTATGCAGCCTAGGTCTCTTTGTTCAGCAACACTTCCCAGGACCCTGCCATTAACTGTATAAGCCCTGTCCTGGTTTGCCTTACCAAAATCCATCTTTAGGACCAGAAGTTGGGATATTCAGGCAGCATCCAAGGAGCAGGAGAATCGACGTTTCGGGCATTAAGCCCTTCTTCAGGAATGAGGCCCAGCCACATAACTACAGTGGCTCCAAGATCAGGTCAGAGACTTGAAATTCTTTAGTGAGTAACTCACCTCCTGACTCCCAAATCCTGTTCTCCATCTACAAAGCACAAGTCAACAGTGTGGTGGAATGTTCCCATTTGTCCAGATGAGTGCGGCTCCATCAACACTCAAGGAGCTCGACACCTCAACAAGGCAGCCAGCTTTCTTGGCACTATGTCCACTCCCTCTTTTGCTGGAGCTCACTTGGACCTGCTTGTACCATTTACAAGATGCAGTGCAGAAATTCACTAAGGCTCTGAGACAGGACCTTCTAAACCCACAATCATTTCCATCTAGAAAGAAGAACAGCCAATATATGGGAAGCACACCACCTCTAAGTTTCCCTCCAAACCACTCACCAGCCTGATTTGGAAATATATTGCCATTTCTTCATTGTTGCGATGTCAAACCATGAATTTCCTCTCTAGAAGCATTGTGGTTTAAACTAATAGAATTCGAATTACAATATCCTTTGTCACATGTACTCAAGTACAGAGTATAGGAGTGCAGTGAGAAGTTTACAGTGTTGCCCCATATGGTACCTAAATATAGATTTAGATAGAAAATACAGAAAGAAAGGGGAAAAAGAAAGAATAACTTGTATTATTACTTGTAATATGAACAATTAAGTTAGAAAATGAGAATGAAGTTAAAAAATAAGCATTACATTTTTCATTAGATCAGAGCACATATGGTCTGCCTGGGCTCATACTGGTCCCCAGACCAACAACTGAACTGCCCTGCTCGAGCCTCCAGCCCACTGGGCATCCCCACTCCACTAGGGCCTCCAGCTCACTGACCATCCCCCCACCCCGCTCAGACCTACAGCCCAGTGACCATCCCCGCCCCGCTCGGGCTTCCAGCCCACTGACCATCCCTGCTCCACTCGGGCCTCCAGCCCACTGACCATCCCCGCCCCGCTCGGGCCTCCAGCCCACTGACCATCCCCGCCCCGCTCAGGCTTACAGCCCACTGACCATCCCCGCCCCGCTCAGACCTACAGCCCAGTGACCATCCCCGTCCCACTCGGGCTTCCAGCCCACTGACCATCCCTGCTCCACTCGGGCCTCCAGCCCACTGACCATCCCCGCCCCGCTCGGGCCTCCAGCCCACTGACCATCCCCACTCCACTCGGGCCTCCAGCCCACTGACCATCCCCGCCCCGCTCGGGCCTCCAGCCCACTGACCATCCCCGCCCCGCTCGGGCCTCCAGCCCACTGACCATCCCCGCCCCGCTCAGGCCTCCAGCCCACTGACCATCCCCGCCCCGCTCAGGCCTCCAGCCCACTGACCATCCCTGCTCCACTCGGGCCTCCAGCCCACTGACCATCCCCGCTCCACTCGGGCCTCCAGCCCACTGACCATCCCCGCCCCGCTCGGGCCTCCAGCCCACTGACCATCCCCGCCCCGCTCGGGCCTCCAGCCCACTGACCATCCCTGCTCCACTCGGGCCTCCAGCCCACTGACCATCCCCGCCCCGCTCGGGCCTCCAGCCCACTGACCATCCCCGCCCCGCTCAGGCCTCCAGCCCACTGACCATCCCCGCTCCACTCGGGCCTCCAGCCCACTGACCATCCCCGCCCCGCTCAGGCCTACAGCCCACTGACCATCCCCGCCCCGCTCAGGCCTACAGCCTACTGACCATCCCCTCCCTGCTCGAGTCTCCAGCTCACTGCATCTGAAGAGCAGGAGAATCGACGTTTCGGGCATAAGCCCTTCTTCAGGAATGAGGCTGGTGTGCTTAGAGAAAAGGTAGTGGGGAGGGAATTTGGGGGAGGGGCGCTGCGAATACCTGGGGGGTGCAGTGAGAGAGGGACTCACCTGTGATTCTTGTAGAGGGAGGAGGAGAGCTTCTTCAAGGTAGGCATCCTTGCAAGAGGATTCGCAGTAGGTTAAGATCAACTAGGAGAAAGTGAGGACTGCAGATGCTGGAGACCAGAGTTGAAAAATGTGGTGCTGGAAAAACACAGCAGGTCAGGCAGCATCCGAGGAGCAGGAGAATCGACGTTTCGGGCATAAGCCCTTCTTCAGGAGTGAGGCTGGTGTGCCAAGCGGGCTGAGAGAAAAAGGTAGGGGGGAGGGAATTTGGGGCAGGGCGGCTGGTAGTACCTGGGGGGGGTGGTTGCAGTGAGAGAGGGACTCACTGAGATCCTTGTAGAGGGAGCAGGACAGCTTCTTCAAGATAGGCATCCTTAGAAGAGGATTTGCAGTAGGTTGAGATCAACTAGGAGAAAGTGAGGACTGCAGATGCTGGAGACCAGAGTTGAAAAATGTGGTGCTGGAAAAACACAGCAGGACAGGCAGCATCCAAGGAGCAGGAGAATCGACGTTTCGGGCATAAGCCCTTTTTCAACTCTGGTCTCCAGCATCTGCAGTCCTCACTTTCTCCTAGTTGATCTCAACCTACTGCAAATCCTCTTCTAAGGATGCCTATCTTGAAGAAGCTGTCCTGCTCCCTCTACAAGGATCTCAGTGAGTCCCTCTCTCACTGCAACCACCCCCCCCAGGTACTACCAGCCGCCCTGCCCCAAATTCCCTCCCCCCTACCTTTTTCTCTCAGCCCGCTTGGCACACCAGCCTCACTCCTGAAGAAGGGCTTATGCCCGAAACGTCGATTCTCCTGCTCCTCGGATGCTGCCTGACCTGCTGTGTTTTTCCAGCACCACATTTTTCAACTCTGGTCTCCAGCATCTGCAGTCCTCACTTTCTCCAGCCCACTGACCATCCCCGCCCCGCTTGGGGCCTCCAGCCCACTGACCGTCCCTGCCCCGCTCAGGCCTACAGCCCACTGACCATCCCCGCCCCCCTTGGGCCTACAGCCCACTGACCGTCCCTGCCCCGCTCAGGCCTATAGCTCACTGACCATCCTCAACCTGCTCGGGCCTCCAGCCCACTGACCATTCCTGCCCTGCTTGAGTCTCCAGCCCACTGACCATCCCCGCCCCACTCGAGTGTCCAGCCCACTGACCATCCCCGCCCCGCTCGGGCCTCCAGCCCACTGACCATCCCCGCCCCGCTCGGGCCTACAGCCGACTGACCATCCCCACCCCGCTCAGGCCTACAGCTCACTGACCATCCCCACCCCGCTCGGGCCTACAGCCGACTGACCATCCCCACCCCACTCGGGCCTCCAGCCTACTGACCATCCATGTCCCGCTCAGGCCTACAGCCCACTGGCTATCCCCGCCCCGCTCCATATTCTGCTGGATATGGATGAGTGAAAAAGCAGAAGTATGGACCCATTGAACTGAAAGGCCTGTTTCTATTGGGTGAATTCCATAAAATACACTACGCATGTAATAAATTAGCTAAATTTGTCAGATGAGAAATGTTCCATATTAATGTAAAGGTAGCTCATTATTGGTCAGTGTCAAGCTCTACAATTAACCAACACGTGATTATCTCTGTTATTGGGGAGTGGGAGATCAATATCCAAAAATCTGTTAAAAGTTCAATAGTTTAGTTATACAATGAGGGCTGCAGGATTACTTCTGTCTGTTGACGATCCCACAGTTAAGTAACCTGCTGACATTGGTGTGTAGAATTACCTGTGAAGCATGATCATTGAGGGCTGAAGTGAGGAGTGAACCACTACCAGCAGGATTGTACCTCAGCAACGTGTCCAAATCTATAAAGGTGGAAGGTGGAAGGAAAGATAAAGATCAGATGGAAAAAGGAGGGTAAAGAAAACAAATGTATTAAATCTAAGATTTTCAAAGTTTGTTGTAACTGTAATAGTGCAAATGTGCAAATGAGCAATAAGATTCCAGATCTACTTTCAACTGAGTTAGAGACAAAAAAAACTGCAGATGCTGGAATCCAAAGTACACAGGCAGGATGCTGGAAGAACCCAGCAAGCCAGGCAGCATCAGGAGGTGGAGAAGTTGACGTTACGAGTGTAACCCTTCTCCAGGACTGGCAGAGGAGTTACACCCAAAACGCTGACTTCTCCGCCTCCTCATGCTACTTGGCTTGCTGTGTACTTTCAACTGAAAGCTGGTGGAAGTGCATATGTTGCTTTGAAGGTAAGAAGGGATTTTAAGGCTTTAGGATTAAGATTAGATTCCCTACAGTGTGGAAACAGGCCATTTGGCTCAACAAGTGCACACTAATCCTCCGAAGAGTAACCCACTGAGACCCATTTCCCTCTGACTAATGCACCTAACACTATGGGCAATTTTAGCATGGCCAATCCACCCTAACCTGCATATCTTTGGATTTTGAGAGGAAACTGGAGCACCCAGAGGAAACCCAAATAGATGCGGGGTGAATGTGCAAACTCCATACAGACAGTCGCCCAAGGCAGGAATTGAACTCGGGTCCCTGGTGCTGTGAGGCTGCAGTGTTAACCACTGAACCACTGTGCTGCCCTAAAATGTGGTCCTTTTTTGTGTTAGTGTGAAGATTAAATTATATTCTGTTGTTATCCAAATATGATCATAGATGGTATTTCTCTTTCCACTTTGAATTTGAACTGCTCAAGTCAGTGTAGTGTGAAACGTTTAGCATCTGTCTTGTACAGTAAGGTGCATTTTAATTTAACTGATATTTGTAGATCTGTCTGTCACTGCAGGTTTTTGTGAAAATAAGTTATAAGACCATAAGACATAGGAGCGAAAGTAAGGCCATTCGGCCCATCGAGTCCACTCCGCCATTCAATCATGGCTGATGAGCATTTCAACTCCACTTACCCACATTCTCCCCGTAGCCCTTAATTCCTTGTGATATCAAGAATTTATCAATTTCTGCCTTGAAGACATTTAGCGTCCCAGCCTCCACTGCACTCTGTGGCAATGAATTCCACAGAGGTAAAAACAATGACTGCAGATGCTGGAAAGCAAATACTGGATTAGTGGTGCTGGAAGAGCACAGCAGTTCAGGCAGCATCCAACGAGCAGCGAAATCGACGTTTCGGGCAGAAGCCCTTCATCAGGAATAAAGGCAGTGAGCCTGAAGCATGGAGAGATAAGCTAGAGGAGGGTGGGGGTGGGGGTGGGGAGAGAGTAGCATAGAGTACAATGGGTGAGTGGGGGAGGAGATGAAGGTGATAGGTCAAGGAGGAGAGGGTGGAGTGGATAGGTGGAAAAGGAGATAGGCAGGTTCGACAAGTCCGGACCAGTCAAGGAGTGTGCGCTGAGCTGGAAGTTTGAAACTAGGATGAGGTGGGGGAAGGGGAAATGAGGAAGCTGTTGAAGTCCACATTGATGCCCTGGGGTTGAAGTGTTCCGAGGCGGAAGATGAGGCGTTCTTCCTCCAGGCGTCTGGTGGTGAGGGAGCGGCGGTGAAGGAGGCCCAGGACCTCCATGTCCTCGGCAGAGTGGGAGGGGGAGTTGAAATGTTGGGCCACGGGGCGGTTTGGTTGATTGGTGCGGGTGTCTCGGAGATGTTCCCTAAAGCGCTCTGCTAGGAGGCGCCCAGTCTCCCCAATGTAGAGGAGACCACATCGGGAGCAACGGATACAATAAATGATATTAGTGGATGTGCAGGTAAAACTTTGGATGTGGAAGGCTCCTTTAGGGCCTTGGATAGAGGTGAGGGAGGAGGTGTGGGCACAGGTTTTACAGTTCCTGCGGTGGCAGGGGAAAGTGCCAGAATGGGAGGGTGGGTCGTAGGGGGGTGTGGACCTGACCAGGTAGTCACGGAGGGAACGGTCTTTGCGGAAGGCGGAAAGGGGTGGGGAGGGAAATATATCCCTGGTGGTGGGGTCTTTTTGGAGGTGGCGGAAATGTCGGCGGATGATTTGGTTTATGTGAAGGTTGGTAGGGTGGGAGGTGAGCACCAGGGGCGTTCTGTCCTTGTTACGGAATTCCACAGGCCCACCACTCTCTGGCTGAAGAAATGTCTCCGCATTTCTGTTCTGAATTTACCCCCTCTAACTCTAAGGCTGTGTCCACGGGTCCTAGTCTCCTTGCCTAACGGAAACAAGTTCCTAGCGTCCACCCTCTCCAATCCATGTATCGTTATATCATTATATCATTATCATTATATCTTAGTCATCAGATTCAAATCGAAATCGAGGGCATTCGATCTTTGGCTTTCTGCTTTTGCTTCGTAGACAATTGTGTGTGTCCTGGATTCATTTCTGTCTGAATACATCTTATTGGCTCATTTCTGAAAGTGCAGTTTCTCCTAAGCTTGGGTTGCTATTGTGGAGTATTTATCTTTCTGGAGTTAACAGTTGGAGTTTACTGGAACATCCACAAGAAGCTGTATTAGAGTAAGGTAACTCCCTAGTGCAGTTCATGAGGAACATGGGTAGTGGGAGGCAACCCTTCAGTGATTTGCTTGCATTCTTACTGTAGAAAGAAAGAACTGATGTGACTTTCTATAGCACTTCTCACAACCTTAGGACATCCCCATGGCTCAAGGAATCTGTTTAAAGTGTACTCACTGATGTGATCTCGGAGATGGGGCAGCCAACTTGCACACCCCATCCCATGATCAGTAAGGTGATAATGTCCATTTCATCTGTTTTAGTGATGATTAAGGATATCTATTTTTACCAGATATTTTGGAGAATTAATGCTCTTTTACAGCTTCCCAAAAAAAAAGCAGACAGCGCTTCAATTTTTAACATCTTATCTGAAGGATTTTAAGTCATCTGTCTGAAGTCAGAGGCATGAGCAATTGGGATTGATACTTCTCACCAGGATTCCACATTCTCTCCATGCATGCCTGTTTCTGTGTGGATATATTAGCACTACCATCCTCAGGCATTGATCTGAGCACAGAGGGTAGGTGTATGGCCCATATTCGGGGCTCTGTCCAAGTTAATGCATCACCCCTGAAATCTTTTTTTAAAATAACACAGTAATGAACTATGCCAGACATCTGTAATGATATGTCTGGGAAGATTCAAAGTTGATCTCATTGAGAGGGTTAAAGGGTGTCAATGGAAAAATTAAAACCATTGACTCTCAAAGTAATGATAGACCACCAGTATTCAGTTACAGTATATAAAATCCCATATTCCATATGAGGAGCTGAACTTCAATCAACCTCATAGTTCAGAGAATGTGTGTACACCAACAGGAGTATTTCTCTTATTATGACACTGCTCTTCCTCCTGAAAATGTAGCAGTGATGAATATATGATGAAATTTGGGTAGAGGCTGATGAAAATTTTTACCTTTTCTGTTTATATATTCTTAAACTTGATTTAAAAATCTAAAGGAAATTATACGAATCAAAGGGACTAATGAAGGGAAAGGAGAGGGATGAGGAAAGTTTAGGAAAGTTGGAATGCGTGCTCATCTGAGGCAAACTGTTAATGGTGTGTAATTGGTGTCCGTGTCTTCTTGTTAAGTGTTTCCATTCCAGATTGTTACCCTGTCACCATCTGCTGGAATATATGCAGCATATCTGATGAATGTGAGGTTGGGTTGAACTTGATGCATTCCCTGGTGGGGAAGACTGGTGAAATTGGGGGCTAGAACTGGTGAAGAGGTGTATGGGGTGGGGGGGGGGTGGAGCTATTGGTACTATAGTCACGGAGTGGGATGCTATGTGACAAATCTAGTCATCAGTGCTGAGGCTCATAAATCTTGCCAACATTTGGTGGGGGGTCGGGGTAGAAATTCTGCCAAAACTGGAATGGAGCCTGAGTAGATCAGCCACTGTAAGGGGCAAATCCTGCCTACAAGTGAGGGAGCATCCTGCTGACTGTGACAGGATGTGAGGGGCAAGTCCTGGCAACATTGTTTTGGGGGGAGATGCATATCCTGCCAACACTGGAAGTGTGGGAGAAAGCTTGTCAACACTATTCCGATCAGGTTCTGTTGGCAGTGTTGGAGCAAATCCTGTCAACTCTGTGCCAACACAAGGAAGTTACCACTCGATTCAGCAGAACAAGAGACTTGGTAAACCCAGTAAAAAGCAGCTGAAGAAATGGTCAAACTCCTTTCAATGTGTCATGAATCTTTATTTCAATGTTTCTAGAAGTTCTGATATTCATCTATGGGGTGCAAAGGTCACTGACAAGATCAGTATTCGCTATTGATTCCTCATCTTAGCTGACTGATTTGCTCAACCACTTCAGTGGATGGAGAAGAGTCAGCTGAGATGGTGTGGAATTGGAATCCCATATAAACATCAAAAGTTGTTTTTAAAAAGTGAAGTTGTCATGGTCCTACCAAACTATAGGGTTGCTCTGGCATTAGAGAAAGGTTGATTGGTGGTTTAACCTGAAGGTCACTTTGCCTCATGAGAGGGGAGAGGTTGAGAAGGAGGATCCTTCATTGTAACCTCAACCAGTATAGGAATTGAACCCGTGCTATTGGTGTCATTCTGCATTGCAAACCAGCCATCCCGCTGACTGAACTAACCAACATCCAAAATATTGTATTTAAATAACGCAGTAAAACATTGCAAGGTGCTTCACAGGAGCACTTCTAGCAAAATTTTGCACCAACCTGCATAAGGAAATATTAAGACATGTCAAGGAGTCTGGTGAAAGATAGGTCAGAATAGATTAGATTGGCAGATTTCCTAACAGAAAGGATGTTAATTTAGCAGTTTTAGCACAGCTATCTTATTTCATGGTCAATTTATGAAATTCTAATTTCACTTCTTAAAAGGTGAATTCAAATTCTCAAATTGCCAATGGTTTTCTCCCCTTCTCTGGGAACTTATTCAGTGACATAATCACAATGCTACCATATCCACTATGGAGCAAAGATGGCTTTGGATAGATGTTTTGAACTAAACCTTTCACAACAGTGATCTGAATGTCATAAATGAAATATCATGCCATCCCAACCTGTAATGCAATTCATATATTGACAGAGAAGTCAACCCGAGGTACCTTACACCTTTCTCTGTATGATCTACCTCAGAACCTCAGAGTTGTGACAGTCTGTGGAAGACATTAATGAGGTGGGCACAAGGTTCCATTGTTTTTATGAACAAATACTAGAGCATCATGAGACATGCCATTAATCCAAGCTTTTTGGGGTCCTCCATTGTAGCCTTTACAATGAAAATGTAATGGCAGGTAGAAATTTTATATTTATTTGGCCAGATATAATTGCTTTATGCCAACAGTGAATATGGTGCATTAGCCTTCACATTCCTTGGTTGAGCAGGAGAAATGTTGACCATGATGCTTGCAATCTGAGGCCCCCAATACTCATCTGCCCCAACTTAAAGGTGTCCCTTTAGATGCAGTGCAGTGACAGATTTGAGCTCGAATGTGATGAGTCGAATAGTTCGCTGGCTCATTGGTTTCTCCCTAGTTCATGTTGAACAATACTAGAGTTATTTACAGAGTTTTTGTATTGCTGTTTCTCAATTTGGCATTCAACTGTAAATGTTTAGTATTATTTTCCTTTTGTAAGGCAATGTTCTGAACTGTTGAGTTGCTTATCTTGTGTTCTTAAATACACCTGTGATTAGATCAAATAGTATTGGAGCGTTTCCTGAGAGTAGATTATCTATCTGGTAGCCAGTGTGAAGAAAGGATGTTGAAAGTAAGGAAGGATTAGTAAATAAGAAATACATTCTGGCCAACTCTTCAACGGAATTCTGTTACTGTCACAAAGAACAGAAAGTAAACTGTGTCAAATTATAATGTGTTTGTTTCAAAAAGAACAGTACAATTGGTTCCTCTTTGGGAATAGATCATGCTTTCTCAATAGAAGCCTACAAAATCCTCGGCTAGAATTAGATAAATTAAACTCAGGACATGTGTTCTTGACGACTGGGAGTCCAGAACCAGAGGTCACGGTCTAAAGATACGGGATAGTCCATTTAGGACTGCGATGATGAGACATTTCTTCACCGAGAGTGGTGACCCTGTGGAATTCTCTACCATCGAGAGCAGTTGAGGCCAAAGCTGAATGTTTTCAAGGATGAGTTGGATGTACTTCTTAGGACTAAAGGTCTCAAAGGGAATGGGGAGAAAGTGGGAACGGTACTGAGTAAAATGATTGGTCATTACATTGAATGGGCTGACTCTTGCTCCCTTTATGTTTCTATATTTCTTTAATGAAAGTTTCTGGCTCTTATGGCGATTCCACACCTATACTGGGTCAGTAGGTCTATGTACAGTCTTGTTCTGTTATGTAAGTGGTTGTGCTCATCGGTTTGTTATATAGGGTATTGGTGAAACAATATTTTTAATATTGTTCACAGTCTGGTCTCCTCATTTAAGGAAGGATGCAGATATGTTGGAGGCAATTCATAGATTGATACCTGGAATGAACAGGTTGTCTTATGCAATGTTTGAGATGATTTGGAACTCAGGTTGTGGTTCTGGTTGTAAGAAGAAGAGAACAACAACAGACTCCCCTTCCGAGATGTCACAGTAGAATGAAAAGCCAATGGAACACTGCAGACCAGCGTCTACAGGAAAGCAGCACCCACAGACCAGATACTCAATTGCAGGAGCAATCATCTCAATACCCACAAACGGACCTGCATCAAGAAGTTATTTAAACAAGCCATGACATATTGCAGTACACAAGAACTATGAAAATCGAAGAAAAACACCTATACAATGTATTTAAGAACAGCAGGTACCCGATAAGCACAGTCTGCCAATGCTGAAACAACAAACCTAAACAAGAAGACACACCACGCCCAGAGACTCTAGCCACACTACCACATATTAAGGACATCTCAGAGATGACATCCATACTACTCCGGCCCCTTGGCATTATGGTAGCCCACAAATCTACCAACACACTGAAATAGCTATTGATGAATTTAAAGGACCCTTTACTAGCAACCAGCAGAATGACTGTAATATACAGAATAACTTGCAAAAACTGCAACAAACATTGCATTGGACAAACGGGCAGGAAGCTAGCCACTAGGATAAACAAACATCAACTAGCCACCAAAAGACATGATCAGATATCACTAGTATCCTTACACACAGATGAAGAGGGACACCAGTTCGACTGGGACAACACCTCTATCCCAGGATAGGCTAAGCAAAGACTTGCAGGGAAATTCCTAGAGGCTGGGCATTCAAACTGGCACTCCCATCAACAAACCCATCGATTTGGATCCCATTTACCAAGCTCTGAGAAAAAGAATCAGAAGTGATATCACCCACTCACCCCAACAGACCAAGACCCCCAAATAGAAAGCAGGGCAGAACACCAGAGGTTCACTGATGATGTTGCCTAGCATGGTGACAAATCGTCTGAGAACAAACCTACCAGCTCAGCAAGCAAACTTACAACCAGCTTGTCTTATGAGAAAGAATTGACAGATTGGTCTTACTTTCACTGGAATATTGGAGACTGAGGTTGAAGTTTATAAGATCCTGATTGGTCTTGAAAAGGTGGATGTGAAAAGGATACTCCATCATAAGTAAATCCCAAATTCAGGTTCACCCTTTTCAGACTGAAATGAAGGAAATTTATTTCTCAACTTTGGAGCTCTGCCATTAGGATGCAGAGTGGGTGGATTCATTGAATAGAATAGAGTAACAATTTATTGTCACTTGTATTTATGAAAATACAGTGAGATGTGCATAAGTTGCCACAATTTGGCACTATTTTAATTACAGAAATAATAAAAAGAAATAATTGAGATAAAGTTAGGACAGAGTTAATCTTTTGTTCCCTCCAAAGCAATTTGGGTTTATAGTGTGGCTATGGGAAGCCCCCAAAGCCAGCAAAGCAAGGGTTTCTGGACCAGACCCACCATGCTGACACTGCTGAAGCTGATGCCAAACCAACTGCATTGTCACCATAGCTAGGAGGGGCAGACTGGATCCACCAAGTTGCTGACACTGAAGGCGTCACCTGCTTAGTTGCAAAGCTGCCACATTGCCACCATAACCATCAGGAACAAACTGGAACCATGACACCTTCACTTCAACCACAGCTGACAGCGCCGTCAGGAGGAACAGACCAGACCCACCAATGATGAAGCCTTTAACAAAGCCATGGCCCTCTTAAGGAACAGACCTCCTGGATGCACCATGCTGCCACCATCACAGCAGGGCCTTGTAATGGCCGCCTTCCACAGCAGCCACAGGAAAGAAGAAAAGGTGAACTATGGTATGAAAGAGAAATGAAGAAACAAAACGAAAAACAGGAATGCGGCCAGCTGGGTGAGCAAGAGTGTACGGGCACTGAGCCCAAACACTTTCCACCCAGCCCCTGCTGCCATCTTGAATATTTTTAAAGCCGAAGTAGATTGATTTTTGATAGGCAGGCGAATCAAAGATTACCTGAGTAGATGGGTATTCAGAACACAAACAAAGCAGCCATGATCGTATTGAATGGTAGAACAGGCCTGAAGGATTGAATGACCTAATTCTGCTCCTGATTCGTACGTTTGTGTTTCTGTATATTCCTGCATGTGTGTGCTTATCTACACCAATACCTTGCCCTTTCTTTTTCAGTTGATGCTGTTACTGCAGCACTGTACTTTAATGAAAAAGATCATGTGGATCTGATCGTACAGTGGGTATGTTACTGCACAAGTAGTCAAAGAGAGCGAACAAAAAACTCAATTCCTCAAATGCAGATTAGGAATCTGATTTCAGTTTAGTAATACCTGGCGAGAAGCAGTCGGACTGACGTAAAAACTCCAACTGGGTCACTAATGTTCTTTTAGGGAAGGATATCAGCCATCCTTATCTTTCCATATTTGGCCAATAAGTGATTCCAGTCCCACAGCACCGTGTTGGACTCAACTCCTCTGAAGTGACCACAAATGAGTTGAAGAAGATGGTCCACCTCGACCACCTTCCTGAGGCAGTCCTGGGTGGGCAATAGTTGCAGGTCTTGTCAGCAAAGCTGGCGAAACCTAAGTGATAGTGAAACTGAGATTAAGCACATCGCAGCTGTTGACTTAACACAGTAGTGAAACTGCCTGAGCTGGTGTATGTTTGGAACACATGCTGCATAATCCTCCCTTATTTCTTACATTTTCCCATTTTGACAGCATTGGCTGTTGTCAGAAATAGAAATTTACTAAATGTGTGAAAACACTTAACACAATGGGCAAACGAAGATCTCAAAGGAATCTCTTTAATTAGCATGCCACAAAAGCCTTAATCATTCCCAGCAAATTGCAATCTCAGTTCACTAACTGGAAACTAAATGGTTCTATTTGGAGAGAAATTAATAATCCATATTGCCTTAAACTCCACAATAGAAACAGCATTTTTTTCTTATAGAATTAATGAGTGTATGATCCATCTCAGACTCTTTGAGGTCCTGAGCATCACTGATGCCAGTCTTCAAACAATTCAATTCACATGACATCGAGAAAGAACTGAAGGCTCTGGATTTTGCAAAGGCTTTGGGCCCTGACATCATTCCAACAATATTACTGAAGTCTTCTGCCCCAGAACTAGCTGTGTCCTTAGCCAAGTTGTTCCAGTACAGTTACAATACTGGCATCTACCGAACATTGTGAAAAATTTCCCCAAGTATGTTTTATGCACAAAAAGCATAACAAATCCAGCCTGATCAATTACCATTCAGTCCATCCTTGAACAACCTAGTACATTGATGAAAGGGGTTGTCAACAGTGCTGTCAAGTGCAAAGGAATAACTTGCTCAGTGGTACTCAGTTTGGATTCCACCAGGACAACACACACTGGTTACTCATCATAGGTTTGGTACACAAAAGAGCTGGATCCCAGAGGTGAATCCAGAGTGACTGCCCCCTGATACCAAGGCAGCATTTGACAGAGTCTGGCATCAAAGAGCCCTAGCAAAACTAGAGTCACTGGAAATCTGAGAGAAACACTCCACAGGTTGGAGTCATACAGAACACAAAGGAATATGGATGTTGGGCATCTGTGCAGGAGTTCCTCAGAGCAGTGTCTTGGACTCAACCATATTTAGCTGTTTCATTCATAAGGGGCTTAACAGGAGAAATACTGTGAGGATGTTTCCCCTCATGGGAGAGTGTAGGACCAGAGGACATGGTCTCAAAATTACAGGTCTCTCATTTAAGCTTGAGATGAGGAGGAATTTCTTCTTTCAAAAGGTTAAGTCTTTGGAACTTATTGTGTATATTTAAGGCTGAAAAAGATAGATTCTTGATCAATAGTAGAATCAAGGATTATGGGGAAAACACAGGAAAGTGGATGTAAGGACTAGCAGTTAAGCATGATTCTATTGAATGGTGGAGCAGCCTTGAGGGGCCAACAGCCTATTCTTGTTACTATTTGTTATGATCTTATCAATAACCTTCTTGCATTATTAGGACAGAAGTGCAGATGTCTGCATAATGTTCATCACCTTTCACAATGCCTCTCTACTGAAGCAGTTCATGTTCAAATTCAGCAAACCCTGGACAATATCCAGACTTATGCTGACAAGTGGCAAGCAAATGCCAAGCAATAACCATCTGCACTAAGGGAGAATCTAACCATTGCCCCTTGACATAAATTGGAATTCCCAATTCTGAATACTTTTCTGTCAACATCCTGGGAGTCGCTATTAGCTAGCAACTGAACTGTACTAGCCATTGGCTAAAGGGGTAGGTCAGAGGCTAGAGGCCCTGCAATGAGTAACTCACTTCCTGAGCCCTCATAACCTGTTCACACGGATGATCCCTGGAATGGTTGGTCTAACATATGAGGAACGGCTGAGGATCCTGGGATTGTATTCATTGGAGTTTAGAAGATTAAGGGGAGACTTAATCGAGATGTACAAGACAATACATGACTTGGAAAGGGTGGATGCTAGGAAATTGTTTCCGTTAGGTGAGGAGACTAGGACCCGTGGGCACAGCCTTAAAATTAGAGGGGGTAAATTCAGAACAGAAATGCGGAGACATTTCTTCAGCTAGAGAGTGGTGGGCCTGTGGAGTTCATTGCCGCAGAGTGCAGTGGAGGCCGGGACGCTAAATGTCTTCAAGGCAGAGATTGATAGATTCTTGTTGTCTCGGGGAATTAAGGGCTACGGGGAGAATGCAGGTAAGTGGAGTTGAAATGCCCATCGGCCATGATTGAATGGCGGAGTGGACTCAATGGGCCGAATGGCCTTCCTTCCACTCCTATGTCATATGGTCTTCACCATCAATATGGTGCATGATACAGTGTGATGGTAAAGTCCTCACATGCCTAGATGTGTGCAGTTCTGACAATGCTTAAACAATACTTAACACCATCCAGGACAAAGCAGCCTACTTGATTTAAGATTTGTGTAACACCTTAAAGATTAGTTCCCTTCAGTGCTGATATATGATGGTAACAGTGCTTACCAGCTATGATGAAGGATCTTCCAACAGTAAGTTCCAAACTCAATCTGTACCTCTTCGAAGAACGAGGGCTGCAGAGACATGGAAACACCACTAACTGCAAGATTTCTTCCAATTCACAAACTATCCTAACTCAGAAATGTTCCTTCACCATCACTGGGTCAAATTCTGGGACTCTAGTAATGTTGTGGGAGTACATGCCATAAGGATAACAGTGTTTCAAGTAAATAGGTCACATTTACCTTCTCCAGAGCAATTAGGGATGGGTAGAAAATGTTGGCCTAGCCAGTGACACCCTCATCTCATTAACAAATACAAAAATTAATTTTGTGACCAATCTTCAGATAATTAATTGAGTTCAGCTGATCTGTGCATTTCCTCAAAATCCTTATATGGTGGAGTTTTTGCAATATGACACTCTCCAAAACTCAAATCCTGTATTTTTTGATTAGCATTATTGATAATCAATTGAGTTCTCCAAAACTAAAGCCTGTGTTTTTATCCTGTGTTGGATATGAACTGGTGTACCCCCAATTCTAACACAATACTCCATATTAAGATTTGTCTCTAACTGGCGAATACAGTTTGTAACTCTCCTCATCTTTTTTTTGGAATACAGTTGCTGTTGTTTGATACACTTTTTTTGTGGCATTTTGAGGCTCCAGCCCCATTCATAGATATTCAAAAAATTGGGAGAGCCTTTTGAGCCTAAGGCTGCCCCTTTCTTTGATGTGAAAGCAACATCTTTAAGGAATGTTATCAATGAGCGGTTTGTAAGAAATAAGACGTCACAGTAAGCAATGAGTTAACAGTCAGAAATGGTCTCTGTTAGTGATGTTCATATCTGTAACATTCAGTGACAGTGGAAATTACATTTTGTGAAAGCTATTGCCAAGAGGAATTTACAAAGTAGCAATGTATACAGAGAATGGGTTATGTTTTAGTTGGTCAGAGATTGAAACAACACTGAAATCTCATTTAGGACTTGTGACCCATTCAGTACAATGACTGTCTGATAGCATGCAGCCAATTACCTGTGTAAGTTACCTACAAAACAAGGATCTCATAACAAAAGAGTTTTCATACAGACAATCTTCAGAGTCACAGCTGGATGAGGTAATATTCACTTTGAGATTTGCTTGATCTAAAATCCCACAAAGTAAACACAGCAGTGCACTGCATTCAGTGCAATTGCTTTGCAAAGCCACATGTCGGTCACATCCTCAGACATGCATCGTAATCGGACTTGTACCTTGTTCAAGCTTTCAGGTGAAGTACACCTCAAATCTTCTGGGATACATTGAAGCTGTCTGTACTCTCTGTTAACTCTTAATGGCTTCAGTACAAATTCGAGCAGGAAAGCCGATATTTCATGAGAAACCAGCAGTTTGGTACGAAGCATAGAAAAATGAAATATATTTTAAATTGTAAGTGACTGGGAAATGTTAGCATTCAGGGGGACTGAGGTGACTTTGTACAGGAATTGCAGAAAGTTGACAAATTAACATAAAGTTAAGTGAGCAATTTGGATATTGAATGATATGTTAGTCTTTAGGTATAATTATAAATGTAAAGAGGTCTAATTGTAGTTATTAGGTAGTACCTAATGGATAGAGGACAGAAGATGTGGTGTCTTATCAGTGCTTAGAAGAGTGAGTGCATTGAAGATTCATCAGTTGATTCCTGCGATGAGATGAAAGAATTGTCATTTAAGCCTTTATTCCCTGAAGCTTTTATATATTAATAAAAAAAACCTGATCTCATTGAAGTATAAAGTTTTAAAGAAATGCTTGTGGGATGTCTGCAGAGTCTAAAACTTCGGGTCACAACCATAGAAGAAATAGTCAGCCATTTAGATCTGAGATGAAATATCTTCATTTTAAAAGCGTTGCAGTTATTTAGTTGAGAATATGAAGGATGCTGAAGATTGAAATTGATACATTTTTGTATACGAAGGAAGGTGAGGGATATAGGGATTGTGTCGGAAGACGAGGTTGAGGTAGTGATCAGGCATGATCTTATTGTTTGGCAAAATTGGCTCAAAGACTCACTTTTCTTTTGTTATGTACTCAGTTTTGAGTGGAAACTGTACATCATGTGCTGTGATTGGCGTATGTATCCATTCCTTGGTTATTGAATTCACACACTTAAGTTGGAGCAGTGTGACTTCACTGCAGGAGGGGAAGCTTATCTTCTCACTGGTTGCAGCAAGAGTCCTTCCTTTAAAATGTTTTTTATTTGCTAATTTTCTCCCCTCAGGGCTTCATCAGAGGGCATCGATTTCTGCTGGGGTCCGATTTTACAGTTACTGGCCACCCTCTGGAACCTCACTTAAGGTATCTCAGCGTTCTGCTTGTGAACATAGTGAATGTTGGCGGGCTGTTCCACCAACAGAGCACCACGGCCAAACTTGATTTTGCCCTCACTTGGTGTCCAAGTCCTGATGGAAGGTCACAGTTTTTAACTTGCACCATCTGTGGAGAGACAGAAAGTCAGACCTGCTGAGTGTTTCCAACATTTCATTTTTTAAGTCTAAGTGCATTTCTCACCTGGGTGGGAGTGTATCACTGAAGAGCAGTCAAGTGTGGGAGTATGTAAGGTTCTCCGCCACCTCCTCCCAGAGCTCTGAGACCATTGGCAATACTTCACCCTGGCTGAAATTCTCAGACCTGGAACCTTTCTCATCCATTCAGCCAGAAGCCCCTGGCTAAGACTTGCTGAGCTAGCAGGAAAATAAAATACTTGAAACAAGTGATCATTTTCCCTCCTCAGTTCAATAATGTTGTGATACATATAATACAATTTGCCACCATTTGTAGTCCAAGCAGCTGCTAACATAGAGTTCTGGTTTAAGAAATGAAAAAAGTTTGTTCAGATTTCTCAACCTACTTGTGCGATGTAACTCATTGACCCTGATTTGAAATTTATGCACTTATTCCTGATAGCCATTCTTACTGATCTAGCATGTCTAATGGCATATACTATCCCATTCTGAATCTTACAAAAGGTAATCATTCTAATTTAACAGAATTTGATCCTCTTCACCATATTACTAGGCAAAAGATTTTCAAAGGATGATTAGATTAGATTCCCTACAGTGTAGAGGATGTTGGATGACTGAAAATGTTGGGTACATACCTCTCCAGGTACCTAAAATTCTTGATGTAGACTTATAGTACTGAAGGAATCTTGAACGTCTCGAGGTCTTTTGGATTGGATCTTAAACTGAAAACTGAGTTGCTGTCTCAGGTGGATACAGATTTCAAGGTATTATTTGGAAGAACCAGTGCCCTGAATGTTAATCATCCTGACTTAACATCTAATAATAGATTATCAATGCATTGATCTTATTGCTACTGTGCAATCTTGCTGTCATCTTTGGCTGTGGGATATCCTACTTCACAACTGTCACTCTACTACACATGTACTTCATTGGCTGCAGCAATGCTTTTGGATGACCTGAAGACGTGAAAAGCGCTATATAATTCAAGTCTTTTTTTTAACAGCCTATCATTCAGCCTTGAGGTCATGTAACCAATAAGTCTGTTATTTGTAAAGCTGTTTTAATTCACTTCTAAATTGCTGCCTTGTAATCGACAGTAGACTGTTATGTTTTTATGTTTAGTCTCTGCGCATGAGAATGTGCTCGTGGAACTTTACTGGAGCTTTTTGATGTTTTGTATGTCACCTGAGTGCTTTTGTTTGCCCTTTGTCAGCTGTGGCTTGATTGAAGACACTCTTGCCTATGGATCATAAATCCTCATGTTTAAGTTCTGCTCCAGAACACACACACAAAATCTACACTGACACTCTAATGCAATATTGAGACAGTATTGCAATTCGTGAATCAAAGCTTCCTCCTGCCTACTCAGTTCACTTGAAGAGACCCTATGGTGCTACTTCAAAGAACAGAGGGGAGGTTCTCCCAGTGTTCTGGCTAATATTTAGTATCTCTCAACCAACATCTCAAAAGACAACACTATCTGGTTATTCTCACATTGCTTTTTGTGGGAGTTCTCTGTTCTAAAATTGGTTATCCCGTTTCCTACTTAATAACAGTGGCTGCACTTTGAAGGTACTAAATTGGATGTGAAGTACGTGGAGCCATCCAGTTATCATGAAAGGCATGTCTTTGATTTTCTTTCTCCCTTGTTCTCCTTCTCACTACATAGAATACTTTACAGTCTCCTCTCATCAACATACCCCACTGGGGATCAGGCACTCTGGTTCTGATAAATGAATGACAGGTAACAAACAGAAATAAATTTATGAAATGAAAATAGTTCCTCTACTGTGAATGATATTGGCAAAGCTGACTTTATTGCCCATCCTCTGACAGTGGTTCTTCTTGAATTGATGATGGTGTTCCCACTATTGCGTTAGGTAAAGAGTGCCATGGTAAGGCATGCCCATATGTTGTCTGTTAATCGAAGGAGAAATTTTATTGAAATTTAAAAAAAAATAATCTTTGCACTCCTATAAAAAGGTTTTATTGTAATAGTTTCTGGAAAAATAGCATGGTAACAGTGTACTTAGTAATTTTATGAAATCACTTTTTTTAGGTCTTACGACATGCAACTTGAAACTGAGACAGAAAGTGCTACAACATGGTAAGAGAACAATCTCAAAGAAAAGTCTTGTTTTTGCTTTGAGTTGCAGTTTGTGATGTAATTAAAATTCTATTACTGGAATGATCAGTTTTCAATGTAGAGCAAGCACTTTCTTCTCCCTCCCAGAAATCAGGTGTGCGTTTTGGTTTGCTTTAAGCTCATGGTGGTCGGAATTACCTCTTTTGCTTAACAGGATATTGAATTGCCAAAAGTGGTAGTGAGTTATAGAGATGGGGAATCGCCCGTATTGTCTCTGTGGGACTTAGCTGATCTTGGCTGGAATGCTGCCATTAGCTACAACGTCTATAAGCTGGAGTCAGATGTTAAAATATGCTACTGTAGTAATAATAGAAATTACTACCTGTGACTAGATCTTGTTGTTGAGTACCACACAGCAGTACCACAGAACTTAGCCACTTCAACTTAGGTAAGGGTATCAAGCAATAAAGAAAAAAGACAGGTACACTGGGTTGAGGTACAGGTAGACATGATCTAATTGAATGATGAAGCAGGCAATTGAGACTGAATAAGCTTCTCGTATTGTCCTGTGTAACTTCATACATTCAACCACTGGTAATGTTAAGCTGCCCAGGTGTCAAATAGGAATCTTTAAACTGTAATGAGCTCACTTAATTGACAAATCCTCTTGTATTCTCCTGTTGTTCATCTGGTGAACTAATAAACACAGTTGTGAAACTACATTAGGTGAGATATAAATTAAGCATCAGGTTAATCAAAAGCCGAATTAGACAGTAACAGGAAATCAATACTGCATGATTAATTTGTTTAAGAATGTGTAGCTACACTATCTTGAGTACAGAAGTAATGGTTGTGACACCGCAGCAACACTCCTGCTTATACGAGCCCAACATATCTGTGACGTGAAATTTAGGCATTTCTAAACAAAAAAATCATTCTTTCATCCAAGTCAACATGGCACTAATACAGAAAGAGCGAGAGGCATGCTGTCTTGCATATGTGATCAGGGAGGCAGGTGAGATTGGAAATGATGTGGAAAATCATCTTGCATTAGCGAGTTTTGAGAAGATTTGTAGCTCAGGTTGAGATTTTGGATGTAGATTTGCTCACTGAGCTGGAAGGTTCATTTCCAGACGTTTCGGCACTGGGTAACATGGAAATGAACCTTCCAGCTCAGTGAGCAAACCTACATCCATCATCTTGCATTAAACTGAGAATAAGGCAACTAAAACATAAAAGGCACATTTAGAACTGATGTTAGGGAGATCTGCCCATGGTTATTGACCAGCGCATTTGAATAGCTGGAAATTCTAGGGTTGTTATCCAAACTAATTAGATTCTGCAGTGGTATGAACATGAAGGTTGTCCTGAGATGTGCCAAAAAGTCTATCTCATCTGTAAGTAATCACCTTGTGATCTACCCTTTTGTACCTTTTTTGAAGTTTAAAACTGGCACGCAGGGAACTGACAGATGTCCTCCTTAATTGAGTGAAGTTCATTGAATTATTCCTGAATGACAAACAAATACCATACTGGAGCCTTTCGAAGCTTGCAACACAACCCAAACCAGAATTTGCTGGAAAATCTGAGCAGGTCTGGCAGCATCTGTGGAGAGAAATCAAGAGTTAACATTTTAGGTCCAGTGACCCTTCTTCAGTTCTGAAGATATTTCTGGGTTTTTTTCAGATTTACAGCATCCACAGTTCTTTCCTTTATTTTTGCAACTTAAACTCTTTGCTTTAAATTGATTGATTCCAGGACCAAGCAAGCAGTCTGTGTTGAGCAGTTCGACTTGCTTTGCAATAATTGCAAACGAAAGGATGACTTTGAAGTGACATTATGCGTACCAGACAACACTGTGTATCCTCTTCAACCAAACAAAAACAAATCAGCTGGGAGACCGCAGCTGCACAGTTTGCAATAGGTAGTAATAGAATTTAAAATTACCAGCCTCTTCCCTATAAATTTATATTAAAAATATATAGACCGTATGAAATGAAATGCAATGTACCTGTTATTCTCTCCACTTACAACAAATTTCATGATATTCAATCCATGTATTTTAAACAGTCTATTTTGAATTGCATTTGAAGATCAGGTATTCCCTATCTTATCACCCTCCCTCCAATCTAAAAAGAGAGAACTAATATGTGGACAAATAAAGAATATGTTAGCTGAAATATCTGGTTTCAGTTCCTAAAGCTACATTTCAGAAGCAGTTGCGCTCAATTGTTAATTGCTTCATATTTTCCATCCCAGTGTTGCTGACCATCATATTGTCATTTTAATTTGATGTCACATCTGTTGAAGACCGACTAAGCTAGCTTTTTTAGGCATTTTTGACAAGATTGATTTATTTGTGAGTTAAGTGGGTGGTATACAAGTAAAAATTAAGGAAATTCACAACACCAGTGTTGAAAATTATGTACCTGTATTGATAGATTTTTGTTGGGTATCAAGGATCATGACATTCATACAGGTAGATGGAGTTGAAGTAATCTAAATGGAACAAGCTGGTGGAGTGTGGCTGTTGTCACTCCAGGCTGAAGGCCTGGTGACTGTGCCCATGAAGAATTTTTACTCAGCAGTACATCCCTGCTCTTGTATGTTAGCCATCTTGAAATGAATGCCAATATTGCATTTGACTTCCTAACTACCAACTGAAGCTGCATGTTAACCTTAAAAGAGTCCTGAGCTAGGACTCCCAAGTCTCTTCGTGCTTCAGATTTCTGAAGCCTTTCCCCATTTAGAAAATAGTCTATGTTCTAGTTTTCCTTCTGAAGTGCATAACCTCTTACTTTCCCATATGGTATTCCATCTGCTATTTATTGCCCACTATCCTAACCCATCCAGGTCCTTTTGCAGCCTCCCTTTTTCCTCAACGCTACATGTCCCTCCATCTGCTTTAGTGACCTCTGCAAACTTAGCAACAATGCTCTGAGTTCCTTCATTCAGATCACTGAGTCACATCCTGGACCTCCCTCTCTGATGACATTGTGGGCTGCAATGTTTCAAAATGGCAGAATGGTCAAAGAGGTGACAGACAGAATACAATCTGGGTAAGTGTTAGATTATGAACAAGGTTACTTTTACCAACAATTGACAGTGGCTACGTGGTCACTGCAGAGCTTTTACTTCTAGATTTTTATTGAATTCCAGTTTCATTATCAGCCATGATGGGATTCAAGCACATCGCCCCTGAACATTAGCCTGGCTTTTGGGATTACAACAATGCCACCACCTCTCGACTAGTTGGTTGAGAGATAGATCTTTTATTGTATACTGTTTTGATGCAGCAAATTGATCTTAGCTGAGATTCCATTTTCCTTAAAAAAATACATTTGTTAAAGTTAGTGTTGTTATTAGCTACTGCTATTGTAGTGAAGCAGGAAGACCTGGTCTCTCACTCTTTTAAAAAAGAACTGTACTTTTCCTTTTTTTGTGTATTAAATTATCCCTGTACCATTTCTGATGATCCAGTGAGATGGTTGATTTGAGAATCTCTGTGTATAACTCACTCCCCTTCATTTCAGTGCCTTTTGTTTGAGGAGATAAAAGCCATTGCTGTTCTTTTTCCCCAACAAAATTACTTATTAATAAGTCCAGTAGGGAATTTAGGAGAAACTACCCAGAAAGTGGGCAAATGTGGAGCTTACTTTTACATGGAATAATAAAGATAAGTATCTGAGGGATGGAATAGATGATATGGTGATAGTGCAAATTGGTAGGAGATTTGTGTAATATAGACTTGTTACATTGAATGGCATGTTTCCATGTTCTGTGTTTCTGAAATATATAGTTGAGTGTTGAGGATTCAACATTGTTTATAGATATTGTCTGTTTAAATCCTAAGATTTCAGTAAAGTGTTTTCTTAAATATGTCTCTGCCTTTTGCTGCCTTTGAAATATCAAGAGAAGTTGTAATTTCCATCCCAGTCTATGATAGAATTTAAAAGATAATGTCAAGGGTGTACTGAGTGCAGGGAGTAGCGATTGGTAGACCTATCAGTTTTGATGTATGTGAACGCCTGACTTTCAACATGCATTGAAGTGAGACTGCACTGTATAAATTTGCAACACAACCATCTTCAGCTACGTTCATTTGTGTTGTGCAATTGCCCTATTTGGATGAGTAATTATGTTGGACAACTAATTGCATGTGACTTGAGCACTTCATTATATCAGGCTGGACTGATTAGGTGCTACAACCCCATACAGTGTGAGGAAAAGACCAAGTCACATAAATACCTGCCATGCACGTGGTGGGTGGTGTTGTCTCTCATACGTTCGCTCTCAGACACACACACAAACACACACACAAAATGTGAACCCCTCAGTAAGAATGGGAGATCTATAAAGTAGAACCACAGTTCAGCTGCAGGCACCGGTCTTCAGCTGGGAATGTCATGGAAAAGGATTGACATTAATTATTAGATAATGAAAGCTAGGTAATTATCCATTTTGTCTGTGGAGAGTGCAAAGTTTCTGTTTTTCCAATAGAAGGAAGGAAGCCTCCATTTTGATGGCAAAAGAATGGGAAACCTCCAGTAAGCAGTACAAAGATACTGTGTTGCTATCTTATGGAATTTAAAGCTTTAAAAGGAAGTTAAAAATCACACAACACCAAGTTATAGTCCAACAGGTTTATTTGGAAGTACAAACTTTCAGAACGCTGCTCCTTCATCAGGTAGCAAGTGAGGCAGGATCATAGGACACAGAATTTATAGCAAAAGATCCTAGTGTCATGCAACTGAAGCAATATATTGAACAAACATAGATTGCTGTTAAGTCTTTCATCTTTTAGAATGGGTTGCAGGTTTCAATTCATTAATATGCAACTCCCAGAACTTCAGACTGGTTCTATTTCCAAAGTATCAATTTATAAAATGTCACATGGATTGACTGCCATAGACTGTGTGCTTTTTGAACAATATAGAATGTTTCTGCAAATACAATTCTGCAAATTTTCAGCTATTACAAGGGGGCATAGCTTTAAATTAAGGGGGGGTAGATATAGGACTGATGTTAGGGGTAGGTTCTTCACTCAGCGAGTCGTAACTTCATGAAATGCCCTGCCAGTAGCAGTGGTGGACTCTCCCTCTTTATGGGTATTTAAGCGGGCATTGGATAGGTATATGGAGGATAGTGGGTTAGTGTAGGTTAGGTGGGCTTTGATCGGCGCAACATCGAGGGCCGAAGGGCCTGTACTGCGCTGTATTCTTCTATGTTCTATGTAAATGCAAATTCACCCCATGGATTTGTGTGTGTGTGCGCGCATATGTGAGGGGGAGAGAGAGTGTGTGTGCGCGCGCTTGATAGAGTGTGTGCATGAGTGTGACGGATTATCTGCCTGTGAAAGGATGAGAGTGTGGGGTGGGTGGGTGTGTGTGTCTGAGAGAGACCGTGTGTATGAGAAAGGGTCTGCGTGAGTGTGTATAGTGCAGTGGGGTAACCTGTAAGTGTGACATGAACCCAAGGTCTGGTTGAGGCCCTCCTCATGTGTACCGAACTTGGCTATCAGCCTCTGCTCGGCCACTCTGCGTTGTTGCTATGATGACCATCTTCCGAGGCGGACTGCAGGGTACGCAACAGCACAGAGACACACACACCCAACCCACGCTAACACCCACATGCACTCCCTCTCACAGGCATATACCCGGTCACACTCTCGCACACACTGTATCAAGCACGCACACTTTCATGCTCTCTCTCTCACCCACGCGTGCGCACGCACCCATGCAAGCACAAAGTCACACGCACACCCTCTCACAGGCATATACTTTGTCACATGCACACACGCTATCAAGCATGCGCGCACTCTCTCTCACTCCGCCGCCCCCCCCGCGCGCAAACACACTCACACTAACTCTTCCATCCCACCCCCCCCCAACCTCACCATCCCTTCACATTGCGCACACACACATGCATATAAATCTATGGGGTGAATTTGCATTTGCAGATACAATCTATTTTGTTCAAAAAGCACGTAATCTATGAGCAGTCAATCCATGTGACATTTTATAAATTGCAACTTTGGAAATAGATCAGTCTGACTCTAACCTCACACTTTTAATGCATTGTCTGAGCTGAGATGTAATTTTTTTAATATACTGATAAAACCGTAAGTTATCTCTGGAATGTGACTTGAAAGAAGTTCTGGGATTTATGAACATATTAATGAGCCAAAACCTGTAACCCATTCTAAAAGATTAAAGACTTAACAGCAATCTAGGTTTGTTCAATATATCGCTTCAGTTCCATGACACAATGATGTTTTACTATAAATTCTGTGTCCTATGATTCTGCCTCACTAGCTACCTGACGAAGGAGTAATGCTCCAAAAACTTATACTTCCAAATGTGGTGCTGGAAAAACACAGCTGGTCAGGCAGCATCCAAGGAGCAGGAGAATCGACTTTCTGGGCATAGGCCCTTCATCAGGAATTTTTAACTTTGCAAATTCTGGATCTCCCTTCCTAACAGTAGTTTGGAGCAAATTCTAGAAAGCAGTTCCCCTTGGGAAATTGAGGTTGTTATTAAACGGTGTTCTTACTAGCCTGCACACACAACCTTGACTTAGATCTCTATCATTGTTCCTTCACTGTCTCGGAGTCAAAATCCTCAAAGCCCCTCCATAACAGCATGATGATGAACGTGCAGCACATGGACAGCAGTAGCTTACCACCAACTTAGTGAAGGCAACTAATAATTGTCTTACTAATGACACCCATAACATATGAACGAATTTTTAAGAATAAAGCAGTCTTTATTTCAGCCATCCCTGCTAAATGGGTGAAATATCAAGGCTAACTAGTAGAAGACAGAGTATTGGGCTAAAGGAGCAGTTTCAAGATGGCAAGCTGTAACTAATAGAGTAACATAGGGATCAGTGATGGGGCCACAATTATTAACAATGTACATTAATGACTTGGATGAGGGAAGTGAATGTACTACAACTAAGGTTGTGGAAGGCACAAAAATAGCAGGAAGGCAAGTCATGACTCAAAAGATTCTGCAAAGGGATACATATGCCCCCAGTTTCATCGTTTAGTTAAATAAATTAGCTAAACCTGAGGATTATTTTAAGAAAATTGAAGTGTACAAAACTCGAAATATGGATTTTAATGTGGGAAAATGTGAGATTACACTCTTCAGCAGGAAGAATAGAGTCAGAGAGTCATAGAGATGTACAACACAGAAACAGACCCTTCCATCCAACTCGTCCATGCTGACCAGATATTCTAACCTAATCTAGACCCATTTGCCCTGCACCTGGCCCATATCCCTCTAAATCCATCCTATTCATTTAACCATCCAGATTCCTTTTAAATATTGTAATTGTACCAGCCTCCACCACTTCCTCTGACAGCTCATTCAATGCACGCACCACCCTCTGTGTGAAAAAGTTGCCCCTTGGGTCCGTTTACGTTTTCTCCCCTCACCCTAAATCTATGCCCTTTAGTTCTGGACTCCCTCACCCCAGGGAAAAGATCTTGTCTATTTATCCTATCCATGCCCCTCAAGATTTTATAAACCTCTATAAGGTCACCCCTTAGCCTCCAAACCTCCAGGGAAAACAGCCCCAGCCTATTCAGCCTCTCCCTGTATCTCAAACTCTCCAACCCTGGCAACATCCTCGTAAGCAACATCCTCATAAGTCTTGTCTGAAGCCTTTCAAGTTTCACAACATCCTTCCGATAGGAGTGCTGAATCTTATATAAATGAAGGTACAACACAGAGGAACTTGGAGGTCCTGTTGTTTAAATCATATAAAGCTAGCATTCTAATTCAGTGGGTAATAGGTAAGGTGAGTGGAATGTTGACCTTTATTTCAAAGGGAATCCAAATTCAGTGGGTAGTAGGTAAGGCAAAAATGAGACAGCTTGAATACTACAAATGGTTTTGGTCCCTTAATCAAAGATCTTCTGGCTTGGAAGTAGTGTAGAGAAGATTCATTAGGTTAATCCAAGGGTATGGAAGGATCCCCTTATGAAGAGAGGTTGCATAGGTTGGGCTTGTGCTTATTCGAATCCAGAAAAATCATAGGGGGAGTTATTGAAAGATATAAACTCTTAGGAGACTTGACAGGGTAGATGTGAAGAGGTTAAAATTAGAATTAGCCTTTATCGTCACATATACTCAGTGAGTACCATGAAAAATTTATACGTTGCCACTTACAACACTGAGTTATGTACAAAGGTACCTGGGTGCAGCTCTTTAGTTATAAGATCTTAGACAATAGAGAAATAAAATGTCCAGTAATGCAGAAGGTAAAAGTTCAGAACAACAGACCACACTGACACCTAGCTTCCAGTTCACACCGGGCCCTGGCTGTAGACTGTGCCAGGCTTCACCTTGAGTATAATGAGGTTGGGAGATCACTTCAGACCACCATACTGGGACGAGAGGATGCCACATAGGGAGGCCGCTGCCTGAGGCCGGTTGGTCACCATGACATGACAGTGGGAGGCTCCTATGAGAGGCTGCTGTGACACGCTGGGAGGCAGCCATGGCAGGCTGGGAGACTGTTATGCCAGGCTGGGGAAGTCACCGTATCAGGCCATGAGGTTACCATGCCGTGCCATGCCAGGAGGCTGCGGCATCTGTTTGGGGGAGGTCACTGTACATGCCAGGAGGCTGTAAGTATGCCATGCCGTGCCAGGACACTGTTGCATCATGCTAGGAGGTCGCTGCATCTGGCTGGGAGGTCACCGTGCCAGGTCGGGAGATTACCACGGCACTCCGGGAGGCCGCTAAGGAACACTTTCTCTTATGGATGAGCGTGGGACCAGAGGGCATAATCTCAGAACAAGGGGTTGCACATTTAATACAGATGAGCATGAATATATTCTTTTGGAGATTGCAGATCTGTAGAATTCTTTGCCGCCAAGGGCTTTCAAAGCTGGGTTATTAAGTATATTAAAGGCTAAGATAAACAGATTTCTGATCAATAAGGGAATAAAGAGTTATGGGGGAAAAGGCAGGAAAGTGAAATTAAAGATTATCAGATCAGCCACAATCTCATTGTTGGGCCAACTGGCCTACTTCCACATTTTGTAGTGGTATAGTGGAAAATAGCAAGGAAAATTAGTTTCATGTCTTATATAAGGTGATAATTTTTCAAATAGCTTTGCCAGGCATGGAGCTTTACTGGCAGGGAGGGTGTATCAGGAAATTCCAGGCACATTTCCCATGTTATTTCATCGGTTAAAATAGATGGCTGGAAAACATGGTGAATGCCCCAGTAACTTCATGAAGTGCACTCCTGATGAGGAGCTATGTTGGGAGTTGCTTGTTCAGAAAATCAGTGCTCTTCAGTGTGTACTCACCAGAATGGCCAAATAAATACCATCTTTCACAATATAGCAGGCAATTTGTTATTTCTTTACTAGAGGAGTGGCTGTCTATGTAATCAAAGAAAAAGCCTCACATCTGACAAGTTTAGGTGGGTTATTTCCTTCTTTACTTAGAGAAGGTTTAATTTCGAATTATTTCTTGCACATCCATGACTGGCCAATAAATATGAAAATTGTGTGTCTTGAAATTCTTTCCAGTAAGGTGTTCTTCTCCACATAACATTATGAAAGTAGAATAGGAATGTTTATGCTGTTCTTCCTTTGTTTATAAATGCTACTATGTTGTGGTAAGCCTCACAGCCATTGGGCTTAAATATTGGGTGTAGTTCCCGGAGACTTCATAACTGCCTTCTTTTAAAAATCCTCTCAAAACCACATCTATGCCCCAGTTTCCTTGCTTTGTTAAATAAATTCACCAAATCTGTGAATTATTTTAAGGGAATTACACAGTTGCCTGATTAAAATGAATACCAAAGAATATACAGTCCAAACTATAGAGTTGGATTAGACTCATGGGCCAGTAATCCCAAGGTGCAGGCTAATATTCTTGTTTCAAATTTGTTTGAAATCGTACCAAAGCAGCTGGTGGAATTTAAATTCAGCTAACAGATCTAGAATATAAAATAGTGTCAGTGGTGATGACTGTGAAAACTATCACCAATGCTTGTAAAAACAAATCTGATCCACTTGTGTTCTCAGGGAAGAGAGAGGTGATGGCCTAGTGATGTTATTGCTAGACTATTAATCCAGAATCATAGAATCCTGACAGTGTGAAAGCAGGCCATTCAACCCATCGAGTCCACATGGACCTTCTGAATAGTATCCACCCAGACCTAGCCCCCTATCCTAGCCCTGTAACCCTGATTTCCCATGGCTAGTCCACTTAGCCTGCATATTCCTGGACACTATGGACAACTTAGCACGGCCAATCCACCTAACCTGTACATCTTTGGACTGAACTTCGGACTGAAGCTCAGCTAATGTTCGCAGGTGTGAATTTGAATCCCACCATAGCAGTTGTAACAATTGCTACAAAGTCTTAACAAAGACAGACCACCTTGTATCCCATCCTAATGACGATGTAGGTCTACCCTGCAGCAGTTCAAGAAAACAGCTCACCACCACCTTCTCAAGTGCAACTACAGATGGGCAATAAATGCGGGTCAGCCAGCAATGCCCTTGCCCTGCGAATGAATATTTTTAAAATCCCGAGGCCCAGCCTATTGCTCTGGGAACACTGTTTCAAATCCTGTCAAAGCAGTTGGTAGAACTTAAATTCAATTAACAAATCTGGAATATAAAATTAGTGTCAGTGACTGTGACAACTATCACCATAATTGTAAAAACGAATCTGATTCTGTTCTGGACCCAAAGTGTTAACTCTGATTTCTCTCCACTCATGCTGCTAAACCAGCTGAGACTTTCCAGGAATTGCTGTTTCTAATTCAGTAGTGTTCTTTAGAGAAGAAAATCTGTCATCCTTACCCATTCTGACTTACATGTGACTCCAGACTTTCAATGTGGGTGACTCTTAACTGTCCTTTTGAAATGGTCGAGAAGGACACTCAGTTCAAAGGTAAATAGGAATGGACAGCAAATGCTGGCTTTGCTGTCAACACTCATAACCCACGGAAGAGTAACATTTATGCCAAACAATGGCCATCTCCAATATTAGAGAATTTAGTCATCACCCTTTGACAATGGTGTTACCATCACTAAATTTCCCCATGATCAATATCCTGGGAGTTACGAGTCACCAGAATTTCACCTAGACTCCCATATGCATACTGTAGTTGCAGAGCAGGCCAGAGGCTAGGAGTTCTGCAGTGTGTAATTCACCACCTATTTCCCAAGTATATGTCCACTATCAACCAGGCACAAGTAAGGAGTGTGAAAGCAGCTCACTATCACCTCCTTCAATAAATGCTGGCCTAACCAGTGATGCCTGTGTCCCATGAGCAAATTTAAAGACTAAATTCAAAACCTATTCAGATTGGGCCTGTTTCTGTGCTCTAGTTTTCTACATTTCTTAAACATCTGTTTTGTCTAAATTCTTTCAACTGGCAATGATCTTGTGATTTGACAACACTATGTAATCATTCTTCTTTTCTCCAGATGATGTTAGAGATTGCAAGTTACCATTTTGTCTCAAATATTCATTCAAGACAGGGTCTTTGTAGTGGAATATCTATACCGTAGATATCAGGTACTCCAGGGTAAATGTCAAAGTAAATGACTTGTAAATGTCTACCCTTCTGAATAGGTAGCAGTTATTTGACAAAAGTGCTAACATTTTTAAACTATTATGAGTAATATCCTTTCTAAAGACTTCATGTTTATGTGTCTGCATATTTTATAAGTTCGTATCTCTCTTTCTTTTTAAGGCTGGAGTGGGTGGAGATCATTGAGCCTCGAACTCGAGAGCGAATGTATGCTAACCTTACCACTGGAGAATGTGTCTGGGATCCACCTTCTGGTGTCCGGATAAAGCGCACCAATGAAAATCAGTGGTGGGAGCTCTTTGATCCCAATACCTCTAGGTTTTATTATTACAATGCCACAACACAGAGGACTGTCTGGCATCGGCCTCAGAACTGTGATATCATCCCGCTGGCCAAATTGCAGACATTAAAACAGAACACTGACTCGCCAAGCCGCGCTTCGGCGGAGAACAGTCCAGGCCGGAGTAGTAATATGAGTAGGGAAGGGAGTACCAGCTCTTCCCTGGAGCAGGAACTGGAAGCTGATAGGACACACGAACAAACACGATTAAAACAAGCCCAGCAGATTATTGGGAAAGAGGAACCAGAGAGGTAAGGTTTAGAGATCCTGTATATCTGTGTCAGTAATACATTTGTTCATGCTTGTTCCTAACCCTCTCCCCCACCTATTTATGACCAGAAAAATATACCTGCCATCTGGGAATGAAGTTTTAGTTTTTGTTTCCTTTTTTTGGTTCAGCTAATAGATGGCATATTGAGGTAATAGACATTTGATGACTGATTTCATTGGGTAGATAGAGAGTTAATGCTAGTTGTCAGTATGTGAGCTTACAGCCTTCCTTCGGCCTAATGAATCCTTAAATGATTGTGTTCAGTGTTTAATTGCTAGCTGTGCATTTGAATTAATATACACAAGGGTTTATCAAAGGTGGTGGAATCATTTGACAGTAAACTTCACAAGAAGTGTGCCTTTTCACCACAATTCAGACCTATGGAGTGATATAGTGCATTGAATAATACAAATAAGCATTGAGAAACTATTACAGATCCAAATATAGATAATTGTTTTCTGAACTGCAAAGTGTAAATATAATAAATTAAATGTCCCCGAGAATCACTTTAGTTAGCAATTGAATAAGTATCTTGAATATATAGTCATTCCAGAACGGTTGAAAGAATTTGATGTTTTACAAACAAGAATAAGAATCAGAAATGACCATGAATGCACAACATTTTTTTGAGAGATCCCACCCATTTCCTTTTAGACCACTGAGTACCTTTGGTCTTTTTCTGTTTTCTTTTACAAACATATGATTTGGAAGCAGGAGTAGGCTATTCGGACCCTTGAGTCTGTCCTACTATTCAGTAAAATCGTGGCTGTTCTGATGTGACCTGAAAGCCATGTTCCCAATTACCTTCCGTAACATTTGTCTTCTTTGTTAGTGAAGAATCTGTCTACCTCTGACTTAAAACTTCAATCACTTTGCCTCCTCCACACTCAAAGGCTCTCAACCCTCAAGAGAAAATGTGCTCCTATCTTATTAAGTGAAAGATCCTTTATTTTTAAATTACCCCTGTGCTTTCCCCCTCTTTTTCAAACATTGCATTTAATCACTTCTTGAATTTAATTATCTTGTACACTTCAGGGACCTTTCTACACTACAGAATTCTCTCATATTTCCTTCTGATTCCAAATATTCTTGTTTTTACCTTGCATGCTGCAGTACTCAAAACATATCCAGTTAGCACCCGCTCTCACCTTCACTTGGTCCATCTTTGACTCCCCACACCTTCACTTCCTCAACATCTCTGTTTCAATTTCTGGGGATAGACTGGCCACTAATATCCACTATAAACCCACGTACTCCCACAGTTACCTGGACCATACATCCTAGCACCCTGCTTCCTGTAAAGACTGTTCCATTCTCCGCGTTCCTCTGTCTCTATTGCACATGTTCCGATGATGCCAATCTAGACAAAGGAGCCTCTGAAATGTCCACTTTCTTCCTCAGCCGAGGATTCCCCAGCACCAATGTTGACAGGGCTGTCAACCGGGTCCGGCCCATCTCCCACACTTTAGCTCTCACCCTCTCGCTTTCCTCCCACAACAGCGACCTACCATCCACATCCAGAGGATCATTAACCACCATTTCCGCCACCTCCAGGGAGATACCACCACCAGACACATTCCCCTCCCCTCCCCTCTCTTGTCCGCCTTCCTCAAGGACCGTTCTCTCAGGGATGCACTGGTCCAATCTTCCTCCACTCCCAAAATCCCTCCCACAGCCATGCAGCACCTTCCCCTGCAATTGCCAAAGGTGTAACATTTGCCCATTTACCACCTTCCTCCTCAGTATCCAAGGGCCCAAACATACCTTCCTGGTGAAGCAGCGCTTTACCTGCAGTTCACACAATATAGCCTACTGCATTCACTGCTCACTTC
This sequence comes from Chiloscyllium punctatum, assembly GCF_047496795.1. Taxonomy (NCBI): domain Eukaryota; kingdom Metazoa; phylum Chordata; class Chondrichthyes; order Orectolobiformes; family Hemiscylliidae; genus Chiloscyllium; species Chiloscyllium punctatum. The sequence continues at coordinate 123,399,251 of NC_092746.1, read as the reverse complement.
CTCTGCATTATGGAAACGCTGCTTTAGATACTGTTGGGCAGGGGGACCTACCAGGGGAGACCCACAGTGGCCAAGTCTCTAGTACTGCGCCTCACTCCATGGTTCAGAAGGGAAGGGGGAAGAATAGGAGACAGTTAGTGATAGGATGTTCGGTGGTTAGAGGAACAGACAGGAGATTCTGTCGTCGTGAACAAGACTCCTAGATGTTATGTTGCCTTCGGGTGCCAGGGTAGGGATGTCTTGGATCAAGTCTACAGGATTCTTAAGGGGGAGGGGTAACAGCCAGAAGTCGTGGTACATATTGGTACCAATGACGTAGCTAGGAAAAGGGATGGGGACCTGAAAAGTGAATATAGAGAGTTAGGTTGGAAGCTAAAGGCAAGACAAGCAGAGTAATAATCTCAGGATTGCTACCAGTGCCATGGGCTAGTGAGGCTAGGAACAAAGAGTGAGTGCAGCTGAACACGTGGCTGCAGAACTGGTGTAGGAGGGAGGGCTTCAGATATGTGGATCATAGGGATACCTTCTGGGGAAGGTGGGACCTGTACAAGGAGGACGGATTGTGCCTGAACTGGAGGGGTGCTAATATCCTGGGTGGGAGGTTTGCTAGAGCTCTCAGGGAGGGTTTAAACTAGTTTGACAGGGGGATGGGAACCAGAGCTACAGATCAGAGGATGGGGCTAGCTGGTGAACAGGCAGATACAGTGTGCAGAGAGTTGTGAGGAAGGATAGACAGTTGATAGGGCAAAGTCGCAGTCAGTGGGATGGGTTGAAGCGTGTCCTCATTACGCAAGAAGTGTCAGGAATAAGGGTGATGAACTTGGATCAGTCCTTGGAGCTACGATGTTGTGGCTGTTACGGAGATTTGGATATCATAGGGGCAGGAATGGTTGTTGCATGTTCTGGGGTTGGAATATTTCAAAAAGAATAGGGAGGGAGATAAAAGAGGTGAGGGAGTGCCATTGCTAATCGGGGATAGTATAACAGCTGGAAAGGGAGGTCATCGAGGAGGGTTTGTCTACTGAGAGATTATGGGTGGAAGTCAGAAACAAGAAAGGAGTGGGCACTTTACAGGGAGTTTTCTATAGACCCTCCAATAGTAACAGAGACATGGAAGAGCAGATTGGGAGGCAGACTTAGGAAAAGTGCAGAAGTAACAGGCTTGTTGTCATGGGCGACTTCAACTTTGCTAATGTTAGTTTGGATGGAGCAGGTTTTGTCAGGTGTGTTCAGGAAGGATTTCTGACTCAATATGTAGATAGACCAACGAGAGGCAAGCTATATTGGAATTGCTCCTTGGCAACAAACCAGGCCAGGTGTCAGATCTCTCTGTGGGAGAGCATTTTGATGATAGTGATCACAACTTCCTGACCTTTACTATAGTCATGGAGAGGGTTAGGAGAAGATGGTATGGGAAGGTATTTAATTAAAGGATGGGGAATTACAATGCTATTTGGCACGAACTGTGGAGCATAAATTGGGAGCAGATATTCTCAGGGAAATGCACAACAGAAATGTGGATGTTGTTTAGGAAGCACTAGCTGCAAGTGCTGGATAGTTTTGTCCCACTGAGGCAAGGAAGGGATGGTATGGTGAAGGAACCTTGGGTGACAAGTGATGTGGATCATCTAGTCAAGAGGAAGAAGGAAGCTTACTTAAGGTTGAGGAAGCAAGGATGAAACCGGGTTCTTGAGGGTCACAAAACAGCCAGGAAGCAACTGAAGAATGGACTTAGGAGAGCCAGAAGGGGGCATGAAAAAGTTTTGGTGGGAATGAATAAAGAAAACCCCAAGGTTTTCTGCGCATGAGGAACAAGAGGATGGTCAGAATGAGAATAGGGCCGATTAGGGATAGTGGAGGAACTTGTGCCTGGAGTTGGAGGAGGGAGGGGAGGTCCTCAATGAATACTTTGCTTTGGTATTCACTAGTGAGAGGAACCTTGTCATTTGCGAGGGCAGCATGAAAAAGGCTGATAGCTCGAGCAGGTTGATGGTAAACAGGAGGATGTGCTGGAAATTTTGAAAAACATGAGGGGATAGCTAAGTCCCCTGGGCCAGGTGGAATATACCCAAGGTTACTATGGGAAGTGAGGGAAGAGATTGCTGTGCCTTTAGTAATGATCTTTGCATCCTCATTGTCCATTGAAGTAATACCAGGTGATTGGAGAGTGGCAAATGTTATTTCAAGGAAGGGAATTGGGATGACCCTGAGATTTGCAGACCAGGATTTTACATTGGTGGTGGGCAAATTATTGGACAGGTTTCTGAGAGACAGGATTTTTGATTATTTTGAAAAGCATATATTGATTAGAGATAGTCAGCATGGCTTTGTGAGGGGCAGGTCGTGCCTCTCACGCCTTACTGAATTCTTTGAGGATGTGACAAAATGTGAACCCAAAGAAAGAGCAATGGATGTGGTGTATGTAGATTTTAGCAAGGCATTTGATAAGGTTCCCCATGAGAGGCTCACTCAGAAAGTAAGGAGACATGGGATGCAGGGAAATTTGGCTGTCTGGATGCAGAATTGGCTGAACCATAGAAGGCAGAGGTTGGTAATAGGTGGAAAGTATTCATCCTGGAGCTTGGTGACCAGTGGTGTTCCACGGGGATCGGTTCTGGGACCTCTGCTCTTTGTGATTTTTATAAATGACTTGTATGAGGAAGTGAAAGGGTGGGTTAGTAGGTTTGCTGATGACACAAAGGTTAGTGGAACAATGGATAGTTGGAAGGCTGTTGTAGGTTGCAGCAGGACATTGACAGGATGCAGAGCAGTGCTGAGAAGTGGCAAATGGCGTTCAACCTAAAAAAAGTGTGAAGTGATTTATTTAGGAAGGTCAAATTTGAGTGCAGAGTACAGGGTTAAAGGCAGGATTCTTGGCAGTGCGGAGGAATATAGGGATCTTTGGATCCACGTCCTTGGATCCCTCAAAGTTGCCACCCAAGTTGATAGCGTTGTTAAGAAGGCGTATGGTATGTTGGCTTTCATGCAGGGGGATTGAATTTAAGGGCAGCGAGGTTATGCTGCTGCTGTATAAATCCCTGGTTAGACCACTCTTGGAATATTGTGTTCAGTTCTGGATGCCTCATTATAAGAAGGATGTGGAAGCTTCAGATAGGGTACAAAGGAGATCTACCAGGATGCTGCCTGGACTGGAGGGCATGTCCTATGAAGAAAGGTTGAGGGAACTAGGGCTTTTCTCATTGGAGCAAAGGATGATGAGAGGTGACTTGATGGAGGTGTACAAGATGATGAAAGACATAGATAGAGTGGATGGCCAGAGACATTTCCCATAACGAAGGGGCATAATTTTAAGGTAATTGGAGGAAGGTTTAGGGGAGATGTTAGAAATAGGTTATTTACACAGACAGTGGTGGGTGTATGGAATGCACTGCAGTGGTAGTAGAGCCAGATACATTAGAGTCATTTAAGTAAAATGTAAAGTATGTAGGTTAGTTTGATCTTAGGGTAGGATAAAAGATCAGTACAATGTTGAGGGCTGAAGGGCCTGTAGTATTCTGTAGTGTTCAATGTTCTGTGAAGCATAGACTGGGTGATCGCTTTGCAGAACACCTACATTCTGCCTGCAAAAATGACCCTGAGCTTCTAGTTGTCTGCCATTTCATCACACCGCACTGTTCCCTGGACAATATTAGGCTTGCTGCAGTGCTCCAGTGAAGCTCAGCGTAAACTTGAATAGCAACACCTCAGTTTCCACTTAGGGTACCTTAAGTCCCTCCTATGTCTTCAACACTGACACACACACACACACACACACACACACACACAACTCCTTTGTCTGTACAACTGTTCTTATCTCTCTTTGGGCTCTATTCCCACCTATTGTTTACTCCTTACCCTCTCCTCCCATCCTATCTTTAGCAACATTTTCCAAGCTACCATCAGTTCTGAGGACGGGTCACTGGACCTGAAACATGGACTCTGATTTCTTTTCACACATGCTGCCAGACCTGCTGAGCTTTTCCAGCAATTTCTGTTTTTGTTTCTGATTTACAACATCCACAGTTCTTTCGGTTTTTGTTTCTGAAATTGTAGAATTCAGTATTGAGTCCTAGAGGCTGTAAAGGATCTAAGTGGAAAACGAGATGTTGCATTGTGCTTCATTTGGAATATTTGCAGCTGGCCCAGAATAGTAATGTTAGCATTAGAGCATGGTGACTCACAGAAATAGTAAGGTGACTGAATTGCTATGGCAATATTCAATTATACATATATATTGTACTGTCTTGGATTTATGGATAAGGTTGATAGGTGCTCCAATTTTCTTTCCATCATATGACTGACCGGAAATATCCCCCACTCTTGCTGCCCACTATTGGTGTGTGTTGGAAAGTTTCACAAGTTGACCCTCAAACTATTTGGCATGAAAGTCTGGAGCTTCCAGCTCAGTGGCAGAGAGATTAAGCACTGCCCCACACAATCTCCTCCCCAGTATAATACATGCAATGAAATTTGAGGATTCTGCTGATGGGGCCATGGTAGTTGTTACTTGCTTTCCCACAAAAATATGTCGCTTCCTTGATGTTGAAAATATCACAGCTCCAAGATACATTGTTGTAAAAAAAAGCAAAGAACGGTAGATACTGGAAATCAGAAACAAAACCAGAAATTGCTGGAAAAACTCAGCAGATCTGGCAGCATCTGTGGAGAGAAATCAGAGTTAATATTTGCATCCAGTGACCATTCTTCAGAACATAGTATTCGTGTTGTCCCTGCAGTGAGGGTCTCCACTGAAGTTTATTTCTCGTGAAAGTTAAGTTTGAGTCAAGTGGCTTGCTTCAGGAAAGTTCTGTTTAGCTGACTTAATACAACTTTTCTGTTTACTTCCCCTAATATTGAATGGCTTCAAATATTTTTCAGTCAGACTAGGGGATAATAACGCAATGCTGCTAGGGCTTATCTGTGTGAACATTAAGTTATTGTTTTGTGTTTTGTGACCCTCCCTCCCTCTTGTAAAACACACAACCCTCTGAAAGTAACATCACCTTTCAAAGTAAAGCAGCAATGAAATTCCTGCTATCATATTGTATATGATATATACACAAATGTGTGTAACAAACCCAGTCCGTTGAATATGAGAAGCATGCTTGGTTTTGAGAGTCTGCCCTTAAGGGAGTTTCTGAGGATTTACCATTCCATCTCCTCCACAAAGATACCTTGTTGACTGTAAAGCATGTCAAAATTTATTGTGGTGGGAGGACAATGCTAAATGCGAGGTCTTTATTGTATTTATATTTGGGGACTTAATATTTCAGCAATGCTGATTGTGTGACAAGTGCCCAGTGAATAGGTCAACAGTACAAGTGGTGAAAACTGACCAGATGGGAAAGTGTCCTGTACCCAATCAGATGCTTTCCTTTATCCCTGGAAGATTAACCTTTTTTAAGAACAAAAATTAGATGTTTAGTCAATTGATTTTTTTTCACAATTGTGCATTCTGCGATTGTGCTGAGACAATCTGTACTGACTGTATTAGAGATAGTGGTGTGACATTTCTAATCTTCTGCATGTGCATCACAGAGGCTAATAAAAGTCAGTTTGTTATTTGATAGCATTCTTTGCCACAGTGGGCAGTCTAATATTTTTCACTGTTTTTGCTGATTTTTATCTTTTTATTTCAGTCATGTGAAACCAATCCTCCTTTCTTTCTAATTTGCTATCACTTGTTTGTCTGGGTTTTGAATCTGATGCAGATCGATTGAGGTACAGTATGTTGTATTGTTTCCTCGAGCAATCGCAGTAATTGGACCTCTGAATTCATGTTTTCTCATTGACGGGATTCGAAACAGAGCTGACAAGTCAGTGTAACTTAGTTTTGTTGTTTAATCCCTGAAAGAAATAACTGTTTACAATTTAACAAAATATGAAAATAACATACACTTGCCCCCCCCCCCACCCCCATCGGTAGGTGATACGATCCAAGGCCTACCACAGATTCCCAAAACCGCGGACAATAGTGAACCCTATCATTTAAATGGGAAACTTGCCCCCCCTCCCCTGGCATTATTTCTGGAATGTTCCATGTAATATTTTCGGGCTGCAGTAAACCGCGGAAACCAAATTCGAGGATACAAGGGCTCTACTGTAAATAAAAATGTTGAGATAGCCTTGTTAGAAGTTATTTTAAAGTTATTAAATATCATTGCAAGTATTCTTCAAGTGTTTGTTTATTCTAAAAAAAATTATCCAAAAATGCATTTGGCAGCTGGCTATAGGCTGTGATTTAGATTTGGAGGCTGTGCTGATGTTTTACTTGAGCTTTAGTCTCAGTTTATGGATATTAAAGAAACCACATTATTGATTTAAGTCTCAAACATGCTGATAGATTTACTTTATTAATTTTTCCTCCATTCTGTGCATACATAAGCTGTTTTTCAGTTAAAGGGTCAGAGAACCACAGGCAAAGGTCATATTGAATGGTCACATTAAATGATAGGGCAGACTTGATGGACTGTAGATCAACTTTTGCCCCTATTTCTTGTTATTCACTCAAAAGGTAGTTGACATCTAGACAGAATCAATTGAAAATTTCAAAACTAAGATTATATATTTTTGTTAGGTGAACATATTAGGGGAAATTGAACCAAGGTGACGAGATGGAGTTTGGATACAAATCAGATATTATCTAATTAAATGGTGGAACAGTCTTAAAGACTTGAATGATCCCGTCTTGTTCTTGTGTTCTTTTTCTTTCTTTCCATTGCTGTTGTATGAGCAGATTGTTCTCTGGGCTCTATTGGCAAGGCTCCATGTGATGTAATGAACTCCTTCTTAGTCTCCATCTCTCTTTTTTTTATAACTCACATCCCAAAGAAAATACTAAGTGCTAGCAAGGCTGCATTTACTGCTCACCCCTGAAGGCTTTAACTGTGTAGACTTAGCCATGAATGGACTACATCAGACAGGGGTGTCAGGTTGCATTCATTGAAGGGTATTGATGTATGATGTGAGATTTTACAACAGCATTTTCGTTAGTTAATTGGTGTCTGGCCAACAATACCAGATTTACTGAATTCAATTTCCCCAACTTGGCTTAGCAGATTTGAAATTTGGATTAGTTTATTTAGTCTAGCATGAAAACCACAAAATGAATACAGAATGCATATCATTTGCAGGTAACAAAGCTATATATTAAAACAAAATGAATGGCTGGATAGCATCCCTACTGATAGATTAATCTAGTTTGATAAATTTGAGAGGACCAGGGTTGAATGTTGAAACAATGTAGGGATAAGAATCAAGTGGATTTAGGTGGTTCTTTTACCAGAGAGGTATCAAGCCTTTGAAATACATTGCAGGCTAATGTAGTGGGTACTGTGATTGTATTGACTCCATTGTCCAGCTGGAACTAAAATTAGAGAATGATTTGTATAGTGTCTAATGTGTGGGTAGTAAGGACTCTTGTAATTATCAAAAGTTTAATGTCTAATAGGAAACACAGCAATATAATTAGATATAGGTTAGTGAAGTAATGTAGCATGATTGATAGCCGACAATATGTGGAATATGTGTGTGAAGTGTGCTTACACTCTTACCTAAAGTGAGTTATTCACAGCCTCCAGTGCAGTTGTTCCCTTGGAGACTGCAGTTTTAATATTTATTTGGAACGGCAAGGACTGATTAGGGATAGTCAACATGGCTTTGTGCATGGGAAATCGTGTCTCACAAACTTGATTGAGTTTTTTGAAGAAGTAACAAGGAGGATTGATGAGGGCAGAGTGGGAGATGTGATCTGTATGGACTTCAGTAAGGCATTCGACAAGGTTCCCATGGGAGACTGATTAGCAAGGTTAGATCTCATGGAATATAGGGAGAACTAGCCATTTGGATACAGAACTGGCTCAAAGGTAGAAGACAGAGGGTAGTGGTGGAGGGTTGTTTTTCAGACTGGAGGCCTGTGACCAGTGGAGTGCCACAAGGATCGGTGCTGGGTTCACTGCTTTTCATCATTTATATAAATGATTTGGATGTGATCATCAGAGGTATAGTTAGTAAGTTTGCAGATGACACCAAAATTGGAGGTGTGATGGACAGCAAAGAAGGTTACCTCGGATTACAATGGGATCTTGATCAGATGGGCCAGTGGGCTGAGGAATGGCAGATGGAGTTTAATTTTGATAAGTGTGAGCTGCTGCATTTTGGGAAAGCAAATCTTAGCAGGACTTATACACTTAATGGTAAGGTTCTAGGGAGTGTTGCTGAACAAAGAGACCTTGGAGTGCAGGTTCATAGCTCCTTGAAAGTGGAGTCGCAGGTAGATAGGATAGTGAAGAAGGCATTTGGTATGCTTTCCGTTATTGGTCAGAGTATTGAGTACAGGAGTTGGGAGGTCATGTTGCAGCTATACAGGACATTGGTTAGGCTATTTTTGGAATATTGCATGCAGTTTTGGTCTCCTTCCTATCGGAATGATGTTGTGAAATTTGAAAGGGTTCAGAAAAGATTTACAAGGATGCTGCCAAGGTTGTAGGATTTGAGCTTTAGGGAGAGGTTGAATAGGCTAGGGCTGTTTTTCCTGGAGTGTTGGAGGCTGAGGGGTAACCTTCAAGAAATTTATAAAATCATGAGGGGTGTGGATAGGATAAATAGGCAAGGTCTTTTCCCTGGGGTGGGGGAGTCCAGAACTAGAGGGCATAGGTTTAGAGTGAGAGGGGAAAGATATGAAAGAGACCTAAGGGGCAAGGTTTTCACACAGAAGGTGGTGCGTGTGTGGAATGGGCTGCCAGAGGCTAGTACAATTGCAACATTTTAAAAGGCATCCGGATGGGTATATTAATAGGAAAGGTTTGGAGGGATATGGGGCAGTTTCCATGCTGTACCTCTCTATGACTCTATGAATATCATTTCTTTAGTTTTGAAAGCGTTACTGTGCCAACTGCAGTACTGTCGCTGTGGAGTGATAGAGTGAGGTTTCAGTTGTCAGATTGTGAGATTTGGCAATGTTTCTCAGCTCCCTCTTCAATACCAATTGATTGTAAAGAATAGTTTGTTTGCAATACTGGCCAGATCTTGAGATCAGCTTGCACTGAAATGCTTATAATTTGATGAATGATCCTTAATTTTCTTTCTTGTAGAATCTGGTGCTCATGTGATACATTTAGTAAATTCTTGGTGTTGATACTGGCTAGACCCTTATATTTTTCTGGTAATCTTATTTTAGTCTTTTGTGACTTAACAAAAATTCATACTCTTTACCTGAACATTCATCAACTTCCTAATACTGAATTGAATTGAATTAGCTTTATTGTCACATGTATTCAACTGAGTACAGTGAAAAGTTTATGCATCACCACTTGGTGTTGTATACAATAGGTAGAGTGACATGTTTTACAGACTGATGTCCATTTGTTGAATTAGGAAACAAAAACCTTCTTTGTAAATCTGTCTTTTAGCTATGATGTGATTGGAGCGAGGCCCAGGTGGATCTCATTGACTATGAGATCCTTGATTAAGGTTGTTAACCCGGTTGTTAATCAAGAATCTCGTTAGTTGATAAGATCCAGCTGGCCCTTGTTCTAATCACTATAAGCACAAATACCAGTTTCTAACATTCCCTCCTGGACCCTTTCCCTGTCCAGGAAAACCTATCGCCAAGCTACCTCGTCAACCAATCAACAGTTAACAAACACTGCTCTCCAAGGACAGTGAGAATAACAAACGTTAAAAGGTGGGTTAAAGAACGCAGTTCTTTCAAATCAACTGGTTTAGATGTGTCAAGACAAACCTCTAGAACAGGTGGGACTTGAACCTGAGCTGCCTGACTCAGAGGTAGTGACACTACCACTGCACCACAAGAAGCCAGTTCCTTCCTTCCTTTCTTTCATTCTCTATTTTATATTAAATTCTTCATTTGTATTATGACACACAGATGAAGGTTTTTGTGACTTTTCTGAAGTTTGTGGATCCCATTGTTTGAGAGGAAAAGCCCATCAGCTGAAGCTTTCTAATCCCCTCAATCTGTTTTTGTTACTTTATGCACCACTAAACAGTTTCTTTTACCACCACCAAATCATTTTTTTTCACTTTTCCTTCACTGCCCGTTCACACCTGTGTTTCTACTCCCCTCGATATTTTCTAATCAACCTGTTCAGAGAAGTTAAAACATGACTCAGGAGCAATGGAACCTTGAACACATGCCTCTTGACTCAGAGGTAGGGATACTACCACTGCATCACAAAATCTCTCGAGGATCAACCAGAATTTATTCATTTTTTGTACATTTTAAGTATATTTTGTTCAGACGTCATGACACATGTCTGGCGCAGGTGAGACTGGAAACCAGGTTTCCTTGGCCAGGGGAAGGACCAACCAGAACAGTTCCAGAGCTGGTTAAGACCAGGCCCACATTCAAATCCCACCTGTTCCAGAGGTGTGTTATGACACATCTGAACAGCATAATTCAGAAAACGTCTGGTTGATCTTTTAAGGAAATACATTTCTAACATAGACATGGCAGTCTGCCTAGTCCAATACATGTAGGTGCAAATGGTTAACTTCATGCATATTCATTAACTAATTTGCTGAAGCAGTGAATACCTTCCACTGGGTATCTGAACAGCTCTGTAAATGTTCATATAAAAACTAAAAGAACTGTAAATGATTATGTTATCTCTTAAGCTGGAGAGGATAAATTGGACTGTGCCAAGAAGCAGATTTCAAAATAATTTGTGGGTGTACTTCAGAGCACCAAAATTACAAGCCTTCAGAGTTAATAAATGAACTGTGCATTAAATTTCTCAGAGGGGCTCCTCACAGCACCCTGACTTGCTGTCTTGTCAATTGGATGCTTCCTGAAAAGCTGTACATTTTTAATTCTGAAATATCAAGTGTATTTAAGTGCAGAGTGACTTCTATCATCAAAATAATGTGCAGTACATTAAATGAACCTGTGTGTGTACCAGTATTGTAGACCACAGTTTTGACCTTGAATAATCCACATGGAGAATGATGCATTGTTCATTGTAACTTTGTCTTGTACAAGTCACTGACTTTTTTTTCTTCTTTCTATTCATTGTCCTTCCTGATAGCACACTTCCTTCTGGCAGGATAGTTTTATGAGCTGTATCTTTGATGCTATAAGATCTGAATGCAGTAAAAATTGGGACCATTAGCTGTAGTTTTGTCTTTACTCCTGTTCCCAGTAGAGTCCAGCCTAACTCAGTGACTAGCCCACTGACCAAATCTGTCACCTTGCATGTAATATAAAAGCAAAACAATGTACATGTTGGAAATCTGAAATTAAGACAGAAAATGCTGAACCAGTCAGCAAGTAATCTGTGGAGAGAAAGGAATGGAAATATTGGACAGAATGTACCAGACCCTTTAAGGCAGTGTTGGAAGCGAACCAAGAGAAATAATTAGACAATTTTTCTCAATGTCACACAGGCCTTGAACTTCACAACTGAAAGGAAATGGGTGGTCAGAATATTATGAACTTCTGTGATGGGACTCGTACAAGTATTTTCCAGATTTGGTCCAGGCATCTGGTTACTAGTTCAGTAATATAACCACTATACCACTCGATACAAGATCAGTTCTAATTGATTCCATTCACTATCATTCCCCTTCTCGTTTGCTCTTATGTTACAGAAAAAAATCTTGGCATTGAACAGCTAGGCAAATGTAACTTCTGGTGGGTGGATATAACTTTGTACTGTTGTGACTCTGTGACTCAGGCACTTTATGCTGTCCTTTGGATGTAATAAATATTGATCCCTAATGTTTAAATGTCTGCACTCACTTCGTAAGTATAATAAATAAGCTATTCTACAATGCAGTTTTCTATTTATTTGTTGTAGAACAAAACCTGAAAATTGTATTTGTGTCGGTAAAAACAATGACTGCAGATGCTGGAAACCAGATTCTGGATTAGTGGTGCTGGAAGAGCACAGCAGTTCAGGCAGCATCCAAGTAGCTTCAGAATTGACGTTTCGGGCACCCCTAATCCAGAAATTGTATTTGTGTGTCTCATTGTCATCAGCATTACCTCCTCTCTTGACTCCACTACTGCCTCTCAATTCAACATTTCATAATGGATGACCAGAAATTTCCTCTAGTTAGATGATCAAATTAATTGACTTTGCTCCTCTCCACAAGCTCTCTTTCTGACAACTGTTTAGACGAAATCAATCTGTTTACAGTTTGAGAAGGTGGTGGTGAACTGCCTTCTTGAATTGCTGCAGTCCATTGTTCTAGCACCCAGAGTGCTATTAGGAGGAGACCTCCAGAGGTTTGACCCAGTGACAATGAAAAAACTCTGATTTGGTTATGTGGTGTTGTGGTTAGCACTGCTCCCTCACAGCACCAGAGACCTGGGTTCAATTCCTGCCTCAGGCAACTGTCTGTGTGGAGTTTGCACATTCTCCCCGTGGCTGTGTGGGTTTCCTCCAGGTGCTCCGGTTTCCTCCCACAGTCCAAAAATATGCAGGTTAGGTGAATTGACCATACTAAATTGCCTGTAGTGTTAGGTGAAGGGGTAAGTGTAGGGGAATGGGTCTGGGTGGGTTGCTCTTGGGTGGGTCGGTGTGGACTTGTTCGGCTGAAGGGCCTGTTTCCACACTGTAAGTAATCTAGTCTAATCTTGTCTGCTACACGTCTATTACCCTTGTCCTTCAGAAGGTTATGGGTTTGGAAGATATTATCAAAGGAACCTCAGTAACTTGCTGTACTGCATCTTGTTGATGGAGCACCATAGCTTGCTGTGTGTTTGAGCCATTGTCCCTCAATGCACTGGAGGAATTATGTAACTTTTATTGTAACGCGGAATGTTTTGTTTCAACTGGGCTCCTGTGACAATGCTGTCACTTTAAAAGGTTATTTTGTCCTTTTTCTTTGAAGAGAGGTTGTAAGGCATAGGCAGGAACCGACTACTGAAAACGTGAGGCCTTGGGGTGTTTTTTTCAGTTTGGTATGGATCAGATCAGACCAGATCCTATCAAAATATTTTAAGAAGGGAGCCTAGACCCTAACTTTTTATTCTATTAAAGGTAGATGTAAAGTATTCCAGATGTGATACAACTGGTCAAACTACTCGACATTAGGCAAAACATAATTTATTTAAACACTATAGTAAAATATAAAAAGTAGGAAGAGGAATTTATAAAAGCTTAAGTATTGGAAAACTTAACCAAATAATAGGTGTGGTGCTGATTACTAATTAATTGTTCCAGTATAGTCACATACCATAAACGCACCTCTTGACAAAAAGGTAAATTCAGACACGGATTTTCACATGCAGTTTTCCAATCTAGGAGGAAAACATCGAGAAAATTCAGAATGTAGCAGCCAAGAGACAGTCACTGAAGCTTCCAACTCTTTTCCGACCCCAACAGCTTCTGTTAAAGCTAAAACAAATGAGAAAGCCTAGTCTGAGAGAGCTGGCCACACCCAGGCTGCTTCCATTGTTCCAACTTTAAAAATAACACCCTAAGGCCTCACAGGTTGTTTACTTAAGTCATCTTCAGTAGCCACTTTGGTACCTCTGTCTTACAACCTCTCTTCAAAAAAAAGGGAAATTTTTTTTTAAAGTGATAGCGTCATCACAGCTCCATGCTAATTGGTAAAATTCTAGAATCCATCGTTAAGGATGAGATTTCTAAATTCTTGGAAGTGCAGGGTCGGGTTAGAACAAGTCAACATAGATTTAGCAAGGGGAGGTCGTGCCTTACAAACCTGTTAGAATTCTATGAAGAGGTAACAAGTAGGTTAGACCAGGAAACCCAGTGGATGATATCGATCTAGACTTCCAAAAGGCCGTTGATAAGATGCTTCATGGGAGGCTGCTGAGTAAAGTGAGGGCCCAAGGTGTTCGAGGGGAGCTACTGGCATGGATTGGGAATTGGCTGTCTGACAGAAGGCAGAGAGATGGGAATAAAAGGTTCTTTATTGAAATGGCAGCTGGTGACAGGGTTAGTGTTGGGGCCTCCGATGTTCACTTTATATATTAGTGATCTGGATGAAGGACTGGGGACTTTCTGGCAAAGTTTGCCAATGATACAAAGTTAGGTGGACAGGCAGGTAGTACTGAGGAGATGGGGAGGCTGCAGAAAGATTTAGACAGTTTAGGAGAATGGTCCAAGAAATGGCTGATGAAATTCAACGTGAGCAAATGTGAGGTTTGCACCTTGGGAAAAAGAATGCAGGCATGAACTATTTTCTAAACCGTGAGAAAATTCATAAAGTCAAAGTACAAAGGGATCTGGGAGTGCTAGTCCAGGATTCTCTAAAAGTTAACTTGCAGGTTGAGTCCGTGATTAAGAAAGCGAATGTAATGTCATTTATCTCAAGAGGGTTGGAGCAGAAAAGCAGCGATGTGCTTCTGAGACTTTATAAAGCTCTGGTTAGGCCCCATTTAGAATACTGAGTCCAATTTTGGGCCCTACACCTCAGGAAGGACAAACTGGCACTGGAGCATGTCCAGCAGAGATTCATACAGATGATCCCTGGAATGGTAGGCCAACGTATGATGAATGGCTGAGGATCCCGGGATTGTATTAATTAGAGGTTGGGGGAGATCTAATAGAAAATTACAAGATAATGCATGGCTGAGAAAGGGTCGGGTCGACTATGTAAGAAGTTGTTTCTGTTAGTCAGGGAGACTAGGACCTGGGCACAGCGTCAGAATTAGACATGGTCACTGGAAATGAGGAGACATTTCTTCAGCCAGAGAGTGGTGGGTCAGTGGAATTCATTGCCACGGAGCTCAGTGGAAGTCGGACGTTAAATGTCTTCAAGGTAGAGATTGACAAATTCTTGATCTCGCAAGGAATTAAGGGATACAGGGAGAGTGTGGGTAAGTGGAATTGAAACACCTTTCAGCCATGATTAAATGGCAGAGTGGACTCAATGGGCTGAATGGCCTTACTTCCACTCCTATGTCTTATGGTCTAATATAATCAGAGTCAAATGGTTGTGGGTTTAACTCCAGCTCCAGAGTCTTGAGCACAAAATCTAGGTTGACACTTCGCAGCTGTATTGAGGGAGGGACTCAAGTAGTCATTGGCTTCAGAATGAACCACTGCCTTGGCAAAATCCACAAATTTGAAGCTGCATAAATACGGTGCTGTCAGTGCAAGTTTATATTGATGCTAATTCAATTCAAATTAAATGAGTGCTTGTAGAAAAATAACTAAGGTTTAGAGCAAATTGTTCTTATGTGGAGTTGGAATTTCCATGACTTTAATACCTTCACTTATCCAAAGCATCCAACTGGTGATTGCCCCTGGAGAGTTATAACAAAACATAATCAGTGTTTTTCTTACAAAGTGTAAAGGCCAATTTCAGCAGGTATAAAGATGCATAAATCCCCAGGGCCTGATGAGATGTATGCCTGGCTGCTATGGAATGCAAGAGAGGAGATTGCTGAGGTCCTGGCAGAGATGTTTAATACTTTACAGGTGAAGTGCCAGATGACTGAGCATAACGAATGTTGTTCCTTTGCTCAAGAAGAGCAACAGGGATAGGCTAGGTAATTATAGACGAGTTAACCTGAAGGTGCTAGGGAAATTATTGGTAAAATCTCTGAAAGACAGGAATAATTAATATTTGAGAAGGCAGGGATTGATCAGGGATAGTCAGCATGGATTTGAGGGGGGGAGATCCTGTCTAATTTTTAGATTAGATTAGATTCCCGACTGTATGGAAACAGTGCCTTCGGCCCAACAAGTCCACACCGACCCTCCAAAGAGTAACCCACCCAGACCCACTCCCGACATTTATCCCTGACTAATGTACCTAACACTGTGGGCAATTCAGCATGGCCAATTCACCTGACCTGCACATCTTTGGATTGTGAGAGGAAACCAGAGCACCGGGGGGAAACCCAGGCAGACACTGGGAGAATGTGCAAACTCCACACAGTCGCCCAAGTGGGAATCAAACCTGGGTTCCTGGCGCTGTGAGGCAACAGTGCTAACGACTGAGCCACTGTGCCACCCCTTGAGTTTTTTTGAAAGATGACTAAATATGTTAATGAGGGTAGTGCATTGATGTGATTTGCGTGGACTTCAGTAAGGCCTTTGACAAAGTCCCACATGAAAGGCTCGTCCAAAAGGTATAAAAGGTTAAAAGTCCATGGTATAAAAGGTAAATTGGAAAAATGATCCAAAATTGGTTTACAAATAGGAGGCAAAGGGCGATGGTGGAGGGTTGGTTCTGTGATTAATGCAGCCACCCCTGTGTGTTAATGTCAGGAAAAACACAGAGTTTGCACATGATGTGTTCCCAATTATGCCCCTATGACCAGTGTACTATTCTCACTGCACTGCTCCATTGTTAACCATTCGCTGTGGAGAACTCAGCAGGCTGGACTTTATTTTTTCTGGAATTAAGTCTCTAATCTCATTCATCTCTTTACCCTTATTTCCACCTTGTAAAGCTTTCCTTCAATCCCTCTCTTCTAAGCTTTTGATCATCCATTTTAATCTTTGCTGTCATGGCCTTGGATTCATTTGTTTCTTTAATTCTGTTTTCATGTATGTTTTTTGGAAGAATGCCAAAGTCTGAATGCAAGCTGTTATTGTGTTCTAACAATATCTGGTTTTGTGATGTATTTAGATACTTTGCATTTGGCATTTTTGTTACATGTTGATCTCTGTTGTCAAGGCTTGAGGTATGAACAAATTAAAAATAAACACTATTAGCATCCAGTCAGCTGTTCATGGATGTGGGTGCCGCTGGCTGGGCAAGCATTTCTTGTACATCCCTAGCTGCCCTGGAGAAGGTGGTATTAAGCTGTCGTCTTGAACCACGGTGGATCTAAGGGTATAGAGACAATCAAAGTGTGGTTAGGGAAAGAATTCCAAGATTTTGACCCAGTGTCAATGAAGGAATTTCAATGTAGTTTCAAGTCAGAATGGTGTGTGACTTGAAGGGGAAATTACAATTAGTGGTGTTCCTATGTATCTGCTACCTCTGGCCTCTTACAGATTTATCAGTAGGATGCCATTCAGCCCATCATGTCTGCGTCAGCTCTATTATTTAGTCCAGCTCTATTATCTACTGCCATTCTCCTGACGTTTTCCCATACCCCTGACACCATTCCACATGGTGGATAAGTTTAGAAGATGCTATTGATGTAGCCTTGATGAAATGATGTTGTATGCCTGGTAGACGTGACCATGTGTGCCAGTAGTGGAGGAATTGAATTTTGAAGGTGATGGATACAGTGCCAAACAAACAGGCTGCTTTGTCTCAGATGGTGTCAAGGTTCTTGAGTTTTATCAGATGTATGTTCATCCAGAAGGGTACTCCATCAGACTCCTGACTTATGTCTTCTAAAATATGGACAAACATTGCACAGACAGGAGGTAATATAATTTCTGCAGGATTTCTAGCATCTGACCTGCTCTTGTAGGATTTATGTAGAGTCTGAGAGTCATGCAGCATGGAAATCTTTGGTCCAACCAGTTCACACTGACCATAATCCCAACTAAACTAGTCTAACCTGCCTGTGTTTGACCCATATTCCTCCAAATCCCCTAGTTTTGAAATCCCCCACCCTAGGGAAAAGACACCTGTCGTTCATCTTATCTGTAGTCCTCATGATTTTAAAAACCTCAACAAGGTCACCCCTTATCCTCCTGTTCTGTTTCTAGTCTATGGCAGCTCCTCGGATTTTGATACTCAGGTATTTCACAATCATAATGCCATTGAATGTCAAGGGGTATTAGTTAGATTCTTGCTTGTTAGAGATGATTATTGCTTGGCACTTGTGCAGCATGAATGTTACTTGGCACTTATCAGCCCAACCTGGATGTTGTCCAAGTCTTGCTGCTTATGGACAGGCACTGCTTCAATACCTAATATGAATGGTGCTGGACATTGTGAAATCAGCGAACATTCCCACTTCCACCCTTTATCATGAAGGAAAGGTCAATAATGAAACAGACAAATGTGGGTGACCCGAGGATACTATCTTTTGGAACTTCTGTACTGTGTCCTAGAACTAAGCTGATTGACCTCAGAAATCATAACCATCTTCCTTTGTGCTAGATATGACTATGACCAGCTGAGACTTTAACCCATGATTCCCAAAATGGTTGTGACTTTTGGAGGTCAATCATCTTAGTTTCAGGACACGGTGCATATTGTCAAATAACACCCTGGTGTCAAAGGCAGTTAATCTCACCTCACCCCTGCAGTTCAGCATTTTTCCTTGTTTTGGACAAAGGCAATAATGAGGTCAGGAGCTGAGGCCATAATTCAAACTGAGTATCACTGAACAGGTTATTCTTGTGCACATGCTGCTTGATCACATGTTGATGTCCTCGTCATCTCATTTTGGGTATAATGGCAGTGCTGTTGCTATCCTGGAACATCGTCTCCTGGGATACAACTAGTTCTGGAGCACAAGCCATCAGCACTAGTGAAGCAATGTTGTTAAGGCCCATGCGTTTTTCACATTTCGGTGTCTTTAGCTATTTGAATTGAATCAAATTGGTTGAAGATAGCATTTATGGTGTTGGGGGCCTTAGCAGGAGGAAAATAAGATTAATCATCCACTTCTAGTTGAAGATGGATGTAAATATTTTAGCCTTGCTTTTTGTACTATTGTGCTGGAATGCCCTATCATTAACGATGGAGATTCTCTCCTAAGACTAACTAGTTGTTAGTTATTTGATTGACCACCACCATTCACTATTGGATGTGCAGGACTGTAGTATTTTGATCTTTATTGTTGATTATAGGATCACTTCACTCCATTTACTGCACGTGTGCAAATAGTCCCATGTTGTAGCTTCACCATGGTGACACCTCATTTTAAATATGCCTTGTGCTGCTTCTTCACTCTTCATTGAACCAGGATTGATTTTCTGGCACGATGGCAGTGGTAAAGTGGGGTCTGTAATGGGCCATGAGGACAAAGAACAGTAAAGGACAGCCTCTTTGGCCCTCCAAGCCTGTACTGCCACATTTTGCCCTTCCATATTAAAAGTGTCTCCAATTACAGGATCTGTATCACTGTGTTCCCTTCATAGTGCAGTTGACTATGGTTCTGCTGCTGACCCCATGGTGCAACATGGATTCTTAAATTTTACATTGCTAGGTCTGTTTTACTAGATAAAAACAATGACTGCAGATGCTGGACACCAGATTCTGGATTGGTGGTGCTGGAAGAGCACAGCAGTTCAGGCAGCATCCAAGGAGCAGTAAAATCGACGTTTCAGGCAAAAGCCCTTCATCAGAAATGTAGGCAGAGAGCCTGAAGGGTGGAGAGATAAATGAGAGAAAGGTGGGGGTGGGGAGAAAATAGCATAGAGTACAATAGGTGAGTGGGGGAGGGGATGAAGGTAAAAGGTCTGTTTTACATCTGTCCCATTTAGGATGATAGTAGTGCCATACAACACAGTGGAGGGTGGCTTCATTGTGAAGGCAGGACTTTGTCTCCAGCAGGACTGTGCAGTGGTCAGTCTGTGAAGATACTATGACGTTCAGAGGTACATTTTGTTCCTTTTCTTTATGAAGAAAGTGCTGGGCAGTCTGGTTTGTTTTTCCATTTTAGAACAATAGAAACAGCTTGAATGGGTCGGATCAAGCTCCGGCAAAACTAGGATTTTTAATTTTAGGTTTTCAGTAGCAGTTACTGGGGTCTAGAAGCTGGGTTTGAAAGCTGCAGTATACCTCTCTCTGCTTCTCTCTCTCTCTCTCTCTCTCTCTCTCTCTCTCTCTCTCTCTCTCCCTCTGAGTTTTCTCCTTGATGTTTTCTCTTCTGGACTGCCTGTGAAACAACCAATTTTACTGAATTTGTCTTTGTCAAGGGTGTGTTTTTGAGATGTTATGACAGGTCGTTCTGCTATAATACGCGTTTCGTTAATGTGAATTAACTATAAAATGATTAACGAATTGGGGACGCTGTTTCTAAAGCATGGACTTTTAAAGCATGTATCGGTTATAATGTGATTCTGGCCCCATTAGTTTAAATGGTGCTGCTATTTCTTATAACACGGGATTGCATGAGAATGGAACTACTGTGTTATAGCAGAGCCAACTGCATATTGGAACAGTTACTGTTTAGTAGTTAACTAATCTATTATTCTGTTAAATTTCCTGATAGAGTCATGGTATTCAAATTTCTTCTTTCTTTTGTTGTATTTTAACTATAGTGTGTTTTGTTTCAAATCTGGTAGTCTGACCAATTGAATTGCATCCAGAACACAACGCCTGGCACTTGCCTTTAGAATAAGAAAAAGTTAGGGTCTATAGTATCTTCTTATATATTTTGAGGTGGTTTGATCCGGTCCATAAAAAACTGGGGCTCTTGGTAGGATCAAAATCTCTAATTCAAAGTTGGGTTTAGGATTGTTGGACTCAAAGGCAGTGAGTAGTGAGTGTTAATGTTTTTTTATTATGGGTGTTGAATGTGCTTAGTTTAAGCATGGTGTGCAGAGTGTAATAATGGCTTTTTCAGTCACTAAGAATTTCCTGGGAGTGTGGAGGAAGTCACTTTTGGGAGTTTTATAAAAAGCGAGCAAAGCAAAGCTTTGGAATTCGCAAACAAGCTGGAGTTGGGGTTGCCTGTGTCTTTAGGGAAAGGGGAGATAATTATGGTATTCCTGCAGCATTTACAATTGCCAGGAATACCATTGGAAACTTTGGAAATGGCTAAAATGCAATTGCAAATGCAGCAGTTTGAATTAGAGGCAATGGCAAGGGGGAAAAAACGAAGAAAGAACAGCCCTGGCAGAACAAAAACAAAGCAAAAAGGAAATTAATTATGATTAAAAGCGGAGGAAAAAGAAAATGAGAGGAAGGCCCCTACAGACGAAAGGGAGAAAGTGAAGTAAAAAAGCTCAAGAGTTTTCACTGTAATAAAGTTGTCGTGTTGGTGGTTTAGAAGAAGCACTGGAAAGATGGATGTGGGAAAACAAGGTAAGCCAGTGGTTTTTGTTGAAGTGGTTGAGAAAAGCACAGTGGAAGCTAAAAAGCTACAAAAGAATGTACAGCTGATCAGGAGTTGATTGAGAAGAAAGTACTATACCTCTTGAAAGAATTTACTTGTGAGGGTAAGGTTTACTCATGTATGCCAGGAGGAGCAGGGAAAGAAGTTAAGATATTAA
This sequence comes from Chiloscyllium punctatum, assembly GCF_047496795.1. NCBI lineage: Eukaryota > Metazoa > Chordata > Chondrichthyes > Orectolobiformes > Hemiscylliidae > Chiloscyllium > Chiloscyllium punctatum. Next base: position 123,378,177 of record NC_092746.1, on the reverse strand, counting down.
GAGATATGGGAGCAAGTCAGTAATTGATGGTAAGAGATGGGATATGTAATTCAGAATGAGTATTACCAGAAAAGGTGGTAATATGTGGAATTCATAGTGAGAAGAGCAGAGTTCCATTATGTAAAGTGAGGTGAAAAGTGGTGAAGTGGTGTTAGGATTAATAGAGAAACTCTCAGCTCCAGACATACAGTTTATCCTTGGTAATGATATGGCTGTATCACAGGTGGGAGTGATGCTGACTATGGTTAAAAAGCCAGTGGAAAATCAGGTAACTGAGGTATTACAGGAAATATATCCTGGGATTTTTCCTGACTCTGTGGTAACAATGTCACAAAGGCACAGTTTGAAACAGGAGGAGAAAACAAAGCATAAAGATAAGGAAGTTGAATGATCAGAGACCATTTTTGGTCAAATGCTTGAGAAAAAATAAGAACAGTTGGAGGGCAAAGTGGATATTTTTAGTTCAGAGAAATTAACTGAATTACAACCGAAAGATGAATAACTAAAACAGTTGTATCAAAAAGTATACAGAGGAACCTCAATTAATTGAAGGACACGGGCAGAGAGTACTTTGTTCAGTTAATTGAATGCCAGAATACATTGTTAGCCAAGCATTGGGACCTTGTGATCTTGGTTAGATAATCCGAAATTTGGTTAATCGAATGCCGGATAATCGAGGTTGCTCTATGCACAGAAGAAGAATCTGAGCATATTTCAGAATGTGATTATTTTTAAAATGACGTCTTGATGAGGAAATGGAGACCATTACATGTGCAGTAGTATAAGAAATGTGCAGAAATTCAAGTTGTATTACCAGTGGGTTATAGAAAGATAGTGCTTTGGGTAGCACATGAATTACAAGTAGGAGGTCGTTTAGGATTAAGGAAAACTCCAGCCAAAATATAGGAACATTTTTAATAACCATGGACTGCAAAAGGATATAGTTGAATCTTGCTGGACATGTAATATATGTCAGATCACTGGAAAATCTCAGGCAGTGATAAAACCAGTACCCTTAATACTCATTCCTGCATTTGAGGAATCTTTTACAAGAATCTTAATTGATTATGTAGGACCCCTACCTAAAACAAAAGGAAGGAATCCATATTTGTTGACTGTAATAGATGTGTCCACTAGATTTCCAGAGACCATTCCATTATGTCGTATCATGATTAAAAGGATTATTGAAGAGTTACTCTTTTTTTTAACTAGATACTGACTACCCACAGAGATACAGTCAGATTAATAATAAGAATTTACATCCAAATTATTCAAGAAAGCTATGGGTATCTTAGGAATAACCCAATTTAAATTCACTGCATACCAACCAGAATCACAGGGAGCATCAGAACGGTGGCATTAAACTTTAAAGACCATGTTGAAGACCTTGTCATCAAGACTATCCAGAAGATTGGGAGAAAGGAATTTAAGTTGTGCTTTACGCCATTAGGGATGCACCTAATGAATCAACTAAATTCAGTCCATTTGAATTAGCTTTTGAGCCTGAGGTGAGAGGACCACAAATTAATTAAGGAGAAATTGGTGAGTCAGAGTTCAGAGATGGACACGTTTGGAACGTGTCAAATTTTTAGGGAAGGATTAAATAGAGTGGGCAAATTGGTTAGACAGCATTTAAAAGTAACATGTGGTGAAATAACAAGCAAACAAGAAACCATAAATTCACAATTTTGCTAGTAGAGATAAAGTGTTAGTGTTACTCCCAATTGTAGATGAACCTTTAAAAGGAAGGTTTAGTGGACCTTAACAAATTGAAAGGAAATTGACTAAGGTGAATTATTTGATTAGAACATCAGAGAGAAAGAAATTTCACAATGTGTCATGTGAATATGCTCAAAAGGTATTTTGATAGGGAAGGAAAGCAAAAGGAGAATGCGTTAATGGTTGCGACACAGTTAAGAACCAATTTCAGATGATTCTGAATTAGACTTGCCTCATTAAATTGGACAATGAGGAAGTTTTTAAAAATTAGCATATGTAATTGTGTTGCCTTCAGAGAAAAATCAAAATGACCTTAAGGGGTTATTGCAATTAGATGGGGAGATATGTGGGAATTAGCTAGGAAGTACTAACATGCATGATATAAGAAATACTGTTCCAAGTAAACAACATCCTTATATACGTAACCCTCTAAAGTTGGCATGTGTTCAAAAAGAGATTGAATGCTTGCTCAAAAACTATCAAAATAGTTGCAACGAATTGAGCTCACCCATAGTACCAGATGGTACCTGATGATTATGTGGGGACTGTTGCAAAGTCAATACAGTTACAAAGTCTCATTCATGTCCTGACAGGGTGGATATGGAGATGTTGTTTCCTGTTCTGGGAAAATATAAATTAAGAGTCAGTGTTTAAATATAAAGAACATGCTATGTAATATAGAGATAAAAAGAAAATTGTTTTATCACAGAGGGGAAGTTGGTGGAAGCAAGTTGTTGGAGGGAATCCTGATGGACAGGATATACGTGTACTTGGAAAGGCAAGGATTGATTAGGGATAGTCAACATGGCTTTGTGCGTGAGAAATCATGTCTCACAAACTTGATTGAGTTTTTTTGAAGAAGTAACAAAGAGGATTGATGAGGGCAGAGCAGTAGATGTGATCTATATGGACTTCAGTAAGGTGTTCAACAAGGTTCCCCATGGGAGACTGGTTAGCAAGGTTAGATCCCACAGAATATAGGGACAACTGGCCATTGGATACAGAACTGGCTCAAAGGAAGAAGACAGAGAGTGGTGGTGGAGGGTTGTTTTTCAGACTGGAGGCCTGTGACCAGTGACCAGTGGAGTGCCACAAGGCTCGGTGCTGGGTCCTCTACTTTTCATCATTTACATAAATGACTTGGATGCGAGCATAAGAGGTACGGTTAGTAAGTTTGCAGATGACACCAAAATTGGAGGTGTTGTTGACAGCAACATCATTACATTATTACATCATATTACAGCAGGATCTTGACCAGATGTGCCAATGGGCTGAGAAATGGCAGATGGAGTTTAATTCAGATAAATGCGAGGTGCTGCATTTTGGGAAAGCAAATCTTAGCAGGACTTATACACTTAATGGTAAGGTCCTAGGGGGTGTTGCTGAACAGAGACCTTGGAATGTAGGTTCAAAGCTTCTTGAAAGTGGAGTCGCAGGTAGATAGGATAGTGAAGAAGGTACAAAAGCCCTTCATCAGGAATAAAGGCAGTGAGCTGAAGCGTGGAGAGATAAGCTAGAGGAGGGTGGGGGTGGGGAGAAAGTAGCATAGAGTACAATGGGTGAGTGGGGGAGGGGATGAAGGTGATAGGTCAGGGAGGAGAGGGTGGAGTGGATAGGTGGAAAAGGAGATAGGCAGGTAGGACAAGTCATGGGGATAGTGCTGAGCTGGAAGTTTAGAATAGGGTGAGGTGGGGGAAGGGGAAATGAGGAAACTGTTGAAGCCTACATTGATGCCCTGGGGTTGAAGTATTCTGAGGCGGAAGATGAGGCGTTCTTCCTCCAGGTGGTGAGGGAGCAGCGGTGAAGGAGGCCCAGGACCTCCATGTCCTCGGCAGAGTGGGAGAGGGAGTTGAAATGTTGGGCCATGGGGAGGTGTGGTTGTTTGGTGCGGGTGTCCCGGAGATGTTCCCTAAAGCGCTCTGCTAGGAGGCACCCAGTCTCCCCAATGTAGAGGAGACCGCATCGGGAGCAACAGATACAATAAATGATATTAGTGGACGTGCAAGTAAAACTTTGTATGTGGAAGGCTCCTTTAGAGCCTTGGATAGAGGTGAGGGAGGAGGTGTGGGCGCAGGTTTTACAGTTCCTGCGGTGGCAGGGGAAAGTGCCAGGATTGGAGGGTGGGTTGACTGAGTACAGGGGTTGGGAGGTCATGTTGCGGCTGTACCAGACATTGGTTAGGCCACTGTTGGAATATTGCGTGCAATTCTGGTCTCTTTCCTATCGGAAAGATGTTGTGAAACTTGAAAGGGTTCAGAAAAGATTTACAAGTATCTTGCCAGGGTTGGAGGATTTGAGCTATAGGGAGAGGCTGGACAGGCTGGGGCTGTTTTTCCTGGAGCATCGGAGGCTGAGGGGTGACCTTATAGAGATTTACAAAATTATGAGGGGCATGGATAGGATAAATAGGCAAAGTCCTTTCCCTGAGGTGGGGTAGTCCAGAACTAGAGAGCATAAGTTTAGGGTGAGAGGGGAAAGATATAAAAGAGACCTAAGGGGCAACTTTTTCACACACCCAGAGGGTGGTACGTGTATGGAATGAGCTGCCAGCAGAAGTGGTGGAGGCTGGTACAATTGTAACATTAAAGAGGCATTTGGATGGGTATATGAATAGGAAGTGTTTGGAGGGATGTGGGCCGGGTGCTGACAAGTGGGACTAGATTGGGCTGGGACATGGATGGGTTAGACCGAAGGGTCTGTTTCCGTGCTGTACATCTCTATGAATCTACTTGAATATTTTTAAGGCAGAGATTGGTAGTTTTTTGATAAGCAAGTGGTGAATGATTTTTGGGAGTTGATGGGATATGGAGTAATGAGAGCAGCCAAGATTTTACTAATTTGCAGAGCAAGCTTGACAATTCAAATAGCCAGTTCCTGCTCCCACGTTTGAGTGTTCCTTTATGTTTCCTTCACTACAACAGTGATAATGCTTCAAAAAAATACTCCACTGGTTGTTACTGTTTTGAATGTGAAAGTTCAGAGAGTCATGGAGTCTCACCTCTGAAGTTTAAAGTGAACATTTTTTTCTTAAGCTTAGATTCCTGACATTTTAATGTTGCATACTAAGAATTAAGTGTCACGAAGGTAGCAATGGACAAGTTGTTTACTTTTCAAAATTATTACACATTCTGATTTGGATTTTTTCTAAAAATGGAATCTGATATGAGCATGATGTTACGTATTTCAAATCCTGAAACCTGTATTTCAGATGTCTGGTTTCCCTTTGAGATTTAATAGAGATTTGCCTCCGGGTAGTTGTTAAAGTGAGGCATCTGATATTTTTATCTTATTTGGTGAGATGACGTTTCTGTGATTAGGTGCATATACATCCACTGTGTAATAGATATAATGGAAGTAAATGGTACAGCAACATGGTATATTTCCCCATTACTCACTGCTTCTCTGATCTTGAAAATGCATTCATAGTTTTCGAAGTTCATGTGTAATCTCAACTGTCCTCGCTAGTAAACAAATGGAGGTGCTGTATAACTGAACAGTTTCTGATTTAATTTCTAGGTTCCAGTGTCCAGTTTTTTTAAACTGTTATTTTACTCTAATCTATTTGTTAATGGAAGTGGAGCAACATCTTTCTCTAAAGCATGATAATGTAATGCTTACAGCACATAGGGAGCCATTGTTTCTCTGCTCGCTCTCTACTAAAGCAATCTGCCCTTCTCCCATTGTCTTGTCATCTCTCCAAAGCCCTGTCTCTTTGTGTATTTAAAATATATATCCAGTTTCCACTGAAAGGTGCAGTGGCCTCTGTCTCAACCGCTCCTGCTGCAAGCATTCTTCCGTTCTAACCAACCCCTGTAAAGAAATGTCTCCTGCTCTGTCATCCTGCTTACTGAGTGACTTTTTAAACTGTTTTTTACATTCTTGTGCTTGTTTTTAAATCACTCCATGCCTTTGACCGCCTTTGTAATCCTCTTCAAGCTTTCAACCCACCAAGGTGGAGGCATTCTTCTAATTCTGGATGCTTTATCAACTTCAGATTTAATCATTGCAACATTGGTGGCTGTGCCTTCAGCTGTCAAGTGTCCAAGCTCTGGAATTCCCTGCCTAATCCTCACTATCTCTCTTTCCTTCTTCAAGATACTCCTTTTAAAACATATCCCTTTGACCAAACATTTGGTCCGTTATCCTAATAGCTCCCTAATAGGTAGAGTTAAATTTTGTGTTATATTCCTATGAAGAATCTTTGGGCATTCTATTATTTTAAAGTTGCTATGTAAATCCAAATTGTGGTTGTTAGTGGCTCTACAAGCTGACTCTCCACTCAGGAAGTAGCCTACTGGTACTATATCCTTGTGACTTGGTATAAGACTCCTTCTTCAAATGCCTTTTGCAAAGTCATGTGCGCTGCATGTCCTATGTTTACTTTATCTGATGCCACTGGCCCCCTCTTCGTCTGGAGAGTAATAAGCTTTAATAATCAAAACGTAGCTTAAACAAAATGATTTTCCTTTGATGAATCCATGTATTCCATGTTGACCTCCACAACCTCTTCACCATTTAACATACTTAAGAGTTCAGTGGGTGACAGTAGTCTTCGAGTGCCTCATCCCGAAGACTAGTCATACCTGAGGATGGATAAGGATCATTATCAGGTTGTTTGTTTGTGAATATCTTAATAGCTAAGGCCACTTGTCAGTTTCCTTTGATAGTGACCTTATAATACAGCAGGAATTACTCAACAGGACAGCAATTGGATTTGGAAACTCTGGGCATAACCTTTACACTGCCTAACCTGAAGATTTCCAATGTTTTTTCTTGAGTCTGCAAAACAATTTAGTTCAGCTAAGCAAGTGGACCAAATTTGGCAGATGAATTATAATGTAGGAAAGTGTGAATTTCTATCCTTTTTCCTAACCCTTTTGCCCTATTATTTAAAGAGAGAGAGAGAGAGATGCAGAATGCTGCAGTATAGCAAGATCTGGGTTTCCTTTTATTCAAATCACAGAAAAGTTAACAGCTAGTAATTACTGCAAGGAGATGGAGTTTAGAAGTTGCTCAGTCTTGCTACAACTGTGCAGGGTATTGGTGAGGCCATACCTTGAATACTGTGTGCAGATTTGGCCACATCACTTAGGGACAGTCTTACTTTATTGAAAGAACTTCAGTTGAGGTTTACTAGTTTGGTTGGAATTAATGAATTGCTTTATGAGGAAAGGTTGAGCAACTTGTGTTGATATTCGTTGGAGTTTATAAGAATGAGAGGTAAATTTAGACAGGCATGAAAGTGGATTTCAGACCATGATTGAATCAGCCATTCCCAGAGAATTCAGACGAGAGGTCACAGTCTTAGAATATGGGATAGGCCATTTTGGACTGAGATAAGGATAAATTTCTTCACCCCGAGGTTAGTGAGTCTGTGGAATTCTCTGCCACAGAAAGCGACTGAGGTCAAAACATTCAATGTTTTCAAAAAGGATTTAGACACAGTTTTTGGGTGTAAAGGGATGAAGGAGTATGGAGTGAGAGTGATGAAGGGCTTTTACCTGAAACATCGACTTTCCTGCTCCTCGGATGCTGCCTGACCTTGCTGTGCTTTTCCAGTACCACCCTAATCTAGACTCTGATTTCCAGCATCTGCAGTACCCACTTCTGCCTCTTACATCAAACCAGCATTCGATTGAATTTGGCACAGAACATAGGAGCCCCCTGCTCCACTACTCAATATGATCATGGCTGATCATCCGACTGAGTCCCCTCTCCACTCCCAATGCACAGTGACAACAATGTGTACCATCTACTATAGTGCTGCAATACACAGAGGCTCCTTTGACAACACCTTCCAAGCCCACAAACTGTATCACTCAGAAGGACAAGGGCAGCAGACGCATGTGATTACCACCACCTGCAAGGTCCGTTCCAAGTCACGCACCATTCTGACTTGGGACTATATCACTGTTCTTTCCTTGGTGCTTGCCAAAATTCTGAAAATCCCAAGGACTGTGAGCAGTTCAAGGAGACTGCTTTTTGAAGGCTGTTAAATGGTTTGCAATAAATGCTACCTCAGGCTGTGATGCCTACATCCCAGGAAAAGCTGGAAAAAATTCCTTGTCTGTAAATTGACTACTACATTTTCGACACAACAACAGTAATTACAATTAAGTACTTACTTGGCTAAACAGCTTTGGAATGCTCAGGAGTGCTCCACTGGTCATGAAAGGTGTTATATAAATACAGATCCTATCCTTGTGATTCACAATTTGGTAAGAAAACAATATACGTAGTATTTACCTGGAGATGATGCAAAGATTTGCAAATAATTTTGATCAACTTCATAGTTAGGGCTGAACAAAGAAGTGATTCAGATGAAAGAAAACTGGGACGCAGAATGACTTAAAAGTTAGCAAGGAAAGTGTGAGTGCACAACATAAACATAATGATAGAATAAAGCAGGTAGTTCTCTGTGTAATTTGGACAACTACTTAAATCTCATATTCCATGAATGGTCAGATATCTAAGGAAATATGGCAGTCTCAGTAGATTTGATACTAAAATCATCAACCAAAGCAAAGCAGCACTCATGACAAAAATGACATTTTGAAACACAGAACCTGAGGAATGGTATATGGTACACCTGGCTATTTTGAATCTGGGGTATTGTGTTTCATTTCAGTTGCTAAAATGCAAGGATTAAGTTCTGAATTGGTGGTGGAGCAGATTGGTGCATGAAGCATGGGGCATGGACAGGGTGGATAGTACACAGCTTAGTTGAAGGATTAATAACGGGAGCATAATTTTTAAGATGAAAGGGAAGAAGGGATTTCACCCAGAGGGTGGTGGGAATCTGGAATGCATTATCTCAGAGGGAAGTTGAGATGGGTGACTTCACAACCTTTAACAATTACTTGGATGTGCACTTGGAGTGTCTTTAACATTTAAGGATATGAGCTAAATGCTGGAAAGTAGGACAAATATAGATTTAGAATAGTTTTTTTTAATCAGTGCAGACTCAGTGGGACATAGGATTCCTCTTGTGCTGGGGATGAACAATCAGTCCTCAGCAAAGGCCTTATCTTCATTCCCCCTCCATTCACAGATCAACAAATTCAACATACGTTGTGATTCTTCCTTCGCCTCAGAGCTTACTTTTTCAATCAAGACTCCCGTCCGCCCTCTGAGGATCCCTTCACCCGCCACCAACACACCCCATCCTCCTGGGCACCCCGCACTGGTCTGTTACCCACTCTTGACCTCTTTATTTCCAACTGCTACCAAGACATTTACTGCCTCAACCTGTTCACCCCCCCCCCACCCTCACAATGCGCAGCCCTCCACACACTCTGCTCCAACCCCAACCTCACCATCAAACGAGTGAACAAGGAGGATGCAGTGGTAGTTTAGTGCACTGATCTCTACACCACTGAAGCCAGACGCCAACTTGAAGACACCTCCTCCTACCGCCCCTTTGACCACGACCTCACCTCCCATCATCAAACTGTCATCTCCCAGACTGATCACAACCTCATTAGTTCAGGGATTCTCCCACCCACAGCTTCCAACCTCATTGTTCGGGAACCCTGTACTGATGGGTTCTACCGCCTTCCCAAGATCCACAAGCCTGAACACCCCGGCTGACCTATTGTCTCAGCCTGCTCCTGCCTCCCCAATTTCATCTCCACATACCTCGATACTGTCCTATTCCCCCAGATCCAGGAATTCCCACATACGTTTGAGACACCACCCACAACCTCCACCTCCTCCAAGACTTTCGTTTCCCTGGCCCCCAACACCTCATCTTCACCATGGACATCCAGTCCCTATACACCTCCATCCGTCATGACCAGAGCCTCTAAGCCCTCCATTTCTTCCTCTCCCGACGTTCCCACCAGTACCCTTCCACTGACAATCTTATTTGTTTGGCTGAATTGGTCCTCGCCCTCAACAATTTCTCCTTCCAATCTTCCCACTTCCTCCAGACGAAAGGGGCAGCCGTGGGTTTCCACATGAGCCCCAGCTATGCCTGTCTCTTTATCGGCTATGTGAAACAGTCCATCTTCCGCAGTTACACCGGCACCACTCCCCACCTCTTCCTCTGCTATATTGATGACTTCATCAGCGCCACCTTGTGCTCCCACGAGGAGGTTGAACAGTTCATCAACTTCACCAGCACATTCCACCCCAATCTAAAATTCACCGGGGCCATCTCTGACACCTCTCTCCTCTTCCTAGACTTCTCCATCTCCATCAACGGTGACCAACTTAACACTGATATTTTCTACAAACTCACCGACTCCCACCATGCCTCCTGCAAAAATGTCATCCCCTATTCCCAATTCCTCCACCTCTGCTGCATCTGCTTCCAGGAGGATCAGTTCCACCACAGAACACACCAGATGGCCTCCTCCTTTAAAGACCGCAAGTTCCCCTCCCATGTAGTCGATGATGCCCTTCAGCGCATCTCATCCACATCGTGCACTTCCATCCTCAAACCCCACCCCTCCAACTGTAACAAGGTCGGAACCCCTGGTCCTCACCTTCGACCCCACCAACCTTTGTATACATCGCATCATCCTCTGCCATTTCCACCACCTACAAATGGACCCCACCACCAGAGATATATTTCCCTTCTCACCCCTACCTGCTTTCTGTAAAGACCGTTCCCCATGCTACTACCTCGTTAGGTCCACACCCCTCAACAATCCACCCTCCCCTCCCGGCACTGCAGGAATTGCAAAACCTGTGCCCACACCTCCCCACTCACCTCCGTCCAGTGTCCCAAAAAAGCCTTCCACATCCATTAAAGTTTCACCTGCACTTCCACACATGTCATTTATTGTATCCGTTGGCTCCCGATGCAGACTCCTCTACATTGGGGAAACTGGACACCTTCTCGCACAGCAGTTCAGAGAACATCTCTGGTACACCCGCACCAATCAACCCCACCACCCTGTGACCCAACACTTCAACTCACCCCTCCCACTCTGCTGAGGACATACAGGTCCTGGGCCTCCTCCACCGCCACTCCCTCACCACCCGGCGCCTGGAGGACGAACACTTCATCTTCCGCCTCGGGACCTTCCAACCCCATAGCATCAAATGGATTTCACCAGTTTCCTCATTTCCCCTCCACCCACCTTACCCCAGTTCCAACCTTCCAGCTCAGCACTGTCCTCATGACCTGTCCCATCTGTTCATCTTCCTTCCCACTTATCTGCACCACTTTCCCCTCTGACCTATCACCTTTACCCCCACCTCCATCCACCTATTGCACTCTCAGCTACTTCTCCTCAGCCCCACCCCCTCCCATTTATCTCTCCACCCCGAAGCTCCAAGCCTCATTCCTGATGAAGGGCTTTTGCCCAAAATGTCTATTTCCCTGCTCCTCGGATGCTGCCTGACCTGCTGTGCTTTTCCAGCACCACACTCTTGACTCTAATCTCCAGCATCTGCAGTCCTCACTTTTCACCTTATTCTATGATTGTCCAGCAGATTGCCTAGAGTCAGAGGTCTGAGTTATGAAGAAGGAAGTGAGAAATTTGAGCTGAGAGGTGATCTGAAAGTGATATACAAGACAGATAAGGAAGAGAAACAGATTCCAAATAGTGCTGTTAACTTAAATGAGGGACTTGGAGTAGAAATATTGCTTGAGACTAATAAAAATAAAATTTAGACCAATGAAAACAAATTTTTCTTCATTCGTAGTGACCAGGACCTGAGACAGATTCAAAGGTTTCATCTAAACAGATTCTATAATGCAAAGTGATTATTCAGTTGATTTTGAGGGATGGAAGCAGTTGATATTATTCCTTAAATATAATATTGTAACAATCAATTACATCCAGAATGTTAGCTGCTGATCATGTCAGCTTTACTGTTGATGGAAGTGCATATGTCAGTACGTTGGGTACAGTGTGGAAGACTGTTAGCCAATTTGGGTTGGCTGAATAAAGATGAGATAGATGGCATTTTCAGCAGAAATTATCTTGTAGTCTTGTGACCAGCTGTGGGAGCATTACAGGGTGGAGTGTAGATGCACCAGTTGTAACTTCCATTGCAGTGTTTGAGCACGGTAATTTTACAAGATCCTATTTAGTAACTCTATATTAATTTATATTTCACCACCTTGTTCATTACATCGGGACTCAGCTAATGGATGAAGCACATGGACAGACTCATTCTGCTTTTCCCTTCATCTATTGCCGTCTATCTAAGGAAATGTTCAAAAGATTGAAATACCACAGTTTAATTCCAAGCAGTCCAGAGTCTAATCAAATTCCAGAGATAGAAACTATGACCTGACCTAGTTACTGATTGTAAATGTGCTGTTTTGTCGCAGGTAGCATGACCAATTTAGGTCTGTCAGCTGTTTCTTTCCTGATCTGTTACTGTTTTAACTGCTGTAGCTTTCCTGAGTGCTCACATCCTATAAGTGACAGATTGTCATCAGAGCAAAGCAGCAGGAGGGAGAGTGTCCAATTCCCTCCAGTTAATGCTGCATTATCCCTTTCAGAAGATGTTAGTGGGTAATTGTATAATAAAGTCTTTCCTTTTATGGAATCTTTTAAAGTAATATCACTTGGAGAAGGATTAACATTTTAGACTAATCTCTTTTGCTTTATATTTACATAACAGCTTTATAGTTACTACAATAGCCCTTTTCAAATTGGCCTTTTCATCAGTTTAACACATTTAAAGTCAATCAGCTTGTATATCTTGGAGTGCTTCCTTGTGTGGATGTGTATATGTACAGGGTGTAAGCTATTGACAGTTTTCCCTCTCATTTCAGCTTCCTTTATTTTCACTGACCATTTTGCTTTATGCCTTTGTCATATAGTTTGCCATTTTTGGGTGGATATTTGGGCTTGTCATTTGGTAAGCAGGACTTGCCCACCTCCATTACAGCGCAGTTAGATACAGACCATATCCCCCTTTATATTGTCTAAATCTCCTTTTCATTTATGAAAATTTCAGAAGAGCATTCCTGCAGCAGCATGACATTTCCATTTCCTACACCAGCTATCCTTGTGCAATGAGGAGAGGCTGTCAATCTTGTGGCAATTTTTTTTTGCTGAATTATGGACAATTTTATGTTCAGACCCACACTCATTAGATTTGATTGAGTGTACTGCACATTCACTACAAATGATCACATTTGGCAGAGAGAGAACGGGCCTATAAGTATGGATTAGATTCACATCGAGGATGTAAGTATGGAAAGGGTATTTTTTAATCTATTCTAAACACTTCTCTACAAACTTCACTGACATATGCTCAATGTGTGCCAATAACTACATACAGTACTAATGCAGTGTTCTCAGTCCAGTACCTAACTCCTAATCAGCAGATTTTTTTCTCCTTTAAATAACCATCATAATTCTCCTAAAGACTCCAGTGGTAAATACACAGTGTGCTGTGGTATTGAACCATACCTACAAGGTCAGTTCCAACCTCAATACCTCAGGCTGAGCTCAGCCTTCTGTTCCCATCTGAGGAGTTGCTGGAATTCGCCTCCCCACCAGCTGATTATTGAGGCAGCATCTCAGTTAGGCCTTCAGCTTCAATTGTGAAGATATGTTGGGTGAGAACAGGTTTGGACTCTGCTGTTGTGCCCTCACAGCACAGGCCAACTGACCTTTTAATCCTTGCTGTCTATATGAAGATATGCACCTTGCTCAATGTAGTACTGTACTGAAAATCACTGTGTGTTCAGAAGTGTTAGGAGAAAAAATAGCACATTGCACAGAACATAATGTGGCCCACTTGTGCTTGCTAGAACCTAGATTGATTCATATGCAATGCTTGGTCTTCTGCAGGCTAATGAAATGTGTCTGGGCAATGAATCCTTTTGGTTAAACAGAAGCTTTCCAGACCACTGTCTGACGTGTTTCACCATGGCAATGTCTGAACCATTTGGAGTTGACTTTTCCTTTGTGAATTTAAACAAAAGGGTTAGGGTAATTGTTCCCTGGTACGTTCTCCATGACAAGGTTTCACCAAGCAAAATTCACTTGTCAACCAATCAGCAGCCTTTTCTCAGGTACTATTAATTGTTGTTCCCTTTGAAATTTGGTATTCTTGCATCTGTTATGATGAATGCAAACCTTTGACAGCATTTCTGTTTTGCAGTATTACTGTCTAAAATTTGGAGAATAGAAACAATCATTGTGTATGCAGGTATTTGTGTTACCACCTCCTATTTTTCTTCAGTTTACTCCGTGAGCAATTCGTTTTGTCAAGTGCTTCTCCGTCTGACCCTTAAACATTAGTTAATTGGGCCTCTGACAATGTCTTGGGGAATTCCTGAAGCATTGAGGATTGAGAGTATTTTTGCAATAACATGGCTAGTGGTTAATCCTCCAGAAGGAAGTAATTGTACTCCATGTTGGTTAAAAATCTGTTTCCTGGTTATCAGATAATATTTATTTACTTCAGTGTGTATTATCAGTTTGTTTACCCTGCTCTGAATACTGTGTGGATTCAGATATTGAACCTTAAGTTTTTTTCCCTTTTTGTTTGTAATGTCTTGTCTTGATTGTTGATGTATACATAGGGTTTTTTCCCACCATCCTTTCTTGCCACTTTCTGATCTCCATTTCCCAAATGTATCTATTCCTTGATATGCTACTTCTTTCTACATCTGATTCCTTGTCCTCATTAATTAACAACCTCAAGTCTATTTCCCTAGTTATGTGGTTTGCAAGAACAATGGCCTTAGTGCAGTTTAGGTATAGACTGTGACAATGTTAGAGCCCCTAACTTTCTCTAGTTTTGGTCCTAATGGCCCAACTGAATTCATCCACACCTGTCTTTGAGGCATGTATTTTTCACTAATTTTATGTATCCTATACAAATTTGCATGAAGTTCATGCAGTAATCCAGAGATTATAACCAATGAGGTTTTGCTTTCTAACTTAGTGCATGGTTCCTTAGATTTTCTGTGCAGAATCTCTTCCTAATTGTACCAACTTCCTAGTTTGGAGCAATGAGGGCCATGGCCACTGAATCTTCCTCCTACCTTCACCGTAAGTTCCTTTCCAGTCCTAACTACCAATACACTCCTGTTGCTCCCAAATTTGAAAGACTTCCTGTACCATGGTGCCATTAACAAGTTTTCTTATCCATTTTATAGAATCCATGCTCTCTCAAACAGGCCGAGAGATCCTCAAAACAAATGAACAATTGCAGAGACTGACACTCCTACACTCTGAGTCTCCTTACCTGTGTCAGTCACAGTCGCATACTCCTGCCTCTGACCATGAACAAAGAATGGTACAAAGGATCCAGATAACTTTCCCTTTCCGTCATGCATCACAGTAGTTTAGCCTCCAGCTAGCAAACTCTGAGCCAGAGCTACTTGAACTTCAAATACCCTAATGTATTGTCCTGTTATTGAGGAGATGCCTTGATGCGTCACCTATTCATAAGAGTTATACCACACCGAAACAGACCCTTTGGTCCAACTCTTCCATGCTGACCAGATATCCTAAGTTAATCTAGTCCCATTTGCCAGCCTTTGGACCATATCCCTCTAAACCCTTCCTATTCATGTACCCATCCAGATGTCTTTTAAATGTTTACTTGTTTCCACCTTCACCATCTCCTCTGGCAGCTCATTCCATACATGTACCACCCTCTGCATGAAAAACTTATCTCCTGTATCTTTTAAATCTTTCCCCTTTCAGTGTAAACCTATGCCCTCTAGTTTTGGACTCCCCTACTCTGGGACAAAGACCTTTGCTATTCATCCTATCCAGGCCCTTCATGATTTTATGAACCTCTGTAAGATCACTCCAGCTTATTTAGCCACTCCCTTTAGGTCAAACCCTCCAATCCTGGCGACATCCTTGTAAATCTTTTCTGAATCCTTTCCAATTTAACAGCATCTTTCCTATAGCAGAGAGACTAGAATTAAATGCAGTATTCGAAAAGTAGCCTCATCAATATCCTGTACAACCACAACATGACATCCCAACACCTATACTCAATACACTGACCAATTAAGGCAAGTGTGCCAAAAGCCTTCAATTAGTTTTAATTATTTAGTTACATTATCTGTCTACATATGTTGCTTTCGAAATATTTTATTAAATCAGCTTCATTCTGCCATCGAGCTCCATCTCTATCTGTCTGAGGGTCTTTTTCTCATCGGCCTGTTCCAGACTACCCTTGGGATCAGATCTGCCATGATCTCATTGAATGGTGAAGCAGACTCAATGGGCTGAATGGCCTACTTTTGTTTCTACATATTATGGTTGAAGGTTTTGGGATAGTGGAAGATTGAGAAGTTTGTATGATTTGGAGGGAGGCATGGACTTCTTGAAAGGAGAATGAAAGTGGGAGAATAAAGAGACCTGTAAAATAGCTACATTGGAATGTGAGCATCATGTTGAATGGTACAGTATTCAAAAGAGTTATTGATTTTCTTCGAAGGCTGTATTTAGTAAACTGATGTTTGTTTTATCAAAATGCAGTATCCTGGGGCTATGATTAATGAATGGCCTCCATCAACTGCAATCATCTTACTTTGTGCTTGGAAAGGATTCAGTGTAGAGTTTTCCTCCAATTCCCATTGATTTCAATATTCTTAGAGTTCTTTGTTGCCTTAAAGTGCATGGAATTGGGGTTGTGTACTGACGTGGTTAGAGAACTGGTTGTTAGATAGGAAACAGAGTAGGAATAAATGGGTCTTTTTCTGAGTGGCAGGCAGTGCCAAGTGGGGTCCTGGAGAATCCAGTGTTTAGACCCAACCACACTCAATATATTAATGATTTATAAAAGGGAACTAATTGTAACATTTCCAAGTTTGTAGATGATTCAAAGCTGGGTGATGGAGTGAACTGTGAGGAGTATGGACAGGTGCTTCAGTGAGATTTGGACAGGTTGAGTGGGCAACTGCCAAGCAGATGAAATGTAATATAAGGTTATTTGGTAGCAAAAACAGAAATGTGATGGCGAAAGTGGGTAATCCAGGGACCTCTGTTCAAATCCTGTAGATGGCACATGGTGGAATTTGAATTCAATTAATTCCTGGAATTACCAGTCCAATGATGGACATGAAACTGTTGTCGACTGTCTAGAAAACCCCATCTGGATCACTGATTCCTTTGGAGAAGGAAATCTGACGTCCTTAGCTGGTTTGGCCTGCACGTGACTCCAGACCCATAGCAATGTGATTGCCTCTTAACTGCCCTTTTTGAAAATTTCGAATCACCAATAAATGCTGGCCGAAAAAAGAACAGGAAAACAGATTATTACCTGAATGGCGATAGATTGAGAAAGTGGGAGGTGCAATGAGACCTGTGTGTCCTTCCATACTAGTCATCGAAAGTGAGCATGTAGGTGAAGAAGGCAAATGTTATATTGGCCTTTATAGCCAAAGGTTTGTGTACAGGAGCAGGGATGTCTTGTTGCAATTATACAGGGCCTTGGTGATACCATGCCCAGAGTATTTGTACAGTTTTAGTCACCTTACCTGAGGAAGGTTGTTCCAGCAGTGGACGGATTGCGATGAAGGTTTACCAGATAGATTTCGAGGATGACAGGACTGACATGTGAAGAGAGACAGGATCAGTTAGGAGTATATTCACTAGAATTCAGAATAATGAGAGGGAGGAACTTATTGAAACCTATAAAATTCTTGACAAGA
This sequence comes from Chiloscyllium punctatum, assembly GCF_047496795.1. Taxonomy (NCBI): domain Eukaryota; kingdom Metazoa; phylum Chordata; class Chondrichthyes; order Orectolobiformes; family Hemiscylliidae; genus Chiloscyllium; species Chiloscyllium punctatum. The sequence goes on along the minus strand of NC_092746.1, from coordinate 123,360,857 downwards.
TAAACTCAGGAAAGATATTCCCCATTCCCAGGGAATTCAGACTAGAGGTCACAGTCTTAGAAAATGCAATAGGCCTTTTAGGACTGAGGTGAGGAGAGATTTCTTCACCCAGAAGTTGGCGAGCCTGTGGAATTCTCTGTCACAGAAAATGACTGAGGTCAAAACATTGAATGTTTACAAGGAGGAGTTAGACACAGTTCTTAGATGTAAAGGGATCAAAGAGTACAGAGAGGAAGTGGGAACAGGGGACTCAGCTGGATGATCAGCCATGATTGTATTGAATAGTGGAGCTGGGGGCTTCTATGTTCTATGCCAAATTTGGTCAAATGCTGGTTTGGTGTGAGAGTCAGTTACTCTCATCCCACCTCGATATTTCAGCTCTTTTACCCATTTTGAACCAAGGCAGTAATGACGTTTGCAGTTCAGCAGTCATTCTAGAGCCCAAGCCCAACCTCTGCAAACAGCTTAGTGCTGTGTTAGTGTCCTGTCACAGCATTGAGGATGATGGTGATAGCTTCCATCACTACTTATTCAGAGTAGACGGGGTAATTTTTGAGATTGGATTTGTCTTGGCAACTTTGTCCAGGACAACGCCAGGCAATCTTCCTCGTCTTTTAGATGCCAGTATTGCAGCTGTACTGAGATAGCTTGGTTGGGGGTACACCTAATTTTGGAGTCTGACTGTCAGGATATTGTCAGCCCTCATTCCTTTGCTCTGTTCAGTTTCTTAGTGTATCATTTATAAAAATAAAATGTAAGGCAATAATTCTTAGAGGGTAGTATAGCACAGTGGTATTATTATTGAATCAATAATCCAAAGGCTTTGACAAAGGATCCTGACAGATGATTTCAATGATAATGCCTAGATTAGAAATTTGTGTGAAGTCATTTGTGGTATAAATCATATTTAAAGTACTAGAGGTAGTCCCCTGCTTCACTATGAAATAGTGCTATGGGATACTTTGTGTCGAAGAAAGAGGGCAGACAACTTCTGGGTTTCATATCTGATCTGATGGCGTCTCTGATAGTGCAATACCCTCTACAATTTCTGAACTCATCTGTAGTATCAGCCTTTTTGATTTTGCCATCAAATTCTGAAGTATGATTTGAGTAATAAGTGTCTTATTAATAAGAGTAATAATGACCTACTCAGCTAAGTCTGGAATAAAAAGTAAAATTAAATTGCTCCAACTCAAACAAGTCCTAATACTTCATTGATTTTTACTTTGGAGTTAGCATGCAAAATCTTAAAGTTTACGTTGAATCACTGATTCTATACCGAGTGTATCTGCATTAAATATCAGTGAAAGAACTTATAGATTTCTATATGTAGGTCCATTTGTGGACCTCATAAGTTGTCGATTTTACAGGTTAATGACGGTGACCACTGACAGTTTCACTGCAGCTATTCATACTGGGGCAGTAGCTTAAGTGTGATTTCTGTTCAATCAGCCCAGTGATTTCTCTTAAACTTTGTAATTTTTGCTTTTAGACACAATAAATGCACTGCAACATAGTTTGTTACACTTTGAATTCTGGACAGACAACTTCTGTCTTATCATTTGCATTTCCTTGGAATTTAGATCCAGTCCTTTGAAAGAAGAGATGTTATTTTATACAAAAACAGAAATTGCTAGAAAAGCTCAGCAGTTCTGAGGAAGGGTCACTTGATCCAAAACATTAACTCTGATTTCTCTCCACAGATGCTGCCAGACCTGCTGAACTTTTCCAGCAATTTCTGTTTTCATTTTTGATTTATGGCATCTGCAGTTCTATCTGTTTTTACTTAGGTGTTATCTTGTTTTGGCTCCTCTCTGTTTTTAATAGATTGTTTTCTTTTATGAAGTTCTGCTTGAATTTGTGGTTTGATTATTCAGTTATAGAGTCATAGAGATGTACAGCACGGAAACAGACCCTTCGGTCCAACTCATCCATGCTGACCAGATATCCCAACCCAATCTAGTCCCACCTTCCAGCACCTGGCCCATATCCCTCCAAATCCCTCCTACTCCTCCTATTACAATTCAACATTTAAAAGGCATCTGGATGGATATATGACGAGGAAGGGTTTGGAGGGATATGTGCCAGGTGCTGGCAGGTGGGACTAGTTTTGTTGGCATGGACGCATTGGACCGAAAGGTCTGTTTCCGAGCTGTACATCTCTGACTTTATAACTGAATAATCAAACCACAAATTCAAGCAAGAAATTCACAAAATTTTTTTTTATTTTCAATTTCCCTAAAATCATCCAAAATATCAATACCTGAGAGTTGGATTAGCACCTTGTAGACATTCAACAATTCAACATATTCAACAATAAAAATACAATAGAGCTGTTTGTACAGTGCACAAAACACAGGAGACAGAATTTTTTCCACAGTTTCAAGATTCCACTGCCTGATTAAATGGGAATCGGAAGCTTGGACCGTGTGTTGAGTAGTGACTGCTCTGCAATTTTCCCTGAGTTCACCAATTGAGGTCTAAAGCAAAGCTTCCATATGCAGGTAAGAACTTTGGGTGGCCTCTCAAAGATGGAAGGCCAGTAGGAAGCCCTCTAGCAAGGAGACAGCATCAGGATGCTTTTGCAGGCAAGTGAGGGAGAGGGAATCTTAAGATCAACGCAGTCCTTCTCCATCATCTTTAACTTTGAGAATAAGACCAAGCTGACCCACCGATCTAGAGTCGAGCTCATTCACAAGGTGGCCTGTGGCTGCAGTTGAATCTAGGCAGGCCTTCCTGCCTATCAGGAATGCTGCACCCTGCTGGAAATTTCAGTGGGCTTTAGTAAGACATTAATCAGTTGAGTTGCCTACCCACGATTTGAGATTACTTACTCTTATCCTATGCATCCCTCTCAGCTACACCGCACCTCCCAAAAAAAATCCAATCCCGCTTCCGATTAAACAGCCTGCCATTGGGATGGAGCTGGCGGTCCCACAGAATGGCTGGCAGTGTGAATATTTGTGTTTGCCACCTACAAGTGCTCTCCCAGTCAAGATGTAGCAATCCTCTCCAGTGGTTTCTGCAGGACTGAAGTTGTTATTACAGGGATCAAGGTCAAAAAGCAAGGATCAATTTAAAAGCATTAATAACCATGCAAATTCTCATATCCATTTTTTGGAACCAAATATTAGCTGTGTTTTGTCCAACAATGTATTCCATATGTTACATGCGTGTTCATTTTTTTTATCCTGACTTTCACATGAATGGGTTTTTAGTTTAATGTGTTTAAAAAAGCCAGCTGGAGAAAATAATTATGATAATTATCACTGTCTTGTACCTTTGTCTTTTGTGTTAAAATTATTGAACCTTGCTCAAGTGATTTTTTTTGAAACTGCTGTGAAGGTAATCTATAATTTAACAATGCTTATTAAATGTTAACCTTCCCCCCCCTTCTCAAAAACGCCAGTGAGAAACTACACACAAAATCTGTGAGACAGGATATATTGATTGTTGACTAGCCATTTATTGGGAGAGACACGAGTGGTTTAAATATTGTGGTTAGCGAACTCTCACTGCTCATGGACAAAAGTCATGTTTTGGCAGTATCTGCAATTTCTGAAGGTTTTGATTTGAACAGTTTGAAAGTGAAAGCTGTACCGCTTGCAGTGTTATCCCTAGTTTATATTCTTTAAAAGATTCTTTTCTCTAAAAGCTTCTACATCAATGCTTTACCTTAGGACTTGAGTGCACATTCAAGCTCCCTTCCAAACCACTCTGCATCCTCTCTTGGAAACCTACAGCAACTTCTTCTGTGTTGCTGGATCAAAACCATGGAATTCCCTCCCTGACAGCACTGTGGGTCTCCCTATACCTCATGACTGGAACTGTTTTAAGAAGGTAGTTCACCACCACCACCTTGAGGGCAAACAGGGATGGGGAATAAATGCTGGCCCAGCCAGCCAAGCCCATATCTCCTGATTTTAAAAAAAAACAAAGGTTGACACTCCAGTGCAGTAATGAGGGAGCATCGTACTGTCAGTGTTGCACAAGTCCTATCCGTCTTCTCAAGTGGGTGTAATGGGTCTTGAGGTACAGTTTCAAAGACGAGAAATGTACTTATTGATGGTGTTCTGATTAATATTTATCCCCAAATCATTATCCTGAACAAGCCATAGAAAATAGGAGTAGGCCTTTCAATCATAGTCATAGAGATGTACAGCATGGAAACAGATCCTTCGGTCCAACCTGTCCATGCCGACCAGATATCCCAACCCAATCTAGTCCCACCTGCCAGCACCCGGCCCATATCACTCCAAACCCCTCCTTTGAACTTGATTTTGCTTTTATTGTCATATGTATTTTAAAGTAAAGATATAATAAAATACAGTGAAAAGCTTTCATTTGTCAACACAATATGGCACCATTTTGAATAATTTAAGAATAAAGAAGAAAAGATGTAGCTTGATGTAAGTCAGTCCAATTAGTCCTGAGGTAGTTCATCACCATTGACAACATTTTTAGCTGCTGGGCTTATACTCCTCCTCCACTGCCTCATTGCCACCTGCGCCGGACCAAACAACGTCAGAGTTGCGTCTCTAACAGCTTGGCACACACCTGATTGTTGCCATGATGCCCTTGCGCCACTGCAAGCACTGGACCCAACCAATAATAAAATCACTGATCCTCAGACGCCATCTTTTGCTGTTCAGCCTACCTCGCTGAAGTCGCCTCTGCCAATGTAACAACAACCAATTCCAGGTCCTGTGCTTGCTCTGGAAAAGTAAATAGGGGCTCACTCTCCTCCGTGTGAGGCCCATTCGAGATCCCCCCACTGGGCATGCTCAAAAGATCCGTGTGTTGGGCTCTTGCTCCTGCTGATGCTATCCAAACTCAGGGCAAGGTAAGTTTTTTAAAAAAAAAAGAAAAGAGGAAAGAAAAAGAAAAGCAGTTGGAGTGGATGAGCACTGGCTCAGGAGCTGTATTCCACTGCCGTTGTGGACCAGAATTCAATTAAGCTCCACCGTTTAATCTGATCAAGGCTGGTTTGGACCCAGTAATACTGAGGGAAGAGTGATACCAGTCCAAGCCAGCATGCTGAGTGGTTTGAAGGAGACTTGCAGGTGTACTGAAATCCTGGGGTTAGGTTTGAATGTAGAATCTTTTTGAGAAAGGAACATTAGCGATAATGCAACAAGTGGAACAATTTCCACTTTCAAGCTGTTCAACTCATCTGATCTTCATCAAATTACTGTTTGTGGGAGTTTGTGAGTGAAAGTTGGTTGCTGTGATTCCTACATGACAACTTGACAACATTCCATTTTGGCAGTAAAGTCCTTTGAGATGTCTGGTGATGAAAAGTGTTGTATAAATGATGTGGGCAGACAGCTCTTCATAAGACCAGGAAGTTAAACAAAGTAGACATTGGCCTTGCAGAACCAATGTAGAGCATATTACATATTCCCACACATTCATCTCAAAACCATCTCCAAAGTCCTTAAATGGGCTCTGCCACAAATCCAACAGCTGCATTGATATGCACAATACTGTTCAGGCTCACTGAGAAAAGTTTTGACAATCTAATTACATTCCAGATAAATGCCTTAATAAGCTCAATCTCTACTCCTCTGGACCGTTTAAAATTCAGAACTATCTTGAAGAACATCAAAATGCCGACATGATATCCAGCGACATGATTTCCAAAGCCTTCCCACAGGAGATCATGACCTTGTGCTCTTTAAAAATGCCAGCTCTGGTTTCTTTAGCATTTAATTTTAAATTCAACCATTCCAAACATGCGCCTTATAAATTTCTGTGTTTTGCCGTATTGGAGTTTGAGTACGAGTATGGTTCCGCTTTATACTTTGAGAATATGAATGAAATAGGATAGTAACATGATAGCAGCCAAGGGAATTCTAATCGTATGCACGTCACGATCAACAAAACAGCTCGACCAAAACTGCTGCAGAGCCTGTGGCCATTGTGTAATATAATCTTCTCAGCTTCACTAACAACAGTATATCTGAACATTGACATGATGACAGACCTTATTCCATGAGGGATATTAAATCCAAGTCAACATGGATTTATGAATGCCATGTCATGCCAAACAAATATATTGGAATGTTTCGAAGATGCAACAGAATGTTGGATGCAGCATCAGATAACTGCATGATTTTTAGAAACTACTTGATAAAGATTGTACCAATGGTTTTCTCTAAGGTACATGAATGCAAGGATCTGCAGCAAACCAGCGGGGCACACATAAGTTTAAGATGCACAAAAGAGAATTTAAAGATAACTGTACAATCAACTGTATTTTGAAATGAAAGCTGATGGTGTTCAAAGTGAAACTTTAAATTGGTTTCTAATTGTTTTTAAATCACTTCGTAATTGGTGGATGTGCCTTCAGTTGCTAAGGCTCAAAGCTCTGGAGTTCCCTCTCTTTTCCCTCTCCTCCTTAACACTAACCCCTTTGTCCAAGCTTTTGGCTATCAGCCGTATAGGCTTGATATTCAATATTATTTTACGCTGCTCTTATGAAGCATCTTAGACTGATTTGTAGGTGAAAAGCATTATTAAAATTATAAGTGGTTGAATTGAAAATCAAGGTTAGTTATCAGTTGTAATGAGCTCTGAGTAGCAGAGTGCCACAGACATCCATTGTAGGATTTTGCTGTTTATGCAGATGGTTTTTTTTTTAGATAAAGCAAAAGTTTTAAATATTAATGGCTGTATTTTTGCAAAGCTGAGTCAGTGTGTTTTAAATTTGGCCACTCCTCTTGCAAGTAGTGAATTTTATTAGTGCTGCAAGCAAGTTACTTCAGTGAAATTAGGCTCGTCCCTCTGTTGCAGTGATGGCTGATGGCCCCAGTTAGAATTCCCCACACAGAAATAGATTGCCGACTCAACGAGATCTTCCACAGCTAATGAATGTGCCAGCTCAACAATTATGGGGTTTTTTTTCAGATCACTTGTGCAGGGTTATTTATTCTTTCAGGGGATGTTGGTGTCATTAGCATTCCTTGGCTATTCCAAATTACCCCTGAACTGAGTGGTTGAACATTTCAGAGGGCAGTTAAGGGTCAGCCACATTGCTGTGTCTTGTGGGTCTTGAGTCATGTGGAGATTAGTTCAAAGATGGCAGGTTTCCTTTCCTAAGGGATATAAATGAATGGATGGGTTTTACAAAAATCCAATAGTTTAATGGTCACCAACACTGAGACAAGCTTTCATTTCTCGATTTTTATTAACTGCCAGCTGCAGTTTATCCAAGTCCCCATAGCATTAACTTTGGGTTACTAGTCCAGTGACATGACCGTTATACCACCATGATGCTTTACAATCAAACCAAAATCGCCATGTTTTATGCACAACTTTTCATGTACTGTGGACTTTGTCAGGCCCACTTCCTCTGCTGCTTCATTTGTGAGACACAAGTTCACCTTCCTGAGATTGTCTACAAGTGAGCTAACTGATGCAATGGTTTTTAATGTTCCAAAACTCATTAAATTAATGGAATGATCCTTTGGATAGGGAAAATAGCTCATGTAACTCCTTTATTCAAAAAGGATGGTGAAAACCAGGAAACTACAGGCTAGTTAACTTAATATATGTCAGAAGGAAAATGTTAAAAGCTATTATTAAAGATGTAATAATGTGGCACTTGGATAAGTTCAAGGTAATCAGGGAGAGCCAACGTTGTTCAATCAAGGGGAACTCCTGTTAAGTAACTTATTGAAGTTATTTGGGGAGGTATCTTGGTGCTGTGTATAAAGGGAGGCTTAAATTTCCATAAGGCATTTGAGATGGTCCACATCAAAGATGAAGAAATTAAAAGTTTATGGTTTTGGGGGAACATTTTGGTATGGATAGATGATTAGCTGGCTAGCAGAAAGCACAGGGATAAACTTGTCTTTTTCAGGCTGCAAGTTGTCATGAAAGGTGTGTCATAGGGGTTGGTGTGGGGGCCTCAACTCTTCACACTCTTTACAATTTATACAATTCACGTGAAGGAACCAAAGGTGTGCAACTAAATTCGCTGATGTCACAAAGACACTTAAGTTATAAAGGGCAATGGTGAGAGTGCATCTGGAATACTGTGTACATAAAACACACTTACAGAAGGAGGTTAATGCATTGAAAGCAGTTCTCACAAGGTTTACCAGACTAATACCTGGAATGAGCAGATTGCCTTTGGGTAAAGGCTAGGCAGGCTGGGCCTGTATCCTTTGGAGTTTGCAAGAGTCAGAAGTGCCTTAATTGAAGCACATAAGATCCTGAGGGGTACTGTCCGGATGGATGTCGAAAGGATGTTTAGAATCTTGATTATCAAGGGGATGAAAGATTGGATTTAAGTTTGCACACTAAGCTGGATGGTTCGTTTTCAGACGTTTTATCACCATACTAGATAACATCATCAGTGAGCCTCTGATGAAGTTCTGGTGGTATGGCCCAGTTTTTATTTATGTATTTAGTTATCCTTGGGTTGGTGATGTCATTTCCTGTTCTTTTACTCAGGGGATGGTAAATGGAGTCCAAATTAATGTGTTTGTTGATAGGGTTCCAGTTGGAATGCCATGCTTCTAGGAACAAGAGGGATTGAGTATAGAAGCAAAGAGGTTCTTCTGCAGCTGTACAGGGCCCTGGTTAGACCACACCTGGAATATTGTGTGCAGTTCTGGTCTCCAAATTTGAGGAAAGACATTCTGGCTATTGAGGGAGTGCAGCGTAGGTTCACGAGGTCAATTCCTGGAATGGCGGAACTATCTTATGTTGAAAGATTGGAGCAACTGGGCTTGTATACCCTTGAGTTTAGAAGACTGAGAGGGGATCTGATTGAGACGTATAAGACTATTAAAGGATTGGACACTCTGGAGGCAGGAAACATGTTTCCGCTGATGGGTGAGTCCCGAACCAGAGGACACAGCTTAAAAATACGGGGTAGGCCATTTAGGACAGAGATGAGGAGAAACCTCTTCACCCAGAGAGTGGTGGGTGTGTGGAATGCTCTGCCCCAGAAGGCAGTGGAGGCCCAGTCTCTGGACTCGTTTAAGAAAGAGTTGGATAGAGCTCTCAAGGAGAGTGGAATCAAGGGTTATGGAGATAAGGCAGGAACAGGATACTGATTGAGGATGATCAGCCATGATCGTAATGAATGGTGGTGCTGGCTCGAAGGGCAGAATGGCCTACTCCTGCATCTATTGTCTTTTGTCTATTATATTGAATTCTTGTGCGTGTCTCTATTTGGCTTGTCCCACGATGGATGTGTTGTCCCAGTCGAAGTGGAATCCTTCCTCATCTGTATGTAAGGATACTAGTGAGAGTGGGTCATGTCTTTTTGTGGCTATTTGTTGTTCATGTATCCTGGTGGCTAGTTTTATGCTTTTTTGTCCAATGTAGTGTTTGTTACAGTTCTTGCAAGGTATTTTGTAAATGACATCAGTTTTATTTGTTGTCTGTATAGGATCTTTCAAGTTCATTAGCTGCTGTTTTAGTGTATTGGTAGGTTTGTGGGCTACCATGATGCCAAGGGGTCTGAGATGCCTTTCATGTAAGGGAGAGTGGCCAGGATTTCTGGATATGTTTTGTCTGCTTGTTTGGGTTCGTTGCTGAGAAATCAGTTGACTGTGTTCATTGGGTACCTGTTCTTTTTGAATACATTATTGATGATTTTCCTGTGCTCTTTGCAGTTCCTCTGTGCTCTACTGTGTGATGGCTCATTGAAATAATGTTTTAACGCAGCTTTGTTTGTGGGTGTTGGGATGATTGTTTCTGTAGTTCAATATTTGGTCCGTATGTGTTGTTTTCCTGTAGACGCTGGTTTGAAGTTCCCCATTGGCTGTTTGCTCTACTATGACATCTGGGAATATCAGTTTGTTGTTGTTTTCCTCCTCTTTAGTGAATTTTATGCTATTATGGGTATTATTGATGGTCTTGAAGGTTTCTTCCAGTTTGTTTCATTTTAGTGTTGATAAAGGTGTCATCCACGTAGCAGACCCAAAGTTTAGGTTGGATGGTTGGCAGAGCTGTTTGTTCGAGTCTCTGCATTACTGTCTCTGTTAAGACCCCTGATATTGGAGATCCCATGGGTGTTCCATTGGTTTATCTGTAGATATTGTTGTTGAAGGTGAAGTGAGTGGTCAGGCATAGGTCCACTTGCTTGACGATATTGTCCTTACTGATGAAGTTAGTGGTGTTTGGTGTATGTGTCTTTGCTTCTTCTAATAGTGTAGTCAGTGTTTCTTTGGTCAGGTTGATGTTGGTGGATGTGAATAGGAGACCATTACTTCATCCTCTTCTATCTTAGTGTCTTTGGTTCTCAGGAATTCCTGGGTGGAGTGGATGGAGTGGCGTGAGTCTTCTACTAAGTGTTTTAGTCTTTAGTGTAGCTCCTTGGCCAAGCTGTAAGTTGGTGTTCCAGTTAGTGAGACTATGGGTCTGAGGGGAGCTCCTGGTTTGTGAATTCTGGGTAATCTGTAGAAGCATGGTGTGTTGGATCCATCTAGTTTCATTTCTCCAGATTTCTGAAGTTTTTTTGACTAGGGCTGTGATTCTGTTCTCCAGTTGTTGGTGGTGGGGGGGTGGGGGTGGTCTATCGCCACTTGTTGGTAAGTGTTATTTCTGCAAGCAGTGTATTTGCTTTCTCAATGTAATCTCTTTGATTTAAAATGATTGTAAAGTGTCCTTTGTCTGCTGGTAGGATAGCGATATTTTAATTTTTTTTCGTCCTTTAGATTAGATTTTTTTAGATTACATTACATTACAGTGTGGAAACAGGCCCTTCGGCCCAACAAGTCCAACCGACCCGCCGAAGCTCAACCCACCCATACCCCTACATTTATCCCTTACCTAACACTACTGGCAATTTAGCGTGGCCAATTCACCTGACCTGTACATCTTTGGACTGTGGGAAGAAACCGGAGCACCCAGAGGAAACCCACGCAGACACTGGGAGAATGTGCAAACACCACACAGTCAGTCGCCTGAGGCGGGAAATGAACCCGGGTCTCTGGCGCTGTGAGGCAGCAGTGCTAACCACCGTGCCACTGTGCTGCCCACATAGTGCTTTCTTTTCTTGTGTGTTGATGCATTTCATGCGTAATGTTGATGCAACTGTCTGTCTGATGGTTTGCTGAGTTTGTTGCCTTTCAGTGTTTCTAATGCTGCTAAGAAATCTTTCTTGTCCGCATCCTGGACATTGTAATTTAATCCTTTTACAAGATGGCTTTTTCAGTGCTGGATTTGACTTGGATCCCATTTAACGCCCCGGGGTGTGTGTGTGTGTGCGCGCGCAAAAGAACAGGAAATGACGTCACAGGAAATTACATCACCCACCAAAGGAAACCCAAACACATAATTAAAATGTGGGCCATACCACTAGTGCTTCAATGGGGGCTCACTGATGATGCTACTCAGTACGGTGATTTGAAAATGAACTTTCCAGCTCAGTGAGCAAATTTACATCCAGAACCTCAACCTGAGCGACAAATCTTCTCAAAACTCGGATGAAAGATTGTTGGGAATATACGGGAATGTAGAATTGAGATTAAAATTAGATCCACCATGATGTTATTGAATGGCAGAACAAGCTTGAAGGTCCAAGTGGCCTACTTTGTTCCCTGTTCATATCCAAACTTATCTCTTCAAGTTTAATCTCTCATCAATTCTCATTTACCCATCACTATGCACATACTGATCTGTAATAGCTTTCGGTTCCACAACAGTCAGTGTTAATATCCTGATCCTTCTTTTCAATTCTCCACAGCTTTACCATTTGCATTCTCTGAAATGCTCTCCATCCCTTTAGCCCTCTGAGATCTCTGAACTCCTCCAGTTTTGGAACTTTTGTATTCTTGATTTTAATCAGTCCACTTTTGACATTTGTTGGTTCTAAGCTCTGGAATAAACTTCTCTGTCTCTCGACCTTTCTCTCTCCACTTGTGAGATGCTCTGTAAAATCTACCTCTTTGATGAAGCTTTTGGATGTTTGTCCTGGTAACTCTTTGCTGGGTGGCTCAATGGTTAGCGCAGCTGTCTCACAGTGCCAAGTGTCGAGTTGTCTAGTGTCAAATTTTATTGATATTATTCTTCTCAATGTTTTGCAAATTTAGCCATTTTAAAAGTGCAATGGAAGTGTAAGTAGTTGTTAACTAGTTTCACTCTGACTGCAGTGTACTGCGCTATAACAAAGAATGCCAGTCTTCTTCTCTACAATTCCTGGCAAGAGACCAAAGAAGTCATTACTAAGTGAGACATAACCCTCACTGTATTCAAAGTCTATAATTTTACACCATGTTTCAATGTGAGGAAGGAAGCTTCTCTTTTAGCGATGAACAGTGACCTCAGAAGAGGTGTTGAATGACTCCAAATTGCAACTTTCAGCCAACCAGAATGCAGGCTGATCCTGCAAATACAAGACAGATACAAATGAGAGTCTTTTCTCAAATGAGTCCACAAGAATTGCCAATGTCACAGTATTTGTGCTATTGGCAGCGCATCATAGAAACATAAAATGATACAATACGGAAAGAGATATTTTGAATTAATTTAATTGTAAATGATTGTGGATCCAGAACAGTGGGATATATTTGCCTTTGAAGGTGGGGGATGAGATGTCTTCTTGAAGCACTGCAGTTGTACAGTGTAGGTACATCTTGAGAGTATGTAAGTTCTTTGAAAGAGTTATTCCATTGGTCACACCCCCTTCCTCTTGACTCAAATTTTTCCTTTTAATTATCCAATTTGCTATTGAAAGACATTGTCAGTTTTTCACTTGCTCCATTCGAGATCAAAACAATTATAAAAACAGTTTCTCCTCCTCTCCCCCCTGACTCTTTGGCTAGTTAATGTCAATATTTCCACTTCCCTTATTTTACAAATTGGAACTAATCTGCATCTACTTTTCATTTGGTGGAAAGATATATTAAAGCTGGGATGTTCCAGAAAGAATAATTATTTCTTTTAAAGAGTGACACTGAAGCTGGGCAGGTGAAGGACAAAAGTGGTGTTTACAATTGGGGCACATCATAACAGGTAAATAATGAACGTTATTAAACAAAGCAGATTGTGTGAATACAGCAGAAAAAAATGATCTGCGCATTGAACTCAACCACAAGTTTTTTTTTAAGCAATTTTGCTGTGTTACATAAACTTTAGGCATACAACTAGATCCAGAGAGCTTATGAACCCTTGGGGAATCATCCTGACATTTTGAGTTATTCGTTAGACTTTACCTAGGAGGTTTTTTTTCACTGCATTCATTAAAAGATTTAAAGGTATTGGGAAGGCTTCAAAGAACAAGAATAGAATTAGTTAAATCAATGAGCTATGAAAGGAGGCTAAGTAGGCTCAATTTATTTCCGATGGGAAACCTTGACTAACGGGACACATAATTCATTTTTATTAAAATCTTGGTAAGGCAAGTGTGGAGCCTGGCTTTGTGATAGACCAAGACACAATTGTAAAGTAACTAAATGTATGTGGTGCATGGTAGTGTCCCTGGACCTTTGAATTAAAGGCCCAAGTTCAAGTCCCATTTGCACTGGATTTGTGTTCAAATCAGTTGATTAAAAAGTATTAGGAAGGAATATTGTTGGCAGCATTCTTTCTGTGGTTGGTACAATGCACTACAACAATAACTTATAGAATGGATGTGTAACTGACAAATTAACTCCAATGGGAAGCAAGTTTAAAAAGACCTCAAAGGATAAGTGCAGGATTGCTACCATGTGACTCCAGTCAGAGTAGAAATAGTAGGATATATCAGATGAGAACACGAGCTTCAGACTACTGGGATATTGGGACCATTCTGTGGGAGGTGGGACCAATACGAGTTGGATGGGTTGCACTTAGGCAGGACCCAGAACTGATTTCCTGGGGAGAGTATTTGCTAGCATGGTTGTGGAAGGTTTAAACTAAAATGGCAGGTGGATGGGAACCTATACAGAGAGACAGTGGGAGAGAAATGAGGGCTAAAACAAAAGACAAAATGGGAAATAAGAAAAGTGATAGGCTGAGAATTCAAGGACAAGAGCCAAACAGAATCGCAATACAAACGGGAGTAACAATGTGAAAAAGCTCTTCCTTAAGGCCTTGTGTCGTAATGTGTGGAGCATTTGCAATAAAGTGGATGATTTATTTGTGCAAGTAGATTTAAATAAGTATTATATCATTGGAATTATTAAGGCGTAGTTGCAAGGTGACCAGGGATGGGAACTGAATATCCGGTTTATAGGAAGGACAGACAAAGAAAAAAAAACTGGCAGCATAGCATGATTGCTTAAAGAGGAAATTAACCCAATAATAGGGAAAGCTATTTGCTCTGATGCAATGGAGGCTGTATGAGTAGAACTTAGAAACACCAAGGGGCAGAATATAATAGTGGTGATTGTGTACCAGTCCAAACAGTAGTCCTATAATCAAACAGAAACCGGGACAGTTGGGTATTGAGTGAAGCTGTAGGTTGTTCCTTTAAGCCTGCCTTTAACGTTTGGATTGCTCTTTTCACCATACTATTGGATGATGAATGGTATAGAGTTGTCTGAACATGCCAAATGCCATTCAACATTCAGAAGTACTTGAAATCCATTACAGTAAATGACATCCCATTATCCGTGACTAATACTTCTGGGAGTCCGTGGATTGCAAATGATGGTTGACAGATTATCAATGGTTTGCCAAATGAACTCTATCCACATCCAATCACTTTAATTGGGCATCCGCAATGACCAAGAGGATTGACCCCATGAGAGGACCTCATAATCGATGTGTAACCGAATCCATGGTTTACCAGGCCATTCCCATGGGGAGCTGCTGACAGTAATCTTTGCCCTTGCTGGCACTCTGGGCACTGTCCCACCACTGTCAGCATCCCACTCTCGTCACCATAGAGGACTAACTCTATGGAGGCAGGTATCCCACCTCCAAGTCCCCATTATTATCAATGCACAGTACATGGATTCTGACCAGCTAGCTCAGAGCTAGTCCTTAGAGTGGGGAGAACCCCTGGGGGTCCTTGCTATGTCTGTCGGCCAGGGCTCCCTCACTAGCATAGTTTTACAGTCCCAGTCAGGGATCCCAGGTATTCAAACAAAATGACTTAAATGAAAGAGCTAAGTGTAATATCTGTGTCTTCAGATAACATGACGTTGAGAAGGTGGGTGAGTTGTGAGGAGGATGTAGAGATGCTTCAATGTGATTTAGAAAAGTTAAGTGAGTGTGAAAATGCAAGACAGATGAAGTCATCCACTTTGGTAGCAAAACCAGGAAGGCAGAGTTAATGGCATTAGATTGGGAAAAGGGGCAGTTCAAAGAGACCTGGGTGTCTTTGTACATCCTTTGTACTCAAATGAGACCCACCTAGCCAACCTCGTTCCAATCACTACAGAATGGCAGAGCAGACTCAAAGAACTGGATGGCCTACTCCTGCTCCTATTTTCTATGTTTCTATGTAAAGGTCAATTAGTCCTAGGGATAATCTATACCCCAGACTACTAAACGAGATAGCCCTAGAAAGAGTGGATGCATTGGTGGTCATCTTCCAAGGTTTTATGGGCTCTGGAACCATTCCTGTTGAGGATTGGAACATAAGAACTAGGAGCGGGAGAAGGCAATTCAGCCCCTTGAGCCTGCTCTGCCATTCCGTATGATCATGGCTGATCTCATCTTGGACTCACCTCTACTTTCCTGCCTGCTCCCCATAAAGCTCCAACCTATTACTAATTAAAAATCTCTCCATGTCCTCCTCCAAGTTACTCAAATGTCCCAGCATTCAGCACACTCTGGGGAGTGAATTCCACCATTACACAGGCCTCTTGACTGGTAATTTCTCCTCAGCTCAGTTTTAAATCTGCAACTCCTCATCCTAAAACGATGACCCCTAAGCTGATATTGCCCCACAAGAGGAAACATCTTCTGTATATCTACTTTGTGAATTTCCTTTTGCATCTTGTATATCCCATTTAAATCTCCTCTCACTCTTCCAAACTCCGGACAGCATGGGACTAAATGGCGCAATCTCTTTTCATAAGACAAACCCCTCACCTGGATTCTGGTGAACCTTCTCTGAACTGTCTCCAATGCAACTATATCCTTCCCTGAGTAAGGGGATCAAAATTGTATGCAATATTCCAGGTGAAGTCTCACTAACATCTTTTGCTACAGTTGCAGCAACACATCCTTACTTTATTCCTTGAGCAATAAATGCCAAAATTCCATTTGCCTTCCTTATTATCTGCTGTAGCTGCACACTAGTTTTCTGTGATTCATGCACGAAGCCACCCAGATCCTTCTACATTGAAACACAGCTGGATTGTATTTTGGCTCTCTAAATGTCTTTCCTAACAATGGATTCTAACAGTTTGCCAATAATGCATGTTAAACTAACTGGTCTGTAGCGTTCTACTTTGTTTCCCTTTGATTTTGAATAAGAGTGTTATATTAGCATTTTCCAGTCCACATTCAGAGAATTTAGGAATTTTGGCTGCTAATTAAGGCCGCATAGAGCACTTGGAAAACAGTGACAGGATTGGACAGTCAGCATGGATTTAGGTAAGGAAAATCAGGCTTGATAAATCTTGTGGAATTTTTTGAGTATATGACTGGTAGAGTTTATAAAGAGGACTTTCAGAATACATTCCCACATAAGAGATTAGCATGGAAAATTTGCTGGAAAGTGGGTTTAGTGTGGACAGGTGATAGGATCTATTTGCCAGTGCATACTCGATGAGCTGAAGGACCTCTTCAGCTTCATGTCATATGGCTGTATGACATTGCTGACCAGAAACAGAATCTTTTTCCAGGTGGCAATGAGTGACTAGTGGGGTACTTAGGGATCAGAGCTTGGATCCCGGTTTTAAAAAAAAATGATTTAAATGACAGTGCTAAGTGTAATATCTCCGTTTTTCGATAACATGAAGCTGGGAAGGTGGGTGAGCTGTGAGGAGGATGTAGAGATGCTTCAATGTGATTTAGAAAAGTTAAGTGAGTGTAAAAATGCAAGACAGATGAAGTCATCCACTTTGGTAGCAAAACCAGGAAGGCAGAATTAATGGCATTAGATTGGGAAAAGGGGCAGATCGAGACCTGGGTGTCTTTGTACATCCTGCATGCCTACTTTCAGCAATGATCAGCAGCAGGCGGTGAAGAAGGTAAATGATATGTTGGCATTCAGAGCAAGAAAATTTGAGTATTGGAGTAAATGTCAAATAAGTTGAAGTTATTTTTTAAAACTTCATCTCATAACTCTGGACTTTTTATTGAAATCTTGCAGTTAAGAGAATTGGATGATTACTAACTTTTATTTCATTCCCCAAAGTTTTGGCAATGCTTTTCATGTACAACAAGGCAAAGGTTTTAATAACAGATTATTTAGGAAACTCCTTTGAAGAGCGAGGGCATGTTTTACTTTAGATAAAGTTATTTTAGTGCTGATTTGTTTGAAAGGTGTGACAAGTTCGTGCGGCTTGCAAGGAACATGATAAATAGCAACTACATGAATGGGTTTGAGCAATGAGTGGGGCAGCAATATTTTGCTGCTGTCTGAATTTCTGTGTCCACATCATTCCAGTTGTTGTCAATGTCTAACAACTCGTTCAGTCCCTGTTGCAGTGGGCATTAGATATGGCTCTGAGTATAGATAATTAAAACTTTGATCTAGCTGCAGTCATGAACTTGAAAGAGTTCTGACCTATGGATTATTCAAAAGCTGTATAATCATTATTGAGATGCGCAGTCTCAATAGGTGTACCAGATTGTGCATTAGAATTTTAAAGCCCTCTGTATAATGTAGTTAAAAATGTAGTGCGATAGATATCACAAGAACATGCTACAGGGCATGAGACGATGCATCTTTAGAAAATGCTTTGTCGTAGAAAATACACAGCTGAGCAATTTGTAATTTTATAATGAAGCAAATTGGTTGAAATGTATTTTCAGTTTGCTTTCGAAAAAAAGTAATTTCGCACATGAGGATCATGCTTTTTATTCAAAGGTTCTACTGGGTTATCTTTTCAACTTAGTTTGTTGATATTTTGGGGACAGGGCTCACCACAGCACAACTTCCTCTGTGCATTCCTCAGTGGGGTAGTGACTCCTGATTGACGACTCCTCGGAGACTGAAGCAGTCCATATTCAAATGCAACATTATCCAGACTTAGCCTGACAAGTGGCAAGTAAATTTGCACAATAAATGCCATGGTATGATCACCTCCAATAAGAGATATTCTGACCTCTGCCTCTTGACATTCAATGGTGTTACCATCACTGAATCCCCCATTATTGACATCCTGGGCTTGTCATTCCTCAGAAACTCAACTGGACATGTGACTACAAGAGCAGGTCAGAGATGAGGATTACTGCAGTGAGTAACTCACCTTTTGACTCCTCAAAGCCTGTCCATCATCTAAAAGGCACAAGTTAGAAGTGTGATGGAATATTTCTCACTTTCCTGGATGGGTGCAACTCCAACAACACTGAAGAAGCCTTACACTATCCAGAACAAAGTAGCTGCTTGATTGCTCACTTCCATCTAGAATGACAAGGGCAGCAGATACATGGGAACACCACCCCTTGCAAGTTCCCCTGCAAGCTACTCACCATCTCTCCCTTCCTTCACTGTTGCTGCATCAAAATCCTGAAATTCCCTCCCTAAGGACATTGTGGGTTGACCTACAGCACATATACTACAGCGGTTCAAGAAGGCAGCTCACCCCCAGCTTCTCAAGGGCAACTAGAGAAGAACAATAAATGCTGGCCAGCCAGAGATATCCATGTCCCACCAGTGAATAAAGAACAGACTAGTTCAGAGAGACTCCCCTCCCCCCTCTATCTACAATAGGAATGTGCACAAATTGTTGCATGATGGCAGGGTTAGACGTAGCTGCAAATCCCTCAATGACGGGCTAGTTTGATGCCATTCAATGCATTGTCTTCTCAAAGGTTAGCCTGTCCCATGTACTGAAGAACTGGCAGCAATTTGGGATCCCATATTGTAGACTTATTGGCATTGAGTTCTATCTGCCAATAGTCGAAGTTTTGGGCAAAAGCCCTTCATCAGGATTCTCCTGCTCCTCGGATGCTGCCTGACCTGTTATGCTTTTCCAGCACCAAACTCTCGACTCTAATCTCCAGCACATGCAGTCCTCACTTTCGCCTCACAGTCTGCCAATAGGTAAAGGTAAGTCACCATTGTCCCTGAAGACCATAGGGTGGCTCCCACGTTAGAGCGTGACAACTGGTGGTGGACTAACCTGAGAGTGACTACAGCTCAGACAAGGGCAAAAGTTGAGAAGGAGGAACCTTCACAGTAACCTCAGCTGGTGCAGAATTGAACCCACATCGTAGGACTCATTCTGCATCACAAACTAGCATCCAGGTAAAAAAAAATGACTGAGGATGCTGGAAACCAGATTCTGGATTAGTGGTGCTGGAAGAGCACAGCAGTTCAGGCAGCATCCAAGTAGCTTCGAAATCGACGTTTCGGCCCGAAAACGTCTATTTCGAAGCTACTTGGATGCTGCCTGAACTGCTGTGCTCTTCCAGCACCACTAATCCAGAAACAAACTAGCATCCAGCCAACCGAGCTAACTGAGCCCTTCTCTCAACATGATACTGTTTGCTGTGCATTTGAGAATTTTGAGCCATTTATTTATTTAAAATAACATTTATTAAAAAGTAATGATCACAGTGTTGGAGAATATAGCTGATTCTGAGAATTCACTGCCCATGTGTAAAGTGCAAAGAATATACAAGAACTGCTTCCCAGCCTGCACAATATTGATTTGCAGATTCTGAAAATAAAATGTTTAACTGAATTCTTGTGTGGAAACATGGTCTATGTTTGATTTGGAAGGAAAAGATCCATCAACTGGGTTTTCTTAATAAACAAAAAATGATTGAAAAACCTTTTCAATTAAGATATCGGATTAGTCAACACACAATTCATTTTCAGAGAAAAGACATATCCAACTCAAACTGTTTACTTTGTTTCACTCTCCACGAGTAAAGCCAGACCTGTGTTTCTTCGGCATCTTCTGTTTTCATTTACCATTAGGCTAGTTTTTAACTCCAGATTTTATTGCCATGGGGAGTTTCAGAATATTACATCCCTGAGTATTACTTGTGTGGAACCAGAACAGAAATTGCTGGAAAAGCTCAGCAGGTCTGGCAGCATCTATGGAGAGAAATCAGTTAACATTTTGGGTCCAGTGACTCTCAAAACTGACCTATGTGGAGTTTGCACATTCTCCCTTTGTCTGTGTGAGTTTCCGCCTGGTTCTCTATTGTCTCCCATAGATAAAAAAATGAGTAGGTTAGGTAGACTGGCCATGTTAAATAGGCCCATAGTGTCCAGGAATGTGCAAGCTAGGTGGATTAGCTAGGGTAAATGCATGGTTACAGGGATAAGGTGAGGGTGTCTGGGTGGGATCTTTGGAGAGTCGGGGCAGACTTGTTAGATTGAATGGCCTCTTCTGCATTGTAGGGATTCTATGATTCTGTGCTGTGCATTACTAGTCCAATAAAGTGACCACTACACACCACTTTACTGTACCCTCATTATACCCATTGCTGTCTTGTCTAGGTATATGGACACACAGAATGAGAGAATTTTACAAATAGCTCTGCGATTTGCTCCCTTACTTCTATCAGTAATCTGGGAATCATCCCATCCATGCCTGGCCAATTCTCAATCTGGAGGGCTGTGGGCCTCTTCAGCACCTTTTCCTGATCTATCACTACACTGCTCAGTTGCTCAACACCCACATTTTCAACTAGGCCATTGTCACCATCTTCTAAATTGGTAAAGACAGATGAACGTACTCATTTAGTATTTCTACATGAAAAATCTTTCTGACTTGTTCTGATCTGGTGTTTTGTTTGGTTTTGCATTTGGAGCAGTGATGGTGTGTTAATCAGAAAGAACCTTCAGATCATTTGCAAAGCTAACGTCCCTGCATCCATGTGCTCAGCAGTTATAAAAATGCAAATGAGACATGAGGTTATAGAAGTGTTCAGAATTATGAGCTGTCTTTATCAATTAGAGAAAGAGTAACTGTTCTCACTGTAACCAGAGAGAACACGTTTAAAATAATTGGCAAAAAATCCAGAGGGAGATGTGGGGGAAATGCTTCTATATTGTGAGCTGTTATTGATCTGGAGTACATTGGCTGAACGAGTGCTGGAAGTGGGTTCAATTTTCAGCAATTGCTTGGCACTTTTAACATCATAAGGCTTGACAGGAACCATTATCAAACAAAATTTGACAGTCAACCACAAGGAGATATTAGGACAGGTGAGCCGAAAGTCTGTTCAAGAAGAGAAGGTTTTACTTAGGGTCTTAAAACAGGATAGAGAAGCAGAGTGTTCCAGGCAACACATTCATGGTGGGTAAACATCTGAAGGCATGAACACCATTTTCGTATGACCAAAGGAAAACAAGGATATGCAAGTGGCCAGAATTGAAAGAAGGCAAAGTTTTTAGAAGGTTTATTGGGCTGGTCTGATTAAGTGAATCGACGTTTCAGGCATAAGCCCTTTTTGGATGCTGCCTGACCTGCTGCGCTTTACCAGCAACACATTTTTCAGCTCTGATCTCCAGCATCTGCAGTCCTCACTTTCTCCTGGTCTGATTTAGTAAATGGAAAAAAGCCATGGAATGATCTCTGATGTGGTTTCCCTTGGTAAGACAATTCTCTTGAAATTTATTAACAATATTATGTACACAACATTATATATTTCACAACAACCCTGGGAATTGGTTAACAATGCAGGATGATATCAACAGCATGGGTTCCATTCCAGCATTGACTGAGGTTACCATGAAGGACTCGTTCTTGCCTGAGGCTTGTAGATTAGATTAGATTCCCTACAGTGTGGAAACAGGCTGTCTGGCCCAACAACTCCACACCAACCTCTCCGAAGAGTAACCCACCCAGACCCATTTCCGTCCAACTAATGCACCTAACTCTATGGACAATTTAGCATGGCTAATTCACCTGACCTGCACATCTTTGGACTATGGGAGGAAACCGGAGCACCCGGAGGAAACCCATGCAGACACTGGAAGAATGTGCATCCTCCACACACAGACAGTCACCTGAGGCTGGAATCGAACCCGAGTCTCTGGCACTGTGAGCCATCAGGCCGTCCCTTGGTGAACCCCAGATTAAACCATCGCTAGATGTCATTCTCTGAGAGAGCAGCCGTATCCTTCAGAAGGACAGTGGCACCTCCATCCTTATCTCAGATATGCATAGCGTCTGGCGTGTATGCTTGCTTCATTTACTGTTGCATTATGGACAGAACTTAGCAGCTGACCGCTTAACTGAGTTAGTGGGATTATGATGGGGACTTTGTATGCATGTCATGATGTTACCTAGAGTCTTAAAAATACAATTCCTTTTCTGAAGTGTATGCAACAATACAGCGATCTCAACACTAGGATAAACTTAACAAGCACAAAAGTGATGGGTGAATGGGACTTGGCAAGAGTCAGTTTTGAGCAGCAAACCACTGGGATGAATTTGAACGAATTTTATATTGGCCAGAAGTTGGGAGGCCAGGAACACTTGGAAAACCCCAGATTGGATATAATAGAGGATTAAATTAGGGTTCAAACAACAGATGAATTGAAAGGGGGCTGAGATAGGTAATTTTATGGTGTGGAATTAGAGAATCAAGGTTAAGAACTTAAGAATTAAAAGTAAACCAGAGAAAAGCAAAGTCCCCAGAGATGAGTTCCTAGAGAATGTCGTTGAAATGAACATGGTAAACACTTTCACAAGAGTAAGCACGAAGTGATGATTAGAGATAGAATGGACAAAAAACCTTTAATGTTTCTAAAAACCCCTGTATCCATACATAAATATATTTGGCTTTTTATCATTAGTTAAAACCTAGGGCTTAAAAAATGTATCTTATTAGCTCTAGAGAATTAATTGATACTAATTCAATATCTAATTAAACCTGATACTGTGGACGGTACCTGTCTGATTGTTAACACATTCAGTTTTTTTGATGAGATAACACTGCAGAAATTCTTCAAGGCTCCTTCAACAACACCTTCCAATTCCATGACCACTGTCACCCAGAAGGGGGAGGGAATGTTTACATTGGGACATGTAACACCTACAAATGTCTCTCTGAGCTGCTCACCATGCTGACTTAGAAATATTTTGCTGTTCCTTCAGTGTTTTTAGGTCAATATTCCTGAATTTCCTCACTGAGGGCATTGTGGCTATTTGCACCAAATGGACTGCAGAGGTTCAAGAAGGCAACTTACCACCACCTTCTTGAGAGCAACTAGGGACGGGCAATAAATGCTGCTCCTGTGAATAAATACAAAAATAGGTTAAAAACAGAAGATGCTGGAAACCGCTCCATATCTTGTAGGATCTTTGAAGAGGGAGTGATACAGTGCAGCATTGGAGTGGTTACCATTGCTGCCTCACAATGACAGGGATCCAGGTTTGATTCCTGCCTCAGATTGCTGTCTGTGTGGCGTCCGCACATTCTCCCTGCATAGGTTTTCTCTGGGTGTTCCAATTTCCTCCCACAGTCGAAGGATGTGAGGTTAGGTTTATTGCCATGTTAAATTGCTCATAGTGTCCAGGGATGCACAGGCCAGGTGGATCAGCCATAGGAAATGCAGGGTTACAAGGATTGGACACAATGCTCTTTGGAAAGTTGGTGTGGACTTGATGGGAAAAACGGCCTGCTTCCACACTATCGGGATACTACTATCCGATGTCAGATTTAGAGATCACTCTTATGCTCCCACCCTGCACGTGATTTGGTTAAAAGTAATTTCACTGGTTAGAGCAAATGATGTCAATGTAAGTGACTGGGACTTTCAGAAAGCAGTCATGCATGAAAAGCATTTATAACTGATCAAAATAAGGAGTTGAAATTGTGTAATCATGGATGCTGGGAGCTATTCTTACACAAATTATGTTAACTCATTGCACAACTTGCAGTTTGGGCTGTTTTAAACATTATTTTTCTTTTAATGGTTTTATCATATTCCCCCTCAAGTTATCTTTGTTGCTTGAGAATCAGAAATGAATATCAGTTTGCCCAGGGCAAGCAGTTATCCATTTTTACAGAAACGCTGCAGAATAAAAATCTCACCATAGCTCTTAAATGAGAGAAAGTACTTGGGAGTTGGTTGTTACAGACTTAAACTGCTGTAGACATAAAACGGTTTACATGAGCAAAGATGTTGAGCAAATATTGTGAAGTGCAGTAATAACTGGGTAAAATATTTGGAACCTGACCCCAGAAGGTTAACTCATATATTCACTTTCATCAGCTCAGTAAAGCTTTCTCTAGCTGTTCTTAGTTTTGTCTTGAGGTGAGTTCAGCAGGTGGATGGAGCAGCGCTCCGAAAGCATGTGTTTTCAAATAAACCTCCTGGACTATAACCTGGTGTGTGATTGCTGACTGTCCATTTGAGAAACTTTCTTAAAACCCATTTTTTTGTCCACGCTTTTGGTCAACCTTCCGTTAGCTCCTTCTTGAGCATGGTTTCCATTTCCTCCTCCTTGTACCTCTGTGAAGAATTTTGGGATATTAGAGGCGCTAATGAAGCACGCCTTTGTTGAAAATTGTTGCTACATTATTTGAAATCTTAGCTGTTCACACCCCACACCTCCTGATATGGCAGTATTTATATACCTGCAATGGCAGCTAAAGCATTTTTATTCCTAGATTTGTTGCATGAATGAGTTTCTTCTGAATTATTTTGGATATGTCATTGAATGGCATGGATCATTTGACAGTGTAACATGCCTTTAGCATTGGCATAAAACAGGACAGGATTTATGACCTTAGCACTTTTAAGTCTGTCTGAAGCATCTCATTTACAAGAACAAAAATATCCTCTCTTTTGACTGGTAGAAGTGTCAGGCTGCAGAATGCTGCTGGAAATGAGTATTTTTTAAAAAGAATCATGACATTACTTTCTCCAGAAAAATTAACTTCAGTTGTTTGATCATCTTCACATCTATTTTTTTTAAAAATTCACTTGTGGGGCATGGGCAATGCTGGCTGGCCAGTATTTATAGCTCATGTAATGCAAGTAAAGAGAACAATGGGATGGGCATAAAGGGACGGAGGCATCTGGTGGTGCAAATACGTTTCTTTTGTGTGAATAAAGGTAAATTAACGCTATCAAAAAAGACGAACTTTTTCTTGCTTTTATGAATGGGGCGATACTATATAAAAACAAAGAGACAAGAATATATTTTGGATGGCCCATTATTGAAAGGATATTAAAGGCACTGATCCACTTTAGTTCAACTAACAGATTGCCGTCTAGAGTTTCCAAATAATGTTATTTTAACATCTGCAGTAGTACTTCTTTTCGTGCACTGTTCATTGTCAAATATTATCTTTCAGAAGAGAAGTCAAGATAGTGGGGCAACTCTTGTTGCAATTACAGTCAGTGTTACTGTGCAGATGAAGAGCAGAAAGGATAACTCAAGTAGGTTGAAGTTGGTGGTATCAGCTTTTCTGTCTTGAAAAGTGTAGTTGTCCTTCATTAAATGGCCTGTCAGGATAATTGACAGATTGTAAATGACAATGCTGAGATTTTGGAAGGGTTCCTAAGTATTCTTCTAATATTTCAGATGTGGACTTCAGGTCATCAACTGATGGAGATTGAAAAGAGCCTGGGGACTGTTATTAATGAAATGTTCTTGTTGTAGATGTTTAAAATTCTATGAAGCTACTATTAAAAATCACGAACTGTTCTCCTTGTGAAGTTGTACTAAATTAAATAGTAGTTAAAAGACTGTGTTCTGTGGAATAACTGGAATAAATACGCTCAATACAACTTTTAGTTAACATTACCCTTTCTATATTGAGCTCACATCAACAGAAATTTTATCGACCCTTGGCAGAAGCGCACCAAAATAAAGTCTGTGTTGTCATCTCTTACTGTATGGTTGTCCTGTAGTTATTCATTGATTAACATCCTAGTAGACAGCAGGAGATTTGCCACATGCCTCCATTGCACCCAAAAGACTTGGCGTCCTTTTCCATGCAAAACAGTTCTTTTATTTTCAAAAGATTTTAACAATCTGGATAAAACCAACATCCATCTGCTCTAATATTTGACAAGGCTTTTCTGATGCCTCTTGGACAAATTAATTGGTCAGCAAACCTTCCCAATCTCTCTGTCTCTCTACAGTTTACCAAGTTGAATATTTATCCCAACTCTCTCTTTGCTGTTATCATTGATAGAAGCTTGCCTAACTGATATATCACCCGACATCTTGTATCATAGCCTTTTTTTGTGTGACAAATTACTGAATGCTCTTTGCAATACCTTGTGCAATATTGAATATCTCTGCCAGGGCCCCTGCAATCTCTATCTTTACCTGCATCTGATCAGGCCCTGAAGATTATTGTACCTTTATGCCCATTACAACATTGAATGCCTCCTCCATATTAATCTTAATGTGCTCTGGAATCTCAGCAACCCAACTGAAATCTCCAGCAACAATGTTTTTCTCCTTTCTGATTACAGATGAGAAATATTTATTTAAGACCACAGCCACATCCTCTGGTTTCATGCACAGATTGCCTCTTTGCTCCTTAATAGGCTTCTCTCTTTCCATGCCATTCCCTTGCTCTTAATGTACTTATAAAATGTCTTGAGGTTTTCCTTAATTCTATCTGCCAAAAATATTTCATGGCCTCTCTTTGGCCTCCCAATTTCTTTTTTAAGGATACTGCTACTTTCTCTATACTGTACACTGAAGAGCCTACTTGATTTAATTCTCTGTACCTAACATGTGCTTTCTTCGTTTTTGTTATAAAACTGTCGATATCCCTTGGCATTCAAGGTTCCCTGAACTTGCTGCCTTTCACTCTAACAGAAACACACTGACCCAATATTTTACTTTCATTTCCTTAAAACCATTTAATTTCCTTATTTATCCTTGTTACGTTTCTAGGTCTCCCACGAGCCATTTCTGTTAGAGCGCCCCGTGAACATAATTACTGACTGGAAATGACACAAACCCTCTTGTATTCTTGCCTTAGGGAACAGAAAAATGATTAGGATTGGGCAATCAATTAGGATTGGGTTTCATAAAGAAATAAGATTATGAATAGTAGCAAATTTTTCAAGTAAGTATGGTTATGGATATTTTCTCATCAACCTGTTCAGAATGTAATCTGGAAAAGGTGAAATTTAAATCCAGATCTCCTGGCTCAGAGGTAGGAACAGTATCACTGCACAACAGCCCTACCTTCTTGGTTATAGAATACATAGTTCACACCTGTTTGGTGCAAAAATTATGGAGGAAATAACACTTTCCTAGCCCTCCCGACGTTGCTAATCATGGACTATGACAAAGCAAGTACACGATGGTTATTGAGCATCTGTGGAAGAAGAGGTATTGAATTGAAAGAAAACTGTAAATAGTCCGACCCTAGCCATTCTCTGTCAATTGAACATTAAACCTGGATTTGCCTTGAGTCATATTCTGTTCTCACCTTGAATTCAGGGCACAAAGCTGAGTTTAAAATATTAATCAAAACTGATTTTTATTTTATACAAAATGGTGTCTGGTATCTGCCCTGTTAGGAATGATATATTTAAGGAAAGTGGGTACCGAATAAACACAATACGCTGATTTCTCAGAAACAAATCCAAACAAGCAGACACAACACAACCAACAACTATAGCCGCATTACCTTACATCAAAGACATTTCAGAAATGACTACCAGACTACTGAGATCCCTTGGCATCATGGGAGCCCACAAACCTACCAACAAACTTAAACAGCGACTAATGAACCTAAAGGATCCGTTAAATACTACCAGCAAAACTAACGTCATTTACAAAATACCATGCAAGAACTGCAAAAAGCACTGCATAAGATAAACTAGCAGGAAACTTGCCACCAGGATACATGAAGACCAACAGGCCACCAAAAGATATGACCCACTATCACTAGTTTCTATACATACAGACAAAGAAGAACATCACCTTGACTGGGACAACACACACCTCCTAGGACAGGAGAAACAAAGACACGCACGAGAATTCTTAGAGGCATGGCATTCTAACCAGAACCCGAACAATAAACACATCGATTTTGATCCTATCTACCACCCCTTGAAAAAAAAGAGAACCGGAAGTGACGTCACCCACCTGAAGAAGCCGACCTATAAATAGAGAGGTGAGACATACCACCAGCACTTCACTGATGATGTTACCAAATATAGTGACGAAACGTCTGAAAAAAGCCTTCAAGCTCAACGAGCTAACTTACATAGGAATGATATATTTTACCAACTGATTAGATTAATTCCCAAATTGAACTGATTGTTTGCAAATATCCAGTTTAATAATAAGACGGATGAATCTCTCAACATGGTTAGTCATATTTTGCACTCCTCCAAACGTTAAAAAAATGATAGAATTCAAATGACTAGCAAATTCATAGACACAGATTTAAAATGTCCTTTGTCTTGATTTTAAAACACTCAAGCACCCTCTATCAGCTTCTGTATTCCTCAAATTCATTCAGGCTTTAGGAGATTATATTCCTCGTCAGCAGGTGACACCAGTACCCATTGTGAACAGCTTCAGCCTGCATCCATTTTTAATAATAAATATTGCAGTGCCGTTTCAACTGTCTGGATCAGCTAGAGCTTCCTAGCATTGACTATATTGAACCAGTCATCCTATTAAGCTGTTCACTCAGCCTGAACTGGACTTTTAAGTAACCTCATTGCCCTGCTTGACTTTGAGCTGATCCTCTAGCCCCACATTGAGGAACCATTAAAACTATCTTTCAGGCTGCTACATATTGCCTGCTCCCTTCTTCCCACCATGACTGAAACTTCTTTTAATATCTTTGGAGTTCTTCTCACTGAAATCACAATCTTCACTCTATATAAATACAAATTATTACTTAGACTTCCTCACCCAAATCTTTGTATTCTTCTGCTTTCTTGGTGATTATTTGTGATTTTAAATTTGCTTAGTTTTTTTTTAAGTTGTAAGAAGTGAGAAATATTACTTTAAATGTAATGAATGATGGGTGTTTCTATTATTTAGCTGAATGACTTTACTCGCAGCATGTTGATTTCAAAAACCATTCTCTTCAATATAAAGTCCCTTTTTTCTTCACAACATCTCTGCAAAGATTTTGCTTTCTGAGTATTCTTTTGTGTGTTTCCCTTTGTCTCTGCCATAAGCAGCAGAGCTTTCATTTATCTTTCTAAGCCTGTCTTCTGTGCAGGATCTTATTCCATCCACGCTTGCATTTTCAGTCTTTGCTTTGTCCCTAAACTCCCCACTGTATCTCACTTACCCTTCATGATGCTCCATGGGCCACTTTGCAATCTTAATGATTAGTACCTAGATGTTAAGTTAATATTGTTATTGTTTTCAATCTTTTGTGGTCTTCTGCACTATTAACTGGTCACCCTGGTTTCCCATTTGAGAAACAAATACTGATGCTTGTGTGTGACAGCTTTTGCACGCTATTCCAATAATGTAAAAGCCAGTCACCTAATACTGGCAGCTTATTGTTTCTGACAACTCTGATTTGATTGATGCTTCCAGCATGTAACATAGCATGATTGGTGTGAGATTTATAAACAGACACAGTGATACCTGGAGATAGTGTCAAGACTAGAAGGTTAAACATTGCAATTAGAGTCTACTTGTAACAGTAGGAATAGCTTGGCCTGAGGTTTCACAGATATCCGGGCCTCAGTTTGAATCGGATATTAAAGCAGTTGTCTGTGACTTCATCCTTCTAGATAACTGACATCTACCAACTATCTGCCTCGTATTAAAGGATTAAATTGCATTCTCCTTGGTTTGAGGAGTTTTTGTTTAGTATTAAATGTACTGATGTTACTCCATATGCATTCCAGGGTCATGCAGATATTGATACATGTGCACTGCCTGCTTCCACCAGCTAAAATTGACAGGAAGATTTCTACACGAGACTCTTCAGTTTATAAATGATCACTCTTATCTCATTTTGGGTGTGACAATCCACACTGACCATGCAATGTCGTACTGACAGGGGTGTCATCATTCTGCTAAGACTATTAAATTGAGAAATCTACTTTATTACAACTATTCACTTTTAGGTATCAAGATTTCTAGTAGAAACAAGTTAAGACTTTTGGTGAGGGGTTTCTCGTTTTAGAATGTTTTCTTTGTTATAACATGTATTCACTTTATTGGAACATCTTGAGGTTGTGAAAGAAGTTATAAAAGTGTATTGTAAAAGAAGTGATAATTCTTTTCCTTCAAGTGGTTTCTTTCAATTTCATCTGCATGGAGATCTTCAGGAATATTAGGTCCTTAAACCATCTTATCTATTTATCTCAGTTTTTTAGAGATGTCGGAAGACCTTCAGCGCAGTTTTGGTGTGAGCTTGTACAATGAGAGCCAGTTGCTCAAGTGTTGAGAGAGGAGGTGGTGCAGTGGTAATATCACTAGGCTAGTAATCCAAAGACCCTGGCTAATGCTTTGGAATTATAGCTTCAAACCCCATCATGACATTTAAACTCAGCTGATAAATCAAATATATAATGTGCAAATCCCCGACCCTTGCGACCCTTAGTACTTCCTCCAAGTATTGGTTGACGTAGAGGAGTACTGATTCATCAGCTGAGGGAGGACAGTACGTGGTAACAAGCAGAAAATTTCCTTGCCCCATATTTAGTGTGAAGCCATATGACTTAATGCTGTCTGGACTCAATGTTGAGGACTCCTGGGGCGACTCCCTTCCAATTGTATATCACGGTTCCAATACTTCTGCTGTGTCTGTCCTGTTGATGTGACAGGATGTATCCCGGGATGGTGATACTGGTGTGTGGGGCATAGTCATACTCACGGAATCATACCTTACAGACAGTGTCAGGCTATTGCTTGACTAGTCTGTAAGACAGCTCTCCCAAGTTTAGCACTAGTTCTCAGATGTTAGGGGTAAGGAAGACTTTGCAGGGTTGACAAGGGCTGTTTCTGCTTCTGTCTTTTCCTGTGCCTAAACCAATGACCAGTATTTCAACTGGTTTAATTTCTTTGTTGAGATTTTGTAGCAATTGATACAACTCCAGGGTTGGTAGGCTATTTCAGAGGGTGGTTGAGAGTCAACCACATTGTTATAGGTCTGGAGTCACATATAGGCTTGACCAGGTGAGCATGGTAGACTTCCTTCCCAAAAGGACATTGAGCCAGATTGATTTTTCCAACAATCGACAATGGTTTCATGGTCTTTAGTAGATTCTTAATTTCCGATCTTCTGTGTTGAATACAAGTTCCACCATCTTCTGTGGTGGGACTCGAGCCCAGGACTACAGAACATATGCTGAATTTCAGATTAATAATCCAGATGTTTCTGGATTAATAATCCAATACTAGTAGGCAATCACTTTTCACTATTGCTTTGCACTGTTGGGGCACTTTGAACAGTGACTGGCTTGGAGCGGTTCTTATTTTATTCAGTTAATTTGGTTAAAAAAAGGCCTGTTAATAACCAATGTATTGAAAGTAATCCTGCTGGGAACAAGCTGAATTGGAAGAACGTTTGCTATGGACAAGATGCTCAGCTGATTTCTAAAAAGAAAGCCAGCTGCATACTTCAAGGTGAAACCTATTCTTTTGAAAGAGTGATTGAAAGAAAGTCTTGAGATTGTATTTTTTTAAGCAAGCTCTGTCTGCAGGATTTCAGAGATCACCATACACAGTTAGTGAGTTGGCCATGCTAGCCAGATCAGAAGACCAGACTCTGGAATAGTTTGAGCCTTAACCTGTTGCCTTTAAGAATATTGACTAAAGCTTTTTTTCCAAGAAAGTCAATTGTTGCAGAGATATCCTTTATTATTCTTTTTTGGAAGAGTGTGTTAATGTTTGCATGTCTGTTTGGAGATATATATACTTGTATATTACATTTATACTTGTATATTACAGACTGTGTATGTGAACCAGTTATTGCATCTTTACAGAAAACAGTCTTGTCTTTGCCACTTCCTATTGCAGTACATTCTGTACACACACCACCCTCTATTTGAAAAGTTGCCCCTCAGGCTCTCTTTAAATCTTTCTCTTCTCAGCGTAAACTTGTGCTCTCTAAACTCCCCTTCCTGAGGGAAAAAAAACCTTTGCTATTCACTTTATCTATGCCAATCATGATTTTATAAACCTGTATAAGGTTACCTCTCAATCTCCTACGCTCCAGGGAAAAAATGTCCCAGCCTATCGTTATTTATATAAATGACTTGGATGTGAATATATGAGGTGTGGTTAGTAAACTTGCAGATGACACTAAAATTGGAGGTGGAGTGGACAGCGAAGAAGGTTACCAGAGTACAGCAGGATCTTGAACAGATGGGCTGATGGGCCGAGGAATGGCAGATGGAGCTTAATTTAAAGTGAGGTGTTGCATTTTGGAAAGGTAAATCAGGGCAGGGTTTAAACATTTAATGGTAATGTCCTGGGTAGTGTTGCTGAATAAAGAGACCTTGGAGTGCAGGTCCATAGTTCCTTGAAAGTGGAATCATAGGTGGATAGGAAACTGAAGAAGGCTTTTGATGTAGAGTCATACAGAATGGAAACAGAGCCTTCAGTTGAACCAGTCCATGCCAAACATAATCCCAACCTCCTTGTAACTCCAACTCTCCAGTCCCAGCATCCTGGTCAACCCTTTCTGAACCTTCTCCAGTTTAATATATCCTTCCTATAGCAGAGAGACGAGAACTCCAAAAGTGGCTGCACCAATGTCCTGCACAGCAGCAACATGACATCCCAACTCCTGCAGAAAGTGAGGACTGCAGATGCTGGAGATCAGAGCTGAAAATGAGTTGCTGGAAAAGCACAGCAGGTCAGGCAGCATCCAAGGAACAGGAGAATCGACGTTTCGGGCATAAGCCCTTCTTCAGGAATGAGGAAAGTGTGTCCAGCAAGGCTAAGATAAAAGGTAGGGAGGAGGGACTTGGGGGAGGGGCGTTGGAAATGCGACAGGTGGAAGGAGGTCAAGGTGAGGGTGATAGGCCGGAGTGGGGTGTGGGCGGAGAGGTCAGGAAGAAGATTGCAGGTTAGGAAGGTGGTGCTGAGTTCGAGGGATTTGACTGAGACAAGGTGTGGGGAGGGGAAATGAGGAAACTGGAGAAATCTGAGTTCATTCCTTGTGGTTGGAGGATTCCTAGGCGGAAGATGAGGCGCTCTTCCTCCAACCGTTGTGTTGCTATGGTCTGGCGATGGAGGAGTCCAAGGACCTGCATGTCCTTGGTGGAGTGGGAGGGAAGTTGAAGTGTTGAGCTATAGGGTGGTTGGGTTGGTTGGTCCGGGTGCCCCAGAGGTGTTCTCTGAAACGTTCCGCAAGTAGGCGGCCTGTCTCCCCAATATAGAGGAGGCCACATCGGGTGCAGCGGATGCAATAGATGATGTCTGTGGAGGTGCAAGTGAATTTGTGGTGGATTTGGAAGTGTCCCTTGGGGCCTTGGAGGGAAGTAAGTGGGGAGGCCTTTACCTCCGCTACATCGATGAGTGTATCGGCGCTGCCTCGTGCTCCCACGAGGAGGTTGAACAGTTCATCCACTTTACCAACACCTTCCACCCCGACCTCAAATTCACCTGGACCGTCTCAGACTCCTCCCTCCCCTTCCTAGACCTTTCCATTTCTATCTCTGGCGACCGAATCAACACGGACATTTACTATAAACTGACCGACTCCCACAGCTACTTAGACTACACCACCTCTCACCCTGCCCCCTGTAAAAACGCCATCCCATATTCCCAATTCCTTCGTCTCCACCGCATCTGCTCCCAGGAGGACCAGTTCCAAAACCATACAACCCAGATGGCGGCCTCCTTCAAGGACCACAATTTCCCCCCAGACGTGGTCGACGATGCCCTCCACCGCATCTCTTCCACTTCCCGCTCCTCCGCCCTTGAGCCCCACCCCTCCAATCGCCACCAGGACAGAACCCCACTGGTCCTCACCTACCACCCCACAAACCTCCATATACATCGTATCATCCGCCGTCATTTCCGCCACCTCCAAACGGACCCCACCACCAGGGATATATCTCCTTTCCCTCCCCTATCAGTGTTCTGAAAAGACCACTCCCTCCGTGACTCCCTCGTCAGGTCCACACCCCCAACCAACCCAACCTCCACTCCTGGCACCTTCCCCTACAACCGCAAGAAATGCAAAACCTGCGCCCACACCTCCCCCCTTACTTCCCTCCAAGGCCCCAAGGGATACTTCCATATCCGCCACAAATTCACCTGCCCCTCCACACACATCATCTATTGCATCCTCTGCACCTGATGTGGCCTCCTCGATATTGGGGAGACAGGCCGCCTACTTGCGGAACGTTTCAGAGAACACCTCTGGGACACCCGGACCAACCAACCCAACCACCCCGTAGCTCAACACTTCAACTCCCCCTCCCACTCCACCAAGGACATACAGGTCCTTGGACTCCTCCATCGCCAGATCATAGCAACACGACAGTTGGAGGAAGAGCGCCTCATCTTCCGCCTGGGAACCCTCCAACCACAAGGGATGAACTCAGATTTCTCCAGTTTCCTCATTTCCCCTCCCCCCACCTTGTCTCAGTCAAATCAGTCGAACTCAGCACCACCTTCCTAACCTGCAATCTTCTTCCTGACCTCTCCGCCCACACCCCACTCCGGCCTATCACCCTCACCTTGACCTCCTTCCACCTATCGCATTTCCAATGCCCCTCCCCCAAGTCCCTTCTCCCTACCTTTTATCTTAGCCTGCTGGACATACTTTCCTCATTCTTGAAGAAGGGCTTATGCCTGAAACGTTGATTCTCCTGTTCCTTGGATGCTGCCTGGCCTGCTGCGCTTTTCCAGCAACACATTTTCAGATCCCAACTCCTGCACTCAATGGTCTGACCAATGAAAGCAAGCTGTACCAGATGCCACCTTCACCACTTTGTCTATCTGTGACACCGCTTTCATTGACCATTGTAGATGAATCCCGAGGTCTCTGTATTTGCCAACACTTCCTAAAGCCCTACCATTAATTGTGTAAGTCCTGCCATGGTTTTTCTTATCAAAATGATCCAAAACATATGCAACATTCTGCCATCCAAGCCCTCTGTTTAGATCACATGATACATAATTGAGTAAATGATTTTGTTTAGTCATTAAGTGAGAATTCAGGCAGCGAAATTGTGAACTAACATTTTCAGATTAGCCTACTGAAGATAGCACGATTAAACATATCTTAAGGCTAGCCATTAGATGCTGCACTGGGTGCTTGGACATATCCTATGAACATTACTAATTATACATTATAAATTTTATATAATGCATTAGTAATCATACAAGTGGGTGGCAGTTTAAATGTATCATGCTAATTAGACATTGGCAAAATTAAAATATGCTTAACGCACAAGATTGACATAAAATGGCTAGGTTCATTTACGGTGGGTTGTCAGTTTTACATAAAGCCAGGCATGTTTAAAACCCAGCTGAGTATATTACTGATAAGCTTGTAGCTTTAACAGTATGATTTCTTAATATGATACAGCCTCTTTGTTCTGATTCAGTCACATCAGTGATATCCAAAGTATCACAGTTGTGTGCGCGGCTTTTCATTAGATTCATCCAGAGAGAAAAACCAATGGAAAGGTATGCTACAAGGCTGAGGTGGAATTGCTGTAGTCTTGTGTGGTCTACAAGGTCAAAAGGTGTGGCACTGGAAAATCACAGCAGGTCAGGCTGCATCTGAGGAGCAGGAGAGTCGACATTTCGGGCATAAGCTCTTTATCAGGAATATTGGGGGTGCTGGGGGCTGAGAGATAAATAGGAGGGTGGGGATGGGGTTGAGATACCTGGGAAAGTGATAGGTAGATGCAGGTGGAGTGTGATTGTGATCGGTTAGAGTGGATAGGTGGGAAGGAAGATGGACGGATGGGATAGTTCAAGAGGGCAGTGTTGAGCTGGAGGATTGGTTCTGGGATGAGGTGGGGGGAGTGGAGATGAGGAAACTGGTGAAGTTGACTTTGATGCCATGTAGTTGGAGGGTCCCTCCAGGTGTTGGGTGGCTTGGATTTGGAAGTGGAGGAGACCCAGGACTTGCATGTCCATGGCAGAGTGGGAGGGGGAGTTAAAGTGGTCAGCCATGGGGGCGGGACTACAAACACTATGACAGATGATAACAACTTATGTGATGACTTTTATGCAATTAAAAGAACCCAAAGCATTTCACAGGGGGATTAGAAAGCAAAGCATGACACTGACCCATCTAAGGATACTTTGACCTGAATCTTTGAGCAGTTGGAATGACAAGTAGGTTTTTGTGATCATAAATTCCCCTGACTTGACACAACTGTTCATTTCTTCCAGGATTTTCTGATCCTGGTTTTTTCAAAAATCAGCAATGTAGTGACTCTCAAGAACTCTGCAGTTGTGTAAGTGAAGGCAGGATACACCTTTTTAAGCTGTCTGGTAAGGAGTATAAAGGTCCAATCTTTGAATGTAAATGAATGGTGAAGGAGGAGGTGGGTTTGTTTTGACAGTGAGTGATGGGGGTCAGTCGGTGGTGGACTCAGGTGGTTAGTTGAGTGGTTGGGATGGGTTGTCTGGTTTTGCTGTGAGGGTAGTCAGGTTTCCAGAAGCAGTGGTCAGGTAAGAGGGTTCTTGGGTTGGGAGGAGGAGGTTCGAGGGGCTGGTGAGATGTTTGTGTCAGGGGATAATGGTGGGGTCAGTTGTGTATATTAGACTACACTTTAACATGTTTAATATTAGTGAGGATTGGGAAGATTTGTAGCTCAGGTTGAGGACCTGGATGTGGAATTGCTCGCTGAGCTGGAAAGTTTGTTTTCAGAAGTTTTGTCAACATGCTGGGTAACATCTTCAGTGAGCCTCTGGATGAATCACTGGTGGTATAGCCCGCTTTCTATTTATGTGTTTGGGTTTCCTTGGGTTGGTGATGTCATTTCCTTTAGTGATGCCATTTCCTATGGTGATGTCATTTCCTGTTCTTTTTCTCAGGGGTTGTAAATGGGATCTAAGTCAATTTGTTTGTTGATAGAGTTCCAGTTGGAATGCCACGCTTCTAGGAATTCTCATGCATGTCTCTGTTTGGCTTGTCCTAGTCGAAGTGGTGTCCTTCCTCATTCATATGTCAGGATACTAGTGAGAGTGGGTCACGTCTTTTTGTGGCTAGTTGATGTTCAATTACCCTGATGGCTGGTTTTCTGCCTGTTTGCCCAATGTAGTTTTTGTTACAGTTCTTGCATGGTATTTTTGTAAATGACAATGACAAATAACAGAAAAACCTTGCAAGAACTGTAACAAATACTACATTAGACAAACTGGCAGAAAACTAGCCACCAGGATTCATGAACACCAACTGGCCACAAAAAGATATGAACCCACTGTCACTAGTATCCTTACATAGAGATGAGGAAGGACACCACTTCGACTGGGACAACACATCCATCTTAGGACAAGCCAAACAGAGACATGCACGAGAATTCCTAGAAGCATGGCATTCCAACCAGAACTCTATCAATAAACATATTGACTTGGATCTCATTTACCTCCCCCGAGACAAAGAACAGGAAATGACATCACCTTAGGAAATGGCGTCATCACAGGAAATAGCATCACCAACCCAAGGAAACTCAAACACATAAATAGAAAGCAGGCTATACCACCAGTGCTTCATCCGTAGGCTCACTGAAGATGTTACCTAGTATGGTGACAAAATGTCTGAAAATGAATCTTCCATCTCAGTGAGCAATCCTGCATCCATGTCTAACATTTTCTGGATAAAGTCCAGGGAAAGTTAGCCAATTAGATACAAAATTGGCTTGAAGATAAAAGACAGAGTGTGGTGGTAGAGGATTATTGTTGAGGCCTGTGACCACTGGTGTGCCACAAGGATCAATGCTGGATCCACTGTTGTTCATCATTTGTGTAAACAATTTGGATGAAAAGATAGGATACATGGTTAGTAAGTTTGAAGCTGACACCAGAATTGGCGGTAAAGTGGACAGTAAAGAAGGTTATCTAAGTGTACAATGGGATCTTGATCATCTGGGCCAATGGGCCAGGGAATGGCAGATGGAGTTTAATTCAGATAAATATGTTCCATTTTGAGAAGGCTAGCCAGGGCAGGACCTGCACAGTTAATGGTATGGCCTGGGGAATGTTGTCAAACAGACAGACCTAAGGATGCAGGTACATATTTTGTTGAAAGTGGAGTTATATGTAGACAGAGTGGTGAAGAAGGTATTTGGCACGCTTGCCTTCATTGGTCAGCGCAGTGCATGCAGGAAATAGGAAGTCATATTACGGCTGTACACGACATTAGTCAGGCCTTGTTTGGAGTACTGCATACAATTCTGGCCATTCTGCTGTAAAAAGAATATTGTTAAACTAGAAAGAACATAAGGTAGGAACTAGGAGCAGGAGTTAGTCTTCTGGCCCTTTGAGCCGCTCCATCATTCAATAAGATCATGGCTGAGCTCTTTGTGGACTCAGCTCCACTTACCTGCTGTCTCACCATAACCCTTAGTTCCTTTATTGTTCATAAAATGATCTATCTTAGCTTTAAAAACATTTATTGAGGAAGCTTCAACTACTTCACTAGGCAGGGAATTCCATAGATTCACAACCCTCTGGGTGAAGAGCTTCCTCCTCAATTCAGTCCTAAATCTACTCCCTCTAATTTTCTTGTCCTAGTTTCACCTGCCAGTGGAAACATTATGTCTGCTTCTATCTATTCCCTTCATAATGTATGTGGTTCAATAAGATATCCCCCCTCATTCTTCTAATAAATATAATCCCAGTCTACTCAGTCTCTCCTCATAAGCTCTGGGATCAATCTAGTGAACCTCCTCTGCACCCCCTCCAGTGCCAGGACATCCTTTCCCATGTAAAGTTACCAAAACAGCACACAGTACTCCAGAAGTGGCCTCATCAGCACTTTGTACAGCTGCAACATAACCTCCCTGCTTTTAAACTCAATCCCTTTAGCAATGAAGGACAAAATTCAATTTGCCTTCTTAATTACCTGTTGTACCTGCAGACCAACCCTCTGTGCTTCATGCACAAAGACACCCAGGTCCCTCTGCATAGCAGCGTGTTGCAACTTTTTACAATTCCAATAATAGTCCTTTTTACTGTTACTCCCAAAATGGATGACTTCATATTTATTAACATTGTACTCCATCTGCCAGACCTTTTCCCACTCAAAATATCTATAACCCTTTGCAAAGTTTCACAGTCCTCTGTACACTTTGCTCTCCCATTCACCTTAGTCATGATGAGGAGATGAGGACTGGGGTGGACAAAGTTATAAATCACACAACACCAGGTTATAGTCCTGTTGGACTATAACCTGGTGTTGTGTGATTTTAAACTTGCCTTATTGTCATCTGCAAATGTTGGCACACTACATGTGGTCTCCAACTCCAAATCATCTATGTAGGTTGAGAATAATTGCAGTTCCAACACTGATCCCATGGTGAAGCAAAGATTTACAAGATGTTTACCGAGACTGGAAAGTTTGAGTTGTAAGGAGAAGCTGAAGAGGCTGAAACTTACCCTGGAGCGTATATGGCTGAGGAGTGACTCCATAGAGGTTTAGGAAATTATGAGGGTCATTGATGAGGTGAATAGCCATGGTCCTTTCCGGATTGTAGAAGAGTCCAAAACCAGAGGGCATAGGTTTAAGGTGAGATGGGAAAGATTTAAAAGGAATCTGAGAGCCAACATTTTCACAGAGGATGGTGTGTGTATGGACCGAGCTGCCAGAGGAAGTGGTAGAGGTGATTAAAATTACAATATTTTAAAAACTTTTGGACAGGTGCAGGATTAGTTCTCTTTAGAAACCTGGTCGACATGGATGAGTTGGGCTGAAGGGCCTATTTCGATGCTATAGAACTGTTCCCAGCCTTTGACTGAATAGATAGTCCGAGGCATCCCATAAGGAACAAGTAGGGTAAGATGCTCAATGAAGCAAAGAGTATGGCAAAGGTAGTAAATGAATACTTTGCTTCTGTCTTTACCAAATAGGAAAATGGTGGAGATGGTCTGGTTGGAAATGTGGGTGTTGAGCAACTGAGCAGTATAGTGATGGATAAAGAAGAGATGCTAAAAAGACTGGCAACAGTCCAGATGGAGAATTTGCCAGGACCAAATGTGTTGCATGCTAGATTGCTGTGAGAGGTAAGGGAGAAAATTGCAGAGTCATTGCCAGAAATATTCTAGACCTCTCCGAACACAGGAACAGTCCCTGGAGTCGGAAGATAAGATACCATTGTTTAGGAAAGGAGGAAAGAA
The DNA here is from genome assembly GCF_047496795.1 of Chiloscyllium punctatum. Taxonomy (NCBI): domain Eukaryota; kingdom Metazoa; phylum Chordata; class Chondrichthyes; order Orectolobiformes; family Hemiscylliidae; genus Chiloscyllium; species Chiloscyllium punctatum. Next base: position 123,320,598 of record NC_092746.1, on the reverse strand, counting down.
TAACCAAGGAAACTGCAGACCTGTCAGCTTGACATCAATAGTGGGAAAACTAGAAGAGGCCATAATACAGGATAAGATAAATATACACTTAGAGAAATAAGTTCATACTCAACAGTCAACATGGCTCTGTCAAGGGCAGGTCATGTCTGAAAACGTAATTGAGTTCTTTGATGAGGTGACACAGGCAGTGAATAAGGGTAATGCTGTGGATGTTGTATATTTAGACTTTAATAAAGCACAACAGGTTGGTTAGCATATTAGAAATGTTTGGGATTGATGGGTCCTTAGCAGTATGGGTGAGAATTTGGCTAAATAATAGGAAACAGTAGTTATAGATGGGCATTTCTCAGATTGGAGAGGAGTTAAAAGTGATTTCCTCAGGGATCCTTGCTTTACCTGATTTATATTATCAATTTCAAGATGGGCGATACGGCAAAATCTCTAAATTTGCAGATGAAGCTTAGGAGAATAATGAATTGTAAGGGTAAAGCTGAGTGACTTAAGAGGAGCATTGATAAGTTGGCCAAGTGGGCAGACATTTGGATCTGCATTAAAATCCATCTGCCATGTGTCCAGATTTCTTTATCTTTATTTGTACAGGTGACCCCCGAAACCCTGAGACCAGATGTTGTGGCGCGGTCGGTCAAATGATCAGAGGATTAGTAAAAAGAGATAGATTCTAAGGAATGTCTGGAAGGATGAAAGAGAGGTACAGTGACAGAGAAGTGTAGAGAGGAAATTTCAGAACTTCGAGCTTAGCTACTGAAGCTGGCAATATCAGATGTCCAGAGAGACTCAACCTGCAAGAATTAGAGGAGCATGACTACTGGAAAAGCTCAGCAGGTCCGACAGCATCTCTGGAGAGAAATCAGAGTTAACATTTCAAGTTGAGTGACCCTTCCTCAGAATCGTTCTGAGGAAGGGTTACTTGACCTGAAATATGAATTCTGTGTTCTATCTGCAGATGCTGCCAGACCTGCTAAGCTCTTCCAGCAGTTTCTGTTTTTGTTTCTGATTTACAGCATTTACAGTTCTTTCGGTATTACCAGAAAGAGTCTCAGGAACAGAGTTTGGTTAGGTAACCGGAAAAGTGGTTTCTGTCTTCCCTGTGTTTGATTTTGGGTAATAGCTCCCCTTCCAATCAGATATTGGATAAACAACATAATGATAGTTCATCAACAGTGGAAAGTTGAGAGCTGGTGGTGAGATACAGCTCATACATATGAAAACTAATAATGTGGATTTGCTGATCAGTTGGTTTGACTGGACAGTTATAAATTCTATATATGTAATTTGTTTCTGTTCCTTTCCTGTCACTGTATTGATAGCGTGATTTAGATTAGATTACATACAGTGTGGAAACAGGCCCTTCGGCCCAAACAAGTCCACACCGACCCGCCGAAGTGTAACCCACCCAGACCCATTCCCCCTTAACCTAACACTGTGGGCAATTTAGCGTGGCCAATTCACCTAACCTGCACATTTTTGGATTGTGGGAGGAAACCAGAGGAAACCCACGCAGACACGGGGGGAATGTGCAAACTCCACACAGACAGTCACCTGAGTCGGGAATTGAACCCGGGTCTCTGGCGCTGTGAGGCAGCAGTGCTAACTACTGTGCCACCGTGCTGCCTGTGCTGTGTAATGGGTTGAGGGGGATACCTTTTGAGGGAACTGTTTAATTAGTGTATAATGGGAGGGAGGTGATTTCAAATGAACTATTGCCTAAATAGAGGAGGAAGTCTTTACAAATGTAACTGAAAAACTAGTGCAGTCGCACTTAACAGTTGAAGAGATTTAGTGACTATGAAATTAAATATTGGTACAATACAGGATTGTTTGAAAAGAATACTAAAGTTTATGCCTTCTTTCCTAGAAAAGTCACATATGCTCAATTATTAGAATATCCCCCAGATATCTGAGTCAGAGATATATCTGCATGTAACAGCTGTCTTTGTCCTGTTCCGATGCACCTGTTGTCCATCCTGCCCAGAGGAATTATGTTGAACAGGAAGCTTTAAACCCATTTGGTTGATCTTTCTGTACAATCTCACAAAATACTTAACTATTTCTCTACCTCCCCCTGCCTGTCACACATACTCATGATGCTCCATTTACTGAGTCTGTAGTAATAATTCACAAGTGTACACAACAGCTTAGGTGATAAGACATAGGAGCAGAAGTAGGCCACTCAGCCCATCTGTCTGCTGTGCTATTCAGGAAGCACATGGCTGATGTGATAGTCCTTAACATCACTTTCTTGCCTTTTGCCAATAGCCCTTTCTTTGCTTAATGATTGGAACTCTGTCTACCTCTGCCTTGAATATACTTTATGACCCAGTCTCAATAGACTCTGAGGTCAAGCATTCCATAGATTCACTACCCTCTGAGAGAAGAATTTCTTCCTCACCTCTGACTTAAGTGAGCGACACTTTACTCTGAGATTATGCTCTCTGATGCGAGACCTCCCCACAAGGGGAAACAATCTTTCTGCATTTACCTATGCAAACCTATGAGAATCTTCTATGTTTCAATAGGGTCTCCTTTCATTCTCCTAAACTCCAGTGAATACAGGCCTAATCCACTCAGCCATTCTTCATCAGAAAATGCCTCCATTCCTGGGATCAACAATTGAACCTCCTTTGGACAGCCTCCAATACAGCATTCACTCCCTTAGGTAAGGGCACAAGAACTGTTAATAGTATTACAGCTGTGGTCTGACTTGAGCCTTGTTCAATTATAATAAGACCTTTGAAATAGAGTCATAGAGATGTACAGCATGGAAACAGACAATATATAAAGGTCAACATTCCATTTACTTCCCTATTACCCACTCAACTGAAATGGTGGTCTGTGCTGAGTTGCTTGCTTGCCCTTGTTCTCTAATTTTCGATGTTTTAATTGTTAAAATTACCAGCTAGATTTAAAGTGGTTTTAATTCACTTGGCATTAACCAGCTTTGCTGAGAAGATTTATGTACAGGAGATTTCACATTATGCTGTAGAAATGATAGTATTGTCAAGATATCTTGTGGTATTTTGTGGAAGAAAGAATTGGTGTCAAAAGGCCTGCTTTTATTTTGAGCTAAATTATGGTAAGCTCCTTTCACAATAATATTAACAAAGGCCTTTTATCCCATGGATGATCATCCTCTAGAGCCCTGATCCGCCACTCACAATATCCATATTACCCTTAATAACCACAGCGCTATCTTATACAGCAGACTCTTACAATCATATGTCACTATTTGAGAAAATATATTCTTCTGAATATATTTTTCGGTCATCTTCATTCATGTCCTCTCAGCCGGTTTCACGGTTTACCCAGAGGTAATATGTTGAATTGACACTGTGATGGACATATTAAGGAGGAAGCTAGATAAAATATGAGTGAAAAGGATTATAAAGATACTGTTAGGGTGAGATGAAAAGTGGGAGAATGCTCATCTGGAATATAAACACAGGCCATGGCTCTGTTGACTCATCTGTCAAATCTTACAGCAAAGTCTCCCTTTCGCTGCTTTCTTTCTAGTCTGTAAACCTTAAGCTTTTTTAATCTTATCCCTTAGACCATCCCCTTTACAGTAGGGCTCAGCCTATTACCCTTTACACTTTTCTTGCCTTTTTAATAGTACTTTGACTAGTATTGAATATGTACACTGTCTGTGAATTGAAAAGCCTCAAAGCCTCCCTTTTTCATTTCCATTCCTGACATTTTTACATTTTTCAATGTAGTTTATGTGCATACCCAATGTCCATACAATTCCAATCACTTCACAAATCTTCAGATGTACCCCCGTCTGTTCTTGCACTCCCCATTTTACTATTCTGAGAAAGTTGGGGAAATCTGTACTTTGTTTCGGAAGTTGATGTATGTATGTTTGTGATAAACATTGTCTAACCACTGAACACCGTTCTATTTCTCTTTGACCTTTCCACTCCTTCACCCTGACAAGTACCAGGGACAGATTGACTGACCTTGGATTTCATTTGCCTTTTGAGGATTGGCAGATGCATATTTTTTCAATTACCAACATAATTTACATAGCTGTCAGAGACTCTGGGGTGTCCTGGTTATTACAAAAATGCAAGTTATTTCCTTTTAATTCATTTTGTTTAATGTTTTCACCAGCTTGATATAGTCACTTGAAAAGTGATAACCAATTTAGTTATGTCCACTTTTCATTGAGAAATCAAGATTACAATCTGGAATTAGTGATTATATGGCACAAATCATAGTGTCTGAAAGAGAAGTTCCACAGTATTAGGATTCTGGAAAGAATGATTTTCATGGATGGGATCCAGGGAGAATGTAAAATTTTGAAAAGGATATTTAAAATAAAATACTTCAAAATTCAAAATCATTTTAAAATTAGTGCTGAAATAATAGCTCAAGGCATCATATGTTTTAAAATAGCTCAGGGCAGTCAGTCCTTCAGGAGGATCATTTCTGCTCTGGGTGAACACATCTTCATGTCAAGGTAATACCAGAGATCTGCTCAGCTTGTCAATTGTACCTGTTGATTTAATAACAAAGTCCTCCAAATGATTCAGCTCACACAGGGCAATGAAGTGTTCGACCTCGAACAGGTCCCAGAATTTGGTAGAAATGCATGCAAATGTATAATTCACACGAGATAGTTCTTGACGCATTTTGCTCGCACTAACTATGACAGAGAGGGAAATAATTATCATATTGTCCAATAGATATTGTTCTGTGCTACTGGGCCTCCTTGCTGTTGCAGGTATCCTCTCTGAGGCAGAAGGAATGCCACTTCCATTGAAAGGTATTACATAGAATCATGTAACGTAAAAGAGGCCACTTTTTTTTATGTCTTTCTGGGTCTTTGATAGACACACTGATAACCCTTTGAAAGTTCCAATTGAATCCACTTCCACTGCCCTTTTCAGGCAATGCTTTTGTAATGTTCACAATTGTTGTGTGGAAAATATAAACACTGTTGGCTTTTTAGGTGGCTTAATTTTGTGACCCTAATTGCTGACCCTTTTGCCAGTGGTAACTGTTCGTCTTTATGTACACTATTAAAACCACTCATAATTTTGAACGCCTGTATTAAATCTGCCTGGATCCTGCTTCAAAGAGCATGATCACAGCTCTATAATAATTTTATTTCCTCCCTAGTACTGTTCCAGTAATCTGTCTCTGGCACCTTTCCTTAGATCTTGTTATTGGGCACAACACTGCAGATGGGGCCGAGTCAGTGATTTGTAAAGATTTGACATAATTTTCCTTATGCTATGGAATACATACTGTTGCGCTGTATTGCTGGAGCAAGAATTCCCGACTTTTAAAGTACCATTCCCGTGCAAAGTAAAAGGCTAATATTCCATTTCATGGAATCACTGAATTGTTAATGACACTGAAGGACAACATTTGGCCCAGAATGTCTACTCTGGTCACCCAACAAGCATTATGGCTTAGTGCCATTCTCCAGCCCCATTCCCTTTTCTTATACCATTGCACATTATTTCTATTCAAATAATCTCTAATACCCTCTTGGATAACTCAATTACGTTTGCCTTCACCACACTTCCAGATCATGCATTCCATCCTAAACACTTGTGTTAATAAAAGCTTTGTTTCCTCTCAGTACATGTGCTGCATTTGCAAATCAAGTTAAGATGTGTGCCCTATGTAAGTGGAAATTCCCTGGCTTTGAAATGTTCTATCAGATCTCCTCTTAGCATTCATCTCTCCAAGGAAGGCAGTCCCAATAGCTTCAGGGTAAAAACAATGACTGCAGATGCTGGAAACCAGATTCTGGATTAGAGTGGTGCTGGAAAAGCACAGCTGTTCAGGCAGCATCCGAGGAGCAGGAAAATCGACGTTTTGGACAAAAGCTCTTCATCAGGAATAGAGGCAGGGTGCCTGCAGAGTGGAGAAATAAATGAGAGGAGGGTGGGAGTGGGGAGAAAGTAGCATAGAGTACAATACGTGAATGGGGGTGGGGATGGAGGTCAGAGAGGAGGATGGAGTGGATAGCTGGGAAGGAAGATAGGCAGGTAGGACAGGGCATGGGGACAGTGCTGAGCTGGAAGTTTGGAACTGGAGTGAGGTGGAGGAAGGGGAAATGAGGAAACTGGTGAAGTCCACATTGATGCCCTGGGGTTGAAGTGTTCCGAGGCAGACGTTCTTCCTCCAGGTGTTAGGTGGTGAAGGAGGCCCAGGACCTCCATGTCCTTGGCAGAGTGGGAGGGGGAGTTGAAATGTTGGGCCACAGGATGGTGTGGTTGATTAGTGTGGGTGTCCCAGATGTGTTCCCTAAAGCTCTCTGCTAGGAGGCGCCCAGTCTCCCCAATGTAGAGGAGACCGCATCGGGAGCAACGGATACAATAAATGATATTGGTGGATGAGCAGGTAAAACCTTGCTGGATGTGGGAGGATCATTTGGGGCCTTGGATGGAGGTGAGGGAGGAGGTGTAGGCGCAGGTTTTGCAATTCCTGCGGTGGCAGGGGAAAGTGCCAGGATGGGAGGGTGGGTTGTAGGGGGGCGTGGACCTGACCAGGTAGTCATGGAGGGAACAGTCTTTGCGGAAGGCGGAAAGGGGTGGGGAGGGAAATATATCCCTGGTGGTGGGGTCTGTTTGGAGGTGGCAGACATGTCGTCGGATGATTTGGTTTATGCAAAGTTTGGTAGGGTGGAAGGTGAGCACCAGGGGTGTTCTGTCCTTGTTACGGTTGGAGGGGTGGGGTCTGAGGGCGGAGGTGCGGGATGTGGACGAGATGCGTTGAAGGGCATCTTTAACCACATGGGAAGGGAAATTGCGGTCTCTAAAGAAGGAGGCCATCTGGTGTGTTCTGTGGTGGAACTGGTCCTCCTGGGAGCAGATACGGCGGTGGCAGAGGAATTGGGAATATGGCATGCCATTTTTGCAGGTGGTAGGGTCAGAAGAGGTATAATCCAGGTAGCTGTGGAACTCAGTGGGTTTGTAAAAATTTGTCGGTTTCAAGTTGGTCATCATTAATGGAGATGGAGAGATCCAGGAAAGGGAGAGAGGTGTCAGAGATGGTTTAGGTAAATTTAAGATCCGGGTGGATTGTGTTGGTGAAGTTGATGAATTGCTCAACCTCCTCGCATAAACCAAATCATTCGAAAACATTTCTGCCACCTCCAAATGGACCCCACTTCCAGGTACGTATTTCCCTCCACACCCCTTTCCGCCTTCCTCAAAGACCATTCCCTCTGTGACTACCTGGTCAGGTCCATGCCCCCAACAACCCACCCTCCCCTCTTGGCACCTTCCCCTGCCACCGCAGGAATTGCAAAACCTGCGCCCACACCTCCTCCCTCACCTCCATTCAAAGCCCTAAAGGAGCCTTCCACATCCATCAAAGTTTTACCTGCACATCCACCAATATCATTTATTGTCTCCGTCGCTCCCGATGTGGTCTCCTCTAGATTGGGGAGACTGGAACCCTCCTAGCAGAGCGCTTCAGGGAACATCTCCGGGACACCCGCACCAATCAACCACACTGCCCTGTGGCCAACGTTTCAACTCCCCCTCCCACTCAGCCGAGGACATGGAGGTCCTGGGCCTCCTTCACCGCCGCTCCCTCACCACCTGATGCCTGGAGGAAGAACGCCTCATCTTCCGCCTCGGAACACTTCAACCCCAGGGCATCAATGTGGACTTCATCGGTTTCCTCATTTTCCCCTTACCCCACCTCACCCCAGTTCCAAACTTCCAGCTCAGCACTGTCCCCATGACCTGTCCTACCTGCCTATCTTCCTTCCCACCTATCCACTCTATCCTCCTCTCTGACCTATCCCTCCATCCCCACCCCCACTCACCTACTGTACGCTATGCTACTTTCTCCCCACCCCCACACTCCTCTCATTTATTTCTCCACTCTACAGGCACCCTCCCTCTATTCCTGATGAAGGGCTTTTGCCCGCAATGTCATTTTTCCTGCTCCTCGGATGCTGCCTGAACTGCTGTGCTTTTCCAGCACCACTCTAATCCAGTCCCAATAGCTTCAGTCTATCCTCACACTGGAGCCATTTTGTAAATTTCTTCTGCATTGTGTGGTTATAGCACTTAACTGTTTATTGCCTTCCTAGTTTCTCAGTCAGTCATTAACCAAAGGTAAATAGTGAAGAATTAAAAAGGTGAAGAATTGGAGAGTGACATTCACAATTACATTGGAATGTAATTTTACAAATCATTTCCTTTCTTGAGGACTGAGGAAAGAATCTCTCTTTCGTCCCTACATTCTGTAAAATGCTAGAACCCTTCAGCTTCCCCTTCACCCTTTCAAATTTCTATCAGTAGTCAGAAAACAACAGTTAAACTCAGGCTCCTGCAGCTTGTAATCCCTCTTGTTGAATCCAGCAAAAGGAATGCATTCTCCATTAAGAAGATTAGTGTGCACTGTATAGCAGAAAATCTATTCTTATCTTAGGCTCCAGAACTAAGCTGAGCGTGCACTTGTGTGTATGTGTGAGGTTGAGGCAAACACAAATGTCTTCCATTTCAATTGAGTAATATTCCTTTTGTAAGTTTCTTTAAATTCCCTCCAGTAAAGATTTAAAATAGCGAGCAGGCTTAAAAGTATTTGGGATTTAAGGCAAGGTTTTTGTTCTGTCTGTGCTGTAGGTCGGATAACAGCAGTGTTTGTGCCGTATCTGTGTTACCATTTTGTTCTCCTCGTCCTTTTCTTTGCTATGCTGTGACGATTATGTCCTCCCTGGTGTTTTAGATTTGGATTCTGTGGTACAGCCACATGTTACATATTTGGCAGTTTCTGCAACTCTGCTGTCAACAGTCACAAAACACGAAAGAACAAAGAAAATTTACAGCCCAGGAAAAGGCCTTTCAGCCGTCCAAGCCTGAGCCGATCCAAATTCATTGTCTAAACCTATCGCCCAATTCCTAAGCCTCTGTATCCCTCTGCTCCCCACCTACTCATACATCTATCTAGATGCATCTTAAATGAATCCACCCTGCCTGCCTCTACTACCACTGCTGGCAACACGTTCCAGACACCCACCACCCTCTGTATAAAATACTTACCACATTTATCCCCCTGAACTTTTCACCTCTCACCTTGAGTCCGTGCCTCTCATTCTTGAATCCCTCACCGTGGGATAAAGCTTGTTTCTATCTGCCTTGTCTATACTCTTCATGATTTTGTAGACATCAATCAGGACCCCCTCAATTTCCTTTTGTGTAATGAAAACAATCCTAACCTACTCAACCTCTCTTCATAGCTAGCACCTTCCGTACCAGGCAACATTCTCGTAAACCTTCTCTGCACCCTCTCCAAAGCATCCACACCCTTTTGGTAATGTGGCGACCAGAACAGTATTCTAAATGCAGCCAAACCAAAGTGTTGTACAATTTTAACATGACCTGCCAGCTCTTATATTCAATACCCCATCCGATGGAGGCAAGCATACTATGTGCCTTCTTGACCACTCTATCCACCTGTGCAGCCACCTTCAGGGTACAATGGACCTGAACTCCCAGGTCTCAACTTTTCCGTTTACAGTATAGTTTGCTCTCAAATTAGACTTCCCAAAATGCATCACCTCACATTTGCCTGGATTGAACTCTATCTGCCACTTCTCCGCCCAACTCTCCAGCCTATCTATATTCTCCTGTATTCTTTGACAGTCCCCTATGCTTTCTGCTACTCCACCAATCTTTGTGTCATCTGCAAACTTGCTGATCATACCAACAGTGCCCTCTTCCAGATCATATATATGTATCACAAACAACAGTGGCCCCAATACTGACCCCTGTGGAACACCACTGGTCACCTTTCTCCATTTGGAGAAACTCCCTTCAACTACTTCTCTCTGTCTCCTGTTGCTCAACCAGTTCTTTATCCACCTAGCTAGAACACTGTGCACACCATGTGACTTCACTTTGTCCATTAGTTTACCATGGGGAATCTTATCAAATGCCTTGCTAAAGGCCATGTATATGACATCTACAGCCCTTCCTTCATCTATCAACTTGGTCACTTCCTTAAAGAACTCTATTACTTTGGTAAGGCACAATCTTCCCCGCACAAAACCATATTGCCTATCACTGATAAGCCCATTCTTTTCCAAATATAAATTTTATCTGTCAGTACCTTCTCCAGCAACTTTCCCACCACTGACGTCTGGCTCACTGATCTGTAGTTACCTGGAATATCCCTACTACCCTTCTTGTACAGGGGGACAACATAAGCAACCCTCCAGTTCTCCGGCACTTCACCTGTGTTTAAGGATGTTACAAAGATATTTCCTCTCTTGCCTTCCTCAGCAACTTGGTATAGATCCCATCCGGTCCTGGGGATTTGTCCATCTTAACATCCTTTAACCTACCCAACAAATCATCCCTCCTTATGTCAACGTGATCCAGAGTAAACAAACTTCTATCTCTAATCTCAATATTCGTCGCCTCCTGTTCCTCAGCAGACATTGATGCAAAGTAATCATTGAGAATCTCAGGTTTGACCCACACAACCTTCTTTCCTTATCCTTTAGTGGACTAATCCTTTCTCTGGTTACCCTCTTGCTACTTATTTAAGAATAAAAGGCCTTGGGATTCTCCTCGCCAGAGCTATTTTATGACCCCTTTTAGCCCGCTTGATTCCTCATTTAAGAATGGTCCTACTCTCCTGATATTCCTCCAGGGCCATTCTGTTCTTAGCTGCCTGGACCTTATGTACGCTTCCCTTTTCCTATTGGCTAGTCACACGATTTCTCCTGTCATCCATGTTTCACGAATCTTGCCTTTCCTGTCCCTTGTTTTTAAAGGGACATGCCTATCCTGCACTATCTTTAACCTATCTTTGAAAGCCTCTCACATATCAAATGTGGACTTTCCTTTAGATAGCTGTGTCCAATCCACATTTCTCACCTCCTGCCTAATTTTGATATAATTAGCCTTGGCCTAGTTTAGTACTCGTCCCCTAGGACCACTCTCATCTTCATTTTCATTTCACTTCTTATGCCATCATAATATGACATATGAAGGCTATTTAGAGCTGATGCTTATAGGATGATCAATGTGCCATTTTTTTTCCTGTTGACCCGTCATATTACTGAACTCGAGAAAATGACCAATTCACCTGTATCAACACTGAATAGTGAAGGAAACATTTTCCTTCTAATTTTCACTCATTGCCTCATGACTTTCAACTTCCTTTGTTTTTCTTTCTCTGCCTGAGTGTGTTTTCTGATAGATCTGGCCATTACAGATTTCCTACTACCTCAAGTCTCTGATTAAACAGTTTGTGATTCTTTGGCCCTTCCTTGGAGGTCTTCAGCCAAGTGTGTTCACAAAATCACAATTATTATGGCATGGAAAGAGACCACTCAGCCCATTGTGTCTCCAGCAAGCATTATGAGTTAATTCCATTCACCTTCCACTTCCTAACACCATTGCACATTGTTACTATTCAAATAATCATCCAGTGTCCTCTCTTGAATGCCTTGATTGAACTCCCTCTACCATACTTGCAGCCAATGCATTGCAAATTTGAGTCAATCATTGTGTGAAAGTCTTTTCTCACTTTGCATTTGCTACATTTGCAAATCCCTTTAAATTGGTGTCCTCTAATTCTTAATCCTTCTACTGCTGCAAACAGTTCCTCACTATCTACTCTATTCCATTATTTTAATGATTTAAAACATTTTTATTGAATCTCCTCTTAGCCATCTTCTCTCCAAGGAGTTTAACCCTGACCTCTTCAACCTGTCCACATAATTGAAGTTTCTCATCCCTCATTGTAAATCTCTTCTGCACTGTCTCTAGTACGTTCACATTTTATAATGTGGTGCTCAGAACATGGACATTCTCTAGCAGAAGTCTAACAAGTTCTTTGTTCAAGCTCAGCAGAATGTCCTCATTCTTGTAGTCTCTGACCCTTTCCTGAAGCCCAGAATACTGTACGTTTAATTATTGCTTTCTCCATCTTCAGTGATCTAATAGGATGATAGGACGTATGAGCAAAGGTAGACCATTCAGCATCGAGTCTGCTCCACCATTCTGTGAAATCATGGCTGATCTGATAATCCTCAACCCCACTTTCCTGCCTTTTCCCTATAACCCTTGATACTCTTACTGATTTAAAAATCTTTCTATCTCAACCTTGAATATACTTAATGACTCAGCTTTGATAGCTCTTGCAGTAAAGAGTTTCACAGATTCACTACCTTCTGACAGAAGAAATTCTTTCTCATTTCTCTCTTAAACAGGTGACACATTATTCTACAATTGTACCCTCTGGTCCTAGACAAGGGAAAACTCCTCTCCACATCTACTCTGCCAAGGCCTGTAAGAATCTTGTATGTTTCAAAAAGTTCACCTCATTCTTCTAAATTCAAATGAGTACAGGCCCAATCTACTCAACCTACCCTACTCAGTTCTCTAATCTAGTATACTGCCTGCAACACCAATTCTGTGGTACTTTATCAAACACCGTAAGAAAACAGATATAATACATCCACTGGTTCCCCATTATCTAGCCTGCTGGTTGCCTCCTCAAATAATTCCATTAATTTTGTCAGCCACAATTTCTCAGTTTTTTTTGCCTCCTCCCTCTTTAAATGAAGGTGTAACATTGACAGATTTCCAATCCCACAGGACTTCTCCAAATCTAAGGATACTTGGAAGATTATTTTCAGTGCATCCACTATTTCTGTAGCTACTACTTGTAATATTCTAGGACATACCCTATCAGATCCAGGGGACATATTGATCTTTAGCCCTATTTGTTATCTTAGCGCTTTTGCTCGCGTGATAGTTATTGTACTTATTTACTCTCCTCCCTTTGTCCCTTGATTATTTAGCAATTTTGGAAAGCTTTTAGTGCCTTAAACTATAAAGACTGGTGCAAAATTATTCAACTCCCCTGCCATTTCCTGGATCCCCATTATTATTTCCTCACTATCATTCTGTAAGAGGCCTATATTCACTTTGGCTTCTCTCTTTCTGTATATTTAAGGAAACTCTTGCTTTCCTTCTTGATATTACTTGCAAGTTTACCCTTAAAGTTTATTATTTTGTGGTCATCTATTATTGGATTTTAAAGTTTCCCAGTCCTCTGGCTTACCACCAATCTTTGCCAAATTGTATGTTTTCTCTTTCAATTTGATGCTGTTTATAACTTTTATGTGGTTAACCATGGTTCGCTCATCCTGTTCCTAGAAATCTCCCCCTTAACTGAGATATGTCTTCCCTGTGAGAATTGAACTATTTTCTCAAATAATTGTCATTGCTCCTCAATAGTCTTTCCTCAATAAACCCTTCTGCCATTCCACTCCAACATGTTCTGCCTTTGTAATTGCTCTAATTTACATTTAGAACAGCTGTTTCCCCTCCAAGTTCCTCCCTCTCAAACTGAATGCTAAATTCTTCCATGTTATGATCACTGTTTTCTAGAACATGGGTTTACTTTCACAGCACATATTAAACCTGCCTCACATCATGATGCAAAAGTCTGATCCCTGTTTGTATCCCTTACATTTTATTCTAGGAAAATATCCTAAATACACTCTATTTATTCTTTCTCTGGGCTACCTCTGCTAATTGTCTCAGTTCACGTGAAGATTATAGTGATTAATGTACTACTTTTGTTACATGCCCTCATTATTTACTGATTTATTTCTGTCCAGTGTGCATATGCACCCAGAACCCTCTGCTCCCTTGTCTCTCCAAGTTCTTCCCACTTAAAAAACATCACCTTGTAATTCTCCACATTGAACCTCATCTGTCACCTTTCTACCCACTCCACCAACCTATCTTAAGTCTTTTTGGAATCCTCACAGATTATAATGCTTCCAAGTTTATGTCATCCTTTAAAATTGCTTCCTGTACAGTGACATCTAAATCATTAATATTGTCAGGAAATGGGAACCTAGAACATAGAACATTATGGCCTAGTACAGGTCCTTCTGTCCTCTATGTTGCCCCGACCTGTCATTCCAATCTGAAGCCCATCTAACCTACACTATTCCATGTACGTCCACATGCTTGTCCAATGACGACTTAAATGTACTTAAAGTTGACGAATCTACTACCGTTGCAGGCAAAGCATTCCATATCCTTACTACTCTCTGAGTAAAGAAACTACCTCTGACATCTGTTCTATATCTATCACCCCTCAATTTAAAGCTATGCCCCCTCATGCTCGCCATCACCATACTTGGAAAAAGGCTCTCCCTGTCCACCCTATCTAACCCTCTGATTATCTTATATGTCTCTATTAAGTCACCTCTCAACCACCTTCTCTCCAGCGAAAACAGCCTCAAGTCCCTCAGCCTTTCCTTGTAAGACCTTCCCTCCATACCAGGCAACATCCTAGTAAATCTCCTCTGCACCCTTTCCAAAGCTTCCACATCCTTCTTATAATGCGGTGACCAGAACTGTACACAATACCCCAAGTGCGGCCGCACCAGAGTTTTGTGCAGCTGCAGCATAACCTCATGGTTCCGGAACGCGATCCCTCTATTAATAAAAACTAAAACGCTGTATGCCTTCTTAACAACCCTGTCAACCTGGGTGGCAACTTTCAAGGATCTGTGTACATGGACACCGAGATCTCTCTGCTCATCTACACTACCAAGAATCTTACCATTAGCCCAGTACTTTGCATTCCGGTTAGTCTGACCAAAGTGAATCACCTCACACTTGTCCGCATTAAACTCCATTTGCCACCTCTCAGCCCAGCTCTGCAGCTTATCTATGTCTCTCTGTAACCTAAAACATCCTTCTTCACTATCCACAACTCGACCGACCTTAATGTCGTCTGCAAATTTACTAACCCACCCTTCTATGCCCTCATCCAGGTAGTCTATAAAAGTGACAAACAGCAGTGGACCCAACACCGACCCTTGCGGTACACCACTAGTAACTGGACTCCAGGATGAACATTTCCCATCAACCACCACCCTCTGTCGTCTTTCAGCAAGCCAATTACTGTTCCAAACTGCTACATCTCCCACAATCCCATTCCTCCGCATTTTGTACAATAGCCTACTGTAGGGAAATTTATCGAACGTCTTGCTGAAATCCATATACACCACATCAACCAGTTTACTCTCATCTACCTGTTTGGTCACCTTCTCAAAGAACTCCATAAGGTTTGTGAGGCACAACCTACCCTTCACAAAACTGTGCTGACTATCCCTAATCAAATTATTATTTTCTGG
This sequence comes from Chiloscyllium punctatum, assembly GCF_047496795.1. Classification (NCBI taxonomy): domain Eukaryota; kingdom Metazoa; phylum Chordata; class Chondrichthyes; order Orectolobiformes; family Hemiscylliidae; genus Chiloscyllium; species Chiloscyllium punctatum. The sequence goes on along the minus strand of NC_092746.1, from coordinate 123,305,426 downwards.
ATTATTATGAATCCTATCTCTTATAACCCTTTCCAACACTTTACCAACAACTGAAGTAAGGCTCACTGGTCTATAATTACCAGGGTTGTCTCTACTCCCCTTCTTGAACAGGGGAACCACATTTGCTATCCTCCAGTCTTCTGGCACTATTCCTGTAGACAATGATGATTTAAAGATCAATGCCAAAGGCTTGGCAATCTCCTCCCTGGCTTCCCAGAGGATCCTAGGATAGATTCCATCCAGCCCAGGGGTCTTTGCTATTTTCACACTCTGCAGGATTTCTAATACCTCTTCCTTGTGAACCTCAATCCCACCCAGTCTAGTAGCCTGTATCTCCGTATTCTCCTCGACAACATTGTCGTTTTCTAGAGGGAATACTGTCGAAAAATATTCATTTAGTGCTTCCCCTATCTCCTCTGACTTCACACTACTACCCTTGATTGGCCATAATCTTACTCTCGTCATTCATTTATTCCTTAAATACCTATAGAAAGCCTTAGGGTTTACCCTGATCCTATTTGCCAACAGCTTCTCATGTCTCCTCCTGGCTCTTCTGAGCTTTCTGTTTAGGTCTTTCCTGGCTACCTTGTAACCCTCAAGTGCCCTAACTGAGCCTTCACAACTCATCTTAACATAAGTCTTCTTCTTCCTCTTGACCAGAGATTCCACTTCCTTCATAAACCACGGCTCCCGCGCTCTACAGCTTCCTCCCTGCCTGACAGGTACATACTTATCTAGGACACACAGGAGCTTTTCCTTGAATAAGCTCCACATTTCTAATGTGCCCATCCCCTGCAGTTTCCTTCCCCATACTATGCTTCCGAAATCTTGCCTAATTGCATCGTAATTGCCTTTCCCCCAGCTGTAACTCTTGCCCAATGGTATACACCTATCCCTTTCTATCACTAAAGTAAACATAACAGAATTGTGATCGCTATCACCAGAATGCTCACCTACTTCCAAGTCTAACACCTGGCCAGGCTCATTACCCAGTACCAAATCTAATGTGGCTTTGCCCCTTGTTGGCCTGTCTACATACTGTGCCAGGAAGCCCTCCTGCACACATTGGACAAAAACTGACCCATCTATAGTACTGGTCCTATAGTGTTCCCAGTCAATATTTGGTAAGTTGAAGTCCCCCATGACAACTATCCTGTCTCTCTCACTCCTATCGAGAGTCATCTTTGCTATCCTTTCCTCCTCATCTCTGGAACTATTCAGAGACCTATAGAAAGCTCCCAACAGGGTGACCTCTCCTTTCCTGTTTCTAACCTAAGCCCATACTACCTCAGTTGATGAGTCCCCAAACATCCTTTCTGCAACTGTAATACTGTCCTTGACCAACAATGCCACACCTCCCCCCTCTTTTACCATCTTCTCTGTTCTTACTGAAACATCTAAATCCTGGAACCTGCAACAACCATTCCTGTCCCTGCTCTATCCATGTCTCTGAAATGGCCATCTCATCGAAGTCCCAGGTACCAACCCACGCTGCAAGTTCACCCACCTTATTCTGGACGCTCTTGGTGTTGAAGTAGACACACTTCAAACCAACTTCTTGCTTGCCGGTGCCATCTTTCTATATCTGATTCCAGTGGAACCGATAGCAGTCCACCACTCTCAAAAAGAATTCCTTATCCCCAAGCATTGCTTCCTGCCCATGAGCTAATTCTCTGTCCGTGCCAACATAGTTTATTGTTATTTCCAGCACTATGGGCTCTTAAGACATAACCTTTTGTGAACACCTTCTGGAAGTCCAAATGCAGCACATCTCCTGGTTCCCTTCCATCTACTCTGGTTGAGACCTGCTCGAAAATTTCTAATAAATTAGTCATACATGATTTCCTTTTCATGAAGTCATGTTGACTCTACTTGATTAGATTATATTCTTCCAAATGTTCTGCCACTACTTCCTTAATAATTGATTACAATATTTTAAAAAGAATAGATGTTAGGCTAATCGGCATGTAGTTACCTGATTTTGCCTCTCCCCCTTTTTTGAATAGGGGTTTCGTATTAGCAATTTTCTAATCCTCTTCAGATTGCAGCAATCTTTGGAAAGTTATGATCAATACATTTACTATCTGTGTAGCTACCTTTTTTGAGATCCTAGCATGCAAGCCATCAAGGCTAGGGGACTTATCTGTCTTTATCCCCATTAATATGTCTGTTGTTACTAGTGATAGTGATAGTAATAGTATTTAATTCACCTTTCACATTCCTTCGAATTAGTGTTATGTTTGAAGTATCTTGCACTACAAAAACTGATGCAAAGTGTCTGTTTAACACCTTATTCCCAAACCATCTTCCAAACCAGATTTATTTTCTGAGGAGCCTATATTCACTCTGACTTGTCTTCCTTTTTATATGTTTAAAGAAGCTCTTATTGTCAAATTTTATATTGATTTGCCCTTCTAGTTTATTTTAGGTATGTGAAAGGCAAAAAAATGGTTAAGACTAAAATTGGGCCCTTGACGACAGAAACAGGAGAATATATTATGGGGAACAAAGAAATAGCAGAAGAATTGAATTGGTACTTCAGATCTGTGTTCACTGGGGAAGACACATGGGAATTGGTGTTGGAGAGACTGTTAGGTCTGAAGGTTGATAAGTCCCCGGGGCCTGATGGTCTACATCCCAGGGTACTGAAGGAGGTGGCTCGAGAAATCGTGGATGCGTTGGTGATTATTTTCCAGAGTTCGATAGATACGGGATCAGTTCCTGCGGATTGGAGGGTGTCTAATGTTGTATCACTTTTTAAGAAAGGTGGGAGAGAGAAAGCAGGAAATTATAGACCAGTTAGTCTGACCTCAATGGTGGGAAAGATGCTGGAGTCTATTATAAAGGATGAAATTATGACACATCTGGATAGTAGTAACAGGGTATGTCAGAGTCAGCATGGATTTATGAAAGGGAAATCATGCTTGACTAATCTTCTGGAATCGTTTGAGGATGTAACTCTGAAAATGGACGAGGAAGATCCAGTAGATGTAGTGTACCTGGACTTTCAGAAAGCTTTTGATAAAGTCCCACATAGGAGGTTAGTCAGCAAAATTAGGCGCATGGTATTGGGGGCAAAGTACTGACTTGGATTGAAAGTTGGTTAGCTGACAGGAAACAAAGAGTAGTGATAAACGGCTCCATTTCAGAATGGCAGGCAGTGACCAGTGGGGTACCGCAGGGATGAGTGCTGGGATCTCAGCTTTTTACAATATATATTAATGATATAGAAGATGGTATTAGTAATAACATTAGCAAATTTGCTGATGATACTAAGCTGGGTGGCAGGGTGAAATGTGAGTAGGATGTTAGGAGATTACAGGGTGACCTGGACAAGTTAGGTGAGTGGTCAGATGCATGGCAGATGCAGTTTAATGTGGATAAATGTATGGTTATCCACTTTGGTGGCAAGAACAGGAAGGCAGATTACTACCTAAATGGAATCAATTTAGGTAAAGAGGCAATACAGAGAGATCTGGGTGTTCTTGTACACCAGTCAATGAAGGTAAGCATGCAGATACAGCAGGTAGTGAAGAAGGCCAATAGCATGCTGGTCTTCATAACTAGTGGGATTGAGTATAGAAGCAAAGAGGTTCTTTTGCAGCTGAACAGGGCCCTGGTGAGACCGCACCTGGAGTATTGTGTGCAGTTCTGGTCTCAAAATTTGAGGAAAGACATTCTGGCTATTGAGGGAGTGCAGCGTAGGTTCACGAGGTCAATTCCTGGAATGGCGGGATTACCTTACACTGAAAGACTGGAGCGACTGGGCTTGTGTACCCTTGAGTTTAGAAGACTGAGAGGGGATCTGATTGAGACATATAAGAATATTAAAGGATTGGACACTCTGAAGGCAGGAAACATGTTTCCGCTGATGAGTGAGTGCTGAACCAGAGGACACAGCTTCAAAGTACGAGGTAGACCATTTAGGTCAGAGCTGAGGAGAAACCTCTTCACCCAGAGAGTGGTGGCTGTGTGGAATGCTTTTTCCCAGAGGGCAGTGGAAGCCCAGTCTCTGGATTCATTTAAGAAAGAGTTGGATAGAGCTCTCAAGGATAGTGGAATCAGGGGTTATGGAGATAAGGGAGGAACAGGATACTGATTAAGGATGATCAGCCATGATCATATTGAATGGTGGTGCAGGCTCGAAGGGCAGAATGGCCTACTCCTGCACCTATTGTCTATTGTCTATTTTCTTTGTCTTTATTAGCTTTTTAAACCTCCTTTGCTGGATTCAGAATTATTCCTAGTATTTCAGATTATCATTGACTTTTGCATTCTTAATGCTACATTTAAAGTAAAAACGGAAAATGGAGATGCTTAGCAGGTCTGACAGCATCTGTGGACAGAGGAACAGAGTTAATGTTTCAAAGAATGATTCTGAACTTGGGAGTAATATGGATTATCACAACTCATGACTGCAGGATTGGATCAACCATTTGACTTAGTCTTCATCATTTGACTAAGCCTTGACCATTGAGATAATTATTATATGGATTTTTTTAAACTTTATTTCATAACGTTTCTGCAATCAGCCGGCCATTTTGGACCTTTTAAGAAATTATTTTCTGTCACTTTGATCATCTGACTTGCTGCAAGGTTTCAGTCAGTGCTCATGTTTATTTGTGTGTAGGATGTTGTCACTGGTAATGCCAACATTTGTTGTTTATTCTATTTGCCCTTGAACTGAGTGGGTGCAAAGACATGTCCAAGCACAGGTAAGAGGCACACATGTTTCTGTGTGTTTGGAGTCAATATACGCATGACCAGGTGGTAGATCCCCTCCTAAAGAAGGGGATTAGAGAACCAGATGGGTTTTTATGACAATTAATGGTTTCACTTTTACCATTGTTGAGCCAGAATTGCTGATTGAATTTGATTACTTTTGTAGGATTTGAAACCAGTCTTTAGAGCATTGGCCTGGTCCTCTGGATTACTAGGCAAATGACATTGACACTATGCTATCATCCTTGCAACAACCCTTAGAAATACAGTAGAGTTACCATCTGTCTTTTACTCCATGGACCTTTCTCCTCCTCATGCTGTAGCTTGTAATGTTCCAATAACGCTATGACTAATGTCAGGAAATGTGTGTCTAATTACAGACTCCGTTTTACAGCGCAGTGTGTTGGAGATGCAGTGTCCTGCTGTCCATTCTTTCAGACATTATATTCTCTGCAGTAAGTCAGATTGTTCCTTTTTTTGACTCATACACCCAATTAATGACTATGCTTGGCAAATCAGATATTGTAATAAGGCCCCCGCTGAGCTTAAAGAAATTTATTATTTCTAGTGGATCCTGTTACTTCCTTCGGGATACGAAAAAACAATTTATCTAATGGAGGATTACAGCCTAAAGGAGATTATATATTGAGATGGTAAGTAATTACTGAATTACTGTCATCACTTGAGAAGCCCGAATCTTTGTGATTTTATTTGTCAAGGGAGTAAATTTATTTTCCATTTCACTTCAGGAAGCATCCCTTTACCATAGTGATTGTGATACACACATAGATGATTTAGGCTGGTCCTCCAGAAGGTTGAAGTAAAATGGACTTGAAAGAGCCTTCAGGAATCACACATTTGAGATATAGGCCACTATAAATGTATCCTGGGTAATGCAAAAAGATGAACTTTAACTAATGTACAGAATGCTGACATGTAGAGGCACACCACAATATGCTTTATAGAACAGTGAGTGATTTAAAAGAAAGCAAAACCTTCCAGGTAAAAATTAGGATATTCAAGAGATTATTTTGATGGTGGGCAGAAAGACAGGATACCAGCCTCTGTGCAGTTATCTCACTGTCACCAAGCCACCTTTTGATTGTGTGTGCACAGTATATTGGCTGTGGCCAGCCAACTCAGACTCAGTCCCCAAAGAGAGAAGATTCTGAATTCCCTGTTTTTTTTCTTTTCTTTTTTCTAGAGACAACAGATTCTCTGACACACTTTTTTTTTGTGTCTGCAGATGTGAAATACAGTGAAAGACACAAGGTGTACAAATCTTTATTCAAATTTCCACCACCAGGAAGAAAAGAAACACCTGAGTGGCCAGTGACAAGCAGTGCCCTTCTTCGAGGCAATGCTTTGTGATCAAATTCCCTGTGTTTTTTTTTCCTTTTTCTTTTTTCTTTACCTCCCACACCCCCACCTAACTGCGGTGGTGCTTATTTTTCCCCCAGCACCCATGTGTGTGTGTGTGCAGGTGTGGGACACAGTGAAAGACACAATATGTACAAAACTTTATTCAAATTTCCACCACCTGGAGGAAAAAAAAACACCCAAGTGGCCAGTGACGAGCACTGCCCCCCTTAGAGGCACTGCTGTGTGATCAAATTCCCTGTTTATTTATTTTTACTCCTTACTTTTTTTCTCTCTTTTTTCTTTTTTTCTTTTTTTTTGGAGAGCCCTTCTCACTTGCCCAGCTTCCTCAGAGCCAGCTCTCAGAGTGAACAGGATGTGTGACACTCTTGTTCTTTTTTTCTTTTTCTTTCCCCCACACTACCGCTTAACTGCAGTAGTGCTTATTTTTTCCCCAGCACCCATGTTGTGTGTGTGTGCAGGTGTGAGAGACAATGAAAGACACAAGGTGCACAAATCTTTATTCAGTTAAATTCCCTGCTTTTTTTATGTTACTAAACAATTCACAGTTTACAAAACAATTAACAGCTGTAAACAGAGAAACAACAATTTTACAAGGGAGAGGAATGGCAAAGCCAGGCCCCAAACCCTACCGTTCAACCAGTTTTCAGGGAAATGAGGACAACTCTCAAATCCCAATTCCCTGTTTTTTTTTCAGCGTTCAGAGTGAACAGGATGCCTGACACTCGTGTTTATCTTTTTTTAATATTTCTTGGGCTGGGAGTCCGTGAACCACTGCAATCTGCGGTTGCAGGGGACCGCTGTCTGCAGCCCCCTCCTCCCCAGATCCCCGAGAGAAAGGGGGAGGACTCCCGCGTAGAGAGCCCCCCACTGCCCAATGGCAAATAGGCATGCCAAGGCGGTGGATGAGGGAGAAGATTAGATTAGATTACATTACAGTGTGGAAACAGGCCCTTCGGCCTAACAAATCCACACCGACCTGCCGAAGCGCAACCCACCCATATCCCTAACCTAACACTACGGGCAGTTTAGCATGGCCAATTTGCCTGACCTGCACATTTTTGGACTGTGGGAGGAAACCGGAGCACCCAGAGGAAACCCACGCAAACACGGGGAGGACGTGCAAACTCCACACAGTCAAGTCGCCTGAGGCGGGAATTGAACCTGGGTCTCTGGCGCTGTGAGGCAGCAGTGCTAACCACTGTGCGACCGTGCCGCCAAGAGGTGGACTGTGTGCAGCAGCAGTCGATACAGGGCCCGTCTTTTTACATCCTTAAAAGGGACAAAACTAAAATTCTGGAGGCGGCTCAGGTTGTGGGGCACAGGCTCCCATGTGAAGTATGGGACCTTGGGGCCAATGTGAAATTCCATCTGGGCTGGGGTGAGCGCGGACGGGATCCCACCGCACACCTGAGCGTCCTCCAACCGGTGCACTACGTCGGGTCCGAGCACCGCCGTTTTAAGGCGTCGGATGGCGGTGGCCACGTACCAGACGTCTACCGCTGCCCTGCTAGCTATGTCCTGTGGCAGCGTCTAGCCCAGGCCCCCGGCACCCAGCACGTCACCGACCCTGGTCACCCTCGCTGCCACGGCCCTCCCCTCTGACAGCCACTCGAACCTGCGAGTACGGAGGTGCGGATTCCTGAGCAACAGCTCCCTGATGACAGCCACTACTCCTGCCGGAGGGTAGGTGCGACGTGATAATTCCCTGTTTATTTTTTTTTAGTTTCTCTTTGTTTTTACCCCCACACTACCATCTAACTGCGGTCGTGCTTATTTTTCCACCAGCACCCATGTTGTGTTTGTGCAGGTGTGAGACACAGTGAAAGACACAAGGTGCATGAATCTTTATTCAAATTTCCACCACCAGGAAGAAAAGAAACACCCAAGTGGCCTGTGACAAGCAGTGCCCTTCACATCAAAGGGCAATGCTGTGTGATCAAACAGTGAAGGGGAGGACAGGATTTAAAAATTCCCTGTTTATTTTTTTTCGTGATTGATTCTGAGGTAACTCCACAGAGGCTGGGATCCCATCACCAAGTCACCCTTTATTTACACATAGAGAGTCCTTGACACTGATCTGGATTCCTCAGAGCCAGCTCTCAGAGCGAACAGGACCTCTGACATTCCTGGTTTTTTTTAAAATTTATTTTATTTTTTGTGTGGGACACAGTGAAAGACACAAGGTTCACGAATCTTTATTCAGTTTCCACCACCAGGAAGAAAGGAAACACCCGAGTGGCCAGTGACAAGCAGTGCCCTTCACATCAAAGGGCAATGCTGTGTGATCAAAACAGTGAAGGGAGGGCAGGGATTAAAAATTCTGTTTTTTTTTCCTTTTCTCTTCTTTCCTTTTTATTTGTTTTTTTTTAAGGAGTTGTGGAAATAACTCTGCAGAGGCTGCTACCCCATCACCATGTCACCCTTTATCTATAGGTGGAGAGTCCTTGACATTGATCCAGCTCCCGCAAAGCCAGCTCTCAGAACCTCCTGTTTATTTTAAATTTTTTTCCCCCACACTACCACCTAATGCTTATTTTTTCCCCAGCTCCTATGTTGTGTGTGTGCAGGTGTGAGACACAGTGAAAGACACAGGTGCATGAATCTTTATTCAAATTTCCACCACCAGGAAGAAAGGAAAAAAATTCCCTGTTTATATTTTTCTTTTTTTTTTCTTTTTTTAAATTTTTTATTCTCGAGTGGCCAGTCACAACTCCAGGGTGTCAGTGGACACCGCGTGCTCCTTCTCCAAGGACACCCGGGCAGATTCCCTGTTTATTTTTTTTTTCTATTTTTTTCTTTTTTTTTTGCTGTGTGATCAAAACCATGTATATTTATATATATATTTTTAAATTTAACCCCCACACTACCGCCTAAGTGCGGTAGTGCATATTTTTATTCCCCAGCACCCATGGTGTGTGTGTGTGTGCAGGCGTAAAACACAGTGAAAGACACAAAGTGCACGAATCTTTATTCAATTTCCACCACCTGGAAGATAGGAAAAACACCCGAGTGGCCAGTGACAAGCACTGTCCTTCACATCAAAGGGCAATGCTGTGTGATCAAAACAGTGAAGGGGAGGGTAGGGACTAAATCAAAATAGAGTTGGAGGGAGAAATAATGCACTCCACTCCCTGCGGCGCCCACCTCTCCCTGAACAATTCCAGGGTGTCAGTGGACACCGCGTGCTCCTTCTCCAAGGACACCCGGGCAAATTCCCTGTTTATTTTTTTTTCTTTTTTTTACAGTGAAAAGACACAAAGTGCACAACTCTTTATTCAATTTCCGCCACCAGGAAGATATGAAAAGCACCCGAGTGGCCAGTGACAAGCACTGCCCTCCACATCAAAGGGCAATGCTGCGTGATTCCCCAGTTTGTATTTATTTATTTATTTATTTATTTATTTTTTTTTAAAACCCCCACACTACCGCCTAAGTGCGGTAGTGCTTATTTTTTCCCCAGCACCCATGGTGTGTGTGTGCGCAGGTGTAAAACACAGTGAAGGACACAAAGTGCACGAATCTTTATTGAATTTCCACCACCAGGAAGATAGGAAAAACACCCGAGTGGCCAGTGACAAGCACTGCCCTTCACATCAAAGGGCAAAAATTCCCTGTTTTTTTTTTCACTCAAGTGGCCAGTCACAACTCCAGGGTGTCAGTGGACACCCGCGTGCTCCTTCTCCAAGGACACCCGGGCATAATTCCCTGTTTATTTTTTTTTTTTTTCTTTTTTTCTTTTTTTTTTTTTTTTTTTTTTTTTTTTTTTTTTTTTTTTTTCCTCTCTCAAGTGGCCAGTCACAACTCCAGGGTGTTGGTGGACACCCGCGTGCTCCTTCTCCAAGGACACCCGGGCATAATTCCCTGTTTATATCTGTCAGCCTGTGCCCCTGATTGGTTCAGATTAACAGCCCCAGTCAAGGATCTCCTGGTCAATGAGATCCAGCTGGTTCCAATCACTACACACAGAAAGAAAGATGTACTAAGGAATGAAATTTCAATTGGTGGAAACAACCATTGGTAAAGCAGAGAAGATATCACAAGCAAATAATTTACTTATTTGAGGAGTGATCACCACCCCTCACAACAATGGTGTCCTGCTAAAAGGCCAAGTCAGGCATCTTAGAATTAGTTTATGAAAATAAAATTTAAGCATTTTGACATTTCATCTGTGGTAGATATGTTTAGCTTTTTGTTGCACAACAGTCATAAAAATGTTGGTCTGTGTAGAAACTCAGAAACGACAGCAATACAAACAAGCTATGCACAGTTTTGAGCTAAAACTGTTTACTCTAACCACATATACTCTCCCTGAAGAGAACAGGAAGATGTTCCAGAGCAGCGCCAGAAAAACCAAAAAGGTAAGATGTCAGGGGTGGCACGGTGGCTCAGTGGTTAGCACTGCTGCCTCACAGCGCCAGGGACTGGGTTCGATTCCAGCCTCAGGTGACCTTTTGTGTGGCGTTCACACATTCTCCCCATGTTTGCGTGGGTTTCCTCTTGGTGCTCCAGTTTCTTCCCACAGTCCAAAGATGTGCAGGTTATGTGAATTGGCCATGCTAAATTGCCCATGGTGTTCAGGGATGTGTAGGGTGAGGTGCATTAGTCAGAAGTAAATATATAATAGGGGTATGGGTCTGGGTGGGTTACTCTTTGGAGGAGTTCAGTGTGGACTTGTTGGGCCGAAGGACCTGTTTCCACACTGTAGGAATTCTAATTCTAAATTCAACCTAGTGAAGCTACTAAACAGGGCCACTTGTTTGCCAAGCAGCAAATAATAGACAGAGTTAGGTGATTCCACAACACTTGGATCAGACCTCAGCTCTGCAGAGATATCCAGTCTTGATTGGTAGTGAAAATTAAACAACTAACAGGAGGTGGAAGCTCCACAAGTATCCCCATTCTCAATGATTGAGGATCATAGCACATGAGTGCAAGCTACAAGCAAACTACAATTGTAAGCATCTTTAGGCAGAAGTGCCGAGTGGATGATTTATCTCAGGCTCAAGCAGAGGATCCCAGCATCAGAGATGCTAGTCTTCAGCCAATCTAATTCACTCTGTGATATCAAGAAAAGGTTGAAAACACTGGATACTCCAAAGCTATGGACCCTGATAACATTCCGGTAATAGTCCTGAAGACTTGTGCTCTAGAACTTGCTGCAGCCCGAGCTAAGGTAATTCCGTGTAGCTTCAACACTGGCATCTGCTTGACAATGTGGATAACTTTCCAGGTATGTCCTGTACACAAAACGAAGGATAAATCCAACAGCTCCATCAATACACATTCAGTTGTCAATAAAGTGATGGAAGGTGTCATCAACATTGCTATTATGCAACACCTGCTCACTGACACTCAGTTTAGATTCTACAGGAACCACTCCTGATCTTATTGGTTCAGATTTGGACAAAAGAAGTGAATTGCAGAACTGAGGTGAGAGTGAAAGTCCTTGATATGAAGGCTGCGTTTGAATGCGTATAGCGATGAGGAAACTTAGCAAAACCCACGTCATTGGGAGTCAGGAGATAAGCTCTCTGCTGGTTGGAGTCTTACCTGGCATAAAGAAAGATGTTTCTTTGGTGGAGGCCAATGCTCTTGGTCCCAAGACATCCCTGCAGGAGTTCCTCAGGGGAGTGTGCTAGGCCCAAACATCACCAGCTGCTTCATCATAGACCAGTTAGTCTGACCTCAGTGGTGGGAAAGATGCTGGAATCTATAATAAAGGATGAAATTACGACACATCTGGATAGTAGTAACAGGATAGGTCAGAGTCAGCATGGATTTATGAAGGGGAAATCATGCTTGACTAATCTTCTGTAATTTTTTGAGGATGTAACTCTGAAAATGGATGAGGGAGATCCAGTAGATGTAGTGTACCTGGACTTTCAGAAAGCTTTTGATAAAGTCCCACATAGGAGGTTAGTGAGCAAAATTAGGCGCATGGTATTGGGGACAAAGTACTAACTTGGATTGAAAGTTGGTTGGCTGACAGGAAACAAAGAGTAGTGATAAACGGCTCCATTTCAGAATGGCAGGCAGTGACCAGTGGGGTACCGCAGGGATGAGTGCTGGGATCTCAGCTTTTTACAATATATATTAATGATATAGAAGATGGTATTAGTAATAACATTAGCAAATTTGCTGATGGTACAAAGCTGGGTGGCAGGGTGAAATGTGAGGAGGATGTTAGGAGATTACAGGGTGACCTGGACAAGTTAGGTGAGTGGTCAGATGCATGGCAGATGCAGTTTAATGTGGATAAATGTATGGTTATCCACTTTGGTGGCAAGAACAGGAAGGCAGATTACTACCTAAATGGAATCAATTTTGGTAAAGGGGCAATACAGAGAGATCTGGGTGTTCTTGTACACCAGTCAATGGAGGTAAGCATGCAGGTACAGCAGGTGGTGAAGAAGGCTAATAGCATGCTGGCCTTCATAACAAGAGGGATTGAGTACAGAAGTAAAGAGGTTCTTTTGCAGCTGTACAGGGCCCTGATGAGACCGCACCTGGAGTATTGTGTGCAGTTCTGATCTCCAAATTTGAGGAAAGACATGCTGGCTATTGAGGAAGTGCAGCGTAGGTTCACGAGGTCAATTCCTGGAATGGCGGGACTACCTTACGCTGAAAGACTGGAGCGACTGGGCTTGTATACCCTTGAGTTTAGAAGACTGAGAGGGGATCTGATTGAGACATATAAGATTATTAAAGGATTGGACACTCTGGAGGCAGGAAACATGTTTCCGCTGATGGGTGAGTGCTGAACCAGAGGACACAGCTTAAAAATATGAGGTAGACCATTTAGGACAGAGCTGAGGAGAAACGTCTTCACCCAGATAGTGGTGGCTGTGTGGAATGCTTTTCCCCAGAGGGCAGTGGAAGCCCAGTCTCTAGATCATTTAAGAAAGAGTTGGATAGAGCTCTCAAGGATAGTGGAATAAGGGGTTATGGAGATAAGGCAGGAACAGGATACTGATTAAGGATGATCTGCCATGATCATATTGAATGGTGGTGCAGGCTCGAAGGGCAGAATGTGGATTAGTGGAGCTGGAAGAGCACAGCAGTTCAGGCAGCATCCAACGAGCAGCGACATCGACGTTTCGGGCAAAAGCTCTTCATCAGGCTTGATCATATTGAATGGTGGTGCAGGCTTGAAGGGCAGAATGGCCTTCTCCTGCACCTATTGTCTATTGTCTATTATTAATGACTTTACCTCCATCATTTGGTCAGAGATAAGAATGTTACAAAAAATACATAGCAAAAAGCAGCGAGACCTGGACAGCATTCAGGCTTGGTCTGAATAGGAGCAAGTAACATTTCTTCCCCACCAGTGCCAAGCAATGGCTATTTCTAGCAAGGCAAATTCCAAACATCTCTCTTGTCATTCCATTGCATTGTCATTGCTGAATTTCCCAAAATCAATCATCTATAGCTACCATTAAACGGAAACCGAACCAGACCATTCAGAGACTGGGAATTCTTCGACAAGTAACTGACTTGATTTTTCAAAGCCTGTCCACCATCTACAAGGCACGAGTCAGGCATGTGATGAAATAATCCGCACTTGCCTGGATGGGTGCGGCTGCAATAACGCTCAAGAAGCTCAACACTAGTTTACGGTAACTGATAATATCCAAGATGTTGATAGCGAGTTATTCAACAGTGGTAATGCCATTAAATGTTAAGGGGCAATGATCAGGTTCTCTGTTGATGGAGATGCTTGGCAGTTGTGTGGCATAAATGTTATTTGCCCCTTATTAGCCCAAGCCTGAATATTCCCCACGTCTTGCTGCGTATGGACACACACACTGCTCCAGTATTAGGATTAGCAAATAGTGCTGAACATCCTGCAATCATTAGCAAGTATCTCGACTTCGGACTTTATGACAAAGGGAAGATCTTTGATGAAGCACATGAAGATGTTTAGGCTGAGGACACTACCCTGAGGAATTTAGAGGGCTCTGGTGACACAGTGGTACTGACCCTACCTCTGAGGCAGGAGGTCTGGGTTCAAGTTGCACCTGCTCCGGAGGTATGTCATAACATTTCTGACAAGGTTGATTAGAAAGTATCTGCTCTGAGGAACTGCTGCAGAGATGGAACTCCTGGAGTTGAGATGACGAACCTCTTAAAAACCATAACCATTTTCATTTGTGTTAAGTGTGACCATTATCATGATAGCATCCCTGGAAGAACCCAAACTGAGTATGAGTGAGCAGGTTATTCTTTTGACAGTGTCTTTTTATAGCACAGTCATGGACCCCATCCATCACTTTGCTGATAAGCAACAATAAACTAGTTTAGTTCTGCATTTTGAGGACATTGGACATGTTCCACATTGTGGGGTAGATGCCTGTGTTTTAGCTGTACTGGAACAGCTTTAGCAAACATGCAGCAAGTTCTACATAAGCTCTAGCAGCTTATGTCCATATTACGACCTGGATGTTCTCAGAGCTCAGCTCTTGCTGTACCCATTGCCTTCAGCCATTTCTTCATATGGGCCTGGAGTGAATCAATATGACTGAAGAGTCACATTTGTGGGTTGCTTTCTGAAATTCAAGAAATTGAAACAAAGTGAGTATAAGATTTTCTGTTTACCCATTTGTATTCTGTTCCGTCCATATATGTCAGCTCTAACCAAAGCTGTAGGGACATTTCTAATGAGTTAAATGCTTAAGTGTTTAGGATTTTTAGGAAAAAATATATATGTATACTTATACTTATATGTAAGTGTTGATGGTGAGTGCTGGCAGTTTATTTGGCTGTGGAGGCATCAGTGTCTATAACTGACCTTATCCTTTGCTAATATTTAAGTGCATTTTCATCATGACCACTACTTAGGTGTTTGAAGCAAGAACCTCAACTCTTTTCCCATTGCTACCTCTGTAATGCTGAGGCTATTTGTAAGTGCACTTGTAACCACAACTAGGAATCAAACCTGCCAACCTCCCTGATCTGTTCAAGGTTTGGGAGAAGATTTGTAGATCGGGTGCTCGTTGTTGTGGTTCTGTTCGCCGAGCTGGGAATTTATCTTGCAAACATTTCGTCCCCTGTCTAGGTGACATCCTCAGTGCTTGGGAGCCTCCTGTGAAGCGCTTCTGTGCTGTTTCCTCCGGCATTTATAGTGACCTGTCTCTGCCGCTTCCGGTTGTCAGTTCCAGCTGTCCGCTGTAGTGGCCGGTATATTGGGTCCAGGTCGATGTGTTTATTGATAGAGTCTGTGGATGAGTGCCATGCCTCTAGGAATTCTCTGGCTGTTCTCTGTTTGGCTTGCCCTATAATGGTAGTGTTGTCCCAGTTGAATTTATGTTGCTTGTCATCTGTGTGTGTGGCTACTAAGGATAGCTGGTCATGTCGTTTCATGGCTAGTTGGTGTTCATGGATGCGGATCGTTAGCTGTCTTCCTGTTTGTCCTATGTAGTGTTTTGTGCAGTCCTTGCATGGGATTTTGTACACTACATTGGTTTTGCTCATGTTGGGTACCAGGTCCTTCGTTCTGGTGACTTGTTGCCTGAGAGTGGCTGTTGGTTTGTGTGCTGTTATGAGTCCTAGTGGTCGCAGTAGTCTGGTTGTCAGTTCGGAAAGACAACGGAACGAGGACATGCCGCAACCCAAAGGACTAGCCACACTACCATACATCAGGAGCATTTCCGAACTGACAGCCAGACTACTGCAACCACTAGGACTCATAACAGCACACAAACCAACAGCCACTCTCAGACAACAACTCACCAGAACGAAGGACCCGATACCCAACATGAGCAAAACCAATGTAGTGTACAAAATCCCATGCAAGGACTGCACAAAACACTACATAGAACAAACAGGAAGACAGCTAACGATCCATATTCATGAACACCAACTAGCCACGAAATAACACGACCAGCTATCCTTAGTAGCCACACACGCAGATGACAAGCAACATGAATTCGACTGGGACAACACTACCATTATACGGCAAGCCAAACAGAGAACAGCCAGGGAATTCCTAGAGGCATGGCACTCATTCACAGACTGTATCAACAAACACATCGACCTGGACCCAATATACCAGCCACTACAGCGGACAGCTGTAACTGACAACCGGAAGCGGCAGAGACAGGTCACTATAAATGCCGGAGGAAACAGCACAGAAGCGCTTCACAGGAAGCTCCCAAGCACTGAGGATGTTACCTAGACAAGGGACGAAACGTTTGCAAGACAAATTCCCAGCTCGGCGAACAGAACCACAACTCCCTGATCTGTGTTGTGTTCACAAGGTCTGTCAAAACCAGAGTTTTGATGATGCTAATTAAGTTTGTCATTGCCATATTGATTAAGATAGCAGTTCATTTAACAGTTACTAACAGTTGCTGATCAGGTTCTGATTGAAATTTGGGTTCCTGGCATTACTTCTAAGATTAGGAAGGATTGGCTGATCTATCTGCATCATTCCAGAAAGAGGTTTATGTTCCAGTTACATTCTCACTTTTTTTCTCATCTGCAGATGTCACAGTCTGAATGTTTGAGAAGAGTAAGTTTCAATGTGCTTCATGCTGGCACAAAGCCCTGAATGAAAATATATTTCTAGTAGCTTTAATGGTCATTGGAGAGCTACGCAGTGCCTGTGACTCCACACAAAAATGTAAAATGCTTCATGTTTTGGGAAAAAGCAAATTACTGCAGATGCTGGAATCTGAAACCAAAAGAGAAAATGCTGGAAAATCTCAGCAGGTCTGGCAGCATCTGTAAGGAGCGAACAGAGCTGACGTTTTGAGTCTAACTGACCCAGACTCGAAACGTCAGCTCTTTTCTCTCCTTACAGATGCTGCCAGACCTGCTGAGATTTTCCAGCATTTTCTCTTTTGGTTTCATGTTTTGGAAATCTGACATATAAACAGAAAACGGGTTCAATGAAATCATGGCTGATATGATGATCCTTAAGTCCACTTTTTTGCCTTTTCCCCCAACCCTGAAATTCCTTAGTGGTTAAAAATCTGTCTGTCTCAGCCTTGAATATACTTAATAACTCAGCCTTTTGCGATAAAGGATTCCACGGATTCAAAACCTACTGAGAAAATAAATTTACCTTATCTCTGTCTTAAATGTACAACACCCATCCCAAGATTATATCCTCTGGTCCTAATCTCTCCAGCAAGGTGTAGCAACTTACCGTGTCTACCTCGTCAAGTCTCCTATATATTTGTATATTTCAATAAAGTCGCATCTCATTCTTCTATATTCCAATGAGCATGGGTCCAATCTATTCAGCTTGTCCTCAAAATACAGTACTTTCATACTCAGTATCACCCTAATGAATCTTCTCTGGGCTTCCTCCGTTGACTCTTTGAAAACAGGTTCAAAACGGTTTACAGCTTTAATCTGGCTCGTGCTTTGACCAGTTTTAGCAAAATCTGCCCACTTTTATATTCCATTCTCTTTGAAATAAAGGCCAACATTCCATTCGCCTTCTCTATTAAACTTGGATGTTAATTTTTTGTTAATATTAATGAAGCAAGATATGCAGTTGGTAGGGTCGTTAACCAACTCCTGAGTGTGAATCCCATCTTGTTCCATAGCTTTCTACATTCTTTCTCCACTTAAGTAATATTCAGCATGTGAGTTCTTCCTGCCAAAATGCACAAACTCACATTTCCCCACATTATATTCTGTGGCCTCAGCAGTGAAACAACTTACTGCATTAGAAACTACTACTTATACCTCTGAGGAAGAGAAATTCGAGGCATCAGAGGAACCTTTGACAAAGGCTGCCCCCTGCATTTCCCACCTGCTCAGATATGGACACCTTGGTGGGAATGTAGCTTTTAAAAAGTTTGGGATCCAATCCATGAGCTGGGTGCTTATCCCTGTGCAGAACACTTGCTCGCAGCAACCAACCTTTCAGTGCCAGTAGCTGTTGCATCCTGCAATGCAAGTCACTGCCTCCTAAACATTCTGCAAGTGGATTGGAGAGATACCAGGAAGATCCTGAGAGATTAGCAAATATTGGATGACCGTCGATGAGGGGTGCATGAAGCTGGTGTCGATGGATTGTGCCCTGAGATCCTGTTTTGTGCTAACTAACATGGAGGTTGTTTGCAGTGAGCTGAACTCTCCACATACCCACTTGACTTCCATGTTGAGAATTCTGTCTGTGCAGTGTGATTGCAGTTGGTGGTAGAATGGGGAGCTGAATACTAATGAAGCGAGATGTGCTGTGATAAGGTTGTTAACAAGCAATAATCCCTCTTAACAGGAAAGTGTCTGCTCAGGAGTGTGAATCCCATGGAAACACCCAGAACTCACTTAAACAATTCAGTGAATTGCTCCTGACATTGAGATAGGTCTTGGTGGACTTTTCCCCTGATTCTGCCACATTTCTCAACATAGCCCATGTCATTTAGAACCTTGTAAGATTCCACCCTTGGTCTGATAGACAACCAAAGCCAGCAAGTAATTGACTGGCTGTTCATGTGAGCTGGTGTGTAATGCAAATTATTTCTCAATTCAACTCTTAAATTATTTCTAGTTTCCCTGAGATGGGCATCTTGATGCAATTGTGTGGCTTCAGAGGGCAGATAAGAGTCACTCATATTAATAGCAGAAGAGAGATAAATATAAGCAAGATTAGATAAGCACTGGATGTTTCCCTTCCTAAAGAATGTTTATGAACCAGTTGCAATTTTCACTACAGTGTGATAGCTTCATAGTCACACTTAGGGCAGAATCATGGAGCGCTACAGTCTTTTACCAGTTCTTTCAAAAAGCTATCTAGGGAGTGCCACACCTCAGCAAATTTTTTTCTGTCTGCAAGTATTTATTCAATTCCCCTATGAAAGTTTTTATTGAATCTTCTTGCATCACTATTTTCAGGCAGTAAATTCCAGGTCTCAGCTACTCACTTGTTTTTCCATGTTGCCTCTGGTTTTTTTTTTGACAATTGCCTTAAATTGCTGTCCTCTAGTTAACTACTCCTCTGTCAGGATAAAGAGTAGAGAATTTTGAACACCTGTATCAAACCTCCTCCTTAATGTTTGCTTTCAGTGGAATGTTTTAATAGCTGAATTCAACTGCTCGAAGTGGTTGTGGTAAATATGAACTCGCAGTCTCTGGACTATTAGTACAAGTCTCCAGGTTACTTAGTATTCAGCAAGATCACCAGCGTCGAGTATGTCAGTGTCTCTACAGTACTGAATCATGCTGGAATTGATGATTACACTGGCTGAGATGTAAATAGGATTCCAACACAGGATGCATACTGCTCAGGAAAGGCTACAAGAAAAAGAATTTAATTCCCTGAAGTTTAGAACGAAAAAGTGAAATGTCATTTCACTTCAGATTAGAGATTAATTGTTTGGTCTAAAAGTTGCAGATTTGTGGTTACCGCCCTAGTCCCTGTGCATCTCATCACCACTTGCACTCATCATTCTTTTTTCCATTTGTTTTCTCCTTTCAAATAGTTTTTGTGTTCATATAAGAGGCTTACATAGAGCTGCACAATGACTGTTTAAACCCTGAACAGATGTTACTTTAAGAGGCAGGGGAAAGTATATTTACCACACACAATTCTGATTGCTTTAAACCAGACAAAATAGTTAGAAAGGCGAAAGTGAGGATTTTAACTATACAGAGAGGCTGAACAGGCTGGGGCTGTTTTCCCTGGAGCGTCGGAGGCTGAGGGGTGACCTTATAGAGGTTTACAAAATCATGAGGGGCATGGATAGGGTAAATAGACAAAGTCTTTTCTCTGGGGTCGGGGAGTCCAGAACTAGAGGGTATAGGTTTAGGGTGAGAGGGGAAAGATATAAAAGAGACCTAAGGGGCAACTTTTTCATGCAGAGGGTGGTACGTGTATGGAATGAGCTGCCAGAGGAAGTGGTGGAGGCTGGTACAATCGCAACATTTAAGAGGCATTTGGATGGGTATATGAATAGGAAGGGTTTGGAGGGATATGGGCTGGGTGCTGGCAGGTGGGACTAGATTGGGTTGGGATATCTGGTCGGCATGGACGGGTTGGACCGAAGGGTCTGTTTCCATGCTGTACATCTCTATGACTCTATAAGGACTGCAGATGCTGGAGATTACAGTCAAGATTAGAGTGGTGCTGAAAATGCACAGCAAGTCAGGCAGCATCCGAGGAGAAGGAAAATCGACGTTTCGGGCAGGAGCCCTTCATCAGGAATTTCACAACCACCTGATGAAGGAGCTATGCTCCGAAAGCTAGTGCTTCCAATTAAACCTGTTGGACTATAACCTGGTGTTGTGTGATTTTTAACTTTGAACACTAAAATCATTAGAAATCCAACAGAAAGAAGACTAATATTCATTCAATCCTTGTGCAATATAATCAACCACTTGTATTACACACTGCACTTGGGTAATAGAGTATCTAAAGGGGCTTCCCAAGAGCAGCAGAGGGATTGAAGGCAATGTTACCCAACTCAGCAAAGTTCTCACGACTAATATTTATCCCTTGATATCACAAAAACAGTTTAGCTGGTGTGAGAATTTACTGTGTGAAAATTTGCTGCCATGTTTTCTGCATTACAACAGTGACTGTGCTGCAAAAGTAATTGACTGGCTATCTTAAGGTCATGTGAGATGTATATAATATAAATTATTTATTAATCAAGATCCTAAATGAAATAAATGTCATCAAACTTAATATAGAAGGATAATCTTAAAGTTAGAATGGTGTCAAAAATATTTAACTAAATTTGACTTTTTCTATGCTGCAGAATCTATTTACACCTACTGTGGGAGCCATTATTTTTTTGTTTGGTGTCCCGTAACCACCCCCTTTTGATTTGCATCATCGTTGCATTTTTTTTGTTCTATCACTCCTGTCCTCTGCCTTCTCCCAGAGCTTCACTATCCTTCAAAGTCACCACACTACGATATGACCTGTTTCTCTATCCAGATGCTAGGAATTTTCCAGCATTCTTCTGTTATGATTTAATTATTTCACATGCATGTTGGTGAATGTGTGGGTTGGTCATATGACCTTTGCCTATTTTGAATTAGCAAGGGATATTTTACTGCATTCGAGGTACAATCCAAATGTCATTGTTTTCGAGTAAATTCAAGTTAGAATTGAACAAAAAGCAGGAGAATATCTTGAACAGAAGGATATAACATATGTGTGTGTATATATATATAAGGCTATGGGCCTAGAACTGGAAAATGGCTTTGGAATAGTTACTGGTTGTTTTTGACCAGCATGGACTTGATGGGCTGAAAGACGTTTTTCAATGCAGTAGACTCTCTGCCAGTAATGCTGACATACAAATTATACATTAGAATGATCTAGAAAGACCACTAGGTTCTTCTGTCATTCTGTACAATAATCCGAAGTTCTGCTGAGTTTCTGTCTTTTCCAAGCTTGTGCTTCTTTTGCATCCAAGATGGATATACTCTGCAGATCTGGCAGAAGATTCATATTCTTGTTCATATTCGGGCATGGAAGGGCAAAAGCTCTTCATCAGGAAATGTTTACCTCCAAACTGCATACATTCATGTAGAACTTGACTTGAAATGTTAACTCTGTCTCTCTCTTCTCTCTCTTTCTCTCTCTTTCTCTCTCTGTAGGTACCCTGAGTATTTTGAGCACTTTCTGGTTTTAATTCTGTGACATTGTTTTGTTTTATCGATGATTCAGAGGTAGGCTCACCAGGCAGTAATAAAAGGGTAAGAAATGCAAATCAGGAGAGAACTACGTTCATGCTGTATATCTGAAACCAAATCAGGAAGTAACACAGCAGGTGGAGCAGCGACAGGTTAATGTTCCAGCTGCGCTCCCCTCCGTATTCCCATCCACAGACTCCACCATTCACAGGATTGAAAAGAAATATGTTTAAAAATGTATTCTTTTGTTCCACCAACAAAGCCAGTACTTCAGGATCATTTCCAATTGCCTGTGAACTGAGCGGCTTCTGAGGCTATTTCAGGAGACAATATAGAATGAACTTCATTACTGTGGGCTTGGTATTGTAAATAGATGATGGTTTTACAGTTACCATTACTGACACTCTCTTTCAATTTGAGATTTATGAATTGACTTTAAATTCCACTAGCTGCCATGGTGGAGTTTGAGTCTTTACCCCTGAGTGCATTAACATGGACCTCTGGATTGCTGGACTAGTCACAACGCCACGACACCACCAGCATCAACAACTGCCCCCACACCCTTCTTTTATCAATGTGCTTCTTTCTGGCACAGTGTTGAATACCTGGCTTGGAATCTGCTGTTGGGTTCTACAGATATGGATCTGAGTTAGTACTGGTCCTGATATGGAATTGGTTGCAAGCTGAATGAAGAGAGTTTGGATATTTTTGGCACAGCAGTTTAAATAAGCTCTGAAGCTAAGTTTAACATGGACAATTTATGTTCTTATACATTCATTCTTGGGCGTCACTGGCTGGCCAGCTTTTATTGCTTGTCTCTGGTTACCCTTCAGAAGGTGGTGGCATGCTACCTTCTTAACACTCAGTCCATGTGGTAGGTAGACCTACAATTCCATTAGGGAGGGAATTCCAGGATTTTGAGCCAGCAACAGTGAAGCAGTCGAGATCTATTTGCAAGATATATTCTGCACTGGTACAGCACGTTCTGGAGCACAAGTCATCAGTACTGTTGCTGGAATATTGTCAGGACCCATAGTTTTTGCAGTATTCAGTGTATCCAACTGTTTCTTGATATCATCTGGAGTGAATCGAATTGGATAAAGACTGATGTCTGTGATACTGGAGACACTGGAGGAGGCTAAGATGGATCATCTACTCGGCATTTCTGGCTGAAGATTGCTGCAAATGCTTCAGCCTTATCTTTTGCTCTGATGTGTTGAGCTCTTCCATCATTGAGGATGGGGATATTTGAGGAGCTGTGTCTTCCAGTGAATTGTTTAATTGTCCAGCACTATTAACGACTGGAGTGGCAAGACTCTAGAGCTCAGATCTGATCCATTGATTGTGAAATCACTTAGTGCTATCACTTGCTGCTTATGCTGTTCGGCAAGCAAGTAATCCTGTTTGATAGCTTCTCCAGGTTGACACCTCATCTTCAGGTAGATGTGCTACTTCTCCTAGCATGCCCTCCTGCTCTCCATTGAACCAGGGTTGATGCCTTGGCTTGATGTTAATGGTTGAGTGGCGGATATGCTGGGTCAAAAGATTGTAGATTGTGCTGGAGTACAATTCTGCTGCTGTTGATCGCCTCCAGCACTTCATGGATGCCCAGTCTTGAGTTGTTAGATCTATTCAAAGTCTGTCCCATTTAGCATGGTGATAATGACACCAATATGATGGAGGGTATTCTCAGTGTGAAGATGGGACTTCATTCCACAAGGACTGTGTGCTGACTCATCTTAGCGATACTGTCACGGATAGATGTATTTCCAGCAGTCAGATTGCTAAGGATGAGGTCAAGTAGGTTTTTTCCCACTTGTTGATTCCCTCACCACTGCCACAAACCCAGTCTAGCAGCTATGTCGTTTAGGACCCAACCAGCTTGATCAGTACACTGCTGCCAAGCCACTCTTGGTAGTGGACAGTGAAATCCCTCACCAGAATACATTCTGTCCCTTGTCATCCTCAGTGCTTCATTCAAGTGTTGTTTGATACAGAGGAGTACTGATTTATCAGCTGAGGGGGGACGGTATGTGGTAATCAGCAGGAGATTTCCTTACCCATGTTGAACCTGAGGCTATGAGACTTCATTAGACCCGGAGGACTCCAGGACTGTGTACCACTGTGCTGCACCTCTGCTGGATCTGTCCTGCTGGTGGGACAGGGCATATTCAGTAATGGTGATGTCTGGGTATGACTATGTCAGGCTGTTTCTTGATAAGTCTGTGAGCCAGGTCTCCCAGCATCGTTCTGAGGAAGGGTCACTGGACCTGAAACGTTAACTTTGATTTTTCTTTACAGATACTGTCAGCTCTGCCTAGCTTTTCCAGCAACTTCTGTTTTTGTTGCCTCTAGTCCCGTGAGATGGACCACCATACAGTCCTCTCAGCATTTACCCTGTCAAGGCCCTTAAGAATCCTGTGTGTTTCAATGAGATCACCTCTCATTCTTCTGAACTCCTGTGAGTAGAGTCCGAACCTGTTTAATCTTTGCTCATAAGACAATCTCTCCATCCCAGGGATCATCCTAGGGAACCTTCTCTGAACTGTCCCCAGTGAAATAACATTCATCCTTAAATGAGAGGACCAATACTGCTCTCAGTGCTCCAAATATAGTCTCACCAGTATCTTGTACAATTGCAGTAAGACTTTCCTACTCTAATTACCCCCGACACCCTTGAAATAAGGGCCAACATGCCATTAGCTTTCCTGATTCCCTGCCCTATCTTTGTGCTGGCTTTCTGTGTTGAGTGCACAAATACCCCCAGCTTCCTGCAGTTGTTCTCCCTTCCCAAATGAATAGCTTCACATTTTTTTCCATATTATGTTCCATTTGCCAACTTTTTGCCCATTTATTTAACCTATCACTATCTCTCTGAAAACTGCTTGTATCCCTCCCGCAAATTGCTTTTCCACCTATTTTTATGTCGTCTGAAAATTTGGCTACAGTCCATTCATATTCTTCTTCCAAGTCGTTAATATATACTGTAAATTTGTTGTTGTAGCTAAACTGTCCAATTTGATTAAACCAATTAACATGAAGATTAAAGTCACCTATAATTATTTCTGCTTTCTTTTTACATGTTCCCATTATTTGTTGATTTCCAGTGGCTTCTGGAGGTCTGTACACTACTTCCATAATGTCTTCTTTTCCTTGTTTTTTTACCTCGGCTCAAGTGGACTCCAAATCTTCTGAGCCTGGATTGTCTCTCATTTGATGTGTTATTAGTGGTGTGGCCCTACACCTTTACCACCCCTCCTGTCTCTCTGAAATGACAAATAACCCTGCATGTTAAGTTCCCAGTTAGTGAGTTAAGCACATTGCTGTGGATCTGCAGTCACGTATAGGCAAGATTAGATGAGAATGGTAGATTTCCTTCTATGAAGGACTTTAGTGAACCAGGTAAATTTTTCTGACAATCAGCAGTGGTTTGATGATCATCATAAGATTCTTAACTCCACCATCAGGATTCAAACTCAGGTCCCTAGAGCATTAACATTAGAAGATTAGAGTCACTTCAACGTCAATATGATTTATTTTCAGAATTCTGAGAACATGGCTTTAGACTGTTATAGTAATATTAAGTTCCCTTGAGTTCCTACTATGACATAGTGGCTACAAGATTATTCTTCTCCAGCTGCAGGGTTGAGTATAGAAAGGCACCCCATGCTACACTATTATCTTTGTCATTTTCTATATCATCTATCAGTGTGCAGTATTAGTCAGCATTTGGGAGCAGTGTTGCATTCTGGGCTAACTTCCATTTTGAACATGTACCGACTGTCAGTTTCCAGCAGGATCTTCCACTTGGTGCAAGAGGATAGTTTCATCCTGGGCTGAATTTGGTCCCTGCTCCCTGAGTTAAAAAGTCATTGTGCTGTCCAATACATCATCCAATCCCCCAAAATTTGACTTTTTCTGTCCAAACCAAATGTTCAAGAAAGAAGGAACTTGCATTTTTATAATGCCTTTCACAACTTCAGGATGTTGTAAAGCCTTTCATGGGCAATGAAACACATGCAATCACTTTTACAATTAAAGTGCAATCAGTGGGCGGCACGGTGGCACAGTGGTTAGCACTGCTGCCTCACAGTGCCAAAGACCTGGGTTCAATTCCATTCTTGGGCGACTGTCTGTGTGGAGTTTGCACATTCTCCCCGTGTCTGCGTGGGTTTCCTCCAGCTGCTCCGGTTTCCTCCCACAATCCAAAAATGTGCAGGTTAGGTGAATTGGCCATGCTAAATTGCCCGTAGTGTTAGGTTAAGGGGTAAATGTAGGGGAATGGGTCTGGGTGGGTTGCGCTTCGGTGGGGCGGTGTGGACTTGTTGGGCCGAAGGGCCTGTTTCCACACTGTAGCTAATCTAATCTAATCTAATCTAATTACTTTTGCAATTAAGGAAATGTGGGCACTCATTTTGCACACAGAAAGATCCCACAGCCAGCATTGAGATAGTGACCAGAGTATCTATTTGTGCTTTTGGATGAGGGTGATAAATATTGACCAAGACACTTGGAAGAATTTCCCTGCAGTTCTACAAAAAAAAACTTTGCATTCATCTGAGAGGCCTGAGTTAAGCATCTCATTCAAAAGATGGCACATCTGACATTCTAGCACTTGCTCAATACTAAGCTGAGAATGTCAGCTTGGGTTCTCTGCTTAAGTCTCTGGAATGGGATTTGAACTCATGACCTTGTGATTCAGAAGGAAATGTGCTGCCAACTGAGCCACAGCTGACACCATCACTGAGAGTAAGAATGAAATTAGTAACTGAGCCTGAGCGAGCGCCATAGCATTTCATGTGATTCTTCCAACTGACAATAAAATAGCAGCTTGTTAACTAGGATGAGAAGCGATGCTGAGCAGGATGAAGGAAGTAAAATGTTATGTTTTGGAAAGACTCCAAGTTCCTCAGTTTAGTGAATTCAGTTTGATTATGATAAAACTGCAGTATGCTTATTTCCTTGGAAGTGATCATAGTAAGAATTCTGGAGTGAAGTATATTGTTTACTTGTGTAGTGTCAGCCCACAACAGGGTGATGTATAAATGATAAAGGCTTTTGTATTCTCTAATGGATCAATCAGGTGGCTAGATGCACCCCTTTTATCCAGGCTGCTTTTGTTTGTTTCAGAGAATTGATTGGATAGTTAAGATTTATAACCTTATCCTGGCAGTAAGTGGCTTGTCATTTGCCTACTGTAGGTCTTGTGCAGGACCTTGGGAGTGACATCCACAGAAACCAGTGCCACTTGGAGCATGCCATAGCTTCACCCTGGGGGTGTACTAAATGCTCAGCCTGTAAGGAGACGTGTCACAGTATTCACCTGCATGGTCACAGATTTGTTAAAGAACTGTCTGTAAGGGAAAGCCAGGATGTGAAACAGGCTGTTGCTGTTTTATCTGTGTGGCAGCATCAATAAACAAGAAGTAGTTAATATAAGTAATCAATACACATCGATCATCAGAATTGGGATCCAACTAACAAATTTAAGGCTAAAACTCTCTATTGTTAAGGAACATTGAATTAGGAGCGCCCCCCCCCCACCCACCTGGCAATTCATGGTAGGACCACCAATACAGGCATCATCTCACGACCAGCGAGGAAGCCTCCAAGCTCCATCAGACCAATCAGCCCATCAGCTTTCAAGTCTCAGCCTTCCCATGGGGTCTGCCAGAATCCACTACAGGAGCCCTGCAACCTAGTCACCATGTGAGAGAGAGAGAGAGAAACAATCACTGAGCCCAGCCATGGCCAACGACCTCTTCCCCCATCCCATGCCAGGGAGGGTATAAGGAGGAAGGTCAGGAGTACGTAGCTGGCCAAGAGGAGGGCCCTCACTCCACAGTTTGAGTGAACCTGAGAGGTGGTCACAGCTGTTAGCCAGAGGGTGTGCCACAGATATGCAAAGAGTAGCCACCAGGCAGGGGCCACGATGTATCTAAGAACATATGATAGCCCAAGAAGGTGGTCTGGAGGCCAGTGAGCACAGGGAATCCCCAAAGATCCACTCTGTATACACTGGAGGACTGTGGAATGTTTTTTTTTTCAAAGTTTTAAAATTTATTTTAACAGTATTTCATTTACGAATGTAGGTATTTAACCATTTAACATATTTCAACTCAGAAAATCCAGACTTTTTTAATGTCTTTTTTTTCCTGCTAAGGAAGACTCCATGTAATCTAACTCCAGTTTTAACATTTATTCCAATCGGAATGAATGCTTCACTTAGAGTCATAGAGATGTACAGCATGGAAACAGACCCTTTGGTCCAAATAGGCCATGCCGACCAGATATCCCAACCCAATCTCGTCCCACCTGCCAGCATGAGTCTGGGTGGGTTGTTCTTCGGAGGGTCGGTGTGGACTTGTTGGGCCAAATGGCCTGTTTCCACACTGTAGGAAATCTTAAAAATAAACACAGAAACAGACCCTTCGGTCCAACTTGTCCATGCCAACCAGATATCCCAACCCACTCTAATCCCACCTGCCAGCACCCGGCCCATATCTCTCCAAACCCTTCCTAGTCATATACCCATCCAAATGCCTTTTAAATGTTGCAATTGTAGTAGCCTCCACCACTTCCTCTGCAGCTCATTCTATAATATGTACCACACTCTGCATGAAGAAGTTGCCCCTTAGGTCTCCTTTATATCTTGCCCCTGTCAGCCTAAACCTATGCCCTCTAGTTCTGGACTCCTCACCCCAGGGAAAAGGCTTTGTCAATTTATCCTATCCATGTCCCTCATGATTTTATAAACCTATATAAGGTCACCCCTCAGCCTCCGACACTCCAGGGAAAACAGCCCTAGCCTATTCAACTTCTCCCTGTAGCTCAAATCCTTGTAAATCTTTTCTGAACCCTTTAAGTTTAACAACATCTTTCTGATAGACAGGAGACCAGAATTGCACGCAATATTCCAACAGTGGCCTAACCAATGTTCCTGTATAGCCGCAACATGACCTCCCATCTGCTGTACTCACTACTCTGACCAATAAAGTAAAGCAACTTAAAGTTGTAATTTTCAGGAACACAGCCAGGCCTGTAAACGAGGACTGAAAAATATGGCAACACTGCTCATTGCATTACAAGTTTCTAAGGACCCTGCTATAGCCTCTTTAATAATGGATTCTAGCAAGACAAATGTTGAGCTAACTGGCCTCTAGTCTCCTGTTTTCTATCTTCCTTCTTTCTTAATTAAATACGTTACATTTGCTATTTTCCAATCCATTGGGATCCTTCCAAATTCTAAGGAATTTTAGGAGATTATAACCAATGCCTTAACGGTCTCTGCAGTCACATTTTTTGGTGGGGGGGTTGGGGGCACTGGATGGAGGCTACCTGATTCTGGATACTTGTTAACCTTTACATCTGATAGTTTTCCCAGCATCTTTTTTCTGGTGATGGAGTTATTTTAAATTCCTTAGTGAAGGCAGACACAAAATATCTGTTCGATGCCTGTTTTAATTTCATATTATGAATTTTCCAGATTTAGTCTCTCCAGGACTAATGTATTTGTGCTGTGTTAAAGCAAGTCAGCTAATTGTTAGTAATTAGAAAAAAAAGCATTTGAAATTTAAGTACATGTGCATCCAGTATTTATTGAGAAAGAAGTCCTGTATTTAGTAATTAATCTCAATTCAATGACCAGACATTTGATAGAAATACAATCCATTTCCTCAGATTTTATTTTGCCAATGCCCACAGGGAACTTTGTCAAACCTTTGCACATGTCCGCCCATCCTGGTACCTGGACATGCACCTTATGGTTAATCAAGCTAGAATCGTATTGATTCGAGCACGCCACAATAGCATGTTAAAAGAGACTCTGGATTATAAAATTATCTTAATTTGTTTTCTCACTGTGACCATTACTAAGGGTCTGACACGGACACATGCATGACAGATTACAATATAGTATAATCAGGCCAATCTATTGGGTAAAGCTGTGAGACTCATGGGACTGGCCACTGTGAACCTCAGCAATCTAGTTTTTTGTGAGACTGTGTTGCTGTCATGCTAAACGTTTACGATTAAAGGGCAGTGTGGTTTCCGAACTGTGAAAGAGTTTGACAAAACTGAAATGTTCACAGTTAGATTCAGTGATGGTCTTTATTTTAAACTAGCCAACCGTTACATTTCCATTAACTACCTCTCTAAAAATAAAGGTTAACTTGTTTCAAGTTCAATTCTCCCATTTGTAAATCTAACTATTCTATACAGAAGTAAATTGATGTACCCTTGAGGAATTTTATTGGCTAATTTACTAATCATGGCAATGTGGCTCTTCAAACTGCCAGTTTCTAGCAGTCTCATTGGTCAATAGTAAATCATAGACTGCACACTATACTCCAGCTGTTGCCTGATCAACTCTTTATATTTTAACTTCAAATACTTAATGCAGATGTGCTTATCCTGGATCACAATTTGGAGATGCCATGTTGGACTGGATGTACAAAGTTAAAAATCACACAACACCAAGTTACAGTCCAACAGGTTAAATTGGAAGCATTAGCTTTCGGAGCGCTGCTTCTTCATCAGGTGGTTGTGGAGAATAAGAAACAGTAAGAGAGTAAGAAACAGAATTTATAGCAAAAGTTTACTGTGTGATGTAACTAGAATTATACATCAGTTATAAACACTGTAAACGTTTGCTATAAATCCTGTGTCTTACAATCTTATACTCCACAACCACCTGATGAAGGAGCAGCACTCTGAAAGCTAGTGCTCCCAATTAAACCTGTTGGACTATAACCTGGTGTTGTGTGATTTTTAACCTGGATCACAATGTTATTGAGGAGATGCCTTGATGCATCACGAATTCATAGAGTCAAACAGCATGGAAACAGACTCTTTGGTCCAACTCTTCCATCCAGTTATCCTAAATTAATCTAGTCCTATTTGCTAGCATTTGGCCCATATCCCTCTAAACCCTTCTTATTCATATACCCATCCAGTTGTCTTTTTAATGTTGTAGTTGTACCAACTTTCTCTGGCAGCTCATTCAATATACGCACTACCCTCTGTATGAAAATGTTGCATTTAGGTCCCTTTTAAATCTTTCTCCTTTCACCTTAAACCTATACCCTTGAGGTTTGGACTCCCCCATCCCTTGTCTATTTACCCTATCTGTGCCCCTCACGATTTTACAAACCTTTATAAGGTCACCCCTCAGTGTCCAACATTCCAAGGAAAATAGCCCCAGCCTCTTCAGCCTCTCCAATAGCTCAAACCCTGGCAACATCATTGTAAATCTTTTACGAACCCTTTCAAATTACACAACATCCTTCCTATAGCAGGGAGATCAGAATTGAACGCAGTATTCCAAACCAATGTCCTGTACAACTACCACATGACCTCTCAACTCCTATACTCAATGCACTGACCAATAAAGGCAAGCATACCAAACACCTCCTTCACTATCCTATCTACTTGTGACTCCAGTTTCAAGGAACGATGAACCTGCACTCTAACGTCTCTTTGTTCAGCAACACTCCCCAGGACCTTTCCATTAAGTGTATGAGTCCTACCCAGATTTGCCTTTCCAAAATGCAGCGTTTCACGTTTATCTAAATTAAAGTCCATCTGCCACTCCTTGACCATTGGCTGTCTGATTAAGATTTCATTGTCCTCTGAGGTAACTTTCTTTGCTGTCCACTACACTTTCAATTTTGGTGTCATCTGCAAACTTACTAAATATACCTCCTATGTTCACATCCAAATCATTTATAAAAACAACAAAAATCAGTGGACCCAGCACCGATCCCTGTGCCACACTGCTGGTCACAGGCCTCCAGTCTGAGAAGCAACTCTTCACCACCACCCTCTTTCTTCTACCTTTGAGCTAGTTCTGTATTTAAATGATTGGTTCTCCTTGTGTTCCATGTGATGTAACTTGCTAATGAGTCTACCATGAGGAACCTTATTGAACAGCTTACTGAAGTCCATATATATCACATCCACTGCTCTGGCTTAATCAATGCTCTTTGTTATTTCTTCAAAAAACTCAAAAAGTTAGTGAGACATTATTTCTCACACACAAAGCCATGTTAACTATCCCTAACCAATCATTGCTTTTCCAAATGCACATAAGATGGTCAGACATCACCTCCCTTGAACAAAAACCATGCTGTCTGTTCCTGATTTATCCCTGGCCTTCCAAGTGCAAATTAATTCTGTCCCTCAGAATTGCTTCTAGTAGTTTCTCCACCATGAGGTTGGACTGTCTGACCTGCAATTCCATGATTTATCTCTATCTCCCTTCAACAACAAAACCGCATTGACTGTCCTTCAGTTTCCTGTGGCCAGAAAGCAATTGAAAATTATTTTGTGCTATTTCTTCCTTGCCTCACTCTACAGCCTGCAATGCACTTCATTTGGCTGTGGAACTTCACCTACTTTTTAAGCCTGCCAGAGCACTTAGAACTTCCTCTCTGCCTATGATAATTTCTTTTAAGTATATGTTTAAGCCCTTCTCACTGATTGCTATATCCAAATTGTCTGTCCCTCTCACGAGTCAACACTGATACAAAGGATTCATTTTGAACTGTGACTACATCCTCTGGCTCCACACACAAATGAACACTATGGTCCCTATTCTTTCCTTCGTTATCCTTTCATTCTTAATGTACTTGTAAAATTACTTTGGATTTTCCTTTAGTTTACTTGTAATTATTCTTTTATGCCGCCAATTTTGCTGTCCTATTTGAATGTGTCCCATTGCTCTAAGACAGATTTACCTAAAAGTATCTGCTCCTAGTCCACTCTGGCCAAATCATGTCAGATTTTATTAAAATCGATCTTCCCTCAGTTTAAAGCTTTGATTTCAGGCCCATCCTTGTCCTTTTCCATAACAATCTTGAATTTAACAGAACAATGATTGTTGTCTGAAAAATGCTATTCAGTTGATATTTCAGTCACTTGCCTGACCACGTTACCCAACATTAAGTCCTGGGTCACTCCCTCTCTTGTAGGGCTTTCCATATATCAGCTTCCAAAGCTCTCCTGGATGCATTGTAAGAACTCTGCTCCCTCTAAACCTTCTGTAGTATGATTACTTCTGTTAATGTTGGGGAAGTTGAATCATTTACTATCACCACCCTAATAATTTTACACTTTTCTGAAATTGTCTACTATTTCTATTTCTAGCTCTTCTATTTCTGTCTGACTAAGAGGTACACTTCCAGCAATGTGATTTTTTTGCTGTTAAATTGGCTTAATTTGAGGAGCTTACTGCTGTAATTGATTCTCTGATCAATATTGAAACATCCCCTCCATCCTCTTTCACCTCCTTCCCTGAATTGCCTGAAGACCCTATACAAGGGTTGTATAGGTCCCATTGCTCCAAACCTCCCCGCCCCAAATGATCCCAGTGCCTCTGTAAATCTGTCCCTTGAGCACCGTTTCTCCAGCAATCATCTGAACTAATCACCTGATGCTGTAAGCCATAGAGTCATAAAGATGAGCAGCATGGAAACAGACCCTTCGGTCCAACCCAGGTCCTGTTCTTTAATCTACTTCCTAGCTCCCTAAAATCAGTTTGCAAGATCTCATCCCTTTTTCTACCTATATCTTTGGTACCAATATGTATCACATTCTCTGTTTACATTGCTTGTTCAGAATGCCCTGCAGCCATTCAGTTAGAATCCGAAAACCTGCAGATGCTGGAATCCATAATAGACAGGCAGGAGGCTGACAGAACACAGCAGGCCAAACAGCATCAGGAAGTGGAGAAGTCAACGTTTCGGATGTAATCCTTCTTCCTTTCAGTGACATTCCTAATTCTGACACCAGGAGGTAACCTACCCTCCTAGAGTCTCTCTTGCAGCCGCAGAAATGTCTGTTCTCCTTACATTTGAGTCCCTTACCACTATAGCAGATGGTGTCATGAAATTGACTGCTCCTGCTTTCTTGTGCATAATCATCTACCCCGACACTATCCGAAATGGTATATCTGCTAGAAGGCCATAGGTGACTTCTGAACGACTTGCCTTCTGCTACTCTGTGATTTCTGCTTGTTTCTACCTCACTGAATGTGCTATCCACAACATGCTCAGCACTGGGGACACCCCACAGGTCCAGCTCCAGCTCTGAAATGCTGTTGGCCAGAAGCTGCAGCTGGACACACATCCTGCACACGTGCTCATCAGGGAAAATGGAAGTTTCCATAATGTGCCACAATGCACAGGAGGAGCATGATCACGGTTGCGAGCTCTGCTGTCATGACTTCCTTTAAGCCTCTTAGTTATTCTCCTTTCTAAAGGAAATAATAATTGTGCTTATGTCAGCATACCATTAACTTACTTCCCTGAAACCAACTTCACCTCACGTATTGTACTTTGTTTACTTTTTACTCAACTTGCATTAAATACAACATTCATTACAGTTATGGATTAGTGGTGCTGCAAGAGCACAGCAGTTCAGGCAGCATCCAAGTAGCTTCGAAATCGATGTTTCAGGCAAAAGCCCTTCATCAGGAATAAAGGCAGTGAGCTTGAAGCGTGGAGAGATAAGCTAGAGGAGGGTGGGGGTGGGGAGAGAGTAGCATAGAGTACAATGGGTGAGTGGTGGAGGGGATGAACATGATAGGTCAAGGGGGAGAGGGTGGAGTGATAGGTGGAAAAGGAGATAGGCAGGTAGAACAAGTCCGGACAAGTCATGGGGACAGTTACTGAGCTGGAAGTTTAGAACTAGGGTGAGGTGGGGGAAGAGGAAATGAGGAAACTGTTGAAGTCCACATTGATGCCCTGGGGTTGAAGTGTTCCGAGGCGGAAGATGAGGCGTTCTTCCTCCAGGCGTCTGGTGGTGAGGGAGCAGCGGTTAAGGAGGCCCAGGACCTCCATGTCCTCGGCAGAGTGGGAGGGGGAGTTGAAATGTTGGGCCACGGGGCGGTTTGGTTGATTGGTGCGGGTGTCCCAGAGATGTTCCCTAAAGCGCTCTGCTAGGAGGCGCCCAGTCTCCCCAATGTAGAGGAGACCGCATCGGGAGCAACGGATACAATAAATGATATTAGTGGATGTGCAAGTAAAACTTTGATGGATGTGGATGGCTCCTTTAGGGCCTTGGATAGAGGTGAGGGAGGAGGTGTGGGCGCAGATTTTACAGTTCCTGTGGTGGCAGGGGAAAGTGCCAAGATTGGAGGGTGGGTTGTAGGGGGGCGTGGACCTGACCAGGTAGTCACGGAGGGAACGGTCTTTGCAGAAGGCGGAAAGGGGTGGGGAGGGAAATATATCCCTGGTGGTGGGGTCTGTTTGGAGGTGGCTGAAATGTCGGCAGATGATTTGGTTTATGCAAAGGTTGGTAGGGTGGAAGGTGAGCACCAGGGGCGTTCTGTCCTTGTTACGGTTGGAGGGGTGGGGTCTGAGGGTGGAGGTGCGGGATGTAGACGAGATGCATTGGAGGACATCTTTAACCACGTGGGAAGGGAGATTGCGGTCTCTAAAGAAGGAGGCCATCTGGTATGTTCTGTGGTGGAACTGGTTCTCCTGGGAGTACATCCGGCGGAGGCGGAGGAATTGGGAATACGGGATGGCATTTTTGCAAGAGGTAGGGTGGGAAGAGGTGTAATCCAGGTAGCTGTGGGAGTCGGTGGTTTTGCAAACAATGTCAGTGTCAAGTTGGTCGTCATTAATGGAGGTGGAGAGGTCCAGGAAGGGGAGGGAGGTGTCAGAGATGGTCCAGGTAAATTTAAGGTCAGGGTGGAATGTGTTGGTGAAGTTGATGAATTGCTCAACCTCCTCGCGGGAGCACGAGCTGGCGCCAATGCAGTCATCAATGTAGCGGAGGAAGAGGTGGGGAGTGGTGCCGGTGTAATTACGGAAGATCAACTGCTCTACGTAGCCAACAAAGAGACAGGCATAGCTGGGGCCCATACGTGTGCCCATGGCTACCCCTTTGGTCTGGAGGAAGTGGGAGGATTCAAAGGGGAAATTGTTAAGGGTGAGGACCAGTTCGGCCAAACGAATGAGAGTGTCGGTGGAAGGGTACTGTTGGGGACGTCTGGAGAGGAAAAAACGGAGGGCTTGGAGGCCCTGGTCATGGCGGATGGAGGTGTAGAGGGATTGGATTTCCATGGTGAAGATGAGGCGTTGGGGGCCAGGGAAACGGAAGTCTTGGAGGAGGTGGAGGGCATGGGTGGTGTCTCGAACGTATGTGGGGAGTTACAGTTATAGTCATTGCTACCTAGGAGAACCCTGTCATTAATTAATGCTGTTTCATTGCAAGCAGATATGGTGGCTTAGTGCATACTGTCATTAGATAAGCCACCTAGTGACAGTCCTCCAGGGAAGTCAGCAACTAGTTGACTCTCAATTGAATCGGTAAAGTATCAGGAATCAAAATCTTGTTTAGGTAACCGTAACTGTAAAACTATCATCGTTTGTTGTAAGGACCCATCTGGTTCGGAAAGTTTATCCATAACTCCAGATCCTCAGCAATGTGGCTGACTTTTAACTGCTCTCAGAGACCATTGGCTTGGGCAACAAAATGCTGGCATTGTCAGTGATGCTCACATCTTGTCAAAAAATAAAATAATGCACATTACCAGATCTAGCATAGATTGCTGTCTGATTGGCATGAGAATGTGCTACAGTAAGAAGCTGCCCTGAATACATACAATGAATGCATCTTCCAGCTTATTTTTGCCAATCTGATTGTTCTAATCTGCACATAGATTAAAATCGCCCATAATTGTTGTTGCACCTTTCTCATTACTCCTATTATTTCTTACAGTATACCCCATCCTTCTGTAAATTACTCCTACAAATGGCTTCCTTACTTTCCTTTTTCTTATTTCCAAACTGATTCCACTGATAAGATTGATATTTAGCAGTATGTCCAACTCGTTATTGTGCTATCATGATTTGCAATGAACAGAGCTTCCCTATAACCCTTTCCTAGCTTCCTGTCTTCCCAAAACATTTTGAATATTCAGATCCTTACCTGTGTCATCTTGCAGCCATGTCCCTGTAATGGCTATTTGATTGTATATATTTATTTCTACTTGAGCTGACAACTGACCTGTTTTGTTACAAATTCCAAATTCCTTCAGCTTCAGCACTTTCTGTTGTGCCTTTTTATTATTTTTTGCAACCTCTGGCTTTTTCTGCTAGTGCTTTGGAATGTTTATATACTCTGTCCTTGCCCGCCTTACTCTGGTTATCATTTCCCTTATTCCTGCCTTGGATTCTTATCTTGATCTTTCCCTTCAGTTTATGACTTCTTTCAGTGCTTGTTCTCTCGCTCTCTATATTTCCTTTAAAGTCCTTTCTACTGCCCTAGGTATACAATTTGCCAGAACACTGGTCCCAGCATGGGTTTGGCAATGACTGTCCCAACAGATCAGCTCCCACTTTACTGCAACCTGAATGGAAACCCATTTCTCCCACATCAGTCTTTGAGCCATGCATTTAGCTCTTTGATCTTATTTATTGTACTCAACTTTGTTCAAGATCCTGGGAATAAATCCCAGGTCATTACCTTTAGGTTATGCTTTTTAATTTGGACCTTGGGTAAGCCAAAGCTCTTTTCAAGCCCTACCTTTGTCATCAGTACCTATGTATCATAGAATCCCTACAGTGTGGAAGCAGGCCATTTGGCCCTCCAAAGAGCATCTCACCCAGACCTCCCAATGTCCTATCTCTATAACCCTGCATTTCCCTTGCTAATCTACCTAACCTACACATCCCTGGACACTATGAACAATTTCCCATGGCCAATCCACCTACCCTGCACATCTTTGGACTGTCGGGGGAAACCAGAGGACCCTGAGGAAACTTCACATGTGCAAACTCCACACAGACAGTTGCCTGAGTGTGGAATTCAGCCCGGGTCCCTGGCGCTGTGAGGCAAAAGTGCTAACCACTGAGCCACCATGCCACCCATACAAACTCCAGTGGACTACAGCACCTAAACGTTTCTCTCTCTCTTGCACTTTCTCTCTCTCGCGCTCTGTCTGTCTCTCATGCTGTCACTCTCGCTCACGCTCTGTCTCTCTCGCGCTCTCTCTCCCTTTCTCACCCTCTCCACCACCTCCACTTTAAGTTAGTTTCCAGGCCCATACCCTGGCAACGGTAGGCCACGCATCCATCTGGACTCACACTCAATCCTTTTTACATAGATAACTATCGCAACCCCTGGCTGTATTCCTAACTCTCTTCTCCCCGCACCCCTGCCTGAGTGGCTTCCTGTATCACGGTTCAGCATCAGTTTGCTCATCTAACCTGCAGCCTCTGCTTTCATCCCTGGAAGCTGCAAGGGGCTTGAACCTGTTAGGTGAGACCCTGTGTTGGAATGGAATGTTGTGGCACTTACATAAACAAAACTACCGAACACCTATTCAAATGAGTTTTTAGCTACTACAGAAAGATCAGGCAAATGACTGTTTCAGGTTCAGTTCATTTGTAGCTTCACTGTGTATTCCAGGCAGAATGTTACCATTACTTGTTAAAGCAGTGAAATACTGCCACTGATTGATTCCAATCTAGCTCCTGTCCCAGTACAATTGTTTTTTTCAGTAATATACGTATTTAAATTTGGATTGCTTTCCTTCCATTTAGCATATGCATTTTTCTTTGGTTTGCAAGTACAATTATGTGTGGGGGATTTGATGAATCAAGCTGATTTTAAAAGAGCCTCGTAAATTTTTTTTAATGAGCAGATCTCCCTACCGTGCATCACGAGAATGGTTTGGATGCTGTAATGAAGGGCTTTCAGTGAAACACAATGTCGCCATTGACAAAGCTTAAAAGCGGAGACACTTTTTTTCCCCGAGAACACTGATTAAGCTTTTAGTTGTGGGTTTAAACGATCTGAAGGCGTTGCGGTGGCTTGGGCCTGATGTTTTATTTTTAAACTTGACTCATGTTATAGAAACCTCCAGTTTTTCCTGCATATTTTTAAACATTACTGTAATATCAGGTATATACATTTCACACTTGATGAACTCTGATCAACCTTATTGTTTTTAATTTCTAATGCTACTTCATTATTTATTTTCTTGTTCTGGAAAAATGCAACCAATTCCCTCAAATGCTGGCTTTATTATTAAAACAATGTGGCATGCGCCAGTTTTAACTGTATGGTCTCCCATCAGTATTTATGGTGCGTGGGTGTTGTTAGTTGGGCCAGCATTCATTACCCTTGTCAGTTGCCCTGGTAAGCTGTCTTCTTGAACTGCTGCAGTCCTTGTATTGTAGAAGATCAAAGGGCTGTCAAGAAAGAGTTTCCAAATTCTGACTCAGTAACAGTGAAGGAACAGTGATGTTGTCCCACATCAGATGATGTGTGATTTGGAGAGGATTTTGAGAGTGGTGATTTTCATAAGCATCTTGTGCCTTTGTCCTTCTAGGGTGCAGGGATTGTGTATTTTAAGATGTTATTGGAAGCTTTGGTGAGTTACTACACTGATCTAGATCCAGATCTAGACCACCTAGATGGTAAACCCTGCTACTATTGTGATAAAAAGCAAGAATATTGAAGGATTTTGTCAACAAAATGGGCTGCTGTGTCCTGGATGTTGTCAAGCTTCTTCCGTGTTGTTTGGAAATAATCCATCACACCCCTGACTTGTCTCTTGGAGATGATCGACAGGTTGATTGACAGCCTGCAAATTAGTTATTTGCCTCAGAATTCCTATCCTCTGCTCTGTTGTTCTAGCCGCAGTATTCATATGGCTGGTCCATTTCAGTTTCTGCTCAATGATAGTCCCAGGATGATAGTGGGTGAATTATTACTAGCATTTTATTTTTAAAAAATCATTCATGAGATGTGAACATCACTAATTGGACCAGTATTTTTGTTCATCCCAGTTACCCTTGAGAACGAGTCAGTGAACCACCTTCTTGAACCACTGCAGTCCATTTGGTGTAGGTACCCCACAGTATTGTTAGAGAGGGAGAGGAATCCAGGATTTTGATCCAGCAGTGCTGAAGAAACAGTGATATGTTTCTAGATCAGGATGGTGAGTGGGTTGGACAGGAAATTCAAGTGTGGTGTTTCCATGTATTTGCTGCCCTTGTTCTTCTAGATGAAAGTGGTCATGGGTTTGGAAGATGCTGTCTATGGTGTCTTTGGTGGCAAGATTGAATGTATGTGGAAGTGATGCATATCAAATGATTGCTTTGTCCAGTCCTGTGGATACTGTGTCAAATTTTGAGCATTGCTAGGGCAGCACTCATCCAGGAGTATTCCATCACACTCTTGACATGTGCCTTGCAGGGGTGGATAGGCTTTAGGGAGGCAGAGGTGAGTTACTTGCTGCAGTGTTATTTGCCTCTTAACTGCTCTTGTAGCCATGGTAATTACGTGGCTAGTCCAGTTCAGTGTTTGTTCAATGGGAACTCCAGGATGTTGATAGTGGGGGATTCAGTGATGGCAAATGTCATTGAATGTCCAGGGATGATTGTCTCTTTTTGGAGGTGGTCATTGCTGGCACTGGCAGTTGTCAGTTGTCTGCCCAAACCTTGCTATTGTTAAGATCTTGTTGCATTTGAACATGGACCACTTCAGTACCTGAGGAGTTCTGAATGCTGCTGAACGTTGTGCAATCATCAGTGAACATCCCCACTTCTGATCTTATGATGGAGGGATAGTCATTGATGAAGCAGCTGAAGATTGTTGGGCTTGGGACAGTATCCTGTGGAACACCTGCAAAGATGTCCTGGAGCTGAGATGGCTGACCTTCAATAACCATATCCATCTTCCTATGTGTCAGGTATGAACTGCAGCCAGCATCGTGGCTAATAAGTAGCAAGTAACATTTGCACCACATAATTGTTGGGCAATGACCATCTCCAACCAGACAGAATTTAACCATCACCCCTTGACATTCGCTAACAATATCGCCATTAAATGACCCACTGTCAACATCCTGGGGGCAACCAGTAGCCAGAAACTGAACTGGACTAGCCATATAAGTAAGAAGCTAAAAGAGCAAGTCAGAGGCTTGTTTCTTCAATGCTGCTGGGTCAAAATCCCAGAACTCCTTCCCTAATAGCATTAAAGTTGTATCTCCAGCAAATAGATTCCAGTGGTTCAAGAAGGCTGCTCACCATCACCTTCTCAATGGCAGCTGGAGGTAGTCAATAAATCCTGGCTGAGCCAACAAAAGTGGCTGAGGAATCACTGTAGCCAAGATGGATCATCAAAGCTTTCAGTAACTTCCTAATTTTTGACCCAGTCTAATTTGCAATAAAATAAGGGCAAATATTTTTCAATGTGTAGATAAATAATACTTCAACATATTTTTTAAAACCCAGTGATGATTTGGGAGTTGCACAGTTGTAGGCTAAAGTGAATGGAATTTATATTAGAGGTTGTCTGGACACAGCCAAGTTAGAACCAATGCTAGAGGTTACCAGGGCAGAGCAGAGTTAGAACCAGTGCTACAAGTCATCCAGACACTGTAGATGGGAGAAAGAGTCAACACAGGAACGATCTACAATTTAAAGAGAAGGTTTTGGAAGAATATGGTTATTCTCAATCCTGTAAATCTTGACTGAGATTCATATACAGAAATTGCAACCACTTCAGGCAGTAGTGACACAAGCTCTCTTGTATATTTTACATGTTCAAAACCAAAGGTTGGAAATTTTGAATAATAATTGCAAGGTTTTAGAAAATTGTGCAAGTTTGCAAATCTGTCAGATGTGAAGTGGAAGTTGATTGGGGACAATTGTAAGCTCTGGGAATTTCACAGTAAAAAGTGAAGATGAAGAACTCTATAATCAGCAGTGTTACATTCAGCTGCTGATCATCCAGCTGAAGCAGAGAGCTGATAGTGGGCTAATTCTATTTACCCTGTTCCCAAGGTCTATTTCAGCCTATTTTCCTTCATCCACCTATCCAATCCAATCCAACCTAATCTAATTTGTTAATTTGACAGAGTGCTTTGCTATTGGGTTTACCAGTGCCTGGTTTAGAGTGGCCTCAGATTATGCAAAGGATCACACATGGCAACTTAGTTGTGGGGTTGTGAGCCCTCCAAGATTTTCCAGGAATGAAAGATTAGACTATAAAACTCTGCTATGAACAAAATCCAGGAGAATAAAAAACATGGGCATTGTGGAAATGATGTGGCTTTTAAATTTTCTCATCTATAAAAAAAAATTGGAACAGTTTTAAAAAAAAAAGCTGTTCATCCAGGGTGAACTGGATGATATAGTGAAGCCTTCAGGGATATTACATTTGGCAACATGGTAAGAGAGCGCGAGCAAAGGTTGACAAATAAGCTAATGTAATTTTAAAATAAATAGCAAGTTAACTCAAAATGCAACAATATGTAGGCTAAATGATACCCGAAGACAACGGGCTAAACTGAAATTCAGTGGAACATGAACATGCTGTCATTTAAGCTGGCATTTGTAAATGCATGTCCATATTTTAAGTAGTAAAGAAAAATCATGGAATTCACTTTCTTGCTCATAAATGTATCAAAGATATGCAGTGATCATTCAATCAGTTCTATTCCAATTTGAACCATTTGTTAGAAATTTCAGCAAGGAGCAAATTAGAAATAACTGTCAGTCTTCAAACATGCTTTATGTTCATCAGTTCTTCTAATACAAGGCTGTCAATCTCATTAATATCTCCAGGATAGAGGATAACAGTCAGAGAACTTCATCTTTCTTGACGACAGGTAAAGTTTTACAAGAGCATGTTACAATTGAGTAAAAAAAGTGCTGTTTTTTCATGTAGCAAGTCAACTTGAAAAAGACACCACCACCTTTCAGCACTTTCAAAGCCAATTGCAGTACCTCTCAACATGTATTCACAGTTGTAATGTGGAAATGCAGCATTAAGTAATGATGTAAAAGCTTTCATAAACACTAACAACTGTAAATGCTGGAAATCTGAAACAAGAAAGAGTGCTAGAGAAGCACCGCAGGTCTGGCTACATCTGTAGAGAGAAAAACAATTAGCATTTTGAGTCCAGCAAACCTTCAGAACAAACTATTTTTGGTGATATTGATTGACATGTAATTATGAACTTGAATAATTTTTCTTCAATACTGTGTGATCTGCTATGTCCATCTGGCCACAAATTAGCACATGGACAGTGCAGCATTCCCTCAGTATTAGACTGGCATGTCAGTCGAGATTATGTGCTTGTCTTAAGTGTGACTTAATTTCATGTGTTACCAGCTGAGTCCTTGCTGACATCTTAAAAGCCGATGGTTAGTGTGATGAAGTCTTATTTTATGATTGTGTTGTTCGTGTTCTATCAACTTGCTTCTCAACTATAGCAATATAGTTGTTTTACCCTGCTGAACTAAAATTAACTCCTGCCCAGTGAGCAAGCGTAACTGTTTTTCAATGCAAACCTTTTTTTGGATACCTCAAAGAAGAAAACAGCAAGTTGACATGCAGGTATATCAAGCAATTAGGAAAGCAAACAGCATGTTGACCTTTATTGCAAATGGGTTGAAGTACAAAATTAGAACTCCTACCACTATTACACAGGGTTTAGGTTGAGACCACTCCTGGACTATTGTGTACAATTAGGTCTTTTTATTTAAGCAAGAATATATTCAGTTGGAGATGGTTCAGTTAAGGTATACTAGGTTGTACACATAAGATATAGGAGTAGTAGAGTATGTCAATTGACCCCTCAAGCTTGCTCCTGCTCCATGATTTAATAAGATCATGGCTAATCTGTTCTGTTTTTAATTTCATGTTTCCATCTCCCCTCAATCATCTTAAATACTTTTTAGGTGAGGGAGTCAATCTACCTCTGACTTGAAAATATTCATGTCGGTGGGGAGGAAAGGGACTGAGAGTTATATAAGAGGGTGGGTGAGGAGCTGGGAGGAAGGAAGCTGGGAAGACAGTAGGTAGATGCAGGTGGGGGTGTGATGGTGATATGCCAGTGAGAAGGGTGGAGTGGATAGGTGGGAAGAAAGATGGACAGGTTGGACCGTTAAAGAGGGTGGTGCCGAGTTGGAGGGTTGGATCTGGGATGAGGTGGAGGGAGGGGAGATGAGGAAACAGGTGAAGTTGACATTGATGCCGTGTGGTTGGAGGGTTCCAAGGCGGAAGATGAGTCATTCTCCCTTCAGTTGTCAGGCGACTTGGATTTGGTCCAGGACTTGCATGTCCTTGGCGGAGTTGGGGGGCGGGGGTAGTGGTGAGGGGAGTTGAAGTGGTCAGTGGCACTGGAGGAGTTACCTCAT
Organism: Chiloscyllium punctatum; assembly: GCF_047496795.1. NCBI lineage: Eukaryota > Metazoa > Chordata > Chondrichthyes > Orectolobiformes > Hemiscylliidae > Chiloscyllium > Chiloscyllium punctatum. The sequence goes on along the minus strand of NC_092746.1, from coordinate 123,261,555 downwards.
CTCCCCTACCCCCACCTCATCCCAGATCCAACCCTTCTACTTGGAACATGTCCTACCTGTCCATCTTCAATCCGATCTATCTGATCCACCCTCCACTCCAACCTATCACAATCACCCCCAACTTCAATTTACTTATTGCCTTCCCAGCTCCCCCCCACCCCCCACAAGAGGAAACATCCTTTCCTGTCCAACCTTTCCTTTACAGTGCAAACCATTCAATAGACAATAGGTGCAGGAGTAGGCCATTCTCCCCTTTGAGCCTGCACCACCATTCAATATGATCATGGTTGATCATCCTTAATCAGTATACTGTTCCTGCCTTATCTCCATAACCCTTGATTCCACAATCCTTGAGAGCTCTATCCAATTCTGTCTTAAATGAATCCAGAGACTGGGCCTCCACTGCCCTCTGGGGCAGAGCATTCCACACAGCCACCACTCTCTGGGTGAAGAGGTTTCTCCTCAGCTCTGTCCTAAATGGCCTACCCCGTATTTTTAAGCTGTGTCCTCTGGTTCGACACTCACCCATCAGCGGAAACATGTTTCCTGCCTCCAGAGGGTCTAATCCTTTAATATTCTTATATGTCTCAATCAGATCCCCTTTCAGTCTTCTAAACTCAAAGGTATACAAGCCCAGTCGCTCCAGTCTTTCAGTGTAAGGTAATCCCGCCATTCCAGGAATTGAGCTCGTGAACCTGTGCTGCACTTCCTCAATAGCCAGAATGCCTTTCCTCAAATTTGGAGACCAAAACTGCAAGCAGTACTCCAGGTGTGGTCTCACCAGGGCCCTGTACAGCTGCAGAAGAACCTCTTTGCTTCTATACTCAATCCCTCTTGTTATGAAGGCCAGCATGCTATTAGCCTTCTTCACTACCTGCTGTACCTGCATGCTTACCTTCATTGACTGGTGTACAAGAACATCCAGATCTCTTTGTACTGCCTCTTTACCTAAATTGATTCCATTTCGGTAGTAATCTGCCTTCCTGTTCTTGCCACCAAAGTGGATAACCTTACATTTATCCACATTAAACTGCATCTGCTATGCATCTGACCACTCACCTAACTTGTCAAGGTCACCCGGTAATCTCCTAACATCCTCCTCACATTTCACCCTGCCACCCAGCTTTGTATCATCAGCAAATTTGCTAATGTTATTACTAATACCATCTTCTATATCATTAACATATATTGTAAAAAGCTGCGGTCCCAGTACTGATCCCTGCGATACCTCACTGGTCACTGCCTGCCATTCTGAAATGGAGCCGTTTATCACTACTCTTTGTTTCCTGTCAGCCAACCAATTTTCAATCCAAGTTAGTACTTTGCCCCCAATACCATGCACCCTAATTTTGCTGACTAACCTCCTATGTGGGACTTTATCAAAAGCTTTCTGAAAGTCCAGGTACACTATATCTACTGGATCTCCCTCGTCCATCTTCAGAGTTACATTCTCAAAAGATTCCAGAAGATTAGTCAAGCATGATTTCCCCTTCATAAATCCAAGCTGATTCTGACCGATCCTGTTACTACTATCCAGATCTTCGTAATTTCATCCTTTATAATAGACTCCAGCATCTTTCCCACCGAAGTCAGACTAACTGGTCTATAATTTCCTGCTTTCTCTCTCCCACCTATCTTAAAAAGTGATACAACATTAGCCACCCTCCAATCCGCAGGAACTGATTCCGAATCTATCGAACTCTGGAAAATAATCACCAACGCGTCCATGATTTCCCGAGCCACCTCCTTCAGTACCCTGGGATGTAGACCATCAGGCCCCAGGGACTTAACAACCTTCAGACCTAACAGTCTCTCCAACACCAATTCCTGGCAAATATAAATTCCCTTCAGTTCAGGTCCTTCAGCCACTGTTACCTCAGGGAGATTGCTTGTGTCTTCCCCAGTGAACACAGATCTGAAGTACCAATTCAATTCTTCTGCCATTTCTTTGTTCCCCATAATATATTTCCCTGTTTCTGTCTTCAAGGGCCCAATTTTAGTCAACCATTTTTTTGCCTTTCAGATACTTAAAAAAGCTTTTACTATCCTCCTTTATATTTTTGGCCAGTTTACCTTCATACCTCATTTTTTCTCTGCGTATTTCCTTCTTCGTAATCCTCTGTTGTTCTTTAAAAGCTTCCCAGTCCTCCGTTTTCCCGCTTATCTTTGCTATGTTATACTTTTTCTCTTCTGACTTTATATGTTTCTTAACTTCCCTCGTCAGCCACGGCCACCCATGCCTCCTCCTAGGATCTTTCTTCCTTTTTGGAATGAACTGATCCTGCATCTTCTGCATTATACACAGAAATATCTGTCATTGTTCTTCCACTGTCATCCCTGCTAAGGTATTGCACCATTGAACTTTGGCCAGCTCCTCCCTCATAGCTCCATAGTCCCCTTTATTCAACTGAAAAATTGTCACTTCCGATTGTACCCTCTCCCTCCCAAATTGCAGATTGAAGTTTATTGTATTATGGTCACTACTTCCCAATGGCTCCTTCACTTCGAGATCCCTGACTAATTCTATCAATCCAGTAAACATCTTCTGATCTGCCTTGACTGCACTTACATTCTTTCCTAAATAAGGAAACCTAAACTACACATACGCTGTAACATGTGATCCCACCAATGCTCTGTATAACTAAACCATAAAATCCTTACTTTTATGTTCAATTCCTCTTTTAGTAAAGGGTAGCATCCTCTTTGCCTTCTACATTACTGTATCTGCATACTAGCTTTTTGTGACAAGTACAGTAGAGGACTTTGACCCCCAGCACCTCAGGATTTGACAGTCATTCTCTGTTTAAGGAATACTCTATTTTCACACTCCTCCTGTCAAAGTGAACTTATAGAATCTCTACAGTGCGGAAATAGGCCTTCGGCCCAACAAGTCCACACCGCACCTCCGAAGAGTAACCCACCCAGACCCATTCCCCTATATTTACCCCTGACTAAAACACCTAACCTAGGCATCCCTGAACACTATTGTCAATTTAGCATGGCCAATTCACCTAACCTGCGCATCTTTGGACTGTGGGGGGAAACCAAAATACCCAGAGGAAACTCCACGCAGATAGTAATCGAAGGTGGAATTGAACCTGGATCCTTGGCGCTGTGAGGCAGCAGTGCTAACCACTGAGCCACCATGCCGCCCCAATTACTTCACACTTTGCCACATCATGCTCCATCTGCCAGATTTCTGCATATTCGCTCAACTCATCAGTATCCATCTGCAAACTCATTGGGTCTTTTCACTACTTACCTTTCTACCTACCGGGTATCTTTATGTTCTCTGCAAATAGATTGAGCATGTCTTCATTCATCCTCATCTAATTCATTCGTATAAATTGAAAAAGTTGAAAACCTCAGCACAGAGCCCTGCCACACAACCCATGCTAATGCCTTGTCCCCGACACTATGAGCTTTTATTTCCTGTGATGAACTTTAATATGATGCCTTATCAAATGCCTTCTGGAAATACAAGTATAGCATGGCTAAGGTTCTCCATTATCCACAGCACATGTTACTCCCTCAAAGAACTCTAATAAATAAGTTAAACATGATTATTATTCCACAAAACTATACTGACTTTCCCTGGGTACCATGAACTCTCCTAAGTATCCAGTTATAATCTCTTTAATGGCTGTTCCTTACACTGTTCTTATGACAGTCTTCAAACTAACTGGTCTATAGTATCCTTTTTAATGCCTGCCTCCCCCTCCTTAAATAAACATTTACTACTTTCCAGTATGATGGAATCTTTCCGAAACTAGGGATTTTTGTAAAGTTATCACCAATGTATCTACTACCTCATTAGACACCTCCCTTTAAGATCCTAGGACAAAGTCCACTGAGACCTGAACACTTGACAATTCACAGCTTGATCAGTTTTCTTAATGTCACAGAACCATACGGTATGGACCAACCAGTCCATGCTAAACATGTTCCCTAATTAAACTAGTTCTACCTGCCTACTCCTGACCCACATCCCCACCTCCAAATCTTTCCTATTTACATATTTATTTAAGTGTCTTTTAAATGCTGTAACTGCCCATATCCACCACTTCTTCAAGGAAGTTCATTCCATATGCGAACCACCCTCTGTGTAAAACATTTGTCCCTCGTGTCTTTTTAAAATCTCTCTCCTGTCACCTTAAAACAATGCCCCCATTCTTAAACTCCCCTATCTTAGGGTTAATAGTAAGTGCTTTTCCCCTATCTATACTCCTCATGGATTTTATAAACCTCTATAAGGCCTCCTCTCAACCTCCTATGCTCCAGTGAAAAACATCTCAGCCTGTCTAACATTATTCTCTAAGTCAAACCTTCCATAGCTGGCAACATCCTAGTAATTTCTTCTGGGATTCCCTAGTGATTGTAATTTCATTAACTTTCTCTCTTCCTAATACTTTGTAATTTCCAGCTATTCCTGGAAGAGATTTGTATACTCTATAGTGAGGAAGGAGTCAAATATTGTTCACTTTCTCTTACATTTCCTTATTTTCTACTATTAACTCCCCATTCTCATTCCAGAGAACCAATTTTCGCTTTACTTAATCTTTTCTTTTGTAAGTACCTGAAGAAAGTCTTGCCGTTCATTTCTATATTCCTAGCTATCTTCCTCTCATATTCTGTTTTATTTGAACTGATTAACCTTTTATTTATTCTCTACTGTTCTTCCTATTTGACCCTACCATGAAAGCTTGCAGTTATATGGTTTTTCCTTCAGTTTGGTATTTTCTCTAACATTGTAGTTAACTGTGGATGGTTGGTCCTTCCTTCAGAACTTTTCTTATAGGAATATACTTATTCTGAAATATCCGGTTGAACATCTGCAACTGTGTCTCTCTTGATCTATCCTCTAGCATAGTATGCCAGTTTGCTGCAGCTAGTTTGGCTTTTATGTTGATATAGTTACTCTTATTTAACTTTAAATTATAAGCCTTAGCAAATCTCTTTCCTTTAAACTGGATGTAAAATTCAGTCATAATGTCATTGTTGACAGCTGGAACTGCCTTTATCCTGAGGTCATTAATTCATCCCAGCTTATTATATGTCTAATATAATCTTCTCTCTGGTTGGTTCCAGAACGTGCTGCTTTACCAAACCATTTGAACTCATCTCACAGGCTACTATCTTCAATCTGATTTTTCTAGTTTTTATGAGATTAGTGTCACAGACAATTATTGCCATTCCATTATCACAAACACCCAGGTATTTCTCCTCGTATATGTTTTGCATTGTGAAATAACTCTACAGGGGTTGGTCACCAAGTCACCCTTTATGTACATGTGGAAAGTTCTTGATATTGATCCAGCTTCCTGCTCTAAGTGAACAGAACCTTTGACACTCCTGTTTATATCTGTCAGCCAGAGCTCCCTGATTGGGGCTGTTAACCTGGTCCAATCAGGGAACTCAATCAATGGGGTCCACATGGTTGATCTTGTTACAATCACTGCACATTGTGTATACTGATGGAGGCCTATAGGCAACTCCCGTTAGTGACTTATTTATCCTACTATTCCACATTTTTATTCAAACTGATTCTACATCTTAATCTTCTGAACCAAATCATCTTTAACTTCCTATCTATTGCACAAAATGCCATCCTTTATTAACAGTAATACTCCCTCCTAGTTTCCTATTCTTCTTGAATATCATATACCTTTCAAACTTCAGGATCCAATCCTTATCCCACAACCACATCTCCTTAATGACTATCAGATCATTATTTGCATTAATCTTCTATGACAAGCCTGCCATCCCAGGGATCAGTCTGTTGAACTTCTGCTGCACCCCATCAATGTTAAGTATATCTTTCCTTAATATGGAGACCAAAAATGTGCAAACTAGTCCAGATGTGGTCTCATGAAACCCACAACTGCAGTAAGATTTCTTTGCTCCTATATATATATACTCTCTTGCAATGAAGGCCAATTTAGCATCCTTCCTAACTGCTTGCTACACCTACATGCTTATTTTCAGTGACCGATGCGCAAGGACATCCAGATTCCTTTGTGCATTGGCATTTCTCATCTATCACTGTTTTCTTTTCCTACTTCACAACTTCACACTAATGCACATTATAGTAATATCGGTATCTTTCAGGCATTTACCTCCTCACTTAAACTGATCTAATTTGCCACTTTAGATCTTCATCACCATTCACAACTCAACCTAGTTTTGTGTTGTAACTGGATGGAATGTTAGGACAAAATACTGAATCGATTTAAACAACCTAGTATTAAAATGGGTAATTGATAAGGTTGGTATTGTGAAAGGGCTCAATAAATGAGATTGAAATGTTCCCTGTCTCCTAAGAAAATGCAATTACTGTAGCACTGTCATAATAATTCGGATGTGGAGTTATAATTCCCATTATAACAAATTGTGACATTGAAGTTAATACGTCTGGTATTGGTGAAAAACTGATCATGACAGCTGCCAGATTATCATGAAACCCAACTGGTGTATCAATATCCTGAGGGAACAGAATCTATTCTGTATACCCTGTCACACATTCATTATTTAATCTTAATACCCTCTGAAATAGTTGAGCAAAACTGCACAGCTTTTTTAACAAAATCATATTCGCTGCAATAATGCCAACAATTTGTATTTTACATTATAGCACCATTAACAGGCTAAAATATAGAAGCAAATGTAAGCCTTGCAGCCCATCAAATCTGCTCAGCCATTCAATGAGATCATGGCTAATCTGATCATCTTCAACTCCATTTTCCTGCTTTTTTCTCATAACCCATGATTCCCTTACTCATTAAAAACTCTCATCCTTGAATATGCTTAATGACTAAGTCTCAGCAGCCCTCTGCAGTAAAGAATTTCACAGATTCACAATCATCTGAAAGAAGAAATTCCTCCTCAACTCCGTCTAAATGTGAAACCCCTTTTTCTGAGGTTATGCCCTTTGGTCCTAGATGCTCCGATAAGGGGCAACAACCTTTCCATATCTACCCTAACAGGTCCCCTAAGCATCTTGTATTTTCAATAAGGTCACTTCTCAATCTCCTATATTCCAATGAGCATTGGTCCCATTTTACTCAATATCTCCTCATAAGGTAGTCCCTCCATAACTGATATCAGCCTGGTGACCCTTCCCTGGCCTACCTCCATTGCCAGTATACTCCCCTTAGATAAAGGGTCCAAAACTGTTCACATTATTCCATCTGTGGTTTGACTTGGGCTTGTACAGTTTTAGCAAAATCTCCCTACTTTTATATTCTATTCCCTTTGAAATAAATGTCAACATTCCGTTTGCCTTCTCTGTTACCCACTGAATGCTAGGTTTTTGTGATTCATGGATGAAGACTCTCAATCCCTCTTTTCTTTTGCTTTCTGTTGTCTTTCTCTATTTAGAAAATATCTAGCACTTCCATTCGTCCTGCCAAAATGCAAAGCCTCACATTTCCTCACGTTATATTCCATCTGCCAAGTTTTTGCCCACTCACTTTATCTTATTTAACGCTCTGCAGCCTGTTTGTGTCATCCTCACCACTGGGCTTCCTACGCGTTCTCATGTAATCTGCAAACTTGGCTTTATTACAATCACTTTCCTCGTCCAAATTATGAATGTGAAGAATTGTGGCCGGAACACTGATTCCTGTGGCACACCACTAGTTACAGGTTGCAATCTTGAAAATTCCCAAGTCTCTGTCTTCTATTGGTTAACCAATCTTATGTCTTTGCTAATATACAGCTCCCAACACAATGGCCTCTTGTCGAACTAAGTAACCTAATGTGTGGTACCTATCAAAAGCATTCTGAAAATCCAAATATTCCCTTTATCTATCTGGCTTGTTACTACCTCAAAGAATTCTCAAATTTGACAGGTATAATTTCATGCTGACTCTACTTGATTTTATTATACATTTCTAAGCGCTGTGCTACATTAAGCTAACTGGCCGAGAGTTATTTGTTTTTATCTCCTTCCTTTTTAAATAAAGGTGTTACATTGGCCTTGTACATTGACATGCATGGTTAGTTTTTGCAGATTGGTGGTGCAATGGACAGTAAAGAAGGTTATCTGAAATTACAAAGAGATCTTGATCAATTAGGTCAATGGACTGAAGAGTAGAAAATGGAGTTTAATTTGGATAAATGTGAGGTATTGCATTTTGATAAAACAAGCAAAGACAAAACTTACACAATTAAAATTAAGGCCTTGGACGGTGTTGTAGAGCAGAGAGACCTGGGGTTCAGGCACATAATTCTTTGAAGTTTGCATCACGTATAGATAGGATGGTTAAGAACGTGTTTAGCATGTTTGCCTTTATTGCTCAGACTTCTGAGTGTACGAGTTTGGACATTATGTTGAGGTTGTACAGCACATTGGTGAGTCCTCTTCTGGAGTACTGTATCAGTTCTGGTCTCCCTCTAAAAGGAAGGCTATTATTAAGTTGGAGAGAGTTCAGAAGAGATTTACCAGGATGGTGCCAGGAATGGAAGGTTTGAGTTACAAAGGGAGGCTGGATAGGCTGGGACTTTTTTCACTGGAGTCTGGGAAAGAGGTGATATTATAAAGGTTTCTAAAATCAAGAGGAGTATAGATAAGATGAATGACTGGTGTCTTTTCCCTGGGGTGGGGGATTTCTAGAAAAGGGGGCATATTTTTAAGGTCAAAGGAGATTTTAAAAAGACATGAGAAGCAACTGTTTTACACAGAAAGTTATTCATGTGTAGAATGTACGTCCGGGGGAAGTGGTGGTTGCAGATAACAGTTACAATGTTTAAAAGACATTTCGATAAGTACATGAATAAGAAATGTTCAGAGGGATATGGGCCAAGTTCTAGGAGATGGGACTTGTTTAGTTTGGGATTATGGTTGGCATGGATTGTTGGACAAATGGGTCTATTTCCGTGCTGCATGACTTTATAACCCACTTTGCCATTCATCATGGCCATGGCTGATACCTGGCTTCCACTCCACCTTCCTGCCAACTCCCCATATTCCTTGATTTCCTAAGAGACCAAAAATCTGTCTATTCCAGCCTTAAATATATTCAAAAGAAAGCATTCATTATTCCCTGAGGTAGGCATATCCAAAGATTTGCAATTTTCCTTGCATGAAAGGTTTGTGATTTTAAACTAGTGTAATATGAATGTCGGTCTATTTTTTGAAGGGATTTAACAATTAATTAGGTCAGTCCTTCTAGAACTATGACTTTAAACTAGAGTGTGCCTCCTGGAGTGTTAATGGAAATTTGTTTGCACTGAGAGGTTAATGAATGGCAAGAGAAATCTTAATTGAGCAGAAGCTAGGTAAAACAAGTTTTTTGTTTAATTTAATATAAAGGTTTTTGAAAAGTAGTTTGAAAGAGTACTACAGGCCAGCAAACAGAGTCTCTCCTTTTAAAAAAGATGCAGAGACATTCGCAAAATAAGTTACCTCAGTGAATGGATATAGGTTTTGCAGCTTCCAGGACAAAACTCAGTGGCATGGTGGCTCAGTGGTTAATACTGCTACCTCACAGTGCTAGGGACCCAGGTTCAATTCCACCCTCAGTCATTGGTCTATGTGGAGTTTGCGTGTTCTCCCCGTGTCTGTGTGGGCTTCCTCGCACTGTCCAGGCTAGGTGGGTTAGCCATGGGAAATGCAGGGTTACAGGGATGGGGTACTCTTCAGAGGGTTGGTGTAGACTGAATGGCCTGCTTCCACATTATAGGGAATATGTGTAAATATTTCTATTACATTTCTTCAGCTGGAGAGTGGTGGGCCTGTGGAATTCATTGCCACAGAGCGCAGTGGAGGCCGGAACGTTAAATGTCTTCAAGGCAGAGATTGATAAATTCTTAATCTTGCAAGGAATTAAAGGATATGGGGAGAGTGCGGGTAAGTGGCATTGAAATGCCCATCAGCCATGATTAAATGGCGGAGTGGACTCGATGGGCCGAATGGCCTTACTTCCACTTTTTTTAATGGTCTTAACTCAGCAGATCAATAAAAAAAGTTGAGGAAGTGTAAGCTCTATGTTGCGTGAGTGGTCAAGAGAAAATGCCTACGCTCACAGGACAGGAACTGAGAAGAAACAATTGTCAAACCTGTTCCTTTGATAGGAAAGGAAAATTTCCCTACTTTTTGAGTAACTAATATGATATTGGGGACCACTTAGGACTTTATTTTGACAAGTGATTTGAAGTCTTTCAAATTGTTTTATATAAACAGCTTAAGCTTATTTTATTTTTATTTATTACATATAATGAAGTTTGTCTTGTTGTTAAAACTCTTGGGTGTTTATGCTTTGGCCACTTTAAACTAAAACAAAACAAACTGTGTCCTACCTGGTCAGATTCCATTCTGGGTTCTCATTTAAAAACTGAAAGAACTGCAGCTGCTGTAAATTAGAAACAGAAATTGCTGGAACAGCTCAGCAGTCTGACAGCATGTGTGAAGAAAAATCAGAGTTAACGTTTCAGGTCCAGTGACCCTTCCTCTGAACTCATTTGTTTTGTATTTGGGATCTGATTCATTCAATAGTGACATCACCAATAGTAACAATAGTAAGATCACAACATTTTTCAGTGGTTTATCCAACCTCTAATGATTGGACCCTTATCCAGGGCTGAGCCTTTTAGGGAAAAAAAAGGTAGCCAAATTGAACTGAGCCATTAAACAATGCCGTTTAACTTTTCAAACACAGTTATGCTTGGAGAGATGCCTTGAGCTCTGTTGAAGTACCACACACATAAGAGCCCATGATGTTGGAGGTAAATTTCTTTGAGGAGCTAACAGGCAGGATAGATAAAGGGGACAATGTGGATATAATCTATTTGGATTTTCAGAAGATATTTGATAGGGTGCCACATATTAAGCTACTTAATAAAATAAGAGCCCCTGGTTTAGAAGTATGACAGCATGAATAGAACCAGCTAACTAGTAGAAGACAGAAAATTGAGATAAGGGCATATTTTCAGGATTTCAACCTGTAAATTGTGGAGTGCCACAGCGGTCAGTGCCGGGGCAACTGTAATTTACAATAGATATTGCTAACATAGATGAGAAAAGTGAATGCACTACAGCCAGCTTTGTGGGTATCACAAAACTAGGTGGAAAGGCAAGTGGTGAGAATGACACAAAAATACTGGAAGGGGGGTATAGACAGATTAAGCAAGTAGGGATAAAACTTGATAGATGGAATATAGCATGTGAAATGAGAGATTATGCTTTTGGCAGGGAGAATACAGGAGCTGAATGTTATTTAAATGAATAATAACTGCTGCATGGAGAGAATCCTGGAATGGCGGATTACCTTACACTGAAAGACTGGAGCGACTGGGGTGGTATACACTTGAATTTAGAAGACTGAGAGGGGATCTGATTGAGACATATAAGATTATTAAAGAATTGGACACTCTGGAGACAGGAAACAAGTTTCCGCTGATGGGTGAGTGCCAGAGGACACAGCTTAAAAATATGGGGTAGACCATTTAGGACAGAGCTGAGGAGAAACTTCTTCACCCAGAGAGACCATAAGACCATAAGACATAGGAGTGGAAGTAAGGCCATTCGGCCCATCGAGTCCACTCCGCCATTCAATCATGGCTGATGCGCATTTCAGCTCCACTTGCCAGCGTTCTCCCCGTAGCCCTTAATTCCTCTAGACAACAAGAACCTATCAATCTCGGCCTTGAAGACATTTAGCGTCCCGGCTTCCACTGCACTCCGTGGCAATGAATTCCACAGGCCCACCACTCTCTGGCTGAAGAAATGTCTCCGCATTTCCGTTCTGAAATGACCCCCTCTAATTCTAAGGCTGTGTCCACGGGTCCTAGTCTCCTCGCCTAACAGAAACAATTTTCTAGCATCCACCTTTTCAAAGCCATGTATTATTTTGTACGTCTCTATTAGATCTCCCCTTAATCTTCTAAACTCCAACGAATACAATCCCAGTATCCTCAGCCGTTCCTCATATGCTAGACCTGTCATTCCAGGGATCATCCGTGTGAATCATGAGAGTGGTGGCTGTGTGGAATGCTCTGCCCCAGAGGGCAGTGGAGGCCCAGTCTCTGGATTCATTTAAGAAAGAGTTGGATAGAACTCTCAAGGATTGTGGAATCAAGGATTATGGAGATAAGGCAGGTACAGGATACTGATTTAAGGATGATCAGCCATGATCATATTGAATGGTGGTGCAGGCTCGAAGGGCAGAATGGCCTACTCCTGCACCTATTGTCTATTATCTATTGTCTATTTTGGGGTTCTTGTCCATGAATCACAAAAAGCTAGCCTCCATATCCAGTGGATGATAAGAAAGGCAGGGAGGATGGAGCCTTCAAAGGAAGATATTGCTGAAACCATACAAGTCACTAGTTGGATCATACTGAGAACATAGTGGAGAGTTTTGGCCCACTTATCAAAAGAAAGATATGCTGACTTTGGTGGTAGTCCAGAGAGGGTTCACTAGGCTGATGTAAGGTTTGGAGGGACTGTCTTATGAAGAGAGGTTGTGTAGATTGAGCCTGTACTTGTTGGATTATAGAAAATGAGAGGGAACTTTATTGTAACTTTCATTTCTTAGAGGACTTGACATGGTAGTTGCTGAGAGGTTATTTCCCCTGTTGGGAGAGTCTAGAATCAGAGAGCATAGTCTTGGAATGAGGAGTTGCCTAGTTAGGACAGAGCTGATGAGGAATTTCTTCTCTCAGAAGGCAGTGAATCTGTGGAATTCTTTATAGCAGAAGGCTATAGAGGCTGTGTCAGTAATTATCTTCAAGGCTGAGAGATTTTTTCAATAATAAGGTAATCCAAAGGTATGGGGATAGTGGATGAAAGTGAGAAAAAAGTTATATGGATATGCTGAAACAGCAGGGTTGTGGAACTTAACTATATTGATCTTCAAAAACATGGCACTGACTTGATGAACACAATAGACTCCTTGCACTATTCTATGATTCTAAGCTAAATGAAACTATGTTTCTTCATAAAGCATGGTGACAATAGGTTACATTGGAAAGAATTTTTTTCAAAAATAATTATTAATCTGTTACTCGTTTATTTTTCATTAACATAATTTCTAATTGAACTGTTCAGAAATGTTATGCCACATCTAACCCAAATGTGAATATCCAGCCACAAAGGAAATTGCTTGATAATTGATGCATTCTGTGAAAAGTTTGAGGTGAAGCCAGGAAATGGTACAAAGGTTTACATGCAATCTTTTATTGGAAGTGACTGTTTTTAGACTTTGCTGGAGTGAAGCAGCTTGGAAATGGTTGAAGTGATCACACATTGCTTCTGTACCAAAGTATTACCTGAACTGCCATTATTAGATTGATCTAAATGGAAAACAAAAATAATTCACTTAAAAGATTTTTTTCAGTGTTCAAAGTGGATTAAACAAACAAGAGAGTGAAAAACAGGGATCCATGCATCAATAGTTTCACTTTCTGTAGCTACTGTTCATATTGTTGGGCTTCTTGTTTTAACTCTGTGCTTTTCTTCCTTTTCACTTTTTGTTTGCAGGACATCACCTCATCGCTGGATGACCGGAACAAAGGAGCGAATGTTAATTAAAGTTACAGACCGGGAACCAAGTTATTTATTGCATCAGGGTAATGGGAATGCTGAGAGCCAGCCAGGAACACGGTCACGCCGGCCTTCAGGTCACCAGTTGTCTCACGCTCACAGCTTCGCATCAGATAGTGACAACCAGGTCTTCTTTACAGAGCGCAAATCATCTCCTTACCTGAAAAGGGCAGAGCATGTTGGTGGCTGTTCCCCAGTACTGGCAAGAGGGGAGCCTTATCATTCCCCAATCCATTACCAACACAGAAAATATTCCTTTGAATCCCAGCCCTCATCTCCTCGCTATGGCTATGAGCCTCCTCTTTATGAGGAGCCTCCTGTTGAATACCAGGCACCTATTTATGATGAGCCACCCATGGAAGTGCAGTGTGAGGGAATGAGCCTCTACAAAGCAGGGTCACCACAGAAATCACCAGTCCGGAAGCCACATCCAATGCTTCACTCACCCAAACAGGGCCAGAACTCTCCTTATCAGCATCTAGTATTAACAAAGCAAAAATGTCCAGAGAAATCAATGAGCTTAGAATACAGTCCAGTGGGCAAAGAACTAGTGAAGCAGCTGGTATATGTAGAGCAGTCTGGCTCCAGCCCAAAGTTCAAAACAAGTACAAAACATCGATATTCACCTAGTGCTACATCCACTATTTCTTACTCATTACAGCACAGCCATTCATTGGTTAGAGACTTTCAGTGTTCTGATTCAAGATCTGCCGATTACAATGGCCTGGAAGGATCTGAAGCCAGGTATAGTCAGCAAGGCAGTCAGTTGATTCATGAGGACTCCATGTCATGGTCCAGCCAGCATGACTCGTTATCTTCAATAGGCTACTCCCCAAGCACAAGGAAAAGGAAAAGCAGGAAGCCCTCACTGACCCAAGAGACTTGCGGTGTGGTCGGGGAAAGCTGTGGAGAAATTAATCCTGTCCCAGAGCGGCTGCTGGCTGAAGAAAGGCACTCGCCCCTTGACAAGACTCAGGTGAGCCAGAGTGACAACAAGACTGTTGAGGCAGAGATGCTGCGGGGATACTCGGATGTACACACAACCCAGGCAAGGCTGGCACGGGAGGCACAGCAGCTCCATCACATCAAACAGCGCAGCAGCTGGGATTCCCAGAAAGAAGTGTCTGGTTATGAGAGTGATGGCGCCCTTCCTTTACCTATGCCAGGGCCTGTCGTTCGGGCTTTCAGTGAAGATGAAGCTCTGGCTCAGCAGGAGGGCAAACACTGGAAAAGGAACACATTTGAAAAGCTGGGCTTCCCTCAAGTGCTACTGGAAAAGAGTGTTTCTGTCCAAACTAACTTAGCTTCACCGGAACCTTACTTACACCCATCACAGGTAGGTCTTCAATGCAACCAGATCAGAGTTAACATGAGAGAGTAACTGTAAAAGCTAGCAAAAAAAAGGTCATATTAGATACCTTCCATGTTCACCAAGTGTAGGATGTTGGGGTGACACTTTTATGCTCAGTGTTACTATTTGTGCAGATCTGGTGCAAAACAAGATTAAAGCAGATTAAAACTCTCCGTGTTCCACAAAGGAAGAACAGCCATACTTCCTGAATGTGACATGCTCTTTGCTTGCACGAGCTATTCTTGTAACAACTTTGACATTTTCTGATCATGAGCAGGAATATTTTTCTCATTGAACTAAAACTAAAAGTCAGAGTTCATGGAATAAAAAGGACAGTAACAACATGGAGACCAACTTGACTGAGTGATGAGAAACAGAGTCATAGTGTGAATGGATTTTTTTTTGAGCTGTCATAGATTTTGCAGCATTTCCTGATACATACTAATGATCAAGTTCTGGGTCTTCAGGGTACAATTTCAAAATTTCTGATAGATTCAAAACTTGGAAGCATTCTAATCTGTGAGGAGGGTAATTTAGAGACTCAAAAGAAGATTCCAAAGTCTTTGAGAGAGAAAAAGGGATCCTCATTTCTTTCCTTAATGAGTGACCCTTTATTTTTGAACAGTGACCCAAGTTCTAGATTGACCTAGAAGAGGAAATGTTCTCTCCACATCCACCTAGGATCTCATATGTTTCAATCAAGTTCTCTTTACTCTTCAAAGTTCCAGTCAGTACAAACCTAACCTGCCTAATCTTTCCTCAAGTAAACCTTCTCATTCCAGATATTAATCTGGCAAACCTTCTCTGAACTGCTTCCATTATGGCACGGTGGCTCAGTGGTTAGCACTGCTGCCTCACAGCACCAGTGAACTGGGTTCGATTCCACCCTTGAGGGACTGTCTGTGTGGAGTTTTCACATTCTCCCCTGTGTGGGTTTCCTCTGAGTGCTCCAGTTCCCTCCCACAGTCAAAAGACAAGCAGGTTAGGTGGATTGACCCTGCTAAATTGCCCATAGTGTCCAGAGATGTGCAGAGTAGATGGGTTAGCCATGGGAAATGCAGCATAACAGGGATAAGGTAGGGGGATGGGTCTGAATGGACTACTGAGGGTTGGGGGTGTGGACTCGATGGGCTGAACAGCTTGCTTCCAGACTGTAAGGAATCTATGATCCAATACATTTACATGGTTCTTTAAATAAACAGACCAGTACGGTTCATTTTACTCCAGAAAGGATCTCATCAGATCTCTGTATAAGTGAAGCATAGTCTCCCAGCTTTTGTATTTGATTCTCCCTGCAATAAACATTTATATTGTATTAGCTTTCCTAATTACTTATGTACTTGCATACCAATCTTTTGCAATCCATGCAGTAGAGCATCCAGATCCCCCTGCATTTGGAGCTCTACAATCTCTCTCCATTTACATAATATGCTTCTGTTATGATCCCAGCTGATGTTATTGCTGGATGAGTCAGATCCCTGACTGAAATCTGGCTTGATAGATCATATTTAGTTTTTGTTTAAAGAGATGGTCTGTCACTGAAGAATAAGCATGATTTGTTTTAACAATTGTTTATAAAAAGATTATTTTGCAAATAAGATAACATAGAAATAAACCTCATTGTAAAGAAATACAAAAATTGAAATATTTTGAACACAGTAAAAGTACAATATTCCAACAGCAAACGTTTACAGTTTCCTTTGACATGGTTATGAAGAAATGTTATTGGATTTGAAGCATTAACTTTCGTTTCCCTTTCTTGAATAAGTGCTGACGCTGTCCAATCCTGTTGCTGTTTTTCAAGTGCTCTGCTATTAAATCTTTTATATGGGCTATCTTTTCATGGACTGTGGATCTTTTACCAATGTTCCTTCTCCCTGATTATAACACTATCCCTTATATTCCATGAGCTTTAATTTTGTTGCCTAGCCTGTTATGTAGCACCTTATTATATGCCTTTTCAAAACACGTGCACTACATCAAATGCACTATGCTCATCCACCCTTTATCGCCTCATCAAAAGTATTAATCCAGTTGTAAAAAATAACTTGCCTTAATATATCTATGCTGTTTTTCCTTAATCCACGTTTGTCTAAGTGATTCTTAAATTTTGTCCAAAACTTCTATTTCTAAGAACTTCACTGCCTGAGTTCTAGATGATTGGCTTGTCTTTGTTGGGTTTTTCCTCATTCCCTTTTCTGAACATTGATGCAACAGTCAGAATTCTCCAGTTCTCTGGCACCATTCCTCCATATAAAGGAAGATTGGACATGGCCAGATCCTCCGCTATTTTCACCCTTACTTTCCTCGTAATCCTCAGAGGCATCTCATCCTGGTAACTTAGCACCTTTAAATATGGTCTATGTTTTAGCCTGTCCAGCATCTCAATTTCCACTGTGACTTGGGCTGTGTATTCCTTTTGGTAAAGACATCTACAAATCTTTCATTTAGTAGGTCAGCCATTCCTACTGCTCAGCATGTAAATCCCCCATTGGCTGTGCTCCTGCTTTTACCACCCTTTTACCTGTTAGTAGACCTTTAATGCTAGCTATCTGTCTTTTCTCATGCTCCCTTTGTTTCTCTTCTTTATTTTTTCACTTGCTTTTTGAACTTTCTATCTTTGACCTGGCTCTCAACTATATTATACACTTGCTATATGTCTCAAGTTTTCTGCTTCATCTAACTCACTGTTTCTTTTTTAATTCTCGAGATTTCTTTGCCTTGCCATTTCTCCTCATTGGAATGTACCTCAACTGTACCCAAACTATTTCCTCTTATTTAATGACAGTTATTGTGCCAATCTTTGGTTTACCTGGGCCAGATTTGTTTTCACCCAAATTTCCCAGATTAAATATTTTTATTTTGGACTAATTTCTATCTAATTTAAACTCTCAGTTTTATTTTACTGTTCATTTCTATGCTAGGTAACTTGTTGTTATTGTATACAAAGTTAAAAATCACACAACAACCAGTTGTGCAGGTTTATTTGGAACGACAAGTTTTCAGAGCACTGTTCCTTCATCAGGTACCAAATAAACCTGTTGGATATAACCTGGCATTTTGTGATTTTTAACTTTGTACACGATAACAACAAGTTCGCCCCAGTCCAACACCGCACTTCCACATCATTGTTATCTTGAGCATTGGTTTACTTTTGCAGTACATGTGAAACTTAGTGTGTTTCTGTACTGCACAGACCATGAAGGTCTCAGGAACAAACAGAGCATGCTGGAGAAACACAGCAGATCTGGCAGCATCTGACCCTTCTGTGTTCCTCCAGCACTCTGTTTTTGATTCAGATTTCAAGCGTTTATTTTAAGGTCTGAGGTATGTCGTGAGTTAGCTGACCTGAGCTAGAATGCCAGAGCAGCGAATGCTGTATTTGCGCAATAATTTCCTCAAGCTCATGAGGAAAAATTTCAGAAACAATTCCTCGACAACAACTCCAGATGAGAAAAAACCTTGTGTGTGGATGAGGGGGCCGAATGAGAATGAGATAAAATTCCATATTGTTGGCCCTCACTGTCTGTCTAGACTAATATGTGAAGTACCACATATTAGATGGAACTTTGCTGCCGTCTATAATGCTGTACATAAACTCCCAGGAGAGTAGGGCAATAAACTTGCACAGTAACAATGAAGCATAAAGTAAGGAATAAATTAGTTGGCAACATTGGATGTGGAGAGCAAGAGAATTAATTAAGGAAAGAGAGAAAATTAAAGGTGTATTTTTCTCTCCAGTTTTCTTCTTTCTGGTTTTTGTTTGCCTATTCCTCAATAGATTCTTGCTCTTCTTCCTTGGATCTTTCAAACCTTCATCCTAAAGTTAAGGAAGCACTGTAACATTAATAACAATGGAGACCTTACAACACACTAAAAATAGAGACTCCTTTTTATTCCTTACCAAATTATATATCAGGTTTAACAAAAAAATGTTTTATTAACCCTAATCAAGGAGAACTTCAAGCTGAGAAACTGTTCAGAAATTGTCAACTGTTTTAATTAGTATTGGACTTCATAAGCAGGCATACTTTATTCACATTGAGTTTGGAAAGCAGGTAAGCATCTGCATTCTTCAGTTGTTGCCTGTGATTGATTGTGTGTATAATCATTATGCTTGCACTTGTGAGCATGTAGCTCTCCTGTGCTGAATATTAAACATCAGCAAAGTGTAGTTCCACATTGAATTTCCCTGCTAATTTATGGTGGAATCTGTATTAATGGAGCCTCTGCTATAGTCTGCAGCCATTACGCACTAAACAACAAATAAACCTTCTACAAATTTGCTATTACTTTGTCGCCGACTTAGCATTTAACTTCATTTCAGGCTGAGATCAGTACCTTTTCTATTTTATATGACTGGCTAATTTTACATACATACTTAGATTATCAATGTGTTTCTGCAATCTCAAGCAACTTAAATCAAAATATATATGTGACAGCAAACATGATAATTGCTGAACTAACTACTTGATTATATCTTGAAGTTTAGAATAATTAACCCTGCTGATCCTGGTGGTTGTTTCATCTTGTGAATGGAATAAGTTAATAATTAACTGTGCACTGACAGCAGTAATCACGCTTATTGTGTTGGTAACTCCCTCTTGCACTTTATAAATCAATTTTCAAGTTCTGAGATTTAATGGGCTTTTTCATTATTATTTGTAACATCAATTTGAAGCTATTTCAACAACTTTTGTATTTATAGTGTCTTTAATATGATGAAACATTCCAACGTTTTCATAGGAGCATTTTAAAACAAGGTACAACACTGGGCCACAGAAAGAGGAATTAAAACAGGTGACAAAAAGCTTAGTCAGAGGTAGGTGTTAAAGTGTGTCTGAAAGGAGAGTAGTGAGGTAGAGTGGCAGAGAAATAGCATACTCCAGACATTTAGGATTAAGGCAGTGGAGATTTGACCACCAATGGTGGAGCAATAAAATCAGAGGGATGCTTAAGAGAATCATAGAATCCCTACAGTACAGAAAGAGACTATTCGGCCCATCAAATCTACACCGATCCTCCGAACAGCATCCCACCAAGACCCAATCCACATAACCCTGCATTTCTTCTGGCTAATCCACTTAGCCTGCACATCCCTGGACACTATGGGCAATTTAGCATGGCCAGTCCACCATTCATCTTTGGACTGTGGGAGAAAACCAGAGCACCCAGAGGAAACCCATGCAGACACAGCAAGAGTGTGCAAACTCCCCATAGACAATCACTCAAGGCTGGAAAAGAACTTTGTACACCTCAGTTAGATATCCCCCTCAGCATGCCCTAAGGAAAATAACTCCAGCCTATTTAGTCTCTCTTTGTAGCTGATTTTCGCATTCTAGGCAACATCCTGGTGAATCTCTTCTGCACCCTCTCCAGATACATCCTTTACATAATGTGATAACCAGATCCCACAGCAATCATGGCCTGCCTAAAATTATATACAGCTCCATCATGATCTCCCTGCTCTTATCTTCAAAGCCTTGTCTAATGGAAGTCATATGCCTTCTTAACCATATTATTTACTTGTCCTGCTACCTTCAACATGCACACAAGCTCCCTCTGATTCATTGTACTCCCTAGGCTCCTACTCCTTGAGATATACTCCCTTAGAACATAGAACATTACAGCGCATACAGGCCCTTTGGCCCTCGATGTTGCACCAACCTGTCATTCCAATCTGAAGCCCATCTAACCTACACTATTCCATGTACGTCCATATGCTTGTCCAATGACGACTTAAATGTACTTAAAGTTGGCGAATCTATGACTGTTGCAGGCAAAGCATTCCATCCCCTTACTACTTTGAGTAAAGAAACTACCTCTGACATCTGTCCTATATCTATCACCCCTCAATTTAAAGCTATGCCCCCTCATGCTCGCCGTCACCATTCTTGGAAAAAGGTTCTCCCTAGCCACCCTATCTAACCCTTTGATTATCTTATATGTCTCTATTAAGTCACTTCTCAACCTTCTTCTCTCTAACAAAAACAGCCTCAAGTCCCTCAGCCTTTCCTCATAAGACCTTCCCTCCATACCAGGCAACATCCTAGTAAATCTCCTCTGCACCCTTTCCAAAGCTTCCATATCCTTCTTATAATGCGATGACTAGAACTTACACAATACTCCCAAGTGCGGCCACTCCAGAGTTTTGTACAGTTGTACCATAACCTCGTGGTTCCAGAACTTGATCCCTCTATTAATAAAAGGTCAAAACACTGTAAGCCTCCTTAACAACTCTGTCAATTTTCAAGGATCTGTGTACCTGGACACCGAGATCTCTCTGCTCATCTACACTACCAAGAATCTTACCATTAGCCCAGTACTTTGCCTTGTTAGTCCTCCCAAAATGCAGCGCCCCACACTTTTCAGGTTTAAATTCCATTTACCACTGTTCAGCTCATCTGATCAGCCCGATGATAAAATCCTGAAGCCTCAGGCTTTTCTCCACGTTATTTACTGCGCCATCAATTTTTATTTCACCCATGGACTTATTGATCATACCTCCCACATTCATGTCCTGATCATTAATAAACGCAACAAACAACTAGGGACCCAGCACCACTTCCAAACCTTAGTTTGGCTATGGTTAGAGCCTTGCTGTGTCAGAGGATCTGGAGAGCATTCAGTGAAGATTTGCAAAGCTGATACCAGAAAGACATGGGTGATCATAGTAAAAAAGAACGATCGGGTTGGGCCTTTTTTGTTTTGATAAAAGAGTGAAGTAACAGATTCACTTCCTTCTGAGAGAAGAAATTCCTTCTCATCTCTGTCTTAAATGAGCGATGCCTTACTCTGGAATTTTGTCCTCTTGACACTGTTTCCTCTTGTGGGAAAAATCATAACTGGAGGCTCTCAATATGAGATTGTCATCAAGAAATCCAATAATGATTAAATTCCCTACAGTGTGGAAACCAGGCCTTCGGCCCAACAAGTCCATTCTCACCCTCCGAAGAGTAACCCACCCAGACCCATTTCCCTCTGACTAATGCTATGGGCAATTTAGCATGGCCAATCCACCTGACCTTCACACCTTTGGATTGTGGGAGGAAACCAGAGCATCCAGAGTAAACCCACGCAGACACGGGGAGAATGTGCAAACCCCACACAGACACTGGGAGAATGTGCAAACTCCACACAGACACGGGGAGAATGTGCAAACTCCACACAGTCGCCCAAGGCTGGAATCGAACCTGGGTCCCTGGTGCTGTGAGGCTGCAGTGCTAACCACTGTGCCACCATGCCAACAGGAATTGACGTGAACAGTGCAGATACATTTGGACAAGTATTTGACAGCATGGATAAGAGATGGTTGCTGATTTTGAGAAGGAAAGTGAGAAAAGGCTTGACAGAAGCATAACTTCATTCATGAGATGTGGGTAACATTGTCCAAGCCAGCATTTATTGTTCATCTATAATTGCTCTTGAGAAGATGGTAATGAGTTGCTGCCTTGAACCCCTGCTGGCCCAGTATCCTTACATCCTTAGTACTGTTAGGAAGTTCGAGATTTTGACCAAGTGATACTGCTGGAGCAGCATTATATTTCGAAGTCAGGAGATGGGTGGCTCAGAGGGGTATCTGCAGGGAGTGCTGTCCCCGTGTATCTGCCAGATTTGTTCAGCTGGAAGACCTATTTCTCTGCCATATATACAACATAATCAATATTGCTTTTTGTTCTTGTCTTATCAGCAAAGAGGAAAAATCCACCTTGCCCCTTCCTTCCATAAATCTGGAATAGAATATCCTTTATTGTCACATGTACTCAAGTTCAGAAGTGCGGTACAGTGAAAAGTTTTACCATGTTGTCTGTTATGGTGCCATCTTCAGTACAAGGGCTGAGTTACAAATCTTAAATACAAAAAGGGAATAAAATGAAAAGGAGTTGCATTACTTTACACTGTTTCTACAGTAAGTTAGAAATAAGGCATAGTTAAAGGATTGACATTGCCATCTGATAAAAGAAAATTGAACTGAACATTACATTGCACTATGGGGTGTAGGTTTGCGCGCTGAGCTGTAGGTTTGATATCCAGACGTTTCATTACCTGGCTAGGTAACATCATCAGTGGCGACCTCCAAGTAGCAGTAGCTCAGTGCTTCCACACATGTTCTGATTGCCCGGACAAGACCCCAGGCCAACAACTGTTCCCAATCTGCTCCAAACCAGCACTCAGATGCTCCACGATACATTCTGGGACTGCCACTCCCAAACTTGCTCGCTGCTCTGGGACTGTTTCCCCCTTGCACTGCCCACTGCTCTGGGACTGTTTCCGCCTGGCCCAGCCCACTGCTCTGGGACTGATTTTCCCCCCCACCCTGCCCAGCCCACTGCTTTGGGACTGTTTCCCCCTCGCCCTGTCCATTGCTCTGGGACTGTTTCCCCCTCGCCCTGTCCATTGCTCTGGGACTGTTTCCCCCTTGCCCTGCCCACTGCTCTGAGACAATTTCTCCCTCGACCTGCCCACCGCTCTGAGACAGTTGCCCCCTCGCCCTGTCCACTTGCTCTGGGACTGTTTCCCCGCAACCCTGCCCTGCCCACTGCTCTGGGACTGTTTCCCCCTGGCCCCGCACACTGCTGTGGGACTGTTTCCCCCTCGCCCTGCCCACTGCTCTGGGACTGTTTCCCCCTCGCCCCGCACACTGCTGTGGGACTGTTTCCCCCCTGGCCCCGCACACTGCTGTGGGACTGTTTCCCCCTCGCCCCGCACACTGCTCTGGGATTGTTTCCCCCCCCGCCCTGCCCATTGCTCTGGGACTGTTTCCCCCTCGCCCCGCACACTGCTCTGGGACCGTTTCCCCCTCGCCCCGCACACTGCTCTGGGACCGTTTCCCCCTCGCCCCGCACACTGCTCTGGGACTGTTTCCCCCTCGCCCCACACACTGCTCTGGGACTGTTTCACCCTCGCCTTATCCATTGCTGTGGGACAGTTTCCCCCTCGTCCTGCCCACTGCTCTGGGACTGTTTCCCCCTGGCCCCGCACACTGCAGTGGGACTGTTTCCCCCTCGCCCTGCCCATTGCTCTGGGACTGTTTCCCCCCTGGCCCTGCACACTGCTGTGGGACTGTTTCCCCCTCGCCCTGCCCACTGCTCTGGGACTGTTTCCCCCCTGGCCCTGCACACTGCTGTGGGACTGTTTCCCCCTCGCCCTGCCCACTGCTCTGGGACTGTTTCCCCCCTGGCCCCGCACACTGCAGTGGGACTGTTTCCCCCTCGCCCTGCCCACTGCTCTGGGACTGTTTCCCCCTCGCCCTGCCCACTGCTCTGGGATTGTTTCCCCCCCGCCCTGCCCATTGCTCTGGGTCTGTTTCCCCCTCACCCCGCACACTGCTCTGGGACTGTTTCCCCCTCACCCCGCACACTGCTCTGGGACTGTTTCCCCCTCGCCCTGTCCACTGCTCTGGGACTGTTTCCCCCTCGCCCCGCACACTGCTCTGGGACTGATTCCCCCTCACCCTGCCCTGCCCAGCCCAGCCCAGCCCAGCCCAGCCCAGTCCACTGCTCTGGGACTGTTTCCCCCTCGCCCCGCACACTGCTCTGGGACTGTTTCCCCCTCGCCCCGCACACTGCTCTGGGACTGTTTCCCCCTCGCCCCGCACACTGCTCTGGGACCGTTTCCCCCTCGCCCCGCACACTGCTCTGGGACTGTTTCACCCTCGCCTTATCCATTGCTGTGGGACAGTTTCCCCCTCGTCTTATCCATTGCTGTGGGACAGTTTCCCCCTCGCCCCGCACACTGCTCTGGGACTGTTTCCCCCTCGCCCCGCACACTGCTCTGGGACTGTTTCCCCCTCGCCCCGCACACTGCTCTGGGACCGTTTCCCCCTCGCCCCGCACACTGCTCTGGGACTGTTTCACCCTCGCCTTATCCATTGCTGTGGGACAGTTTCCCCCTCGTCTTATCCATTGCTGTGGGACAGTTTCCCCCTCGTCCTGCCCACTGCTCTGGGACTGTTTCCCCCCTGGCCCTGCCCACTGCTCTGGGACTGTTTCCCCCCTGGCCCTGCACACTGCTCTGGGACTGTTTCCCCCTCGCCCTGCCCACTGCTCTGGGACTGTTTCCCCCCTGGCCCCGCACACTGCTGTGGGACTGTTTCCCCCCTGGCCCCGCACACTGCTCTGGGATTGTTTCCCCCCCGCCCTGCCCACTGCTCTGGGACTGTTTCCCCCCTCGCCCCGCACACTGCTCTGGGACTGTTTCCGCCTCGACCTGCCCACTGCTCTGGGACTGTTTCCTCCCTGGCCCCGCACACTGCTCTGGGATTGTTTCCCCCCCGCCCTGCCCACTGCTGTGGGACTGTTTCCCCCCCCGCCCTGCCCACTGCTCTGGGACTGTTTCCCCCTCGCCCCGTCCATTGCTCTGGGACCGTTTCCCCCTCGCCCCGCACACTGCTCTGGGACTGTTTCCCCCCCCGCCCTGCCCACTGCTGTGGGACTGTTTCCCCCTCGCCCTGCCCACTGCTCTGGGACTGTTTCCCCCTCGCCCCGCACACTGCTCTGGGACTGTTTCCCCCTCGCCCCGCACACTGCTCTGGGACTGTTTCCCCCTCGCCCCGCACACTGCTCTGGGACTGTTTCCCCCTCGCCCCGTCCATTGCTGTGGGACTGTTTCCCCCTGGCCCCGCCCACTGCTCTGGGACCGTTTCCCCCTCGCCCAGCACACTGCTCTGGGACTGTTTCCCCCTCGCCCCGCACACTGCTCTGGGACTGTTTCCCCCTCGCCCCGCACACTGCTCTGGGACTGTTTCCCCCTCGCCCCGTCCATTGCTCTGGGACCGTTTCCCCCTCGCCCCGCCCACTGCTCTGGGACCGCTTCCCCCTCGCCCCGAACACTGCTCTGGGACCGTTTCCCCCTCGCCCCGCACACTGCTCTGGGACATTTTCCCCCTCGCCCCGCACACTGCTCTGGGACCGTTTCCCCCTCACCCCGCACACTGCTGTGGGACTGTTTCCCCCTCGCCCTGCCCACTGCTCTGGGACTGTTTCCCCCTCACCCCGCACACTGCTCTGGGACTGTTTCCCCCTCACCCTATCCATTGCTGTGGGACAGTTTCCCCCTCGCCCCGCCCACTGCTCTGGGACTGTTTCCCCCTCGCCCCGCACACTGCTCTGGGACTGTTTCCCCCTCGCCCCGCACACTGCTCTGGGACTGTTTCCCCCTCACCCTGTCCATTGCTGTGGGACTGTTTCCCCCTCGCCTTGCCGACTGCTCTGGGACCGTTTCCCCCTCGCCCCGCACACTGCTCTGGGACTGTTTCTCGCGCCCCACCCTGCCCTGCCCTCACCACTGCTCTGGGACTGTTTCCCCCTCATCCTGTCCATTGCTCTGGGACTGTTTCCCCCTCGCCCTGTCCACTGCTCTGGGACTGTTTCCCCCCCCGCCCTGCCCACTGCTCTGGGACTGTTTCCCCCTCGCCCTGCCCACTACTCTGGGACTGTTTCCCCTCGCCCCGCACACTGCTGTGGGACTGTTTCCCCCTCGCCCTGTCCACTGCTCTGGGACTGTTTCCCCCCCCGCCCTGCCCACTGCTCTGGGACTGTTTCCCCCTCGCCCTGCCCACTACTCTGGGACTGTTTCCCCTCGCCCCGCACACTGCTGTGGGACTGTTTCCCCCTTGCCCCGCCCACTGCTCTGGGACCATTTCCCCCTCGCCCCGCACACTGCTCTGGGACCGTTTCCCCCTCGCCCCGCACACTGCTCTGGGACTGTTTCCCCCTGGCCCCGCACACTGCTCTGGGACTGTTTCCCCCTCGCCCCGTCCATTGCTCTGGGACTGTTTCCCCCTCGCCCCGCACACTGCTCTGGGACATTTTCCCCCTCGCCCCGCACACTGCTCTGGGACATTTTCCCCCTCGCCCCGCACACTGCTCTGGGACCGTTTCCCCCTCGCCCAGCCCACTGCTCTGGGACCGTTTCCCCCTCGCCCCGCACACTGCTCTGGGACATTTTCCCCCTCGCCCCGCACACTGCTCTGGGACATTTTCCCCCTCGCCCCGCACACTGCTCTGGGACCGTTTCCCACTCGCCCCGCACACTGCTCTGGGACTGTTTCCCCCTCGCCCCGCACACTGCTCTGGGACTGTTTCCCCCTCGCCCCGCACACTGCTCTGGGACTGTTTCCCCCTCGCCCCGCACACTGCTCTGGGACAGTTTCCCTCCTCACCCCGCACACTGCTCTGGGACTGTTTCCCCCTCGCCCTGTCCACTGCTCTGGGACTGTTTCCCCCTCGCCCTGTCCACTGCTCTGGGACTGTTTCCCCCTCACCCTGCACACTGCTCTGGGACTGTTTCCCCCCTCACCCCGCACACTGCTCTGGGACTGTTTCCCCCCTCACCCCGCACACTGCTCTGGGACTGTTTCCCCCCTCACCCCGCACACTGCTCTGGGACTGTTTCCCCCTCGCCCTGTCTATTGCTCTGGGACTGTTTCCCCCTCGCCCTGTCCACTGCTCTGGGACAGTTTCCCCCTCACCCCACACACTGCTCTGGGACTGTTTCCCCCCCCGCCCTGCCCACTGCTCTGGGACTGTTTCCCCCTCGCCCTGCCCACTACTCTGGGACTGTTTCCCCTCGCCCCGCACAATGCTGTGGGACTGTTTCCCCCTGGCCCCGCCCACTGCTCTGGGACCGTTTCCCCCTCGCCCAGCACACTGCTCTGGGACCGTTTCCCCCTCGCCCCGCACACTGCTCTGGGACTGTTTCCCCCTGGCCCCGCACACTGCTCTGGGACTGTTTCCCCCTCGCCCCGTCCACTGCTCTGGGACTGTTTCCCCCTCGCCCCGCCCACTGCTGTGGGACTGTTTCCCCCTCGCCCCGCCCACTGCTGTGGGACTGTTTCCCCCTCGCCCCGCCCACTGCTGTGGGACTGTTTCCCCCTCGCCCTGCACACTGCTCTGGGACTGTTTCCCCCTCGCCCTGTCCATTGCTCTGGGACCTTTTCCCCCTCGCCCCGCACACTGCTCTGGGACATTTTCCCCCTCGCCCCGCACACTGCTCTGGGACATTTTCCCCCTCGCCCCGCACACTGCTCTGGGACCGTTTCCCCCTCGCCCAGCCCACTGCTCTGGGACCGTTTCCCCCTCGCCCCGCACACTGCTCTGGGACATTTTCCCCCTCGCCCCGCACACTGCTCTGGGACCGTTTCCCACTCGCCCCGCACACTGCTCTGGGACTGTTTCCCCCTCGCCCCGCACACTGCTCTGGGACTGTTTCCCCCTCGCCCCGCACACTGCTCTGGGACTGTTTCCCCCTCGCCCCGCACACTGCTCTGGGACTGTTTCCCCCTCACCCTGCCCACTGCTCTGGGACAGTTTCCCTCCTCACCCCGCACACTGCTCTGGGACTGTTTCCCCCTCGCCCTGTCCACTGCTCTGGGACTGTTTCCCCCTCGCCCTGTCCACTGCTCTGGGACTGTTTCCCCCCTCACCCCGCACACTGCTCTGGGACTGTTTCCCCCCTCACCCCGCACACTGCTCTGGGACTGTTTCCCCCTCGCCCTGTCTATTGCTCTGGGACTGTTTCCCCCTCGCCCTGTCCACTGCTCTGGGACAGTTTCCCCCTCACCCCACACACTGCTCTGGGACTGTTTCCCCCCCCGCCCTGCCCACTGCTCTGGGACTGTTTCCCCCCCCGCCCTGCCCACTGCTCTGGGACTGTTTCCCCCTCGCCCCGCACAATGCTGTGGGACTGTTTCCCCCTGGCCCCGCCCACTGCTCTGGGACCGTTTCCCCCTCGCCCAGCACACTGCTCTGGGACCGTTTCCCCCTCGCCCCGCACACTGCTCTGGGACTGTTTCCCCCTGGCCCCGCACACTGCTCTGGGACTGTTTCCCCCTCGCCCCGTCCACTGCTGTGGGACTGTTTCCCCCTCGCCCCGCCCACTGCTGTGGGACTGTTTCCCCCTCGCCCCGCCCACTGCTGTGGGACTGTTTCCCCCTCGCCCCGCCCACTGCTGTGGGACTGTTTCCCCCTCGCCCTGCACACTGCTCTGGGACTGTTTCCCCCTCGCCCTGTCCATTGCTCTGGGACCTTTTCCCCCTCGCCCCGCCCACTGCTGTGGGACTGTTTCCCCCCTCACCCCACACACTGCTCTGGGATTGTTTCCCCCTCGCCCTGTCCATTGCTCTGGGACTGTTTCCCCCTCGCCCTGTCCACTGCTCTGGGACTGTTTCCCCCTCGCCCCGCACACTGCTCTGGGACTGATTCCCCCTCACCCTGCCCTGCCCTGCCCAGCCCAGCCCAGCCCAGCCCAGCCCAGCCCAGCCCAGCCCACTGCTCTGGGACTGTTTCCCCCTCGCCCCGCACACTGCTCTGGGACTGTTTCCCCCTCGCCCCGCACACTGCTCTGGGACTGTTTCCCCCTCTCTCTGCCCCCGCTCCTGGAATGTTTCCCCCACACTTCCCTCTGCTCTGGGACTGTTTCCCTGCCATGTATATGTTCCCAGTCTGCTTTCCCCTGTGTCAGCTGCTGCCCCGGTACTGTTCGGTTGTGACTACAGAGCGCTTTTTCATGACATGGAGCATCTGATGCATTCTGTGTTGTAGCTTATCTCCAATTTCAATCGCCTCCCATCAATGATGCCCAGCTGTGGGTGCAGTGCTCAAACGGAGTCCCTGTTAATATTTTAAGTAGGATGTTAATGACTTCATGGCTTTGCACCAATTATAAGTGCAGTCTTAACTTGGAGTAAGTCCACCCCTCCACAGAGCGAAGGACATTGAAGCTTCTGAGATGAGCTACCTTGTTTGTTTTGGTTGCTGTTGTCAGGCCATACTTTGTCTCTGAATCTTCAGTGCACAAGTTCATGTTGATGCAAGGGAGAAGCAGCACTGCACAGATGCAAAAATGGTAGCATAGGCAAATTTTGCATGTGAGTCTACTCATCCCACTATGCCGTCTTGCTGAAAATCTATCTCTCAGTTCATTTTGCTATGCCATTTTAAACTTTTCTTTTTCAAACATTCATTGACTTCTTCTTTAAAAGCCATTACAAATTCAGCTTCTACCATGGTTTGTAATTGAGCAAATCTCAATTAAGCAAGAAATGAATTCTACTGATTGATACTGTTCTTAAGAGCATAGATGCAAGAGTAGATCATTCTGCCCATCAAACCTGCCCTACTATTCAGTGCTATTTTCCATACTATTACCATATCCCTTACTATCATTAGTTCTGGAAATGCTCTTGATGTGAACTTATTGACTAGTGTGCATTATTTTTCCTTATTCACATTATGAAAACTTCCCATCAGCACGCCACTGAAAAGAAGTACATTTCTAAAGTCTCTGATCCCTCATACCCTTGTTCACCTATACATCCTTGCAAAGTATGACATCATAACTTGAAATGCAACCTAGTCAATGAGTTACAAATGTTTTCAAATCCGTCAATGGGATCACCATTTCCTTCTCTCTAATCTATTCTGGCTCTGCAATCCTTATGATATAAGCATTCCTCAAATCCTTGAGCATCCCTGATTTTGATCACCGCATTAATATTTGTAAGTTTTGGAATCCCATCATGAACCTCTGTAATTCATTTTCCAAACTTAAGAGTATTATTTCAACTAACATCTTTGATCAAGCTTTTGGGTATCTGCCTTACTTATACTCAATGATTTTCGGTGATGAAATGCCACTTTCTAAATTAAAGGCGCTATATAAATGCAAACTATTGGTCTTTGTTACCTCCTTGCATTTGCTTTTTAATTCCTCTTTCTAAACATAAGATCTCTCTTTTTCAATACATCTATATCAAACAGCACTTGGTTCTTTTTGTAGATTTAGGTACCCAAGCTCACTCACTCTCTCTTTTTACTATTTTGTGTATTTGACGATCCAGAATGAATTGTTTTACTTCTCTGCGCTGAAGTTATTTGGCATCTGTCTGATCAATCCTGTAAAATGCCTTGTTCAGTTGAAACCTGTTCACAGTCCTGTTGTAGTTTTCAAATTTTGATCTGTGAGGTGAAAGAAATGCTTTTTATTTTGGAATTCTCCCTGTTAGATCCTTATTTGGTTGCTCTAGCTTGAGAAATAGTCTGAGAGGTGGCAAGCTGATGGAGCAACCCTTTTTAAATAAAACTTTACACACACGTCTTAAAATATGTACACTGCTGGCTTATTTTATTTATAGTTAACAGGTAAATTATAGTTGTCAAACACAAACAAAGCCGCAGGAATGCATGGAATATTGCTGTTCACACTCTGACTTGAGTAGCATAATCAACCAATGTGATTGCCTGCCTATTTTTAGAGTGTTTTAAGTGTTGTGTAAATTATGCAGATAAGCTCAGTCATTACATTCTGATGCAAGGAAGGGCCAAGAGAAATCTCTTCGGACTTTTCTCCCGTTCATTTAGATCGGGCCTATTTTGTGCCTTAACCCAAATACCTCTCCCATTACCCAGCCAAAATCTACCAATTTCAGTCTTGAACACCAGTCTTTAACTGTAACCTCTGTTGTGGAACAGGGAGGTGAAAGAGCAGTTGAGTATTTATCAACCGGCCACCTGATTCAGGTCATGACTGAGCACTATCTCAGTTTAAGGAAAGTATAGGTCTGCTTGTAGAATTTCACTCTGGTCAAACCTGGGTTCCTTTGGTTTATTTGGCCCATTGATTGGACAAAGCGCCGGACATTAGCGAGCATTGAAAATTCTCTTTGTTTTATTCATCCACAAAATGTGGACATTGTCAGCTGGGCCAGCATTTATTGCCCATCCCTAGTTGCCCTTGAGAAAGTGGTGGAGAGCTGCCTTCATCAACTGCTGCAGTGCATATGATGTACGTACACCCACATTGCTGTTAGGGAGGCAGTTCCAGAGGTTCTACTGAGCCTCAGTGAAGGTACGGTGACATAGTTCCAAGTCAGGATAGTGTGTGGCTTGGAAAAGACCTTACAGGTAGAGGTTTTACTCTGCACCTGCTGTCCTCATCCTTGTAGATGGTAGGGGCCACAGATTTGGAAAGTGCTGTTGAAGCAGTTGCTGCAGTACACTTTGTACATGGTGCGCACCGCTTTTACTATGTGCTGATGGTGAAGAGATTGAATTTTGAGGGTGGTGGGTGCAGGCTGCCAATTGAGCAGGTTATTCTACCTTGGATGATGTTGAGCTTCTTGAGTGTTGTTGGAACTGTATTCACCCAGTCAAGTGGAAGGTATTCCAATACATTTCTGACTTGTGCCTTATAGATGGTGCACAGTCATTAAGGAGTCAGGAGATGAGTTGCTCGTTGCAAATCTTCTAGATCTCACCTACTCTTGGAGGCTTAACATTTATTTGGCTGTTCCTGTTCCAGATCTAATCACTGGTAGCTCCAAGATTTTGGTAATGAGGATTCTGTGATTAAATGCCAAGGAAAGATGGTTAGATTCTCTCTTGTAGAGAAGGTGATCATTTTTGTGGTGTGAATATGACTTGTCAACCTAAACCTGGATGTTGTCTAGGTCATACTTCAGGATCTGAGGAGCCATGAATAGTGGTGATCATTGTCCAGTCATCAGCGAACAATGCTGAAGGATTCAGAAATGGGAATTCCATTTGAATGTCATGAGGTAATGGTTCAATTTTCACTAGTTGCCTAAACTTGTGTGGCACAAATGTTACTTGCCACTTGTCATCCCAAATCTAGGTATTGTCCAGATCTTGCTGCATTTGCACATGGACTGCTTCAGTATCTGAGGAGTCATAAATGGTGCTGAACATTGTGCAACCATAGGTGAATATTCCAACTTCTGACTTTATGAAGGAGGGAAAGTCATTGATGAAACACTGAAGATGGTTGGGCATAGAATAATACTCTGAGGAACTCCTGCAGCAATGTCCTGGAGCGGTAACAATTAACTTTCAATAACCACACCATCTTCCTTTGTGCCAGGTATAACTCAAACCAGTGCAGAGTTTGCCCTTGATTCCCATTAATTTCAGTTGTGCTAGGGACTCTGGTACCATAGCGAGTCAAATGTGACCTTGAAGTCAAGGACAATTACTCTCACCTCACCTCTGCGGTTAAGGTCTTTTATCTATGATTGTAATGAATTCAAGAACAGAATGACCCTGGTGAAACCAAAGCTGAGTCACACTGAGCAGGTTATTGCTTTTTCCCAGTCCCCAGTTTTGTTTTTATCTCAGCAGGCAACTTAGAAGTGAGTAAATGATTTCCAGCCTTTCACAGTACTGCTTGAGTCCAGCTGCTCAGATCAGCATGAACCTGGCCCAGTGACATTGCTTCCTTAGAATATTACTGCCCACTCTGTGGGAAAGTGCCAGTCTGCTCTCTTCGAGGTGCAGCTGGAAGGTGGGCATAAAATCCTTACTTCAAAACTCAGCATCAGACAGCTGCCTTTATACGGTAACCGGTGAGGAAAGCTCCTTGCAGGTGGCAAGACTACTTTGGGTAAAAGCAAGGAATTGTGGATTTCGAGATTTTAATCTTTTCTGCATGAATGTACATATCTTGAGGTTCATTTTAATTCTAGAAATCATGCACTGTATGTCACCTCATTTATTACAAGAGGAATTTGTTCCACTTTAGGAATCTGCTAAGTTGCTATAGTTACCACAGATTGTGCATCATTTAAAGGAATATTACTGAAAAAAAACTTTACCATTAAATATATGGAAAATTAAAAATCAGTATTTTACTGAATTTTTCAAAAGTTATGTTTCTGTTTAATTTGTTGTTTAAATATTCTGGCATAAGATTATGGATTTTTTGTTGTTGTTTCCTTGGCAGGTTCACATGGTCACCAACTTGTTTTATTTTCCTTTTATTAAGGGTGGCACGGCAGCTCAGTGGTTAGCACTGCAGCCTCACAGCACCAGGGACCCAGGTTCGATTCCAGCCTCAGGTGACTGTCTGTGTGGAGATTGCACAGTCTCCCTGTGTTTGCGTTGGGTTTCTTCCCACAGTCCAAAGATGTGCAGGTCAGGTGGATTGGCCATGCTAAATTGCCCATAGTGTTCAGTGCATTAGTCAGAGGCGAATGGGTGGGTGGGTTACTCTTCGAAAGGTCGGTGTGGACTGGTTGGGCCGAAGGGCCTGTTTCCACACTGTAGGGAATCTAATCTAATTACATTGTTTTTAAACTTCAGTGACTTGTATTCAAAGTGGATATGTTTCATACTTGTCATGGTGGTTTGTTTTACATTATGACATTTTTCCTGGACTTTTACACTGCAATAGCTCACTGGCGTTTGATTACTGGTATTGAGCCCACACTCTTGGCCCAGTCGATTCATTAAAGGAATTGTAAATGAATTTCATTTTGTTTCTGTGACCTTTCCTCTGCTCCCTCATCCTCAGCCAAGAAAAAAAGCAGGTCGATACTGCAGCTGCTAGATAATGCAAACACTGGTCCAACTATTGCTGCTTCTATTGTACTCACTGTGTCAGCAATCAGGAACACAGCTTCTATCTTGCCACTCTGTCGGAGCAGAATTTAATTTTTTGAAGCAAAAGTGATGTTTTCTCCTCAGGAGTGTTTCTTTCCTGTAATCAACAATTTCCACTTTAGCACAGTGCTGCACAATTGTTTAAAAAGATGCCTCCTGTGGTAAATTAATTTGTCACTGCCTGGGCTGGCTGACTGACATTCTCAGGTGAAACACTTACCTGCTGCTTCACACCTGTGGGCATGGGTTTGCATCCAGATCATGCTGTTTGGAGAAAAGTATCCTCTCTCTGATGGTTTATATCTAAATAATGTGAGTTTACAAGTATAAAGTCAGATGGTTCTCTGGCCCAAATCCACTGTAGGAAATTGTCCATAATTTAACAGTAAAGCATCGGTCTCAGTTGGAGTATAAAAATTCTTGGTGCAGGAAATGGAGATATTTGCAGAAGGTGGTTCGCTAAATTGGAGGCATTACAAAAACATGTTGGCAGTGTACCTTTAATGTAGTAACATTTCCCAATTTCTCAGGACACATTATCTGCTAAAACTGTGCCACAAGATATTGGAACAGATGATCAAAAGGTTGGACAAGGCAGTAGTAGGCTTCAAGAAGCAGGAGAGCAGTAAGGATGAGAGAATAATGAGGTTCAGGGAGGGACCTCAACAGCTGAAGGCACCATTGGAAACTGAGGCGGGATAGGAGAAGGGAATTTGGAGCAACAGAGTTCCCGAAGGATTGTAGAGTTTATGAAAGCCACACAGATGGAGAGGGGCAAGGCTATTGAGGGATTTGTACATAAATTTGAAGTATTGTTGGACCTGAAGCCAACGTAGGTCAGTGAGCACAGGGATCCTTAGAAAACAGTACTTGAGATTGTTCTTGCTGATGTTTTGACAGCTTTCCCTGGGAATGTTTAAAGTTGAAATGCAATGTGAAGTAAAAGAAAAATGTTTTCATTTCTTCTCATGGATATTCTTCAACTTGAAATGTATAAAAATGCACAATTCAACTTTAACATGTGCAGTACAGCAATCCTTTTTTTCAATATGGGTTGTTCTGCTATAACACGACAGCTGTGTTCCTCGTGACCTCACACTTTAGAAAATTATACTATAGCAAACCGCTATAGAAAATCATGCTGTAGAAGATCACTAATAGAAAATCGCTATACCCATTCAGTAGAAAGTTCGTATTATCCAAACGATGTCTACATTCATCAACCATGTTGTATCCAATTTGCGCTGAAGAAACATGCATCAGAGCAGAATTACCTGTACTTTTTTCAGTGCTTGAAAAAAGTGAATTATTCAGAACTAAATTGGGGACCAAGTCAAATAAAGCAATTACTTGGTTGTCCAGTATTTTAGAAGATCATAAGAATGTGAAAGGAGCTATATCAAAACAGTCAATCCTTCCGGGTTTTGTTGCCGCTGACGGTCTTCAAAGTCGAGTATAAATCAATGAGACTTTGTAGAGATAAAGCAGTTAAGCACTACAGTGTTATATTTTATCAACATCTATGGAAAGGACATTTTTTTTCTTTATTAGAGTCATAGACTCGTACAGCGTGGAAACAAACCCTTCAGTTCAACTGGTCCAGCCAACCATGTATACAAACTAAGCTAGTTCCACCCGCCTGCATTTGGCCCAAATCCTGCCAAACCATGTACTTATTCATGTACTTATTCAAATGTCTTTTAAACGTAGTAACTGTATCTGCATCTATCACTTTATCAGTCAGTTCATTCCACACACGAACCACTCTCTGCCCCTCATGTCTTCTTTAAAACTTTCTCCTCTCACCTTAACATATACCCAGTAGTTTTGAAATCTCCCACCTTTGGGAAAAGATCTTTGTTATTCGCCTTATCTCTACCCTACATGATTTTATAAACTGCTATAAGGTCACCCTCAACTTCCTATACTCCTTTGAAAACAGTCCTAGTCTATCCAGGCTGTTTTTATAATTCAAACCCTCCATTGCCAGCAACATCCCAGTAAATCTTTTTCTAAACCTTCTCCGGTTTAATGATGTCCTTCCTATAACGGGTGACCAGACCTGGACACGGTGAGGCTTCTTCTGCAGCACTAACATCCTGTACAGCCTCAACATAATGTCCCTATACTCAAAGGTCTGAGCAATGAAGGCAAGCGTGCTAAACACCTTAATCACCCCGTCTACCTGTGACGTAAATTTCAAGGAAGGTATCTTAAAAGGAGAAGCTTTTGAACTTTTTCCAAAATTAGAAGCTGATGGGTTATACCAAGCAGCCTTTGTACCTCTGAGAATTGTCTAGATTCACATGATGATAGAATCTTCAGGATAAAAGAAGATGATTCAGCCCTCTGTGCCTTTGCTGACTACTTTAAAGAGCTATCTATTTAGTCTCATTCCCATATTCTTATCCCACACTCCAATTATTTCATCTGCTTCAACTATTTGTCCAGTTCTCTCTTGAAGATTGTTCTTGAATTTTCTTCCACTGTTTTCCAAATTGTAATGTAAAATTATTCTCTCTATTTTCCTTAAGAAATTTTCCCAATGACATTAAAGCTGTGTTTTCACCTTACTGATGCTTTCACCAATAGGAACAATTTCTCCCTACGTATTATCAGTTCTGTTAAATTTATCCTTAACCTTATCTCCTCTAATTAGAACAATCATGGTCTCTTTAATTATTCTACACAACAAATGATGCTAATCCTTGTATATCTAGTATATCTCCTCCACGCTATCACTGACATCCCGACGTCTTTCCTGATATAGGGTGCTCAGTATTGGACTGAATGTTCTGCCTGAGACCTAATCACTTAGCCCTTGTTCAGATTGCTTCCTGCTGTACCTTCCATATGACCCGCTTCATATATTAAAAGCCATGGCCCACAAATGTACTACAAAAACATATGGTAGAGGTAAGAGGTGATTGCTGAGAGGGGAATAGGAAGATAGATTAGAAACATAATGCTACTTACTTCTTAAAAGTCCTGCAATAGAGAAGAATTACAGTTAATCTGTGGTTGATGTACTCTCACAGCAGACCTTTGCTTTATACCCCTGGGTTTTCAGACAGTCAAAGACTGCAGCCCAAGGGCAAACAGTGGGTTAAGTTCAATTCATCTTCATGTAGCAACTTAATAATCTGACGACCTGGGGGAAAACTTTCCTGTTTCCTCCCTGGAGATGAGCTTCTGATCATTAGTCATTTTTTTTCTAAGTATGTAATCCTTCTATACAAGAGGTGGTGATCTGCACATATTATGTAATTCATTGTGGTTTTAAAATTTGAAAGAAATTCCAATTTGTACCCTGCTTGGGAGAGCAGATTGATTTTCAAATCTTCCTGCTCCAGGTTTTTGATTACCTCATCTGGCTTAGTTCTAGAAAAATAGACAAGAGATTAATTGCCATGATTGTTCAACAATCAATAACTGCTAGATGGTAGAAGGCAAACTGGATAAATTTTGGAGGTTTTTTTTGTCTGTCATGACTGAGATAGGAAAAATACACTGTCTTTCTTGAGTTCCAGTATTCTATCAGTTAAACATAAGGTGAATTGTTTTACCCATTTCCTGATAGCCAATTGTATGCTTTCTCTATATTAAACTTAAAAACTGCATCAATCAAGTTCCCTTAATAAAGACAAAATTATTGATGTATTTTAAAGGAAATCTTGACAATGAAGATGCAAAACTGATTAACATGGTTTGTAATATGAAAATGTAAAATGTTTACCCACCCAAAGAAAGCATGCACAAACACATAGTAAAAGGAAAATATATGATTTTTCTCTGCACAGGTTCATTTTCAGGGGAGAGAATAATACTTCTGGCCTATCTGTCTTTGTTCTTGAAGACAAAAAGGGTGAGATTTTGAGGTGTTCAGATGGCTAATTTTCTGGCATGTGCTATGTCACTTATAGGAGTTATCTTCAGGACTTTGGCAGATATAGCTGGCTCAGGAAACATTGAATCAAGAAGACATCCAGTCACTCTGGATTTACCACAAAGAGACAACCTGAGTGGCTTGTTCTGTAGCAGGCAAATTCTTCCCACAACTGAAAGGTAAAATGCTGTTCAAACAGGATAGCCAGAAAACACAGTCAGGTAGTTTCTCTGAAGTGAGTTCAAATGACCAAGACCAGTAATTATGTAGAACCTGGGGTTTCCAAGAAATGCTGTTTTGAAGAAAATAAGTTCCAGTGTACCTTGTCATTGACCTTAGTGAAAAAAGTCCAGGTATTGATTGATTGTCGCCACATGTACTGAAATACAGTGAAGTGTTGTTTTGCATGCTATACAGACAGATCGTACCATACAAAGTACTTAAGGATAGCACAACAGAGTGCAGAATACAGTGTTACAGCTGAAAAGAAGGTGCAGAGAGTGTGACAAAATTAACATTTGAGAAGTCTGTTCAAAAGTCATATGAGTCCATTATTGCACATTTTGCAATTTCTAGATACCCCACTGCTTCTTGACCGATCATTTCTCATACATAAGTCATGTGCATAGAATTCATAGAATCCCTACAGAGTGGAAACAGGCCATTCAGCCCAACAAGTCTACACCGACCCTCCAAAGAACAACGCATCCCGATCCCCTACCCTATTAATGTACATTTTACCCCTCACTAATAGACAATAGACAATAGATGCAGGAGTAGGCCATTCTGTCCTACAAGCCAGCACCACCATTCATTATGGCTGATCATCCTCAGTCAGTCGGTAAAAACAATGACTGCAGATGCTGGAAACCAGAGTTTAGATTTGAGTGGTGCTGGAAAAGCACAGCAGTTCCGGCAGCATCCGAGGATCAGCAAAATCGATGTTTCGGGCAAAAGCCCTTCATCGGGAATACAAGTATTCTCATCCTCAATCAGTATCCTGTTCCTGCCTTATCCCCATAACCCTTGATTCCACTCTCCTTGAGAGCTCTATCCAATCTTTCTCGAAAGTATCCAGAGACTTGGCCTCCACAGCCTTCTGGGGCAGAGCATTCCACACAGCCACCACTCTCTGGGTGAAGGAGTTTCTCCTCATCTCTGTTCTAAATGGCCTACCCCTTATTTTTAAGCTGTGTCCTCTGGTTCAGGACTCACCCATCAGCAGAAATATGCTTCCTGCCTCCGGAGTGTCCAATCCTTTAATAATCTTATATGTCTCAATCAGATCCTCTCTCAGCCTTCTAAGCTCAAGGGTATACAAGCCCAATCGCTCCAATCTTTCAACGTAAGATAGTCCCACCATTCCAGGAATTGATCTCGTGAACCTACGCTGCACTGCCTTAATAGCCAGAATGTCTTTCCTCAAATTTGGAGACCAAAACTGCACACAATATTCCAGGTGCGGTCTCACCAGGGCCCTGTACAGCTGAAGAAGAACTTCTTTGCTTCTGTACTCAATTCCTCTTGTTCTGAAGGCCAGCATGCTAATAGCTTTCTTCACTGTGGCAACAGGCGGGATTTAAGGATGGTGTGTTGCCTTCCTGGTGCCAGGACTAAGGACATGGCACACAGAGTGCAGGAAATCCTCAAGGGTGAAGGTGATGAGCCAGAAGTGGTGGTACATGTCAGCACAAATATGTTGGGAAGAAGAGGAGGAACGTACCACAGCGGGACTTTGGAGAACTAGGAAGAAGGCTGAAAAGCAGGACATCCAGAGTGGTTATCTCTGGTTTGCTTCCAGTTCCTCTGGCTGGAGAGGCCAGGAACAGGGAGATAATGGACTTGAATGTGTGGCTGGGGAACTCGTGCAGGAAGCAAGGATTTAAATTCTTGAATCACAGGGGTATGTTTTGTGGTAAGCATAAATAATACAAAAGAGACGGTTTGCACCTTAATAGGTTGGGGACCAGCATTCTGGCAGGCAGGTTTGCTACTGCAACATAGCTGCGTTTGAACTAAGTAGCGGGGGGGAGGGGACAAACTGAAAGTTTAAGAAGGAAATTGAAGGAAAAGTTAGAACAAAGGAAGTCAAGAAAGACAATGGTATCAATGAAGCAGAAAACTCAAAAAGAGATCATGCCGTAAGGTTGAGTGAAATAGGGGTTGATAGGAAGGGTGAGGGCAGTAACAAATTAAAAATACTATATATGAATGCACGAAGTATTAGAAATAAGATGGATGAGCTTGAGGCTCTTTTGGAAATTGGCAGCTACGATATTGTGGGTATAACTGAGACGTGGCTTCAAGTGGACAGGGCCTGGGAAATGAATATTCAAGGCTATACATACCATCGTAAGGACAGACTGACGGGCAGAGGGGGTGGGGTGGCCCTGTTGGTAAGGGATGATATTCAGTCCCTTGCGCGGGCGTCCTAGAATCAGGGGATGTAGAGTCAGTATGGATAGAGCCGAGAAATTCTCAGGGTAGAAAGACTCTCTTGGGAGTTATCTACAGAACCCCAAACAGTAGTATGGGTGTACGGTGTAAGTTGAATAAGGAGCTGAAATTGGCCTGTAGCAAAGATGTTACTACAGTTGTTATGGGGGATTTCAACATGCAGATAGACTGGGAGAATCAGGATGGTATTGGACCTCAAGAAAGAGACTTTGTGGAGTGACTCTGAGATGGATTCTTAGGACAGCTGGTGCTGGAGCCTACCAGGGAGAAGGCAATTCTGGATCTGGTATTGTGCAGAATTGATCAGGGACTTCAAAGTGAAGGAGCCAATAGGAGGTAGTGACCATAATACAAGAAGCTTCAATCTGCAATTTGAAAGGGAGAGGGTACAATCAGTAGTGACAATATTTCAGTTGAATAAAGAGAACTATGGAGGTATGAGGGAGGAGCTGGCCAAAGTTCAATGGTGCAATTCCTCAGCAGGGATGACAGTGGAGGAACAATAGCGGATATTTCTGGGTATAATGCAGAAGATGCAGGATCAGTTCATTCCAAAAAGGAAGAAAGATCCTATGAGGAGGCATGGGTAGCCGTGGCTGACGAGGGAAGTTAAGAAACATATAAAGTCAAAAGAGAAAAAGTATAACATAGCAAAGATGAGTGGGAAAATGGAGGACTGGGAAGCTTTTAAAGAACGACAGAGAATTACGAAGAAGGAAATACGCAGAGAAAAAATGAGGTACGAAGATAAACTGGCCAAAAATATAAAGGAGGATAGTAAAAGCTTTTTTAGGTATGTGAAAGAGGGAAAAAAATGGTTAAGACTAAAATTGGGCCCTTGAAGACAGAAACAGAGGAATATATTACAGGGAACAAAGAAATGACAGAAGAGTTGAATTGGTACTTCAGATCGGTGTTCACTGGGGAAGACACAAGCAATCTCCCTGAGGTAACAGTGGCTGAAGGACCTGAACTTCAGGGAATTTATATTTGCCAGGAATTGGTGTTGGAGAGACTGTTTGGTCTGAAGGTTGTTAAGTCCCCGGGGCCTGATGGTCTACATCCCAGGGTACTGAAGGAGGTGGCTCGAGAAATCGTGGATGTATTGGTGATTATTTTCCAGAGTTCGATAGATTCAGGATCAGTTCCTGCAGATTGGGATGGCTAATATTGTACCACTTTTCAAGAAAGGAGCGAGAGAGAAAGCAGGAAATTATAGACCAGTTAGTCTGACCTCAGTGGTAGGACAGATGTTGGAGTCAATTATAAAGGATGAAATGACGACACATCTGGATAGCAGTAACAGGATAGGTCAGAGTCAGCATGGATTTATGAAGGGGAAATCATGCTTGACGAATCTTCTGGAATTTTTTGAGGATGTAACTCTGAAGATGGACAAGGGAGATCCAGTAGATGTAGTGTACCTGGACTTTCAGAAAACCTTTGATAAAGTCCCACATAGGAGGTTAGTGAGCAA
Source organism: Chiloscyllium punctatum (assembly GCF_047496795.1). Classification (NCBI taxonomy): domain Eukaryota; kingdom Metazoa; phylum Chordata; class Chondrichthyes; order Orectolobiformes; family Hemiscylliidae; genus Chiloscyllium; species Chiloscyllium punctatum. Next base: position 123,219,444 of record NC_092746.1, on the reverse strand, counting down.
ATGTAGGGCGCTTGGTATTGGGAGCAAAGTACTGACTTGGATTGAAAATTGGTTGGCTGACAGGAAACAAAGAGTAGTGATAAACGGCTCCATTTTGGAATGGCAGGCAGTGACCAATGGGGTACCGCAAGGATCAGTGCTGGGACCGCAGCTTTTTACAATATATATTAATGATATAGAAGATGGTATTAATAGTAACATTAGCAAATTTGCTGATGATACAAAGCTGTGTGGCAGGGTGAAATGTGAGGAGGATGTTAGGAGATTACAGGGTGACCTGGACAGGTTAGGTGAGTGGACAGATGCATGGCAGATGCAGTTTAATGTGGATAAATGTATGGTTATCCACTTTGGTGGCAAGAACAGGAAACATGTTTCCTGCCTCCAGAGTGTCCAATCCTTTAATAATCTTACACGTCTCAATCAGATCCCCTCAACAGGAACAGGAAGGCAGATTACTACCTAAATGGAATCAAGTTAGGTAAAGGGGCAGTACAAAGAGATCTGGGTATTCTTGTACACCAGTCAATGAAGGCAAGCATGCAGGTACAGCAGGTAGTGAAGAAAGCTAATAGCATGCTGGCCTTCATAACAAGGGGAATTGAGTATAGAAGCAAAGAGGTTCTTTTGCAGCTGTACAGGGCCCTGGTGACACCGCACCTGGAATATTGTGTGCAGTTCTGGTCTCCAGATTTGAGGAAAGACATTCTGGCTATTGAGGGAGTGCAGTGTAGGTTCACGAGGACTATCTAATTCCTGGAACTATCTTATGTTGAAAGATTGGAGTGACTGGGCTTATATACCCTTGAGTTTAGAAGACTGAGAGGGGATCTGATTGAGACGTATAAGATTATTAAAGGATTGGACACTCTGGAGGCAGGAAACATGTTTCCGCTGATGGGCGAGTCCTGAACCAGAGGACACAGCTTAAAAATACGGAATAGACCATTTAGGATAGGGATGAGGAGAAACTTCTTCACCCAGAGAGTGGTGGCTGTGTGGAATGCTCTGCCCCAGAAGGCCGTGGAAGCCAAGTCTCTGGATTCGTTTAAGAAAGAGTTGGATAGAGCTCTTAAGGATAGTGGAATCAAGGGTTATGGAGATAAGGCAGTAACAGGATACTGATTGAGGATGATCAGCCATGATCATAATAAATGGTGGTGCAGGCTCGAAAGGCAGAATGGCCTACTCCTGCATCTATAGTCTATTGTCTACTGTCACTGCCTGCTGTACCTACATGGTTGCTTTCATTGACTGATATACAAGAACACCTAGATCTCATTGTACTGCCCCTTTACCTAACTTGACTTCATTTAGGTAGTGATCTGCCTTCCTGCTCTTGCCACCAAAGTGGAGAACCACACATTTATCCACATTAAACTGCATCTGTCCACTCACCTAGCCTGTCCAGGTCACCCTGTAATCTCCTAACATCATCCTCACATTTCACCCTGCCACCCAGAGTGATGCACCTAACCTGTACATCCCTGAACACTATGGGTAATTTAGCATGGCCAATTCACTTAACCTGCACTTCTTTGGACTGTGGGAGGAAATCGGAGCACCCAGAGGAAACCCACGCAGACACAGGAAGAATGTACAAACTCACCAGGCAGTCGCCTGGGGCTGGAATCAAACCCAGGTTCCTGGCGCTGTGAGGCAGCAGTGCTAACACTGAGCCACCATGCCATACATGTTTATGAAATTATATGAAATGCTAGCATGTTTCACTACTTTATGATAAAAGCAAAATGACTACCATTCATGCTATTCTTCCAGAAAAAAATAGGCTGTAAACACTTAGTGTCGGGGATCTCCTGAGGAACTTGAGGATTATCAGTGCCCTGAGAAATATTCAAGGAAGATGGGAGAAAAGAAACATTGGAATGCGATGCAAACCCATTTCATTTGACTCTGCTTACTTTGAGCTTTCTTAAGATCATAAGCTGGCTCCGAGCCTTTACATGGATTAATCCCGCTTCCTTATCCCTTTGAACATCGCAGTTTTTCATGAATTGACAATTCTGCCATTCTACCAAAGGAGCTCCACTCTAGTAAACTGTTGAAACACTCAATGGCAACTGCCTTCTAGAATTTCAAGCAAAGTGTATGTGTAATGCAGACATTCCCCTCATTGATCAGCAGCAATTTGAAAACTTTAAAGGTCAGCAGTTTGTTGGAGGTGATGCTAATCATTAGAGCAGTAAACTTTGTCCCACACTGTTGTGGAGTTCTGAGTTGTATAAAGTGCTGCAGGTGGTATCTTGCTTCAGCAATGTGTTATGGGAGCATTTTGCAAGTGTCCTCACCAGAGGAATTGCCGAGTTTCACCATTTCAGGCAACTCCAAGGTTGGCACTAAATGCTAGTCTTGCCATCAACCCCACACCCTGAGAATAAATTTGAAAGAAAAATTATCTGTGTGCAGGTGGGCATTGGCAGAGATCTAGGACCAAGTTTTCTGTCTTCTCAATGACAGTTGAGGAAAACAAAATTTCTTTCTTTCATTTCTAAAAAAAACATTATTTAGAAAACTGATGTAAAAATTTCTTTGTAACTATCTTTTCTCAGAACTGTTCTGAAGAAGAATTTGAAGCGTTTACTTTGCTTTCTCTGCACAGATGCTGCCAGACCAGAGTTTTTTCAGTAATCTCTGTTTTTGTTTCTGATTTCCAGCATCTGCAGTTCTTTATTTCTTTTTTGTTTTATGCTTTGTTTTGATTTTGTTTCTTTCCCTTTTGATCTGACACAGTATTCTTTTTACTGCTTTCTGCCTTATAACAACTTAGGGACATGGTGGTGTCATGGTAATATCACCAGATAGTGCTCCAGAACCCTGGGCTAATATTCTGAGGACATGGACTTGAATCGCACCAGGGCAGATGGTGGAATTTTAATTCAAGAAAATCTGAAAGGCAGACGTGTCTAATGGCGACCAATGGTGGTTGTCGTAAAATCCCATCTGGTTCATGGATGTGTTTTAGGGTAGGAAATTTACCATACCTCATCTGGCCTGCATGTGACTCCAGATTCACAGTGATGTGGTTGACTCTCATTGCCCTCTGAAATACCTTAGCCAATCCATTCAGAAAGGATGTGGACTAAAGGGCATATTTTTAAGGTGAGAGGAAAAAGATTTTAAAAAGACATGAGGGGTAAATTCTTTACAAAGAGCGTGGTTCACGTGTGGAAGAACTTCCTGACGAAGTGTTGGATGTGGGTCTAAATACAGCATTTAAAAGATATTTGGTTAAGTACATGAATAGGAAAGGTTTGGAGGCAACTGGGCCAATAGCAGGCAGGTGAAACTAGTTTAGTTTGGGGTATGTTCGGCATGGACTGGCTGGACCGAGAGATCTGTTTCCATGCTGGATGACCATATGACTCAATGACACCACAGACATAAGCAACAAATTCTAGCCTTGCCTGCGACACCTGTATCCCATACAAGAATGAAAAATCTCTATGTATTGAAAGCTTATTATGAGAGTGACCTTTTCTTTTGAAAATTTGTTAGCACATCAGTAATACCTTATAGTAAAAAAGGAAATAATTACCATGAAAGTGACTTAGATTAAATGGAAGAGGATTGTCTCCTTTCATCTCTGGGGCTGAGATGTAAATGCAGCTCCAACCAATAGGATGAAACTCTAATCAAAGCAAAATATTGTGGATGCTAGAAATCTGGAATAAAAACAAAGTGCTGGAGAAACTCAGCAGGTCTGACAGCATCTGTGGGGAGACGAATTCAGTGACTGTTTCAGGTTTGAAATGACTTCTTCAGAACTGAAACAGGCTGAATAATGAGAGAGAGAAAAAAAAAGGGAGGGGGAGTAAGTGGAACAGGTTGTGACGGTGTCTAGAGCAAAAAACTGGAAGCGCCAGTAGTGGTGAAGGAGCAATAGAGATGGAAAAAAAAGTGTTAACAGAGAGGCAAGAATGGACATTGGATCCTGGAAAATGAGTCTGGCGAAGTAGCAATGGGACCAAAGAAATGACAGAGGAACTGAATACAAATGGCAGAGGAACTGAATGGGTACTTTGCATTAGTTTTCACAATGCAAGACAGCAGCAACATACCAGAACTTCAAGAGTCAGGGGGCAGAGGTGGGTGTCGTGGCTATCACTAAGGAGGTGCTGGAGAAGCTGAAAGGTCTGAAGGGTTGGGATGGATACCACCCCAGAGTTCTGATTGTAGGAATTAGTGGAGTCAAGGAGGGTACCAGAGGATTGGAAAGTGGCTAATCTAACTCCCCTGTTTAGAAGGGAGGGAGGCAGAAGACAGGAAATTAAAGGCTGGTTAGCTTGACCTTGGGCATTGGTAAGATTTTAGAGTCCATTGTTAACAATGAGCTTTTGGAGTACTTGGAAATGCTTGGTAAAATAGGGCTGAGTCGTCATGGCTTCATTACATGCCTGATAAATCTGTTAGAATTCTTTGAGGGGGTAATGAGCAACTTAGACAGGAGAGCCAATGGATGTGATCTATTTGAGAATCCAGAAGGCCTTTGACAAGGTGCCACACAAGAAGCTGCTAAATAGGATAAGATAATGTTCGGGGCAAGTATTGCATGGATAGAGCATTGGCTGACTGACAGAAGGCAGAGAAAGGAGATAAAGGGGTCTTTTTCAAGGTGGCAGGTGGTGACTAATGATATTGCACAGGGTTCAGTGTTGGGACCACAACTATTCACTTATATCTTAACAATCTGAACTGAGGGCATTGTTGCTAAATTTGCAGATGACACTAGGATAGGTGGAGGGACAGATAATGTTGAGGAAACGGGGAGGTTGCAGAAGAGTGGGCAAAGCAATGGTATATAGAATATAGTGTGGAAAGGTGTGAGGTTTCCATTTTGGTAGGAAGAATCGAGACTATTTTTTCAACACCAAGAGGCTTTGGAAATCTGAAGCGTGAAGGGACTTGGGAATCCTAGTTCAGGATTCTGTTAAGGTTAACATGCAGGTTGAGTTGGCAGTTAGGAAGGCAAATGCAATGTTGGCATTCATTTGAAGAGGGCTAGAATACAAAAGCAGAATGTACTGCAGAGGCTGTACAAGATTCTGGTCAGACTGTATTTGAAATACTGAGAGCAGTTTTGGGCCCCATATCAAAGGAGTGATGTGCTGGCATCGGAGAGGGATCCAGAGGAGATTTACATGAGTGATCCCAGGGATGAAGAGCTTGTCATATGAGAAGCAGTTGAAGACTCTGGTGGGTCTGCACTCCATGCAGTTTAGAAGGGTGGGGGGAGGGAGGGGTGGTGGGGTGGTGGGGTAGGGTGGGAGGTGGATCTGATTGAAATTTACAGAAACTGAGAGGCCTGGATAGAGTGGAAATGGAGAAGACGTTTCCACTGCTAGGAGAGACTACGACCTGAGGGCATAGCCTCAGGGTGAAGGGATGACTCTTTAGAGCTGAGGTGAGGAGGAATTTCTTCAGTGAGAGGTTGTTGACTATGTGGAACTCGTTGCTATAGAGAGCAGTGGAGACCAAGTCATTGAGTGTATTTAAAATAGAGACACATAGGTTCTTGACTGGCAAAGCGATCAAGGGTTACTGGGGGAAGGCAAAAGAATGGGGTTGAGAAACATATCAGCCATGATCGAATGATGGAGCAGACTCAGTGGGCCGAATGGCCTAATTCTGCTCTTATAGTTTATGGTCTTACGTTGAATGACAATGTGAAAAATTTACAAGCGGCATGGTAGCTCAGTGGTTACTACTGCTGCCTGACAGCGCCAGGGACCTAGGTTCAGGTCCAGCCTTGGGTGACTGTCTGTGTGGCGTTTGCACATTCTCCTCGTGTCTGCGTGGGTTTCTTCCGGGTGCTCTGGTTTTTTCCCACCGTCCAAAGATAGTAGGTCAGGTGAATTGGCCATGCTAAATTGCCCATAGTGTTAGGTGCATTAGTCAGGGAAATGGGTCTGGGTGGGTTACTGTTCGGAGGATCAGTGTGGACTTGTTGAGCCAAAGGGCCTGTTTCCACACTGTAGGGGAATCTGATCTAATCAGACAGGAATCTAATCTAAACAATGGGTCCACTCTGCTAAGAGCAAAGATGAAATCTGTCTTGGGTTGTGAAAAGTTATACAAGTTAAACTTGGGGTGTTTTAAACCAGGTTCCAAGTTAGTGCGGGTTTACTACACAAGACTGAAATTTGGGGCAAAATTAGTGATAACTCTCATTCTCTTGTGTATGTTGTATATCGTTGATGCTGATTCTCAAGCATGGATCTCAGGGACATTCTTGTAAATCAAAAGTGAGGCTTCTGGAATTTACTAATGCCAGCAATTAGGACAACCCATCAGAGAAGCTGGCTCCAGTTGTAAATGTCTTGGCTCAATCTAAAAGCATCCTTGGAGAGGCTACAAAAATTAATGGTGTGGGAAATGCAAATAAGAGACTCCAGTAGTGAGAAATGCTTGGCTGTTGAGCTTATGGCAAATTGTTGCCCTTCCCAAAATGTGGATTGTAATGGTCATGAGCATCTTCAATTAATCACAATAAGAGGAACTGCAATAAAATTCAAAATCAACTTCAGTTTAAATCCTGTTTGAGGTGCAATGCAATTCTGGATTGGTGTTGAAAAGCTCTTTACTCCATTCCTTTTCCCCCCAGGGAGAGCTAGTAAGCTTTATGGCCTGACTGGCTAAAGTACTTTAGTACTACCCAGTAAGTGCTGGATAGAGATGAACTCAAATCAGCAGGAGACATTGGCTGGTTTCTTTAGGTATGTAATTTGTGAGTCATTGTATTGGTGTGTTAAAGCAGTTCTTGTTTTTTTCTGATGCTTAGGTAGGAGCAATCATTTTACATTGCAAATAAAAGTGTGAGTGCACATGATTAAAAGCAAAACTACTTTGAAATATGGAACAAAGTCAGAAAATAACGGAATATTCAGCAGGTCAAGCACCATCTGTAAAAAGAAAGACATGTAATGTTTTAGACATGCCATGCCAGCTGAGCGGATAGTTAACCCCCTTTTTTCTCAACAGATGCTATGCATTTCGAGTATCTTTTTATGTTCAGTTTGTGTTTTCTTTCATGATTGAACAGTTTCTCAATGCATAAATGGAATCTATCACATTATCAAACACTGACGACCCATTTCTCTTCCTACAGTCTGAAGACCTGGGCACTTGCAGTCAGTATGACATTGGAAGGCAGAGCCGGAGCATGATGCCCAGTGCTAGCTGCGTCTTCCCTGGATTCATGCTGCGAAAGCCATCCTCTGAGACAGATATTGAGAACTGGGCTTCCAAACACTTCAACAAGCACACACAGGGAATATTCCGTCGCAAAGTATCCATTGCCAACATGCTGGCCTGGAGCAGCGAATCGATCAAGAAGCCCATGATAATGACAGCTGACCGTAATGTAAAGAAGGAAGCATGCGAAGTGTTCAAATTGATCCAAATGTACATGGGGGACCGGAGGGCCAAGGTGGACCAGGTTAACGTGGCCCTGGAGATCGCCACAAAGGGCTGGAGCATGCAGGGCCTGAGGGACGAACTGTACATCCAACTGTGCCGGCAGACCACCGAAAACTTTAGATATGAGAGTCTTGCCAGGGGCTGGGAATTAATGGCCATCTGCCTGGCCTTCTTCCCTCCTACTCCCAAATTTCACTCCTACCTGGAAGGCTATATCTACAGGCACATGGATCCCGTGAATGATGCAAAAGGTAAGCCTCTATGGTGGAAAAAACAGCCAAGTGGACTATGTATAAACTTATATATTTCACAAGAGGACAAATGAGAACCTTTTTTTGCCCTCCCTTCTCTGAAATGGTTAGTGCATCAAAACATTTCACTGCTTCTTATATGTTACATGCATGTTATATACATCTATCAAGTACACCTCCATAACATGCACATCACGTTAGCTCCCCTGCCTAAATATTATTTATTACAGACTTTGTGAACTTGTGGCTGCTGGTCATGGCTTTTTTTTAATGATATCTAGTTGAAGCAGGCAGTTCCTCCATAAAATGTGTAGCTGCTGCGAGACAAGGGGCCTTTGTAACACTTAGAAGTGTGTGTAAAAGGAGGACGTGTAGGAGATCCAGGCAGGGGTTGGGAAGGACACTGCTGAAATGCTGATTGAGATATCCATATTGAGTGTAGTTTGTGGGAAAAATAGGAACAGGAGGAAGTCATGGCAAAAGGAGGCTATTCAATCAATATTCAAAATTTACCTATAATCTCCATTCCATCTACCTGTTTTCATCAATTAATCCCTTATCCAACTAAGATTTTATCTTTACGTTTACCCTCATCCAACAAAGATTTATTAATCTCAGTTTCAAAATTTTCAGTCACACCAGAATTCACAGTTATTTTTGAGAAAGTTGGAGAGAACATGGAGGTTTCCTGATTTTCCCTTCCCTTTATGTGAAGGAATGCTTTCTGACATCCTGACAAGCTGTAATTTTAAAGAGCTACCCTTGGATTATCATTCCTCCAGTCAAGGAAATCATTTCTCCCGATCTGCCCTAAGTACCACGAGTAGGTCACCCATGCAATTTCTTTGAGTCTTCCATAGGTTTTGGTATTGATATACTGGAGTGTATAGTATATTCAAAATATAAATTAATCACTTCAAAATTAAAACTAAATAAACAGAAAACTGTTTTGATTATGATCAGTGGAAGTTGACCAATAACATCATTCAATGACACATGTGGCTTTCAATATTGAGTCTCCTAATCAACCTTAGATTTCTACTAAGGAAAAGGAGTCACCTTGTAAATCTGTTCAGAATTTCATGAAGATAATGGTACAATTGAAGATAGACGACACTAGAAATAAAAGGTTTTATGACAATCTTACCACAACAGGTCTATAGTTAAGCCATCTGCTTAGTCCTTGTTTAAAACTAATTCTGGCCTCAAGCTGTTTGAAGTTGTCATTTTAATTGCTTATCTAATATATAGTATAAGGACAAAGAGGACGGTATTTAGTAGAGTTGTAATCCCAACACATTATTGGCCATAACTCACTGATGATGAATTAACAGGACAGGCCACTATTGAGCTATAAATTATATAGCTCACTGCTATCACTGCTCCTCATATACTTTCTACATGTACCACTCGCAGAAGGTGATAGATATCAGAACAGTTTTTTTTGTTCTGTCACCATTTGAGTAATGCATCCAAGTGTGTAGAGCAGGTATGATTTTCTACCCAGTCTCTAGAATTTGCGTGTATGAATACTGAAGAAAGTGGTTTAAATAATTGATCTCGATACTGGTCTATATATCTGTTTCTTTGGCATTTTATAACCACCAAGTTCTAAAATGCTAGTGCTGAGAAATGCAGCAATTTCGATGCACCATTCCTCTCAAGCAAAGTGCAACTAAAATGTTTTTACTTTGGTGATGCAGTGTGTTTGTGTCACTATGTCCCAAAGCATGACTCCCATTCAGCCTAAGAGAACAATGTGAAGATGGGTCCTACCAAATTTGACATGTTTACCTTCAAGACTCTGATTGACTTATTTTGTCAGTCAGGATATCAAGTGACATGGATCAATGTGTGAGTGTTTTGAGGAGAGGTACTAGTCAGTCACAATCTGATTAATTGTTGAAGTAGGTTCAAATATGAAATGGCCTCCTCCTGTTCCTGTGTTTCTGTGGTTGATGTCAGCTGTATGAAATCTATTCTGGAACCTGACAGCATCAACATCCCACTGTCACAAAATGAAAGAAACTTTGGTCATAGAGCAGCAGCCTTCGATTGTGCTTCTGCATACTTGAGAGTGTGATTTGCTACAGAACATTTCCCTCACTAGGCATCCTGTCTGACTGATGCTGACAATTCGTGCCAAATACCAGAAGGTTTTGTACAATAGTACCTAAACCCATAAGGAATTGGACTTATCTTCTTCTTGAGTTATTCTAGAGTTTATTCAGAAGTGAAGTGACAGTGACAGCCCTTTATATTGAGACCATATTTGACGGAGTGTGGCATCAAAGATTCCAAGAAAACTGGAATCAATGGGAATCAGAGAAAAAGCTCTGCTGGATATAGTCAGAATAGCATGTAGGAAGACAGTTATAGTTGTTGGAGGTCAGTTCCAGGACATCGCTACAGGAGTTCTTCAGGATAGTGTCCTAGGCTCAACCATCTTCAGCTGCTTCACCAAAGACCTTCATCATAGGATCAGGCATGGAAATGTTCTTCCATGTTCAGCACCATTGGCAACTGTACTATGCAGTCCATATCCAAATGCAATAAGATCTGGACATTACCCAGGCTTGGGCTGACATGTAGCAAGTAACATTCACGCCAGCCAGATGCCATCTCCAATAAGAGAGAATCTAACCACTATTTCTTGACATTCGATGGTGTCACCATCACTAATCCCCCAGAGTCAACATTCTAGCAGTTACCATTGGCGAGAAACTCAACTGGACTCACCATATAAACACAGTGGCTACAAGAGCAAGTCAGAGGCAATGAATACTGTGACAAGTAACTCATTTCTTGACTGTCCTGTCCACCATCTACAAGGTACAAGTCAGGAGTGTGATGGAATACTCCCCACCTGTCTGGATTAGTACAGCTCCAACAACACTCAAGCTTGACACCATCCTGGACAAAACAGCTCATTTGATTGGCACCAAATCCACAAGCATCCACTCCCTCCACCACCAATGCTCAGTGGCAGCAGTGTGTGCTGTCTACATTGCTGAAAATCACCAATGATCCTTACACAGCTCCTTCCAAACCCACACCACTTCCACTGAGAAGGACATGGGCAATAGGTACATGGAAACATCACCACTTGCAAGTTCCCCTCCGAGCCACTCACCATCCTGACCTGGAACCATATCACTGTCGCTGAGTCAAAATCCTGGAATTCCCTCCCTAAGGACGTTGTGGGGCAACCTACAGCACATGAACTGCAGTGGTTCAAGAAGGCAGCTCACCACCAGCTAGTCCAGGGCAACTTGGGACAGAGAATAAAGACAGTCAGTGACACCCACACCCCACAAGTGAATTTAAAAAAAATCTGATCAACCCTCCATAATAAATCATTAAAAACTTGCTGTTTGGAAAGGAACTGACATGAGGGGCTATAAGAGGCTGCTGCGTGTTTACTCATCTTACAGCAGTTCTAAAAGATTAAGGAGAATGGTAATGTGTTCATTCTTTTGTGGAGGTAGTTATACTGTATGTGCAGGTGCAGATTTGGGCAAGAACAAACACTGCAGGAGGTCTGGGGATGGAAAACTCTAGAGGCGTGTAGACAATTGGAGTTGAGTAGCTGAATGTAGAGAGGGCAGCACGGTGGCACACTGCTGCCTCACAGCACCAGAGACCCGGGTTCGATACCCGCCTCAGGCGACTCTCTGTGTGGAGTTTGCACCTTCTCCCCGTGTCTGTATGGGTTTCCTCCGGGTGCTCCGGTTTCCTCCCACAGTCCAAAGATGTGCAGGTCAGGTGAATTGGCCATGCTAAATTGCCCTTAGTGTTAGGTAAGGGGTAGATGTTGGGATATGGGTGGGTTGCGCTTCGGCAGGGCGGTGTGGACTTGTTGGGCTGAAGGGCCTGTTTCCACACTGTAAGTAATCTAATCTAATCTAGAGAGATCAATTCTTATAGACATGGGAACAATTTGAACAAGTTCTCATTTCTATTGACTGCCTTTTCACAAGAAAAAGGAGCAGGAGTAGACCATATAGCCTGTTAAGCCTGCCCTGCCTTGTAATACAATCATGTCTAACCTTAGGCTTCAACTTTCCTTTCCTGCCCACTATCCTCCAATAAGAGACAATCAAACCAACACCCCTTATTGCATTGCCATCACTGAATCACCCACAATGAATACTCTGCAGTTACCATTAACCAGAAATTCAACCGGACATGCCACATCAATAAAATGGCTACAAGAGCCAGTCAGAGGCTAGGAAGACTGCAGCAAGTAACTCACCTTCTAACTCCCCAAAGCCTGTCCACCATCTATAAGGCACAACTCACCACTTGACTAGATGAACGTAACTCCAGCAACTCACAAGAAGCTTGACACCGTCCAGGACAAAGATGCTCACATGAAAGCAACTACAGACTATCCAAAACAAAAACAAATTGCTAGAAAAGTCAGCAAGTATGGCGGCATCTGTGGAGAGAAATCAAAGTTTATGTTTTGGTTTGTTAAGTTTTCCTGGTAATTTTTGATTTCCAGTATCTGCAGAATTTTTTTTGCCCAGTCAATCCAATCTATCTTCATAATTAAAACTCTCAAACCCAGGTAACATCCTGGTAAATTTGCTCTGCACCCCCTCAAGTTCAGTCACATCCTGCTTCTAATGTGATTCCTGATCGGCACACAGTCTAGCAGTGGCCTAACCAACTTCTTTTACAGTTCCAGCATTACCTCACTCCTCTTAAACTCTGTGCCTTGGCTCATATCGACAAATAACCCAGTTGTTGCCTTAACCATTGTATCTACCCTTCCTGCCACCTTGAGGGATGGGGGGACTTGCATACCAAGGTCCCTCTGATCCTCAGTGCTCCCCTGGGTCCGACCTGCTTGCCTCATTTGTCCTACCCAAGTGCATCACATCACACGTACCTGGGTTGAATTCCATGTGGCCGATTTTATATCATCCCTGAACTTACTGATCAACCCTCCGATTATTTTCCTTGGAGCATTGGAAGCTGAGGGATGATCTTATCAAGGTTTATAAAATCATGAGAAGCATGGATAGAGTGAGTAGCCAAGGTCTTTTTCCCAAGGTGAGACAGTCCAAAATTAGAGGGCAGGGGTTTAAGGTGAGGGGAAAGATTTTAAAAAGGACCGGAGGGGCAACTTTTTCATGCAGAGTATGGGACAAGGGTCTGGATTAGAGTGGTGCTGGAAAAGCACAGCAGCAGTTCAGGTAGCATCCAAGGAGCAGAAAAATCGATGTTTCGGGCAAAAGCCCTTCATCAGGAATACAAGCAGAGTGCCTGAAGGGTGGAGAGATAAATGAGAGGAGGGTGGGGAGAAAGTAGCATAGAGTACAATAGGTGAGTGGGGTTGGGGATTAAGGTGATAGGTTGGGGAGGAGAGTGGGGGAAGGTAGCAAAGAGTACAGTGGGTGGATGGAGGTGGGGATGAAGGTGATAGGTCAGGGGGGAGGGGGGTGTGGAGTGGATAGGTGGAAAGGAAGATAGGCTGGTAGGACAAGTCATGGGGACAGTGCTGAGCTGGAAGCTTGGAACTGGGGTGAGGTGGGGCAAGGGGAAATGAGGAAACTGGTGAAGTCCACATTGATGCCCTGGGGTTGAAGTGTTCCGAGGCGGAAGATGAGGCGTTCTTCCTCCAGGCGTCGGGTGGTGAGGGAGCGGTGGTGAAGGATGCCCAGGACCTCCGTGTCCTCGGCTGAGTGGGAGGGGGAGTTGAAATATTGGGCCACAGGGTGGTGTGGTTGATTGGTGCGGGTGTCCCAGAGATGTTCCCTAAAGCGCTCTGCTGGGAGGTGTCCAGTCTCCCCAGTGTAAGGGAGACCGCATCGGGAGCAACAGATACAATAAATGATATTGGTGGATGTGCAGGTAAAACGTTGATGGATGCGGAAGGCTCCTTCAGGGTCTTGGATGGAGGTGAGGGAAGAGGTGTGGGCGCAGGTTTTACAATTCCTGCGGTGACAGGGGAAGGTGCCGGGAGGGGAGGGTGGGTTGTAGGGGGGTGTGGACCTGACCAGGTAGTCAAGGAGGGAACAATCTTTGCGGAAGGCAGAAAGGGGTGGGGAGGGAAATATATCCTTGGTGGTGTGGTCCGTTTGGAGGTGGCAGAAATGTCGGTGGATGATTTGGTTTATGCAAAGGTTAGTAGGGTGGAAGGTGAGTACCAGGGGGACGAGCTGTCTTTGGAGCTGGTTACAATTACAGCATTGAAAAAGCATCTGAAAGAGTACATGAAAAGGAAAGCTTTAGAGGGATATGGTCCAAATGCTTGCAAATGGGACTAGGTTAATTTAGGATATCTGGTGGTCGGCACAGATATGTTGAAGGAGAAAGTGAGGACTGCAGATGCTGGAGATCAGAGCTGAAAATGTGTTGCTGGAAAAGCGCAGCAGGTCAGCCAGCATCCAAGGAGCAGGAGAATCGGCGTTTCAGGAATGAGGAGAGTGTGCCAAGCAGGCTAAGATAAAAGGTAGGGAGGAGGGACTTGGGGGAGGGGCGTTGGAAATGCGATAGGTGGAAGGAGGTTAAGGTGAAGGTGATAGGCCGGAGTGGTGGTGGGGGTGGGGGTGGAGAGGTCCGGAAGAAGATTGCAGGTTAGGAAGGTGGTGCTGAATTCGAGGGTTGGGACTGAGACAAGATGGGGGAGGGGAAATGAGGAAACTGGAGAAATCTGAGTTCATCCCTTGTGGTTGGAGGTTTCCTAGGTGGAAGATGAGGCGTTCTTCCTCCAGGCGTCGTGTTGCTATGATCTGGCGATGGAGGAGTCCAAGGACCTGCATGTCCTTGGTGGAGTGGGAGGGGGAGTTGAAGTGTTGAGCCATGGGGTGGTTGGGTTGGTTGGTCCGGGTGTCCCAGAGGTGTTCTCTGAAACGTTCCGCAAGTAGGCGGCCTGTCTCCCCAATATAGAGGAGGCCACATCGGGTGCAGCGGATGCAGTAAATAGTGTGTGTGGAGGTGCAGGTGAATTTGTGGCGGATATGGAAGAATCCTTTAAGGCCATGGAGGGAAGTGAGGGGGGAGGTGTGGGCGCAAGTTTTGCATTTCTTGCAGTTGCAGGGGAAGGTGCCGGGAGTGGAGGTTGGGTTGGTGGGGGGTGTGTTCCTGACGAGGGAGTCATGGAGGGAGTGGTCTTTTCAGAATGCTGATAGGGGAGGGGAGGGAAATATATCCCTGGTGGCGGGGATATATTGAACTATGTTGAACAACAGATATGTTGAACTAAGGATAAAAGCAAATTACTGCGGATGCTGGAATCTGAAACCAAAAGAGAAAATGCTGGAAAATTTCAGCAGGTCTGGCAGCATCTGTAAGGAGAGAAAAGAGCTGATGTTTCAAGTCTAGCTGACCCTTTGTCAAAACTGAAAAAAGAGGAGAAATAGGGTGGTGTTTATACTGGGTTGAGGGAAGGTGAGTCATGGCTTCAGAAGCAAAGGTAGCAATAAAGAGGTGATAATGACAGATTATAGGGAGATTAAGAGCTGTGAATGACCAGCTCCTAAAGTGTGAAGGAGGAGTGGGCTAGGTTGTCCCGGAGAGAACGATCTCTGTGGAATGTAGACGGGGCGGGGGGGGGGAGAGGAAAGATGTGTTTAGTGGTAGGGTTGTGTTGGAGTTGCCGAAAATGGCGGAGGATTATTCTTTGCATGTGAAGGCTGGAGGGTGAAAGGTGAGAACAAGAGGGACACTATCCTTGTTCTGGGAGGGGAGGGAGGGGGTGAGGGTCGTGGCGTGGGAGATGGACTGCACACTGTCAAGAGCCCTGTCAACAACTGTAGGTGGGAAGCCACGGTTGGAGAAGGAGCACATATTAAGAGCACCACTTTGGAAAGTGACCTCATCGGAACAAATACGGTGGAGGCAAAGAAGCTGAGAGAAATCCTCCGCCATTTTCGCCAACTCCAACACGACGCCACCACTAAACACATTTTCCCTGCCCTCCCCCATCTGCATTCCGTAGAGATCGTTCCCTCCGGGACAACCTAGCCCACTCCTCCATCACACCTAACACCTCTCCCATCACACACGGCACCTTCCCATGCAATTGCAGAAGGTGCGACACCTGCCCCTTTAACTCTTCCATGTTCACCATCCAAGGCCCCAAACACTCATTTCAGATTAAGCAGCCTTTCAGTTGTACTTCTTTCAATTTGGTCTATTGCATTCATTGCTCCCAATGTGGTCTCCTCTATATTGGGGAGACAAAACGCCAACTGGGCGATCGCTTTGCTGAGCACCTTCGGTCTGTACGCAATCAGGTCCCAGACCTTCCCGTGGCTTGCCACTTCAACACACAATCCTGCTGCCATACCCACATGTCTGTCCTTGGCCTGCTGCAATGTTCCAGTGAAGCTCAACACAAACTGGAGGAACAGCATCTCACCTTCCGACTAGGCACGTTACAGCCTGCCGGTCTCAACATTGAATTCAACAACTTCAGATGATTATCCCATCTCGACCCCTCTGTTTTCATTCTGCTCCGTAATTTTATTTCATTTATTTTATTTATCTTTTAAAATTTTAAATTTTTTTTTCATTATTCTGTTCCTCTTATTTCTTGATTGTCTCTCTTTCTCTCGCTCCCCACTCTCTCATCACTTTTTTCCTCTCCTCTTCCCCCTTTGCTACCCTTCTCCCCTGTTTTACATTTTGTCTCTGCTTCACCCATTTCGCCCCCCCCCCCATCCCCCCCCATATTTTGTCACATAGCACTGGCTTCAGCCTTGGTCATTTATAACTCCTCATCTCCCTATAATCTCTCTATGCACTGTCATTATCACCTTTGCTTCTGAAGCCATGACTCACCTTCTCTCAGCCCAGTATAAACACCACCCTATTTCTCCCCTTTTTTCAGCTTTGACAAAGGGTCAGCTAGACTCGAACCGTCAGCTCTTTTCTCTCCTTACAGATGCTGCCAGACCTGCTGAGATTTTCCAGTGTTTTCTCTTTTTGGTATGTTGAACTAAGGGTTTATTCCGTGCTGTATCACTCTATGACTCTACTCAAATCTAAATCATTATAGATATACTACAAATAGCAAGCGCCCTAACATAGTTCCCTGATGAACGCCACTGAAGACAGGCTTCAGTGACCTTCAATCATCACCCTCAGCTTACTGCCACTCAGCTATTGGGATCCAATTAGTCAAGTTTCCTTGGATCCCATTGGCTCTTAGGTCTCAGATGGAAGACTGATTATTAACATATCAAAAGCCTGGCCATAGTAGAAGAAGACTACGTTGAATGCATTGCCCTCATCTGCACACCTGGTTACCTCTTTGAAAATGACCAGGTTGTGGACAGAACTGAACTCCGTTGTGATGCTTAATGTGGATCCAGTAATTTGTAGATACTGCAGTGCAACTCTTAGACCAATTTAAGTGATCTCCACAAGAGTAACAACTGCCCTTGGAAATAAATCTCAACAAAGGGTCACTTTCAAGCAAGTTGGATAAAAGCAAATGAAGTAAAACAATTTACAATTAAAAAAGATTGTAAATTTAAAACAATCTTTTAGCAGATATATTGTGCAATACACATATGG
The DNA here is from genome assembly GCF_047496795.1 of Chiloscyllium punctatum. NCBI lineage: Eukaryota > Metazoa > Chordata > Chondrichthyes > Orectolobiformes > Hemiscylliidae > Chiloscyllium > Chiloscyllium punctatum. The sequence goes on along the minus strand of NC_092746.1, from coordinate 123,202,222 downwards.
AATGACCAGGATGCTTATAATCCAAGAGTTTTAGGATTGCATTTGCAGGAACCAAGTAAATTGATCACTCTTCATAGTGCAGCTTCTTGTGTTAATGACTTTATATATGGAGACGATCTTGTGTTCTTGATTTTTTTTTTACTCATATCTAAGTCATTATGACAGTTGCACATATGCCTAACAACAGCTTGCATTTATACTGTAAAGGTGTCAAGTTGCTTCACAGAGGAAATTTAAAGAGATTCACAGAGTGTAGAAACAGGCCCTTTTACTCACCATGCCAATGCTGACCAACAAATGTCAAATTGTACTCATCCACTTACCTACACTTGGTCTGTAACTAACTGTGCCCTGGAATTTGAGGTGCTCATTCAGATGCTGCTTAAACGTTGGAAGAGTACCTGCTGCACCACCCTCTCAGGCAGCATGTTCCATATCTCTACCACCCACTGGGTAAAAACAGTTTTCCTCCAATCTCCTCTAAACAGCTTACTCCTCACCATAAAGTTACCAGAAAGATTACTGATTATATAAGTTTTAACAGTAACAGTAAGGGATGTTTGTTACCTTCTATGAGTATTTCTGAATTAAGTTAAGGGATACTCACTTCCTCCTTCACATGCATTTGCTAATTACAAACTAAATTTGTAATCACAAACTTGATTCACCTAGTCTTTCTCTCATGAATGTGTTGATCACGAGATTGGTGAACCATGTGACTGCATCCACTGCCTGTAACAAGGGATTTCATTGCTGTGGCCCTGTGGATCATGCAATTGTCTATCTGAACATTGTTAAAAATCACACAACACCAGGTTATAGTCCAACAGGTTTAATTGGAAGCACTATCTTTCGGAGCACTGCTCATCAGGAGGTTGTGGAGCAGCGTTCCAAAAGCTGATGCTTCCAAATAAACCTGTTGGAACATAACCTGCTGTTGTGTGATTTTTAACTTTGTCCACCCCAGTCCAACACTGGCATCTCCACATCATGACTGAACATTGGCGGTGAAGATAAACCTTTGATCAGAAAGGGTGAGGTGCTGGATTTCTGTAGCTACTGAATTATCCAAAACCTTTCTATGGCAAACCTGAGGTTTATGAGAATACATCATCTAAGCTCAATTAGATTCCGTTTTGGTAATCTATTTCAATGATTACTTTATGCAGTGCATATCGCTAATTGGAAATATGTATTCAAACCACTCTTAATTGTAGGATCTCACTCTGCATCTACTTTCAAATCTGTCTGATTAGACACTGATGTTAAAATCAATTATATGCTTTGAGGACGAAAATGTCTCTGGAAAGAAGCAGTGCTGTTATTGTGGTAAAAACAATGACTGCAGATGCTGGAAACCAGATTCTGGGTTAGTGGTGCTGGAAGAGCACAGCAGTTCAGGCAGCATCCAAGGAGCTTCGAAATCGACGTTTCGGGCAAAAACCCTTCATCAGGAATCAAGGGCTTTTGCCCGAAACGTCGATTTTACTGCTCCTCGGATGCTGCCTGAACAGCTGTGCTCTTCCAGCACCACTAATCCAGAGTGCTGTTATTGTGTCAATGCTATATTTTTACCCAACAATTTTCTTGTTTTTACTGGTAGGATGTCTGACATGATCATTCAACTTGGTTCTCAAAACTGTTTGTCCAAAATCTACTTTTGGGGAGAGAGGTATGCTGTTCAGCATAAGAGATTGTAAGACTCATAGAAATTGCAAGTTTATTTCATTGCACTGGAATATTTTTGCCACTCGAGTCTCAGATGTTGAGATTGGAGGTGGAGGCTGGAAGATACGGTGCGTTTTTCTGAAATGGGAGGTGCCATTCGAGTCAAATACATACCTTTCATTTTTAAAATGAATATAATTAAATGCCAAAGGTGAACTTGAAGAGAGTCTAAGATACTGTAAATTTCTTTATTTTGCCCCTCCATTGTTCTGAGCTCTACGTTTCATACTTGCTGCTCAATCTTTTTCATTGAAATCATGATCTGTGAAACAATGGAAATCAATAGGTTTCAGCAGCATGGGGCCCTTGATAGAACATAAAAAATCAATTGTCCTTGAAGAAGGAGAAGCCTTTCAGACAGAAATTATGCAATATCTTTCCTAACATTCACCACAGTGGGACAGAACAAGGCTACAATTAGCATTTTTACCGTTCTTCTGTTGAAAAGCGGTTTGATTTCTCCCAAAACTTCCTTTAAATTCACTTACTTGATGTCCTCAACACTTGCTTATTTTTGCGTTGGCTGTGGCTTATTGAAAGCATTCCCACGCTCTGCCTCAGAAGATTGAGTGTTCAATTCCCAGGCTAGAAATGTGAGAACATTAGTGCACTATTGCGAAAGAATATAGTAACAAGCGTGGGGCATTCAGCCCATCGAACCTGCTCTACCATGAGGTTAGATCATGGCTGATCCTCTACTGTGGCTCCCATATTCAAATCATTCAGAAATTGTGAGCAGCTGTGACGTGAGCAGTACTCCTTGCCTCAGTAGGAACAGACTGCGTGCCCAAAAATGACCTGTTTATTCCTACTGCTTTCTGACTGACAATTTGTTTACATTTTGTTTACTAATGTCATGTGTCTTTCTGAAAATCTAAATGCAGCACATCTACTGCTTCTAAGTGATGCACTGTCAGAGATGTTGTCTTTCAGGTGAGTTATTAAGTCAAGGCCCCATTTGGATGTGAACAAACCCAGGGCACGACTTAAAGAAAAACAGGCGCACTCTTGCCAGTTATTCTGGCTATTATTTAGTCTCAGCCAATCTCACCAAAACAAATTCACTATCCTGTTGCTGATTGTAGAGTCTTGCGTTTTGTGAATTGGCTGCACGTTTTCTTGTCACAACAGCTATTGTTTTTCATTGGTTATAAAGCAATTTGTAATATTAAGAGGCACTGTGAAAGGCATTGTAGAAATGCAAGTCTTTTTCTAATTGTAATAATGTGTTCCTTTGGATATGTTAGAGTTATTTTAAAATATGAACTGCACTTGCAATGTTTATTGCACCTTTTCATCAGAACACATGGAAATTATCTAGCTCAGAGCTGTAGTGGTTCCCTAACTAATGGTGACGATCACCCAGCATTGCGATTAGAGTTATCAGAGTTCGAACATGAGCATTTAGTTTAAGGCATAGTTTTCCTCTCAGATCATATACAAGAAACCAGAAATTAACCTGTAACCTTTACCCCTTTGAAGGACAGGGACACGTGCCAATTAAAACAAAAACACTGCGAGTGCTGAAATTCTGAAATAATAAAAGAATAATGCTGCAGAAACTCAGCAGTTTTGGCATCCTCTGTGGAGAGATGAGCAGAGGTAATGTTTCATGTCTGATGCAATACTTCTTCAGAACTCAAGGTACACACCATCCTGACTTGGAACTATATTGGCTGTTCCTTCATTGTTCTTGGGTCAAAATGTTAGAACTCCCTTCCCAACAGAAATGCAAGTGTCCCCACACTCCAAGGACTGCAGCGGTTGAAGGAGGCAGCTCACCACTTTACAGCAATTAGGGATAGGCAATATAGCCATTAGAGAAGGGCAATCTAGCCAGCGACACCCAGATCCCATGAGCGAACTTTTTAAAAATGTAGAGAAGGATGTTACAGTAAGATGCAGCACTTGCTAGTTTTTGCATTAAGTTAGAGGGATGAAGAGTTTACATCTTCAGATTCCAGCTTGAGCTGAGTTCACTCAACTAGAAACAGCCGAACTTTTAGTTGCTGAGACCAGAGAAACATTGTCCAAGACAGCACAGCTTCTTCATACCAGCCTGCTTCAGAATGGTATTGAGAGAGATATGGAGGGAGGTACTTGAACTAAGAAATATTCAGGGTTGGAAAGAATCTTCACAAGGTACAGTAGGAAATATTGAGTGTCTGATGAGAAGTAGCTGTTGAAAAGGTGGGTATACAGAGTCAACAAGTAATTGGGAATGAAGCATTTTCTGAAAGAGTATAGTGGTCCTAGCCCAGGTACTCAGAAGAGCATGAGAATAGAGGAAGCAAACATGAGGATTCCAGATATTCTGACCCATAAAAACAATTGTGGAAATATACTTTGATTTCTTTGAAAAAGGCAGCTCAATTGCAATTTCCAAGAACTTGCTTAATTACATTTAGATTCCCTACAGTGTGGGGTCGCACGGCGGCTCAGTGGTTAGCACTGCTGCCTCACAGCACCAGGGATCCAGGTTCAATTCCAGCCTCAGATGACTGTGTAGAGTTTGCACATTCTCCCCATGTCTGCGTGGATTTCCTCTGGGTGCTCTGGTTTCCTACTGCAGTCCAAAGATGTGCAAGTTAGGTGAATTGGGCATGCTAAATTGCCCTCAGTGTTTGAGGATGTGTAGGTTAGGTGCATTAGTCAGGGGAAATATGAAGTAATAGGCTAGGGGAATAGGTCTGGATGGGATATTCTTCAGAGGATCGGTGTGGACTTGTTGGGCCAAATAGCCTGTTTCCACACTGTATGGATTCTAAAATTTATTCAGGTGTTTGAAATAATGATAAAAAGTTATTGTAATGATGAAGGGCTAGAATATTGGGGGAGGCAATTCTAAACCAAGAGTACTTAGAATGAGGATGGGGTGAGCGGACTGGTTAAGCAGAAATCTTTCAGTCATTGGCCAGAGTTATGTGACATAACTAGCAAGGGACAGAAATATTCAATGATTTCAGGTGTGTGGTTAGATATATCTATACAAAGAAAATACACAAAGAGAGAGAGAGTTTGGAGGTGGATAGGCTTGGCTGAGACATAGACTGGCTTTAGTGTACAATGATTTTATTTATATGTAATTCTGAAAACTCTTCCACTGTGTGGATCCTATTACGTGAAGCAGCTTCATGATCTTTTTATGACTCACTGGGGTAGTGTGCTGGAAATTGAGCGCCAGTATTCCTGGAATCATCACAAATGTTTCATACAACATAGAATAGTACAGTACAGAACAGGCCCTTCGACCCTCAATGTTGTGCCGAACTTTTATTCTACCCTAAGATCAGATTAACCTAAATACCCTTCATTGTACTATCTTCCATGTGCCTATCCAAGAGTCACTTAAATATTCCTAATGTACCTGACTCTATTACCACTGCTGGCAGTGGATTCCACACACCCACCACTCTCTGTATGAAGAATCAATCTCTGACATCTCCCCATAACCTTCCTTCAGTCACCTTAAAACAATGCCCCCTCGTGATAACCATTTCTGCCCTGGGAAACTGTCTTTGGCCATCCACTCTACCTATTCAGAGTCAGAGTCATAGAGATGTACAGCAAGGAAACAGACCCTTCAGTCCAACTTGTCCATGCCGACCAGATATCCCAACCTAATCTTGTCCCACCTGCCAGCACCCAACCCATATCCCTCCAAGCCCTTCCTATTCATATACCCATCCAAATGCCTTTTAAATGTTGTAATTGTACCAGCCTCCACTACTTCCTCTGGCAGCCCATTCCATACACATACCATCCTCTGTGTGAAAAAGTTGCCTCTTAGGTCTCTTTTATATCTTTCCCCTCTCACCCTAAATCTATGCCCTCTAGTTATGTATTCACCCACCCCAGGGAAGAGACTTTGTTTATTTATGATGATTTTATAAACCTCTATAATGTCACCCCTCAGCCTCTGATGCTCCTGGGAAAACAGCCCTAGCCTATTCAACTTCTCCCTGTAGCGCAAATCCTCCAACCCTGGCAACATCCTTGTAAAACTTTTCTGAACCCTTTCAGGTTTCACAACATCCTTCTGATAGGAAGGAGATCAGAATTGCATGCAATATTCCAACAATGGCCTAACCAATGTCCTGTACAGCTGCAACATGACCTCCCAACTCCTGTACTCAATACTCTGACCAATCAAGGAAAGAATACCAAATGCCTTCTTCACTATCCTATCTACCTGCGATTCCACTTTCAAGGAGCTATGAACCTGTACTCCAAGATTTCTTTGTTCAGCAACACTCCCTAGGACCTTACCATTAAGTGTATAAGCCCTGCTAAGATTTGTTTTCCCAAAATGCAGGTAGTGTAGGAGTCTTCTGTGCCAGTCTCCAAATCAGAAACTTGATTGTTCGTGCTACGTTCCCCTGAGAATCTATCAGCCCCTACATTTTCCAAAACAGCATACTTGTTTGAAATGGGGATTGCCACAGAAGACTCCTACACTACCTGCCTATCTCTCTTACCTTTCTTGGAGTTAACCCATCTATGTGACTGTAACTGCAACTTTTTTCTTTTCCTATAACTGCCATCCATCACATCCCATTGCTCTTGTAAATTTCTCATTGCGTCTAATTGTCACTCCAACCAATTCATTCAGTTGGATAAGATTCACAACCAACGGCATTTATTGCAGATATAACCTTCAGTAACACGTAAACTCTCCCTAAACTCCCACCTCTGACAAGAAGAGCATATAACTCTCCTTGAGGCCATTGCTACTTCTTTCAATCTCCAGAGCCAAAAAATAGCACTGTCTTATTCCTCTGCAAACAGTGCTCCAGGCTAACTTAATACTTATGTCTTTTGATTAAACTTAAAAATATAAGCCACATCTCAATAAAACAGATAATCAAGAAAGAACCCACTCGACTCACTACTGCAGACTTACTGTAAGGCCATGCTTAAAAATATTCGCTTAACTGTTTCTGTGCTGATCTTGTACACCTCTAAGATGTCACCTCTCAACCTTCTTTGCTCCAATGAGAAAAGCCCTACCTCCCTCAACTTTACTTCATAAGACATGCCACCATCTCAGCAGCATCCTGGTAAATCCTCTATGAATCCACTCTGAAGCTTCCATATTCTTTCGATAATGAGGCAACCAGAACTGAACACAATATTCCAAATGTGTGGCCTAACCAGTGCTCTACAACCTTGCAGCTCTTAAACTCAATCCCCTGCTAATAAAAGCCAACACACGATATGCCTTCTTGACAAGCCTATCAACTTGGGTGGTAACTTTGAGGAATCTATGGACATGGACCCCAAGATCCCTCTGTTCCTCCACACTGCCAAGAATCCTGCCATTAACCCTGTATTCTGCATTCAAACTCGACCTTCTGAAGTAAATCAGGTTCCACTTTTCCAGGTTGAATTCCATCTGCCACTTATCAGCCCAGTTCTGCATCCTGTCAATATTCTGTTGGAAACAACACAGTCCTCCACACTATCCACCACTCCGCCACCCTCTGTGTCATTGGTAAACTTACTAACCCACCCTTCCAATTGCTCCTCAAAGTTGTTTATAAAAATCACAAAAAACAGAGGTCCCTGAATCGATCCCTGCGGAATACCACTGGTCACCAAGCTCCAAGCTGAATACTTTCCATCAATCACCATCCTCTGTCTTCTATGAGCCAACCAATTCTGTATCCAGACAGCCAGATTTCCCTGTTTCCCATTCCTCATTCCTTTCTGAATGAGCCTACCACAGGGAACCTTTCCAGATGCCCTGCTAAAATCCACATACACCACATCCACTGCTCTACCTTCATCAATGTGTTTTGTTACGTCCTCAAAGAATTCAACAAGGCTGGTGAGGTATGACTTGCCACTCACAAAGCCATGCTGACTATCTCTAATCGAAGTATAGTTTTCCAAGTAAACATAAATCCTGTCTCTCAGAATCCTCTCCAATGCTTTACCTATCACACATGTGGGATTGACTCGTCTGTAATTCCCAGGATTATCCCTATTCCCTTCCTTGGACAAAGGAATAATATTTGCCATGCTGCAATCATCTGACACAGTACTGAACAAGAATCACTGTTTACTGAAAGTAATTGAACTCCAGCAACAGGTAAATCGTTTTAAACCACAGCATAATACAATACTTATGAAAACTCTCTAATCGCCTTATAAACTGCCCTTTATTCACACAGACAGACAAACAGACAGGGTAAAATAGATTGCTGGTGAAACTCAGCAGGTCTTGCAGTATCTATGGGCGAAAACGGGGTTGACATTTTGCTAAAAGCATTAACTCTCCTTTCTCCTGATAGATGCTGCCAGACCTGCTGAGTTTTGCCAGAAATGCCCGTTTTTGTTTCAGTTCTCCAGCATATTCAGCTCTTTAATTTATGTGTTTATTTTAGAATAGACTATGGATAGAGGGGATAAACCAGAAAGACAGTTCAGTAATCTTCATTCCCAAGTGTTATTGTTGAGATGATCCTTATGATTCTTCTGCTGGCCAGTGCATTGCTTCATTCATCTTTCTCCAGATACTTCCACTGGTTGGAAAGGGATACAGGGTGGCAGGTTCATTCAGAAAAAGTCACTGACTTATTAGTTAAAAGTCACAGCTATGGCAATTGTTGCAGGAGAGGTAATCTGGTTTTCTTCAAGTTTTCATGTGAGTTTTGACTGCAGAGAACAGAGAGAGACTGCTTCTGAGCTGGAGAAGAACTGAACTCTCTTCCTCTCCATCTATCTCTCTCGCTGACTCTCTGTACTTTGTTCCCAGCCCCATGCTGCTCAGTTACCTGAGAACTAATCACATTGTTGTTAGCATGCACATTGTCATCGTCCATAAATCAATCAATCTCTTGTTGCCTGCAAAAGCTGCATCTGTACACCCCTTGGCTCAGAATGGTCTGCAACTGAAACTCCAATTGCTGTTTATTCAAATATTTGCTTGCACTATGCTTGACATGGGTGTTAGGTTACTTGCTTTCAAAACTGCAAACACCCTTTCAAATGCCAGTTTTTAAAACATTCTCACTTCTCTCCACAAGTTTTAAAAACACTAAATAAAAAGATATGGTCCTGCAGCCTTCACAGAATTGGTGTACTTTCTGTACAATTTGATTTCCTGTTCATTTAGTTAGAGATGTACTGATCTGTAATGAATAAATAATATATAGGTAGAACCCAAAGAAAGAACAGTTGGACAGACAAAAGAGTGGATAACGGTCAGGCTAGGAGAGTGAATGAGCACTAATGGGGAGTATTAGTGGCTAACAATGGCTGGGGTGTAATAATAGACTACGTGATAACAAGGCCTGCTGTGTGGGGGTTGGGGAGAAGGTGCCTCAAGCCCTAAAATTGTTGAACTCGATATTGAGTCCAGAAGGCTGTTCCCCTGCTGAAAACAAAGTGGATTGTTCTTCCAGCTCACGCTGAACTTCACTGGAGCATTGCAGCAAGCCTGAGACAGATGTTGGCCAGGGAACAAGGTGGTATGTTGAACTGGCAGGCAGCTGGAAGCTCTGGGTCTTTGTTTACTGGTTGCAAGTGTTCTGCGAAGTGGTCATCCAGTCCATTATTCTCATGTGCTAATCACTGCGCTGAGGAAACTCTTCTCTCTGAACTTAAGGCAGGCTGTCTACTTCAAATGTCAGATTCGGAATGTTAACATTAACTGTGTTTCTCTCTCTACAGATGCTGCCAGACCTGCTGAGTCTCACCAGCATTCTTTGTGTTTGTTTTACATTTCCAGCATCTGAAATATTTTGCTTTAATTCTACTTGGTTTTTAAAGCTGTTAACCTATTATTTACGTATCTATGCTATTTAACTCTGTGATCTGCCTGTATTGCTCACAAAACAAAGCTTTTCACTGTGCCTCAGTACATGTGACAATAAATTCAATTCAATTCAAAATTCAAATTCAAATTCTTTACGTAGAATCTGCTTTGTATTTCTGAGTCTGGACCAATGATCCCGGATAATTGTTATGGCTATGAACTCTGAGGAGGTTTCACATAAGCCTGTACTTAGTTGGTGCCCTGGCAAACACACAGATTAGTTCCCCCGTTTCCCTTTCTCAGGATTCAGAGTCCAGCTGTAGTCCCTGTTTTTCAGGTTAGGCTTGAAGTTGGTTAACAGTGTGCACCAGTGATCAAAAGGTAGAATCTTGCTGTGTGGTTCAATTCTGTGAAACACCATCCGTCAATCCATTCAGTCATTAATGGAGATGTTTAAAAGATGTTGAATGATTCTGGAAGTGAGCTGACATACCTGTGTTTTATGCTGGTCCCTGGAGGGAGCATGGATTCTTGCAGTACATCAAAATCCCCCACCCCAGTGCCCTCCCTCAGCAGCTTCACAAAATCTGTCTGTCAGAGATGCCATCTGCAGGAGGACTGCATTGTTCCATGTCATATGTAGTGCTGCAAAACCAGCATGTTTTTTTCCCAAGAAATAAAAGGGACTTTTGTTCTGTTTCATATGGAGTAGGTTGTAAACATTCTCAAAATGAGCTTTTTATCATAGGCTACATCCTGCCCTCTTGACCATTTTAATCTTCTTTGTACATTGCTGCTTATTTTTGTTGTTGATAAAAGTTATTCAAAGTTGCCAAGTTTTAATTTTAGCTATGAGCTGAGGAAATGATGTATTGCCCACAGACTATAAAGGCAGGGTTTTACATAGAGTATGTTATTGTACTCATTGCATGCACATTGCTAAAAGCCTGTTCTTAATGTTGACAACAGTAATCTCTAGATTGAAAAGTCATTGTGTAAAATGTCACTTTGATTTCTTCACTGCATGGTCAGTCCTTGTGGACTCTCTCTATGAAATTGGCAGTGACTTAATATGCCAAGTCATAGCAGCATGCTGCTTTCTACTTTATATTGGTTGCGATGAATCTGTGCCCTGCCACATCAAAGATGGAGGGGTGGTACAGAATGCAACTTATTCAATAAATAGACTTCCAGTTATAAAGCAGCTTTTACAACCTCAGGTTGTACCAAAGTATTTGACAATGAAGTGCTTTTTATTTTCTCATTGGGTGTGGTTACTGCCAGCAAGGACAGCATTTGTTGCTCATCCCTATTTGCCTTTGAACTGAGTTGCTTGAGGGCAGCTAACAGTCAACCACATTACTGTGGCTCTGGAGTCACATATAGTCCAGACCAGGTAAGGATGACAGATTCTATTCCGTGCAGAGCATTAGCAAACCAGATGGGTTTTAACAACAGTTGATGATAGTTTTATGCTGCACATTTTACGTCTGTTTTACAATCTTTGTCACATGGAACAGAAAAAAAGCAGTTTGTATTTCATGGTACCTCATTGTTACTGAGAGCAGTTTTCAATTCCACAGTTATTAATTGAATTTAAATTCCACCATGTGCTGCAATGTGATTTTAAACCTTTGTCCTCAAGAGCATTAGGATGGTACTCTGGTCTGCTAGTCCAGTGGCATTACCACTATATCACAGTCTCCCCATGAGGCTTATTAACTTTTTTAACATAAGAAACACACAGCCAACCTGATCACCTGGTTTTGCATGTTTAATTAGGCATGAGTGTCAGCTAAGACCCAAAAAAGAGTGCCCCTGCTCCTCTTTGAAGTTGTGCCACGGGATCATTTAAGTCCACACGAGAGCAACTGGGGCCGAGGTTTAACATCTCATCTATAAGTCAACACTTCTGACAGTGTAGCATTATCTCACTACTGCGCTGGGAGTGTCAGCCCTAAATTCTGTGTTCAATCTTCTTGTCTTGGAACTTGAACTCAAAACTCAAAGCCACCTAACTGAAGAAAAAAGAGAAAATCGACATTTTAGCAAAAGCCCCTCATCAGGGCTTTTGCCCTAAATGTCGATTTTCCTGCTCCTCAGATGCTGCCTGACCTGCTGTGCTTTTCCAGCACCACTCTAACTTTAACTCTGTTCTCCAGCATCTGCAGAAATATGGAAGTAGATTTTCCAATAACTTGCTCATCAAATCTTGTGTTGTCAGCACCTGCCCATTATTAGAATTAGAGCTGAATCATTCAGGGGTGATGTCAGGAAGTACATCTTTACGAAAACATGAGTAAATATCATGAGCTCTTTACTCCCATTTCCCCACTAAAAACAAACTTCTGAATTTAGGGATCAGTCAAAATGTCAGAAAACTGAGAAACAATAGGTTTTGTGTCTGATGAAGGTAAGATGCTGTTCAGGCATTATCTAATTGAATGGTGGTATAGGCTTGAGGGGCTGAATGGCCTCTTCCTGTTTCGTTGTTCATATGATTCTGAGGCACCAGCTTCATTCACATCGATGGACTGCTATTCTACTTTGTGTTAGGAATGGGAGCTGGAATTGGAAGGGAAAATCATATGTAAACAACTCTAAATTTATCCATCACCTTTTTTAAAGGGACTGAGTCACATTCTTGGAATTTTGTTTTTCACTGGCAGATCTGCACAGTCCCTCCCTGTGTTGTCAGGTCTGCTTGCAGCACCAGTTTTGTGTTAACAATGTCTGCATAGGTCTGACTAAATGCTGCAATGTTGAAGGTGCCAATCTTTCCATTATAATGTTTGGTGGAACTTGCTGTGCGCAAGTTGGATTGTGCATTTCCCAAGTTACAATAGTGACTATAGCTGTGACTACACCTCTTTTTGTTCTAAGTAGTGGAGGTGGACATCTTTAGTGGTGGCTAACCTTTACCCCCAACCTCACTAGTGAGAAAGCTCAGCAGGTCTAGCACCAAGGTGGCACATAAATACCGACTGGTGGGTCTCTCAGCCTATCAGGTACCTTGCTAGAGATGCCCTGTCAGCCAGTCAGAGGCCATCAGTCAGGAAGGGCTGGACGGTGTCACTGTGGGAAGCCATGCTGCATTGCCATGACATCTGCTGCACTGAGAAGGGCAATGTTACTTTCAGAGGGGATTGAGGTCGCTGAGGAAGTGGGTTCAGAGTCAAGAGCAGAATGGTGGCTTTCAGTGGTGCCCTCCACCTGTGCCTCCCCAGTTGCTGCCAGGTTGAAGCAAATGGAAACTTCCCTGCTCCCTACCTGTCGGACAGGCTGCCTTGAAGACACCACATTTCATTATTGACCATTTAAGGACTTTAGCTCGCAATGGTTCAGGATGGTCGAACATGGCCCTGACTGGAGAAGGGGTAAGTATCTCTCTAGTGCTAACCAGTCCAATTATTTGCCTTTCCTGCCACCTTCCCAGAGGCGCCTCAAAAGAGGCAAATACGAAGCCTGCACTTCATTTTGTTTGTAAAGTGCTTTGAAAGGTCCTGAGTTTGCAAAGGCACCATCCTTTTATTTTTCACTGTGTGATTTAGGCCCGATAATATGAAAAATGATTACAGTAGTATTTGTTACTGTACTGATCATTTGACATCAGTATGCCTGAATGAAAATGACAGCTACCATCTGAAATGCTCTGTTCCCTCAGGCCTGTGGGATGCTGCCCATTAGTATGACCGTTGCCATCACCTCCAGGCACAATCCTTGCTGCAGGTTTCCAAGTGCCCAGGACTACTGCCTCTTAAATCATTCAGCTATGACTGTGCTGAGCTCCTCTCAGTTGTCAGATGGTTCTGTTATGGTAGACCAACACCTCATGGGGTTTTGTTTAAATACTTGCTCACTAAACAAGTGTATAAGTTTGTTTTTCAGTTAAGCTGGTGAGAATATGAGCCTCCAGAATTTGTTTTCACTTCCCATGGCTGGGATCTCCACTCAAAAATCTGTCAGTGTCATTAAGGATATGCTATTTCATAACAGTAGAATTCTTGCAAGTGCCAGGATATCGATGTATATCAGCAGCCATTTGTTTTTCCTTTTATACTTGTTCTGTCATTTTTATGTTAATTTAATTTATATTCTATTTAGAGTTGTATATTCCTGGTAAGGCAAATGGAATGTTGGCTTTAATTGCTAAAGGACTAGAGTATAAAAGTAATGAAATGTTGCTCCAATTAATGCAAGACTTTTGTGAGACTGCACCTGGAGTGTTTTATTCACTTCGGTCCCCTTACTTGAGGAGGGATGCAATTGCATTGGAGGCAGTTCAGATGCCTCCTCCAATGCCAAACTCTAACCAACCGACACCTGGAGGATGAATGCTTCATTTTCCGCCTTGGGACCCTGCAACAACATGGGATTAATGTGGATTTCACCAGTTTCCTCATTTCCCCTCCCCCCACCTTATCCCAGTCCCAAGTCTTCAATTCGGCACTGACCTCTTGACCTGTCCATCATCTTTCCCATCTATCCGCTCCACCCTCCTCTCCAATTTATCACTACCTCCCCACCTTCATCTATCTATTGCATTCTCAGCTGTCTTCTCCCCAGTCTCAGCCCTCTCCCATTTATCTTTCATTCCGCCAGCCCACAAGCCTCGTTCCTGATGAAGGGCTTATGCTTTTCCAGCACCACACTCTCTGCTCCCCAGCGTCTGTAGTGCTCATTTTCTCCCATTTCACAGGGCAGTTAAGATTCAACCGCACCGTGGTTGATCTGCACAGGATGTGGTTAGCAAATTTCCTTCCCTAATGAGTGAACCAGATAGCTTTTTACAACTATACATTTGGCATCACTGATATAGGCATTTTCTAATTCCGATTTCTTCAATTAATTAACTGAATTTAAATCTCCAGCTGCTAATGTCTCTGGATTAGAGTCCAGGAGCTTCTCACTGATGCAGTAGTGTAGTCCAGACAGTACTGCCATTTATTTTTTCTAATTCATTCATGGGATATAGGCATCATTGTTTAGGTCAGTGTTTATTGCCCGTCCCTAGTTGCCCTTGAGAAGTTGGTAGGGAGTTGCCTTCTTTAACTGCTGCAGTCCAGTTAAAACATTTTAAACAGTTCTCTGCTTTGTCTCTTTATCCCTCGAAACATTTGCTACTCAGTTAATCCTAGCACCTTTTTAACAGCTCACTTGATTCTGCAGCTCTGGTTTTCCAGAACACTGGATTACACATTCTTATCAGTATTTGGACAAAGGGATTTTTTCCAGGATTTGCTTTTCTCCAGCTTCTTTCTAATTTCAGGTGTATGTTTCTGCTGAATCCTCCACTAGAAAGAGAAGTCATTTCCTACAAATTCCCTTCATAATTATGAGCTCCGATCATAATCCCTTAATCTTCTCATCTCAGGGATGCATTGCAAACGTTTTTATTCATTGACAAAGTTTGGACCTCGCTGACAGTACTGGCATTTGCTGTTCATCCCCAATTTTCATTGAAAAATCTATGATGAACCACAGCAGTACATGTATTCCTAAAGTACTGCTTGAAAGGCAGTATTGGTCCATCCATGATGTAGGAACAGCAGTGCATTTGCACCTCTGAATGGAATGTGGATTGGGAGGGCATTTGCAGTGTTCCCATGCATCTGCTGCCCTTCACCTTCTGGATTGTAGTGCTCAGCAATGACTTGATGATTTGTTGGCACATGTACCTCGGTACAGTGAAAAGTTTTATTTTCTGTGTGGTACAGGTAGATTATAATATACAAAGATCATAAGGTGATTGAATAGAGCAAGGAATACAAAGTTATAGCTGCAAAGAAAATGCACAAAAAGCAAGATCAACATGAGATTTGAAATTTGAAAGGTCCATTCCAAAGTCTAATAACAGTAGGAAAAAGCTGTTTTTGAACCTGTTGGTGCATGTGTTTAAGTTTCTGTGTCTTCTGTCTGATGGAAGACATTGGAATATTTTAACTGAGGTAGGAGGAGTCTTGGATGATGTTGGCTGTCTTTCCATGGCAATGAGAACTGTAGATGGAGTCAATGGATGGAAGGTTGATTTGTGTGATGGACTGGGCTATGTTCACAACCCTGTGTAGTTTCTTAAGGTCCTGAGCAGAACAGTTGCTGTACCAAACCATAATGCATCCAGACAGTATGCTTTCTATGGTGCATGTGTAAAGGTTGGTGAGGGTCCTTATGGACATGCCGAATTTTATTAGCCTCCTGAGGAAGAAAAGGTGTTGTTGTGCCTTCTTGACCATCTCATCAATGTGGCAAGTCCCAGACAGATTGTTGGTGACTCTCAGGAACTTGATGCTCTCGACCATCTCCTCTTCAGCTCCATGATGTAAATAGAGGTGTGCCTTCCTCCTTCCTGAAGTTGATGATTAGTTTTTTAGTTTTGCTAGCATTGAGGCAGATATTGTTATCTTAGCACCACTTCACCAAACATGCTGTCTCCTTTCTGTATTCTGTCTTATCTTTGTTTGAAATCCGGCCTACAATGGTAGTGTCATTGGGAGGCTTGTAGATGGAGTTCAGACGAAATTTGGCCACACAGTGGTGAGTATACAGGGAGTACAGTAGGGGGCTGAGTACACATCCTTGCGGTGTTGAGGTGCTGTTGTCAATCTTCACTGATTGTGGTCTGTGGGTCAGGAAGCTGAGGATCCAATTGCAGAAGGTTGAGCAAAGATCTAGGTCTTCGAGTTTGGAGATTAGTTTGGTTGGGATTATGCTGTAGTCATTAAGTAGTCCTTGGCTTCCTCCATCGCCCGACCATGGCAACACGACGCCTGGAAGAAGAGCACCTCATTTTCCGCCTAGGAACCCTCCAACCACACGGGATGAATGCAGATTTCTCCAGCTTCCTCATTTCCCCTCCCCCCACCTTATCTCAGTCCCAACCCTCGGACTCAGCACCACTTTCTTGACCTGCAATCTTCTTCCCGACCTCTCCGCCCCCACCCCCCCTCCGGCCTAACATCCTCACCTTAACCTCCTTCCACCTGTCGCATTTCCAACGCCCCTCCCCCAAGTCCCTCCTCCCTACCTTTTATCTTAGCCTGCTTGGCACACCCTCCTCATTCCTGAAGAAGGGCTTATGCCCGAAACGTCAATTCTCCTGTTCCTTGGATGCTGCCTGACCTGCTGCGCTTTTCCAGCAACACATTTTTCAGCTCTGATCTCCAGCATCTGTAGTCCTCACTTTCTCCTTATCATTAAGTAGAAGCCTGACATAGGTATCTTTATTATCCAGAAAGTCCAGGGATGCATGTAGCACTAGGGAAATGGCATCCGCCATGGACCCATTGTGTTGGTAGAGAGATTGCAAGGGATTGAGGTAGACTGGGAGATTGGAGTTGAGGTGAGCCATGACTAACCTCTTAAAGCACTTCGTAATTAGGGAGGTCAGAGCTGCTGGGCGGTAGTCATTGCGGCACGTTGCTTGTGCTTTCCTTGGTACCGGAATGATGGTGGTCTTCTTGAAGCAGCTGGGGACTTCAGATTGTAGAAAGAGGAGGTTAAAGATGTCTGCGAATTCTCCCGCAAACCGGTCTGCACAGGATCTGGGCCAGTTGGTTTCCATGGTTTCATTCCCAAGAAGGCCAATTTGACGTCAATTGCAGTGACTGAGGGAGCAAGTGCACCCGAGGCTATTGGGCAGGTGACACTGACCTTCAGTTCAAAATAAGTGTAAAAAGCATTGAACAGTTAAGGGAGGGATGTATCTTTGTCTGCTATTCTGTTCTTCATTTTGTAACCCATAATATCGTGTATGTATTGCCACAGACAGAAGGTGTCCGTGTGGTTATTTTGGGTCTCTAACTTAATCTGTATTGCCTTTTGACATCTTTAATGGCCTAATGGGTGTCGCATCTGGATTTCCTGTAAAGGTCCGGGTCATTTGACCATAAAACATGGGAGCAGAAATTAGGCTAATCAGCCCATCAAGTCTGCTCCGCTATTCAACCATGGCTGATAAGTCTTTCAACCCCATTCTCCTGCTTTCTCCCTGTAACCCTTGATCTACAAGAACCTATCTTACTCATCAGCCTACTTGAAATCCAGGTAGATAATAGCTATTAACTCTCCTTGGACTAACCTGCTCGTTACTTCCTCAAAGAATTCTTGCAGATTTGTCAGGCTTGGCCTCCCCTTGATGAAACCATATTGATGTTGCCCTATTTTACCATACACTTCCAAGTATTCAGAAATCTCGTCCTTCATAATGGATTCCAGGATCTTATCCATGACCAAGCTGAGGCTAATTGGTTTGTCATTTTCTGTCTTTTGCCTTACTCCCTTTTTAAACAGGCGCGTCATATTCACAATTTTCCAGTCCTCTGGGATCCTTCCTGATTCTAGCAATTCCTGAAAGATCATCACTAATACCTCCACCATCTCTTCAACTATCTCCCTTAGATCTCTTGAGGAGTAATCCATTTGGTCCGAGTGATTTATCCACCTTCAGGCCATTTAGTTTTTCCAGCACCTTCTCCTTGAAGGCCACCTCATTCAGCTCTGCCCCCTCACTCTCTTGAGTTTTTGGCATATTACTCATGTCTTCCACAATGAAGACTGACATGAAGTAATTATTCAGTTCCTCAGCCATTTCCTTGTTCCCCACTACTACCTCTCCAATGTCCTTTTCCAGTGGTCCAAAGTCCTGTTTTGCATCTCTTTGGCCCTTTATATATCTAAAGAAACACTTACTTTATACTACTGGCTAACTTACTCTCATGTTTAATCTTTTCCCTCTTTTGTTTTTTATGTTGCCCTCTGTTGGTCTTTGTAAGTTTTCCAATCATTCTGATGTCCACTTCCCTTCACCACATTATATACTTTCTTTTTTGCTTTTTGCTATCCCTGACTTTCCTAGTCAGCCCTGGTTGTCTTATCCTCCCTGTACCATGCTTTTTTTTTCAGGATGAATTTCTGCTGTATCTCCTGAATTACTCCTAGAAACCCCTGCCATAGCTGTTCCACTGTCCTTCCTGCTCAGCTCCTCTCCCAGCCAATTCAGCACCACCCTCATGCCTCTGTAGTTGCCTTTATTCAGTATAACACCGTTACCTCTGATTCTATCTTCTCCCTCTCAAATTGCAGATTAATTTCAATCATATTATGATCACTTTCTCCTGTTTCTTCACCTTAAGCTCCCTTACCAAGTCTGCATCACTGCACAACTCTAAATCCAGTATTGCCTGTTGCCTAGTGGGCTCCACCAAAAGCTGCTCCAAAAAGCCATCTCTTAGACATTCCACAAATTCCTTTTCCTAACTTGAACACTGCCCACTGAAGACCAGGTATGCAATGGATTTCTTGGTTCATCCATGGTTTCTGGTTGGGGAACATATGGATTGACTTTTTCAGCACGCAGTCCTCTACACTCTTGCTAATGAAGTCCGTGACAGCGTGGCATACTTATCTCGGTTGACCACTGAATTCTTGAATATGGACCAATCCACCGATTCCAGGCAGTTCCGCAGAAGCTCTTCCACTGCCTGAGTCCAGCACTATACTACTTTCTGTCCCGGGTCCTCACATTTCAGTTTCTGCTTGTAAGCTAGGAGGAGGAACACAATGTTGAGATCTGATTTTCCAAAGTGAATATGAGGTATGGAGCAATAGACAACTTTGCTGGTCATGTATGGCCCCCGGTGGAAGAGGAGACTGGTTGATGGTATTTCGGTAGCACCCACTTGGCCTGGATGAAGTCACCGGCTACAATGAATAAGGGCCTTGGGGTATTCCATCTCAAGTGCATTTGTGGCTGTGTAAATTTCATCTAGAGCATTCTTCACTTCTGTCTGGGATGTTATGTAGACTGCTGTCAGGATGGCGAAGGTGAACTTGTATGGGAAGTGGTCAGGAGAGCATTTACTGTAAGATACTCAAAGTTCAGGGAGCATTAACTCACCAGGGTCGCCACGTCTGAACACCAAGCGATATTGATTAGGAAGCAGACTCACAGTCCCTTACCTTACCCAAGGATGCCACGTGATATATAGAGTCAGGTTGTAAGGCATAGTCAGGTGTGGCAGGAGTGAGCCACGTTTATGTTAAACAGAGCACAGCGCAGTCACTCAGGGTAGGGAAGGTGCTGTAGAAGGAACCTTGGTGATTTGCTGCATTGTGTCTTGTAGATGGTACAAACTGCAGCTATGTGCATCAATGGTGAAGGGATGACTGTTGAAGATGGTGAATGGGGTTCAAACCAAGTGATCTACTTTGTCTTGAATGGTGTTGAGATTAATTGCACCAGCAGTACAAATGGAGGACATCCCTTCACAGAGGCTTTTACCTGGTAACTCCTACTAGGTCAGTCCCTTCACCCCGGAAATTACTTCAGAGTAAACCATGTGGTTTTATTTAATAGGCGGCATTCAGCCAGTTACAGCTCTGCTGGTCTTTTAAAAGAAAGTTAATTTAATCTAATTTCTCTTCCTTGTCGCAACTCAATATTCTTATTTTTCAAATGGATTTATTTCCTTTTTAAACCTCTATTGCATTCAGTTTCCATTCCTGTTTCTGGTAATGTATTCCGTGTCCTCAGTCATTTCTTTGTAGAAAGAAAGCTAGCCTGTCCTTTTATTCTTTTTACTGGCAGTGCTGTCTGTTTACTGATTTAGCAACCAATGGAAATAGCTTTTCCTGAAATACATTATTAAAACCTATCATTATTTTTTCCATCAAATTTGCCTTTGACATTATCCTTTATTGTAATAAAAAAGAAGTCTGAGTTTCCCAGTGCATTCTGGCTCTTATAGAATATGTAGCTCCATCACTAAATGACAAAATTGTGTGAGAAAATGTTTGAACTCTCACTCGACAGTACTCGGAGAGGCACTGAGACTGATGAGTCAAATGATTCTGCACTCAGCAAATTGCTGCACAGGCATTGCTGAAGATGTCAGGACATCTTTTAATTCTTCTGATATTTCAACCTATATCTGCTAAAAACCTGTCACAATCCATTGAGAAGTTTTTATATGGACTTTCACCTTGAAAGGAGGACTGAAGTTCCAAATGCATCTTTCCAAGGATGACATTTAAAACCACACACATGCTTCAGAATGCTGAATCTACTGCATGAACTGAATACGATTCATTCAGAGCCTTATTACCACTTTAATATTCTAAATGATACATGCACTAGCCTGGAAGGAATTTTGTTTGTTTTTAAACTAAACAATGCTGATGATCCTCTTATGCCATGGAGACAGACAGCTGAATCAATTGGCCTCCCTATCTCTGTATTCACAACACAGTTAAGATTAAAACCCTCAGAGACCCTAAAAATTGACACCAATGGTTCATAACCATACTTTGTGAATAAAGTTTGGGAGAAGATTAGTAGCTCGGGTGCTCGTTGTTGTGGTTCTGTTCGCCGAGCTGGGAATTTGTCTTGCAAATGTTTCGTCCCCTGTCTAGGTGACATCCTCAGTGCTTGGGAGCCTCCTGTGGAGCGCTTCTGTGCTGTTTCCTCCGGCATTTATAGTGGCCTGTCTCTGCCACTTCCGGTTGTCAGTTCCGGCTGTCCGCTGTAGTGGCCGGTATATTGGGTCCAGGTCAATGTGTTTGTTGATAGCGTCTGTGGATGAGTGCCATGCCTCTAGGAATTACCTGTCTGTTCTCTGTTTGGCTTGCCATATAATGGTAGTGTTGTCCCAGTCGAATTCATGTTGCTTGTCTTCTGTGTGTGTGGCTACTAAGGATAGCTGGTCGTGTCGTTTCATGGCTAGTTGGTTATTTGTGAATAACCGATACCAGATACCAAGTTTATAGCTTAAACAAAGGTCTAACAATTTATTCATAATACTGTAGCTTAGCAGAGCAGAGTGAAACCACAAGGTAATTTAATTAATGTCTATGATTTGAAACTAATCCTCTTTAACTGTAGCCCCCACTGTCACACAAGGACAGACAGGCACAAGGACACAATTAGAGGAATAATCAAAAGGAAAAATAATAAATAAAATGTAACTGGCAAATTCACTTAAGCAGTCTGTCATCCATAACATCACTGCTCATAGGATTTTGGATCTTGCAGGGTTTCTGACAACATTGATGCTTGCAAATGTCTTCCATTGAACTTTGATAAATATTCACTTAATGCTTATAACTGAGATTCTACTCTCCAAACTTTCAATAAGTTGATAATGAGAGGACAATGAGGGTGCAATCAAACCCCATCCTGTAACTTTCACAGGCACAATCCTTCTGATATGAGTAGAATTCCAAAAAGCACATTTAAATTCTGGCCTCTGTTTGTTAGATTGGCTGTCTCCCAATGAGTCCCAGATGATATTCAACATCTGTTATCTGCTTGAGCATAAAGCCTTTCTGGAGTTGAAGCATCTATGGAGCACTTTTGAACAGGAATCAATCTGTGCTTAACTTCCAGGCCTGGCCTCATCAACAAATATCGGTTTGTTCTCTGTTTGTTTAAAAAAAAACAAGCTGCTGCCCACTCCAAAGGTCGTCTTTTAGCTCAGCCTATAGTTCATAGTTTCAAACCAAAAATGACGAAAAGGATAAAATAATGAAGAACCAGCAAAGGTTTCTGACAATACTGAATTTTAATAATGTTAAACCTTTAATTGTTGGAGTCACGTCCTGAACTGAGAGGACACAAAGCATCTTGAAAGCAACAAATCCCTGTAAATGGGTGTTAGCAGGGCCTGGTGCAATGCCATGGGAATGTTAAAATGCCTCCTGATGCCCAACTCTCCCACGAGCACCATTTATAAACTTACATCAGCCAAACTCTGCTACCCATATCCTAATTTTCACTGAATATCAGCTATCAAGTACCCTTCTGCTCACTGCTGGACATGGAGTCCCATACAACTCTTCCTTGATGTTAGAAAGATCCAACAACAATTTCCCCACCTCCTCCAGCTCAATAATACTCAACTATTTCAGCTTTCCTCCAGTTCTGGATTCTTCTTCAAGACTGACAGCCATATATTCAGATACTTATATTCTAAGCTGAGGAATTTCCTCACTAAACCTCCCCAACTCTTCTTTCTCTTTGTTAAGATGTTGCCTAAAACCTGCCTCTTTGAAGAAGCTTCCTCTAACTTGTCTGAGCACACCCTTGTGTGGTTTAGTATTTAACTTTGCCTAGTAATGGTCCTGTGAAGCACAGTGAGTTTTACCGCATCACTAGTGTTCAATGAACACAAGTCATTGTTTTACACTTGTGGCACGTTGCCATTTTAGCTGAAAGACTAGGTCAGGAAGAGAGAAGAATCCAATGGAATGCATAAATTAATAGGGGGCTAATCTTGAGCATGTCCTAGGAACCAATCTTACATTTTTGTAGAGTTTGGACCCTCTGAGGAGATTGTTGTTAGGATTACAACGTGGTTCACTTGACATAAAGCAAAAGGAGGACATAAAATGACCATTTACTTCTTCATTAACAGAGCTATTTTGTCAAAAGCAATGGCAAAATTGAGGGCCTGTGTTCTTAATCATCAGGTTGGTTTTCCCCAGAGATTTTCTTGTAATGATTTTCATGTAATGATTTGTGTGGGAAATGCAAAAAGCATTTTGGAATGCTTTCACCTGGTGATGTCACAGCTGCTGGTGCACTGTTTTATTCTTCATGATACCAGTAAACATGGAAAGGTCCTGTTTATCAGTTGATTATGGTTTGTAATAATCTAATGATAAAATGAGTGTTAGTCAAAGTGGTCGGGTTTCCAAGGAAGAATATGCTACTGTGTCAAGTGCCTGACAAGTTGTCCAAATCTGACACATGGGCAGATTACTAAATAGGAACAGTGGAAAAAGAATGAACTTGTCTGTTAGTTCTTAGTCTGAAACTCTGAATGCACTCCATTTGAAAATTGAGACATCAAATCTACAGCATGCATTGGTGCATTGTGATTCACCGTTTGATGTCTTCAGCATATGTTATGTGCTTAAATCAATATGTCTTTCTGTTCTGTAGATAATTAGTGGTACACCATTGTTTTATTTCAACATGTTGATGCAACTAAAGTGAAAAGCACAAGCAGGACTAAACCATGTGCTCCCTCAAGTTTATATTCCAAAGGGAAGTAATTGAATACGTGGTTCAGTCCAGTGCAAAGGATTTTAATATTACATCTGGAGTGGTTCATTTCATTTGTTCATTCAGATGGCTAGTGCAGACACAATATGCCGAATGGCTTCCTTCTGTGCTGCAGTGATTCTGTGACATAACCAGCTTGATCATTTTTAAGGAGAATAATGGACCTGGTGCTTTGGTATGTTGCAGCATCCAACCTTGGTTTGACATTCATCCCAGATAATATGTGAGAATTGTTGTCCTTGCCTTCACATAGCTGCATATGGGGTTGGTAAAAATGATCATTTTGTGAGACACATGCAGCTTTTAATTTCAGTAAATATGATACTGAGACGCTTAGGTTCCTCCTCAAATGGAGAGCTTCTCACACTAGTGGGGAGAAACACCTAATGAAGATCTCCAGGTTCTTTCTTTCATTCTTGAGATGTGAGCATTGTTGTCAAATCAGATTAGTTGTCTTTAAGAAAGTGTATACAGCCAACTTGGCCAGTACAGTCTGTGTGGAGTTTTTATATCCAAAGTGCTTGTTTCTGTATCAGTTTGATACAACTAAGTGACTTAGGCCTTATCAGAGGGTAGCCACAAGTCATTCATATTGCTTTCATTCTGGAGTCATAGATAGAATGGACAAGTGTACAAGATTTCTTTCCCTAACAGACATTAATGATCCAGATGTGTTTTTATGACAATGTAGTCATAATTGTTATTATTGAGTCAAAGTGTGGCACGTAAAAGCACAGCTGGTCAGGCAGCATCCGAGGAGCAGGAGAATTGACGTTTCGGCCATAAGCCCTTCATCAGGAATGTTTGTGGGGAAAGGGGCTGAGAGATAAATAGGAGGGTGGGGGTGGGGGGAAGGTAGCTGGGAAGGCAATAGGTAGGTGGAGGTGGGTGGTGATAGTGATTGGTCGGAGGGGAGGGTGGAACGGATAGGTGGGAAGAAAGATGGACAGGTAGGACGGTTCAGGAGGGTGGTGCTGAGTTGGAGGGTTGGATCTGGGATAAGGTAGGGGAAGGGGAGATGAGGAAACCAGTGAGGTTGATGTTGATGCTGTGAGGTTGGAGGGTACTGAAGAGGAAGATGAGGCGTTCTTCCTCCAGGCGTCGGGTGGCTTGGATCTGGTGGTGGAGGAGGTCTAGAACTTTCATGCCCTTGGGAGGGTTGAAGTGATCAGCCACAATGCAGTGGGGTTGGTTGGTGCGTGTATCCCAGAGATGTTACCTGAAACATTCCGCAAGTTGATGTCCTGTCTCCCCAGTGTAGAGGAGACCACATTGAGAGCAATGGACACAGTAGAGGAAGTGTTTAGAGGTGCAGGAAAATCTCTGCCGGATGTGAAAAGAGATTGCGTTTTCACAGGGGGCAGGATGGGAGGAGGTGTAGTCCAGGTAGTTGTGGGAGTGGGTGGGTTTGAAATAGATGACCATGGTGAGTCGGATGCCAGAGATGGAGACGGAGAGGTCCAGGAAGGGGAGGGAGGTGTCCAAGATGATCCAGATGAACTTGAGGTCAGGGTGGAAGTTAGTCGTGAAGTTGCATGTAGGAGCATGGGGTGGCACCGATACAGTCATCGATGTAGTGGAGAAAAAGACGGGGTGTGGTGCCAATGTAATTACTATTATTGAGATCAACCTTTTTTTCCAGATTTATAATTAAATGAACTTATGTTTCCCCAGCTGCCATGTTGGGATTTTAACTCACATCTCTAGATCATTAACCAATATTCTAGTAGTTTAGATTAGAGACAAAAGAGTAGACTTCTAGAATATTGGCCCAGTAATATGAGGAGGGAAAATCCAAGAGAAAGTAATTAGAATGCAGGGTTTTCACATGTAGTTACAAAGGGCTGACCACCTCTTGGCCAGGAAGTGGCATACACAAAAAGCCAAAAAAAGTTCTTTTGTAATTAAACAAGTTTATTTCCATGACCTACAGTAATATATGCTGAAAACATTCTACAAATTGAATTTTGTAATCTAGAATTGCAGGCGGCATGGTGGTTCAAGTGGTTAGCACTGCTGCCTCACTGCGCCAGGTACCCAGGTATGATTCCAACCTCGGGCGCCTGTCTGTGTGGAGTTTGCACATTCTCCCCATTACTGCGTGGGTTTCCTCTGGGTGTTCCGGTTTCCTCCCACAATTCTAAGGTGTGCAGGTTAGGTGAATTGGCTGTGCTAAATCGCCCATAGTGTTCAGGGATGTGTAGGTTAGGTGCATTAGTCAGGGGAGATGTAGAGTAATAGGGTAGGAGAATAGGTCTGAGTTTGATACTCTTCAGAGGGTTGGTGTGGACTTGTTGAGTCAATTGGCCTGTTTCCACACTGCAGGGATTCTCTGATTCTATAAGAGACCACTTGGAAAAGGTAGCAGGAGTCAACTCAGAAACATATAAAAATGGAACTTGGTGGGAATTTACAATTCTCTAGAATAATAGCAGGGAAGTGGGACTAATTTGATAGCTCTTTCAAAGTTGGATCAAATGGCCACTTTCTGTGTTGTCTCATTTTGTGATAGTATGTTTGAACAGCAGAGCCTGTTCCATTTTTTGGTTTCGTTTTGTTCAAACTTTCATTTATTTTACCAGTGACGCGACACATTAAAGAACTCCAGGAAAGGAAAAATGAGAAGAAATTGAAATTGCGAAAGAAAGCAAAGCCTTGTAATGCGGATGCTGATGGTAGGGTTTGATGCTGAGAGCCAGCGTGTCTTGGCCTAGTGTCCAGTTGCATGTGCTTGCGCTGTTCCTCCTTCAGCTTGGCACCATTCTAAGATGCAGTGCAATGGCCACAGGGCTCTAGGATGGAAAAACAGATCTACTCCATTGAATCACAGGCAGGGTGTGAGCAAACCTTGATTAGCCCATCAGCTAGTTTAAGGTTTTGGTAAAAGGTTTCGGATTTCCTGAGTCAGATGTGCAGATTTTATCCCCTCTTTGATGCTATTTTTTACTTAAACTATTTTGAGTGGATAATTCTAATGCCATTTCTTTCTTTTCCAAAAAGCCTCGGTGTAATTTTAATCAACAGCCTTAATTAATCTAGCTTTAATTTCAATACACAGTGCAATATATCAGACCCCTTCTCAGATTTAATTGCTATTCATATTTGGCTATATTCAAGCTCAGTCATGATGATGTTTAAAACAAAAAGCCAAAACAACTTTTTTTTTCAATTGTTGTTTAAATCCTGGAAATGGGCAACAAATAAAAAGGATACTGGTGTTATTAATATTAATTTATGGAGAGAGTACTGATGACAAGTTGCTATTCATAGTTCAAGTGAAACCATCTTCGCTGGTGGTGAATTTTAATGACTGACACACATCCTCAAATTCCTTATTTTATTCTCTGCTGTGCTTACCTGACCCTTCTCACCTGAAGCCGTCAAGTCCTTATTGAGTAAGGAGTACAGAAAGCAAAGAGGAGTTATGAGAAAGAAATTTCAGAATTACTCAAAATAGTTATAAGCTATTTTACAGATACAGAAATAAAAAAGGCATTAATGTTAGAATGCTTTTATCATTAATTAGTAGAAATTGACAGGGATCTTAATGTATTCTGAAGGTTTACAATGGAGAATAGCATTGGTTAAGAGAGTTCCATTTTTAAAATACATTCACAGGATGTGGGCTTCACTGGCCATGCCAGCATTTATTGCCCATCCTTAAATGCCTGGAGGGCTGTTAAGAGACAACCACATTGCTGAGAGTCTGGAGTCACATGTAGGCCAGACCAGGTAAGGATAGCACTTCCCTAAAGGACATGGGTGAACCAGCTGGGTTTTTCCTGACAATTGACATTGGATTCATGGTCATCGGTAGACTTCCAGATTTTGATTGAATTCAAATGCCAGCTGCCATGGCAGCATTTGAACCCAAGTTCCCCAGAACGTTACCTGGATCTCCAGATTAACAGTGCAACAAGATTGTTTAAATCTCCCCAGTGTGGCTGAGTAAACTACATTGGCAGGTAGGGCATTCCACGCCCCTACCACTCTCTGAGTAAAGAACATGCCTCTGATGTCTGTCTTAAATCTATCACCCCTCAATTTGTAGTTTTGTTCCCTCGTACAAGCTGATGTCATCATCCTAGGCAAAAGACACTCACTGTCTACCCTATCTAATCCCCTGATCATCTTGTATGTCTCTATCAAATCCCCTCTTAGCCTCCTCCTTTCCAATGAGAACAGACCCAAGTCTCTCAGCCTTTCCTCATAAGACCTTCCCTCCAGACCAAGCAACATCCTGGTAAATCTCCTCTTCACCTTTTCCAAAGCTTCCACATCCTTCCTGAAGTATGGCGACCAGAACTGTACACAATGTTACAAGTGTGGCCGCACTAGCGTTTTGTATAGTTGCTGCATGATGTTGCGGCTCCGGAACTCAATCCCTCTACGAATGAAACCCAACACACCGTATACCTTCTTAACAGCACTATCCACCTGGATGGCAACTTTCAGGGATCTATGTACATGGACTCCAAGATCCCTCTGCACATCCACACTACCAAGAATCTTTCCATTGACCCAGTACTCTGCCTTCCTGTTATTCTTCCCAAAGTGCGTCACCTCACATTTAGCTGCATTGAACTCCATCTACCACAACTCAGCCCAATTCTGCCATTTATCTAAGTCCCCCTGCAACCTGTAACATTCTTCCAAACTATACACTACTCACTGACTTCAGTGTCATCTGCAGATTTACTAATCCATCCACCTATGCGTGCATCTAAGTCATTTATGAAAATGACAAACAGTAGCAGTCCCAAAACAGATCCTTGTGGCACATCACTAGTAACCGGACTCCAGGCTGAATGTTTTCTATTAACCACCACACGCTGCCCTCTTTCAGAAAGCTAGTTTCTAATCCAAACTACTAAATCACCTTCAATTCCATGCCTCTGCATTTTCTCCAACAGCCTACCATGTGGAACCTTATCAAAGGCTTTACTGAAGTCCATATGTACCACATCAACTGCCCTACTCTCCCTGTTCTCCCTGTATTCCATGAGATCTAACCTTCCTAACCAGTTTCCCATGGAGAACCTTGTCAAATGCCTTACTATAGTCCATATAGATCATGTCTACCGGTCTGCCCTCATCAATCCTCTTTGTTACTTCTTCAAAAAAAAATCAAGTTTGTGAGACATGATTTCCCACGCACAAAGCCATGTTGACTATCCCTAATCAGTCCTTGCCTTTCCAAATACATGTACATCTTGTCCCTCAGGATTCCCTTCAAACACTTGCCCACCACTGACATCAGGCTCACCGGTCTATAGTTCCCTGGCTTGTCCTGACCACCGTCCTTGAATGATGGCACCATATTAGCCAACCTCCAGTGTTCCGGCACCTCACCTGTGACTATCAATGATACACGTATCTCAGCAAGAGGCCCAGCAATCACTTCCCTAGCTTCCCACAGAGTTCTAGGGTACACCTGATCAGGTCCTGGGGATTTATCCACTTTAATGAGTTTCAAGACATCCAACACTTCCTCCTTTATAATGTGGACATTTTTCATGATGTCACCATCTATTTCTCTCCATTCTATATCTTCCATGTCCTTTTCCACAGTAAACACTGATGCAAAATACTCATTTAGTATCCTCCCTATCTCGTGCGGCTCCACGCAAAGGCCGCCTTGCTGATCTTTAAGGGGCCTTATCCTCTCCCTAGTTACCCTTTTGTCCTTAATGTAAGGCAGTATCGAAATAAATTGCTTATTCTTATAAAAACACACACACACTTTTTTTCTCTCTCTCTTTTTCACACGTCTGGCAAAAGGGGAAAAGAAATTCTTTGCAGAGAGCAACTTTCTATAAGAAAAAACACTTGAGCTAATTGGTTATTCTTGAAGGCAACAGAATAAAACGAAGGATATTCCAGAGTCTGTTGCTCTGATATTTGTGGTCACTTCATAATTATGCATGGTACTCTCTGATGTCTTGCAGAAGAAATACAATCTCGAGATGTTCCTTTCATTTTCTTCCAAAAAAAACCAAAAGTTTTCACCCTGAATTTTTATACAGGATGTTCTTTTCAAAAATGGGAGCTTGGCCATTTGTTTCTAGCAGACCTCTCGCTAGCAGAAGAAGGATTTGAGGAAGGGTCACTGAACCCAAAACATTAACTCTGATTTCTTTCCACAGATGCTGCCAGACCTGCTGCGTTTTTCCAGCAATTTCTGTTTTTGTATCCTCCAGCTGAACCAGATAATACAAAACCCTCTTCAAAAAAGTCACTTTTCAAAGCAGCCCCAGCAGTGTGTACAATAAAGCAAACAGTTATCACCAGTTATGTGATTTCTCAGAAGCCTTGTTTAACAAAAAATCTCTAGTGTCCATAATGAACTTTCAGTGACCTGTTTTGAAGAACTATCCTCAATATGTTCACAAAACATGAGATGAATTATTCTTTTCCCACAATCCGTCAAAGTTTAAGTTCTCCAAGCATTGTTAAACATAAATCACCTTTGTAATGACTTCACCCTCAGAGAAATAAAACACTGCATTTCATAATAAAGTGTGAACAAAGTAAAAATATGTTAAGACATGTTCACACGTTTGTTCATATGTTCATTCTCATTTGCTCTTTGCACATAACCTAGACAATTATCTCTATACCTTCTTAATACTTATACAATTCAAATAAGGTCTCATTCAGGACAAAACATTGGTCATTACATTGTTTTCCACTGCAGTGTGATCAATTCTTAAAAGATAGGGCTGTAATGGCAAACTCTATTTAAAAAGTGTGGCTTTTTGGTTTTTAATTGTACCATCAAGGCTATAGATTTACAATCACTTTATTCTCAACTTCCTTCTGTCGCTATGATGGACATATACTTCAAAATTTTCCAACAGCCAATAGCAATCCCAGGCCTTATCTTACCAGAGTATCTCTTTTGGAATCGACCTAGCTAGCACAGTTATGTTACTTGCTTCTCTATACCTAACCCATCCTGTAACATTTCTAGAGCCACTCCCAAAGACTAGAATCAGTTGTCACCTTGAAGGTTAGTTTAAAATTGCTGCAGTTAAAGCTAATCCATTTATCAAAATTTACCTGACATTCCCCTAAGCACACGACATTGTTTTTCTTTTAAAGCAAATGATCAGAGCTATAGTGCTGAAATTTGGGATTAATTTGCAATAAAACCAGGTATAGCCAAATGTTGTGTCATTTTCTGTTTAGCTTTAGAGATGAGGGACTCCACTGATGCCCATACTTTTGCTGTTCTTGGCATTACTTGTCTTTTTCCTTTGATATGCCCTAAGTTACTTGCTCCTTTTGCAAATTCATTTCTGATAAGACATAGCATGAATCAGCA
The DNA here is from genome assembly GCF_047496795.1 of Chiloscyllium punctatum. Lineage (NCBI taxonomy): Eukaryota > Metazoa > Chordata > Chondrichthyes > Orectolobiformes > Hemiscylliidae > Chiloscyllium > Chiloscyllium punctatum. Next base: position 123,171,343 of record NC_092746.1, on the reverse strand, counting down.
TGAATATGCTGCGTAGTAGTTTGAATATAAAGGAAATATTCCTCAAAATTTTTCTTGTACCTATTTTGTTTCCTTGACTTAATTTGTCCATTCCTTGACTTCTGGAGAAGGTACTGCCTTCTTTCCTGCCAAATCATTCCCTAGGTGTAAGTAAATTCTTGCTATGAGTTAAACGTGGATGGGCCTTGGTTACCTCAGCCCCACAACTTTCTCCAATCTGCATAAAGGTGTCCCACATGTGACATATAGGCCTTCGCACTTAACAGCATCAGTGCTTTCCTCTTCAGTCCAGACGAGGAGATCCTGGGGCCTTCCAGCTCTCTTTTCTCATCCATAGCTACTTGTCTTCCTTTCGCCTTCTCAGGTTTATAAGAGTGGCAGAAAATATATTTCAATTTGTGGAACAACTTGTGTTGATCAACCATTTCCTCTGCCTGCCTTGCAGATACAATATTTTGAATGTCTGTATGAACTCTATTTAAGGGGAAAGTAAATTTTTAACCTCATCTCAGAGAATTACTTTCCTAACAGTCTCATGTAATCTCTACTTTTAGGGCTCACATCCAACAGTGAAAGTTAATTAGCTTCACCCTCTCAAATTTTATCAAGGTCTACCTAGGCTGTTCCTGGATATGCACCTTATAAGCCTCAAAGACAAACATGGTACGCACTGCATATAGCCTTTTTGCCACCTCATAATCTATACAAACCTCCTCAGAAAGCAAGGCTCACAAGCTCTGCCCAGTGGCCTACTTTGAATGAGCAGTGACCAGTTTCTTGTAACCACTGTATCTGCTTAGCTAGCTTTACAAAGTAAATTTTTAAAATGCCTCAGTATCCCTTTCAATAAATTTTGGGAGGACTTATGCAAATTTGAACACCTCCGCAATGTGTCTTAGATTAGACGCAGATCAATTCTCCTCAGAGTCAGGGGTTTTATTGTTTAGTTTAGGCCTTTTAAGCCAGGATTTACTTTCTCTCTCCTTTCCTCTTGCCTGAAATGCTCAATTCCTTTCTTCTTCTACCCGCCGAAGTGCTCTTTTATTTTCTTTTTCTCAAGTTTGTGTTTTTTTAATTTCAAATTCTCCTTCCTGCTTCCGTTATTTCAAGCTGCTTCATTTGGGTTGAATCCCCACGAAATCAGTTGACTCACCATCTGGTTTGTGTTGTTGTTCTTACAGCTTCAGGTTTGTCCCTATATCAACCACGTCGTCCCAGCATTTTGACTCCAATCCTCAACTTCCTAGCCAATTCAGTTCAGCTAATCTTAGTTATTCCTTGCAAATCCTTCACCTCCAGAAAAGTCATAACGACTGCTATAGCTATTTTGATATAATACTGCAAAAGAAACCTGATGCACATTTTTTTTCCAATTATTAGTAACCCACTTCAAATTAAATGATGTTGCTGTTGGTTACCTTGGACAACTCCCCCACTTTTAACTACAACTGAGGCTGGAGGAATCTACCGTTGCTCCAGTCCCAAAGTATGATACACAACATAAAATGAAACTACTTTTTCCCAGTATTGGTTTATTTTTAAAATAGCACATAACACTTTTTCAATAAGGATACAATAATTGGTTGACATACACAGTCAGTAATGTAGAAGTATAAATGTTTATCTTGAGAAATATCTCCAAAACATACTCACACAAGTAATAGATTCCTCTATACAGTTTGGCTTTTTGAAAATAAAACATTTTGATTATTGGGTTACCTTGAAGGCAAAAGGATGAAGTGTACAATGTTCCGGGGTCCGTTGATCGGATGGCACATGTGGTCAAGTCACTAATCAGTATGGTTGCCTCTGTTGTCTTGCAGATGCAATATGCTCAGGAAATATAATTTTGAGATTTTTTTTCAATCCTTCTTGCAAAGGAATAAATAGATTTCACCCTGAACTAAAGCAGAGATAAGAGTGTTCAACTGGGCAGCTCGCTCATAGAAATCTTTCCACCAGCTCAACTTGTCCTTAATAGGCTTTCCTCCAGCTGAACTAGATAAAACAAGAACTCCTAAAGCTAGTCATTGTTCAGAGCAGGATCTACAGCATGCAGGCAGTTATCCCCAGTCTTGTGATTTAAGAACGTAAGAAATAGGACCAGGCATAGGCCATCTGGCCCATTGCGCTTGCTACACCTTTAATAAGATCATGGCTGATCTTTTCGTGGACTCAGCTCCACTTACCCAACACTCACCACAACCCTTAATTCCTTTGCTGTTCAAAAATCTATCTATCTTTGCCTTAAAAGCATTCAGTTTCTCGGAGGCCTTGTTAAAACAAAAATCTCTTATTCACAGTGAGCGTTTGATGACCTCTTTTAAAAAAAAACCACACCAGAAATAAATTCCTTTGTCCACAATCCTTCAATGCTTAAATTCTCCAAGCAATATTAAATATAAAAGTCTTCATAACTCTTACCAACACGAAAGATTCTACTTGACATCACTTATCAGTGTCTAGTCTCTTACCCATCGCAGCCCTCTCCAAAAAGCTCTCCTTTTCCAATCTCCAACTTTCTAAACCCAGTGACCTCTACTCAGTAAAAATGCAGGACAAAGAATATTAAGAGGTTTGTCTTGTGTTTGTTTTTTTAAATTACTTCAGTGTGAAAGAACTTAATGGGAAATCCGAATCCTTCTCACTTACCTGTCTGTATCCATCCATTGCTGCATTTTATAAAGTCTCTGCTGCTTCTTTCAGTTCTGTGGTGGTTTAGCTGTGGTGAAACATCAATAAATGCACTGATTCTGTTCTCCATTGCTCCAGTTCACTGTTTGTCTCAGTTTAACATACTAACGGTGAGTAGCACTTTGCTTATTCATTTATTGGCAAATAATTTGCCCCTTTGATTGAACAGGAGGGGAAAGGTAATATTTTGGTAGTTTAGTAAAGCAGATATTTTGTTTATAATCTTCTAGCACTTTTTTTTTGGTTGAGAATCGCTATTAATTATGTGGGATTTGGATTGAGTTCATTGATTTGAAAGGACAATGTGCACCCAATTGCATAAACATGATTTATGCACAGGTTGCCTGGATTGTCTGTTTCTCCTTCATAATCTCTGCAATTTTATCTTCCTATTTGTGTTTTCACAATTCCTAGTCTAGCTTATGTTGAGTGTGTAGGATTAATAGGTTGACCCCAGTGTATGTATCAATTGGAGATTTTCAGTAGGAGGTTTTCTGAACTTGACAAGTTAACGTAAGAACATAGGGAATAGGAGCAGGAATGGGCTATCTGACCCATCGAGCCTGCTCCACCATTCAATAAGATCATGGTTGATCTTTTCATGGATACAGCTTCACTTACCTGCCCACTCACTATAACCCTTAACTCTTTTACTGTTCAAAAAGCTATCAATCATTGCCCTAAAAACTTTCATTGAGGTAGCCTCAACTGTGTCCTTGTATGTTAACCACACAGAGAGAGTAAAATGGAAACAAAAATGACTGATTCTTCAGTCATTCTTCCCAGCTGTCATTAGACCAATGAATGGACTGTCTATCTTTAAATAGTGCTGATCTTGCTACTGTTGATCTTGCCTCGTGCACACCCTGTGCAACGTAACCTGTGTGCCTCTAATTTTCTTTTTCGCCCTATGATCTGTACATCCTTGCTGACTATGATCTGCCTGTACTGCTTGTAAACAAAGCTTTTCACTGTACTTAGGTACACATGATAATAAATAAATCAAATCACTTAGAATGAAGTTACCCCCCTGTAAGACCTATTTCAGTTAAATAATAAAATATGAATTGAATGATATCCCCTTCGAGCCCAGAAGCTGAGGCTTTCATCTGTTCTATAAGGTTCATGTCTCATTCTAGAGACTTGACACAAAATCTGGACTGTCACTCCAATGCAGCGCTGTGTGCAGTTCAGCTGACATGTTTCATAGAACATAGAAAAGTACAGCACAGAGCAGGCCTTTGGCCCACTATGTTGTGCCGAGGTGTAATCCTAATATAAAATATAGTACCTTAACCTACGCACCCCTCAACTCACTGCTCTCCATGTGCATGAACAGCAGTCGCTTAAATGTCCCCCATGACCCTGCTTCCACCACCACCGCTGGCAACGCATTCCATGCATTCACAACTCTCTGCATAAAGAACCTACCTCTTATACCTTCTTCCTAATACCTTCAAACTATGACTCCTTGTACCAGTCAGTCCTGCCCTGGGGAAATGTCTCTGGCTATTGACTCTATCTATTCCACTCATTATTTTGTATATAGTGACTACACTTTTAAAAATAGGTGCCTCATTGGCAGAAGAGTATTTTCAGCTGTCATGAGATTATGAAAGATGCTGTACATGTGCTAGTTTTTCTTCCTTCCCCGATGTTATGGAGCAGTTTCTTTGATTTTGAATAAAATTGTTCATATTGTGAATTATAATGATGTCCTTTCAGTTTCCATTTCAACTTGGAAGTTGGAAAAGTCATAAATGAGACAACTTTGGGACATGTAAAAAGTAATTTGACAAAGACTCACTAACCCCACTGCACTCATGATTTCTAATGCTTTGGAAGGATTCTAATGATTTCTAATGCTTTGCCTCCCTTTGGGGAGGTGATGGCCTAATGGTATTATCACTGGACTGTTAATTGAGAGACCCAGGCAATATTCTGGGGATCCAGTTTGAATCCCGCCACAGCAGATGGGTGGATTTAAATTCAATTTAAAAATTCTGGAATTAAGAGATGATGATGATGATGCATCCACTGTCAATTGTTGGAAGAAAACCCATCTGGTTTACTAATGTCCTTTAGGGAAGGAAACTGCCATTCTTTACTGATGTTGTCTACTGGGACCCAGATCCACAGCAATGTGGCTAACTCTTAAATTGGGCAATTAGGGATGATAAATAATTGTTGGCATAGCCAGCAATGTCCTCATCCTGATAATGAATAAACAAAAATCTTCTAAGTTTCTTTGCATGATGGAAGACTCTCTCAGTTGAGATCTGTGTACTTTACACTGAGTAAGAGAAAGTGAGGACTGCAGATGTTGGAGATCAGAGTCGAAAAGTGTGATGCTGAAAAAACACAGCAGGTCAGGCAGCATCCAAGGAACAGGAGAATCGACGTTTCGGGCAGTCCTGCTCCTCAGACGCTGCCTAATCTGCTGTGCTTTTCCAGCGCCACACTTTTCAACTACTTTACAGTGAAGCTAAATACATACTGGAAGGGAGGTGATGGCCGAATGTTACTATCACCAGACTATTAATCCAGAGAGCAGATAACGACCTGGGGACCTGGATTCAAATCCTGCCACAGTGGAATTTGAATCTCGAATTCAAAATCTAGAATTAAGAGTCTAAAGATGACTGTGAAACCATTGTTGGAAAAGCCCATCTGGTTCACTGATATCGCTTCAGAGAAAGACTTACTCTTAAATGCCCTCTGGATAAATAGGGTTGGGCAACAAATGTTGGCCTAGACAGCGATGTCCACATCCTGTGAATGAACTTAAAAAAGGGAAATTGGAGTCACTCCAAATTTAGTTTTCTTCGCTTAGTTATTCAAGCTTCCCCAGTCCCCCCATTATTGCTCAAATAAAATTTTCACTACTCCCACTACCCCAACTTGATGGTCTTCCTCTGTTTCACAAGAGTAGCTGCCGACCCCGCATCTTGTGTGGGGGGCAGGCAGGATGTGTCACATAGGCGAACATGAGGACTACAGGTGCTGGAGATCAGAGTCCAAATTAGAGTGGTGCTGGACATGCACAGCAGGTCAGGCAGCAACCGAGGAGCAGGAAAATCGACATTTCGGGCAGGAGCCCTTCATTAGGATGTGTCACATAACCAGTCAATATGGAACAGTATCCTGTCCTCTCTGGATGAGCAAGAGGAGGCGAAAAAGGAAGAAACAAAGATCACTCTGGGCAGAGCATCCCTTCTGCATTGATGCTTTCATGTGTCTTGTTTAAAAATTTAGCATTTTAAAGGGCTCTCCAGAGTAGATGTAGGAAGGAATTTTCCCATGACTATATTCCCCTGGGGCATATCTAGAACCAGAGAGCACCATGGAGTCTCCAATTAAGAGTTTAGGTTGTTTGGGGATTGAGGTTTGAAGTAATTTCTCTTGGGGAGACGGCTGGTGTCATGGTACTGACACTGGATTAGTAATCCAGAGGTCCAAACAAATGTTTTGGGGACGTGGCTTCAAATCGCACCATAGTAGCTGTTGGAATTTAAATTCAATGAGTAAAATTAAGAATTAAAAGCCAGCTATCAGTAAAGATGACCATGAAATTAGCAAAAATTGTCATGAAAACCCATTTACTTCACTAATACCTGTGAAAAAGGAAATTTTCCAATCCATTCCCCGTTTGCCCTACGTGTAACTCCAGACCTCCTGCATTGTGGTTAACTATTAAATACCCTCTGAAATGGTCCAGCAAACCACTCAGTCCAAGCGCTATTAGGAGAAAATGAGGACTGTAGATGCTGGAGATCAGAGTCAAAAAGTATGGCGCTGGAAAAGCACAACAGGTCAGGCAGCATCCGAGGAGCAGGAGAGTTGACGTTTCGGGCAGAAGCCCTTCATCAGTGGTGGGGAGCGTGTCCAAGTGACTGAGAGATAAATGGGAGGGGTTTAGGACTGGGGGGGAAGGTAGCTGGGAAGATGATAGGTAGATGAAGTGGGGGGTGGTGGTGATAGGTTGGAATGGAGGTTGGAGTGGATAGGTGGGAAGGAAGATGGACAGGTAGGACAGTTCAAGAGGGCGGTGCCAACTTGGAGGGTTAGTTCTGGGATGATGTGGGGGTAGGGGTGATGAGGAAACTGGTGAAATCGACATTGATCCCGTGTGGTCAGAGGGCAGGGATGGGCAACAAATGCTGGTCTTACCAACAAGGCCCAGACCTCATGAAAGAACAAAATAATCTCAAAGGGTGATGCACTTTCGGAAAGGGCTGTGATGTATTCAAGACCAAGATAGATAGGTTCCTTGTTATTAAAGATACCAAGGGGTATGGGGATGGTGCAAAAAAGTGGCATTTAAGATCAAAGTCATTTCAATGGAATAAGCTTAAGAGATTGAGTGGCCTCCTCCTGCTCCAGTTCCTATCCCTACAACTCTGGGATTCTGGCTTCCAATCAGGAAACTGATTATTTTGAGTTAGAACATATTTTAGATTCTGTTCATGTGTCATTTTTCCAAATTTCCAGAAGAATAGCTTTGGCTATGCTGATGCTCGTGATATTTCAGTAACTATCTATTATAAGTCTGCTAAATGAATTAATGATTTATTGTCACATATATCTTGAAGACACATTGAAAACATTTTGGTGTCACAATCTGGCACTGTTTTGAGTTACAATAAGGATAAAAAGAAATTATTTAAATAAGTGGTTCGTCTTCTCTTCAAATTGGGGTCTCAAGCACTGCTCAGGGCTTCTGTAAAATGTTTCAGTCCTTAAGAAGTCCCGCTCCAGGAACAGCAACGATGACATGGATGTCCCAGGAGACCTAGCTGTGCTGCTGTCTCATCAACACAGCTAAGAGTCCAGGCCCAGGGCCTACCACCACTGTTAGAAATCCTTGCTCCAGGCACTGCCACCGCCATCCAGGGTCCGGGCCTACCACCACTGGGATGCAGACTCTGGGCCTACCACCACTAGGATCCAGACTCCAGGCCCACCGCCACCACCACCATGAGTCCCGATCTATGCCGCTGATGCTGTAGCCACCACTCTGTCAACACCACTCTGGCCTTGAAGGTGACCTTGACTAAGAACAATGCTAGTTTTTCTAGGGATGCCTACGTGCAGTGAATTAATTCTTAAAACATACAAAATCTTAATATTTAAATGTATTCTCATGACATCATGCACCTAGCTCATTTGCTTTTGAGTTTCTATTGTAAATGTATGCATTAAATATCAATGTTTACCACTTGCTGTCTTGTAAAATGGCAGAGAGCTATGGGTGAGTAAACCATTCGGCAGACCTTAGTTCTCCACCCAGAAAGATTCCTCATCTTTTTAGGTCTCGAACGATTTCAGAATTTCCTTTTCTACTACTCTACCTGGAAGTCTAACTCGTATGTCATTGAACAAGAGCACTTTGTTTGTTTGGTGCTTCAAAACTGTAAAAAGTGCTTCACACTGCTCACCCACTCCCTCATTGTCCTCAATCTGGATCCCTGGAGTATGCTCAGAAAATTATCGTGCTATTCAAAGGCTCATTACTCTTGCTGGATCAATAGAGACCTGTTTCACCGAAGAACTACCTTTGGATTTGTTGAAAATGGAAGAAATACCATTTTTAGACTGCTGTAATTGAAGAAACACCATTTCGATGGCATGGGGTTTCCTCAGTTTTACAGTTCACTCCCATCAGGAGCATCCTGTATTGTAAACAGCATAATGCTGTTGTTGAGCTTTGAAAACAGAGGAAGTCTATTTTGTTCAATTTTAAACTGATGTGACATGTCCACTGAAGCTAGCTGCTAGATAGTACTGCAGTCACGATTAATGGAAGTCATTGCTCATCTTGCAACTAGTACAATCAATTTAATGTTAAGCTGGCAGCTATTCTCTTCTATCAGAAACCAACCAATTTGCTGCTACTTAGACTATCCAATGCCTTTCGCTAACAGTCTCAGCATATTTTGTTGATGGATAGCTGCTGGCTTTCCAAATGAGGTGAATGTTCACATTGTAGGAACATCTTGCTTTGACTATGTTGTACAGAATGCTGGCCTTTGGGAGCATAAGTGCATAGACGCTAAAGCTGCTGTTGTGCTCAGGGCTAGGTCACATTAACTGGCGGAATCCAGAGCACGGGAGCATCATAAAATTACAGCCAAATTGTGAAGGAAAATCAGGAAGCAATTTTTGCACAGAGGGTGGAGTAGATCTGTAATTCTGTCATCTGGGAGGCTTTAGATGTTGGCTCAGTTGGAACTTTGACAATCAAGATAGATTAACTTTTGTTCAGTAACAGTGTGAGGGGGTGAACAATGTAGGCAGAAGAATGAGGTACTAATCAGTGACGATTTGAGTGACTGGTGCAGAAATCTCTATGGTTTAAATAGCTGTCTCCCTTCCTAATGTTCTTACACCATTTTCAGCTAAGTGTGTCTCACTGCCTGCCAGCAGTGCACAATTATCCAGCAAGTATCATGTAGTTTTAAACTGAACACTGGAGAAGCAGCATTGTGTTTGTATCATTACTCAGCACCAAATATTGTGGGATCCTGCAACCTGAAACAAAGTTCTGCCTCCTTAGCTAATTTGCTGGTTGAGGTGTGAATTATGGTTTAATCTTGATTCCTTCACTATTTTATTTTCCTCCTATGCCTTCCTTCATTCCTTGCTTTTTTGTAGGGATTCACACACGCAGTTTCCTTAATATAGACAATCAATGATTTGTAAGTGATGTCCTGATGGTTTATTGAGTTTGTTAAGAAGCAGCAATTTAAATGTAATACATTAGTTAATTAGATGAAGCAAGTATGCAACTGTGACAGTTGGGATTGTTGGTTCAGTGATACCAGAAGACAAACATGCTATTGGTGAGAAATGTTTCAATCTCTTTAAAGTGGTCAGGACAGCATCCTCCTCTCTGTCTGAGATGTTAGGGAGTTCTTTTTTGGGTCTTTCTCTTCTCCTACTGGTCCTTCTGTCTGCCCGGTGAAGACTGCTTTAGAGAACTGTCCTCCGATAGAATTCCTTTCTGCCCCAGCACACACTAGCCTATTCATTCTTGTCCTAGCATGGATCCTCCAGCACGGATCTGACTCCAGAACTCTCTTGGCCCTTCTGCAGCTTTTCCACTGCGGATTTGGCTTCCCTAATTTCCTTGGCCCCCAGCACAAAATAGGCCTAACCTTTGCAGGATTCCCCCCCCGCCCCGTGCCTCCTGTCCTGAGTACTCCTTTCAGATTCTTTGATACTCCAACAGGCCTTTCTCAGACTTTCAGCACTAACTGCGGGTGGTAAATGATTCACTGCTCTTGCAAAGCTGTTATTATTGTATTTTTAGGGGAAGGGTAACGTGCACTGGGCCAATCACTTGTCTGAATTCTTTCGGCCAATGACGCTGGACGACTGTTGTCCCCTTTGTCCACCTTAATCTATGGGTTAGTTTATCAATCTTTCAAAGAGAAGTACTACTTATCTTTGCAAAAAAAAATGATAATAGGGTATATTTGGCATCAGATAAATCATTGACACTAGTGTATTGGGCAATGTGGCCTCCATGTTTCTTTCAATTCTTCTCTTTGTTCTCATACACAAGAATTTTGGAAAGTTAATTAATGTTGTAATAGCTGCTAAATGAAATTTCATGCTACAGAGTGAGTACTGGGCAATTTCAGTTTTATTGGGCCCCAATATTCAACATTTCGTTTTATAAGGGGACCAATATATTTACCGAACGTTGACCATCTGTGTGAAAAAGTTTGTAATTTATGTCGTAACGTTACAGATTACTCTTCGGGTTTCAGTTGGATTACGATAACCTATTCTAAGCATCACACTTCAGGGAGAACCTTGAAGAGGGTGCAGAGGAGATTTACCAGGTTGATGCCAGAGATGAAGAGGTGTCTAGAAAATCCATCATTATTTTCCTCAAACCAAAGGAGCTTAAGAAGAGATTTGATTAAGATGCTCAATATGTTGTCGACCGCACTGAGAGAAGTTCCCTGTTTCTCTTTGAATGGTAGATTAGATTCCCTACAGTGTGGAAACAGGCCCTTTGGCCCAACAAGTCCACACCGAGCCTCCAAAGAGCAACCCACCCAGACCCATTCCCCTACATTTTATCCCTGACTAATCCACCTAACACAATGGGCAATTGAGCATGGCCAATTCGCCAACCTGCACATCTTTGGACTGTGGGAGGAAACCGGAGCACCCAGAGGGAACCCACGCAGACACGGGGAGAATGTGCAAACTCCACACAGACAGTTGCCCGAGGTGGGAATTGAACCCGGGTCCCTGGTTCTGTGAAGCAGCACTGAGCCACCATGGTACTATTAAGTCCTTTACACACACTTTAAAGGGAAGAAGAAGCCAGATTTTAATATCTTACTGAAGACAGCACTTTGACAGGGTGGAACTCCCTCACTGCTGCACAGAAATGTAACCCTAAGCCTCCCACATTCTACCCTTAAGCAAGTTGAGGTCATCCAAAAGACTCCCATTCATCTACAGTGGGTCCTAATTAAGCAAGTACTCAGTTTGAAAATTCTCATTCTTGTTTCAAATCTTTATTATCTGCATTTTCCACCTTTTCTTCCTTTACAATACTCCTTAAACTTTCCTCCTTGATCAAGCTTTGGATCATCTGACCTAAATTTCTCTTTCTGTGACTCAGTGTGTAATATTTTGCTTTATAATGCTTCTCTGAAACATAAGGTATTTTGTCACATGAAAGGCATTGCATAAATGTGAGTTGTTATTTCTATTTATGTACTGTAGTCTCTAGAATGGGTCTTGAACACAATCTAGTAATTCAGAGGCAGGGGTCCCACTGACATCTTATCTTTTGGGATTAGAGCTAACCATTTTAACATATAACACATTATCATATGACAGAGTCAGAAGTCACATGACACCAGGTTATAGTCCAACTGGTTTATTTGAAATCACAAGCTTTTACAGTACTGCTCCTTCGTCAGGTGAAGTGGAGGGAAGTGCACAAGCACAGAGAGATCAATACATTTTATGCTTGTGCGCTTCCTTCCACTTCACTTGACAAAGTGCTTTGAAAACTTGTGATTTCAAATAAGCCTGTTGGACCATAACTTGGTGTCGTGTGACTTCTGACTGTGTTATATGTTAAGACCGTTAGCTCTGGTCCAAGAAGACAAGGTGTCAGTGTGACCCATGCCTCTGAGTTACTAGATTGTGTGTTCAAGTTTCCCAGTTCATTCAGGAATTACACAGGATTTAGAGGCTTTTTCAGGCAAACAGCTGGATCAGTGTTTCAGTTACCACACTGATTTGCAGGAGTATTATGGTGCAGAAAGAGGCCATTCAGCCCATCATGCCTGCATCAGCTCTTTAAACAAGCATCATTATCTAGTGCCAATCTCCTGCTTTTTCCCTACACAATGGCACATTATTTCTATCCAAATAATCACGTAATGCCACAATCATAGAATTGTTAAAGTGCAGAGGGAGGCCATTTGGTCCATTGTGCCTGCACTGGTTCTGTTACCTAATACCAATCTCCTGCCTTTTGCCCATATATCTCCACATAATTTCTATCCAAAAAATCATACGTGTCCTTTAGAATGCATCAATTGAATCTGCATCCACCACATTTCCAAGCAGTGCATACCAAACCCTATTAACTTGCTTTGTGAAAAAGCCTTTTTCTAACATCACCTTTATTTTGCTTGCGTACATCTTGAAATCTATGCCTAATGATTCTTTTTTATTCTACGAGTGAGGACAACTTCTGCCTATCTAAAATATCTAGCCCACTAGTGATTTTGAAAGCCTCCATCGAATCTCCTCTCAGCCGCCTTCTCTCCAAGGAAGCTTCAATTTATCATCTTCAATCTATCATCACCACTGAGGTTTCTCATTCCTGGAAGCATTCTGGTAAATTGCTTCTGCACTCTGCAATACATTCACATTTTTCCTAAAATGTGGCAACCACAACTGTATACAACTCCCTCTTTAATGCCTCACTGGATGTTTCATTGTCTCAAAAAGGCAGAGGTTGAACTGAGTGGTTTTGCTCTCTCTCTCTTGGATTTGTGCCCTAACTGAACTCCAAAAAGTACGTGATTTCCTGTAAACAGGTCCATGCAATTAGCTTAAGCCATGTGATTTCCAAGAAGAAAGTCCCAATGCCCTTTCAGTGATCCAGTTTTAAAAAACGGGTTCAAGCATCCACAATCCTTTAACCTGAAGCCTCAAAAAATAAATTAGTCTATCAAGTTTGTCTTGAACATGCTTGGTTATTAATGAGCCAAGGACCATAGAAACAGAAAATAGGAGCAGACGTAGGCCATTTGGCCCTTCGACCCAGCTCCATCATTCAGTCTGATCATGGCTGATCATTCAACTTAATAGTATGTTCCTGCTTATTCCTCAGATCCTTTGATGCCTTTAGAGCTATATACATCTCCTTCAACTCAAACAGTATTTTGGTGTTGACTGCTTTTTGTGGTAGCAAATTCCACAGTTTCACCACTCTCTTGGTGGAGAAATTTTGCCTCCTATCAGTCCTCAATAGTTTATCACATATCTTTAGACTGTGATCATGGTTGTGGACTCCTCTGTCATTGGGACCATCCTCCTCCTGTTCAATCTTGTTAGAATTTTATAGGTTTCTAAGATACCCCCCCCGCGTTCAATCTTGTTAGAATTTTATAGGTTTCTAAGATACCCCCCCCCGCCAGCCTTTATTCTTCTGAACTCCACGAATATAATCCTTATTTACTGAATATCTCCTCAGTCCTGCCACCTCAGGAATTAGTCTGGTAGGCCTTTCTATTGCCAGAACACCCTTCCTCTGATATAGAGAGGAAGACTTCACACACTACTCCAGGTGAACTGGAAAGTTTATTTTCAGACGTTTTGTCATCATACTAGGTAACATCATCAGTAAGCATCCAGTGAAGCACTGGTGTTAGTGACCCACGTTCTATTTATGTGTTTAGATTTCATCCTAGGGCAAGCCAAACAGAGACATGCATGAGAATTCCTAGCAGCATGGCATTGCAACCGGAACTCTATCAACAAACACATCGACTTGGACCCCATGTACCACCATCTGAGAAAAAGAACAGGAACTGATATCACCACTAGAACTAATATCACCACAGGAAATGACATCATCAACCCAAGGAAACCTAAGCACATGAATAGAACGCGGGACACTAACACCAGTGCTTCATTGGTGGCTCACTGATGATGTTACCTAGTATGATGATGAAATGTCTGAAAATAAACTTTCCAGCTCAGCGAGCAAATTTACTTGCACAATCTCAACCTGAGCTTCAAGCCTTCTCAAAACTCGCTAACTCCAGGTGAAGACTCACCAAGGCTATTACAATTGCAGTAAGATATACCTGTTCCTTTATTCGAACCAAGATGTAAACCACATGACCAACTGCCATGTGCAGTTCAGCACCAGAAAATTTGCATGAAGATGCACAGAGAGTTATTGGTAACTGCCTGTAGTGGTCTGAGCTGTTTATAAATCTGTTAGAGCTTTTCAAGTAAACTGAATCCAAATCAGTCAATCTGTATTATTTACTGGTAGATAACATGACAAACAAGGAAACATTTCCCACCTCTTAGAATTAGAATTAGCCTTTATTGTCACATGCACTCAATGAGTATAGTGAATCGTTTTTACGACGCCACTTACAAGGTACCCAGGTGCAGTTTCTTTAGTTACAGGATTTTAGACAGTAGAAAAATAAAGTGTCCAGCATTGCAAAGGTAAAAGTTCAGAATAACAGACCCTGGGAATTGGCTTCCAGTCCACACTAGGGCCTGGCTCCAGGCCATGCCAGGCTTCACCTTGGGGATCATGAGGCTGGGAGATCTCTTCAGGCCACCATGCCAGACCAAGAGTACGCCATACCAGGAGGCTGCTGAGCCCGACCATGAGCTTGCCATGCCATGCTGAGAGGCTGCTATGGGAGACCTTTCATTCAGCTTCGTGATGATAACTGTCTTAATATCTCCACCTTTGGCTTGGTCAGCTTATTACCCTCCTTTGGAATGCTTTGGAAAACTTTACTTCATATCCTGGAGCCAGGAGACAGGAGTAAATGAAAGGTGCATTCAGTAGGGAGTAAAATAGTGGAGCAGAGTTGGAATTGCACATTTTAAAAGATTGTCCAAAGTAAGTTTCTTTCTGTGATTGCACAAATTTTGGGAAAATACTGTCACAGGATGTGGGTGTTGCTGGCAGTGCCACTCAGCCCTAGTTTTCTTCACTTGAGTAGATTGCTAGACTTCTTAAGAAGGCAATTCAGAATCAAACACATTGCTGTTGATCTTGAGAAACATACAAGTAGCAGTTATTGCAATCAAGCACCAGCCTACTGCTACTTTCAGTGCTTTAGATGGCAACACTCATTGACCTGTTATTGTGGAACACTGTGTTTTAGATAATTGAGAATTGAAGTCTGAACCTTCAACCATTAATACTGAGTAAATTATTGAGATTTATTCATAGCATCACTGTGTGTGTCAGAATTTAAACCGAGTATCTAAAAGCTGGAGATCATTTATCCCTGGGATACTAATGGGATCTTGTCATGCTAATACCAGTTTGATGAAGAAAGATAGCAGTGATTGGGCCACCTAGTGGTTTATATCACTGCAGTAGTATATTGAAGGTCAGTTCTGACAAGTGACTTCTGCAGATTGTATTCATAATCTTCAATCAGAATTGCGCCAGCTGCTCAGCACATGACAAAACTATTGTTTGTGACAATGTAACAGTACAACAGAATGTGTTTAATGTTATACAGAATCATATTGAATAGTCATTTATTGTCATTTGTATTTTTTAACAAAAAAAGTACAGTAAAAACTGTTTAAGTTGCCAAATGATGGAATGTGTATTAATACCAGAAGGTATAGATAAGAAAAAGTAAAACATTAAGACAAATTCCATCTTAGTTCAACAAATGGGAAAAGAGAGTACCACTGCAAGATGACCACACCAGGCTGGAAGACTCTGCTGGAGCAGGCTGTCCACGCTGGGCTGCTAGAATACTGGGCCAAAGACTGCAGAAGCCTCCCTAAGGACCAATCTCTGTCGGTGCACCTTGCGCATATAATCATTCACAAATAGTCAGTCTCATTTTAAATAAAAATAATTTCTTCACTGGCGCTGGAATTTAAGCAACTTGGTGAAGGACATGGCAGAGAGCAAGATGAAGGTGAGAGAGACAAGTTTCCTCGTGCCTCCCATCAGCAGCTTTCTCTTCTGAAGCTGCTAATTCAGGCTGCAGTGACCTTCTGAAGGCAGTAGAATTTCCCTGACCTCGCCAAGTCAGCATCCTTGTGAATTCTGAACAACGGTTTGGCAGGTAAGGGGGGAATCACATAAACTTGGTCCAGTTGTTAACTGTACATTCCAAAAGAGACCTCTAAATATCATTTTTTAAGCATGAACATTGAAGCTAATTATTGTGCCCTTAGTGTACCTACTGCATAGCTGAGATGTCAAAGGCAGCCATAGAGCTGAGAAGATCCTGACCTATCTTCACTGAGTTAACTGATTTCAGTGAGTGCAGTGCTGAATATATGCTGTTTGAAATCACATTCCACAGAAGGAGATTGTTTGGCCCACTGTGCCTGTCCTTGCCCTTTGATAAAGCTCTCCACTTGACCCCATGACTTTGCACTTTCCCCACAACACCTTCAACTTAATTCCTTTTTGAGCGTTTTTCCCATTTCCTTTTGAGTATTGTACTAATCTGCTTCCATGGCCTTTTCAGACAATGCATTCTAGATCTTCACAACTTGCTCATTTCCCTGTTTCCCAAATTTAAAGGGCAGATGAAACTCACATGATTCCTGCTCGAAATAACTATGCAACACTTTTTTTTTATTATTCATTCACAGGATGTAGGTGTAATTGATCTGTCAAGTATTTGCCCATCCCTAATTTCCCTTGAGAAGATGTTGGTGAGCTACCTTGTTGAATCATATGTGATGTGAGAATACCCATAGTGCCAATTGCAAAGATTTTGACCCAACAGCAGTGAAGGAATGGATTGACTTGCATGTGGTTGTGCTTTCATGTATTTGTTACCCTTGGCCCTTCTAAATAGGGTAGAGGTTGTGGAATTGGAAGATGCTGTCTGAGGACTCTAGGTAAGTCCACCTGGCAGGATTTGTGATTCTGACACCACAGATATAAATTTTCTGACATTCACCATAATTTGCAGAGGTAAACAATAGCTACAGAGAAGGAGTTTGAAGGAATCAACATCCATGGAGCCATGCTGGAAAAGTACGTCAAGAGTGTGATGCTGGAAAAGCACAGCAGGTCAGGCAGCATCTGAGGAACAGGAGAATCAACATTTCAGGCATAAGCCCTTCATCAGGAATGAGGGGTTCCTGATGAAGGGCTTATGACGGAAACGTCGATTCTCCTGCTCCTTGGATGCTGCCTGACCTGCTGGGCTTTTCCAGCACCACACTGTCAACTCTGATCTCCAGCTTCTGCAGTTCTCACCTTCTTGTAAAAGTAAGTCTCCCTGTCTAACTTGATACTGACATTACAGATTCTTCAGATGATGTTGTTCTCCCTTTAGTTTAAAGAGACCCAGCCTCTCACCAGGCATGCAGTGGAAGGGGAAAGTTCTTTCCTTTTACAATACTTTCATGACCTTACAGCATCCTAATGTGTTCTATAGTCAATTAAGTACTTTTGAACCAGCCTAGTTCATGGAAAGTAGGGGACATGGTAGCCAGTTTGCACACAGCAAGGTCCCACATTCAGCAGCTTGTTTTAATTGATATTGTGTGAGGGGTAACTTTGGACCAAGACAAGGGGTGGACTACTGCATCTCTTCATAATATTGGTATGGGATCTTTTACATTTTATGAAATTACAGCAGAGATTCAGAGATGTGCAGGGTAATCAGATAGAGTTAATCTGGTTTTATGAAAGGGAAATTGTGTTTGACCAACCTGTTGGAGTTCTTGAGAAAGTAAGATTGTTGTGAGCAAAGGGGAACCTGTAAGTGTACTGTTGTTGGATTGTCAGATAATATTTGATAAGATAAAGGCGATGGTGTAATGGTAATATCGCTGGACTGCTAATCCAGAGACCAGGTAGTGATCTGGAGACCGAAGGATCGAGTCCCAGAATGGCAGAGAGTGGAATTTGAATTCATTTAAAAAAAGAAATCTGGAATTAAGCGTCTAATGACCATGAATCCATTGTCAATTATTGGAAAACCCCCATGAATATCCTTTAGGGAGGGAAACTGCCATCCTTACCTGCTCTGGCTGACACATGACTCTAGACCTTCAGCAATGTGGTTGACTCTGGGCAATTAGGAATGGGCAGTAGCCAGTCACACCCACATCCTATGAATGAATAAAGAAAAAAAGTGCCATATCAAAGAATATAATAGTTCATGGTGTAAGGAGTAACATATTGACGTGGATAGTAGATTGAGAATCTAGATTAAAGTGGTGCTAGAAAAGCACAGCAGATAAGGCAGCATCCGAGGAGCAGGAAAATTGATGTTTTGGGGAAAAGCCCTTCATCAGGAATGAGGCCCTGATGAAAGGCTTTTGCCTGAAATGTCGATTTTCCTTCTCCTCGGATGCTGCCTGACTGCTGTGCTTTTCCAGCACCACTCTATTCTTGACTGTGTCCTCTGACAAACCCGCTTCCGCCTAGGAAAATAGATTGGTCAGCTAATGGGAAAACCAGAGTGCAGGCATCATCAGCTGGTTGGTAATGTATAATGACTGGATTATCATAGGGATCAGTGCTGGCCTCAACTTGTTACAATTTCTAAAAATAACTTGAGTAAAATGTCCAAAAGTATGGTTGCTATTTTGCCTGATGACACAAAGGGACATTTGTAAAGTAAATTGTGAAGTGGCCACAAGAGCTTTAAAGGGATATAATTCATTTTAGTGAGCGGGCTATGATCTGGCAAATGGAATTTAACGTGGGAAAATGCGAAATTGTCAATTTTGGCAGGAAGAGTGTTTTTTAAAAGCATATTGTCTTAACACTGAGAGATTGCAAAGTCGCCTTGGTCTCTTGATGCATTAATCACAATATTAGGGGTGGAGATGCCACAAGTAATTATCAAAGCAAGTAGAATGTTATCCTTTCTTGCGAGTAGAATTGAATATAAAAGTAGGGAAGTTATGCTTCATTTACACAGAGATACCACACCTGGAATGCTATATATTGTATTGGTTTTCTGTTTAAAGGAAGGGTGTAAATACGTTGAAAGCATTTCATTGAAGGACTAATGGCTGGAATGCCTTTGGAGGAAAGGTTGGATAGGCTAGGCTTGTCAATCATTGATTAGATTCCCTACAGTGTGGAAACAGGCCCTTCGGCCCCAATCAGTCCACACTGACCCTCTGAAGAGTAACCCACCCGGACCCATTCCCTCTGACTAATGCACCTAACACTATGGGCAATTTAGCACGGCCAATCCACCTGACCTGCACATCTTTAGATTGTGGGAGGAAACTGGAGCACCCGGAGGAAACACACGCAGACGTGGGGAGAATTTGCAAACTCCACACAGACAGTTATCCGAGGCTGGAATCAAAGCCGGGTCCTGGCCGTGAGGCAGCAGTGCTAACCACTGTGCCACCCTGCCATTCTATTGATGATAGAGATGAGGGGTTCTTTTTACCTCACAGAAAATCATCAGTCTTTGGAAATCTCTTGCTTAAAAGATGGAAGAGTTAGAGGTGGATAAATTATTGGTAAGTTCAAGGGTGAAAGATTTTCCAGGGTAAGTGAGAAAGTTAAGTAATCATTATTAACCGTGATCTTATTGAATGTACATATCCAGGAGCACAACAGTCCCTCAATGCTACACAGGAATGCCAGTCTAAATTTAATACCCAGATCTTTGAAGACTTCGATTAAAGAAACCTTGACAAGTTTCTGTAATGGTTTGTGTGAAGGAATACATATTGCAGCCACATTGTGTTGGTGGTGGATGCTTAACATGATGTATGTGGAACCAATCCAGTGGATTGCTTTGGCCTGGATGATATCAGTTTTCTTGAGTATTGTTGGAGCACTCCTGCCTTGTGCCTTTTCGATGGTGGAAGGGCTATGTGGAATCACGTGGTGTATTTTTCACTGACCTGCTTTTGTAGAGAAATTGTGTGCGATATGTTGGATGTAGCAAGGGAGGAAATATTAATTGTTTAATTAACATCCTTGAATGTGAATAAAACATGAGTTTCGGCTAATAGGTATTTCAGGATGCTAAGGGAATCAATGAAAGAATTGGCAGAAATTCTGACCATTGTTTTCTAATCCTCTGTGGTGCTGAAGCATCAGCATTTGCGTTATTGTTGACAAAAGGGGGACGAAATAGCACAAGTAATTACAGTCCAGTCAAACTAACCTCAGCAACTAATTGGAAAAAAATCTTAAACTTATTTGTTATTTAAAGTAGTATAAATTAATCACAAACAGTCAGCATGGATTTGTTAATGTTTGCCTAAAGTGTTTGAATTTTTGGAGGGAATTGAAATTAGGGTTGATAGAGGTGAGGTATTTGATGTAATCCAAATGCTTTTAGCGAGGTTTGTGACGGGGTCCCATATGGTGGATTAGTCAGAAGTTAAAAGCTTATGTGATCCAGGGAAAATTAGCAAATTAGATTCAAAATTGGCTGAGTGGCAGAAAGCAAAGTGTTTTGGTTGACAGCATTTTTGTGACTGAGTTCCACAGGGCTCAGTCAGGGTCACTTGTTGTTCATGATGTATGTCCATGATTTAGACTTAACTGTAAGGGAGTGAGTTAAGAATTTTGACGATGATATCACAATGAGATAAAATTCAGAGCAAGGAAGAGCACTGTGAACTAAAGGAGGATGTCAATGGGCTGGTGAGATAGGTAGCATGCAGTAAATGAAATTAGTGCAGAGAATGTCATTTGGGGAGGACAGACAAGGGAAGGGAATATTTTATAAATAACCAGATTCTTGAGAAATGTAGAGAATCAAAGGGAATTTGGAGTGTATGCTGACAGGTTTCTGAATGTAGCAGGACATTCAGATATGGTGATCAAAAAAACACACTTTTTTTAGCACAGATGTAAGCACCTGGGCATTAATCACTAGTTAGAGCAGCTCGAGCATTGCATACAATTCTGGTCACTGCATTACAGGAAAGCCATAATCACACTCGAGCAGGTACAGAAGGAATTTATAAGGCTGCTGCGGGAAATGAGACATTTTAGCTAGGAGGAAAGAGAGACTGGTGTTGTTCTCTCTGAGAAAGAAGAGGCAGAGGATAGTTTTAATAGAAATGTATAAAGTTATGAGCAGCCTAGACAGAGTGGATAAGAAGGACTTAATTCATTTGCAGAGAGGTCAGTAACATGAAGACCATAGATTTAAAGCCATTGGTGCATTGATTGGAGGGAAGTCGAGAAATGTTTCCATTCCAGAGTGTAGTTGGGGTCTTGAACTCATTGCCTGAATAGGTGGTAGGGGCAGAAGCCCTCGCAGCATTTTTTTAAAAATCACTTAGATATGTACTTTCCGTGCTGGAAAATTGGTTTAGACTGAAATACTGTCTTCTGCCATCACTGACAAAATCACTCAAATAGCTGCCTTCTATAATACAAATGTTTCTGTGTTTTTACAAGTATGGTTATGCTGATAGCATTGCATGAAGAGTGGGATGATAAATGGCCTATTTTTGTGCTGTAAAATTCTATGTCATGCAAAGATAGAATGAAGAACAGAATGTCATAGTTCTACCACTGCAACAATAAAGAAAACAGTAAAGTCACCATAGTCCCAGGGGACCATCGGACTGCTCTCTTATTAAAGAGATATGGTGATGAGTTTAACCCAAGAGTCATTATACTTCAGGTGAGGGGAGGGGTTGAGAGGTGGGACCTAGATGGTAACCTCAACTGGTGTGTGAACTGAGCTAGCACTGTTGGATTCACTCAACGTCAAAAAACAGGCATCCAGCCAACTGATCCTCAGACACCAAAATTCATCTCTTGCTAATGAGAAAGCAGCCCTGAGTTCCTCTGGAACAATTAAAAGTGTTGTGAGATATTGTCATGTTAATATGTCACAACGTTGTCTGGGACAGGAGCAAGATAATGTAGCGGCAATTTAACTGAACTAATAATCCAGACCAGGCTGTGCTCTGGGACAGGGGTTTAAATCCCACCTTGGCAGCTGATATATTCAACAATACAATCTGAAATTGAACGCAATCATTGATTAACATAAAAACCCATTTGGTTAACTGGAAATCTAATCTCGTTACCTGGTCTGTTTTACATGTACCTTCAGATCCATAGCAAAGTGATTCTTAACTACCCTCTGAAGTGGCCACTCAATTGAAGGGAAATTGGGTTTGGGCAACAAATGTTGGTCTTGCCAGCAACATCAACATCCCATTAAAGAATTTTAAAAATTATCCAAATGCAATTTTCTTCTATAAAATTAGACAAAAAGTAAAATTTGCATTAGTCACTTATTGCTTAGAGAAAGGAAGGCTGGTTGCACAGAATGACCACTATCAGTGATAGATTGAGTAGTTAATTTGTTTTATGACCATGTTAGTTAAGGAAGGATTGCTCAATAGGACATTAGACAAATCCCCGTCTGACTTCAAGTAGAGCCATTAATTAAGTCTGAATGAGACATGGGATACATCCCAAATTTGCATCTTTGTAGAGTATAAATCAAATATAAATTGTGTGACGCCATTATAGGAGCCATGCTCTTTATTTGAGCTGTGAGTGCAGCTACGCCAGTGCACTGAATGATATCTGTTTAAATTCCTTGTTGAAAGACAGTGCAGTTCTGTAGCAGCAGAGTAGGCTGAGAAAAATGTACTAGATCACGGAGTGACTTGTTGGTCTATATCTTTGTGAAGAAATGTCAAGTGAAGGACATGGGATTTCTCAACAGGGAGCAAGAAAATACACTAAATTGAGACTCACTGGGAAACCGACATGCCCCTTTGAGCAATATTTGTTAAGGATTTTGAGCAGATCACTGCATGCTTTGTTAGTTAGGCATGTCATGATGAATAGAAGTAGGAAGTTGAGAAAGGTGCAATGGCTTGCATTTGACAAGGTTTCAGGAGTTGGAGGAAATAGTGTCATCGATCTTTATTTCAGCACAATGAGGCAAGAGAAATTGCATTAATAAAGTCCCTAATATTTACTCAGAACATTCCCAAATTGCTTCACAGCCACAATAGTAATTTGTAACATGTCACTGCTCTGTAAATGAGTATGGTAACTTATTTGCAAATACTAATATCTTGAGTATTATATAAATGACCTGTTTTTTTTCTTGTGTTTGCTTAGGGAAGGAATGTTGAGTTAGACATGAGGGAGAAAATTTGTTACTATTCTTGAAATAAGACCTTAGGGATCTTCAATTTCCATCTGTACGAGGCCCAATTTAACAGCTCCCCAAAATACAATAATCCAGCACTCATCTCTGCCAAACTGAAGTATCAGACTAGATTATATAGGTCAAATTCTAATGGCTTTGACTAGGAACCATAACTTTTTAACTCCGGGAAGATAATACTAGAATCATGTTAGCACCTTAGAGGAGGAAGTGTGGCCAGTAAAAACGTGTAGCTCAGAAGGTCTGAAGAAGACAGGTTGTAATATCAATCAAGATAAAGTGACAGATAAGAATTGGGGTGACAGTTGTCCGTCAGATAACAATTTTTCTGGAATTGGAGATGCATAAAGTGTTCCTCTCACTGGCCAATGTGACGCAAACCATCAGAATTCTCCTTAGATCAATAGCCACGGGGAGCTAAGATTCACACAGAGTATCCAGCGGCGTGGTGGCACTGCTGCCTCACAGCACCAGAGACCCGGGTTCATTTCCCGCCTCAGGTAACTGTCTGTGTGGCATTTGCACATTCTCCCTGTGTCTGCGTGGGTTTCCTCCGGGTGCTCCGGTTTCCTCCCACAGTCCAAAAATGTGCAGGTCAGGTGAATTAGCCATACTAAATTGTTTGTAGTGTGAGGGGAAGGGGTAAATGTAGGGGAATGGGTCTGGGTGGGTTGCTGTTCAGAGGGTCGGTGTGGACTTGTTGGGCCAAAGGGCCTGTTTCCATGCTGTACGTAATCTAATCTAAAGGTTTTCTCCAGCCTGTATCACCTAGTGTCTGATGATCCATTTTTCAGGCCAGCCAAGAGAAAACCCTACTTGAGCACGTAATGCCTCACCAAAGGTACAGAAGGTCAGACCGTCAATGAATATCCTACTCAATGAAAGGAATTGTGACACCCTTTTGTCTTGATCAACATTGAGCATTTCTTTTTAATGCTAAATTGTGGAACAATTGCACTGAAAACCAATGATGTTCTAGAGAAAGGAAAAAAAAACATACATGAGCTTGCATGCACCTTGCTCCCCACTGTTACACTTGGTGTTTCTGCCATGTCTAATGGTTTTCTGTTCCTCTTTGATAGGTGTTGCTATTAGCACGTATGCTAAGTACTGCTACCGTAAACTACAGAAATCGGCTCTGACTGGAGCAAAGAAGGTAATCAAGATTCTTCATTCTTTTTACCTAATATAAATTATGCTGATGTGCTAATATGAGTAGTTCACCATGTTTGTTCATTTTTCCAGCATTCCCTCGTTTCAAAATTTAAAAAGTAAAGCAACTGATGCTTTAGGAAGAATAACATTGTGAAGGAGAGTAGGGTTGGGCAACGAAAGGAGCAGGCTTGGGTGGAACACTGGCAATGGTGAGGTTCATTGACTGTTGAGCTAGGATTGATAACCAGGTCAGAAAATGATGAGATTGAAGACAATTGGGTCAAAGGCTGCACTAATTCAGTCCAGCTGAGTGTGAAAGCTCGATTACCATAGCAGGAGATAGTAATTCAATGGGTCTAGCTGGGGAGGAATTACTGAGCGGAACAATCCAAGAGAACTGATTTAACACCAGAACAAAGATGTATCTCAAGAGCACTGGTTGATGACTGCTGAGAGGTAGTTATGAATGGTGACTGTGATACATTCACCAAAATCAACTGTTTCAGTGTTGTAATGATCCTTCTACGCTAATGTAGGCCCTGTGAAAAAGTTTGGAAGACGATGGTCATTTATATCGCTCAACAAAGTGCCTTAGACAATGATGGGAAAGTGACTTGGCTCATCTAACCACCTTCTGACCAATAGGTGAAATTGGAAATTGCAGCAGAGTGACTTAGTTAAGGCAGTGATGAATACAATACCCAGAATTTCATGATCCAATATGTTGGAATTACAACACCTTGCATATATTTTCTGCACATGAATGAGTACCTCTGTGGTGGGGTTCCAGGGGCACTGGACACCTTGCAGGATCTTGCTGAAGTGGCCTTTCCACACACACACACTGTATCTTCCCAACACAAATATGGTGCCATGATCCAACAGAGTTGTGTTCAAAATGATCAAGCATTGAGCCAAGGGAGGAACTGTTGCATATGTTGACATGATTGACTCCATTTCAGGTGGCATTTGTCACAAACGCAACCATCCACACATATACAGAGTTAAACACTATAAATTCTTTATTTTTTTAATGGGAAGAGGGCATCGCTGACCAGGCAGCGTTTATTGCCCCATTCCTAATTGCCCAGAGGGTGATTAAGAGTCAACCATATTGCTGTGGGTCTGGAGTCGCATGTAGGTCAGATCGAGTAAGGATGGCAGTTTCCTTCCCTGAAGGACATTAGTGAACCAGATGAGTTTTACTGACAAGCAAGAATGGATTCATGGTCATCATTAGACTCCTAATTCCAGATATTTTTTATTGAATTCAAACGCCGCCATCTGTTATGACGGGATTTGAACCCGGGTCACCAGACATTAGCTGGGTCTCTAGGTTGTCAGTCTAGCAATAATATTACTCGCCAACACCTCCCCATAATTTGGCTGACTTCTCAGATCAGGCTACCTCTTCTATTAGCAGTGTCTAGTTCACATTAGCCCTGATTTTGATTTAACTCACTTGGTGAGAATAGGTCCAAATCTGGGCCCAACAGAGTTATAAAGGTAAAAAAATTATGAGGGCAGTTTAGAAACATGGAAATTAGAGCAGGAGTAGGGCTTTTGCCCGAAACGTTGATTTCACTGCTCGTTGGATGCTGCCTGAATTGCTGTGCTCTTCCAGCACCACTAATCCAGTATTTGGTTTTCAGCATCTGCAGTCATTGTTTTTACATTCAGCCCTTCAAGCCTGCTCCACCATTTATTATGATCATAGATGATCATCCAACTCAACAGCCTGTTCTTGTGTTTCCTCCACATCCTTTGATCCCTTTAGCCCCAAGTATTATATCTAACTCCTCCTTGAAATTGTACAATGTTTTGGCCTCAGCTGCTGTCCATGCTAGCAAATTCTGCAGGTTCACCACTCTCTGGGTGAAGAAATTTCTCCTGGTTTGAGTCTTAAAGGGTTTACCTTGTATCCTTAGACTGTGACCCCTGGGACCACCCTGTTTGCATCTACCTTGTCTGATCCTAGTTTTATCTTCAGGAACTGGTGTATAAGGACACCGAGTTCTTGTTGCACATTCCCACACTTAATTTATAGCCATTTGTATATTAATCAGCCTTCATGTTTTTGCTACCCAAGTTGATAGTCACAATTATCCACATTATGCTTTATCTGCCATGAATTTGCCCACTCACTCAAATTTTTCTAAATCACCTTGAAGCAAGTCTACACCCTCCTCAGAGCTGACCCTCCCACCAGCTTTGTGTTATACTACATAGACAAAGTTATATGTGCTTGGTTTGTATTCCCTTAAGTATAGAATTTAAACAGATGACTTATTTGGAACTCATAATGAAGCAGATGCTTGAAACCTGAAAATGCTGGAAGTATATTATGACAGTGTATGTGGAGAAAGAATTAATTAAGGTAGTTAAGATAGTTTCTCTATATCTACATCATTAAATCCTATCACAATCTATGTCCCCTGCTAGGGAAATCCAAAGTAAAGGGATTTAATCTTAATATTATTTTAATATGATCTTAATTTTAACATTTTAACAAGCCAAACTGCTTAGATGTGATGTCCAAAAGTGATTCTTCACAAAACTCAACATGGAAATCTAGAACTCTCTCTTCCACTTCCCCAAACAACTAGGAGTTGATCAATAATTTCCCAAAACCTATGAATATTTTTGATCAGCAAGACCGTCAATGGATATGGAGCCAGAGCAGGTAGAAGTGGTTATTTCTTCAAACAAGCCATGAACTAATTGAGCGGTGCAACAGACTTGTTGATCTTTGATATTGGAACAAGACCATTTACTCTATGGACTGCTACTTCAGTGCACATAGGGTGCATATTTACTGGCGCAAATAATTCATTTGAACTAAACTACCTGACAGGCAATTGTGGTTCACAGTATTAGCTACCTCAGCTCCTACTTATTTAAGGGAAGAATTTTTCTTACTGTTTAAACAGAAGCACTGACTGCAAATTGCAAACAAATGTGAGCATGCAGCTCCAGAGGATTCTGGCTGACAAGTGAAATCAGTGTAAGGTTACCATTGCCTTCAGCAGATGTTAATCCTGCCACCATTCATTTCACCTTTTGGCTGCTCATTTGTCTCACATCAAGTAAGAGAAAATAATTGGAAACCTTTTTCTTCACAGCCCAGGAGTTGCCTTTAATCTGTATCTGTTAAGGTCTGCTTTAATGAAGAGCAAATGCCCCTTTCAACAGAAATGTTTTATTGAGCATGAGAGTGTGCTCTGCATCTCTGGTGCGTAATTGCCTTATCAAAGCAGAGGTAGAAATTGAATTAGACACAACTTTGCATAATCAGTCTCAGCCAGAATTAAGAGTGAACAGATTAAAAAGAAATCACATGAGAGTAACTGCTTGCTTTCTAAAGGACTTTAAAACAATAAATTTTTTAAAAGTCTAACTATCTTTCATATTACTAGGAGGTCACAAAGCACTTTCAGTGGATTACCTTCATCATGCAATCACTGATGGTATCCAGGTAAACGTGACACTGGTTTTGTGCCTACTTGCAAGTGAATGAAATGGCCAGAGAATCTGATTTTGATAGTATTACTTCACATAGACATCAAGAAAATGCTTTGCATCTCCACGTTATCAAACATCTAAAAGGACAGGTGAGGATAGCTATCCTGATATTTAGGCATTGGCCGATTGAAATGGCATCAAGGAATCAGAAAAACACTGAGCTCACACAAACAAACCTTCAGCGGCTGGATTTGACTGTGTTCTTTGATGAGGTGAAACTGGCTCTGGATGAGGCTAGTGCTGTGAATGCTGTATGTTTGGACCTCCAGAAAGCATTTGATAAGGTGCTAGCATTTGGTTAGCAAATTAGAAATATTTGGAATTGATGACTCTATGGCAGCATGGATTAGAAGTTGCCTATAAGGTAGGAAACCGAGGGGCAATTCTCCGTTTAGAGGTGAGTTGAAGGTGTGTTCCCCTGGGATTGGTGTTCGGACCCTAATATTTTCTTGATTTAAGTAAACAATTTGGCAAAATCTTTAAACTTGCAGATGATACTAAGTGAAGGAGAATAGTGAATCATGACAATGATACTGAACAACTTCACAGGGACATTGACAAGTTAGCCAAATGGGCAGGTACCTAGCAGAGGACTTTCAATGCAGAGAAATGTGAGGTAATGCACTTTGGTAAAAGGAACAATACAGGAGTACAGGAGCAGAAGGACCTCAGGGTTCACTTGCACAGTTCTCTGAAGTTGGCCAAGCAAGTTGAAACGTTTTTTTTATTCACTTGTGGGACATGGGCATCACTGGATGACCAGCATTTATTGCCTGTCCCCAGTTGCCCGGGGAACTTCCTTCTTGAACTGCTGTAGTGCTTGTGTTGTAGGTTGACCCAGAATGCCCTGAGGGAGGGAATTCCGAGATTTTGATCCAGCAACAGAGATGGAACTGCGATATATTTCCAAGTTCGGATGATGAGTGGCTTGGAGAGGAACTTGTAGTTGGTGGTGTTCTGATGTATCTGCTTCCTTTATTCCATTTCCTAGACTGAAAGGGTTGTGGGTTTCAAAGGTTCTACCTAAGGATCTTTTGTAAATTTCTGCAGTGTGTCTTGTAGATCTTGGCAGCAGTGTGTACTGAGTTTTGACAGTGGAGGGAGTGGATTCTTGTGGATGTGGTGCCAAACAAATGGGCTGCTTTTGAGTCAAGCTTCTTGAGTGTTGTTGGAGCTGCGCCCATCCAGGCAAGTGGGGATTATTCCATCACACTCCGGACTTGTGCCATGTGAATAGTGGACAGTCTTTGGGGAGTCGCAGTATTCCTAGCGTTTGACCAGCTTTCTTAGCCACTGTGTTTATGTGGTGAATTCAGTTGAATTTCTGGTTAATGATACCCACAAGGATGTTAATAGTGGGGAATTCAGTACTGTTAACAGCATTGAATATCAGGAGATGACGATTAGATTGTCTTTTATTGGAGGTGGTCATTGCCTGGTATTTGTGTGACGTGAATGTTACTTTCCATTTGTCAGCCCAAACCTGGATATTGTCCAGATTTATTGCATTTGAACATGGACTGCTTCAATATCTTAGGAATTGCAAATCGTGCTGAATATTGTGCAATCATCAGCAAATATCCCAATTTCTGACCTTATGCTGGAGGGAAGGTCATTGATGAAGCAGCTGAAGGTGGTTGGGCCTAGGACACTACCCTGAGGAACTTCTGCAGAGATGTCCTGGAGCTAAGATAACTGATCTTCCAATAACCGCAACCATCTTCCTTTGTACTGGCTATAACCCTAACCACCAGAGAGTTTGCCCCCGACACCCATTAATTCCAGTCTTGCTAAGGTTCCTTGATGTCGCAGTCAGTTGAATGTCACCTTGATGTCAAGGGCTGTCATTCTCACCTTATCCCTGGAATTCAACTCTTTTGTCCATGTTTGAACCAAGGCTGTAATGAGGTCAGGAGCTGCGTGGTCCTGGCAGAACCCAAATTAGGCATTACTAAGTAGGTCATTACTGAGCAAGTGCTGCTTGACATCACTGTTGATGACACATGCCAGCACTTTACTGATGATTGAGAGTAAACTGATGGGACGGTAATTGGCTGAGTTGGATTTGTCCTGCTTTTTCTGCACAGGGCATACCTGGTCAAGTCTATGCCAGTATTGTAACTGTACGTGGAACAGCTCGGCAAGGGGAGTGGCATGTTCTGGACCACAAGTCTTCAGAACTATTGCCAGTATGTTGTCAGGGCCGATGGCCTTTGCACTGTCTACTGCCTCCAACCTTTTTTGATATCACATGAAGTGAATTGAGTTGACTGAAGACTTGAATCTGTGATGCTGGAGACCACTGTAGTGGTCCATTTACACTTCTCGTTGCTGCGAAAAGGCTGCCAACATCATCAAAAACCCCTTCCACCCCAATAACGCTCTTCTACAACCCCTTCCATCAGGCAGAAAATACAGAAGCTTAAACACACGCACCAACAGGTTCAGGAACAGCTTCTTCCCTGCCGTTATTAGACTGATGAATGGACTCTCTAATTTCAAATAATGTTGATCTTGTTAATGTTGATCGGGCTTCGCACACGCCCTGTATGTGTGTAACCTGTATGCCTCACTATGTCCAAGTTTTTTTCACCCTATGATCTGTAGCTCCTTGCTTTCTGTGATCTGCCTGTACTGCTCGCAAACAAACCTGTACTTGGGTGCTCATGACAATAAATCAAATCAAATCATTGGAAGACCCAAGATGGATCGTCCACTTGACATTTCTAGCTGAAGATTATTGTGAGTGCTTCAGCCTTCTTTTTAGCGCTGATGTGCTGGACTGTTTCATCATTGAGGGGGGGATATTTGTGCAGCCTCCTCTTCCAGTGAGTTGTTTAACTGTCCACCATCATTCACGACTGGATGTGGCAGGACTACGGAGCTTAGATCTAATCCATTGGTTGTGGGATCACTTAGCTCGATCTCTTGTAGCTTATACTGTTTGTCATTAAAGTACAGGTCATTCTGTTATAACGCACATTTCGTCAACACAAATTCGCTGTAATGTGATTGATGAATTGGGGATGCTAGTTCCTCAACACGAATTTTTAAAACGTGTATTGGCTGCAACGTGATTACAATGCCAACACTTTACACACTGTTTCTAAAGCGTGATTTTTCTCTAACATGGCATTGCACAAGAATGCTCCTGGCATGCCCTCCTGCACTCTTCATTGAACCAGGGTTGATCCTCTGACTTGATGGTAATGATTGAGTGGGGGATATGCCAAGCAATGAGGTTACAGATTGTATTGGTGTACATTTCTGGTACCGCTGTTAGCCCACAGCACCTCATGGATACCTAGCCTTGAGTTGCTAAACCTGTTTGAAGTCTGTGCATTTAGCACTGTAATAGTGCCACACAACATGATGGAGGTTATTCTCAATGTGAATCGGGACTTTGTTTCCACTAGAAGTTCGCTCTTACTGATCCTGTCATGGACGTATGGATCTGCAGCCGGCAGATTGGTAAGAACGAGATTGAGTATGTTTTTCCCACTTGTTGGATCCCTCACCACTTGCTGCAGGCCCAGTCTAGCAGCTATCTCCCTTGGGACCTGCCCAGCTCGATCAATAGTATTTCTGCCAAGCCACTCTTGATGGTGGACTTTGAAACCCCCCGCCCAGAGTACACTCTGTGTCCTTACCACCCTCAGTGCTCCCTCCAAGTGTTGTTCAACATGGAGGGAGCATTGATCCATCAGCTGAGGGAGGATGGTACATGGGAATCAGCAGGAGAGTTCCTTGCCCATGTTTAACCTTAAGCCATGAGACTTCATGGAGTCTAGACTCAATGTTGAAGACCCCCAGGGCAACTCCCAATTGTATCCCACTGTGCTGCGACCTCTGCTGGGACAGAACAATCCAGGGATAGTGATGGTAGTGTCTGGAACATTATCTGTAAGGTTTGATTCCGTGAGTATGACTATGTCAAGCTCTCCCAATTTTGGTGCTAATCTCCAGATGTTAGTCAGGAGGACTTGCAAGGTTGACTGGGCTGTTTCTGCCATTATCTTTTTTGGTGCCTCGGTCGATGCTAGGTGGCCAATCTGGTTTCATTTCTTTGTTGAGACTTTGTGGTAATTGAGCAACTGAGTGGCTTTCTAGGCCATTTCAGAGGGCAACTGTGAGTCAACCACATTGCTGTGGGTCTGGAGTCCTGTGTAGGCCAGACCAGGTGAAGATAGCAGATTTTGTTCCCTGAAGGACATTACTGAACCAGTTTGGTTTTTCAGCAATTGACAATAGTTTCATGATCATCAGGAGATTTTTTTTTCATTGAATTCAGATTCCACCATCTGTCATAATGGGATTCAAACCTGAGTTCCCAGAACATTATCTGAGTTTTTGGATCAATAATCTAAGAATAAAACCACTAGACCATCGCCTAGGGCTAGACAAGGTAGATGTAGGAAGGATGTTCCTGATGGCAGATGAGTCCAGAACCAGGGGTCACAGTGTATGGATACAGCCTGAACCATTTAGGACTGAGGTGAGGAGAAATTTATTTACCCAGAAAGTGGTGAGCTTGTGGAATTCACGACCACAAAAACAGTTATTGGGCAAAACACTGAATGATTTCAAGTAGTAGTTAGATATAGAACCTAGGGCTAAAGGGATCAAGCTGAGGAGAAAAGAAACAAGAATAGGCTGTTGAGTTGGTTGATCAGCCAAGATCAAAAGGAATGGCAGGACAGGCTTGAGCAGCTGAATAGCCTACTCCTCTGATTTCTCTGCGTTTCTATCAAATCTTGATTCAATGCTGAGTGCAGTTTTGGATGTCCTGCTTTTAAAAAGGTGGAGAGCAGTGCCCCCTATGCATTTTTCCATTGTGACCCCATTTCAAAGCTCGTTAGTTGTGGTGAGTCTTCAGAGACAGCTGTGAAAACAAGAGGTTGGAGTGGGCACATAGTTGTTGTAACTTACTCAGAAGCCCACAGTAGCCATTACAGCTTCAATCCCACAACCCCAAAATCTTAGCTCATTGTCCCATTTGGGTTATTGACCCCCACATTGGAAAGCCTTTCTACAGTGGAACTGGGAAGGTTTAGGAAAATGACACTAAAAAACTCTGGGTAAATGTCAGGAAAGGATTAACAGGCTTGGGCCTCTTCTGTCTAGGGGAAAAATAAGGTTGAGGGGTGACATAACAGAGAATTATGAGAGTTTTACATTTTTGAGAGGTTTTAATTGAGTGGATAGAGAGTGAACATTCCCTTTTGTTGGAAATGGGACATAAATAGAGGTCTTCACTATAAGGTAGTCACCAAGAGATCCCACTGGGAATTCAAATGAAATCTGTCTACTAAAAGAGTGATCAAAATGTGGAACTTGCCAATTCAGGGAGTGATTAAAGTGAGTCATATAGGTGCATTTAAGGGGAAAACATACAAGCTAGGGAGAAGAGATTATATAGTTATGATCAATTTGGATGATTTGATTTGATTTATTATTGCCACATGCACCGAGATAAAGTAAAAAGTATGGTTTTGCGTGCTAACCTGATCAATCATACATTACATAAGTACATAAGGATAATAGAACTGAATGTACAATATAGTTTTACAGCTATAGAGAAGGTGCAGAGAAAGATCAACTAAAATATTTGAGAGATCCATTAATAAATCTGATAACAGTGAGGAAGAAACTGTTCTTAAATCTGTTGGTACGTGTTTTCAGACTTCCAGATGAGAATAAATTAGAGGAAGGTCAAACAGAGCAGAAACACAGGAATGGACTATTTAGGCTGAATGAAGGTCACTGGCACTAAGTTTGCAGACTTACAGGTTGGAGGGCATGTCGTGTTGAGCAAGTAAGGAGGCTACAGAAGACAGGGAGAAAATGAGGACTGCAGATTATGCCTGAAACATGGACTCTTCTGCTCCTTGGATGCTGTCTGACCTGCGGTGCTTTTCCAGCACCACACTTTTTGGCTACAGAAAACAGGCTAGGAGCATGGGCAAAGAAGTGACCGATGGAATACAATGTGGAAAAGGATGAGATTTTGCACTTCAGGAGGAAGACTAGCAGCTTAGACTATTTTCTAAATAGGAAAAGGTTTCAGAAATCTGAGCACAAATGGGTTTTGGAGTACTAACTCAGGATTCTCTTCAGGTTAACATGCATGTGCAGGAACGCATATGCAATATTGGCATTCATTTCAAAAAGGCAAGAATACAAGAACAGAGGTATACTTCTGAGGCTGAATAAGAGTCTGGTCACAAGCCTTTGGATTGTGAGCAGGTTTGGGCCCTGTATCTAAGGAATGCTGTGCTGGTATTGGAGGGGTTCCAGAGGAGATTTATAAGAATGGTCCTGGGGAAGACGGGCTTTTCATATGAAGAGTGATTGAGGACTCTGGGTCTGTACTCAGGGAAGCTGAGAAAGATGAGGGGGGAAATCTCATTAAAACTTACAGAATAATGTGAGGCCTGGATAGAGTGGACATGGAGAAGATGTTTTCACTAGTAGGAGAGACTAGGATCCAAGGCACGGCCTCAGAGTGAATATTTCAAAGACACTTCAAAAGCATGAGTTGAAGGGAGGGAGGAACCTAAAATAATCACTATCACACAGGAAACAATGCTGGCAAAAGATGTTGTAATTAATGTCTGACAAGAATCCAGGACCAGATCACCTACATTGTAGTGTTGGAAGAGAAGTGTCAGCAGAGCTATAGAGGCATTAATTATAATTCTCTAAAAATCCATAAACTCTGGAAGAGTCACAGCAGATTGAGAAATAGCCATTATAACTTTTCTGTTCAAGAAAGGAGGGAAACTGAAGCAGAAAGCTATAGAGCAGTTTGGCTTATATCATCATAGGAAAGTTGCTAGTATTCATTATTAAGGAGGCTGTAGAAGGGTACTTAGAAAAGCATGATGTAATTTTGAAGAGTCATCTTGGATGTGTGATAGGGAAATAGTGTTTAAAATCTAATCTAGGTTAAATTAGATTACTTACAGTGTGGAAGCAGGCCCTTCAGCCCACCAAGTCCACACCAACCCGCTGAAGCCCAACCAACCCAGACCCATTCCCTTACATTTCACCCCTTCACCTAACACTATGGGCAATTTAGCATGGCTGATTCACCTAACCTGCACATTTTTGGACTGTGGGAGGAAACCGAAGCAAACCCACGCAGACACGGGGAGAATGTGCAAACTCCACACAGTCAGTCGCCTGAGGCGGGAATTGAACCTGGGTCTCTGGCGCTGTGAGGCAACAGTGCTAACCACTGTGCCACCGTGCCGCCCACCTTTTGAAAGCTTTTGAGAAAATAACAAGTGGATGAAGGGAAGCCTTTAAATAGGGGAGCACTAGGATTTCTTTATCGAACTTTAGATAGGCCACACTTGGAATATTGTGTACAGTTCTGGTCACCACACAACCAGAAGGATGCGAATGCTTTGGAGAGGGCACAGAAAGGGTTTACCAGGATGATACATGGTAGGAGGGATTTTAGCTATAAAGAAAGGTTGGATAAACTGGGTTTGTTTTCATTGGAACTCAAAAAGTTGAGGAGCGACCTGATAGAAATGTATAAGATTGTGAATGGCATTGATAGAGTGGAAAACGTGAGGCTTTTTCCCAGGCCAGAGGGGTCAATTACTAGGGGACAGAGGTTCAATGTGCAAGAGGGCAAGTTTAAAAGAGATGTACGAGGTAAGATTTCCATACAAAGGGTGGTGCATGCTTGGGATGTGCTGTCAGAGGAGGTGGTAGAAGCAGACACAAAAGCAGCATTCAAGAGGTACCTGAACAAATCTGTGAATGGAAAGGGAATAGAGGGATACAGATCCTATAAGTGAAGACAGTTTTAGTATGGAAAGGCAAAATGTGTCAGTGCAGGCTTGAAGGGATGAAACGCCTATGCCTGTGCTGTATTGTTCTTTGTTTCTTTGATCTTTGTTCCAAAAGATGATTGAAAAGGTGCCACATCAAAGATTACTACACAGGATAAGAGCACATGATGCTGGAGATGACATATTACCATGAATTAAGAATTGTTTCCTGTTACCTACTCAGGAGAATAGAGAGAGGTGATGTGTTTTTTTTGCCCTGCCAAACAGTAGCTAATGATGTTCCAGAAGGGCTAATGCTGAGCCTCAAATGTGTACAACTACATCAATTTCCTGACAAAGAGACCAAATCTATGGTGGTACATTTTCTGATGACACCAAGATATTTAGAAAAATAAGTTAAGAGGAAGCAGGATGTCAGCAAAGCAATCTAGATAGGTTGAGTGGGCAAAAATCTGACAGCTGGAATATAATGTAGAAAATGTGAATGTGAAGAGAAAAGCAGATGCTATTTAAGTGGAGAGAAATTGAAGACGTCCGTGGTACAGAGGGACCTGGGTATTCTGGTACATGACTCACATACGGTTAATGTGAAGGTGGCTCTATACCCTTTGAAATCTAGTAGAATGAGGGAATCATCTTATTGGATTACTATAAGATCCCATGAGAATTTGGAAGGGTAGATACTAGAAGGATAGTTCCCCTTGTGAGGCAGACTAGAACTAGGAGAATCAGATTAAGGATAAGAAGTCTGTAAGTGATTGCTTAGCAGTAAAGAATTTAGACATTGCTAAAAGAAACTAGAATTTGAAGCTTTTAGTCTTGCACTCATCAGAACTATGACACAAGAAACAGACTTGAATAAAGGGATGCCATTTTAGACAGAATTAAAAGAGGATGCTGGTTTGTTGTGCCATCGTTGGCATTTCAGATGCAGCAAAACGGTTAATACTCAACCTTAATTCACAGACTAGGTAGGTACATTCTGAATGGTCAGTGTACTACCATGCAGATACAGCAGAGATTGGTTGTCCCTATGACCTTTTTATATGAAAAAGTGCAATGTATGTACAAATTCCTTTTCCCCACATAAAGCAGCTCTGTGTATTTATATATATATTCCTGATGAAGAGCTTTTGCCCAAAACATCAATTTTCCTGCTCCTTGGATGCTACCTGACCTGCTGTGCTTTTCCAGCACCACTCTGATCTTAACTCTGGTTTCCAGCATCTGCAGTCCTTACTTTTGCCTATTTATATATCAAGGATGCATAAATATATATCACAATGAGCCCAACAGATGATCTTAAACTAGTTCCCAATGTAGTTTAGCATAATCCAGATTATTTACTAAATAATTTCCAATAGCAGAATCAATCCTAGTGGTGGATATAATTTTCTGAGGCTTGCACATGCAGGCTGTTTGTGCACAGTCAGTGTGTTACCATCTGTGAATGGTCACTGGGGTGTTTTGTTTTATATAGCCCCCTAGTCGCTGGGACGTACAGCCTACATACCTAGCACCAGACTGACACCAAAACCCACGTATCACATTATACACATATGTGCAGGTGGCAAAAATCTCTTCTTGACTGCACAGCAGCATCCTATTACTGGATAAATCATAATCATACTGGCTAACTTCATATTCAAATTTCTGAGATGCCTTCCCCTTCCAGGGTGCTCTGAGATAGACTGGGAAAACACTCAGGCCAAACATGGCGGCTATTCACCCTATCATAATTTTAGACAATGTACAACAAATGGTGATTTGATCATCCATGATCATGCAGGATCATTTTGATAGGTAGAGTATGGAATGCACTGCCTGTAAGTGTGGTAGAAGCAGGGTCAATTAAGGCGTTCAAGAGAATGTGGGGTGATTACTTAGATAAAAATAATCTAAATGGATATGGGGGAAAGACAGGAGATTGGCTATAAGTAATGCTCATTTAACGAGATGATGCAGAAATAGAACATAGAACATAGAAAAGTACAGCACAGAACAGGCTCTTTGGCCCATGATGTTTTGCCGAGGGTTAATCCTAATGTAAAATAAAATAACCTAACCCATGCACCCCTCAATTCACTGCTCTCCATGTGCATGTCCAGCAGTAGCTTAAATGTCCCTATTGACTCTGCTTTCACCACCACCGCTGGCAACACATTCCACGCATTCACAACTCTCTGCATAAAGACCTACCTCTGACATCCCCTCTACACCTTCCTCCTAATATTGTAAAACTATGACCCCTTGCACCAGTCAATCCTGCCCTGGGGAAAAGACTCTGGCTATTGACTCTATCCATTCCTCTCACAATCTTGTATACCTCGATCAGGTCACCTCTCTTCCTCCTCCTCTCCAGAGAGAAAAGTCCGAGCTTAGTCAACCTCTCTTCATAAGGCAAGCCCTCCAGTCCAGGCAGCATCCTGGTAAACCTTCTTTGCACCCTCTCCAAAGCCTCTGTATCTTTCCTATAGTAGGGCGACCAGAACTGGACACAAGTGTGGTCTCACCAGGGACTTGTAGAGCTGGAGCAAAACCTCGCAGCTCTTAAACTCGATCCCCCTGTTAATGAAAGCCAAAACACCATATGCTTTCTTAACAAACCCTATCCACTTGGGTGGCAGCTTTGAGGGATCTATGTACATGCATACCAATATCCCTCTGTTCCTCCACACTGCCAAGAATCCTGTCTTTAATCCTATATTCAGCATTCGAGTTTGACCTTCCATAATGTATCACTTCGCATTTATCCAGGTTGACCTCCATCTGCCATTTCTCAGCCCAGCTCTGCATCCTGTCTATGTTGCACTGTAGCCTGCAATAGCCCTCGATACTATCGACGGCAAGTCTCCCTCTATCCCATACTTTCTGACTTTATGAATGAGCCTATCATGGGGAACCCTATCAAATGCCTTGCTGAAGTTCACATACACCACATCCACTGCTCGACCTTTGTCGACCTGTCTTGTCACCTCCTCAAAGAACTCAATAAGGTTTGTGAGGCATGACCTGCCCCTCACAAAGCCATGCTGACTGCCTTTAATCAAGCTATGCTTTGCCAAATAGTCATAAATCTTATCCCTCAGAATTCTTTCCAAAACTTTGCTGACCACAGATGTAAGACTGACTGGTCTCTAATTACCCTTCTTGAAAAGAGGAACAATATTTGCCTCCTTCCAATCCTCCAGTACGATTCCGTGGAGAGTGAGGAGGCAAAGATCTTTGTCAGCAGCTTGGCAACTTCCTTTCTCACTTCCCGGAGCAGCTCAGGATAAATCTGGTAAACGATGAGCTGAATGGTCTCCTTCTGCACCATAACATTCGTGTGATACGTCTTCCCTCAGCAACAAAGATGGTATCAAGGGTGGGGCCTGGAGTTGATCCCATGAGAACATCATCTATTTGGTTGCACATGGTGATAGTGAAACCGAACTTAACTGCATGAGTTGCACAGTTCAAGTTTGGAGAACACAGATTCAGACACCATTGATCCATCTATTTTGTCATGATATATACCATTTAAAGAGACCTTTGTATGTCTCTATGAGTAAGCAAGTTGGCAATGTTGAAAGATGACATGGATATTCTAATGCCCTCAATATGTCACTCTCGTATAAAGGAATTCTCAATAGTATATAACTTTTATTTCTCTTGGGTATGTGGTAAGCCATGAGATTGATTCCTATGATATCTCTCCACAGGTTACCATCCTTACACAAGTCCAATTTGCACCTATTTAGCTTGCTATTGAGTGTGGCTATTTGGTCATGTGTATTGGCAGGTTCTATAGATATCAACTTGGACCATCATTGAGCACAGCATCCATTTTATTGCTGTAGTCATGTTTGAGTCTAACAATTCCAGTCACTTTGTCAGGTTTACATAGGTGTGTATCAGGGTTTGTCTTAAGATCACTCAACACTACCAGCCATTCATATTGTGGATGGAAATCTGTCAAGTCATTAGGTGTTTCACAATATGCATGTGCTCGATCTGCCAGGCTTGCCTTCAGGTTAAACATCCTTGTTCGACAGTAGTTTGTGATTAGATAAACTGGTAATGAAGGAATTCAATCTCAGCGAATACCTCTTCCCATTTACGATAGTGAGAGGGCACCAAAGTTGAACCCATGTGCATGAACAAATTCCTCATTTTCAGAGAGAATTTGCTGAGAGCAAGTTATCATGTATTTAGTGTTATCCTTAATTGCACTACCAAATTGTTTCTGTTGAAGTAAGTTTATAGTGAAAGTGTGTTTCAGGTGAATATTGTTCATGGTGTGGTTGTCTAGAGGGGACTCCTTTTTAAGATTGAGGGGAGGAGATTCTTTTTCCTTCAAGGGATCATTAAACTGTGGAATTCTATTCCCTCGAAAGCAGTGAGGC
The DNA here is from genome assembly GCF_047496795.1 of Chiloscyllium punctatum. Lineage (NCBI taxonomy): Eukaryota > Metazoa > Chordata > Chondrichthyes > Orectolobiformes > Hemiscylliidae > Chiloscyllium > Chiloscyllium punctatum. The sequence goes on along the minus strand of NC_092746.1, from coordinate 123,131,392 downwards.
TAAATCATTAAATTTAGTGAAGGCTGATGTTAAATCTAGTTTTCAAGGGATTCTGGTATTATGGGATGGGAGACAGGAGTATAGAGTTAAAACCAAATCAGTTCATGATCTTATTGAGTGTTGGAACAGGTTCAAAGGGCAAAATGGCCTACTCCTGTACCTAATTCTCATAAATGTTGAACTGCAAATGCTGGAATTCTGAAACAAACACAGTGTTGGAAATTACCTTTCATTGGTCTTGGAAGGAGTGACGTGTGAATTTACTGCAAAAATGCCTAAACAGTGAGGGTCAAGATATGAGGAGAGATTAAGCAAACTACAGCTTCCTGGAATTTAGACTGTTAAAGGATGATTTGATTGAACTTTTAAGATATCTAAAGGAATCGATGGATTAGATATAGAGAAACTATTTCCATTTGAGGAAACTTGGATGAGGAGGCAGTCTACAATTAGAGCCAGATCTTTTAAGAATGAAGTTAGGAAAAACCCTTCACACAAAGGGTGGTAGAAGTTTGGAACTCTCTGCCACAAATAGTGATTCCTGCTGGATAAATTGTTAATTTTAAAGCTAAGATTGATAGAGTTTTGTTGACTAAAGGTATGGCATGATATGGGGCAAAGGTAGGTAAATGGAGTTAGATTACAAACAGCCACCATGCTGAAGGAGCTAAATGGCCGACTCCTCTTTCCTGTGTTTGGCATCTGTTAAGGTGCCCTTCGTGAGATGTCAATGCCAGGGCATTTTAAAGTGCATAGAATTTAAAGAGTATTTTGACAATGGAAGTAATATTTGTCATAAAAGGTGGAAGACAACTTTGTATTTTGTGTTAATTTACCAGTTATAAATATATGAATGCCTTTTAAATATGATTAGTCTTGTTTAAGGGAACCTAAAGCAACTCTGTGGATTTAAATTCCTTATGGGTAGCTCTTGAATGAGTTAATAGTTTAAGAGGAAAGCTGCTTGTAAAGTGAGCAAGAATAAAAGGCCATGGATTTGAAGTGATCTGCTAAAGAAGTGAAAAGAGGAAAGCTATTTTCACTCTGAGTGCACTGCTTGGAAATGAGGTGGAGGCAGGTTCGATTGAGGTGTTCAAGAGAGCATTGGATGATTATTTGGATTGAAATAATGTGTAGGAGAATGGGCAGAAAGCAGAGGATTGGCACTAAGTAACGATGCTCATTTAATAAACTGATACAAGCTTGGTGGGTCAAATAGCCTCCTGCACCTTCACATTTCTGTAATTTTGTGATCTATTCGTACATACTTCATATCCTATAGTCAGTGATTCTAGCAGGCTCAAACGTTTCCCTGTTGGTTGTTCTGTGTGAATCCAATCAAGCTCCTCTTTTGCGTATTTAAGTGTTGAAATTGTTGATTGTGGTTTTGTGGATAAGAATTGTATTGTCATTGGGAACCTTGTCTTTGAAAAACATTGTGCGCTGAACAGTAGGACATTGAAAGAAAATGCTGATAATTTCTGTTGTTTGAACAGCTGGAAGGCTCATTTTCTATCACCAGTGAGCAAGATTAATGGTTTAATATTGTGATTCACTAGTTACACAAGGTGGTACGAGAAGAAAAAAACACTGAATTTATTTTTACAGGACTTTGTATTTCAGAACAGACAAGACAAACAAATTTCTTTATTAGAAATGCTTCATAAGATAGGGAGTAGTAAGATTAGGGATACAGATGCCTTGCTGCCTTTGGGGATACGTGAAAACTGGTGTTTGTCTAAAGTTTGTGAGAAGATTTGTAGCTCAGGTGCTCGTTGTTGTGGTTCTGTTTGCCGAGCTGGGAATTTGTGTTGCAGACGTTTCGTCCCCTGTCTAGGTGACATCCTCAGTGCTTGGGAGCCTCCTGTGAAGCGCTTCTGTGATGTTTCCTCCGGCATTTATAGTGATTTGTACCTGCCGCTTCCGGTTGTCAGTTCCAGCTGTCCGCTGCAGTGGCCGGTATATTGGGTCCAGGTCGATGTGTTTGTTGATGGAGTCTGTGGATGAATGCCATGCCTCTAGGAGTTCCCTGGCTGTTCTCTGTTTGGGTCCTATAATAGTAGTGTTGTCCCAGTTGAATTCCTGTTGCTTGTCATCTGCGTGTGTAGCTACTAAGGATAGCTGGTCGTGTCGTTTCGTGGCTAGTTGGTGTTCATGGATGCGGATCGTTAACTGTCTTCCTGTTTGTCCGATGTAGTGTTTTGTGCAGTCCTTGCATGGGATTTTGTACACTACATTGGTTTTGCTCATGCTGGGTATTGGGTCCTTCGTTCTGGTGAGTTGTTGTCTGAGAGTGGCTGTTGGTTTGTGTGTTGTTATGAGTCCTAGTGGTTGCAGTAGTCTGGCTGTCAATTCGGAAATGCTCCTGATGTATGGTAGTGTGGCTAGTCCTTTGGGTTGCGGTATGTCCTCATTCCGTTGTCTTTCCCTTAGGCATCTGTTGATGAAATTGCGGGGGTATCCGTTTTTGGCGAATACATTGTATAGGTGTTCCTCTTCCTCTTTTTGCAGTTCTGGTGTACTGCAGTGTGTTGTGGCCCTTTTGAATAGTGTCTTGATGCAACTTGATGCAACCACCCCAACACACACAAAAGAAGTTGCATCAAGACACTATTCAAAAGGGCCACAACACACTGCAGCACACCAGAACTGCAAAAAGAGGAAGAGGAAGAGGAAGAGGAACACCTATACAAGGTATTCGCCAAAAACAGATACCCTCGCAATTTCATCAATAGATGCCGAAGGGGGAGACAACGGAACGAGGACATACTGCAACCCAAAGGACTAGCTACACTACCAAACATCAGGAGCATTTCCAAACTGACAGCCAGACTACTGTGACCACTAGGACTCATAACAGCACACAAACCAACAGCCACGCTCAGACAACAACTCACCAGAACGAAGGACCCGATACCCAACATGAGCTAAACCAATGTAGTGTACAAAATCCCATGCAAGGACTGCACAAAACACTACATCGGACAAACAGGAAGACAGCTAACGATCCGTATCCATGAACACCAACTAGCCACGAAACGACATGACCAGCTATCCTTAGTAGCTACACACACAGATGACAAGCAACATGAATTCGACTGGGACAACACTTCTATTATAGGACAAGCTAAACAGAGAACAGCCAGGGAATTCCTAGAGGCATGGCGCTCATCCACAGATTCAATCAATAAAGCACATCGACCTGAACTCAATATACTGACCACTACAATGGACAGCTGGAACTGACAACCAGAAGTGGCAGATTCAAACCACTATAAATGCCAGAGGAAATATCACAGAAGCGCTTCACAGGAGGCTCCCAAGCACTGAGGATGTCACCTAGACAGGGAACGAAATGTCTGCAACACAAATTCCCAGCTCGGCGAACAGAACCACAACAGTGTTTGTCTAAAGTAGACCATTTAAGAGTTCAAGTAATGTATTATCTATGTGATTCACAATGTATGACTATCTGATGAATCCTCTTTTGAGTTAGTGTGCTACCTCAGAATCTTTTGTGGGATAGACTTTCCCCAATGTTGGCTCAGTAAATGATCATTACCCTGTATCTTGAGGCTCTTCTGTAAAATAATTACCGCAACATGAATGACTCTATGGGCTGAGATGTGGAGAACTGAGATATGGTGGGCGGCACGGTGGCACAGTGGTTAGCACTGCTGTCTCACAGCGCTAGAGACCCGGGTTCAATTCCCGCCTCAGGCGACATACTGTGTGGAGTTTGCACGTTCTCCCCGTGTCCGCGTGGGTTTCCTCCGGGTGCTCTGGTTTCCTCTCACAGTCCAAAGATGTGCAGGTCAGGTGAATTGACCATGCTAAATTGCCCGTAGTGTTAGGTAAGGGGTAAATGTAGGGGTATGGGTGGGTTGAGCTTCGGCGGGTCGGTGTGGACTTGTTGGGCCGAAGGGCCTGTTTCCACACTGTAATGTAATCTAATCTAGTCACTGTAATGTAATCTAGACTGCCAATGACAAGGGGCCTGGCAGTTCCCAACATGGTCCCGGTTCCAGGCCATTTTAAAGGAGCCTGGTTCTGGGACAAGACATATATCTACCCATAAACAGTGAGGAGCCAAGTGAGGGTAGAGAAAGGTATTAGGTTTACAGAATAGAACAATCTAGATGAATGGCTTTTCATTCTGTAGATTGTCACTTTGCTACAATGGAGAGACTTAAGTGTTCCATTGATCCCAAGGGTGATGCTGTCAGGCATTCCCAACTCCTGGCAGGGCCAAGACCTCAGCAATGATCCAGTCAGAAGGTATCCGCGTGATATTGATGGCGGATCTACAGCTAAATAAAATTAGAAGGCACAAAGGCTATACAAATACGACATATAGGGCAGGAATTTTGTTTTGGGTCAAAAGGCGAACTCCTATTCCTAGGTCCTGTGTCATCAGGAAGCAACTTCTCCACATTTCCCCAATTGAATTCCTTCATTATCTTAAGGACAACTAAATAGGAGACATTATCTATTTCCTGAAAAGTATAACCTCACGTGTTTTCCTCCTCACTCAGTAAACACTAACAATAATCTATTAGAGAAACAATAGTTACATGTTTGAGCTCCATAATTGAGTGGATGGAGGAGACTGCATCATGCAGGTCCTGGAGAAACTGATCTGTTTCATTGTTCAGGCTGTAGCAGAGGCTGCTGTAAATCCGTGGAATTAGTTCTATAAGAATCTGTAATTGTAACTGTATCTCTGGCCTGTTTTTAATTTATGCTGAGAAGTATTATTGATCAGGAACATGTGTGTCCATTTCATTACCAGCCTGGTGCCTGCTAAGTGCCTCCACCAGCAAAAATTATATTTTTAATTTATCCAGTGGTTAAAGTCCTGAGCAGAATCCATCTAGAAATCTGGACATGTTCTTTTTGTTTGCAGAGCACAGGGCACTGCATACTAATGTTCTATTTTTATACTTTTGGGGAAGTTTGGGTATGACTTGAGGTAATCTGTAAATCCACATGAAGTGCCAGCTGGGATTAGAATGAGGTAGAGAGTTTAGTTAACTTCATAAGCAATAATAATATAAATCATTTAAGATGCATTTTCACTTAATCAAGTGAAGAAAGTAGTCAGGTTAAAAGTTAGTTAAACTGCATAAGTCTGATCAAATGCTGACGCAGCAGACAGAATTTCTATGAAAATGCAACATGGTTGAAACAGCATTAACCCTGAGACCTTATTTGAAAATGGAATGTGAGGATGATCCCAGAGAAGGACAAAGAATAGGGTTTAGTCAGGGGTGGGAATTCAGTACAGGCTTCAGAGAGGAGGCAGGTTGGCACCTGGCAAGATAGGGAGTAGTAAGATTAGGGATAACAGATGCCTTGCTGCCTTTGAGGATACAGGAAAAACAGTGTTTGTCTAAAGTAGACCATTTAGGAGTTCAAGTAATGTATTATCTACGTGATTCACAATATATGACTATCTGATGAATCCTCTTTTGAGTTAGTGTGCTACCTCAGAATCTTTTGTGGGATAGACTTTCCCCAATGTTGGCTCAGTAAATGATCATTACCCTGTATCTTGAGGCTCTTCTGTAAAATAATTACCGCAACATAAATACTTTTCACTTGCAGCAAACATATGTGAGCCACCCTATGAGCTCAGTTGATCATTTTAAATCCGTTTTTCATGTAATTATTAGCCCACTTGGGATTGTTCGCTTCAGTTGGTGTTGTACAATTGCAGAATCCCATCTAATGTTAGACGTTGTTTTGCATTTTGTAAGACAAGCTGGTTGCGTATCACGCTGGAAAAGCACAGCCGGTCAGGCAGCATCTGAAGAGCAGGGGAATCGACATTTTGGGCATAAACCCTTCATCAGGAAGGGCTTGACTCTGATCTCCTTCATCTGCAGTGCTGACCTTCTCCAAGCTGTATGACTATGGTCAGTATCCCATTGTGAGCAGTCAAAGGGACATGCTATTTAATGTGATCCATTACTTTGACCTGTTTAGTTGGTGTTACATTAATACTGAAATTCGTACCACATTTCTGCATCCTATGCTTATAGGTCATCTGTTTGACTTGACGATAGATTGAAAAATTCCAGTTTTGAACATGGTTTTCTAGGATTTTCTGTAATGTTTGGATCTATTTTGGAATGTATTCAATAAATCCAATCTGCTTTCCAGAAAGTCGTCATCAAAGTCATTGCTAATCACTTCATATCCTGGAATTTTCTTTTAAATTGGCTGATATAATTTGCAATATTCTCTCTGGCCCGTCTCAATTTAATCTAACCTTTTACTTTATTCAGCAGGGTTTGAATGATGTTATACTGAGTAGTATTTGATTACAAGATTATAAGATAGTTGTGCAGACAAAATAAAATATCATGTGTATATGTATTATACCCTTAGAATTTTCTACATATATCATAACTGGCAAGAAATATTTGCCCCTTCTTCTTTATACACATTGTAAATAAATTTAAATGAATTGATTTTCTATAGGACCTTTCAGAATTTTTCCATCCAGTTCAGTCATTTTTTTTAAAGTATTGTTTGTTATAATGTAGGAATTGTAGCAGTCAAGGTCCCATAAACAGTAATTAGATAACAATTATATCATCTGTTTTAATGGTTTTGGTTGAGAGATGATTATTGCCCAAGACACCAGGAAGAACCTTGTTCCCATCTTTTTTAAATAAGGCCACAAGATCTTTCTTATTCACTGTAGACCCTCACAGAGGTGAAAGTACAATTTTCTGCCATTTATACCTATGGTTTATGCAATATGCAATTTGCCTTACTCCTGAACCATCTTGCATGCTCTGTCACTGCAGGAGTACCTCTGGGAGGTATCCTAGACACAAGCCACTGACAGCTCGAACAATGACCTTCCCAGGGAGCTAAGGTGAACAATGCCAGCTGCCGAATTCACAAAATGACATGAAGTTCCAGTCATTGTATGATTTGGCAAGGCTAAATCAATGATTCTTATTCAAGTAAACAACTTTATTATTGAAAAAAAGACATTTTTTCTCAGCCTCGTGAGGACATTTCACAAGAATACCAATCGCTGAGAGAACCGACATTTCTAGTGCATGAGAGGAGATTGTGGATTGGTTGGCAAGTGGATTCTGGGATAAGCAATATCATGGAGAATGCTGTCAATATGCTGATTGACAGTTAACTGCCAGGCTGTTTTCAATTTGAACATGTACTGCACCTGCTTCAACTCAGCACAATAGGTTACAGCCATTCACTGGTTCATTTCTTAGAGCAATGCCCTGACCCATTAGTGTCAATCTGTCTGCATTAATGGAAGAATCTGAAGGTGTAAGTGAGACAATTACATAGTATTGCAGTGCATGGAGTCATTGTTGACGGTCAACAAAGTGGGTCCACCACTAACATACAATGTCAGCAGTGTGTACCATCTAAAAACTATGCTACGCTATCTCAGGAAGGCTCTTTTAACAACACCTTTCCAAACCCATGCTGTCTGCATCTAGAGGCACAAGGACAGCTGTCACAAAGCTAGTCCTTTTTTTTTGCTAAAAGCTGTTCTTTGGCTCATGGAGCCTCTCTCCTTGATTTGTTTCAGAGGGGCATAAACCAGGCTGGGCTCCAATCAGTCTGGTTTGGTACAGAGATGAAAAGGATTTTGAGAGGTCTTCTGTTTACATATAAACAAATGAGACTTCAGGCCAAAGTAGTTATGCTTTAGCAGTGACCTGTATAAAGAGAGGAGTGTGGTCAGCTCTTTAGCTAGCTGAGCTGGGCAGTTTTTAGTTCACTGTTGAACTGGGAAGTTCAACAGGGAGCTGTGTGGAAACTCTCTCTCTTTTCTGCCCTTCCACTTCAACCTGTAAACATGTGTTCCATCTATACTGGATTTTAAAGGAAGTTTGCTTATTCGGACTGTTGTGTGTATTCGGAACAGCATAATTAAGCTGGATAGGTTGAGTTCTATAGGGTTCTTTATTCTGTTCTTTGTGTTTCATTGTGTACTTTTGTGAATATATTTTTGTCTGTTTTAAAATCTTGTAATCAACCTAGCTAACTTACTCCGGGTAATTTTCAATGTACACTTACCGAAATAAATTGCAAAGTTAGGTTTAGGGCTGCCTGATTAACAATGTTTTGAATGGTCTGGCCTCGTCCATAATAGACTGGGGACTCTTTGCAGGATTTTAAACAACGAGTTGTAGGTGCTAGGGTCTTTATTCCAAGTGTTGGTTTGGTTCGGTAGACAAAGTTTGAGATAGTAATGCCTCTTTCAGTCACCAAAAGTTGTCTGGATGTAGATGCAGTAACTTGGGAAGTTTTGTAAAAAGTAAATAAGAACAAGTTGCAAGAATTAGCAGAGATGCTGGAATTGGAACTGCCTGCTTCTGTGAGGAAAGGACAGATAATTACAGCAGTATGGTAAAAACAATGACTGCAGATGCTGGAAACCAGATTCTGGATTAGTGGTGCTGGAAGAGCACAGCAGTTCAGGTAGCATCCAAGTAGCTTCGAAAATGACGTTTCGGGCAAAAGCCCTTCATCAGGAATAAAGGCAGTGAGCCTGAAGCGTGGAGAGATAAGCTAGAGGAGGGTGGGGGTGGGGAGAAAGTAGCATAGAGTACAATGGGTGAGTGGGGGAGGGGATGAAGGTGATAGGTCAAGGAGGAGAGGGTGGAGTGGATAGGTGGAAAAGGAGATAGGCAGTTAGGACAAGTCCGGACAAGTCATGGGGACAGTTACTGAGCTGGAAGTTTAGAACTAGGGTGAGGTGGGGGAAGGGGAAATGAGGAAACTGTTGAAGTCCACATTGATGCCCTGGGGTTGAAGTGTGTTTCACGACATGGTTGAAGAGCTTCAGGGCAGAGGAAATGACCTGGGAGTTGCAGTGGGAGAGGTACGAACTCATGTGGAAGAGCAGAGAGTTAATGCAGCAAGGTTAGCAGCTGAAGTGGCTGATTATAATGAGCTGGTCCATAAAACTCGGTTTGGCTTACAGAATGAATTTCAGTCCATGAGGGATAGAAACAGGAAGCGGATGAGAAATCACAAATTTGCAATTTTGCAATTGGGGATAAGGTATTGATGTTACTTCTAGCAACAGGTGAGCCTTTAAAAGCAAGGTTTAGTGGACCTTATCAAATTGAAAAGAAACTGAGTGGAGTGAACTACTTGATAAGGACTCCAGACAGGAAGAAATCTCACAGAGTGTGTCATGTGAATATGTTTTTAAGGTATTTTGTTCGGGAAGGAAAGCAAGAGGAGAAGGTGTTAATGATTACAGTACAGAAGGAAGAACCAAGTTCAGAGGATTCTGCACTGGCCATTCCTCAAATCAAATTGGACAAGGAGGAAGTTGTCAAAAATTGGGATAAATTATTGAGTTACCTTCCACAAGAAAATCAAAATGACCTTAAAGAGTTATTACTATCACATGGGGAGATATGCAGAAATAAGCTGGGAAGTATCAACCTAATTGTGCATGCTGTAGGTATAGGAGATGCTATTCCGATTAAGCAACATCCTTATCGGCAAAACCCTCTAAAGCTGGCACAGGTTCAGAAGGAGATAGAGCGCATGATCCAAGAAAGCATAATCAAAGTGGAGTTCCAGTGAGTGGAGCTCACCCATAGTCATGGTGCCAAAGCCAGATGGTACCCAATGGTTATGGGTGGATTATTGCAAAGTTAACACCGTTACAAAGACTGATGCATATCCAATTCCACAATTGGAGGACTGTGTCAAAAAAATGGGGCAAGCAACTTAGAATTGCAAGTTGGTCTTGCTCAGAGGCTACTGGCAAGTACCTCTCTCAGAGAGAGCAAAGGCAATTTTGGCTTTCATAACGCCAAATGGACTATATCAGTTCAAGGTCATGTCATTTGGTATGAAAAACGCTCCAGCCAAATTTTAGAGACTGGAGTCAAGAGTGTGGTGCTGGAAAAGCACAGCAGGTCAGGCAGCATCCTCGGAGCAGGAAAATTGACATTTCAGGCAAAAGTCCTTCATCAGGAATGAGGCTGGGAGCCTCAGGGGTGCAGAGATAAATGGGAAAGAGGGGGGTGGGGGGGTGGGGGGGGGGGGAGGTAGAGTGCAATAGGTGGATGGAGGTGGGGGCAAAGGTAATAGGTCAGAGGGGAGTGTGGAGCAGATAGATGGGAAGGAAGATGGACAGGTGGGACCGGTCACATAGAACATTACAGCGCAGTAGAGGCCCTTCGGTGCTCGATGTTGCGCCGACCAGTCATACCAATCTGAAGCCCATCTAACCTACACTATTCCATGTACGTCCATATGCTTGTCCAATGGCGACTTAAATGCCCTTAAAGTTGATGAATCTACTACCATTGCAGGCAAAGCATTCCGTACCCTTACTACTCTCTGAGTAAAGCAACTACCCCTGACATCTGTCCTATTTCTATCACCCCTCAATTCAAAGCTATGCCCCCTCGTGCTCGCCATCACCATACTTGGAAAAAGGCTCTCCCTGTACAACCTATCTAACCCTCTGATTATCTTATATGTCTCTATTAAGTCACCTCTCAACCTTCTTCTCTCCAATGAAAACAGCCTCAAATCCCTCAGCCTTTCCTCAAAAGACCTCCCCTGCATACCAGGCCAACACCCTATTAAACCTGCTCTGCACTCTTTCCAAAGCTCCCTCATCCTCCTTATAATGCAGTGACCAGAACTGTACACAATGCTCCAAGTGCGGCCGCACCAGAGTTTTGTACAGCTGGAGCATAACCTCATGGTTCCAGAACGCGATCCCTCTATTAATAAAAGCTAAAACACTGTATGCCTTCTTAACGGCCCTGTCAACCTGAGTGGCAAATTTCAAGGATCTGTATATCTGGACACCGAGATCTCTCTGCTCATCTATACTACCAAGAATTTTACCATTAGCCCGGTACTTTGCATACTTTGCATTAGCCCAGATACTTTGCATGACTAATAAGGTCATTGCCAATTACCGAACTGTGTAGTGAATATTGATGACCTGGTGATTTTTAGTCACTGATAGAAGGAACATTTCAAAGTCTGTGAGAAGATTTGTAGCTCGGGTGCTGGTTGTTGTGGTTCTGTTCGCTGAGCTGGGAATTTGTGTTGCAGACGTTTCGTCCCCTGTCTAGGTGACATCCTCAGAGCTTGGGAGCCTCCTGTGAAGCGCTTCTGTGAAGTTTCCTCCACCATCTGTAGTGGTTTGTCTCTGCCGCTTCCGGTTGTCAGTTCCAGCTGTCCGTTGCAGTGGTCAGTGTATTGGGTCCAGGTCGATTTGTTTGTTGATTGAATCTGTGGATGAGTGCCATTCCTCTAGGAATTCCCTGGCTGTTCTTTGTTTGGCTTGTCCTATAATAGTAGCGTTGTCCCAGTCAAACACATGTTGCTTATCATCCGAGTGTGTGGCTACTAAGGATAGCTGGTCGTGTCATTTCGTGGCTAGTTGGTGTTCATGGATACGGATTGTTAGCTATCGTTAGGGAAAGACAACGGAATGAGGACATGACGCAACCCAAAGGACTAGCCACGTTACCATACATCAAGAACATTTCTGAACGGACAGCCAGACTACTGCGACCACAAGGACTCATAACAGCACGCATACCAACAGGCACTCTCAAACAACAACTCACGAGGACGAAGGACCCGATACCCAGCATGAGCAAAACCAATGTAGTGTACAAAATCCCATGCAAGGACTGCACAAAACACTACATAGGACAAACAGGAAGACAGCTAACGATCAGCATCCATGAACACCAACTAGCCACGAAACGACACGATCAGCTATCCTTAGTAGCCACACATGCAGATGACAAGCAACATAAATTCGACTGGGACAACACTACTATTATAGGACAAGCCAAACAGAGAACAGCCAGGGAATTCCTAGAGGCATGGCACTCATCCACAGATTCAATCAATAAGCACATCCACCTGGACCCAATATACCAACCACTGCAACAGACAGCTGGAACTGACAACCGGAAGCGGCAGAGAGAAACCACTATAAATGCCGGAGGAAACATCACAGAAGCGCTTCACAGGAGGCTCCCAAGCACTGAGGATGTCCCCAAGACAGGGGACGAAACGTCTGCAACACAAATTCCCAGCTTGGCGAACAGAACCACAACAAGGAACATTTATAGCATTTATCAGATTTGTTCAATCAACTTTGGAAGGCAGGCGAGGGGATAGAAAGACCCATCAGGTATTTTTCCAGGAAGTTGAACATTCACAGAAATATTCAAGTGGAAAAAAGAGACTTTAACCTTGGTGTTGGCATTACAACATTTCAGTGTTTATATTACCAGCAATACATCTGAGACAATCATAGGGGATTGCCTAGAGTTCCTTGAGGAGGTGTCAGATAGGGGAAGCCCTAAATGAGTTTTTTGCTTCGGTTTTCACCAAGGAAAGGGAACTTGTTGTCATTGGAAACTTTGAGGAGCTGGGATATAGTCTTGACCAGATCAAGATTGATGAAGTTGATGTGCTGGAAATTTTGGAAAACATTAAGATTGATAAGTCCCCAGGGCCAGACCAGATTTATCCTAGGCTGCTCTGGGAAGCAAGAAAGGAGGCTGCTAAGCCGCTGGTGAGGATATTTGCCTCCTCACTCTCCACGGGAGTCGTACCGGAGGATTGGAAGGAAGGATATGTTGTTCCTCTTTTCAAGAAGGGTAATAGGGAAATCTCTGGCAATTACAGACCAGTCAGTCTTACGTCTGTGGTCAGCAAAGTTTTGGAAAGAATTCTGAGGGATAAGATTTATGACTATTTGGCAAAACATAGCATAATTAAAGGCAGTCAGCGGGGCTTTGTGAAGGGCAGGTTATGCCTCACAAATCTTATTGAGTTCTTTGAGGAGGTGTCAAGACAGGTCGATAAAGGTCGAGAAGTGGATGTGGTGTATATGGGCTTCAACAAGACATTTGATAAGGTTCCCCATGGTAGGTTCATTCATAAAGTCAGGAAGTATGGGATACAGGGAGATTTAGTTATCTGGATTCAGAATTGGTTGGCTGACAGAAGGCAGAGAGTGGTTGTAGATGGAAAATATTCTGCCGGGAGGACAGTGGTGAGTGGGGTCCCACAGGGCTCTGTTCTTGGGCCTCTGCTCTTTGTAGTTTTTAATGACTTGGATGAGGAGGTTGAGGGGTGGGTTAGTAAATTTGCAGATGACACAAAGTTTGGAGATGTCATCGATAGTATAGAGGGCTACTGCAGGCTGCAGCACGACATAGACAGGATGCAGAGCTGGGCTGAGAAATAGCAGATGGAGTTCACATTTATCCAGGTTGAAGTGATGCATTTTGGAAGGTCGAACTCAAATGCTGAATATAGGATAAAAGACAGGATTCTTGGCAGTGTGGAGGACCAGAGGGATCTGGGTGTTCAAGTGCATAGATCTCTCAAAGTTGCCACCCAAGTGGATAGTGTTGTTAAGAAAGCGTATGGTGTTTTAGCTTTCATTAACAGAGGGATCGAGTTTAAGAGCCGCGAGGTTTTGCTGCAGCTCGACAAGACCCTGGTGAGATCACACTTGGAATATTGTGTCCAGTTCTGGTCGCCCTACTATAGGAAATATACAGAGGATTTGGAGAGGTTGCAAAGGAGGTTTACCAGGATGCTGTCTGGACTGGAGGGCTTGTCTTATGAAGAGAGGTTGACTCAGCTTGGACTCTTCTCTCTGAAGAGAAGGAGGAAGAGAGGAGACCTGATTGAGATGTACAAAATAATGTGTGGAATAGATAGAGTCAATAGCCAGAGACTTTCCCCTACGGCAGGATTGACTGGTACAAGGAGTCATAGTTTTAAGATATTAGGAGGAAGGTATGAAGGAGATGTCAGAGGTAGGTTCTTTACACAGAGAATTGTGAATGCAGGGAATGCGTTGCCAGCTGCGGTGGTGGAAGCAGAGTCATTGGGGACATTTAAGTGGCTGCTGGACATGCACATGGAGAGCAGTGAGTTGAGGGGTGCATCGGTTAAGTTACTATATTTTACATTAGGACTAAACCTCGGCACAACGTCGTGGGCCAAAGGGCCTGTTCTGTGCTGTACTTTTCTATGTTCCATGTTCTGTATACATTGATCACAACTCATTGACATTTGTGGAAAAGTTTAAGGACAAAAATGCCAGCTGTTTAGACGGAGCTTGTTGCAGCATTCAATTTGGCAGTTGTGCATGTGGCAGGTCGTGAAAACGTGATCGCGGATGCGATCAAGACTCGAATGAGGCATATACACTCACACACGCTCCCTCTCTCACACACGCACCCACTGTCTCTCCAACAAACACCTAGTCTTGCACTCACATTCACACCCCCTCCCAATGTCTCACTGTCTGACACACACACACTGACATGGAACCATATCACTGTTCCTTCACTGTTGTTTGTCAAAATTCGGCAGCTCCCTCACTAAAAGTATTGCCAGTGTACGTGCACTACATGGATTGTAGGAATTGAGGAAGGCTCCACCTTCTCCAGGGCTATTGTGGATGGGCAACAAATGCTGGCTGAACCAGCTACACCGATCCACATCCTATGAAATAATTTTTTTTTAAAAATCACCATTTTAATGGATTATTGGCCAATCTAGGAAAAATAACAGATCAGTTTAGATATGGTGCTTATATTATGCTGGTGTTTCTAAAGACTGTGAATGCTACAAATGCTATCTCGGGATGAAGCAAGAGCATACATGAAGAGGCACCTGGTGTCATACTGAAATGAGAGAAAGCAGCAGCCGCTTTCAAAGGTGACACTATGGGCAGTTCTTGTGATCCAGGGCCCAGTGGCCTGAATCCCATTCCATATTGAGTGTGAGTGGTGGGGGTCAGATTCTGAAGTGTTTGAAGGGCGGGCAGTGGCACTGTTCCAGCAGGTACCACGGCTCGTCTGGAACCTGAGTAAGGAGATATTGTGGGGAGTGAAGGGAAATGGACCATTACCACAGCAGCCCAGGCAGTGCAGTGACTGAGAGGCTGAGTGCAGCAAGGCAGCAGCAGCACCACGTCAGGCATACCGAAGGAGCAGTGACTGTACGAGCACGCGTAGGTGCTGACCTCACTCCACACATAACCAGCTGACATATCGGGCTACCACTGTACATGTGTGGGGGCCATTTTGACTTTACTTTGATTAACTTCCATGTCTTCTAGTGTTCCAGTTTGACATGGTTTTAAAAGCCAGTGTGGTTATTCATAAAGTTGCTCAGATATGTAAAGGAGTCCAATTTGCCCTACTCCTTACAGGATTACACCACGTCACAGAAAACCTGAAAGATCTATGGATGCTGGAAATCAGAAACAAAAACAGAAATTGCTTAAATAACTCTGCAGGTCTGGCAGCATCTGTGGAGACAAAGCAGAGTTAACATTTTGGGCCTAGTGACCTTTCTTCTGAAAAATCTACCCTGCCATTTAATTCTGTCAGATGTTCAGTAATTTCCATCTTTTATTTTATATCACTCTGTTAATCACGTTAGTGAAGCAAAAACGTTAACAGCTTCCAGCAGGGGAGTTAAAGGAGCTTCAACGATACAGGAAGATAAGCAAAAATCAAGAGACCAGTCTGTTTAAACTGGGCAGACAGTGGCAGCTTGCTATTGAAGGGTCCTTCCTCACCATTGAAGTGGTATCTCCAGCAGCTCCTGGGCCTGCCTCCTTCCCCTCTCCAAGATACTCCTTAAAACCTACGCTTTTGAACGTCTGTCCCAATCTCTCCTCCTCTTCCTCACTGTAGGGCCATTCTAATAAATAATTCAAACCCTCCCACCCTCCTCCTCTAACCTAACTTTAAAGTCCACAGGTTATTGACTCAGTGTTCTTGTTTTTGGAGACAAAGTGTACAGTCATGGCAGCGCAGGCGGTGGAATGTTCCTCCTGCAGGATGTTTGAGGTAGGGGTGACCACCGATACTCCTGCCGACTTCGTCTGCAGGAAATGCAGTCAGATCCTGCTCCTCACCGAACGAGTTAGGGAACTGGAACTGGAGCTGGATGAGCTGAGGATTATTCGAGAGGCTGAGAGGGTGATCGATAGAAGCTACAGGGACATAGTTACGCCGGAGAACAGAGGTAGCTGGGTAACAGTTAGAGGTGGGAAGGGGAAGAAACAGCCAGTGCAGGGTTCCCCTGTGGTCGTTCCCCTAAAAAATAAGTATACAGCTTTGGAAACTGTTGGGGGGGACAGCCTTGCAGTTGTAAGCTGCAGTGAAGGGGTCTGTGGCTCTGAGACTCAGAAGGGAAAGGGGGAGAAGAGGAGAGCGCTAGTTATAGGGGACTCTCTAGTTAGAGGGACGGACAGGCGGTTCTGTGGACATGGGCGAGACTCTCGGATGGTTTGTTGCCTCCCGGGTGCCAGGGTCCGAGACGTCTCGGACCGTGTCTTCAGAATCCTTAAGGGGGAGGGTGTGCAGCCAGAAGTCGTGGTACACATTGGCACCAACGACATAGGTAGGAAGAGGGGTGGGGAGGTCATTCAAGAGCTCAAGGAGTTAGGCTGGAAGCTAAAAGCTAGGACAGACAGAGTCGTCATCTCTGGGTTGTTGCCAGTGCCACGTGACAGAGAGGCAAAGAATAGGGAGAGAGTGCAGTTGAACACGTGGCTGCAAGGATGGTGTAGGAGGGAGGGCTTCAGATATTTGGACAATTGGACTGCATTCTGGGGAAGGTGGGACCTGTACAAACAGGACGGGTTGCACCTGAACCAGAAGGGCACCAATATCCTGGGGGGTAGGTTTGCTAGCACTCTTCGGGGGGGTTTAAACTAATTTGGCAGGGGGATGGGATCCGGACTTGTAGTCCAGCAAGTAAGCTAGCTGTGTGTCAGGATGCCCAAGACTGTAGGGAGGCTGTGGAGAAGGTAGCACTGACAGGGACTACTTGCGGACACAGAGATGGGCTCAAGTGCGTATACTTCAATGCAAGGAGTATCAGAAATAAGGTGGGTGAACTTAAGGCGTGGATCGGTACCTGGGACTACGATGTTGTGGCCATCACGGAAACATGGATAGATGAGGGACAGGAATGGTTGTTGGAGGTTCCTGGTTACAGATGTTTCAGTAAGATTAGGGAGGGTGGTAAAAAAGGAGGGGGGGTGGCATTGCTAATTAGAAATGGTATAACGGCTGCAGAAAGGAAGTTTGAGGGGGATCTGCCTCTGGAGGTAGTATGGGCTGAAGTCAGAAATAGGAAAGGTGCAGTCACCTTGTTGGGTGTTTATTATAGGCCCCCCAATAGCAGCAGAGATGTGGAGAAACAGATTGGGAAACAGATTTTGGAAAGGTGCAGAAGCCACAGGGTCGTAGTCATGGGCGACTTCAACTTCCCAAATATTGATTGGAAGCTCTTTAGATCAAGTAGATTGGATGGGGCGGTGTTTGTGCAGTGTGTCCAAGAGGCTTTTCTAACGCAGTATGTAGAGTGTCCAACCAGAGGGGAGGCCATATTGGATTTGGTACTCGGTAATGAACCGGGACAAGTGGTGGGCTTGTTAGTGGGTGAACATTTTGGTGATGGTGACCACAATTCTGTGACTTTCACCTTGGTTATGGAGAGAGATAGGTGCGCACAACAAGAAAGATTTTACAATTGGGGGAAGGGAAATTACGATGCTGTAAGACACGATTTGAGGAGCATACGTTGGGAGCATAGGCTGTCAGGGAAGGATGTGGTGGAAATGTGGAACTTTTTCAAGGAGCAGATACGACGTGTCCTTGATATGTATGTACCGATCAGGCAGGAAAGAAATGGTCGTGTGAGGGAGCCTTGGTTGACGAGGGAGGTTGAATGTCTAGTAAAGAGGAAGAAGGAGGCTTACATAAGGTTGAGGAAACAGGGTTCAGACAGAGCAGTGGAGGGATACAGGATAGCCAGAAGGGACCTGAAGAAAGGGATTAGGAGAGCTAAGAGAGGGCATGAAAAATCCTTGGCGGATAGGATCAAGGATAACCCCAAGGCATTCTATGCGTATGTGAGAAACCTGAGAATGACGAGAACGAGGGTAGGTCCGATCAAGGACAGTAGTGGGAGACTGTGTATTGAGTCGGAAGAGATAGGAGAGGTCTTGAACAAGTACTTCTCTTCAGTATTTACGAACGAGAGGGACCGTATTGTTGAAGAGGAGAATGTGAAACGGACTGATAAGCTAGAAGAGATACCTGTTAGGAAGGAAGATGTGTTGGACATTTTGAACAACTTGAGGATAGACAAGTCCCCCGGGCCTGACGGAATATATCCTCGGATTATGTGGGAAGCAAGAGAGGAAATTGCAGTACCGTTGGCAATGATCTTCTCGTCTTCACTGGCAACGGGGTTGGTACCAGGGGACTGGAGAGTAGCGAATGTTGTGCCCCTGTTCAAAAAAGGGAATAGGGATAACCCCGGGAATTACAGGCCAGTTAGTCTTACTTCTGTGGTAGGCAAAGTAATGGAAAGGGTACTGAGGGATAGGATTTACGAGTATCTGGAAAGACACTGCTTGATTAGGGACAGCCAGCATGGATTTGTGAAGGGTAGGTCTTGCCTTACAAGTCTTATTGAATTCTTCGAGGAGGTGACCAAGCATGTGGATGAGGGTAGAGCAGTGGATGTAGTGTACATGGATTTTAGTAAGGCATTTGATAAGGTTCCCCATGGTAGGCTTATGCGGAAAGTCAGGAGGCATGGGATAGAGGGAAATTTGGCCAATTGGATAGAAAACTGGCTAACCGGTCGAAGGCAGAGAGTGGTGGTAGATGGTAAATATTCAGCCTGGAGCCCAGTTACAAGTGGAGTTCCGCAGGGATCAGTTCTGGGTCTTCTGCTGTTTGTAATTTTTATTAATGACTTAGATGAGGGAGTCGAAGGGTGGGTCAGTAAATTTGCAGATGATACGAAGATAGATGGAGTTGTGGACAGTGAGGAGGGCTGTTGTCGGTTGCAGAGGGACTTAGATATGATGCAGAGCTGGGCTGAGGAGTGGCAGATGGAGTTCAACCCTGCCAAGTGTGAGGTTGTCCATTTTGGAAGAACAAATAAGAATGCGGAATACAGGGTTAATGGTAGGGTTCTTAGTCAGGTGGAGGAACAGAGGGATCTTGGGGTCTATGTACATAGATCTTTGCAGGTTGCCACTCAGGTGGATAGAGTTTGTAAGAAGGCCTATGGAGTATTATCGTTCATTAGCAAAGGGATTGAATTCAAGAGTCGTGAGGTGATGTTGCAGCTGTACAGGACTTTGGTTAGGCCACAGTTGGAGTACTGTGTGCAGTTCTGGTCGCCTCACTTTAGGAAAGATGTGGAAGCTTTGGAGAGGGTGCAGAGAAGATTTACCAGGATGTTGCCTGGAATGGAGAGTAGGTCGTACGAGGATAGGTTGAGAGTTCTTGGCCTTTTCTCGTTGGAACGGCGAAGGATGAGGGGTGACTTGATAGAGGTTTATAAGATGATCAGAGGAATAGATAGAGTAGACAGTCAGAAACTTTTTCCCCGGGTACAACAGAGTGTTACAAGGGGACATAAATTTAAAGTGAAGGGTGGAAGGTATAGGGGAGATGTCAGGGGTGGGTTCTTTACCCAGAGAGTGGTGGGGGCATGGAATGCGCTGCCCGTGGGAGTGGTAGAGTCAGAATCATTGGCGACCTTTAAGCGGCATTTGGATAGGTACATGGATGGTGCTTAATCTAGGTTAGAAGTTCGGCACAACATCGTGGGCCGAAGGGCCTGTTCTGTGCTGTATTGTTCTATGTTCTATGTTCTAAATGCTGGTTTGAGACAAAGTTAATTTAGGATATCTGGTCGGCATGGACAAGTTGGACCAAATTGTCTGTTTCCATGCTCTATGGCTCTATACAACAGTTGACGTTTCGGGCATGAGTCCTTCTTCAGGAATCTTCAGGAAGGGCTCATGCCCGAAACATCGATTCTCCTGTTCCTTGGATGCTGCCTGACCTGCTGCGCTTTTCCAGCAACACATTTTCAGCTCTGATCTCCAGCATCTGCAGTCCTCACTTTCTTCTATACAACAGTCTACAAATTCAAATTTATGTGAAACTCTTCCTTCATCTTACAAGTCCAACCTTATCTTCAGTATGGATGCCTAGCACTGCAGTATGGATGCCTAGCACTGCAGCAAGGTGCAAATTTAGTTCCTTCTTTTTATATTACACAAACTATCTATATATATCTGAATCATTCAGCTGAACTTCTGCAATATGTACTGGCCCAGCCAGCATCACCTACATGTCATATTGGCTATACTCAAACATTACAGGAGCAATTCAGCTTCTGAACGGACTGTGAGGAAGGCAAGATTGTTGCTAAGGTTATTTATTTAAAGCCTTTACAACTTGACACATGGGAGAATTTTACGGAGTCTGCAAGAGTGGCAAATGTGGTGTGTAGACTGACCGAATTAGGCAAAGGCTGAAACTTCAGTCTTTCAACAATACATTGAAATAGAGAGATGAAGTCAGTGACAAGTTTGTGGTTGTTCAGGGCTCATGTTGGCTTGTGAATCCCAGTGTTAAATTGCTGTGTGACAGCCTTCGGGATGGTGACAGTTTGTCCCGACTATTTAGCCAGGACTACGTGTTATAAAATTTAACCCGTATGTGTGTGCTTCATGTGGAAGATGGTGAAATGCCACCATTCTGTGGATGAATAGAGAAACGCTACACAACACTGACAGTGGTTTGCTGACAGAATATTTAGTGGCTATGTTTACTGTTTCGGTGTAGGTCACGATATGTAAATGGAGATCAAGGCAGCCTCCTGTTGTCCCAGCTGTATCTCATTTGCACTGCAGCCGTTTCACTCGCAGGGGCAGATGTGTCGACTGCTTCCTAATAAGCAGGTTGTCTAAGCGGTCTCACAATTTCCTTGTAATCAGCTGCAAATTACATCCCTGTGAAACTGCACAAGTGGCGTGACGCTCATTTATCCTACAGTGCGAATGTCATTGCTCATATACAGTACCAAATATACTGGCAATCAGGGCCAGTCAGTGCAACAACCCGAACAAAATCTCAGTGTTAGCAACTTGGTTAAAAGGCACCCATGGACTGTTGTGATATGAAAGCAGGAAGTCCCAAGACAGATTCATGACATGTGACAGTCTCAACTCAGCAGTGATTCACTTGCTGGAATGAACTCCAATTCCTAATTGCTAGGGAGGAGGAAAATCAGTCAAAACATTCCTCCTCTGATTCAGCAGAATAATACCAAACCGCTAGACATCAGGGGCTAAATTCTCAGGACTCGATGTGTAAGCCTGCCATGTGTCCCCTTTGGGTACAAAAGTTCAGGACTGATCAAACTGTTTAAAATTTTAGAAGGATTGAATAGGGTAAGTACAGAGAAACTGTTTGTTGTAGGGGCAGCAACAAGAACAAGGAATCACATTCACGCACAGCTAACTCAGGAAGCACTTTCCACACAAAGGGCAGTGGAATTTGAGATTTCTCTTCTTCCCACTCAACCAACTAGCTCCCCTGCCCAATACTAGACGAAATCTTGAGAAAAGATTTATATAGTTTTGTTGAGTAACCTTATCAAGAATTTGGGGGAAAAAATGGAGTTGAGGTACAAGTCAGTATGATGTAATTGGTCGATGGAACAATCAACTCTGATTCTCTTGGTATCACCCTCACCCCTGAGTCAGAGGATTGAGGATTCAAGTCCCACTTCAGGATTTGAGTATGGAAACGATGACTGATGGACTGACATTTTCATATTCTTTATGTTGTTTCAGCGGATGTGGCCATTGTTGGCTGGGCCAACATTTATTGCACATCTCTCATTGCTTTTGAGATAGTGGCAGTGACAGTCCATTTGGTGTAGGTAAACCCACAAATGGAAGGACGCTCCAAAATTTTGATCAAGCAACAGTGAAGGAACAGTGATATGTTTCCAAGTCAGGATGGCGAGTGCTTTGAAGGGGATCTTGTAGGCGGTACTGTTCCTACGTAGCTGCTACCCTTGCCCTTCTACAAGGTAGCAGCTGTGAGTTTGGAAAGTGCTGTCGAAGGTGCCTTAGTGAATGTCTGTATTTTGTAGATGAGACACGCTGCTCCAATGAGCATTGGTGGTGGAGGGAGTGGGTGCTTGTGGATGTGATGCCAATCAAACTGGATGATGTCCTGGATGGTGTCAAGCCACTTGAGTGTCACTGCAGCTGGTCTCATCCAGGTAAGTGGGGAGTATCCGACTTGTGACTTGGAGACAGGCTTTGGGGAGTCAGGAGGTGAGTTACTCGTTGCAGTATTCTTAGCCTTTGACCTTCTCTTGTCACCACTGTATTTATGTGGTTATTCCAGTTCAGTTTCTGGCCAATGGTAACCCTAAGAATTTTGACTTCTGATGAGATTTCAGATTAAGGCCTTACCTGACCCATCGTGGCTGTAAGAGATTTCATGTCATTATTTCAAAGCAAAGCAGGGAAGTTCTATCTGGTGATCTTGCTGATATTCATCACTGTGTCAGCAGTATAAAAACAACACATTGAGTCACTGTCCCTTGTTTGTGGGACTTTGCTGTATGTAAATTTTCTGGCACCTTTCCTTCTTACATCAATGGAAGTAATTCAAAGTGTACTGGCAGAAAGAACTTTGAGATGTCTTGAAGTGCTGAAAAGTGCTAAAGAAATTCAAATCTGTCTTTCTTTTGAGGTGGACGAATACAGCTACATGACCACTACCTGTTCTAATGCTCCTGATCGTAAACTTATTAGAAATTGCCTGTATCCAGCTGTCATGTGGAGTTATGATTGAACATAAGTATGAGATGCAGCCAAAAGATGAAAGTGTGATTGACGCAAGTGGGACAGGACGAGTATAGAATGAACAAGTTCCTTTGTTAAATGAACAGCATTTAAGGAACTGCTGACACTGAAATGGTTACAAGGCTGTAATCTAATTATTGATTCATATAACCTGTACTTTTACATCAAGTGAAAGTAAAGTTAAGCTTTTTTGAGAATGCAACCAAGAAGATAGATGAGGGCAGAGCAGTAGATGTTGTCTATGTAGACTTTAGTAAGGTCTTTGACAAAGATCTAGGAGAAGGTGAGAACTGAAGTCCTCTCTTCCGACCTCGACACCATCCTGTCCCCTTTAGTCCAGGAACTCCCCACCTACATTCGTGACACCACCCACGCCCTTCGCTTCCTCCAAGATTTTCATTTCCCCGGCCCCCAACGCCTCATCAACACCATGGACATCCAGTCCTTGTACACATCAATCCTCCATGACAAAGGTCTCCAAGTCTTCTATTTCTTCCTCTCACGTCGTCCCATCCAGTACCCTTCCACCGACACCCTCATCAGCCTGGCTGAATTGGTCCCCATCCTTAACTTCTCCTTCCAATCCTTCCACTTTCTCCAAACCAAAGGGGTAGCCATGGGCATCTGTATGGGCCTCAGCTATGCCTGTCTATTATTGGATACGTGGAGGAGTCCATCTTCTTCAGTTACACCGACACCACCCCCCACCTGTTCCTTCGCTATATCGATGACTGTATCGGTGCCACCTTGTGCTCCCACGAGGAGGTTGAACAACTCATCAATTTTACCAATGCCTTCCACACAGACCTCAAATTCACCTGGACAATCTCAGACACCTCCCTCGCCTTCCTGGAACCTCTCCATTACCGTCTCCAACAACCAACTAACCACAGACGTCTACTACAAGCCCACCAACTCCCACAGCTATCTAGGCTACACATCCTCCCACCCTATCTCCTGTAAAAACACCATCCCTTATTCCCAATTCCTCTGCCTCTGCTGCATCTGTTCCCAGGATGACCAATTCTACCTCAGAAAGTCCCAGATGGCCTCCTTCTTCCTAGATTACAACTTTCCTTCCCACGTGGTAACGATGCCCTCCAGTGCATCTCCTCCACTTCATCCACCACTGCCCTTGAAACCCACCCCTCCCAACACAAAAAGGTCAGAACCCCCCCGGTCCTCACCTTCCACCCCACCAATCTCAGCATACATCACATCATCCTCCGCCACTTCCACCACCTCCAAACGGACCCTACACCAGACAGATGTTTCCCTCCCCACCCCTATCAACATTCCAGAGAGACCATTCCCTCCGCAACTCCCTCATCAGGTCCACAGCCGCCACTAGCCCACACCCCACACCTAGCACCTTTCCCTGCCACCGCAGGAAGTGCAAAACCTGTGCCCATACTACTCCCCTCACCGTCGTCTAAGGCCCTAAGGGATCCTTCCACATCCATCAGAAATTTACATGTACCTCTACCAATGTCATCTGCTGCATCTGTTGCACCCGGTGTGGTCTCCTGTAAATCCACCACCCTGTGGCTGAACACTTCAACTCCCCTCCCACTCTGTCAAGGACGTGCAGGTCCTGGGTCTCCTCCACCGCTAAACCATTACCACCTGACGCCTGGTGGAGGAACGCCTCATATTCCGTCTTGGGGCCCTACAACCACACGGGATAAATGTGAATTTCAACAGTTTCCTCATTTCCCTCCCCCCCCCCCACCCCCCACATTATCCCAGTCCCAGTCCTCCAACTCGGCACCGCCACATACCTGTCCATCACCTTTCCCAGTCAACTGTTCCACTCCCCCCTCTGACCTATCACCTTCATCTACCTATTGCTTTCTGAGCTACCTTCCCCCCAATCCATCCCCCTCCAATTTATCTCTCAGTCCCCCGCCCACAAGCCTCATTTTTGATGAAGGGCTTTTGCCCGAAACATTCCTCAGATGCTGTCTGACCTGCTATGCTTTTCCAGCAACACACTCTCGACTTTGACAAAGATCTACATGGTAGCCTGCTGAGTAAAGTTAGATCACATGAGATTCAGGGAGAACAAGCAGATTGGATATAAAATTGACTTGATGGTAGAAGACAGAGGGTGATGGTAGAGGGTTTTTTTTAGACTAGAGGCCTGTGACCAGCAGTGCGCCCCACAGGAATCAGTGCTGGCACCACAGTTGTTCGTCATTTATACATATGATTTAATAGAAATATAGTGTAGTGGGGTCACCTGTAGTGTGACATGAAACCAAGGTCCCAGTTGAGGCCATCCCCATGGGTACAGAACTTGTCTATCAGCCTCTGCTCGGCCATTTTGCATTGTTGCCTATCCTGAAGTACGCTTGGAGAATGGTCACCCGAAGATGCGCGACTGAATGTCTATGGGGTGAATTTGTATTTACAGAATTATATTTGCAGATACATTCTATTTTGCTGAAAAAATGCACAAGCTGCAGGCAGTCAATCCATGTTATATTTTGTCAATTCCACTTTGGAAATAGAACCAGTCTGACTCAAGATTGGGATACAGCCAGACTCTAACCTCACACCTTTAATGCATTATCTGAGCTGAGATGTCACCTTTTGTAATAAAACCTGAATTTATTTCGCGGAGGTGACTTAAAAGAAGTTCTGGGATTTACATATTAATGAACTGAAACTTACAACCCATTCTAAAAGATTCCTGACTCGGGCGACTGACTGTGTGGACTGTGTGGAGTTTACACATTCTCCCCGTGTCTGCATGGGTTTCCTCCGGGTGCTTCGGTTTCCTCCCACAGTCCAAAGATGTGCAGGTCAGGTGAATTGGCCATGCTAAATTGCCCGTAGTGTTAGGTGAAGGGGTAAAGGTAGGGGTATGGGTGGGTTGCACTTCGGCGGGTCGGTGTGGTCTTGTTGGGCCGAAGGGTCTGTTTCCACAGTAAGTAATCTAATCTAATCTAATGAAAGACTTAACAACAATCCAAGTTTGGCGAAAGTGAGGACTGCATATGCTGGAGATCACAGTCTGGATTAGAGTGGTGCTGGAAAAGCACAGAAGGTCAGGCAGCATCCATGGAACAGGAAAATCGATGTTTTGTGCAAAAGCCCTTCATCAGGAATGAGAAGCCCTTCCTGATGAAAGGCTTTTGCCCAAAACAGCGATTTTCCTGCTCCTCAGATGCTGCCCTGACCTGCTGTGCTTTTCCAGCACCACTCTAATCTAGACAACAATCCAAGTTTGTTCAATATAACATTTCAGTTGCATGACACTGTAATCTTTTGCTAGAAGTTCTGTGTCTTTTTTTCTTATTCTCCACGACTACCTGATGAGGGAGCAGCGCTCCGAAAGTTAGTGCTTCCAAATAAACCTATTGGACTATAACCTGGTGTTGTGTGATTTTTAACTTTATTGAAATATATCAGATTCTAAGGGGGCTTTTTGGGGTAGATGCTGACACCTTTTTTCACCTTTTCAAACAAGGGAACATAGTTACAGTGTAAGGGGAAGCTTATTTAATACTGAGATGTGAAGTCATTTCTTTTCTCACAGGGTAGTGAATGTCTGGAATTCCCTATCCTAAAGAGATTAGATCATTGAATTTAAAGCAAAGGTAAAAAGATTTTAGAAATAACGGAGAGTTGAGAGCTATGCTGAGCCATCACAAAAGAGGGGTTAAGGCCTTACACAGATCAGCCGCGATCTTGTTGAATGGTGGGGGCAGACTTGAGGGGCCAAATAGTCTGCACCTGCTTCTTTTTTTTAAATTCTTTAGTTCACTTTGCCGTGGGCCTAGAGTCACATGTAGCACAGACAAGATAGGAATCTATGATTTTTTGATTTGATTTGATTTATATTGTCACATGTACTGAGATACAGCGAAAAGTATCGTTTTCCATGCTAGTCACGTAAATCATACCTTACATAAATACATCAGGGTAATAAAACAGAATGCAAAATATAGTGTTACAGCTACGGAAAACATGTAGAGAGAGATCAACTTTAATATGTGAGGGGTCCATTCAAAAGCCTGATAACAGCGGGGAAGAAGCTGTTATTGAACCTGTTGGTATGTCTTTTCAAACTTTTGTATCTTCTGCTCGATGGAAGAGGGTGGGAGAGAGTATAACCAGGGTGGGAGGGGTTTTTGATGATTAGATTAGATTAGATTAGATTACTTACAGTGTGGAAACAGGCCCTTCGGCCCAACAAGTCCACACCGCCCCGCCGAAGCGCAACCCACCCATACCCCTACATCTTACCTAACACTACGGGCAATTTAGCATGGCCAATTCACCTGACCTGCACATCTTTCCCAAGGCATCAGGAAGCAAACGGAAATCAACAGATGGAAAGCAGGTTTGCATGACACGCTGAGCTGTGTTCACAACCCTGTAATTTCTTGCAGTCTTGCGCAGAGCAGTCCTCATTACCAGGCTGTGATGCATCTGGATAGGGTGCTTTCAATGGTGCATCTCTGAAAATTGGTAAGAGTCATTGCGGACATGCTGAATTTCCTTAGCCTTCTGAGGTAGTAAAGGCATTGGGATATTTTCTTGACAGTAGTGTTGACATAGATGGACCAGGACAGATTGTTGGCGATATTTATTCCTAGGAACTTGAAGCTCTTGACCATTTATTGAGATCATAGCTTACCTGACAGTCCTCAACTCTACTTTCCTGCCTTTTCCCTAAAACTCTTGATTTCATTACTGATTAAAAATGTCTATCTCAGCTTCAAATGCTTGAAAATCCAGCCTCAACTGCCCTCCTCTGTAAAGAATTCCACAAATTCACTACCATCTGAGAGAAGAAATTTCTCAATTCTTAAATATCTCCTCTTATTCTGAGATCACTCTAGTGATGGAGAGGGATAAGTGTGTACTACAGGGCAAGAGTTATAGCTGGGGGCAGGGAAATTATGATGCGGTGAGGCATGACTTAGGATGTGTGGATTGGAAAAGTAGATTCCAAGGCAAGAGCGTAATTGATATGTGGAACTTGTTCAAGGAGCAACTATTGAGTGTCCTTGATAAGTACGTACCTATCAGGCAGGGAGGAAAGGGTCGTGTGAGGGAGCCGTGGTTTAATAAGGAATTGGAATCCCTTGTTAAATGGAAGAGGGCGGCCTTTGAAAAGATGAGGCGTGAAGGTTCGATAGGGGCAATTGAGAGTTATAAGGTAGCCCGGAAGGACCTGAAGAGAGAGCTAAGAGCAGCAAGGAGGGGACATGAAAGGTCCTTAGTTGGCAGGATTAGGGAAAACCCTAAGGCTTTCTATAGGTATGTTAGGAATAAAAGAATGACTAGGGAAGGAATAGGTCCAATCAAGGATAGTAATGGGAAGTTGCGTGTGGAGGCTGAAGAGATTGGGGAGGCACTGAATGAATACTTTTCATCAGTATTCACTCAGGAACAGGACATTGTTGTCAATATGAATACTGAGGCACGAATAAGTAGAATGGATGGCTTTGAGATATGTAGAGAAGAGGTGTTGGAAATTCTGGCAAGGGTGAAAATAGATAAGTCCCCTGGGCCTGATGGCATTTATCCTAGGATTCTCTGGGAAGCAAGGGTGGAAATTGCAGAGCCATTGGCCTTGATTTTTGTGTCCTCTTTGTCGACAGGAGTAGTGCCAGAGGACTGGAGGCTAGCAAACGTGGTTCCCTTGTTCAAGAAGGGGAGTAGGGATAATCCTAGTAACTATAGGCCAGTGAGTCTAACTTCTGTTGTGGGCAAAGTCTTAGAGAGAATTGTAAGGGATAGGATTTATGCACATCTGGATAGGAATAATGTGATCAAGGATAGTCAGCATGGTTTTGTGAAGGGCAGGTCGTGCCTCACAAACCTTATTGAATTCTTTGAGAAGGTGACTAAGGAGGTAGATGAGGGGAAAGCGGTAGATGTGGTATATATGGATTTTAGTAAGGCGTTTGATAAGGTCCCCCATGGTAGGCTACTGCAGAAAATACAGAGATATGGCATTGAGGGTGAGTTGGAGGTTTGAATTAGGAATTGGCTGGCTGGAAGAAGACAGAGGGTAGTAGTTGATGGCAAAGGTTCATCTTGGAGTGCCGTCACTAGCGGTGTTCCGCAAGGATCTGTTTTGGGACCATTGCTGTTTGTCATTTTTATAAATGACCTGGAGGAGGGGTTAGAAGGTTGGGTGAGCAAGTTTGCGGATGATACGAAAGTCGGAGGAGTTGTAGACAGTGAGGAAGGATGTGGCAGGTTACAGCGGGATATAGAGAAGCTGCAGAGCTGGGCAGAAAGGTGGCAAATGGAGTTCAATGTAGCTAAGTGTGAGGTGATTCACTTTGGTAAGAGTAACAAAAAGATGGGGTACTGGGCTAATGGTCGGATACTTGGTAGTGTGGAAGAGCAGAGGGATCTTGGTGTCCATGTACACAGATCTCTGAAAGTTGCCACCCAGGTAAATAGTGCAGTGAAGAAGGCATATGGCGTACTGGCTTTTATTGGTAGAGGAATTGAGTTCCGGAGTCCTGAGGTTATGCTGCAGTTGTATAGGACTCTGGTGCGGCCGCATCTGGAATATTGTGTGCAGTTTTGGTCGCCATACTATAGGAAGGATGTGGAGGCACTGGAACGGGTGCAGAGGAAGTTTACCAGGATGTTGCCTGGTATGGTAGGAAGATCCTTTGAGGAAAGGCTGAGGCACTTGGGGTTGTTTTCATTGGAGAAAAGAAGGTTTAGGGGTGATTTGATAGAGGTGTACAAGATGATTAGGGGGTTAGATAGGGTTGACAGTGAGAACCTTTTTCCACGTATGGAGTCAGCTATTACAAGGGGGCATAGCTTTAAATTAAGGGGGGGTAGATATAGGACTGATGTTAGGGGTAGGTTCTTCACTCAGCGAGTCGTAAGTTCATGGAATGCCCTGCCAGTAGCAGTGGTGGACTCTCCCTCTTTATGGGTATTTAAGCGGGCTTTGGATAGGTATATGGAGGATAGTGGGTTAGTGTAGGTTAGGTGGGCATTGATCGGTGCAACATCGAGGGCCGAAGGGCCTGTACTACGCTGTATTCTTCTATGTTCTGTGTTCTATATGCCCTTTAGTGCTGGACTCTCCCACAAGGGTCTGGATTAGTGGTGCTGGAAGAGCACAGCAGTTCAGGCAGCATCCAAGTAGCTTCGAAATCGACGTTTCGGGCAAAAGCCCTTCATCAGGAATAAAGGCAGTGAGCCTGAAGCGTGGAGAGATAAGCTAGAGGAGGGTGGGGGTGGGGAGAAAG
Organism: Chiloscyllium punctatum; assembly: GCF_047496795.1. Lineage (NCBI taxonomy): Eukaryota > Metazoa > Chordata > Chondrichthyes > Orectolobiformes > Hemiscylliidae > Chiloscyllium > Chiloscyllium punctatum. The sequence goes on along the minus strand of NC_092746.1, from coordinate 123,101,392 downwards.
TAGCATAGAGTACAATGGGTGAGTGGGGGAGGGGATGAAGGTGATAGGTCAGGGAGGAGAGGGTGGAGTGGATAGGTGGAAAAGGAGATAGGCAGGTAGGACAAGTCCGGACAAGTCATGGGGACAGTTACTGAGCTGGAAGTTTAGAACTAGGGTGAGGTGGGGGAAGGGGAAATGAGGAAACTGTTGAAGTCCACATTGATGCCCTGGGGTTGAAGTGTTCCAAAGCAGAAGATGAGGCGTTCTTCCTCCAGGCATCTGGTGGTGAGGGAGCGGAGGTGAAGGAGGCCCAGGACCTCCATGTCCTCGGCAGAATGGGAAGGGGAGTTGAAATGTTGGGCCACGGGGCGGTGTGGTTGATTGGTGCGGGTGTCCCAGAGTGTTTATCTCCCACAAGGGACCAATCCCTTTCCACATTTACGTGTCAAGCCCTCAGAATCTTGCATGATTCAATGAGATTGTGACTCTTTCTTCTAAATTCCAATAAGTACAGGCCCTACCTGTTCAACCTCTCTTCATATCAAAGTGCTTCCGTACCTAGTATTAGCCTAGTGAATGTTCTTTGGACTGTCTCCAATGCTAGTATATTTTCCTTAGCTAAGGGCCCAAGACTGTTCACAGTATTCTAGGTGTGCTCTACCTCGCACTTTGTACAGTTTTAACAAAGCCTCTCTATTTTTATGCTCCATTCCCTTTGAAATAGAGGCCTACATTCTGTTTCCCTTTCCCTATTACCTACTGAATGTGGATACTAGCTTTATATGATTGATTCATTCTTGAGTACTTCCTAATCTCTGTGTTCTGTAGCTATTTGCAAACATTCTGCTTGTCAATAATATTCAGTCCCTGTTTTCTGCCTGCCAAAGTACATAGCCTTTCCCCACATTATGTTCTATCTACCAAATTTTAGCCCACCCACCTAATCTGTCTGTATCCTTCTGCTGACTCTGTTTTCTTCATCTAAATCACTAATTTTTAAAAAATAATTGTGGCCCCAGCACATTGTGACCCCTGTGGCACTCCACCAGTTACAAGTTGCCATCCTGTAAATGCCTTCCATATCTCAACCTTCTGTCTTCTGTTAGTTAATGGGGAGGCAACATCCTAGTGGTATTATCGCTGGACTGTTAATCCAGAGAACTAGGTAATGTTCTGGGGAGTGGGGTTAAAATTCTGCTACGGCAGATGGTGGAATTTAAATTCAACAAAAATCTAGTTTAATGGTGACCATAAATCCAGTGTTGATTGTCAAAAAAACCCCATCTGTTTCACTAATGTCCTTTAGGAAAGGAAACTGCTGTCCTTACCTGGCCTGGCCTACATGTGACTCCAGACTCACAGCAATGTGGTTCACCCTTAACTATTCCATGGGCAATCAGGGGTGGGCAATAAATAGGCCATTGATACCCTCATCTTGTGAATGAATAAAGAAGATCCTCTGTCCATGCTAATATACTGCCTCCAATATCATGGGGTCTTAACTTATTAAGTAGCCTAATGTGTGGTATCCCATCAAACACCTTCTAAAAATCTAAATATTTTACATCCACTGCTTCTCCTTTGTCTGTTATTCAATCATGGTAAAGCCATTGAATATTGGGGGCAGTTTTTAGATTCTTTCTTGTCGGAGATGTAATTGTCTGATCCTGGTCTGGATTAAATGTTACCTGCCACTTATCAGCCAAACCTGGGTATTGTCCAGCTCTTGCTGTAATTGGACATGGATTGCTTCAGTATGGGAGGAGTTATGAATAGTGCTTAACAATGTTTGGTCATCAACCATGGCAGGATTCGTGCACTTGTCCACAGAACATTAAACAGTCTGAAAGCTGGAGGATCTCTGACAGCGCTGTGAAGAGAGAAACAAAGTTAACATTTCAAGTCCAGTATGACTTCTCAGAACTGAACAAACAGAGAAAATGCTGGAGAAACTCAGCAAATCTGGTAGCATCTGTGGAGCAGCATCACAACATCTGCTGAGTTCCTCCAACATTCTCTCTGTTTGGTTCAGATTTTCAGCAACCATAGTATTTTGTGTTTCCCCAGAGCATTAACCTGGGGTTCTAGGTTATTATGCAGTGACATTCCCACTATACTGCTAACTTCTTCCGCCAAAGTAAACTTCTTCCTTCCTGCTTCAGATAGAATAATAGACATTAGACATAGGGGCAGAAATTAAGCCATTCAGCCCACCATTCCATCATCTGCCCAAATCTGCTCCACCATTCCATCATAGCAGATAAGTTTCTCAATCACATTCTCTAATTTTCTCCCCATAACTCTGTTTTAACTATCCTCAATGGTCTCTCCAAAGCCTTCTGTGGCAATGAATTCCACAGATTCACCACTCTTTGGCTGAAGAAATTTCTCCTTATCTCTGTTCTGAAAGGTCTTCCCTTTACTCTAAGGCTGTGCCCTCTCGTCCTAGTCTCCTACCAATGGGAATATCTTCCCAATGTCCATTCTGTCCAAACCAGTCAGTATTCTGTATGTTTCAATTAGATCCCCCCCTCATCCTTCTAAACTCCATTGAGTATAGAACCAGAGTCCTCAAATATTCCTTCATTCCTGGCATAATTCTCGTGAGCCACCTCCGAATTTGCTGCAGGGCCAGTCCACCCTTCCTGAGATATGGGGCCCAGAATTGCTCACAGTACTCTAAATGTGATCTGACCAAAGCTTTATAAAGCCTCAGAAGGACACCCCGGCTGTTATATTCTAGTCCTCTCGAAATAAATGGCATCATTATGTTTGCCTTCCTAACTACCAACACAATTTGCAAATTCATCTGAAGAGAATCTTGGACTAGAACACCCAAGCCACTTTGCACTTTCTCTCCATTTAGAAAATAGTTCATGCCTCTATTCTTCTTACCAAAGTGACTTCACACTTTCCCACTTTATATTCCATCTGCCACTTATTTGCTCATTCTCCTAACCTGTCTAAATCTTTCTGTAGCCTCCCCGTCTTCTCAACACTACCTGCCCCTCCACCTATCTTTGTATTGTCTGCAAACTTAGCGAGAATGCCTTCATCTAGATTATTAATGTATAAAGTGAAAAGTTGTGGTCCCAACACTGATCCTTGTGGAACACCACTAGTTACCAGCTTCCATCCTGAGAAGGGCCCTTTTATTGCCACTCTCTGCTTCCTGCCAGACAGCCAAGCTTCTATCCAGTCTTTGCCTCTAATGCCATTGGCCCTTATCTTACTCAGCAGCCTCCAGTGCAGCGCCTTGTCAAAGGCCTTCTAGAAGTCCAGGTAGATAACATCCATTGGTTCTCCTTGGTCTAACCTGCTCGTTACCTCCTCAAAGAATTCTAACAGATTTGTCAGGCATGACCTCCCCTTGATGAAACCATGCTGACTTTGCCCTATTTTACAACGTATTTCCAAGTATTCAGAAATCTCATCCTTCACTAAGGATTCCAGGATTTTACCAACAACTGAGGTCAGGCTAATCGGCCTGTAATTTCCCATCTTTTGCCTTACTCCCTTTTTAAACAGGGGGGTTACATTAGCAATTTTCCAGTCCTCTGAGATCCTCCCTGACTCCAATGACTCCTGAAAGATCACCACAAATGCCTCCACTATCTCTTCAGCTATCTCCTTCAGAATTTTCTAGCACCTTCTCCTTGGTGATGGCCACCATACTCACTTTTGCTAACCCCCCCCCCCCCCCCCCCGACTCTCTTGAATGTTTGGAATATTACTCATGTCTTCCACCGTGAAGACTAATGCAAAGTATTTGCTCAGTTCCTCAGGCATTTCTTTGTTCCCCAGTACTAATACTCCAGCATCATTTTCCAGCGGTCTAATGTTCACTCTTTCCTCTCTTTGCCTTTTATATACAGAAAGAAACTCTTGCAATCTTCTTTTATATTACTGGCTAGCTTCTCCCTCCTTATTTCTTTTCTCATTGTCCTCTGATGGTCTTTATAGGCTTCCCACTGCCCTTTGCCACATTATATGCTTTCTGTTTTGCTTTTATGCTGTCCCTGACTTTCCTGGTCAGCCACAGTTGCCTCACATCAGTGCCATATGCAGGAGTGGGTGCACTTCTTTTGGTGCATCCCTAACACCTCTCAGTGTCATGGCTAGTGCGATGCCAGGTTTTGTTCTGCAAATGCTGGGAGCTGGAATCAGATGTAAAAGAAAACTGCTGGTAACATGAAACATAAACATATTGGCAGTAAGGCCCAGTGGCTCATTGAAAGCATGATTGTTTCAGACGGAGCTCGTGCCTAGGAATCGTAACTAATTTGATGAGGTGGTGCACCTGGAATATTAAGGATGTCCTTCTTCAATGTTCATAACTGCCCTTTCAACCCCCCCCCCCCCCCCCCTCATAACTGAATAAGAAAGGAAACATATTTAATCCTGCTGAAATCGATGTACTATCATACAGCTTAAGCATTTAAGCTGCAGTTGGAGTCATGTATGTACAACAGCTCCATATCCTGGAATTTACTGCTTAGTGAGTGTGGATAAACTACATACATATATCACAAGGCAGTCATTGTGGAGCACTCTGTATTTAATCAGTGCCAGCTGTGGTACAGAAAGTGATACACAGAATTCAGGGTTGTTGCCAATAATAAAGAATTTTTCATAAATTGTTCCCATTATAAACCTATTATGTCACTCTTGGGCAATTTGTTAAATCTCTGTTTATGAGAGCTACACAATTTTTTTCATATGTGCATGTCTTCGGTTGACAAAACCTTACAGAAGGGTTTGAATGAATTTCACCCAAACACTTCCAACCAGTTGAAGGAGTTTAGTTAATCTTTGTGAAGGTTGAGCAACTGCATCCTTTAATTGCATATAAACAGTTGATTAGGCAATTGCAATTCAAGCACAGTTCTGAATGTCTTAAGCAGTTTTATCTGCATTTGTTTCTGAATATCTTTATTTACATAATTCATGTCTTTCCTCTCTTCAGCCCTTCATCCAAATTCAGGTTTATTTTCATTCCTCATGACTGTATCAATCCTAGGGCTCCTCTTGACCACTGTAAATATCAATTAGCTGCTGTATAATCAGACTATTGCTGATTTTTATTTTTGTTCCTGTTACTTTTTTCCTTCCACCCTTACCCATGCCTTTCGCTTACCTGTAGTATGCATTTACCATAGATGATTAGGAAAGCAATTGGAATGTTGGTAATTATCACAAGGGAATGGAATATAAATGTCGAGAGATTTTCCTACAATCTTGGTGGGACCAAATCTGAAATAGTGTTTACAGTTTGGCTTTCTTTGAAAATGCTAAGTGAGTTAGAAAGGAAATGACTACTCTAATGAAGGGCTCCACTTAGGGGCAGCATGGTTGCTCAGTGGTTACCTCTGTTTCCCTCACAGTGCCAGGGACCTGGGCTCAATTCTAGCCTTTGCTGGCTGTCTGTGTGGAGTTTACACATTCTCCCCGTGTCTGCATGGGTTTCCTCCAGGTGTTCTGGTTTCGTCCTCCATTCCAAAGATTAGGGTGGATTGACCATGCTGAATTGCTCATAGTGTCCAGGGATATGCAGACCAGGTGGATTAGCCGTGGCAAATGCAGGATTACAGAGATGGAGTGGGGGGTGGGTCAGGATGGGATACTCATTGGAGGGTTGGTGTGGACTCAATGGGCCGAATTGCCTACGTCCACACTGTAGAGATTCTATGATTCTTATGAAAAAAGGGTTGGGCCTATACCCATTGAAGTTTAGAAGGTGATCTTACTGAAACACTAAGATCCTGAGTAGACTAGATAAGATGGTAAGTTTTAGAGAGACTACAACCAGGAGTCACAGTTTAAGAATGAAGTTTCCCTTTTAAGATGGACATGAGGGAAGTATTTTACTCCACTAGAGTTCAGTGGAGGTGACACATTGAACCTCTTCAAGGCTGTATTATGTAGATTTATGATAGACAAGATGTCAGGTTAAAGGGGCAGACAGGAAAGGGAATTGAGGCAACATCAGGTCAACTATGATCTTACTGAACGGCAGCGCAGGCTGGAAGAACTGACCAACCTACACTCACTCCGAAGTCTATATTCCTTCCTATTTCTGTTTGCTACCTGCAATGGCTATGGAAAGTGTCTAGAGGAGGAGGGTGAGTTGGATTCATGGGCATGTCTTGAACATTTTATCTCATTAAGGAAGAGTTTTACAAGAGGATTGGTTCAGAGCAGTCAACTGGGCTCTTGTTATGTGAATGGTTGGTCACTGAAAACTTTAAGAGCAGAGAGCGAGTATTGGTTTGATAAAATCATCAACAGGTCAAGACTAGGAAAATCAAGGCACGGTCATCAATGATGAAGCAGTTAGAGGAACATGGATATCTGGGGAGGTTTGTGCATCTTGAGGGGATTACAGACTTAGAAAGGGGTGAGGTCATGAAGGGATTTGAAAATGACAATTACAATCTTTGAATTTCAGATTTAATTAAATAGCAAGATTTTACCTTTCACAGCTGGCTTGGGATTTGAATTCTCATCTCCAAATTATTATGTCAGGTGTTTAGTTTACTAGTCATATAACAACCATTATATTATAATTCCCAATGTGTTGCCACAAATTGATATAAACTTCAGCTTCTACACGCACCTCACTACCAGTGATTCTGTCCGAATTGTACTTCTGTTGAAACCTTTTACTCAAAAATTGCCACTTTAACATCACCATCCTTTTCATTTTGCTCCATCTCTTAAGATTCCCAGTGGAAGACTGTATTGCATAAGATCTGACCTTGCTAACCAAAGAGAATTACCCATTTGGATATAGAACTGGCTCAAAGGTCGAAGATAGGGGGTGGTAGTGGAAGGTTGCTTTTCAGATTGGGGGCCTGTGACCAGTGGAGTGCCACAAGGTTCATTGCTGGGCCCACTACTTTTCATCATTTATATAAATGATATGATGTGAGCTTAAGAGGTGTAGTTAGTAAGTTAAGACCATAAGACATAGGAGTGGAAGTAAGGCCATTCGGCCCATCGCGTCCACTCTGCCATTCGATCATGGCTGCTGGGCACTTCAACTCCACTTACCCACATTCTCCCCATAGCCCTTAATTCCCCGAGACAACAAGAATCTATCAATCTCTGCCTTGAAGACATTTAGCGTCCCGGCATCCACTGCACTCTGCGGCGATGAATTCCACAGGCCCACCGCTCTCTGGCTGAAGAAATGTCTACGCATTTCTGTTCTGAATTTACCCCCTCTAATTCTAAGGCTGTGTCCACGGGTCCTAGTCTCCTCACCTAACAAGTGCTCATCTACCTCCAAATCTTAACACCTGGCTGGGTTCATTGCCCTCTACCAAATCCAATGTGGCCTTGCCCCTTGTTGGCCTGTCTATATACTGTATCAGGAAGCCCTCCTGAACACATTGGGAATACTATAGTTCAAGTACTTTAGATGGGTCAGTTTTTATCCAGTCAATATTTGGAATGTTAAAGTCCCCCATGACACATACCCTGCCACTCTCGTTCCTATCAAGAATCATCTTTGCAATCCCTTTGCTCTACATCTCTGGAACTATTTGGAGGCCTATAGAGAACTTCCAACAGGATGACTTCTCCTTTCCTGTTTCTAACCTCAGCCCATGCTACCTCTGTAGACAAGTCCTCAAACATCCTTTCTGCCACTGTAATCCTGTCCTTGACTAACAATGCCAAGCCTCCCCCCTCTTTTACACCTTCCCTGTTCTTACTAAAACATCAAAATGCCAGAACCTGCAACAACCATTCCTGTCCCTGCTTTATGTATGTCTCCAAAATGGCCATAAAATCAAAATCCCAGGTACCAACCCATGCTGAAAGTTCACCCACCTTATTCTGGATGCTCCTGGCATTGAAGTAGACACACTTCAAACCAATTTCTTGCTTGCTGGTACACTCCTGTGACCTTGAAACCTTATTCATGACCTCGCCTCCCGGACACTGGAGCTACAATTCAGGTTCCCATCCCCCTGTTGAATTAGTTGAAACCCTCCTGAAGAGCAATATCGAATGCCTCCCTCCCCTATCCAGGATATTGGTACACCTCTGCTTCAGGTGTAGACCATCCTATTTGTAGAGCCCCAGTTATCCAGAATTCCAAAACCTTCCCTCCTGCACCATCTCTGTAGCCACGGGATCAACTCCTCTCTCTCCCTATTCCTCGCCTTGCAAGCACGTGGCACGTGGCACAGAGATTACAACTCTGTTTGTTCTAGCTCTAAGCATTCGTCCTAGCTCCCTGAATTTCTGCCTTCAATCCCCATCTCTCTTCCTATCTATGTCATTGGTGCCTATGTGGACCATGACTTGGGGCTGCTCCCCCTCCCGCTCAAGGATCCCTAAAACACAATCAGAGACATCATGGACCCTGGCACCTGGGAGGCAACACACCAACCGTGAGTCTCTCGTCCCCACAGAACCTCCTATCTGTCCCCCTAACTATGGAGTCCCTAATGAGTAATGTTCTATTCCTGTTCCTCCTTCCTCTCTGAGCAACAGGAACAGACTCTGTGCCAGAGACCTGTGCCTCATTGCTTACCCCTGGTTAGTCATCCCTCCCAACAGTATCCAAAATGGTACACTTGTTGTTGAGGGGAATGACTACAGAGGATCATTGCACTGCCTGCTGGTTCCCTTTCCATCCCCTGACAGTAACCCACCTGCCTTTTTCCTGTACCTGAGGTGTGACTACCTCCCTGTAATTCCTTTCAATAACCCCCTCCGCGTCCTGAATGATCCGAATTTCATCCAGATCCAGCTCCAGTTCCCTAACATGGTTTTTGAGGAACTGGAGTTGGGTGCACTTCCCACAGATGCAGGAGGCAGGGACACTAGTGGTGACCCTTACCTCCCACATTCTGCAGGGGGAGCACTCTACTGCCCTAAACTCCATCCCCCTATTCTAAATTCCCAACGAGACTACTGAAAAACTTCCTGTCAGGCCCCTAGTCCTCACTGTCGCTCCTCCCACTGCAACTGCCACTGAGAAAATGAAGGAAGGATGTTGCCAGAGTTGAGGATTTGAGCTATAGGGAGAGGCTGTTTTCCCTGGAGCTACCACTTTCTTTGGCAGCTCATTCCATACACGCTCCACCCTCTGCGTGAAAAGAGGCTGAGGGGTGACCTTAGAGAGGTTTTTAAAAAAAAGAGGCACCCAGATAGGGTAAATGGGCAGTATTTTCCCAGGGAGGGGAAGTCCAGAACAAGAAGGTATAAGTTTAGGGTCAGAGGGGAAAGGTATGAAAGGGACCTTAGGGGCAACATTTTCATACAGAGGGTGGTACGTGTATGGAATGAGCTGCCAGAGGACGTGGTGGAGGCTGGTACAATTACAACATTTAAAAGGCATCTGGATGGGTATATGAATAAGAAGGGTTTGGAGGGTATGGGCCAGGTGTTGGCAAGTGCGACTAGATTAGATTGGGATATCTGGTCGGTATGGACGAGTTGGACCGAGGGGTCTGTTTCCGTGCCGTTCATCTCTATGACTATATGACTGTGTGAATGATTGATTGGAGTCTAATGGCTCATGGTGTGTTTGGTAACATCGAATTATCGATGGTCTATTTGCTTATCAATTGTCCAGCTGGCCAAGCTCAAGTGAGCAGTATCCCATGCCAGGGCAACACTCCCAGCATGAATTATTTCAAAGTCTGTTTTTACAGAAATTATACCTAATTACTTTAAGAAAGAAACTGTGCCCACCTGTGTTTAGCTGTCTGAAAATAGTTGTGACAAATGAATCACCCTTAGCTACTGTACTGTGTTTAATCAGTTTAACTGACTGGAGTTGAGGTTTCATTTAGATTTATTCTGCAGTGATTTAAAACTAACTTTCACTTCCTTCCTTATTAAAATGACACATTTTGTTCATGTGAGTGGGAGGTCACAACTGTTCTGAGTTCCAAGCCATCTCAACACGAGCTTTAGACAGAGCAACAGCCAACTGTAAAGAATTTTGCTCACACTGAAACATATTAGAGTCACAGAGTCATTGAGCTGTACAGCATAGAAATGGAACCTTTGATCCAACTTCTCCATGCCAACCAGATTTCCTAAACTAATCTAGTCCCATTTGCCAGCTTTTGGCCCATATCCCTCTAAACTCTTCCGAATCATATACCCATCCAGATGCCTTTTAAATGCTGTAATTGAACCAGCCTCCACCACTTCCTCTGGCAGCTCGTTCCATACATGCTCCACCCGCTGCATGAAAAAGCTGCCCCTTCGGTCCCTTTTAAATCTTTCCTCTTTCACTTTAAGCCTTTAGTTTTGGACTCCACTACCATCAAGAAAAGACCATCAATAATGCCCTTCAGCGTATTTCCTCCACTTCCTGCACCTTCGCCCTTGAACCTCACCCCTCCAACCGCAACAAGGTTAGAATCCCTCTGGTCCTCACCTTCCATCCCACCAATCTTCGGATACAATGCATCAACCTCCACCATTTCCACCACCTACAGTCAGACTCCACCACTAAAAGTATATTTTCCCTTCCCACCCCTATCAGCCTTCCACAGAGACCATTCCCTCCGCAAGTCCCTTGTTAGGTCCATGTCTCCCACCAACCCATCCTCCACCCCAGGCACCTTCCCTTGTTGCAGCAAGAGATGTAATACCTGCACCTCCCCCCTCACCTCCATCCAAGGCCCCAAAGGATCCTTCCACATTCAGCAGAGGTTTTCCTGCACCTCTGAACACCTCATCTACTTCGTTCGTTGCTCTTGATGTGGTCTCCTCGACATTGGGGAGACGAGATGTCAACTCGCAGAACATTTCGGAGGACATCCCTGGAACACACACCAACCAACCCCACTGCCATGTGGCCAAGCAGTTCAACATCCCTTCCCACTCCCCCAAGGACATGCAATTCCTGGGCCCCCTCCCACCTAATCCAAGCCATCCGACTCCTGGAGGAGAAATGCCTCATTTTATACTTTCGGACCCTCCAACCACATCTCATCAAGCTCGACTTCACCAGTTTCCTCATCTCACCTCCCCCCACCTCATCCCAGATCCAACCTCAAACTCGGCACCACCCTCTTGAACTGTCCCACATGTCCATCTTCCTTCCCACCTATCTTCTCTACTCCCTGCTCCGACCTATCACTATCACCCCCCGCTTGCATCTACTTATCGCCTTCCAAGCTACCTTCCCTCCCCCCCCACCCAGCCCCACCCTACCCCTCCCATTTATCTCTCAGCGCCTGAGAAAAGACCTTGTATCCTATCCATGTCATAGTCATAGAGATGTACAGCACGAAAACAGACCCTTCGGTCCAACTCATCCATGCCAACCAGATATCCCACACGAATCTAGTCCCACCTGCCAGCACCCAGCCCATATCCCTCCAAACCCTTCCTATTCATATACCCAATCCAAATGCCTTTTAAGTGTTGCAATACCAGCCTCCACCACTTCCTCTGTCAACCTATCCACACACGCACCACCCTCTGTGTGAAAAAGTTGCCCCTTAGGTCTCTTTTATATCTTTCCCCTCTCACTTTAACCTATGCCCTCTAATTTTGGACTCCCCCACCCCAGGGAAAAGACTTTGTCTATTTATCCTATCCGTGCTCCTCATGATTTTATAAACCTCTATAAGGTCACCCCTCAATCTCTGATGCACCAGTGAAAACAGCCCCAGCCTATTCAGCTCTTCCCTATAGCTCAAACCCACCAACCCTGGCAACATCTTTGTAAATCTTTTCTGAACTCTCTAAAATTTCACAACAACCTAATGTCTTTCAGGGAAGGATATCTGCCATCATTACCTGGTCTGGCCTGCATGAGACTCCAGAGTCTCAGCAATGTGCTTGACTCTTAACTGCCCTCTGGGCAATTAAGGATGGGCAATAAATGCTGTCGAGATTAGAGTGGTGCTGGAAAAGCACAGCAAGTCAGGCAGCCTGATGAAGGGCATTTGCCCGAAACATCGATTTTCCTGCTCCTGGGATGCTGCCTGACCTGCTGTGCTTTTCCAGCACCACTCTACTCTTGACTCTGATCTCCAGCATCTACAGTACTACTTTTGCGTCATAAATGTTGTCTAGCCAACGATGCCCTCATCCCATGAATGAATAAAGGAAACTGCTACATCACCCTCAATCCCATGCTTCTGCGTTTTCTCCAACAGCCTACCATGTGGAACCTTATCAAAGGCTTTACTGAAGTCCATGTATACCACATCAACTGCCCTACCCTCATCCACATGCTTCATTGCCTTCTCAAAAAACTCAAGGTTTGGGAGACATGACCTGCCCTTGACAAAACCATATTGACTAACTGAAATCAAAATATTGCATGCTAGATGATTATAAATTCTATCTCTTATGATCCTTTCCAAAACTTTTCCTACAACAGGCATAAGGCTCACTGGTCTATAATTACCTGGGTCATCTCTACTGCCCTTCTTGAACAAGGGCACAACATCTTTCTCTGCACTGAATTTGGAGGAGTTTTGAAAGGCACTGCAGGTGGATATTTTTCCATTATTGAAATACAAGCTGTAGTTTGTCCAAGTCTCTGAAGTATGTAGGAACGTAGAGATCACTGCAACCCAATAAACCATGACCTTACTCTCAAAAACATTCCCCAGTGAATGCAAGGCGTACCTCTGCTCCTAATCTATGTGGTTGTGTGCAAGAAGGTGTGGGTGTGGATGTTCCTTCTATTTTCTTTTATTCCCTCATGGGATGTAGGTGTCGCTAGGGCAGCGTTATTTGTCCATCCGTAGTTGCCCATGAGAAAGTGGTAAGGAGCTGCCTTCTCAAACTGCTGCAGTCCACTTAGTGTAGGTCGACTCACAGTACAACTATGATGTGATCAATAGAGACAGAAATAATGAACACAAATTTTCTAAATAGATTAATGATAATTTGCAATATCATTGCCATAGCAGCAACAGTGAAAGCATTTCTGTGTGTTTTCAGAACTCACTCACTCGTTTGCTAAATTTTGAGCCAACTCTAGGAATAAGCGAGTAAAAGATTTCAAAGGAAACATGTGAAATCCTCAAATTACCAGAGTTTTAGACCCAGATTATTCGAAAGCATAGACCAGGTTTCTTTACTTATCAAGAATCTTATTTATTACAGGTCTTATTAGATCCTAGCTACGGATAAACAAGTAAATTAAATAAAGTCAACTCTACAAATTAAAAGCCTAAACCTGTCATAAACCTTCCCTTGAACACACAGATAGACAAATATAAACAAGGGGATAAAAAAAAAGAGGTGGATGGAGTGGTTGATCTGCACCTGACTAGAATCCGGTACTAACACAAACATGGTTGATGCCCATTCACTTACCCAGCAGCATCTGAGGAGCAGGAATTTAGACGTTTCGGGCCAGAGCACTTCATCATGAATTTCCTGCTCCTCGGATGCTGCCTGACCTGATGTGCCTCTCCAGCAACACACTCTCACCTCTGACCCCAGCATCTGCAGACCTCACTTTCTTCCATTCACTTAACCCATCTAAATTTCTTTGACACCTCTACTTGGGGATTCTAGAACTCGGTGGCATACTCTAAAAATGAAGGCCAGACCATTCAGGAGAGACGCAAGGAAGCATTTCCAAACACAAAGGATGGTGGTAGCCCTTCCACCAATAGCAGTTGATGCTTGATCAATTGTTAATTTAAAATCTGAGATTGATAAATTTTGGTTAAGCATCCTAAGAATCTAAAGGCATTAAGGGATATGGGCCAAAGACATGTGTGGAGTTCGGCCACAAATCAGCTATAATATAATTAAATGGCGGAACAGCTTTGAGGGTCTGAATGGCCTACTCTTCCTATTCCCACTTGTGAGTTTGGAAACATTACAATTTGCTCACCATATCCAAATCATTGATTGTAGATTTTCACAGCTGGGACCCAAACACTGATTCTAGTGGCTCGTCTGCCAACCTGAGACCAACCTACTTATTCTCTGTTTTGTACCATTAATCAATTCTCAATCAATACCAGTATATTACTTCCAATCTCATGGGACTTAACTTTGTTATTAACTGTTTTTATTCTTTCGTGGGATGTAGTCATCGCTGGTTAAGGTGGTATTTATTGCCCATTCCTAATTGGACTGAAGAAGGTAATAGTGAGCTGCCTTCTTGAACCGCTGCAAGCCTTGTGCTGTTAGAAATGAGGATTTGACCCAATGATCGTGAAGAAATGGTGATACATTTCTCAGTCAGGATGGTGTGTTCCCATGCATCTGCCTCCTTTGTCCTTTGGTGGTAGAGAGTGTCAAAGGTTCCACAGAGCTATGGAACCTTGTAAATGGTGCACACTGCTGCCCCTGTGCATTCATGGTAAAGAGAGTGAATGTTGAAGGTAGTAGACATGATGTCAGTCAAGTAGGCTGTTTTTTCCTGGATGGTGTCAAGCTTCTGGAGTGTTGTTGGAACTGCACCCATCCAGGCAGGTGGAGAGTATTCCGTCACCCTCCTGATGTACCTTTTGAATGATGGACAGGGAATAAGGAGACAGAAAGTGAAATCCTTGCCACAGAGTTCTAGTCTCTGACCAACTAATGTAACCACAGTATTTCTACGGCTAGTCAGTTCAGTTTCTAGTTTATGATATCCCTCAGGACTTTGATACTGGGGAACTCATTGATGATGCTGCTGTTGAGCATCTGGGCCAATGATTACCTTCTCCCCTGTATGAGAAAGCCACCACCTAGTACTTGTGTCACACAATCTCTTAAAAGGTACTTTTTTCTCACTGGGAGAAAAAATACATTTCTCTGGGGACTTAAGGTAAAACTGATGTTGATGGATTTTCTATTCTTAGATGTTATTCATAACTGTTGAAGAATATCTAATTGGATTCTATTGGATTTGCATTATATTTTTTGATAGTTTTTTGGCATAACAGTTAACTTATTCACTTCAATGTGTTACTTGCTAATTTAAATTGACAAAATTATAAAATTAGTAAATCGTCTCTTGACATATTTCTGTTACTCTCATACTTTGTTAATGGGGAGGTATACATTCTGAAGAGAGCAATCAGAAACATTTGGCCCCAGTCCATAGTTGAGAGTAAGGTAAGTGTAGGTAAGGCGGTTGCAGTCACCAGGAAGGACAACAGCAACTGTGATTTCTCTTTATAGGTCCAGGAGGAACATTCCTGTTTCAAGAAAATAACTTATCTAGCACTCAACTAGTCTGGGCTTCTTCTCTGTGATCACTGTCCAATGAACAAAAATATATCTTGACTATAAACTGTGATGTACACCAACGTTACATTAATCTCTTCCACCGGGCAAATGATACAAAAGCTTAAACACATGTTCCAACAGATTCAAGAACAGCTTCTTCCCCACTGTTATTAGACTTCTGAATAGACCTCTCAGCTTTTTAAATATAGATGTTCATCTTGCTCTTTGTGCACTTTCTCTGCAGCCGTTAACATTGTATTCTTTGTTTTGTTCTATTACATTGATGCATTTTGTAAGGTCTGATCTGCCTATAGTGCACACAAAACTTTTCACTGGTACGTGACAATAATGAATAAAGTCAAATCAAAACTTGTATATCAACACCGACAATGATAGTTTGCTAATTTTTCCCATTGCTAAAAGGTCAAGTGTGTAGCAATTCCACATAATCAGGGAAGCAAGCTGTAATCCTGACCTCAGTGCAATGCCAGCCTCTGAATTGCAAACAAGAAGGAAGGAAGTACTGGGAATTTAACAGTATGTGTGTGTTTTATTGAAATCTGTCCTCTCCAAAGCAAGCTAAGGAGAAAATAGATGATGTTACTTGGTCATTGTGATGTAATTTAACATTTCCATAGGTATTTTTACCATGTGACTATCACATTGTGGGCTTGTCACATATGATGATACAAATGAGAAGCTACTTGCGTCAGATTCTTTGCTATGTCAGTCGAAGTGTAATCTTTAGAAAAATCTATTGTTTCTTTGAGGTGAGATTTGCGTGACTAACCCCACTGGGTTCCATTACATAGCCAAGTGTACCACTCATGATGTACATGCAATTATATTGAGAATTATAATTGCACAGAAGAAGGCTATTCAACCAATGTGCCTTTCTAATGCCTTCAAAGAGCTTCCCAGTTAGTTCCACTGCCACCTAGGGCAGCCCTGTATACATTTCTTTATTCAAGTATATATTTGGTTCCATTTTGACTGCTGATATTTTATTAGTTTCCCTTTCAGATGGTCAGTCAAATCTTAAAAACTCACTGCATAAACAAATTCACATCTGAAATGTCCTACACCATGTCCTAAGACCATGACTGTTTGTTCTGGGCATCTCACAAAGAGAAAGCATCATCCCTGAATCAAGCTGAAGGCATATGGCAGCTGCAAAGAGAACACTGTTTCAGAGAGTGTCAGTGCCAGATTACAGTCCTGTTTGACCCGAATGAGGATCTCAAAGATTTCTAGTGTTGCCCTAATGTAGCTGACCATATCCATCATACTGCTGTTAGGAGAGGTGACATCATGTGCAGCTTTACTTTCCCTAGCAGATTAGGTAAACTGCCACTGCTCACTGAGTGAGACTGACAAATGCCTTCATTCATGGAAATTCTTTTGTTAGACTGTGAAAATTAGGCCAATTCTACATTTTTCAGTCTGGAACTATGCTTGGATTCCAGGTGTGACCAGCCAGGGTCTGCATTCTGACACATCTTTCTATGACACTCAATAGTCACAGCTGCTGCGGTCACCCTTGTTCTTATACAGGATGACGATCTGTGTATCACCCTTATCCTGAGACACTGCCCCTCCATCCCCCCCCACCCAAACAGAAACCGACGAAGTCCTGCAGACACCTCAAGAGTACTTGATGCTTTCAAGTAGCCACAACAGCAGCATGTAGGGCTTTACCCTGGCAAGACAGAAGCTACGTTTGCTGAGCTCCTCCACTGTTTCAATATCTAGTTCTCAATGATAGCCAGGTTTTCTTTAGCATCTCGAGCTTCTTTGTAACTGTGTTCTTCCTAAAGTATAACGTAGCATTTCATCCATCTCTCCAACTGGTTATTGCAGTCTATCATAACCTTTCCTGTCATTGTTTTGATGTTCCAGCTGGTTTTCCCTATGTTACAGGCTTAAACTGTTAGTCTGCAATAGAAGTTCTAATTGGAAACACAACTCCGGCTTCAAATTTCTAAATAGGTTCTGGCGCCTTTTGTTAAATTCGTGGTCTGAGCAGGACAGAAAGCTATTCACAATCCCCAGTTATTACCTGTTCCCATTCAGTGCTAACTCATACCAACTCCTTGTTGACGTGTGAGCTGATTGCTGTTTCCGCTCTGCTTGACCTTAGGCTAAGTGTTTGCGCAATTGAGACCAAACATTTGTGTGAAGGCTCATTTTGAACAGGTGACTGTCGGTGTTTTTGTGGTTAAGAAAGTGGATTGATGTATTGGTGGAGCCAAATTGATTAATTGTATAGAATCACACAAAGGAATGAGTGAAAATTATGAAGTTAAAATCTTACACTGAACTTTTGCACCAAAGGAGTAAATGGTATAGTTCATGAGTCTAATATCTTAAACCCTTCACCTATACTTTTTATGAATTGAATTGAATTGAATCATTTATTGTCATTTGTAGTTAATATAAAATACGGTGAAAAGTTTATACCATTTCCATGCATCATTGCCATTCTCATGAACTTAAATGTATAAAAAGATAACTTAGAACTTTCCCTTAGAACAATACAGCACAGTAACAGGCCCTATGGCCCATAATGTTGTACTGAACATGACACTAAATTAAACTAATCCCTTCTGGCTGCCCTTAATCCATATCCCGATATTCCATGTAAATTCACAGACTTATCTAAAAGTCTCTTAAATGCCCCTGTAGTATGTGCCTTCACCACCAACCCTGGCAGACTCCTAACACTCTAACCTAAAAATAACTTGCCCCTCGCAACTCCTTTGAACTAATACCCGACTATTCAACATTTCAATCTGGGAAAAAGATTCTGTCAACCCTATCCATGCATCTCATAACGTTACAGACATCTATCAAGTCTCCCCTCAGCATCCGCTGTTCCAAAGAAAATAACGTCAGTTTTACTAGCCCCTCCTAATTGTTCATACCCGCTAATTCTAGACATCATTCTGGTAAACCTCTTCTGTACCCTGTCAAAGCCTCCACATCCTTCCTGTAATGTGACGACTAGAATTGAATGCATTACTTTAAGTATGGCCTAACCAAAGTCTTAAAAGTAGCAACATGATATCTTGTAGGCAAAAGTGGGTACTGCAGATGCTGGAGATTAGAGTCAACCTTAGAGAGGTGCTGGAAAAGCACAGCAGGTCAGGCAGCATCCAAGAAGCAGGAAAATCGACTGTACCCGAGGGCAGTTGGTGCCTGTGGGACTGTACCTGAGAGCAGTTGGTACCTTTGGGTCTGTACCTGAGAGCAGTTGGTGCCTGTGGGACTGTACCTGAGGACAGTTGGTACCTGTGGGACTGTACCTGAGGGCAGTTGGTACCTGTGGGACTGTACCTGAGAGAAGTTGGTACCTGTGGGACTATACCTGAGGACAGTTGGTACCTCTGGGACTGTACTTGAGGGCAGTTGGTACCTGTGGGTCTGTACCTGAGGGCAGTTGGTACCTGGGAATAGTTGGCAACTGTGGAATAGTACCTGGGAATAGTTGGCAATTGTGGAATTGTACCTGGGAATAGTTGGCACCTGTGGAATTGTACCTGGGAATAGTACCTGGGAATAGTTGGCAACTGTGGAATTGTACCTGGGAATAGTACCTGGAATCAGTTGGCACCTGTGGAATTGTACCTGGGAATAGTATCTGGGAATAGTTGGCACCTCTGGAATTCTACCTGGGAGTAGTTGGCACCTCTGGAATTTTACCTGGGAATAGTTGGCACCTGTGGAATTGTACCTAGGAATAGTACCTGGGAATAGTTGGCACCTTTGGAGATCTGAAATAAAAATAGAGTGCTGGAGAAATTCAACTTTGGAAGCATCTGCGAAGAGGGAAAAACAGAGTTTCTCTTCTTCAGAATCTATCCACCTCTTACGCATCAATACTCTATTGTACTGTCTCCACTGCCTTCTGAGGCAAATGATGGAATCTTATCGGGGTCTCAGCAATATGAGCTATGGCTAGATTTGTGGCAGAATCGGATGAGAATGCCGACCAGCTAATGTAGTTGTCGAATGATGCCATTCCGGGAATCAGACTGCAGAGCTTTCATTGAACTCCCTCCACAGCATGTCTATCTTTCCTTCAGTGAGGAAACTAAAACTCTACAAGTGGGTTTGATTACAGTATGTCTTGCTGTAGTAATCAAGGCAAGTTTACCATTTGCCTTCCTCGTTGTTTGCTCCATCTGAATGCTTGCTTTCAGTGACTTGCATACGGGTATGTACATCAACATTACCAGATATCCATGTTATATAGCAAACGGTGTGCATTTCTCCACTCAGTCAACTTGCCTAAATTGCCTGAGCCTCTTTATTTCCTTCTCACTGTTCACAATTCCTCCCAGTTTTATGCAATCAGCAATTTGGAATATATTATATTTGAACTTCTCATCCAAATCACAATTGTGTATAGCTCACACCTAAGCACTGAATCCTGAAGTACTCTATTAATAACTATGATCCACTCAAATAATTTATTCATAATCTGTGTTTCCTGTCTGCTAATCAATTCTCAAACCACGTCAGAGGAAGTGGCTAGAGCCTGGGAACTGGTAATTCTGAAACTGAGGTAAAGCATTCGAGGAATCACAGATGTAAGTGGGGAAGGGACTGGACAATGAGAGAGAAAGCAGAGTTAGGGTAGGAAGAGATGGTTCCTGTGGGGCAGGAGCAGGCAGAAGCAATGGATGTGTCTGGTCAGTCCTGTTTGTGAGTTTTGAGAAGGAGATAGAAGTGGGCTTTGCAGGCTCAGGAGGCTGTGAGCTTAGAGGCAGTGGAGGAGAGATCACCCCAAATGGAATGAGATTAGTGACCATCACAGACACAATAGCCTGATGTTCAGTGGTGAGGTCATGATCCAGGGGGAGTAGGAGGAGGTATTTGAGAGCTTGCAATCACCCTTTGCAACATAGAGGTCAGTACACCAGACAACAATAGCACCACCCTTATCAGCAGGCTTAATTACCAAGTCAGGGTTGGATCTGAGAGTACTGAGTGTAGTCAGTTCAGAAGGAAACAGGTTGGAATGGGTGAGGGGAGCAGAGACATTGAGGCAGCCAATGTCATATTGAGCACTCTGCTCCAGTTCATGGGCTCCAGCCACCTCCTCTTTACCATGAACTTGCAATCCCTATACACATCCATCACCCACCAGGATGGTCTCAGATGTCTCTGCTTCTCCCTGGAAAAAAAGCCTGAACTGTCCCCATCCTCCACCCCGTCCTCCACTTAGCCAAGCTCATCCTCACTCTGACCTGAAGGAAATGACAGGAGTTGTTTAAAGTGTTGCTATGGGTACCCATATGGGCCCCAGTTATGTCTGTCTCTTTGTGGGACACATGGAACATTTTTTGTTCCATTCCTACTCTGATGCCCACCCACAACTCTTTCTCCAGTACATCGATGATATCATCAGTGCTGCTTCTCTCTCTCGTCCAAAATTGGAAAAGTTTATATGTTTTGCTTCTAATTTCATCTACTCTCACCTTCACCTGATCCATTTCTGACTCCTCCCTTCCTTTCCTCGACATCTCTCTTTCCATTTCTGTGGATAGATTGGCCACTAATATCCAGTACAAACCCACCGACCCCTGCCATTATCTTGGCTATACATCCTCACACCCTGCTTCCCATAACTATTCCATTCTTCCAGTTCCTCCATCTCCCGTTCATCTGTTTTAATGATGCCATCTTCGACAAGGGGGCCTCCAAAATGTCCACCTTCCTCCCCAATCAAGGATTCCCCAGCATTGCAATTCTCAGGGCACTCAGCCGGGTCCGACCCATCTTCGGTACTTCAGCCCTCACCCCCCCTCTCTTCCCTTCCACAATAACAATAGGATCCCCCTTGTCCTCACCTATTATTTCACCAGCATCTGCCTCCAAAGATCATTAGCAGCCATTTCTGCCTCCTCTAATGGAAAGCCACAGCCAAACACGCATTCCTCTCCCCTCTCTTGTCAGCCTTCTGCAGGGACACTTCCCCTCATTCTGTTTGCATCTCTGTCTCAGGCTTGTGACAGTGCTCCAGCAATGCCCAGCACAAGCTGGAAGAATAGCACTTAATTTTCCATTTGGGAACTCTGCAGCCTTCTGGACTCAATATTGAGTTCAACAACTTTAGGGCATCAGCATCTTTTCCATGTCTTTCCCCCACCCCTACACACCAGGCCTTGTCACCATGCAGGCTGCTACTACACACAACCCATAAGCAGCGAATTGTTCCTCCAGGCTGACCTTTACCCACTCCTTTGTCCAGCTGTTTTTCTCTCTATTTGGACTCTGTCTCCACCATTGTTTCCTCTTACTCTTCCTCTCCTCTCTCCCACCCCAATTTCTGCATAATTACCATCCTTTTCCTATCTACCATCAGTTCTAAACCCAAAACGTTAATTGTGTTTTCTCTTCACTGATTCCGCCAGTTTCTGTATTTTTTTTTCTGATTTCTGACATCTGCAGTTCTTTGTTTTAGTCTAAAGAAGAAATGGACAAATGTTTAATAAGTAATTGGTGGAGGGGTTAGGGAGGAAGGGCAGGAAAGAGGAGTTGAGTCAGAGATGAACTCAGCCATGATTATAATAAATGGCACAGCAGGCTCAAGGAGGGGAATTGCCAATTCCTGCTCTTGGTTCTTAATGTTTTTACATCCTTAACCCCTCTCTCCCTCTCTCTCTCTCTCTAACACGCAGACAACCACACTCATAAACAAACAGAGACTCTGGAAAGACTGTTTCCTCTTGAGAGAGAACCTAGAACAAAAATAAGGGGTCACACATTTAACACTGAGGAAAACATTCTCCTCATCTGAGGGTTGAGGGTCTTTAGAACTCTCTTCCTCAAATATGAGTGGAAGTGAAATCCTTGAATTTTTAAGGCACAGCCAGACACGTTTCTTGTGAAGCACGGTTTTAATCTGGGATGAGCAGGAGTGTGCAGAAAATTACATTAGCCATAATTTTATTGAATGGCAGAGCAGTTTCGAGGGGCCAAATGGCCTACTCCTCTTACTAATTTCATGTTCATAAATACCAATCAGTGATATATACTGCAAGGTGTCTCTTGATCAAAGCATTACATAGAACATAGAAAAGTACAGCACAGAACAGCCCCTTCGGCCCAAGGATTAATCCGAATGTAAAATAAAATAACCTAACCTACACACCCCTCAACTCGCTGCTCTCCATGTGCATGTCCTGCAGTTGCTTAAATGTCCCTAATGACTCTGCTTCCATCACCACCGCTGGCAACGCATTCCATGCATTCACAACTCTCTGCGTAAAGAACCTACCTCTGACGTCTCCTCTATACCTTCCTCCTATAACCTTAAAATTATGACCCCTCGTGCCAGTCAATCCTGCCCTGGGAAAGGTCTCTGGCTATTGACTCTATTGTTGCCTCTTATTACCTTGTATATCTCAATCAGGTCACCTCTCTTCCTCCTCCTCTCCAGAGGGAAATGTCTGAGCTTAGTCACAAAGTCATAGAGATGTACAGCATGGAAACAGAACCTTCAGTCCAACCCGTCCATGCTGACCAGATATCCCAAACCAATCTAGTCCCACCTGCCAGCACCCGGCCCATATCCCTCCAAACCCTTCCTATTCATAAACCCATCCAAATGCCTCTTAAATGTTGCAATTGTACCAGCCTCCACCACTTCCTCTGGCAGCTCATTCCATACCCGTCAACCTCTCTTCATAAGGCAGTCCAGGCAGCATACTGGTAAACCTTCTTTACACCCTCTCCAAAGCCTCTGTATCTTTCCTATAATAGGGCAACCTGAACTGGACACAATATTCCCTTGGAGAGCTGTAGCAAAACCTTGCAGCTCTTAAACTCGATCCCCCTGTTAATGAAAGCCAAACCACCATTGCTTTCTGAACAAACCTATCCACCTGGGTGGCACCTTTGAAGGATCTATGCATTTGAACACCCAGATCCCTCTGTTCCTCCACACAGCCAAGAATCCTGTCTTTAATCTTATAGTCAGCATTCAAGTTCAGCCTTCCGAAATGCATCACTTCGCATTTATCCAGGTTGAACTCCATCTGCCATTTCTCAGCCCAGCTCTGCATCCTGTTTATGTCGCACTGTAGCCTGCAATAGCCCTCTATACTATCGACGACACCTCCAACCTTTGTTTCATCGGCAAATTTACTACCCCACCCCTCAACCTCCTCATCCAAGTCATTTATAAAAACTACAAAGAGCAGAGGCCCAAGAACAGAGCCCTGTGGGACCCCACTCAACACTGACCTCCAGGCAGAATACTTTCCATCTCTGCCTTCTATCAGACAACCAATTCTGAACCCAGATAGCCAAATCTTCTTGTATCCCATACTTCCTGACTTTATGAATGAGCTTACCATGGAGAAACTTATCAATAGCCTTGCTGAAGTTCACATACACCACATCCACTACTCGACCTTCGTTAACCTGTCTTGACACCTCCTCAAAGAACTCAATGCGATTTGTGAGGCATGACCTGCCCCTCTCAAAGCCATGCTGACTGCCTTTAATCACACTGTGCTTTGCCAAATACTCATAAATCTTATCCCTCAGAATTCTTTCCAAAACTTTGCTGACCACAGACGTAAGACTGACTGGTCTGTAATTGCCAGGGATTTCCCTATTGCCCTTCTTGAAAAGAGGAACAACATTTGCCTCCTTCTAATCCTCCGGTATGACTCCCGTGGAGAGTGAGGAGGCAAATATCCTCGCCAGCAGCTCAGCAACCCCTTTCTCACTTCCCGGAGCAGCCTAGGATAAACGTGGTCTGGCCCTGGGGACTTATCAATCTTAATGTTTTCCAAACTTTCCAGCACATCAACTTCATCAATCTTGATCTGGTCAAGACTATATCCCAGCTCCTCAACGTTTCCAGTTACAACAAGTTCCCTTTCCTTGGTGAAAACCGAAGCAAAAAACTCATTTAGGGCTTCCCCTATCTGACACCTCCTCAAGGAACTCTAGGCAATCCCCTATGATTGTCTCAGATGTATTGCTGGTAATATAAACACTGGAATGTTGCAATGCCAACACCAAGATTAAAGTCTCTTTTTCCACTGTTGAATATTTCTGTTGATGAATATTCAACTTCCTGGAAAATTACCTGATGGGTCTTTCTATCCCCTCGCCACCCTCCTGCAGGAACACCACACCGACACCCACATCACTGGCATCAATAACCACCTTGAAAGGCTTCATGTAATCCTGTGTGGCTAATACTGGGGCAGTAGCTAACACAGGTTTTAGGCTTCAAATGCCTTTTGACAGTCCACTGTCCCCTGAACCTTCTTGCCCTTTTCTAACAATTCAGTGAGTAGAGCAGCCACACTGCTGAAGTTCGGCACAAACTTAGGATAAAATCCACTTAACCCCAGGAACCACAATACTGCTTCTTTTGTTGATGACGTGGGAAATTCCCAATTACTTTCGTTTTCACATCCTGTGGGGCTATTTGTCCATGTCCAATAATATGGCCCAGGAAGGTGACTTGGGCTTTGGAAAATTCACTTTTAGCTAGGTTTACCACCAAGCCTGCCTTCCAAAGTCGATTAAACAAATCCAATAAATGTTATAAATTTTCCTTCGATGAGTGACTAAAAATCACCAGGTCATCAATGTACACTACACAGTTCGGTAATCGGCAATGATCTTATTAGTCATTGTCAGTGACCGATCCCACCTGTCCATCTTCCTTCCCAGCTATCTGCTCCACCCTCCCCTCCAACCTATTACCTTTGCCCCCACCTCCATCCACCGATTGCACTCTACCTACCTTGCCCCACCCGCCCCACTCCCTCCTATTTATCTCTGCAACCCGAAGGTTCCCAGCCTCATGACTGATGAAGGGCTTTTGCCCAAAACGTCAATTTTCTTGCTCCGAGGATGCTGCCTGACCTGCTGTGCTTTTCCAGCAACACACTCTTGACTTCAGTCTCTAAAATTTGGCTGGAGCGTTTTTCATACCAAATGACATGACCTTGAACTGATATAGTCCATTTGGCATCACGAAAGCCGAAATTGCCTTTGCCCTGTCTGACAGAGGTACTTGCCAGTCGCCTCACAGCAAATCCAACTTGCGATTCTAAGTTGCTTGCCCCATGTTTTTTGACACATTCCTCCAATTGTGGAATTCCATTGTGACAGCATTACCGTTCTAGCTTGTTACACATTGAGACAGCATTACTGTTCTAGTTTGTTATACATTGAGACAGCATTACTGTTCACGCTTGTTACACATTGAGACAGCATTACTGTGCTAGTTTGTTACACATTGAGACAGCATTACTGATCTCGCTTGTTACATACTGAGACAGCATTACTGTTCTCGCTTGTTACACATTGAGACAGCATTACTGTTCTAGTTTGTTATACATTGAGACAGCATTACTGCTCTAGCTTGTTACCCACTGTGACAGCATTACTGTTGTAGATGGTTACACATTGTGACAGCATTACAGTTCTCGCTTGTTACACATTGAGGCAGCATTACTGTTCTCGCTTGTTACACATTGAGACAGCATGACTGTTCTCGCTTGTTACACAATGAGACAGCATGACTATTCTAGCTTGTTACACAATGAGACAGCATGACTATTCTAGCTTGTTACACATGAAGACAGCATTACTGTTCTCGCTTGTTACACATTGAGGCAGCATTACTATTCTCGCTTGTTACACATTGAAACAGTGTTACTGTCCTAGTTTGTTATACATTGAGACAGCATTACTGTTCTCGCTTGTTACACATTGAGGCAGCATTACAGTTCTCGCTTGTTACACATTGAGGCAGCATTACTGTTCTCGCTTGTTACACATTGAAACAGTGTTACTGTCCTAGTTTGTTATACATTGAGACAGCATTACTGTTCTCGCTTGTTACACAT
Source organism: Chiloscyllium punctatum (assembly GCF_047496795.1). NCBI lineage: Eukaryota > Metazoa > Chordata > Chondrichthyes > Orectolobiformes > Hemiscylliidae > Chiloscyllium > Chiloscyllium punctatum. The sequence goes on along the minus strand of NC_092746.1, from coordinate 123,075,350 downwards.
TGAAACAGCATTCCTGTTCTCGCTTTTTAGACATTGAGACAGCATTACTGTTCTCGCTTGTTACACATTGAGACAGCATTACTGTTCTCGCTTGTTACACATTGAAACAGCATTACTGTTCTCGCTTGTTACACATTGAGACAGCATTACTGTTCTCGCTTGTTACACATTGAGACAGCATTACTGTTCTCGCTTGTTATACATTGAAACAGCGTTACTGTTCTAGTTTGTTATACATTGAGACAGCATTACTGTTCTCGCTTGTTACACATTGAAACAGCATTCCTGTTCTCGCTTTTTAGACATTGAGACAGCATTACCGTTCTCGCTTGTTACACATTGAAACAGCATTACTGTTCTCGCTTGTTACACATTGAGGCGGCATCACTGTTCGAGCTTGTTGCACATTGTGGCAGCATTACTGTTCGAGCTTGTTGCACATTGTGGCAGCATTACTGTTCTAGCTTGTTACACATAGAGACAGCATTACTACTGCACTTTGTGATTCATTGAGGTAGCATTACTGTTCTCGTTTGTTATACATTGAGACAGCATTACTGTTCTCGCTTGTTACACATTGAGACAGCTTTACTGTTCTCGCTTGTTACACATTGAGACATCGTTACTGTTCTAGTGTGTTAAAAATTGAGACAGCATTACTGTTCCCGCTTGTTACACATTGAGGCAGCATTACTGTTCTTGCTTGTTACACATTGAGACAGCATTACTGTTCTCGCTTGTTACACATTGAGGCAGCATTACTGTTCTCGCTTGTTAGACATTTAGACAGCATTACTGTTCTCGCTTGTTATACATTGAGACAGCATTACTGTTCGCGCTTGTTACACATTGAGACAGCTTTACTTTTCTTGCTGGTTACACATTGGGACAGCATTTCGGTATTCACTTGTTACACATTGGGACAGCATTTCAGTATTCGCTTGTTATACATTGAGACAGCGTTACTGTTCTAGTTTGTTACACATTGAGACAGCATTACTGTTCTCGCTTGTTACACATTAAGACAGCATTATTATTCTCGCTTGGTACACATTGAGACAGCTTTACTGTATTCGCTTGTTACACATTGAGACAGCATTACTGTTCTCGCTTGTTACACATTGAGACAGCATTACTGTTCTCGCTTGTTACACATTGAGACAGCATTACTGTTCTCGCTTGTTACACATTGAGACAGCTTTACTGTTCTCGCTTATTACACATTGAGACAGCATTACTGTTCTCGCTTGTTACATATTGAGGCAGCATTACTGTTCTCGCTTGTTATACATTGAGACAGCATTACTGTTCTCACTTGTTACACATTGAGACAGCATTACTGTTGTAGTTTGTTTTATATTGACACAGCATTAGTGTTCTCACCTGTTAAACATTGAGACAACATTACTGTTCTCGCATGTTACCCATTCAGACAGCATTACTGTTCTCCCTTGTTAAACAGTAATCCAGCATTACTGTTCTAGCTTGTTGCACATTGAGGCAGCATTACTGTTCTAGCTTGTTACACATTGAGACAGCATTACACTTCTCGCTTGTTACACATTGAGGCAGCATTACTGTTCTCTCTTGTTTCACATTGAGGCAGCATTATTGTTCTCGCTTGTTCCACATTGAGACATCGTTACTGTTCTCGCTTGTTACACATTGAGACAGCATTACTGTTGTAGCTTGTTAAACATTGAGACAGCATTACTGTTCTCGCTTGTTACACATCGAGACAGCATTACTGTTCTAGCTTGTTACACATTGAGACAGCATTACTGTTCTCGCTTGTAACACATTGTGACAGCATTACTGTTCTCGCTTGTTACACATTGAGGCAGCATTACTGTTCTCACTTGTTACACATTGAGGCAGCATTACTATTCTAGTTTGTTACACATTGAGGCAGCATTACTGATCTAGATTGTTTCACATTGTTACGGCATTACTGTTCCAGCTTGCTCCACATTACGACAGCATTGCTCTTTGAGCTTGTAACACGATGTGACAGCATTACTCTTGTAGCTAGTTACACATTGAGACAGCACTACTGTTCTCGCTTGTTACACATTGAGACAGCATTACTGATCAAGCTTGTTACATTTTGAGACACCATTACTGTTCTCGCTTGTTACACATTGAGGCGGCATTACTGTTCTACTTTGTTACACATTGAGGCAGCATTACTGATCTGGATTGTTTCACATTGTTACAGCATTACTGTTCTAGTTTGTTACACATTGATCAGCATTACTGTTCTCGCTTGTTACACATTGAGACAGCATTACTGTTCTCGCTTGTTACACATTGAGACAGCATTACTGTTCTCCCTTGTTAAACATTGATCCAGCATTATTATTCTAGTTTGTGACACATTGAGACAGCATTACTGTTCTAGTTTGTTACACAGTGAGACAGCATTACTGTTCTACTTTGTTACACATTGAAACAGCATTACTGTTCTCGCTTGTTACACATTTAGACAGCATTACTGTTCTCGCTTGTTACACATTGAGGCAGCATTACTGTTCTCGCTTGTTAGACATTTAGACAGCATTACTGTTCTCGCTTGTTATACATTGAGACAGCATTACTGTTCGCGCTTGTTACACATTGAGACAGCTTTACTTTTCTTGCTGGTTACTGTTCTAGTGTGTTATACATTGAGACAGCATGACTGTTGTAGCTTGTTACACATTGAGACATCGTTACTGTTCTCGCTTGTTACACAATGAGACAGCATTACTGTTCTCGCTTGTTACACATTGAGACAGCATTACTGTTCCCGCTTGTTACACATTGAGACAGCATTACACCTCGAGCTTGTTACACATTGTGGCAGCATTACTGGTCTAGTTTGCTACACATTGTGACAGCATTGCTCTTCTAGCTTGTAACACAATGTGACAGCATTACTGTTGTAGCTTGTTACTCATTGAGACGGCATTACTGTTCTCGCTTGTTACACATTGAGACAGCATTACTGCTCGAGTTTGCTACACATTGTGACAGCATTGCTCTTCTAGCTTGTAACACAATGTGACAGCATTACTGTTCTCGCTTGTTACACATTGAGACAGCATTACTGTTCTCGCTTGTTACACATTGAGACAGCATTACTGTTCTCGCTTGTTACACATTGAGACAGCATTACTGGTCTAGTTTGCTACACATTGTGACAGCATTGCTCTTCTAGCTTGTAACACAATGTGACAGCATTACTGTTGTAGCTTGTTACTCATTGAGACGGCATTACTGTTCTCGCTTGTTACACATTGAGACAGCATTACTGCTCGAGTTTGCTACACATTGTGACAGCATTGCTCTTCTAGCTTGTAACACAATGTGACAGCATTACTGTTGTAGCTTGTTACACATTGAGGCAGCATTACTGTTCTCGCTTGTTACTCATTGAGACGGCATTACTGTTCACGCTTGTTACACATTGAGACAGCATTACTGTTCTAGTTTGTTATGCATTGAGACAGCATTACTGTTCTAGTTTGTTATGCATTGAGACAGCATTACTGTTCTCGCTTGTTACACATTGAGACATCGTTACTGTTCCAATTTGTTATACATTGAGACAGCATTAATGTTCTTGCTTGTTACACATTGAGACAGGATTTTTCTTCTAGTTTGTTTCAAATTGAGACAGCATAATGTTCTCGCTTGTTACACATTGAGACAGCATTACTGTTCTCGCTTGTTACACATTGAGGCAGCATTACAGCTCTAGCTTGTTACACATGAAGACAGCATTACTGTTCTCGCTAGTTACACATTGAGGCAGCATTACTGTTCTCGCTTGTTACACATTGTGGCAGCATTACTGTTCTAGCTGGTTGCACATTGAGGCAGCATTACTGTTCTCGCTTGTTACACTTTGAGGCGGCATCACTGTTCTAGCTTGTTGCACATTGTGGCAGCATTACTGTTCTAGCTTGTTGCACATTGTGGCAACATTACTGTTCTAGCTTGTTGCACATTGAGGCAGCATTACTGTTCTCGCTTGTTACACATAGAGACAGCATTACTGCTGCACTTTGTGATTCATTGAGGCAGCATTACTGTTCTCGTTTGTTATACATTGTGACAGCATTACAGTTCTCGCTTGTTACACATTGAGGCAGCATTACTGTTCTCGCTTGTTACACATTGAGACATCGTTACAGTTCTCACTTGTTACACATTGAGGCAGCATTACTGTTCTCGCTTGTTACACATTGAGACATCGTTACAGTTCTCACTTGTTACACATTGAGGCAGCATTACTGTTCTCGCTTGTTACACATTGAGACAGCATTACTGTTCTAGCTAGTTACACAGTGAGACAGCATTACTGTTCTAGCTTGTTTCACATGAAGACAGCATTACTGTTCTCGCATGTTACACATTGAGACATCGTTACTGTTCCAATTTGTTATACATTGAGACAGCATTAATGTTCTTGCTTGTTACACATTGAGACAGCATTACTGTTCTAGTGTGTTATACATTGAGACAGCATGACTGTTGTAGCTTGTTACACATTGAGACATCGTTACTGTTCTCGCTTGTTACACAATGAGACAGCATTACTGTTCTCGCTTGCTACACATTGAGACAGCATTACTGTTCTCGCTTGTTACACATTGAGACAGCATTACTGTTCCCGCTTGTTACACATTGAGACAGCATTACTGTTCTCGCTTGTTACACTTTGAGACAGCATTACTGTTCTTGCTTGTTACACATTGAGACAGCATTACTGTTCTAGCTAGTTACACATTGAGGCAGCATTACTGTTCTAGCTTGTTACACATGAAGACAGCATTACTGTTCTCGCTTGTTACACAATGAGACAGCATTACTGTTCTCGCTTGTTACACATTGAGACAGCATTACTGTTCTCGCTTGTTACACAATGAGGCAGCATTACTGTTCTCGCTTGTTACACATTGAAACTGCATTATTGTTCTCGCTTGTTACACATTGTGACATCGTTACTGTTCCAATTTGTTACACATTGAGGCAGCATTACTGTTCTAGCTTGTTACACATGAAGACAGCATTACTGTTCTCGCTTGTTACACAATGAGACAGCATTACTGTTCTCGCTTGTTACACATTGAGACAGCATTACTGTTCTCGCTTGTTACACAATGAGGCAGCATTACTGTTCTCGCTTGTTACACATTGAAACTGCATTATTGTTCTCGCTTGTTACACATTGTGACATCGTTACTGTTCCAATTTGTTACACATTGAGACAGCATTACTGTTCTCGCTTGTTACACATTGAGACAGCTTTACTGTTCTCGCTTGTTACACATTGAGACATCGTTACTGTTCTCGCTTGTTACACATTGAGGGAGCATTACTGTTCTCACTTGTTACACATTGAGACAGCATTACTGTTCTCGCTTGTTACACATTGAGACAGCATTACTGTTCTAGTTTGTTACACATGGAGACAGCATTACTGTTCTAGTTTGTTACTCATGGAGACAGCATTACTGTTCTAGTTTGTTACACATTGAGACATCATTACTGTTCTAGTTTGTTACACATGGAGACAGCATTACTGTTCTAGTTTGTTACACATTGAGACATCATTACTGTTATAGCTTGTTACACATTGTGACAGCATTACTGTTCTCATTTGTTAGAGCACATTGAGATAGCATTACTGTTTTCGATTGTTATAGCACCATGAGACTGCCTCTGTGCATTAAGTTGTGTAGTAATTGTAATTGGGGTAATGGTGAAATGAAACTATCTTCAAGCAAAGGAACACTCGGTCCTTCCCATCTGTATTGGTGTATTTCTTCTTATGTGACCCTGACCTTCCTCTTGTTACTGTATATTGACTCATCTTCTGCACTTACTGCTGGCTGAGAATTTGCATTTTTGCACCCACGATGAAAAGAGTCAAAAGTCACACAACACAAAGTTAATGCGTCATGTTAATGACACTGGATTATTAATCCAGATGCCCAGACTGATGCTTTAGAAACAAGGGATCATATCCCACCACAGCAACTGGTGGAATGTAAATTAATTAAATCTTGGATTTAGTACTGGTCTCAGTAATCTCATTAATACAGATATAAGCCGAGGGGAGAAGAGGACGTGGCTGAGGTATTAAATGTACACTTTGCTAGTGTCCTTCACAATGAAGAAGATGCTGCCCAGGCTATGATAATTCAGACATTCAAAAGATTGATAATGGGATGTGTTGGATGGGCTGTCTATATGAAGAACAAAGAACAGTATAGCACAGGAACAGGCACTTCCAACACACAGTGCGTTTATCAGCTAAATTCCTTTTGCCTTTACACAATCCATATCCCTCTGTACCCTGTGTAATTCAGTGCTAGCACCGCTGCTGTTTGCAACATATTATATGGAGTCTAATGCGGACAACTGTGAGGTGGTGCATTTGGAAGGTCTAATGCAGAAGGGAACTTTACAGTAAATGGCAGAACCCTTGTAGTATTAACATACAATGGGATCTCTGCGCACAGGTCCACAGTTATCTGAAAGTGGCAACATCAGTGGATAAGGTGATAAAGAAGGCATATGACATGCTTGCCCTCATTGACGAACATAGAGTATAAAAACTGGCAAGTCATGTTGCAGCTGTTTAGAATTTTACTTAGGCCACATTTGGAATATTGTGTACAGTTCTGATTGCCACACTACCAGAAGGAAATGGAAACTTTGGAGGGATACAGCAATGGTTTACCAGGATGTTGCCTAGTTTGAAGAGCATTAATTATGATGAGCTTGAACATCAATGGTGAGGGGCGACCTGATAGAAGTTTACAAAGTTGAAAGGCATGGATTGTTGGAGTCTATTTCCCAGAGTTAAAATGTCAATTAGGCTTAAAGTAAGAGGCAACTGGACAGATATACGAATACGAAAGGTATAGAGGGACACAGATTGTGGTTATACAAGGAATTTTAATTTTCCACACATTGTTTCGGACTGCCATTGTGTTAAAGGTTTGGATGGTGAGGAATTTGTTAAATGTGTTCAAGAAAAGTTTCTTTATCAATATGTAAATGTTCCTCCTAGAGATGGAGCAAAATTTAACCTTCTCTTGGGAAACAAGGCAGGGCAAGTGACTGAAGGGAACACTTTGGCAACAGTGATTATCATTCTATTAGTTTTAAAATATTCATGGAAAAAGATAAGCCCACTATAAAAGTTAAAGTTCTCAATTGGATTTGGAGGAGCCGATGTTGGACTGAGGTGTACAAAGTTGAAAATCACACAACACCAGGTTATAGTCCAACAGGTTTATTTGGAAGCACTAGCTTTCAGAGCGCTGCTCCCTCATCAGGTGGTTGTGGAGTATAAGATCATAAGACACCTGTGCTGCGATGTTCTTGGAGATCCTCTCCACTTTGAGCCGGTAGTTAATGGTGTCGATAGTAGTCAAGATTTGGAGGTGCCGGATTTGGACTTACAATCTTATACTCCACAACCACCTGATGAAGGAGCAGCGCCCCAAAAGCTAGTGCTTCCAAATAGACCTGTTGGCCTATAACCTGATGTTGTGTGATTTTTAACTTTCTTAATTGGTGGAAGGCAAATTTTAATGGTATGAGAGAAGGACTTTCAAAAGTTGACTGGAGTCGCCTGTTCACAGGATAACTGACAATTGGGAGGCTTTCAGAAGTGTGATAACGAGAGTTCAGATGCATTATCTTCCTGTTAGAGTGAAAGGTAAGGCTGGTAAGAGTAGGAAACAGTGGATGAATAAAGATATAGACGCTCAGGTCCAGAATAAAAAAATAATCATATTAGATGTAGATAACTGGGATGAAAGAACTTCTGGAAAAATATAAAGAGTGCAGGGGCGTTCTTAAGAGGGAAATCGGAAAGGCAATGAGGGGATATGAGAGAGCCTTGGCAAGTAAGGTTCAGGATAACCCGAAGAGATTCTACAAGTACATTAAGAGAAAGAGAGCAAGTAGGGAGAGTAGGATCCCTTAAAGATCAATAAGATCATCTTTTTGTTAAACCTCAGGCGATCGGAGAGAAATTAAATAAATACTTTGCATCAGTTTTTACTGTAGAGACAGAAATGGTGGCTAGAGAACTCAGGGAAATAAATATTGATGTTTTGAAAACAGCTCACATTACAAAGGAGGAAGTGCTGGAGGTAGAAGTGCTAGAAAACATAAAGATGGATAAATCTCCTGGGCCTGATCTAATGAATCACGGGACATTGTGAGAATTTAGAGAGGAAATTGTGGAGCTTCCAACAGAAATATTTGTATCATCTTTAACCGCAGGTGAGCTGCTGGAGGACTGGAGGGTGGCTAATGTTACACATTTGTTTAAGGAAGGCTGTAAGAAGAAGCTTGGGAACTATAGATCTGTGAGTCTGACGTTGGTGGTAAAAAGATTTTTGGAGGTGATTCTGAAAGATAGGATTTCCATGCATTTGGAGAGCCAATGAATGATTAGGGATAATCAGATGGTTTTATGCATGGGAAACTGTCTCTCAAACTTGATGAGTTTTTTGAGGAAGTAACCAAAAAGATTGATGAGGGCAGGGCGGTAGACATTGCTTATCTGGACTTTAGTAAAGCCTTTGAGAAGGCTCTGCATAGTAGACTAAATTAGTAATGTTAGATCACATGGGATTCAGGGTGAGCTTGCCAGTTGGATAAAAAAAATTGCCTTTGTGGTAGGTGACAGAGTGTGGAGGGTTGTTTTTCAGATTAGAGGCTTGTGACCAGTGGTGTTTCACAGGAATCGGTACTAGGTCCACTTTTGTTGTCATTAATATCAATGATTTGGATGAGAATTTTGGAGGCATGGTTAATAAGTTTGCGGATGACACCGAAATTGGTGATATAGTGAAGGTTATCCAAGATTACAAAGGGATCTTGATCAATTGGGTCAGTGGCCTGAGGAGGAGCAGATGGAGTTTAGATAAATGCAAGATACTGCATTTTGGTAAAACAAACAAGGGTGAGACTTATACAGAGACACCTAAGAATTCAGATACATATTTCTTTGAAATTTGTATAACAGGTAGATAGATTGGGTAAGAAGGTGTTTACTACACTTGCCTTCATTGCTCAGACCTTTGAGTGTAGGAGTTGAGATGTCACAGTGGTTAGCACTGCTGCCTCACAGCACTAGAGACCTGGGTTCATTTCCCTCCTCAGGCAACTGTCTGTGTGGAGTTTGCACATTCTCCCCGTGTCTGTGTGGGTTTCCTCCGGGTGCTATAAATTACTATAAATGCCAGAGGAAACATCACAGAAGCGCTTCAAAGGAGGCTCCCAAGCATTGAGGATGTCACCTAGACAGGGGACGAAACGTCTGCAACACAAACGCCTAGCTCGGCGAACAGAATCACAACAACGAGCACCCGAGCTACAAATCTTCTCCCAAACTTTGTACTGTAAATAGTTCTAGTCACCCTGTTATAGGAAGGATATTATTAAACTGGACAGGGTTCTGAAAAGGATATTCAGGATGTTGCTAGGAATGGAGTATTTGAATTGGATAGGCTGGGATATTGTTACTGGAGCATAGGAGGTTAAGGGGTAACCTTACAGAGCTTTATTAAGTCATGAGGGGCAAAGATAAGGTGAATAGCAAAGGTCCTTTCCCTAAAATTGTGAAGTTCAAAACTAGGGGTCATATTTTTAAGATGACAGGAGAAAAATTTAAAAGGACATGAGGGGCAACTTTTTTTACACAGAGAGTGGTTAGTGTGTGAAATAAATTGCCAGATGAAGTGGTAGATGCAGATACAGTTAATTTGGTTTGGAAATACGATCGGCGTGGACTGGTTGGACCAAAGGATCTGTTTCCGTGTGATATGATTCTATGAGAGAAGTAGATAGAACATGGAACAGTGCAGAACAGGCCCTTCAGCCCACGATCTTGCTCTGCCCTGTGTGAAACCAATCTGAAGCCCATCTAACCTAGACTATGTCGTCCATATGCCTATCCAATGACCATTTAAATGCTCTTAAAGTTGGAAAGTCTACTACTGTTGCAGGCAGTGCGTTCCACACCCCACCCTCTCTGAGTAAAGAAACTACCTCTGACATCTGTCCTATATCAATCACCCCTCAACTTAAAGCTATGTCCCCTTGTGCTGGCCATCACCATCCAAGGAAAAAGGCTCTCCCTGTCCACCCTGTCTAACCCTCTGATTATCTTATATATCTCAATTAAGTCACCTCTCAACCTTCTTCTCTCTAATGAAAACAACCTCAAGTCCCTCAGCCTTTCCTCATAAGACCTTCCCTCCATACCAGGCAACATCCTAGTAAATCTCCTCTGCACCCTTTCCAAAGCTTCCACATCCTTCTTATAATGCGGTGACCAGAACTGTACACAATACTCCCAAGTGTGGCTACACCAGAGTTTTGTACAGCTGCAGCATGACCTCATGATTCCAAAATTCAGTCCCTCTACCAATAAAAGCTAACACACCATATGCCTTCTTAACAACCCTATCAACCTGGGTGGCAACTTTCAGGGATCTATGTACATGATCACTGAGATGTCTCTGCTCATCCACACTACCAAGAATCTTACCATTAGCCCAGTACTCTTTATTCCTCGTTCCAAAGTGAATCACGTCACTCTTTTCCACATTAAATTTCATTTGCCACCTCTTAGCCCAGCTCTGCTGCTTATCTATGTCCCTCTGTAATCTACAACATCCTTCATCACTATCCACAACTCGATTGACCTTAGTGTCATCCGCAAATTTACTAACCCATCCTTCTATGCCATTATCCATGTCAATTATACAAATGACATCAGCAGTGGACCCAAAACAGATTCTTGCGATACACCGCAAGTAACTGAACTCCAGGATGAATATTTTCCATCAACCACCACCTTTCAGCTTCTTTCAACTCGCCAATTTCTGATCCAAACTGCTAAATCACCCTCAGTCCCATGCCTCCGTAATTTGTGCAACAACCTATTGTGGGGAACCTTATAAATACTGTTTCTTCACGATGCAAACGTCTAAGTTCAGGAGGGCACTGCCTCAGGATGTGGTGAAGGCAGATTCAATTGAGGTATTCAAAAGAGAATTAGATGTGTGAAAAGGAAGAATGTGCAGGGTTACAGGGAGAAGTTAGGAGAATGGGAATATCGAGAGATGCCAGTGATGACATGCTGGGCTGAATAGCCTCCTGTTGCTCTTTGACAATTCTGTGATGGGATGTTTCAGACGGCCAGTCATAAGCATAAGATACTCACTCAAAAAGCTGATAAGGAATTCAGCAGAAACCTGCTTACCTAGAGAACATTGAGGACGTGTGAATTAGATGAGATGAGTAGCATAGATACATTTAGGAGGAACGTAAACGTATATGTGGGAGAGGAAGAAATAGAAGGATGTGCTGATAGGCTACAGAAATATAATGAGACATGGCTACAAACCATTGTAGACGCGTTTGAGTGAAATGACTAGTTTCTGTGCTGTACATTCTGATAATTCTATTGTGATTTGAAAGTAAATGGTTGGCCAAAAGCAGCCTGTCTTGGTATTTGTTGCAGCAAATGGAAGTGTTCAGATGGAAAATAGATTTTGAAAGAGAAAAAGGAACAATGTCTTTTCTTCTTGATCTTCAACCAGGGACTTCGGAAACCCAATGCGGACGAGATCAGACATGCCACAAATGCTGTTTTCTGCCCATCCATGTTTGGTAGCTCTCTGGAAGAGATCATGAATATGCAACATGAGCACTATTCAGACCGACAGCTTCCATGGGTCCAAACTAGACTCTCCGAGGAAGTGCTGAAACTCAATGGAGCACAGACTGAGGGTATCTTCAGGTAACACTTGTTGACTGATTATTGAAATCAAAGAGTTATTGTAAATCCTTGGAAACAGTTCATTTGCACTATGAGCCTTCTCATATGTTACCCAAGTGGAACTTAGGAGCAGATGACGTCCCTCGAGTTGGTCCACCATTCGTGGGTAATCTATGTCAAATCTGATCTAGACTACTCCTAGGGAACCTAGACCTCAAATGTCAAGGGTCTGTGAGAGGCATGTGAACTTATGAACTGGAGCAGGAATTGGCCAGTTAGCCTTCGTCTGCTAGGTCATTTAATAAACTCATGACTGATCTGATTGTGACCTTAAATCCACATTTATGATGACCCCTGATAACCTTTCACCCCCTTGCTGAACAAGAACCTACCTCCCACTGTCTTAAAATGTTCAAGGACTCTGCTTTCTTGCCCCTTGTTGAAAAAAAGAAATCCAAAGACACTCAACCCTCTGGAATAAAACAAAGTTTGCCTCTTCTCTGTTTGAAATGGACAACCCTTAATTTTAAACAGTGACTCCAGTTCTTAATTGTGCTAAGAGGGAACATATCCTGTGAACACCTCTCTTGATTTTAAATATTTCAGTTAAGGTGTCTCTTTTTTAAACGCCAGTAATAGCAAGCCTTTCCTCATAAGGCAGCCCACTTATTCCAGATATTAGTCGAGTATGGTGCTGGAAAAGCACAGCAGGTCAGGTAGCATCCGAGGAGCAGGAGAGGCAACATTTTGGGCAAAAGCCCTTCAGTCTGAAGAAGGGCTTTTGCCCAAAATATTGATTCTCCTGCTCCTCAGGTGCTGCCTGACCTGCTGTGGTTTTCCAGCACCACACTCTCGACTCTAATCTCCAGCATCTGCAGTCCTGTCTTTCGCCTATTCCAGATATTAGTCTAGTAAACCTTTCCAAAATGCTTCCAATGCATTTCCATCCTTCCTTAAATAAGGTGATCAATCCAGAATGCATTATTCCAGGCATGAGACCTGTCCAACTGAACCATAAACTTATGTATTTCCTTGCTCTCGTAATCAATGATTCAATCAATAATATCCTATGAGCTTTACTAATTACTTTATCTATCTTTGGATTTGAAGTTACAATCAGATCAATCATGATCTTATTAAATACACTGGGACACCCCGACCTGTCTGCAAATCAGAGCTCTGAAATCTCTCCCTATTTAAATAAAATGTTTTTTTTAATTCCTGCCAAAATGGACAGTTTCACATTTTGCCACACTTTACAAAATTTACCAGATCCTTGCCCACTCACTTAACCTAGCTATAACCTTTTATTGCCTCATTAATGTCTTCTTTTCACCTTATATTCCTACTTATATTTGTGTTGTTAGCAAATTTGACAATGATCTATCCCGTCATTCAAGTCATTTGTACAGATTACAAATATTTGCAGTCCCAGGACTGATCCCTGTGGTGCACACTCGTTTCATTTTGCCAGGTTGAAAAAAACACATTTATGCTTACAGACTGTTTGCCAGAAGATCTTCTGTCTGTGCTATCGTACTACTTCCTACACCATGAGCTTTTTGTCTTTGCTGTACACTTTGATGTGCTACTTTATCAAATACCTTCTGGAAATCGAAGTACAGTACATCAACTGCTTCCCCTTAATCTGCAGCACATATTACCTCCTCAAGTCACTCCAATAGATTGGTTAAACATGAACTTCCCTTCACAAAACCCTGTTGATTCTACCTGATCACCTTGAACTTTTCTAAGTATCTCACTATAATGTCTTTAGTAACAGCCCCTAACATTTTCCCAAGATAGGTGATAGGTAACTGGTCTGTAGTTTCCTGCTTTCTGTGTCCTTTCCCTTTTGAATAAAGGAGTTATATTCTTTTTCTTACAATCTAATGGGAACTTCCTCAAATAAAGGGAAAATTGGAAAATTAAAACTAGCGTATCAGCTATCTCATTGGCCACTTATTTTAACACCCTTGGTTTATCAGTGTTCCCACCAACAATTTAATCAGTACCATTTGTCTGTTAATCATAATTTCCCATGTTCCTCTCTTCCTTCCAATTCCCGGCTTACAATGTGAGCAGTTTTTGGCCCCAAATCTAAGGAAGGATGTGCGGGTCTTCGAGGTGGTCCAGAGGAGTTTAAAAGAGTGATCCTGGTGGTGAAGAGCTTATCATATGAGGAACAGTTAAGGACTCTGCATCAGTACTTGATGGAGTTTAAAAGGATGAGGGGGGATTTCAGATCGAAACATACAGAATATAGAGAGGCTTGGATAGAGTGGATGTGAAGATGTTTCCATCAGTAGGAGAGACTAGGACCTGAAGGCACAGCCACAGAGTGAAGGGACAACCCTTTAGAACTGAAGTGAGGAGGAATTTCGTCAGCCAGTGGGTGGGGAATCTGTGGAACTCATTGTCGCCAAGGGCTGTGGAAGCCATGACATTGTTAATATTTAAGACATCGATAGATAGGTTCTTGACTAGTAAGGGGACCAAGGGTTACGGGATGAAGGCAAGACACAGAGTTGAAAAACATAACAACCATTATCAAATGGCTGAGCAGACTTGATGGGCTGAATGGCCTAATTCTGCTTATATACCTAATGGTCTTGTGAGCTGCTTCTGGATGTTACTTATTTCCTCTGTAATGAAGACCAATGCAAAATATCTCCTCAGTTCATCCAGCTTTACTTTATTTCCCCTTACCAATTCTCCAGGCTCAAGACCTATGTTCACTTTATTAACTCCTCTTTATAAAATATTTCCAGAAACTCATACTACCTGTTTTTAATATTTCTGACTAGCTTTCGTCCATGCTCTAATTCTTTCCTCCTCATTAATATTTTTTGTCATTCTTTGTTTTTTTTTAATATTCTGCCTAATCTTCTGATTTGCCACATGTCTTCACACAATGAAGTGCTTTATTTTTAAGTTTGACATTATCTTTCATACTTATGGTTAATCACTGATGGTGGGTCAGTCCGTCGGAAATTTTCTTACTCTTTGGAATGTATCTATTCTGTGCATTCTGAAATATCTCCTTAAGTAACTGCCACTGTATCTCTACTAACCTATTTAACCAAATTTGTCAATTCAGTTGAGCCAACTCAAATTTCATAATAAGTTCTCATAATTACTCTTAAATACATTTTTAAAAATGTCTCAGACTCATCCCTCTTCCCTCCCCTAAACTGAATATAAAATTAAATCATATTATGGACACTGCGACTTAGAATTGCCCTTCATTTCATTAATGCCACTCATTGCACAATACAGATCTGATATTAGCAAGTTTTGAGAAGATTTGTAACTCAGGTTAAGGTTCTGGATGTAGGTTTGCTCGCTGAGCTGGAAGGTTCATTTCCAGATGTTTCCTCACCATACTAGGTAACATCTTCAATGGGCCTCCGGGCAAAGCATTGCTGATAATTCCTGCTTTCAATTTATGTTTGAGGTTCTTTGGGTTGGTGATGTCATTTCCTGTGGTGATATCATTTCCTGTTGTTTTTCTCAAGGGGTGGTAGATGGGGTCTAACTCAATGTGTTTGTTGATAGAGTTCCGGTTGGAATGCCATGCTTCTAGGAATTCTCGTGTGTGTCTCTGTTTGGCTTGTCCTAGGCTGGATGTGTTCTCCCAGTCGAAGTGGTGTTCTTCCTTATCTGTATGTAAGGATACTAGTGAGAGACGATCATGTCGTTTTGTGGCTTCCAAGAAGCTAGCCTCAAAACATTCTATAAACAACTTATCTAGGCTACTTTTGCCATCTGGCTTTCCAGTTGATATGTAGTTTATAGTTCCCATGATTATTGCTGTGTATTTCTGAGATGCCTCCATTATTTCTTCCTTTATGCTTTACCCTACTGTATGGTTGCTATTACACAGTCAGCAAGTGAACTCTTCCTTTATCATTTCTCATTTTTACCCAACCACTTCTGACCTGATCTGATTGATCTCTGTTATGATTTTTTTTCATCATTAACTAACAGTGCCACCACTCCAACATCCCTGTCAGTTCTAAATGTCCTTCAAGAGTCAGGTCCTAATCTGTGCAGTCCAGTGTCTGTAATGGCTCATTCTTATCCAAGCCAATCTCAGTGTCCTCCTCTCTCACAGTTCCAGCAGAGGTTATAGACTGGCAATTGGGAGCAGTGACCCTCACCAAAGGGAGTTGCAGCAATACATTACATTCTCAATAATACCACAAAAATTAATTTGATATTGATGAATGATATGAATCCTTATATTGCCTTTACAGCAAAGGAATGGGCCATTTAATCCAAGCGATCATATACTCCCCATATCAGCCTCCTTTCATCAGTTTTTCATCTATTGCAGTAGGTTAAATTTAAGAAATGTATTAACTAGTTTACATAATTTCTAATCAACGCGTTCAGGGATGTTGTTGTACACCTCTGGAGTAGATGGGACTTGAACTGCACCTCCTAGCTCAGAAGTAGGGACAGTATAACCATAACACAAAAACCCATCGTTGATCAGTTTTGGAAAATAAATAGAATTGACTAACACTTCCCAGAGATTAGAAGCAATCGAGAGAGGAGTGAGAAGGAGACCCCAATATACTGCCCGCCGTGTCTGCCCTTTCCAATGAAACATTCCTCACAGATGTATTTGATGACCTGAATCTACTAAATAAATACAACTCTGTCTCAGGAATTTGGAATGGTGCTGTTTTCTGCATAATAGGTAGTCTCAATCCCCTTCATACAATTAGAATGGATTGTTTGTAGATGATTGAGTACTACAAGAGTCACGGTTCCAATAGGCCTTTTTTCAAGCTACTTACCTGATCTTTGCTGTATATGTGCAAGCAAGGTGATGAAATTAGGATTTTCTTTACATTGTATCACTGCGAGGAAACCAATATTGATGAGTTTGTGTGATATTGGACAAATATACCCCACTCTGTTTCACTTACTCCCACCATGGGGTGAGAAAGTCAAGGAAAGTGCCAGTTGAGGGTAAAGTTTGAATTTCAGCATTCCTGAACAAAGTCAATACGCTCACACTCACACACTTTCTCTCTCACAAGCGTGCACACGTGCACGCCCACTCTCTCACACACACAGACTCACACACATACAAGCTCCCCTCTTACTCACACAGACAAACACTCTCAAACACACTCTCTCTCTCTCTCACACACACACACTCTGTCATAGAACATAGAACAATGCAGCGCAGAACAGGCCCTTCAGCCCTCGATGTTGCGCCGACCTGTGAACCATTCTCAGCTCATTCCCCCTACACTATCCCAAAATTATCCATGTCCCTATCTAAGGATTGTTTAAATCTCCCTAATGTGGCTGAGTTGACTACATTAGCAGGTAGGGTATTCCACGCCCTTACCACTCTCTGCGTAAAGAACCTGCCTCTCACATCTGTCTTAAATCTATCACCCCTCAATTTGTAGTTATGCCCCCTCATACAAGTTGACGTCATCATCCTAGGAAAAAGACTCTCACTGTCTACCCTATCTAATCCTCTGATCATCTTGTGTGTCTCTACCAAATCCCTCCTAGCCTTCTTCTTGCCAATGAGAACAGGTTCAAGTCTCTCAGCCTTTCCTCATAAGACCTTCCCTCCAGACCAGGCAACATCCTGGTAAATCTCCTCTGCACCTTTTCCAATGCTTCCATATCCCTCCTGAAATATGGGGACCAGAACTGTACATAATATGTCACAAATACTCACTCACTCACTCACTCACTCACACTCTCTCTCTCTGTCTCTCTCTCTCTCTGTCTCTCTCTCTCTCTCTCTCTCTCACACACACACACACACACACACACACAGTATCACGCAAACCATCCCAAAAACTGACTCACACACTTATTCGCAATATCAATATCTATCTCAGAAACACACATACACAGTCTCACACACATACTCCCACGAACCCTCTCACATACAGACTCACACACTCATTCATACTCTCAGAGTGTCTCCCAGACACTCAGTCACACACACATGCTCTCTCTTACATACACACACCTCACGGAAGACTGCAGAGAAATGGAGGAAACAAAAAACAGTCTCTCATTGGGTTGAATTTTGTGGTCAATAATATAGACCGTGAAGGTGACTGCCCACAGATCGAACTTGTCTGACTCCCAAAAATAATTGAGTAATTGACTCCCAATTTATCAATCTACTGCCATAATCAAACTACTAAAATAAATTTCTATCTATCTCACTTATATAACTTCCAGCATCTCATAACTCTTCATCAGGTAATTAAGTGTTCTTTAGTTGATTGTTAACATTGGTTTGATGCATACTGAGACATTTCACTAGCTGATGGTAGGTTCCAATCTCCTTGTGCTCGGGTTCCCCCCCTCAATGGTCACTCAGTATATGCAGCCCGTGTCTTTGCAGCTTCTGTCTCTAGTTGAAAAATAAGTAGACTTTCCTTTTCCTAATTGAATTATTAATGACCACTTCCTAATCTCCAGTAATATGTCAATTAGAAATTACATTTTCAAAACAAAGAAACATTTTTTTAATGATCCTCGATGTTTTACCTGACTAAGTGCTCACAGCAAAGTTCTGGAGATTAACGTTTGACTCCGGAGATTCCAGTGAGTTGACAGTAAATTGACACCCCAAATCCTCAACATTAGAGTTGAGCCAAAGGCTTTGATATGATCCCAGCAAAAGGTATGACTAGGCAAATCTGAGCTCAGAATAAAACTTGGATTTATAGATCAAAAATTTATTTTTTTGCAGTTTTGTTTAACATGGCAATCAGTAACTGAACTACAAGACTGCCAACATTACTTTTTAAACAAAAGGACACATTTATTTAACCATTCACTAAGTGTTAAAGTAAACATAAAGAAATACGTATGTAAAATAATTTGTCAAGATCTTAAATTAAACAGCAAAAAGAAAAAAATTAACAATTGCCCTAGCAATATCGTTTAGAGACAGTCAACCCCAGTGGTGTATTACTCCCAACTTACTTTCTTACTTAGTGACGAGGTCACAAGCACTTCCTTTCAGCACCTGTCTATGCATTCACCAAACATGATTCTCTCCGTTGCTGTCTCTCAAGATCAACAGACTTTATCTACTTCACTAACTTTTTCTAACTGGACTTTAAGAAACTTTCCATCTATTTAAACTGCTAAAGCTATTTTAAAACTTCTTTCTGGCTCTGAAAGTCTGGACTGCCGCTAATTGGAGAGCTCATATGAAATAGTTAATCTGAACTGGTCCCTGGCTTGTCTTTCTATCTGCCATAAAACTTCTAGTTGATAAACATTTGATCAGTTATCTCCCCAGTACAGGGAAACCCCAGTGTACAAATGTCCGACGTGCGAAGGCTTGTACTTATGGACAGGATCCTGTACATGGTTGTAATTTTAAAGACCCAACGTACAAACATTTCCTGCACATATGAATGGCTGCTTTACATTGTCCTACATTATGTTTTGACTTGTGCACAAATTGACTTATGACTCCAGAACAGAACCTGTTTGCGACCCGGGGACGTCCTGTCATTTATCTAGTCATTTAACTTAATTTCCCAGAAAGCGTGCAACTTATGGTTGAACTCTATGTTGTAAAATGACTTTGACTTCTCAAACCAAACAAGTCCTGTTCTTAATTAAATCCCAAAACCGAACTTTATAATGCTCTACTTTAAAATCCAATCCAATCCAAAAAAAAATGGGCAGCACGGTAGCACAGTGCTGCCTCACAGCACCAGAGACCCGGGTTCAATTCCCGCCTCAGGTGATTAACTGTGTGGAGTTTGCACATTCTCCCCGTGTCTGCGTGAGTTTCCTCCGGGTGCTCCGGTTTCCTCCCACAGTCCAAAAATGTGCAGGTTAAGTGGATTGGCCATGCTAAATTGCCCGTAGTGTTAGGTGTAGGGGAATGGGTCTGGGTGGGTGCACTTCGGTGGGTCGGTGTGGACTTGTTGGGCCGAAGGGCCTGTTTCCACACTGTAAGTAATCTAAACTAATCTACCCAATGATAATAAAATATTATACACCTTTATCTGCTAATGAGTGGAAATTACTCCTAACGTGTGGCAGTTGTCCTATTTGCTAGTTTCCTGTTCTGCACTGGCCAGTTGACCTCATTAGTGTCTTCTTGATGATATTGCAGAAAGTCGTGGCTCTTCTTCATTTGGTGGAATGAGTCAGTTGATTACAAGATGACTAAAGCATAGAACAGAGACAAAGAGAGGCTTGTGGTGGAAGCTGCTTGCTGACAAATGACTGTGAATTACATTAACATTGTTGCTGAGTCTTGTGTGCTTCATCTGCCTCTCTGCAGAGTTCCCGGGGATATCGATGAGGTTAACGCTCTCAAGCTTCAAGTGGATCAGTGGGTTATTCCACAAGGGCTGACAGACCCCCATGTTCCAGGTAATGCCACACGCTGATCATAGTCAGGAGTATGAGGAGAGTAAAACCTGTTGTTGCTCATATTCTGGAGTGCAGTTTTTAGTTTATCACCTGTGGAAGAGATGCCAGCCGTTATATCACATCCTTCCCCCCCCCCCCCCCCCTGTCCTTCCCAGCCTTGTCCCATTAGGCCTGAGAAGTTAACTTCCAGCTACTTCCCTAAAAGATGAGCATGTGTCGTCTCATTTAGGTTAAATTGGTTAAAGGTGCTTACAAAAGCTCGTAAGATACAGGAGCAGAATTAGGCCATTTGGCCCATCAGGTGTGTGTCACCATTTAATCATGGTTTATATGCTCCTCATCCCCATTTTCCCACTTTCTCCTGTATCCCTTCAACCCATTTCCAATTAAAAATCTGTCTGATTCCTCCTCAAATTTACTCACTCTTCCAGCACCCACCGCACTTTGGGGTAAAGAATTCCACAGATTCACAACCCTTTGGGAGAAGTAATTTCTCCTCAACTCTGTTTTGATCTCTCGCCCTAAAATGCCCCACAAGAGGAAGCATCCGCTCCGCGTCTATTTTATCTGCATCTTTTTCATTTTGAATACCGCAATTTGATCTCCCCTCATTCTTCCAAAATCCAGAGAATATAGACTCAGAATAGAAAGGGATGGTTCATTCCCATCTCCTATCAAGAACATTCTTTCACTATCTCCCCTGTGAGATCAGACTGGGAACTAAAGCTTATTTATTTTAGCCATGTTCTTATAATATCACCTCAATTATATTTCCTTTCTTTGATTGAAAAGCTTCTACGTGTAGCCTAACCAGAAAGGTTCCAGATTTAAATGGGCCAAATCAGTCCTCCTCCCACTCCCGAGAGCCTCTCGGCATGAGGAGTAAAATTCCGTTCTGTTGTAAAGACTCTCCCGGCCAGAAGAACAACTGGTTGGGCATGGTACAGGAGCACCCTGAGGGATTATACCTTAACAAGAAAGTCATTGCATTCATATCGAGGGAGGATTTAAAAATGGCAGAGGAAGAAAATAGACTGTGCTTCAAGACGTTTGCTGTTTGAATTTGTGTTTCGCTGGACATCGGAGTGCATCTGGGAAAATTACCAATCAGTGAAATTCACCACTAATCTTGGAGGAACTGTTGGGCAAAGTTCACAGCACAGAATCAGATAAGTTAATTGTTGTTTTAAGTCTGTCCAAGAGAAAGGCTGCAGTAGTGAGTATAGTGGATTCTCTCTTGATTATATGTTTTTGGAGATAAGTCTCTTGATTAAACTTAAAATATAAGCCATAAATATTAATTTAACCTGGGGCAGTGTTTGTAGAGGAATAAGACGGTGTTATTTTCTGGGACTGTAGATTGTGAAGGAACAAAAATGGCCTTTGCAGTGATATGCACTTCTTGTCAGATGTGGGAGTTTAAAGAGAGTTTAAGGGTTACTGCAGATTATATCTGCCATAAATGCTGTTGGATGCGAATCTTATCAGATTGAGTGGATCGGTTGGAGAGACAGTTAGAAGCGATGAGGAATTTGCAACAGCAACAGTATGTGATGGATGGCAGTTATAGGAAGGGGGGAAAGTCTCAGATACAGTCACATAGATGGGTTAACTCCAGGAAGGGTGAGAGAGGTCGACACCTAGAGGAGGAGTCTTTTGTGGATATACCCATTTCAAACAGGTATGCTGTTTTGGAAAATGTAGGGGGTGATGGATTCTCAGGGGAATGTAGCACGAACAGTCAAGTTTCTGGTGTTGAAACTGGCTCTAATGCAACGAGGGGTACATCGGCTTCCAAGAGATCAATTGTGTTAGGGGATTCTGTAGTCAGAGGTACAGACAGACGTTTCTGTGGCCAGCAGAGAAAAAGCAGAATGGTGTGTTGCTTCCCTGGTGTCAGGATCAAGGATGTCTCAGAGAGGGTGCAGAATGTTCTCATGGGGGAGAGGGGCCAGCAGGAGGTCATTGTCCATATTGGAACCAACGACATTGGAAGGGAAAAGGTTGAGACTCTGGTCCTACCTGCCTATCTGCTTTTCCACCTATCCACTCCACCCTCTCCTCCCTGACCAATCACCTCCATCCCCTCCCCCACTCACCTATTGCACTCTATGCTACTTTCTCCCCACCCCCACCCTCCTCTCACTTATCTCTCCATGCTTCAGGCTCTCTGTCTTTATTCCTGATGAAGGGCTTTTGCCCGAAATGTCGATTTTGCTGCTTCTTGGATGCTGCCTGAACTGCTGTGCTCTTCCAGCACCACTAATCCAGAATATTGAGTACAGGAGTTGGGTGGTCATGTTGCGGCTGTACAGGACATTGGTTAGACCACTGTTGGAATATTTCATGCATTTCTGGTCTCCCTCCTATCGGAAAGATGTTGTGAAACTTGAAAGGGTTCAGAAAAGATTTACAAGGATGTTGCCAGGGTTGGAGGATCTGAGCTACAGGAAGAGGCTGAACAGGCTGGGGCTGTTTTCCCTGGACCGTCGGAGGTTGAGGGGTGACCTTCTAGAGGTTTCCAAAATTATGAGGGGCATGGATAGGATAAATAGACAAAGTATTTTCCCTGGGGTCGATGAGTCCAGAACTAGAAGGTATAGGTTTAGGGTGAGAGGGGAAAGATATAAAACAGACCTAAGGGACAACTTTTTGACGCAGAGGGTGGTACATGTATGGAATGAGCTGCCAGAGGATGTGGTGGAGGCTGGTACAATTGCAACATTTAAGAGGCATCCAGATGGGTATATGAATAGGAAGGGTTTGGGGGGATATGGGCCAGGTACTGGCAGGTGGGACTAGATTGGGTTGGGATATCTGGTCAGCATGGACGGGTTGGACTGAAGGTTCTGTTTTCATGCTGTACATCTCTATGACTCTAAGTGATTGTATTGCTGGCAGTGATCAGTGAGACAACGTAAGCAGCAGCTTTAAAAGCCAGAACACCGAGGATGGGCTGCAGATTTTCATGTCACCCTAGAACAGACAAGAGCAGAGAGCTTTGATGAAGTGGTGAACTGAAATATTGCTGTTCCTCTGCTCAGAAATGTCACACTACATGCAAGGGTCATGCTTTGATGTCATTCTAACAAATTAAATATAAAGCAACTTTTGGCACATGGTGCCCCATGAGACACTATTAGTGCAGCAGGAGTTGTTTTCACATTTGAAGACATTAAGTAACCGCAATACTGCTGCAATTTGTTAGGAACCTGATTAGAATTCTTGCTGTGCCTCTGGTGCTTGCTTGCAAAATAACCCTTTGTGTGCCAGAAAAGATTAACTTCCCTTTTTGTGATATGGTAAACAGCAGTAGCACTAGTGCCAGGGAATAGCAGTATGTAAACCTACCCATCTCTTTCTGCAGAGGAAGCTTTGGTGATGTGCATCACAAACAGAATTCACTTGGGTGGAGTAGGGCTGCTATTTAAACTCAGTTCTCTGGGTTACTGGGATGGGATGGAGAAAGCAAGCTGACTGGAATGAAAAAAAGAAAGATGACCTTGCATTTATGTTGCATCTTTTAATTATTTAAGAATATCCTACAGTCAATAAAGTACTTTTGAGGTGCTGTCACTATTGTATCATGGATAACACAATAGCCACTTCTCAAACAGAAATGTAATGATCACCAAGTAATTAGTTTCAAGCGATGTTGGTTGGGGAATAAATATTAGGAGAAAGTGAGGACTGCCGATGCTGGAGATCAGAGCTGAAAAATGTGTTGCTGGAAAAGCACAGCAGGTCAGACAGCTTCCAAGGAGCAGGAGAATTGACGTCTCGGGCATAAGCCCTTCTTCAGGATTCCAGCAACACATTTTTCAGTGGAGAATAAATATTAACTAGGACACTGGGGAGATCTCAAGTGGCTCTTCTTTGGTTGTGTCATGAAAACTTTTCCTTTTAATTCATTCAAGAGATGTGGCATGTCACCGGCTGGGCCCACAATTATTACCCATCCCTGGTTGTCCTGGAGAGTGGTGGTGAGCTGCCTTCATGAACTATTATTGTTTATTTGATGTAGGTAAACCCATAATGCTGTTAGGAAGGGAGCTCCAGGAATTTGACCCAATGACACTGAAGGAATGATGATCTGTTTCCAAGTCAAGTTGGTGAGTGGCTTGGAGGGGAACTTACAGTTGGTGGTGCTCCCATGTCTCTGCTGCTCCTGTCCTTCTAGATGGAAGTGGTCATGGGTTTTGTCAGATGCTATCTAAGGAGCCTTGGTGAATTTCTACAAGTGCATCTTGTGGATGATAAATATATCGCTGTTCCTTCAGTGTCATTGGGTCAAAATCAGAAACTCTCTTAACTAATAGTCACACCAAATAGATTGCAGTGGTTCAAGAAGGCAGCTGAACACTATCTTCTCATAGACAACTGGGAATAAATATTGGCCCAGCCAAGAATACCCACATCCCATGAGTAAATAGAAAAACCAGCTAACCCAGTGACGTGACCACAATGCCACCACCGCCCTATTAATAAGGTTAGACGAGAGGTAAGTACATGATGTGAGATTTGAAAGAAAGACCAAAGGACACCATCACAGTCAATGATATAACTGCCCTTCGCAAGGGATCTAAATGAGGAAATGGCTATAGGTTTAAAGGTGTGGGGTGAAGAAAAAAGATTTTCATTTTGCAGATTTGGCAACCAGATTGTGTCAGTCAGCAAGAATAGTACATCGTTAAGTTTTTTTTTATTGTGGATAAGGGATTGGAACAGTGGATAGGGACTGGACTTGGTTTAGGGTGAGAGGGGAAAGATATAAAAGAGACCTCAAGGGCAATGTTTTCACGCAGAGGGTGGTGTGTGTATGGAATGAGCTGCCAGAGGAAGTGGAGGAGGCTGGTACAATTACAACATTAAATAAGCGTGGTTATGGGCTCTTCAATAAGTATAAATAATACCTGGGATTGGCATTTTGTAATGTGTTAAGATGAAATAAAAGCTGACTAGGAAAGTATGTGCCTGGACACTGTCTGACCAACCCTTAACCCCTGACAGTTAATGTGCATTCCTCATCAAAAAGGCCACCTGAGGACCACCTCCCAGGCAGGTGGCTCAGTACCTGTGAATGAAGCCCTGTTCACAGTCCTGTCCTCTTCCTAGTCTAGATAAATGCTATAGGAGAAAGTGAGGACTGCAGATGCTGGATAACAGAATCAAAATATCTGGCAGTAAAAAAGCACAACAGGTCAGGCAGCATTCGAAACATTATCATAAATACTAAAGGGCATTTTATAGAATAAATACTTCCGTGCAGTAAATGAAAAGGTCCTAGTTAAAAATCTCACTTGCTTAGGAAAACAAGTATAGTTTTGAAATGGAGCCTAAGGGTCAGAGTGTTTGTTTCATGTTTTGATTGTCAGGTTTGCTGCCACAGTACGTCTTTGAAGGAGCTTGTTTTAATTGCAACATTAACCAGAGTTATTTCACCACAAGAGCTTGTCCTGTTAACTTGTTATATACGTTGTACATCAGTACAGTTTGTTTGATCCTAAAATGCTGAGAGAAAGTGCTAACACAATGTGCTGAATGGCACCACGACAGTTCTGTGATTCTGGACTTGACTGGTTGCATTGTCAGATTGTCTGGTGATGGTGACTTCAACTGTCTAGGTTCTGAGCTCCCTACACCTGTCCGTCTCCCCCTTGCCTCCTTAAAGAATTCCTCCATGACAAAGGTTTGTCCAACTGCCCTAATATCTCATGTGGCGTATTATCAACTGTTGTCTGGTTTGCTCTTGTAAAGTGCCATTGTGATGTTTTGCCACATTGAAAAACCCATAAGAGGACACATTCTTTGAGGCTATTTGTTTTTAAAACAAAGTGGAATCTGGGTCTTGAATGTTCCAGAAGTGTCGGTTATATTTGTCTTTAGTTTATCTCTCCCTGACACATGGGAGTGATGTAAACCTGTTCTGCTTGCTTCAGTTATGCTGATCAGAAAGCTCATTTACTTCTTTGAGTAATGCCTCACCCCAGGCTCTGTGCCAAGAATTGAAAAGACCCTGTTTGATTAATCTTTCATTAATCCTTCTGTTCTCTCTCCAAACTCCTGGTTGACCATTCAATATCTCATCAACAACATTTTCTTTGGAAATAATTCTATTTGCGAATAAACCTGTACAGCTGGACAGTTAGTTAGAGTCATATTATCTCCAGCTTTGTCACTGTGTCAATAATTTGTCTGATCACACTGTGAAACATCTGAGAACTTTTAACAGCATTTAAAAGGATATGTGATGTATGTTATTAGTATGATTGGAAGTATGCAGAATAGATAATTTTAGCCATCTTTTGAAGTGAGTGGTGTCTTTTGTGCTATCCAGTTTGTGATTAGTGTAAGGCTTGTTTCCTCAGCCTGAATATCAAATACGTAAAATGCTATAGCTTTCCTTTCCCCTTCATGGAATGTCAGTGCCATTTGTCCATCCCCAATTGCCCTTGAAGTGGTGGTGAGAAGCTTGCTTTAACTGCTGCAGTCCTTGTGGTGTAGGGGCACCACAGTGCTGTTAGGCAGGGAGTTGCAGGATTTTGACCCTGTGACAGTGAAGGAATAGCGATATTGTTCTGGATTAGGATGGCGTGAGGCTTGAAGATGAACTTGCAGGCTGAAGCAAAAACTGAAAACACGTGGAAAATGCTCAGCAGGTCAGGTAGGGACTTTAAGAGAGAAACAGAGTTAAGGTTTTATGATGACCTTCTATCAGAATTTTGGATCCAGTTGCCAGGGATTGTAGGCTTTTAACTGTGAAAATGCATTATGCGATGATAAAAGGAAGACTATCTTGGGAGCAAACCAACGTTATGATCATTGGGCCATTTTTATCCATGTAGACATTATAGTGAGGTCAGCCAGGTGGACCTCATGGAATATGAGTTCCCTGATTGGGGCTATTAATCTGGTCCAATCAGGGAGCCCCAGTTGACAGATATAAACAGGGTGTCAGATATCCTGTTCACTCTGAGAGCTGGCTCTGAGGAAGCTGGATCAGTGGCAGGTATTATGAACATGGAAGTAACATGATTAAGGGATACTGGCCTCTGTGGGGCTATTTCAATTAGTTTCTCCCTTATAAGCTGCTCCTTGGATTACGTTTCCACATGTATGCTGACAGCTTTATCATATATATCCTCTCTCAACTTCTCCATTGTGTCTTATTGAACTTCAAGCTTAATCATGGGAATATCAAAACCGTTGCCTTCATTACCTGTTCCTTAGCTACCATGGTCATCAAAATTGATACTTGTGAAAGGAAAAAAAGAAAAAAATAAATAAACAGTGTGTCAGATATCCTGTTCACTCTGGCATTGAGGGAGCTGGACCAGTGTCAAGGACTGTTCACTTATAAATAGAGGGGGACTTGATGACAGGACACCAGCATCTGCGGAGTTATTTTAAACATAACTCAAGTGTCGTTTTTTCTTCAAAAAAGCTCAGATTCTCTGATTAGAGCCTGACATTCAGTTACCTTGAGATATTTTGAAAAGTATAAAATTTGAGTTTAATTTAGGATTTTAAGAAAAACTAAGTCCTGGAGAAACCCAGCAGATCTGGCAGCATTTGTGGAGAGAGAAACAGAATTAACATTTTGAATCCTATGTCACTCTTTTTAAAACAAAGATTTTGATAGGTGGGAACATGCCAGGCATGGAGACTAGAGTTTGGATTTGACAAATGTACATCTCTAATAAGATTGAATGACTCTTTCTCCCCTCTCTTTTTGCACTTCTGATAGCCTCGTTGTTGAAGCTATGGTACCGGGAACTCGAGGACCCACTCATCCCTCATGAGTTTTATGAACAGTCCATCAACCATTACGAAAACCCGGAGGCAGCGATTGCAGTTGTTCACTCCCTACCCAAGCTCAACCGGCTGGTCCTTGGCTACCTCATCCACTTCCTACAGGTATACACAGTTACAGCCTATTCCCAGGGTATCCACATTTTACACACCCACTCAGCATGGTGATCAAAACACCATAACTATCATCCATTCATACTAAGGTCAAGTGCAGAGATGCCCAATAAGGCATGTTCTGTTTATTGTGGACAAATACTTACTTGTACCTCTTGATGGTGCATTAAAGGCAAGATTAGACCTAAGTTGATGCATTATAAGGGCAAGGAGAAAGTGAGGACTGCAGATGCTGGAGATCAGAGCTGAAAATGTGTTGCTGGAAAAGCGCAGCAGGTCAGGCAGCATCCAAGGAACAGGAGAATCGACGTTTCGGGGGCTGATTCCTGAAGAAGGGCTGATGCCCAAAACGTCGATTCTCCTGTTCCTTGGATGCTGCCTGACCTGCTGCGCTTTTCCAGCAACACATTTTCAGCTTTATAAGGGCAAACCTGGTAAATGTATGAGGGGAGGGTGGTGTAGAAGAGTATGATGTATGGGGGAAGGCACATGTGGCAGCAATATTGATACGTTGGACCAATGGCCTGTTTCTCTGCTGTAAGTTATACAGTGCCCTAAGTATGTAATAGGTAAATAAGTAACATCTCAATTATAATGGGCAACTACACAGAAGCAGCACTCTTATTATATGGTAGAGTGTTATAATCGTGTCAGCCATGTAGGTCAATCACATTTCTACAAACTTAACCACTGCAAGGGGCTTTATTTGTCAAGTTAATATTGCTGTGAATTTAGAAATGTAATTTGTTTTTTTTTCTTTGGTCCTGTACAGTTCAGTATCACATTTGATTTCTTGGTTTCCTTATGAAGCATAGAATTACACAAATGGATCATTATCCTTAGTCAAAACCGCATTTATTTCTTATGGCACCCTAATCCTGAGTCACAGGCAACACATCACTTAATGCATCTATTAAATGATCTGTATGACTTTAGTTTGACCAGGGCTGTTTTTTTCTCAGTGCTCTTTATTTTCCATTGAGTTTTGTTTTCTCCTCTGCGGGAGGTGTTTCAGAGCACAGAAAGTGTATATTATCCACAGTTGTATCCACAGTTGTATAAAGCACTGTTCGGGCCCCATTTGGATATAGTGTTCAGTTCTGGGAACTGCACCTCAGAAAGCCTCCTTGGAAGATGCACCACAGATTCACTGGAATGGTACTGCAGCTAGAAGGGTGTGTGTGATGTATGATTCCCTGGCATGGGGGGGATTATCTTATTAGCAAAGGCTAAACAGATTATGACTCTACTTACTTCAGTTTAGAAGAGTGAGGGGTAATCGCATTGAAACATATATGATTCTTAAGGGGTTTGACTGGATAAATGCTGAGAGGATGTTTCCACTCGTGGGAGAGTCCAGGGACCAGAGGGCACAGTCTGAGAATGAAGAGATTCTTGTTGAATAAGGACATTATGATATACCGAAGCAAGGGCAAGGAAATGGAGTTGAGACACAGATCAACCATGATTTTATTGAATGGCCCAGTCTTATACTATAGATGTTTCGGGCAAAAGCCCTTCATTTGCCCGAAATGTCGATTTTCCTGCTCCTTGAATGCTGCCTGAACTGCTGTGCTTTTCTAGCACCACTCAAATCCAGAATCTGGTTTCCAACATCTGCAGTCATTGTTTTTACCCAGTCTTAGACTTTCTCACTGTGTCTCAGTGGTTAGCATTGCTCCCTCACATTGCCAGGGACCTGGGTTTGATTCCAGCGTCAGGTGACTGTGTGGAGTTTGCACATTCTCCCCGTGTCTGCGTGGGTTTCCACCAGGAGCTCGAGTTTCCTCCCACAGTCCAAAGATGTGCAGGTTAGAGAGATTGGCCATGCTAAATTGTCCGTGGTGTCCAGGAATGTGCAGGTTAGGTGGATTAGACAAGGGAAATGCAGGGTTTACAGGGTTAGACTGGGGGCCTGGGCTTGAGTGGATTGCTGTTTGGAGAGTCAGTGTGGCTTCTAGAAATTGAACCAATTTCTCAGAAATGGCACCTTCAGCTGAGGTACACTCCATCAGTACTTCCCTGAACTATTGGTTGACTGACTGTCCTGTTACTGCTGTTTCCACCAATTCATTGCATTTAGATCAGAAGAAGCAGGGAAGGAATCCAAATGTGAATTCTAAATTCTACTTCCTGTCCCCTGTATTCAAAGCTGAGTGAGATAAACAGAAATGTTATCACGGTTCTTTTTCTTTGCTCCCTTCAATTAGATTTTTGTCCAACCGGCCAATGTCTCTGTGACCAAGATGGATGTCAACAACCTCGCCATGGTCATGGCCCCCAACTGTCTCCGCTGTCAATCAGACAATCCCCGCATCATATTCGAGAACACCCGCAAAGAGATGTCATTCATCCGAGTGCTAATCCAACACCTGGACACCAGCTTCATGCAAGATGTGCTATAGCAAGGAGCGTTAAAGAAAAATAGAAAAAAAAGGAACAGAAACAAACAGAAAGTGCAAAGATAAGCCTTGTATAATAAAAAGTAATGGGTTTGTGTCTGCATTTGTTTATACAATTTAAGATTTTTTTGCCAGTCCCTTACTGGTCGATGTTGTCTACATTATAAAAAAATAAGAAGGGGGAAAAAAAAGAAAAAAGTATTATATGTAAATTTTGATGCTGGTTTTGATGCTGCTTTTTTTTTTGGTCTGCTGTGTATGATGCTCCCATCCAGGTCCATCCCCACCAATGGCACAGTTTACTAATAGTTTATTTTTTCGTTTAGCATGCGTACTTGGGTTTTTAAACCTCTTTATAAAGTAACTTTATTTTTATAGCATTTAATTATACAGGGCTAAAAAAAAACACAAGACATCCTTTATGTGGGCAAAATGCCCCCATACTGTTCATTTCTTCTGGCACTTCTTGCCATCTCGACGGTACTTTGCTGTGAATTTTAACCAAGTGTATTCCAAACCTTACATCATTTAACTTTTGCGTGAAAGGAATTCACTCTATCTGCAGTTTCCTTCCTTTTTTCAAAAATGATGTTTCTGCTGCATTCTTTTCTCTCTCTCTAAATGATCCATGTTTTTTTAAATTCAGTTCAATTCTTTCTCGGGTGTGTTGGTCAGTGTAGAATTGCCCCACTTGGTGCTAACTCTCGTCAGTGTAAGTGTTTTAATCCAGTTGCCCGGTTCAGGATTTACATAGTTAATCCTTTTCAGCAAGATTGTGAGTTTTTACATACAAAGATGAGAGTCACTGTTAGTGGGAAGTCCCGGAGTCTGACATGGTGAAGGTGGATGTCCAACCTGTTTGCTTGCCGCAACCTAATAGTCTATAATGAACTCTATTTTTAATTGATAACGTTGAACTTCGGTTTTCTCACTGCATCGAATAATAATCACCACTTCTCTGAAAGGATTTGAAATGTGAACTACGTATAAACTCAAGAACGTGCCAGAACCATTCTGGATCACTGTCTAATTTGGAACGAACCCTCAAGTAGCCAACATGCTGAGTTGGGTCCAGTGGCTGAGGATGAGGATAGAGAACAGGTAGATTGGCTGTGATGCTTGGTAAAAGCACAGATAGACTTGGATGGACAAAAGTCAATTTCAGAGCTTTCACAGAGGCTAAACAAAGTTTCTAGGTCCTCCGTCAAAGGATGACTGCTCGACAACTGAAACTTAATAAGGTGTGTCTGTGTGTATGTGAGAGAAAGGGAAGAAATTATTCCTGTTATTGGGGAATAGCCCCACCTATTTCGGAGTAATGTCCAATGCTCAGCATCCATAATCTGCTTGTTCTCTGGTTGATACGTAATCTCACTGTCTGTAGAGTTGAAGTCACCACTGGTCAGTCACACCCTCTCTCATTTCCATATTTAGCCCAGTTCCTCAGTGTTCCCTTCTTCAAACAAGCTGCAGGTTTTTAAAACCCAAGTTGAGATGACATAACTACCTTTTTAAAAAATCGTTACTTTCAAGCTGCTCCCTTCTATTATCAACCCAGATTTTCATTTTTTTGAAATATTTTTCTTGCCCCCTTATGCCCTTTATTGCCAGGCTCCTCCCCAACATCCTTCCCTCCTCATCCCACCCCTGCTTCCCTACCTCTGCCCCCCTTCCCCATGCCCCCTCTGCTCCTCCCCCCACATTCTTCCACTTCTCCCTCCTTCCCACTCTTTCTCCCCATTTCCCAGCCACTCTTTACCCTCTCTTCTGTGCTCCCCCGTCCCAATTCTCCATTTCCCATCTCCCCCTCCTCCTCATGTCTCACCCCTGGTAAAGATGGATGTTAGCTTTGCTGTAAGGATAAATAGTTTCCAGATTGGGGCTGGGAAAGCTCCTATTTTTCAGTGTGGTAATAGGGGACTAAAATTGGCTTCCATTTTCTTCGGATCTAATATTGAACTGAATCAGCTGGACAGATATTTGATTCATTGCAAAAGCCAGTGACATTTCATTTGTGTTGATTTATTCTGTTCAGTCTTGCTTTCAGAGCACAGTCCAGGTTTGATAACTGGTCTCTCCACAAGAGCCTTGTTGCTGCCTTAGCAACCAACTTCCAGTGAGTGACGATGATGCAGAAACTTCCGGACCTTACCTTAAAAAGCCTTATGCAGCAGGCGCACCATTACTGGGCACACTAATTATACCTGCTAAAGTTGGGTAACTGCCACCACCCCTTTACTGTCTAAATAAATCCTACTCACTCTCGATTTATAACGGTCTGGTATATTTAGATTCCGAATGCATCTATTCTCCTGAGTGAATGTTTGTTGTAAGACTAGAGGGGCCAGATCCCAATGAGGCTGTGTAACCACCCAGCTCGATCCATTTGTCTCTCAGCTGGGCCCCGCTAATCGTGGCACCATGAGCTTTGCCTAATTGTCTTTGTCCTTTCAAACTTACCTTTTTGCATTTCACTTCCTGGTGTCTTTTTCAGCACCTCCTTATCCTGATTTCAGAGCTGTAAACAGCAAGGTGACTCTTCCCAACTAAGCTCTGATGTGAATTTAAATGAGAAGGCTTTCTTTTTTTAACCACTCTGGTTCTGGTGCCTTTGAGTTTTGTGACTGTCCATGACACTCGTATCAGAAAGTTGTATGTTATATCAGATATTGCTATGTTGAAGTATGTTCAATGTATGTTTAGTGGTGAAAGTTAGCTTCCAGCCTACTCCAGCTGTCACAATGAATTATTCCTGGTGGCCTGTCTGTCCCTGTCAACAGCTCTCCTCTTCCATCACATCATGTTACAGCCTCTTCATGTAATGTGGCTTTGTGAGGGTCTGATATAGGTGATTGTATCATGTAGGATTATATCACATATCATTAGTCATAGACTCTTACTATAAAGTGTTTATGCCAGCAATTTTGATTAGAAGAAAGCAACAAAACAATGGTTTAATTGGCAGCTTCAGGAAATGCTACCAGTCACATAAGCACAATGATACACTACTGTAGTTTGTCCTGTACCTTCCGTTATGAATCATTATATACGAATGTTCTGCCATTGTCGAGTGTGCCACAGTGAATAAGTGCCCCTGTAAAGTTTGTACTAGAACTGCTGACTTGCTTGTCACAGATACAAATCTGGGATCTGCAGTAATGTCGATGCCAGTTTTCCAGTGTTTAATATGCAGGGAGCTTGGTTTCTCTCCTGGTCCTAGACCACAGCGATCAGACTGTTCACATGTGGAAATGAGTGGCAGCAGCCAAACACACTGAAGCTTTGATGGAAGATCCTTCAGAAACCCTATCTGTTGTCCTCACTGCTTGGTCTGGGACATGATATTATTTAGACTTACTCTCTCTCTCTTTCTCTCCTCTGTACAGCCCCATCTGAACCTTCCCCACCCCATAAGCTCTTGCACCCCTGCAGGGGTATTAAATCCTTCTCTCTTTCTCTAGGCACTGTAAGCCGTTCTTAGTCCTACACTTAAAGTAGAAGAGCCTACTATTCACTGAATAGACATTTTCTGTCCAGCCTCTGGCAGCATCAGTATAACATCGTGAAGAAAGATTCTGTTGTAATCCATGTGTTGGTTTGATTTGCTTATGCCACACTTTCAGCTTCTTCTCTGATTAATTCACAGTCCATTTTTCACAATATCACAACATCTAACTGGATGTAACACTGGCTGCAAGGCTAACAGCAAAAAGTTATTCACAACCATTAATAAGAAATTAGAGACAATTATTACAAGCCTGGAGTGTGGCAGTGAAATGGAAATCCATTATGCTCACTCCTTGTATTCATCAAAAAAGTTATAAGTCTCAGCAAAAAGATTTGGCTGAGACATCACTTTTATGTGAATTTCAGATGCTGACTTCATCTTTATTTTCATCATTTGGGTATTTATTGACATTGACTGCCATGCCCAGGGTATCAGTGTAACACGTGTAACAGAAATAGTCAGGTCTCAATAAATCCCCACTAATCCCCATTGTGTCTCAGGAGATTCCTTGTTAAATTAAATGTGGGAGGTCGCACTGTGCGGGTGGCTCTTGTCTAAAACATGCCTAACAGTAATTACAGTGTAAACCTCACTGTAGGATTGAGACCATAATTGGCTAAAGCTTTCCTCTTCCAGGTGACAGTTTGGACCTTTGAATAAGATTATTTTCCTGTAATTGCTCTCATGTCCTTACAAACCTCTGTTAATGTGTGCCTGATGTGAACGTACAATGAAAACCTTGTCTCAGCTGAGAGTGCTGGAGGTGCCTTCAGGAGCGTAACAGCCAGGATTCCTGCATATTTCCTACACTGGGAACAGTGAACACAAGAAAGGTCCTCACAGCAGAATGAAACAGGGTCCTCCGTCACTAATTTGCGTTGGCTTCCTCAATCAGAGGAAGTTACACAGATTGCTGGGCCCTGGGAGATAGCCCTTCTCAATATTCCTCCCTTATCCTTCTTTCTGTTAGTCTTTCATATGATTGGGTGTTACTAGCTAAGCCAGCATTTGTTACTCATCCTTTATTGCCCAGTTACAAATCAACCATATTGCTTTGAGTCTGGTGTCACATGTCAGTCATACGAGATGAGGATGGCAGATTTCCTTCCCTAATAGACATTAATTAACTAAATTAACTTCTTTATTAAACGGCAATTGATGGTAGTTTCATGGCCTCATTCCCTAAACTAGCTGTGTATTAGTATTATAGATTTTATTAAGTGAATTCAAATCCATCGAGCTGCTTTGGTGTAATTTAAACCCATGTCCCCAAAACATTAGCCTGGCCCTCTGGAGTACGAGTCCAGCAACATTACCACCACAAGGATGTCTTCCCTTGTAACCCCTGCTAAAGCAAAAAAACATTTTACTGTCACCTTCAGCCAATTTCTTACACATCCAAGATTTAACCAAAGTCCCAATCTTTGCTTTTGAAGTATTGTTGATGTCTTCATGCAGGTGAACTATATTAAAAGGTCTGGATTAGTTCTCACCTCTGTAAATAGTCCACAAATATAATTTTAAATCATCGATGCATGATTCAGTGTTTGAAATAATGTTGCTCAGCAACACCGAATCTGATTTCCCACAACAATGCAGTTAGCCAAACGAATGTCACTGTCTTCATGCATGTTACTCTGACACATTTTATAAAGAGTAGGATTGAAAATAAATATGAAACCATAACACACATGAGGTTGGTCACTTTCTATCTTGGTAAGGGACATAACACAGAATTAGAATGGAAATGAATTATTTAAAATATTGCATTTATTTGAAGTAACAATGACAGGATTCATTGTATATCAAGTGTAAAATGCAGACAATGGAAATATGTGCGAATAAATTGCTGGGTGCGCATACTTTTGTCAAGAATTGCAGCATAGAAGCAGGTTATTTAGTCCACCTGGTTTATGCTCTGCACAAATTCTTATAACCATATTATCAGCTCCTTTTTCTTTCTTGAAGGATTTATCTAACTTTCTCTTTAATCCATCTGTGGTATTGGCCTCAACTACTCCTCGAGGTAGCAGATTCCACCATCTAAATGTTCTCTGGGTAGAGGTTTCTCCTGGATCCCTCACTGAATGTGTTGTCAACTACAGTTTATTTATAACCCCTGATTTTGGGCAACATCTATTGGGCATTTCTTTCAGTCAATCCTATATTAACTCGTTTTACTATTTTAATAACTTCTATTAAGTAATCTTTCACCTTTCCTTTTTCTAGATAAAACAACCCCACTCTGTTTGATCTTCCCTGATCATTCTAATCTCTTGGTTCTGATATCATCCTTGTAAACATTTCCTGCATCTTCTCCAAAACCACTGTACTCTGTTTGTAATGTGGCAACTGGAACTGTGATCAGTATTCCAACTATAGTCTAACCAATACTTTCACCAACGAACATCTCAATTCTATTCTTTTCAAAATTAATATCAGTGCTTTATAAGACCTGCAATGTTACTTTTGATTTTTTGTAAATCTAGAGCCTTTTCCCCTGAACCCAAATTCCATTCCTTCATCATTCTACCACCACCAGAATTCAAAGCCATATTCATGTCCTTTCTCCAATATTAACATGATCTTTCCTGAATTGCTTCTGTTTCCTTGAATTGCTTTCCATAACATTTTTTATCATTTCTTGAAAATCTGGACTTTAACTGGAAATTGTTAACTTGGAAAAGTTGCGTAGAGCTTCCAGCCATAGTCAGAATACTTACAGTTTATGTTTCCCAATGTTCAATCTGCACATTGATATGATTGAAGGAATGTAAGGGTGTATTTTCCTCATCCTGGGAGTATTCTGAGTTTTTTGCCTTGTCCGGATGACCTCTCTGAAACTGAAGGTTGAATCATTTAAACTATTATGTCATTCAGATCTGGTAGTTTTATAAATTTATCAAGAATGTATAAGTGCAGAAGCAACTGAGACAGAGACTGAAGTGAATCAATTGCTGAGAATTGAATATTAACAATTCAGTTCAAAATCCTCTTGTCTGAAACACATCAGACTATTACATCTTTAGAAACTTTACATTTATGAGTGCTAGACTGTTTGACGTTTTAGTTTTGTTTTGTTTCTGGAAATGTGTAATTGTTAAGAAACTATCCCACGTCAGTAAACCAAATAATGCTACATGAAAAATGACCACTTTGTTCCTAAAGCACACCAGAACTGAAATTGCTTGAGAATTTCCATTCTTTGTTTTCTCGGGAGATGTGGGAGTCACTTTTAAGATCAGCATTTGTTGCTCTAATTGCCTTTGAACCGAGTGGCTTGCTAAGCAGCATTCCCTATGGTTTCCTTACCAGCTGAGTGATTC
The DNA here is from genome assembly GCF_047496795.1 of Chiloscyllium punctatum. Taxonomy (NCBI): domain Eukaryota; kingdom Metazoa; phylum Chordata; class Chondrichthyes; order Orectolobiformes; family Hemiscylliidae; genus Chiloscyllium; species Chiloscyllium punctatum. Next base: position 123,037,982 of record NC_092746.1, on the reverse strand, counting down.
TCCAAGGCTCCTGCAAGGCAGCAACTTGCAGAGCCAAGAACAATGGAGCACTCTGCACATGCATCACCGAGAGGGAACATATCCAAGGGCAGTTAAAAGCCAATCACATTGCTATAGATTTGGAGTCTCATATAGGCCAACCCAAATAAAGATGGCAGATTTGCTTCCCTAAATGACGTTAGTGAACTTGGATGGGTTTTGACAGCAATCAATAGTTGTCATGGTCACTGTCACTGAAATTAGCTTGCAATACCTGATTTAGTAACTGAATTCAAATTCCACTATCTGCCATGTTGGGATTTGAGCCCAGATCTGTAAGACAATAAGGAATAGGAACAGGAGGAGGCCATTTGGCCCCTCAAGTCTGCCCATCATTCAATGAGATCATAGCTGATCTGACATTCCTCACATCACCTTTCCTACTCTTTTCTTGTAACCCTTGATTCCCCCATGGATAAAGAATCTATCCTAGTCCGAAATAGGACTCTATCCCCACAGATCTCATGTTAACAAGTTCTCCCTCTGAAAGAAGAAATTCCTCCTCATCTCAATCTTAAACTGGCACCCCTTAATTCTGAGGTTATTCCCTCTGGTCCTAGACTCTCCCATGAAGGGAAACATCCTCTCAGCATTGACCCTATCCAGCCCCTTATGGATCCTAAATGTCCCCACAGCATTAGCCTGGGCTTTCTGGTCCATTAATATTTGCACCAATCTACCATCTCTCCCTGATTTCTTCATGTTAAAAACCAGGGAGTTTAGTCTTAACCTACACACAATGTATTTTTGCTTTAGGCAGGAACTGGCTGATGAGGGGGAAGAGTTGTAGAGTGTGCAGAAAATGCTGCAGATGGGCTCAGTGCAAGGCAGGAGAGGTAGAATGTCTATGGATTGACAAGTGGAGCAGTGAGTCCCATCCTTCCATGTCCATTAAAGTTCACCATCCACTTACACAGCAAATCTAACAATTGGAGTCACCCTTGGCAATAAGGGAAAACGTGAGCTATAACTAACTTGAAACACTGCTTAGAAAAATTCATCTCTAATTGCAAAAAACCAAGAAAATTATCCTCAAGAGCCCACAATTCCACTTTGTAATGAAATAATTTCTAATATAATGCTTCTTTTCATACTAAACTGTGCATCTTATGACTAGGTATTGAAGTACACAGTTGTCTGGTATTGGCCAAGCCACCAATGCAAAGCTCTTTATTAATCAACCTTCGTTATACTGTCTTTTATTTTCACTTGAGACCACCAAACTCCTTACCTTCCTCCATCCTAAGCTGTCAGCTAGTCACTGTTTCTGATTTACCTTGTCTTCTATAAGAATTCTTCCCATAATTTCTATCCATTCTTGGTGAATTCTATTCATTCTTGCCCTTGAGCAGGTTGTGTTGGTGAACTTTTACTCTTGAACAACTGCGTCGAAGAAGCTCCCACTGTTGTTGGTGGGAAGCTCTGGGATATTGACAGTTATCCTTCCTTAACCTGGTTTTGCAATTAAGACATGTGGAAATTGGATGCCTAACTGCAGAGAATTGTCTTGTTTGATAATCTAACAAGCGTCTGCCTTTTATTCACTTTTTACAACCACTTGTGAATTGCCCGATAATGTCATTATTTCATTGCAATGATGGCACAATAGCTAGTGATGGGCCTTCGTGTGGTTTTGTTCTTTCCTTGTCCATCAGTCCTGTAGTTCTGTGACAACCTAATCTAACAGTGTGTGAGTAAAAGGCTGTAATTAGGATCAAAGTTAAATAAATAAATGTACCTGAGTCTTACAAAATTCAGTTTTGTGACATGTGATATTGTCCAAATCCACATATCGTAACCACCATTTGCTTCTGCCTCCCAAACTATTCTATATGGAACACGAATTGATTTGTGGCATATCACGAGAAGTCGAGATCACATGAGTGTTCAGGTGGAATGGAATAGAGAGAGCGATAATTGGGCCAATTGCAAAGACATGATTCCGTCCCCAAATCAATGCCTCTTTTTTTGCCCAAATTCTACTTCCATTACAAATTTCTATGGCTACGTTTGCAATGGAAACGGCCAATGTGAATTTGTCATGTAGTGATTACATCCTGCAGTGAAAACATCTACAGCAAGGCATGTTTACATCAGCAATTCCCAATATATATGTGGCCATAGGATGTTACAAGGGAAAGGTTTACCACAAATGTGTGCAGACACACAAACTTTTTAAAAATATTAAATGCTATGTACAAAAGGTCACTGTACCAGAGATGTCACTTAACTCTCATTACTCTTTTCAACTGTGCTGCCATGACGTCGTTAACAGTGATGCAAGTTCAAGAAATGTTACCTTTAGAATCTGAATAATTTTATGATCTGAGTATGAACGTTTGTGTGTGTTTAGTGGTTGGGGTGGTGCAGGGCTGCAGTTGGTCGTTATATGCAGCTCACATTCCACCCACATGAGTTGTCCCATCCCAGATCACTGGAGTTTGAACTACTGTTCCCTGACATACTGTCAGCCACCTGGTACTTGATTTTGCAGTGTGCAAACAGTGATATTCTTTGAATAATTTATTTTATATCCACTCTGCACAGAAAAAAAGGCCATCAGAACAGTAACCATAGAACAATAGCTTTCTCGGTGCCATGACACAGCTATGTTTAAGCTCCATCAATGGATCCTTTTGATTTTCACTGTTAACCAAACACAACAAATAATTCCATGAAGAGTGTGAGGAGGGAGAAGACCCCTGCCCTAGTCCACATGTAACACAAAACAATAACATGCATGTGAGGGATTTTTTAAGACAAAACTCAAGATTATTCATGTATCTTTGTAATTTTTTTGTTTTTTTTGCTGTAAAGTTTCTCCAGTTTTTATATGTTGACCTTGACAACCTGAGATTTATTATTTATTGAGCCAGTGAGTAATCAGCTGGCAATTTTGAGACACTGTTCTCTCATACAAAGGGAGGTGGGACGAATGAGCCCAGAGGTTTATAATACAAGTAACATCAGTTCCCTTTTGAGTTGACAGAGATGGATGTTTGTACACAATATTTGACCTTCCACCTTTGCAGCCTATCTGAGTGTCCAGGCTAGAAAGGAGTGCAGAGATTAAGAGTGTGCAATGTCAGCCTAACTCTGTAATTATAACGCATGGAAATGTAGAGACTCCATGTTGTGTGAATAATGAATAAAAAAAAATGGAAAACTCTGCTTCCTTATTTGTATTTTTGGTCAGTTTTATTTCTGAGTCCCTACAATGGCCTCCCTATCGCTGTAATTTCCTCCAATCCCACTAACCTCAGAACTATCAATGCCTCTAATGCTGCCCTCTCGAGCAATCCCATGAAGGGCTTTGCCCAAAACGTCAATTTTCCTGCTCCTCAGATGCTTCCTGACCTGCTGTGCTTTTCCAGCACCACTCCAATCTAGACCCCAATCCCAACTTTACCTCAGTCACTTGGTGCCAGAGCCCCAAGCTCTGAATTGTTTTGCCAAACCCTTCCATTTCTCCACTCCACTTTCCTCCTTTAAGTCATTCCCAAACCCACCTCACTGATTTACAACATTCCTGTGCACATGGGAGGTTTTTAATTTGTCAACAGCTCTATATGAATACAACTTATTACATGAGACCCATACCGCTGCCTGGGCCAGCATTTATTGCCTGTCACTAGCTGCTCTTGACAAGTTAGTGGTGAGCTGCCTTCTTGAACCACTGCAGTCCATATGCTGTGACATAGAACATAGAACAATACAGCACAGAACAGGCCCTTCGGCCCACGATGTTGTGCCGAACTTCTATCCTAGATTAAGCACCCATCCATGTACCTATCCAAATGCCGCTTAAAGGTCGCCAATGAATCTGACTCTACCACTCCCTCGGGCAGCGCATTCCATGCCCCCACCACTCTCTGGGTAAAGAACCCACCCCTGACATCTCCCCTATACCTTCCACCCTTCACCTTAAATTTATGTCCCCTTGTAACACTCTGTTGTACCCGGGGAAAAAGTTTCTGACTGTCTACTCTATCTATTCCTCTGATCATCTTATAAACCTCGATCAAGTCACCCCTCATCCTTCGCCGTTCCAACGAGAAAAGGCCGAGAACTCTCAACCTATCCTCGTACGACCTACTCTCCATTCCAGGCAACATCCTGGTAAATCTTCTCTGCACCCTCTCCAAAGCTTCCACATCTTTCCTAAAGTGAGGCGACCAGAACTGCACACAGTACTCCAAATGTGGCCTAACCAAAGTCCTGTACAGCTGCAACATCACCTCACGACTCTTGAATTCAATCCCTCTGCTAATGAACAATAATACTCCATAGGCCTTCTTACAAACTCTATCCACCTGAGTGGCAACCTTCAAAGATCTATGTACATAGACCCCAAGATCCCTCTGTTCCTCCACCTGACCAAGAACCCTACCATTAACCCTGTATTCCGCATTCTTATTTGTTCTTCCAAAATGGACAACCTCACACTTGGCAGGGTTGAACTCCATCTGCCACTCCTCAGCCCAGCTCTGCATCCTATCTAAGTCCCTCTGCAGCCGACAACAGCCCTCCTCACTGTCCACAACTCCACCTATCTTTGTATCATCTGCAAATTTACTGACCCACCCTTCGACTCCCTCCTCTAAGTCATTAATAAAAATTACAAACAGCAGAGGACCCAGAACTGATCCCTGCGGAACTCCACTTGTAACTGGACTCCATGCTGAATATTTACCATCTACCACCACTCTCTGACTTCTACCGGTTAGCCAGTTTTCTATCCAATTGGCCAAATTTCCCTCTATCCCATGCCTCCTGACTTTCCGCATAACCCTACCATGGGGAACCTTATCAAATGCCTTACTAAAATCCATGTACACTACATCCACTGCTCTACCCTCATCCACATGCTTGGTCACCTCCTCGAAGAATTCAATAAGACTTGTAAGGCAAGACCTACCCTTCACAAATCCGTGCTGGCTGTCCCTAATCAAGCAGTGTCTTTCCAGATACTCGTAAATCCTATCCCTCAGTACCCTTTCCATTACTTTGCCTGCCACAGAAGTAAGACTAACTGGCCTGTAATTCCCGGGGTTATCCCTATTCCCTTTTTTGAACAGGGGCACAACATTCGCTACTCTCCAGTCCCCTGGTACCACCCCAGTTGCCAGTGAAGACGAGAAGATCATTGCCAACGGTACTGCAATTTCCTCTCTTGCTTCCCACATAATCCTAGGATATATCCCGTCAGGCCCGGGGGACTTGTCTATCCTCAAGTTGTTCAAAATGTCCAACACATCTTCCTTCCTAACAGGTATCTCTTCTAGCTTATCAGTCCGTTTCACACTCTCCTCTTCAACAATACGGTCCCTCTCGTTCGTAAATACTGAAGAGAAGTACTTGTTCAAGACCTCTCCTATCTCTTCCGACTCAATACACAGTCTCCCACCACTGTCCTTGATCGGACCTACCCTCGTTCTCGTCATTCTCAGGTTTCTCACATATGCATAGAATGCCTTGGGGTTATCCTTGATCCTATCCGCCAGGGATTTTTCATGCCCTCTCTTAGCTCTCCTAATCCCTTTCTTCAGGTCCCTTCTGGCTATCCTGTATCCCTCCACTGCTCTGTCTGAACCTTGTTTCCTCAACCTTATGTAAGCCTCCTTCTTCCTCTTTACTAGACATTCAACCTCCCTCGTCAACCAAGGCTCCCTCACACGACCATTTCTTCCCTGCCTGATCGGTACATACATATCAAGGACACGTCGTATCTGCTCCTTGAAAAAGTCCCACATTTCCACCACATCCTTCCCTAACAGCCTATGCTCCCAACGTATGCTCCTCAAATCCTGTCTTACAGCATCGTAATTTCCCTTCCCCCAATTGTAAAATCTACCTTGTTGTGCGCACCTATCTCTCTCCATAACCAAGGTGAAAGTCACAGAATTGTGGTCGCCATCACCAAAATGTTCACCCACCAACAAGCCCACCACTTGTCCCGGTTCGTTACCGAGTACCAAATCCAATATGGCCTCCCCTCTGGTTGGACAATCTACATACTGCGTTAGAAAAGCTTCCTGGACACACTGCACAAACACCGCCCCATCCAATCTACTTGATCTAAAGAGCTTCCAATCAATATTTGGGAAGTTGAAGTCGCCCATGACTACGACCCTGTGGCTTCTGCACCTTTCCAAAATCTGTTTCCCAATCTGTTTCTCCACATCTCTGCTGCTATTGGGGGGCCTATAATAAACACCCAATAAGGTGACTGCACCTTTCCTATTTCTGACTTCAGCCCATACTACCTCCAGAGGCAGATCCCCCTCAAACTTCCTTTCTGCAGCCGTTATACCATTTCTAATTAGCAATGCCACCCCCCCTCCTTTTTTACCACCCTCCCTAATCTTACTGAAACATCTGTAACCAGGAACCTCCAACAGCCATTCCTGTCCCTCATCTATCCATGTTTCCGTGATGGCCACAACATCGTAGTCCCAGGTACCGATCCACGCCTTAAGTTCACCCACCTTATTTCTGACATGCCCCACAATGCCCTAGGGAGGGAAGGCCAGGATTTTGACCCAGCTGGAGGGAGATGAAGGCCCCTCAGCTCAACTCTGTCACTGCTCCATAAGAAGCTCTCCATCACAAGCTCCCAGCTTAAAGCCAATGCATTTGAAATGGAGAGAAACAGATCAGTAAATTTGGTGGGGGTTGCAGTAAGTTATATTTTAGTCATTTAAACATCACAAAACAGAAATGGTGAATTCTGGGAGTCCCGTTCCTGACCACAAAATCTCCTGTCAATCCATCTAATGATTGAGTCCCCTCCCACTAGTGCTTTTCTATTCTCCCCCCTTCCCTTCTGAGCCTCAGTGCCAGAGACCTGCCAACTATGGCTTTCTCCCGGTAGGCCGTCCCCACCAGCAGTATCCAAAACGGGATACTTATTGCTGAGGGGAACAGCCACAGGGGATCCCTGCTCTGTCTGTTGGTTCCCTTTCCTTCTCCTGACTGTAACCCAGCTGTCCTTATCCTGTGTCTGAGGAGTGACTACCTCCCTGTACATCCTCTCAATTTCCTCCTCAGCCTCCCGGATGATCCACAGTTCATCCAGCTCCAGTTCCCTAACTCGGTTTTTGAGGAGCTGGAGTTGGGTGCACCTCCTGCAGATGTGGTCAGCAGAGAAATGTCGTGTCTCTCACCTGCCACATTCTGCAGGAGGAACATGCAACTGCCCCATCAGCCACACCCTGCTAATCTGAAAGCCCACACAGGACTAAACAAGGAAGAGAAGAAAAGAAAAATGAGAAAACCTGAAAACTTAGTGAGTTTACGGACTCTTTGTAAGGTTAGAGGAGGTGGGTGGGAGGGAGGCCCTATGGTGTCACCCACTTAAAAATTTCCCAGCAGCCCTCATTTCCCTCTGCCCTCTCTCCTCGCCGATCTGTTCAAAAATTTTGTTTGTTACTCACCTTCCCAGCAGTCCTCTGCTCCTCCCTCACACTCTTGACAAATGAAAGCTGAAGATCAGGACGAGTAGAGCAGTGATCTCAGGTTTGGTACCGGTGCCACGAGACAGTGAGGTGAGGAACAGGCAGCGAGTGCAGCTTAACACATGGCTGTGGGGCTGGTGCAGGAGGGAGGGCTTCAGATACCCTAGACCATTGGGATACCTTCTGGGGAAGGTGGGACCTATACATGAAGGACGGGTTACACCTGAACTGGAGGGGCACAAATGTCCTGGGTGGGAGATTTGCTCATGTGATTCGTGAGGGTTTAAACTAGTTTGACAGGGGGTGGGAACCAGAGCTACACATCTGAGAGGGGGGTAGTTATAGATGGAGCAGTGACAGGATGTAGTGAATCTATTGGGAAGTTTTCTCACGTGATTAAACAAAGAGATCGGTTAAAGTGTGTCTGCTTTAACGCAAGGAGTGTCAGAAATAAGAGTGACAAACTTAAAGCATGGCTCAGAACTTGGGACTATGATGTTGTGGCTATAACGGAGACGTGGGATTCACTGGGGCAGGAATGGTTGCTAGATGTTTCAGAGTTTGGAACGTTTGAAAAGAACAGGGAGGGTGGAAAAAGAGGAGGGGCTGTACCATTGCTAATCAGAGAGTGCATCACAGCTACAGAAACAAAGGTTGTTGAGGAAGGTTTGTCTACTGAGTCAGTATGGGTGGCAGTTAGGAACAGCAAGGGAGCAGCCACCTCATTGGGGGTTTTCTACAGACCCCCTAATAGCAGTAGAGAGATTGAAGAACTGATAGGCTGGCAGATTTTGAAAAAACATAGATGAAGCAGGGTTGTTGTTATGGGTGACTTCAACTTTCCCAATATTGACTGGAATTTTCTTAGTGCAGATGGTTTGGATGGAGCCATTTTTGTTAAATGTGTTCAGGAGAGTTTCCTTACTCAGTATGTAGACAGACCGACGAGGGGAGAGGCCATTTTGGATTTGGTGCTTGACAATGAGCCAGGACAGGTGTCAGATCTCGCGGTGGATGAACACTTTGGGTGACAGTGACCACAACTGCCTCACATTTACCATAGCCTTGGAAAGAAGCAGTTAAGGGAAATATTTAATTGGGGAAAAGGAAATTATGGCGCTATCGGACGGGAGTTAGAAAATACAGACTGGGAGCAATTGTTCCACAGAAAGGGCGCAGCAGACATGTGGAGACTATTTAAGGAGCAGTTGTTGCGACTGATGCACAAATTTGTTCCACTGAGACAGGTAAGAAAGGGGTAAGATTAAGGAACCTTGGATGACAAGAACAAAGGAGTTTCTCGTCAAAAGGAAGAAGGCAGCTTACGTAAGGTGGAGGAAGCAAGGATCTAGTACAGCTTTAGAGGATTACAGGCTTACTAGAAAGGAGCTTGGAAATGGACTAAGGAGAGCCAGGAGGGGGCACGAAAAAGGCTTGGCAGGAAGGATTAGGGAGAACGCAAAGGCGCTTTACTCATTCGTGAGGAATAAGAGAATGATCAGGGAGAAAGTAGGGCCGATCAGGAATTGCGTGTGGGAACTTGTGCGTGGAGTCTAAGCAGATTGGGGAAAGCCCTAAATGAGTTTTTTGCTTTGGTTTTGACTCAGGAAAGAGACCTTGTTGTGAATGAGAACTTTGAGGAGCTGGGATGCAGGCTTGAACAGATCAAGATTGATGAAGTTGATGTACTGGAAATTTTGGCAAACGTTAAATTGATAAGTCCCCAGGGCCAGACCAGATTTATCCCAGGCTGCTCTGGGAAGTGAGAAAGGAGGTTGCTAAGCCACTGGCAAAGATCTTTGCCTTCTCACCCTCCAGGAGGATTGGAGGGAGCCGAATATTCCTCTTTTCAAGAAGAGCAACAGGGAAATCCCTGGCAATTACAGACCAGTTAGTCTTACGTCTGTTATCAGCAAGGTTTTGGAAAGAATTCTGAGGGATAGGATTTATGACTATTTGGCAAAGTATAGCATGATTAAAGGCAGTCAACATGGCTTTGTGTGGGGCAGGTCATGCCTCACAAATCTTATTGAGTTCTTTGAGGGGGTGACAAGACATTTCGACAAGGTCGAACAGTGAATGTGGTGTATGTGGACTTCAGCAAGGCATTTGATAAGGTCCCCCATGGTAGGCTCATTCAGAAGGTCAGGAGGAATGGGTACAGGGAGATTTGGCTATCTGGATTCAGAATTGGCTGGCTGACAGAAGGCAGGGAGTGGTTGTAGATGGAAAGTATTCTGCGAGGAATATTCGGCTCCCTCCAATCCTCCTGGAGGGTGAGAAGGCAAAGATCTTTGCCAGTGGCTTAGCAACCTCCTTTCTCACTTCCCAGAGCAGCCTGGGATAAATCTGGTCTGGCCCTGGGGACTTATCAATTTAACGTTTGCCAAAATTTCCAGTACATCAACTTCATCAATCTTGTGTTGAGTGGGGTCCTGCAGGGCTCTGTTCTTGGGCCTCTGCCCTTTGTAGTTTTTATAAATGACTTGGATGAGGAACTTGAGGGATGGGTTAGTAACTTTGCCGATGACACAAAGGTTGGAGGTCACAGAGAGCTGTGGAGACAGAGTACTTGTGTATATTTAAGGCTGAGAGAGATAGATTTGTGATCAATCAGAGAATCAAGGATTATAGGGAAAATGCATGAAAGAGGACATGGGGAGTTTCGGATCAGCCATAATCCTATTGAATGTGGAGCAGGCTCGAGGGGCCAAATGGCCTGCTCCTGTTCCTAGTTACTATAGTCTTGAAGAAGCCTAAAGGGATTTAGTTAGCTCTGTTGCTGGATGATTAAATCTCTTGTTCTTTTAAATCCCAGAGACACTGTTCAACCCTACGTCAGCTCTGGGATCAATCTGGTGAACTTCCTTTAAACTGCCTCCAATACAAATACATCCCTCCTCAAGTAGGAGGATTAAACCTGTACACAATATGCCAGGTGAAATCTCACTAATGCCTTGTACATTTGCAGTAATACTTCCCCACTTGTATACTCTGTCCCTTTAGCAACTTTTCCACTTTCTTTCTTTATTAACTGCTGTGCCCATTGGCTAATTTTCTGTGTTTCCTACCTGAGGACACCCAGATCCTTCTGAACTGAAGCACAGTGAAGTTTCTTTCTATTTAGGTGATAAATTACCTTTCTAATTCTCTAACTAAAATGGATAACCTCACACTTATCCATGTTAAACTCTGTCTGCCATATTTTGGCCCATTTATTTTAATCTATTCCTATGGCAGGGAGACCAGAATTAAATGTAGTATTTTAAAAGTGGCCTCACCAATGTCCTATACAGCCACAACACAATGTCTCCACTCTGATATATTTTAGAATACTGCGGTCACAATCCTTGTCTCCCTGCTATAGGAAAGATGTTGTTAAACTTGAAAGGGTTCAGGAAAGACTTACAAGGATGTTGCCAGAGTTGGAGGGTTTGAGCTATTGGAAAAGGCTGGGTCTAGTTTCCCTGGAATGGTGGAGGCTGAGGGGTGACCTTATAGAGGTTTATAAAATCATAAAAGGCACGGATAGGGTAAATAGGCAAGGTCTTTTCCCTGGGGTGGGGGAGTCCAGAACTAGAGGGGCACAGGTTTAGAGTGAGAGGGGAAGGATTTAATAGGGATCTGAAGGACTTTTCCATGCAGAGGGTGGTACATGTATGGACCGAGCTGCCAGAGGAAGTGGTGGAGGCTGGTACAATTACAGCATTTAAAAGGCACCTGGATGGGTATATGAGTAGGAAGGGTTTAGAGGGATATGGGCCAAATGCTGACAAATGGGACTAGATTAGGTTGGGATATCTGGACAACATGGATGAGTTGGACTGTAGGGTCGGTTTCTGTGCTGTATCATTTTCTGACTCTAACAACAATTAAAGACTGAGCTTCCATTGGCATCTGAGGTAGAGAATTCTAAAAGTTCCCAACTATCTGAGTAAAAATAAAACTCCCATCTCAGTTCTAAGTGCCTTATTTTACAATTATAACCTGTGGTTCTAGACTCCTAACCGGGGAAACATCCTCACTGCATTTATCTGTCCGTCCCTTTAAGTATTTTGTAAATTTTCAAGGTGGTCACCTCTCATTCTTCAAGAATACAGGCCCATTTTCACAGTCTCACTTCAGAGGACAGTCTCACCTGCCTGGGAACAAGTCTAGTAAACCTCCCTCTATGGCAATAATCTCTTTCCTGAGATAAGACTGAAACTGTGTAGATGTGGTCTAAACAAGCTCTAACACTATTTCCTATGTAATTGACAGTGGTTATACACCATATAAAAGTTCAACTGTCCCCCTGTATAAGTATTAATTACAACCAAGATGGAAAACTAAACTGACCACATATACAAGACCTGCAAGCTGTGGACTACTGCCCAATGCTACTCTGCACCAGATTCACAAGACACACTTAATCTCTTCATTTCTGGATGCAAATAGCTCAGCCTGTCCTTAAATATTGCTTAAACAAAACTCATTTCAAGTCACACTGACCCAGCCAAATATTCTGGCAAGTCATAGAGATGTACAGCATGGTATCCCACCCTTCGATCCAACTCATCCATGCCGACCAGATATCCTAACCTAATCTAGTCCCATTTGCCAGCATTTGGCCCATATCCCTCTAAACCCTTCCTATTCATATACCCATCCAAATGCCTTTTAAATGTTGTAATTGTACCAGCCTCCACCACTTCCTCTGGCAGCTCATTCCAGACACGTACCACCCTCTGTGTGAAAAGGTTGCCCCTTAGGTCCCTTTTAAATCTTTCCCCTCTCACCCTGAGTCGTGTAACTATGGCAGCAGAGAGGTTTTTAAGCTAATAGTTGGGGCAAGGGATCAAATGAGGAGAGAAATAGTAAAGGGAAAGAACAAACTAAGAGAACACAACAGTAATTTGGGTCATGATTGCCACAAAATGACAAAAAAGGAATTTTGACCCAGTGACACTGAAGGAACGACGATATATTTTCAAGTCAGGATGGGAGTGGCTTGGAGGGGAGCTTGTAGGTGGTGGCGTTCCCATGTATCTGCTGTCCCTGTCCTTCTAGATTGAAGTGGTTGTGGCTTTGGAAGTTGTTTAAGAAGAAGCCCTGGTGAATTTCTGGAGTGCATCTTGTAGATAGTACACACTGCTACTACTGAGCATCGGTGATGGAGGGAGTGGATATGGTGCCAATCAAATGGGCTGCTTTGTCCGGGAGGGTGTTGAGCTTCTTGAGTGTTATTGGAGCTGCACTCATCCTGGTAAGTTGGGAGTATTCAATCACACTCCTGACATGAGCTTTGTAGATGGTAGACAGACTTTGGGAGTTAGGAGGTGAGTTATTCATTGCAAGAATCCTTGCATTTTATGACAATACAAAGATAGGTCAGAAAGTAAGTTGTGAAGAGGAGGTTAAAAAGACTACAACAAAATATACAGTGATTAAGTAAGAAAGCAAAACTTTGGGAGGTGAAGTAAAGTATGGGTAAATGTGAACTTGTCCACTTTGGCTGGGAGAATGAGAGAGCAGTCCACTGTTTAACTGGAGAGAGATTGCAGAACTTGGTGGTACAGAGGGACATGGATGTCCTGGTAAATCCATTACAGCTAGTTTACTGGTTCAGCAAGTGATTAGAAAGACAAATGGAATGTTGATATTTATTGCAAGGAGACTGAAATATAAAATTGGGACATTTTACTGGCGCTGCACAGAGCAAAGGTGAGACTATATTTGGAGTACCGCACACAGTTTTGGTCTCCTTATTTAAGAAAAAGGTCTCATTGTTTTAAAAGCAGTTCAGAAAAGATTCACATATCTGATCCCTGGGATGAAGGGCTGGTCATATGAGGAAAGATTAAATAGGTTAGATTTGTAAAAACTGAAAGAACTGTGGATGCTGGAAACCAAAAAATGAAACAGCAGGTCTGGTAGCATCTGTGGAGAGTAATCAAGAGTTAAAATTTCTGATCCAGTAACCGTTTCTTAGGTAGCTAGGAGAAAGTTGCTTTTTATGTAGAGATAGGGTTGGGGGAGGGATAAGGAGTAAATAATAGGTGAAGATAGAGCTCAAAGGGAGAGAAGAACATTTGGACAGTGAGGTTTGTATCCATTACAATTTTCCTCTGTGACCATTCCTCTGATAAACCTCTGAGTATTGTCAAGGGGAATGGCCTCTCAGGGGAAAACAGCAACAGAAATTCCTGGCTCCATAGTTGGATCTGCTGCACATCGGAGGTGCAGAAAGTGTGGAAACGCAAAAGTCATAGGGGATTCAGCTGAAAGGAGAATAGACAGGCATTTCTGTGGCAGCAAATGAGACTCCAGGATGATATGTTGCCTCCCTGGTGCCAAGGTGAAGGAAGTCTCCGAGCAGCCACAGGAGATCCTGGAGGGGGAGGCTGAACAGCCAGTACGAATGGCATCGGTTAAAAAAAAGGGAATGATGCCCTAAATACTGAATATAGGGAGTTGAGAAGCAAGCTGAGAAGTAGGAACACAAAGGTAGTAATCTCAGGATTACAACCAATGCCATGTGCAAATCAGGGTAGAAATAGCAGGAAATATCGATGAACAGGTGGTTAAAGAGGAGTTGTGAGGTGGAGGGTTTCAGATTCCAGGGACATTGGGACCAATTCGGGGGGGGGGGGGGGGGGGGGGGGGGGAGTTGGGACCAGCACAAACTGGACAGGTTACACCCCAGCAGGACCGAGGCTAATGCCTTCGGGGGAGTATTTGCTGGAGTGCTTGAGGACGGTTTAAACTAAATTAGCTGAGGAAGGGGAACCTATACAAGAAGTCAGAGGAAGGCAAATCAAGGACAAAAATTTGAAAGGGAATAAGAGAAGTGAAAAGCAGAGGAATCAAAGCCAAATTCAAAAAGGCTACAGTAACAATTAGTGGGAATTGGACAAGGACATTTTAAAGAAAGCCTTAAGGCATTGTGCCTGAAACACATGGTGCATTTGAAATAAAGTGGATGCAAATCGATGTAAATGACTTTGATATAATTGGGATTATGAGGACATGGCTGCAAGATGTCCAACAATAAGAATAGAACATCAGGAGTATTCAATAGTTAGGAAGGAGAGACAAAAACTGAAAGGGCAGTGAAGTTGTGTTACTGGTTAAAGAGGATATAACTACAATATTGAGGAAAGATATTTGCTCAGACAGTGTAGAATCTGTGTGGGTAAAATTGAGAAATACCATGGGGTAAGAAACATTAGTAAGGATGGTATGTAGACCACCCAAGCTGTATTGGTGATGGTGGGAATGACATTAAACAGAAACTTGAGATGCTGTAAAGGAACATCTGTAATTATGGGTGACTTTAATCTGCATACAGACTGAGTGAGTCAATTAGTCACAATGTCATGAAGGAAGAGTTCCTGGAGCGTCTTCAGGATGGTTTTCTAGACCAATACATTGAGGATTCAGCTAGAGATCAAGCCAACTTAGTGGGTATTACGCAATATGAAAGGAATACTTGGAAAAGAGACCCCTTGGGGATGAGTAACCATAATTTGATAGAATTCTTTGTCAAGATAGAGAGTGAGGCAGTTGATTTTGAGACTCAGACCCAAAATCTACATAAGGGAAACTACGATGGCATGAGGCATAAGCTGGCTATGATGGATTGGAAAATGTAACAGAAAAGAAAGACAGTAGCTATGCAATGGCAAACTTTCAAAGAGCAAGTTGGTGAATTACAAAAACTGTTTACTCCTGACAGACACAAGTGTGGAAAGTGAACAGTGGCCAAACCATCGCTTATGAAGAAAGTTCGAGATAGTATTAAATGCAAAGATGAGACATACAAATTGGCAAGAAAAATACAATAGGTCTGAGGATTAGAACAGTTTAGAAGTCAGCAAAGGATTAAGAAGGTGAAAGAGAGTATGCAAGTAAGCTTGGGAGAACATAAGAACTAACTCTAAAAGTTTCAACAGATCTGTAAAGAGGAAAGGTTTGGTGAAGACTAATGTAAATCCCTTACAGTCAGAAACAGGGAATACAAAATGGGGAACAAAGAAATGACTGACAAACTAACTTCATGCTTCACTTCTGTCTTCACAAAGGGGAAGACAAGTAATGTCACAAAAACGATGAGGATTATAAAGTTTAATGTGGGGGCGGAAACAAAAGTGAAATGGTGTTGAAGAAAGTTATGGGATTAAAGGCTGATAAATCCCCAAAGACTGACGACCTACATCCCAGAATACTTCAGGAAAGAGCCTTAGAAATAATGGATGCATTGGTGGTCATCATCTAAAGGCACAGCAGATTCAATATTATGTGGATAAATGTGAGATTATCCACTTTGGTGGCAAAAATAAGAAGGCAGATAAGTATTTGAATGGTTATACATTGAGACAGGGGAATGAATGTTCAATGAGCTCTGGGTGTCCTCTTACATCAGTTGCTGAAAGTAAGCGTGCAAGTGCAGCAGGCAGTAAGGGAAACAAACTGGGTGTTGGCCGTGTCGAATGGCAGAGCAGCCTCGATGGGCCAAAGGGCCTAATTCGGCTCTTCTATCGTATGGTTGTATGGTCATAGCAAGAGGATTTGAATACAGGATGTCTTGCTGTAGTTATATGGGGCAGTGGTGAGGCCACATCTGGGATACCGCGTGCAATCTTGGTCTGCTGATCTGAAGAAGGATGTTCTTGCTAGAGAGGCCGTGCAGGAAGGTTTACCAGACTGATTTCTGGAATAGTTGGACTGATGTATGAGGAGAAATTAAGTCAGTCAGGATGGAATTCACTACAGTTTAGAAAACTGAGGGGGGAAACTCACAGAAACCTATAAAATTATAACAGGACTAGACAGGGTAACACAGAAAGAATGTTCCAGATGATGGTGGAGTCCAGAACTAGGGGTCATAGTTTAAGGATAAGGGGTAAATATTTTAGGACTGAGAATGGGAGAAAGCTCTTCACCCAGAGTGTGACCTAAGACCTATTTTGCTAGGTTCCAATTCTTTCTCTTACACCTGTTGAAGGAGAGGCTCTGTCCTTGGAAGCCACTTCATTCAAAAGATTGGCAGCAACGGCTCCAGCTCTACAGACAAGGGCAGCAAGTATCTGATAATAAACACGTGGCTACATAATGGCATGGACTGAGCCCTCAATTTTGAAGAATACAGGACAAGCTCTATTAATTAATGATCGTAGCAGGACAATAGAGATGGATAACCAGCAAAGATGTGGAAATGGTTGAGGTTATGATGAGAAATAATAAAGGCAAGAAGTCACTTGTGGGAGTGGGGTATAGGCCCCTTACAGTAACCCCATGGTACAGTGGAGCAGTATACAGTGAAGATATAACAGGAGACTGTCAGAAAGGCAAGGTGATACTCCTGGGAGATCTTCACAAACACATAGACTCGAAACTTCAGCCTAAAAAATGTTGTCTCAAAGTTCATAGAGTTAACTTTGCTATAGTTTCTTAGAACATCATGTCCTGGAGCCAACCAGTGAGTACGTTATACTCGACCTAGGTGTATGCAATGAGAAGCTGCCCCAAAGTTTCAGTGACCATAGTATAATTGAATTTCACTTTCAGTTTGAGGAAGAGAGGAGTGAGTCCAAGATAAGTAGTTTAAATTTGAATGAGGGGCATTAGGTGGGCACGAAAGCAAAGTTGGCTTAAATGCATTGGCAAATGTGGTTAAAGGATGGGGAAATGTAATGACAGACATTTAAGGGGATATTACACAATACACAGAATAGATGCAGTCCAAGAAGTAAAAAAAATTCCAAGGATGGACCCACTCTTTGTGATTAAATAGAAATGTTAAAGATAACATCAAACTAAAAGGAAAAGCATATCATAATCATTGTCAGTGATCACTCGCTCTCTAGTATATTAGCCACCTCGGGAATTCTATATGACTGGTCCTGGGTTCCATTGGACCTTACGTGGCTGATAGGCCTGATCCTCGAGCCAAATCTCCGGCTACACATTTAGCAGCAGTTTCCAGGAGATGGGAGTGGTTGACTTTGTTTTACAGGCCGTAGGTAGATGAGCTCACTGGATGTAGTTTCCCAGCCAGGTTGGTGATGGAACAGACTATTTTTAGAGCACCTTTTCTAGTCTCTACCCCATGCAGGAGTCTGCAGCAGCGTGGATCTTGAAGAGAGCTGCTCAGATGTGAAAAAAGCTACTGAAACACTCTCCTGTTCCTGTTGCAAGAGCAAAACGACTGAGTCAAACTCCATCATCTACATGCCAGTCTAAAACTAGGGACTGCCAGATCCACAATCCTGTTCCGACTACGTTTCACTGCAGGGCTGGTGGTGTGGGTTGCAGGGTGAATCGCTCTAGGTACACTTCTTGTGTAGGACCTCTTTTAATGTGAGAATGCTGTTGCACATCAGTTGACACAAGCTCCAGTGGCAATGAAACCTTGACAACTGGAAGTCTCCGTACTGCTGCAGTCTGAATCCTCTGTCACAACCATTGATATCATGCAAATACTTTCTGCTTGGATCTCCATTGAGGACTTGTTTTGGATTGAACTTTGTATGGTTCCTCCCCTTACTCTAACCTTACTCACAGGCTGGCAGATTCTGGAAAAATGCAGATGTAGCAGGGTTGTTGCTATGGGTGATTTCAACATCCCAATATTGATTGGAACCTCCTTAGTGCAGATGGTTTGGATGGAGCCGTTTTTGTTAGATGTGTTCAGGTGGGTTTCCTTACTCAGTATGTAGACAGGCTGACAAGGGGAGAGGCCATTTTGGATTTGGTGCTCAGCAATGAGCCAGGACAGGTGTCAGATCTCACGGTGGGAGAACACTTTGGTGACAGTGACCACAACTGCCTCACATTTACCATAGTCTTGGAGAGGGAAAGGAGCAGATATTTAATTGGGAAAAAGGAAATTATTACGCTATCAGACAGGAGTTGGGAATTACAGACTGGGAGAGCAATTGTTCCACAGAAAGGCACAACAGACATGTGGAGACTGTTTAAGGAGCAGTTGTTGCGAGTAATGCACAAATTTGTTCCTCAGAGACAGGTAAGATTAAGGAACCTTGGATGACAAGAACAGAGGAGCTTCTCATCAAAAGGAAGAAGGCAGCTCATGTTAGGTGAAGGAAGCAAGGATCTTGCACAGCTTTAGAGGATTACAGGCTTGCTAGAAAGGAGCTCAGAAATGGTCTGAGGAGAGCCAGGAGGGGGCATGAAAAAGGCTTGAGGGGGCATGAATCTTGGAAACAGCAAAGAATAGCCGAAAAAATATTTTTAAAAGGGGAAATGTTAAGATTACAAGAGAAAGCTAACCAGAAATATAAGATCAGGTAGGAGTTATAAATATTCTATAAATATTTAAAGTTAACAATGTTAGCGTTTTCACAGAAGCAGCAATGAATCAGGAAATGGGAGAGAAGGAGAACCTCAGGAAAATCACAATCAACAAAGAAATTGTATGGAGTAAATTGTTGGAGGTGGACAGGTCTAAAAAGAAGTGGCTTGCTTTCATTTTTCCAAACTGCCCTGGTTTGGGGAATGAATTCGGTCAGGCTCCTTGGAACTCCCCATGTTGCAGACACACTGCCACTTGCTGGCTGGGGACAGAATTACAGACTCCATGATGTTATATTCCCTGCTTTTGCTGAAGATTTCAACAGACAGCAAAGTGCAACTGAAGGGGATCCAAGTAAAATAAACAGTCCTCATTCTGAGCAGATCGCTGTCAGATACTGAACAAAAATAAGGTTTATTTTTTCGTCTCTCTCCCCATATTCCCTCTTTTGCTCTCTCTCACCACCCCTCCCTCTTCTCACCCTCCCTTCCTCTCTAACCCATTCTCTCTCTCTTTCCCCTACCTCTTTCTTCCTTTCTCTCTTTCTTCCCCCTCCCTCTCTTCAGCACACACTGCCTCTCCCTGGCTCCCACATTCTCTCCTCACCCTCCCATTCTCCCTCCTGGTTTCCCTCTTCTGCTTTCTTCTTCTCTGCCCCCACCTCGCACTCTCTCTCTCTTCAAAGTTTGGGAGAAGATTAGTAGCTCGGGTGCTCGTTTTTGTGGTCCTGTTCGCCGAGCTGGGAATTTGTTTTGCAAAAGTTTCGTCCCCTGTCTAGGTGACATCCTCAGTGCTTGGGAGCCTCCTGTGAAGCGCTTCTGTGCTGTTTCCTTCGGCATTTATAGTGGCCTGTCTCTGCCGCTTCCGGTTGTCAGTTCCAGCCGTCCGCTGTAGTGGCCGGTATATTGGGTCCAGGTCGATGTGTTTGTTGATAGAGTCTGTGGATGAGTGCCATGCCTCTAGGAATTCCCTGGCTGTTCTCTGTTTGGCTTGCCCTATAATGGTAGTGTTGTCCCAGTCAAATTCATGTTGCTTGTCATCTGCGTGTGTGGCTACTAAGGATAGCTGGTCGTGTCGTTTCGTGGCTAGTTGGTGTTCATGGATACGGATCGTTAGCTGTCTTCCTGTTTGTTCTATGTAGTGTTTTGTGCAGTCCTTGCATGGGATTTTGTACACTACATTGGTTTAGCTCATGTTGGGTATCGGGTCCTTTGTTCTGATGAGTTGTTGTCTGAGAGTGGCTGTTGGTTTGTGTGCTGTTATGAGTCCTAGTGGTCGCAGTAGTCTGGCTGTCAGTTCGGAAATGCTCCTGATGTATGGTAGTGTGGCTAGTCCTTTGGGTTGCGGCATGTCCTCGTTCCGTTGTCTTTCCCTTAGGCATCTGTTGATGAAATTGCGGGGGTATCCATTTTTGGCGAATACCTTGTATAAGTGTTCTTCTTCCTCCTTTTGCAGTTCTGGTGTGCTGCAGTGTGTTGTGGCCCTTTTGAATAGTGTCTTGATGTAACTTCTTTTGTGTGTGTTGGGGTGGTTGCTTTCATAGTTTAGGACTTGGTCTGTGTGTATGGCTTTCCTGTAAACCTTTGTGGTGAATTCTCCGTTCGGTGTTCTCTGTACCATCACGTCTAGGAATGGGAGTTGGTTGTCCTTTTCTTCTCTCTAGTGAATTGGATTCCTGTGAGTGTGGCATTGATGATCTGGTGTGTGTTCTCTTATTTCTGTGTTTTTAATTATTACAAAGGTGTCATTCACATATCTGACCCAGAGTTTAGGTTGAATTTGCGGTAAGACTGTTTGTTCTAACTTTTGCATTACTGCTTCTGCTATGAGTCCAGAGATGGGTGAGCCCATGGGTGTTCCGTTGATTTGTTCGTATATCTGGTTGTTGAATGTGAAGTGTGTTGTGAGGCACAAGTCCAGTAGTTTAAGTATGCCGTCTTTGTTGATAGGTTCAATGTCCAGTTGTCTGTTCTGTATATCCAGCAGGTTGGCTATTGTTTCTCTGGCTAGGGTTTTGTCGATAGAGGTGAACAGTGCCGTTACATCGAATGAGACCATAGTTTCTTCCTTGTCTATGTGTATATTTCTGATGATGTCCAAGAATTCCTGTGTCGACTACAACCACAGGGACGCCAAGACAGCAGACTTCCTAGCAGCACTAGAATGCACATTCAGGAACAATGGACTGACAGAAGAGACACAACAAACAGTGAGACAAAGTATCGTACCTCTGATAACAAGAAAAAGACAAACACATAACCTCAACACCAAGAAGAGGGAAGCACTAAAATCACTAAGAAACGATAAGAACATAATCATACTACCAGCAGACAAAGGCAGAATGACGGTCATCCAAAAAGCACAACTACTTGCAGATACCAACACCTACCAAAAGAGGGAGTTTGACCCCACCCCACAGCTCACCAATAGGATAAACAACACACTGAGGAACCTACAAAAAAACGGACAGATAACCAGGTCTGACCTACAAAGAATGAAACCTGAAAGCAACAACACCCCCAGATTCTATGGACTACCCAAAGTGCACAAACCAGACATCCCACTCAGACCAATAGTATCACTACCAGGGACACCATCACACAAACTGGCCAAAGAACTACAGCAGAAACTGAAACACCTGATCAGCGGATCCAGACAATCTATACAATCAACACAGGAATTCTTGAACATCATCAGAAATATACACATAGACAAGGACGAAACTATGGTCTCATTCAATGTAACGGCACTGTTCACCTCTATCGACAAAACCCTAGCTAGAGAAACAATAGCTAACCTGCTGGACATACAGAACAGACAACAGGACATTGAACCTATCAACAAAGACGGCATACTTAAACTACTGGACTTGTGCCTCACAACACATTTCACATTCAACAACCAGATATACGAACAAATCAACGGAACACCCATGGGCTCACCCATCTCTGGACTCATAGCAGAAGCAGTAATGCAAAGGTTAGAACAAACAGTCTTACCGCAAATTCAACCCAAACTCTGGGTCAGATATGTGAATGACACCTTTGTAATAATTAAAAACACAGAAATAGAGAACACACACCAGATCATCAATGCCACACTCACAGGAATCCGATTCACTAGAGAGGAAGAAAAGGACAACCAACTCCCATTCCTAGATGTGATGGTACAGAGAACACCGAACGGAGAATTCACCACAAAGGTATACAGGAAAGCCACACACACAGACCAAATCCTAAACTACGAAAGCAACCACCCCAACACACACAAAAGAAGTTACATCAAGACACTATTCAAAAGGGCCACAACACACTGCAGCACACCAGAACTGCAAAAAGAGGAAGAGGAACACCTATACAAGGTATTCGCCAAAAATGGATACCCTCACAATTTCATCAACAGATGCCTAAGGGAAAGACAACGGAACGAGGACATGCCGCAGCCCAAAGGACTAGCCACACTACCATACATCAGGAGCATTTCCGAACTGACAGCCAGACTACTGCGACCACAAGGACTCATAACAGCACACAAACCAACAGCCACTCTCAGACAACAACTCACCAGAACGAAGGACCCGATACCCAACATGAGCAAAACCAATGTAGTGTACAAAATCCCATGCAAGGACTGCACAAAACACTACATCGGACAAACAGGAAGACAGTTAACGATCCGTATCCATGAACACCAACTAGCCACGAAACGACACGACCAGCTATCCTTAGTAGCCACACACGCAGATGACAAGCAACATGAATTCGACTTGGACAACACTACCATTATAGGGCAAGCCAAACAGAGAACAAGCCAGGGAATTCCTAGAGGCATGGCACTGATCCACAGACTCTATCAACAAACACATCGACCTGGACCCAATATACCAGCCACTACAGCGGACAGCTGGAACTGACAACCGGAAGCGGCAGAGACAGGCCACTATGAATGCCGGAGGAAACAGCACAGAAGCGCTTCACAGGAGGCTCCCAAGCACTGAGGATGTCACCTAGACTGGGGACGAAACGTTTGCAAGACAAATTCCCAGCTCGGCGAACAGAACCACAACTCTCTCTCTCTCTCTCCTCTCCCTCTCTTGCCCCTCCCTCAATCTCATCATGGCCTCTTTCTGTCTCTCCATCCTGCTACATCTCTCCCCTTCTCTCTCTCTGTCCATTCCTCTTCCTACATCTCTCCCACTTCCTCAACTCCACCTCCTGGTTCCCTCTCCCCAACTCCCTAGCCGACCCAGCACTCCCTCTCACAACCCCCCTTTTTCTCCCCCTTCCTCTCTCTTCACTCTCTATATTTTTCTTCAACTCCTTCTCCCCCTCTATATCTCTCTACCTATCTCTCTCTCCCCACACCCACTTTTCCTCATTCTCTCGCTCTCAATCCCTGTTTATCTCTTCATCTCTTTCACCCTCTTTATCTCCCTTTCTCACTCTCTCACTCTCACCCTCTTTATCTCCCTTCCTCACTATCTCTCCCCTCTTTATCCTCCTCATTCTCCCTCACCCTCTTTATCTCCGTTCCTCACTCTCTCTCCCCCTCTTTATTTCCCTTCCTCGCTCTCTCTCCCCTTCATCTCCCTCACTCTCTCTCCCCCTCTTTATCACCCTTCCTCACACTCTCTCTCCCCCTCTTTATCATCTTCATCACTCTCTCTCCCCCTCTTTATCTCCCTTCCTCACTCTCTCTCTCAACCTCTTTATCTCCTTTCCTCACTCTCTCTCCCCCTCTTTATCTCCCTTCCTCACTCTCGCTCCCCCTCTTTATCTCACGCTCCCTACCCCTCTTTATCTCCCTTCCTCACTCTCTCTCTCCCCCACTTTATCTCCCTCACTCTCTCCCCCTCTTTATCTCCCTTCCACACTCTCTCTCTCAACCTCTTTATCTCCTTTCCTCACTCTCTCTCCCCCTCTTTATCTCCTTTCATCACTCTTTCTCCCCCTCTTTATCTCACTCTCTTTCTCCCTCTTTTCTCATGTCCTCACATTCTCACTCCCCCCTTTATCTCCCTTCCTCAATCTCTCTCTCCCCCTCTTTATCTCCCTTCCTCACTCTCTCTCTCCCCCTCTTTATCTCCCTTCCTCACACTCTCTCTCTTCCCCTCTTTATCTCCCATCCTCACTCTCTCTCTCCCCCTCTTTATCTCCCTTCCTCACTCACTCTCTCCCCCTTTTTATCTCCCTTCCTCACCCACTCTCTCCCCCTTTTTATCTCCCTTCCTCACCCACTCTCTTCCCCTCTTTATCTCCCATCCTCACTCTCTCTCTCCCCCTCTTTATCTCCCTTCCTCACCCACTCTCTTCCCCTTTATCTCCCATCCTCACTCTCTCTCTCCCCCTCTTTATCTCCCTTCCTCACCCACACTCTCTCCGCCTCTTTATCTCCCATCCTCACTCTCTCTCCCCCTCTTTATCTCCCTTCCTCACTCTCTCTTTCCCCCTCTTTAACTCTCTTCCTCACAGTCTCTCTCCCCCTTTTTAACTCACTTCCTCACTCTCTATGCCCCTCTTTATCTCCCTTCATCACACTCTATCTCCCCCTCTTTATCTATCTTCGTCACTTTCTCTCTCTCCCCCTCTTTATCTGCCTCCCTCTCTCTCTCCCCCTTCTTATCTCCCTTTCTCACTCTCTCTCTTCCCCACTCTATCTCCCTTCCTCACTCTCTTTCTCCCCCTCTTTATCTCACTTTCTCAACTCTCTCTCCGCCTCTTTATCTCCCTTCCTCACACTCTCTCTCTACCCCTCTTTATCTCCCTTCCTCAATCTCTCTCTCCCCCCCTTTATCTCCCTTCCTCACACTCTCTCTCTCTTCCCCTCTTTATCTCCCATCCTCACTCTCTCTCTACCCCTCTTTATCTCCCTTCCTCAATCTCTCTCTCCCCCCCCTTTATCTCCCTTCCTCAATCTCTCTCTCCCCCTCTTTATCTCCCTTCCTCACTCTCTCTCTCCCCCTCTTTATCTCCCTTCCTCACCCACTCTCTCCCCCTCTTTATCTCCCTTCCTCACTCTCCCTCTCAACCTCTTTATCTCCTTTCCTCACTCTCTCTCCCCCTCTTTATCTCCCTTCCTCACTCTCGCTCCCCCTCTTTATCTCACGCTCCCTACCCCTCTTTATCTCCCTTCCTCACTCTCTCTCTCCCCCACTTTATCTCCCTCACTCTCTCTCCCCCTCTTTATCTCCCTTCCTCACTCTCTCTCTCAACCTCTTTATCTCCTTTCCTCACTCTCTCTCCCCCTCTTTATCTCCCTTCCTCACTCTCGCTCCCCCTCTTTATCTCACGCTCCCTACCCCTCTTTATCTCCCTTCCTCACTCTCTCCCTCTCTTTATCTCCCTTCCTCACCCACTCTCTCCCCCTCTTTATCTCCCTTCCTCACCCACTCTCTTCCCCTCTTTATCTCCCATCCTCACTCTCTCTCTCCCCCTCTTTATCTCCCTTCCTCACCCACACTCTCTCCGCCTCTTTATCTCCCATCTTCACTCTCTCTCTCCCCCTGTTTATCTCCCTTCCTCACTCTCTCTTTCCCCCTCTTTAACTCTCTTCCTCACAGTCTCTCTCCCCCTTTTTAACTCACTTCCTCACTCTCTCTGCCCCTCTTTATCTCCCTTCATCACACTCTATCTCCCCCTCTTTATCTATCTTCGTCACTTTCTCTCTCTCCCCCTCTTTATCTGCCTCCCTCTCTCTCTCCCCCTTCTTATCTCCCTTTCTCACTCTCTCTCTCCCCCTCTTTATCTCCCTTCCTCACTCTCTTTCTCCCCCTCTTTATCTCACTTTCTCAACTCTCTCTCCGCCTCTTTATCTCCCTTCCTCACACTCTCTCTCTACCCCTCTTTATCTCCCTTCCTCAATCTCTCTCTCCCCCTCTTTATCTCCCTTCATCACTCTCTCCCTCTCTCTATCTCCCTTCATTACACTCTCTCTCTTTATCTCCCTTCATCACTCTCTCTCTCTCTCCCTCTCTTTATCCACCCTTCCCCACTCTCTCTCCTCCTTGCTTTATCTCCCTTCCTCACTCTCTCCCCTTCTCTCTATCTCACTGCATCACACTCTCTCTCCCCCTCTTTATCTCCCTTCCTCACTCTCTCTCCCCCTCTTTATCTCCTTTCCTCACTCTCTCTCCCCCTCTTTATCTCCCTTCCTCACTCGCTCCCCCCTTTATCTCCCTTCCTCACTCTCTACCCCCCTTTTTCTCCCTTCCTCACTCTCTCCCCCCCTTTTTCTCCCTTCCTCACTCTTTCTCCCCCCTTTTTTCTCCCTTCCTCACTCTCTCTCCCACCTTTATCTCCCTTTCTCACTCTCTCTCCCCCCTTTATCTCCCTTTCTCACTCTGTCTCCCTCTCTTTATCTCCTTCCTCACTCTCTCTCCCCCTCTTTATCTCCTTTCCTCACTCTCTCTTTCCGTGTCTTTATCTCATTTCCTCACATTCTCTCTCCCCCTCTTTATCTCCCTCCCTCACTCTCTCTTTCCGTGTCTTTATCTCATTTCCTCACATTCTCTCTCCCCCTCTTTATCTCCCTCCCTCACTCTCTCTCCCCCCTTTATCTCCCTTTCTCACTCTGTCTCCCTCTCTTTATCTCCTTCCTCACTCTCTCTCCCCCTCTTTATCTCCTTTCCTCACTCTCTCTTTCCGTGTCTTTATCTCATTTCCTCACATTCTCTCTCCCCCTCTTTATCTCCCTCCCTTACTGTCTCTCCCTCTCTCTATCTCACTTGCTCACTCTCTCTCTCTCTCTGTCCCCCCTCTTTGTCTCCCTTCCTCACTCTCTCTCCCCCTCTTTATCTCTTTCATCACTCTCTCTCCCCCCTTTATCTCCCTTCCTCACTCTCTTTCCCCCTCTTTATCTCCCTTCCTCTCTTTATCTCCCTTCCTCACTCTCTCCCCTTCTCTCTATCTCACTGCATCACACTCTCTCTCCCCCTCTTTATCTCCCTTCCTCACTCTCTCTCCCCCTCTTTATCTCCTTTCCTCACTCTCTCCCCCTCTTTATCTCCCTTCCTCACTCGCTCCCCCCTTTATCTCCCTTCCTCACTCTCTCCCCCCCTTTTTCTCCCTTCCTCACTCTTTCTCCCCCCTTTTTTCTCCCTTCCTCACTCTCTCTCCCACCTTTATCTCCCTTTCTCACTCTCTCTCCCCCCTTTATCACTCTGTCTCCCTCTCTTTATCTCCTTCCTCACTCTCTCTCACCCTCTTTACCTCCCTTCCTCACTCTCTCTTCCTCTCTTTATCTCCTTCCTCACTCTCTCTCCCCCTCTTTATCTCCCTTCCTCACTCTCTCTCCTCCTCTTTATATCCCTTCATCACTCTCTCTCTCCCCCTCTTTATATCCCTTCATCACTCTCTCTCTCCCCCTCTTTATCTCCTTTCCTCACTCTCTCTCCCCCTCTTTATCTCCTTTCCTCACTCTCTCTCCCCCTCTTTATCTCCCTTCCTCACTCGCTCCCCCCCTTTATCTCCCTTCCTCACTCTTTCTCCCCCCTTTTTTCTCCCTTCCTCACTCTTTCTCCCCCCTTTTTTCTCCCTTCCTCACTCTCTCTCCCCCTTTTTATCTCCCTTCCTCACTCTCTCTCCCCCCTTTATCTCCCTTTCTCACTCTGTCTCCCTCTTTATGACCCTTCCTCACTCTCTCTCCCCCTCTTTACCTCCCTTCCTCACTCTCTCTCCCCCCTTTATCTCCCTTTCTCACTCTGTCTCCCTCTTTATGACCCTTCCTCACTCTCTCTCCCCCTCTTTACCTCCCTTCCTCACTCTCTCTTCCTCTCTTTATCTCCTTCCTCACTCTCTCTCCCCCTCTTTATCTCCCTTCCTCACTCTCTCTCCCTCTTTATCTCCCTTCATCACTCTCTCTCCTCCTCTTTATATCCCTTCATCACTCTCTCTCTCTCCCCCTCTTTATCTCCATTCCTCACTCTCTTGCCCACTCTTTATATCCCTTCTCACACTCTCTCTCCGCCTCTATCTCCCTTCCGCACTCTCTCTCCCCCTCTTTATCTCCCTTCCTCACTCTCTCTCTCCCCCTCTTTATCTCCCTTCCTCACTCTCTCTCTCCCCCTCTTTATCTCCCTTCCTCACTCTCTCTCCCCCTCTTTATCTCCTTTCATCACTCTCTCTCTCTCTCTTTATCTCCCTTCCTCACTCTATATCCCCTTATTTAGCTCCATTCCTCACTCTCTCTCCCACTCTTTATATCCCTTCTCACACTCTCTCCGCCTCTTTATCTCCCTTCCGCACTCTCTCCCCCTCTTTATCTCCCTTCCTCATTCTCTCTCCCCCTCTTTATCTCCCTTCCTCACTCTCTCCCCCTCTTTATCTCCTTTCATCACTCTCTCTCCCACTCTTTATCTCCCTTCCTCACTCTATCTCCC
The DNA here is from genome assembly GCF_047496795.1 of Chiloscyllium punctatum. Taxonomy (NCBI): domain Eukaryota; kingdom Metazoa; phylum Chordata; class Chondrichthyes; order Orectolobiformes; family Hemiscylliidae; genus Chiloscyllium; species Chiloscyllium punctatum. The sequence goes on along the minus strand of NC_092746.1, from coordinate 123,009,814 downwards.
CATTTATCTGCCTTCCTCACACTCTCTCTCACCCTCTTTATCTCCCTTCCTCACTCTCTCTCTTTATCTCTCTTCCTCACTCTCTCTCTTTATCTCCCTTCCTCACTCTCTCCCCCTCTTCATCTCCCTTCCTCACTCTCTCTCTCTATCTTTATGCATTTTTACAGCGCGGTGAGGAGAGGGCAGAGAGAATGAGGGTTGCCAGGCAGGGTCAGTTTTCCCACTTCAAAATGGACTTACTTCCGGAGTCCAGCCTCCATTTTTACAGAGCGACAAGGAGAGAGGACCGAGAGAGGCGAGGGCTGCTGGGAAGGCAGAGTGCAAGAACTGTTTTTAAAGGAGCAGCAGAGGGAGAGGCCACAGCAAGGCGTAAAGGACTGCTGCTGAGTATATATTTGATTCCAGAGGCACTACACATGTTTCCCACCTGTCCTCCTCCTCTAACCAAAAACAAAAGGACGCTCGTGTGTTGCGAAGGTAAGGCGTTTCAATTGATATTTCTTGTGCATCATGTGATAGATTAAAAGTTTACTGTTAGTTGGTTAACTGAATAAGACCATAGCCAAGTACTAGAAATTATTTAACTCATAAATTTGTTTAAATTAATTAAATAAGTAGAGATGGCTGGACAGGTGAGGTGCTGTAGCTGTATGATGTGGGAGCTGGCTGATCTCATTGTGAACGGCAGTGACCACATCTGCAGCAAGTGATGATTGCTGGAAAAACTCCAGATCAGAATTGATGATCTGGAATCTAAGCTTCAAACACTGCGGCACATCCGGGAGGGGGAGAGTTACCTGGATGCTTTGTTTCAGGAGGCAGTCACACCCAGTAGATTAAGTCATTCAAACTCAGTTAATAATCAGGGACAACAGGTAAGTGAGGCAGGTAGGGGGATTCTGAGTACAGGAGTGGAGGATCCTCAGCCCCTGACCTTGTCCAACGGGTATGAGATTCTTGCCCCCTGTGAGGATGAGGAAGAGGGCTGTGGACAGGATGAGCCAGCTGACCACGGCACCATGGTGCAGAAGGCCTCTCAAGAGGGGAGGGGGAGCAAAAAGTAGTTGTTATAGGGGATTCTATAACTAGGGGGACAGATAGTATCCTGTGCGAGCCGGATTGGGAGTCCCGCAAGATGTGTTGCCTGCCCAATGCCAGGGTGCAGGGCATCTCTGACTGGCTTGAAAGGATATTGAGTGGGAGGGAGCGGATCCAGTTGTTGTGGTCCATGTTGACACTAACAACATAGGCAAAGCTAGAAAGAAGGACCTGTTTTGGGACTATCAAGCACCAGGAAGGAAATTGAAGAACAGGTTCTCGAGGGTCTTAATCTCTGGATTACTGCTCAAGCCACGTGCTAATTGGCATAGGGGTAAGAAAATTAGGGAAGTAAACACGTGGCTAAGAGATTGGTGTGGGAAAGAGGGATTCCAATTTCATGGGACATTGGCATCAGTTTTGGAACCGGGGGGATCTGTATACCAATGGAACGGTCTCCACCTGAACCGATCTGGAACCAGTGTTCTGGCGAAAAGGGTAAATCGGGTGGTCACTGGGACTTTAAACTTGTGAATCGGAGGGAAGGGAAAGTGACAGGGAGTATGGAATAAAGTAGAAAGATAAACACCAGGTTGCCATGTATGCAGGGTTTATATTCAAGGCAGACTAGGAACAAAGCAAAAAGGAAAGATAACTTAAGACATATTACAAGAGATGCTGGAAATCATGAGGATAAGAAAAATAGCATTAATTCACTTTACCCAAACGCTCATAGTATTTGTAACAAAGTAGATGAATTAATGGTACAAATTATCATGAATGATTATGATGTGGTAGGCATCACAGAGGTGTTGTTGTAGGGGGTTCAGGACTGGCAGTTAAACATCCAAGGATTTACAAATCATTGTAAAGACAGGGAAGTAGGCAGAGAATGGTGGGGTTGCCTTGTTAATTAAGAATGAAATTAAATCTATGGCACTAAATGACATAGGGTCAGATGATGTGGAATCTGTGCGGGTGGAGTTGAGGAACCACAAAGGAAAGAAAACCATAACGCGAATTACGTACAGACCTCCTAACAGTGGTCAGGACCAGGGGCACAAGATGTACCAGGAAATAGATAGGGCATGTCAGAAAGGTAAGGACCCAGTGATCATGGGGGGACTTAAATATGCAGGTGGACTGGGTGAATAATGTTGCCGGTTGATCCAAAGAAAGGGAATTCATGGAATGCTTACAGGATGGGACAGCTTTTGGGACAGCTTGTGATGGAGCCCTCAACTGAGCAGGCTATTCTGGACTAAGTGCGATGTTATCAGCCAGACTTTATAAAAGATCTTAAGGTAAGGGAATAGTTAGGAGGCAACAATCATAATATGTGTTCGGATTAGAGAGGTGCTGGAAAAACACAGTAGGTCAGGCAGCATCTGAGGAGCAGGAAAATTGACATTTCGGGCAAAAGCCCTTCATCAGGAAGAGAGGCAGGAAGCCTCCAGGTTGGAGAGGTAAATTGGGGTGGGGGGAGAGAATGGGGCTGGGGAGAAGGTAGCAAAGAGTACAATAGGTGAATGGGGGTGGGGATGGAGGTGATAGGTCAGAGAGGGGGGTGGGTGAAAGTAGCAAAGAGTACCATAGGTGAATGGGGGTGGGGATGGAGGTGATTGGTCAGGGGGGAGGGTGGAGTGGATAGGTGGGAAGGGAGATTGGCAGGAAGGACAGGTCATGAGGACACTGCTGAGCTGGAAGGTTGGAACTGGGGTAAGCGGGGGGGAAGGGAAATGAGGAAACTGGTGAAGTCCACATTGAAGCCCTGGTGTTGAAGTGTTCTGAGGCGGAAGATAAGGCATCTTCCTCCAGGCGTCGGGTGGTGAGGGAGGGCGGTGGAGGAGACCCAGGACCTGCATGTCCTCGGCAGAGTGGGAGGGGGAGTTGAAATGTTGGGCCACGGGGGGGGGGTTGATTGGTGCAGTGTCCAAGAGATGTTTCCTACAGCGATCTGCGAGGAGGCGTCCAGTTTCCCCAATGTAGAGGAGACCGCATCAGGAGCAACGGATACAATAAATGATATTAGTGGATGTGCAGGTGAAACCTTGATGGATGTGGAAGGCTCCTTTGGGGCCTTGGATGGAGGTGAGGGAGGAGGTGTGGGTGCAGGTTTTGCAATTCCTGTGGTGGTAGGGGAGGATGCCAGGATGGGAGGGTAGGTTGTTGTGGGGCATGAACCTGACCAGGTGGTCATGGAGGGAATGATTTTTGTGGAAAGCGGAAATGGGTGGGGAGGGAAATATATCCCTGGTGGTGGGGTCCGTTTGGAGTTGGCAGAAATGTCAGCGGATGATGCAGCTTATGTGAAGGTTGGTAGGGTGGAAGGTGAGCACCAGGGGGGTTCTGTCCTTGTTACGGTTGGAGGGTTGCAGTTTGAGGGCGGAGGTGCGGGATGTGGATGAGATGCGTTGAACAGCATCCTTAACCACGGGGGAAGGGAAATTACAGTCTCTAAAGAAGGAGGCCGTCTGGTGTGTTCTGTGGTGGAACTGGTCCTCCTGGGAGCAGATATGGCAGAGGCGGAGGAATTGGATAGCATTTTTACAGGAGGTAGGGTGGGAAGAGGTGTAATCCAGGTAGCTGTGGCAGTCGATGGGTTTGTAAACAATGTCAGTGTCAAGTTGGTCATCATTAATGGACATGGAGAGGTCCAGGGAGGGGAGAGAGGTGTCAGAGATGGTCCAGGTGAATTTAAGATCGGGATGGAATGTGTTGGTGAAGTTGATGAATTGCTCAACCTCCTCATGGGAGCATGAGGTGACGCCGATGCAGTCATCAATGTAGCTGAGGAAAAGGCTTCTGCCTAACGATCATAATATGGTAGAGTTCAGTCTGCAGTTGGAAAGAGAGAAGGCAAAATCAGATGTAATGGTATTACAGTTAAATAAAAGTAATTACAGGGGCATGAGAGAGGAACTGATGAAAATCGACTGGAAGCAGAGCCTAGTGGGGAAAACAGTAGAGCAACAATGGCAGGGAAGTGATTGCTGGGCCTCTTGTTGAGATATTTGTATCATTGATAGTCACAGGTGAGGTGCCAGAAGACTAGAGGTTGGCTAATGTGGTGCCACTGTTTAAGAAGGGTGGTAAGGACAAGCCAGGGAACTATAGACCAGTGAGCCTGACATCAGTGATGGGCAAGTTGTTGGAGGGAATCCAGAAGGACAGGACGTACATGTATTTGGAAAGGCAGTCAACATGGCTTTGTCTGTGGGAAATTGTGTCTCACAAACTTGATTGAGTTTTGTGAAGAACAAAGAGGATTGATGAAGGCAGAGCGGCAGATGTGCTCTATATGGACTTCAGTAAGGCATTCCACAAGGTTATGGGAGACTGGTTAGCAAGTTTAGAGCTCACAGAATAGAGGGGAACTAGACATTTGGATACAGAACTGGCTCAAAGGTAGAAGACAGGGTTGTTTTTCAGACTGGAGGCCTGTAACCAGTGGAGTGCCACAAGGATCAGTGCTGGGTCCACTACTTTTCGTCATTTATATAAATGATTTGGATGTGAACATAGGAGGTACAGTTAGTAAGTTTGCAGATGACACCAAAATTGGAGGTGTAGTGGACAACGAAGAAGGTTACCTCAGATTAACAAAGAGAGAAATAAGGAAGGAGAGCCTCACAGGAGGCTGCTGAGTAAGATGAGGACCCATGGTGTTTGAGGTGAGCTACTAAGATGGATTGAAGATTGGCTGTCTGACAGAAGGGAGAGAGTTGGGATAAAAGATTCTTTTTCGGAATGACAGCTGGTGACAAGTGGTGTCCCACAGGGTTCAGTGTTGGGGCCACAGCTGTTTACCTGAGATAATAATGATCTGGACGAAGGGACTGAGGCATTCTGGCGAAGTTTGCCAATGATACGAAGTTAGGTGGACAGGCAGATAGTACTGAGGTGGTGGGGAGGCTGCAGAAAGATTTAGACAGTTTAGGACAGTAGTCCAGGAAACGGCTGATGAAATTCAATGTGAGCAAATGTGAGGTCTTGCACTTTGGAAAAAAGAATACAGGCGTGCACTATTTTCTGAATGGTGAGAAAATTCATAAAGTCCAAGTACAAAAGGATCTGGGAGTGCTAGTCCAGGATTGTTAAAGGTTAACTTGCAGGTTGAGTCTGTGATTAAGAAAGGGAACGTAATGTTGTCATTTATCTCAAGAGGGTTGGAATGTAAAACCAGCAATGTGCTTCTGAGTCTTTACAAAGCTCTGGTTAGGCCCCTTTAGAATACTGTGTCTAATTTTGGGCCCTACACCTCAAGAAGGATACACTGGCACAGGGGCATGTCCAGTGGAGATTCACACAGATGATCTCTGGAATGGTAGGCCTAATATACGATGAATGGCTGAGGATCCTGGGATTGTATTCATTAGCGTTTAGAAGTTTGATGGGGAGATCTAATAGAACCTTACAGGATGCTGGCAAGTTGTTTCCGTTCGGCAGGGAGACTAGGAACAATGGGCACAGTCTTAGAATTAGAGGAGGTCAATTTAGAACGGAAATGAGGAGACATTTCCTCAGCAAGAGAGTGATGGGCCTGTGGAATTCATTGCCATGGAGCGCAGTGGAGGCCAGGACATTAAATGTCTTCAAGGCAGAGATTGATAAATTCTTGATCTCGCAAGGAATTAAGGTTTGCTGGGAGAGTGTGGGTAAATGGAGTTGAAATTCCCATCAGCTACGATTAAATTGCAGAGTGGACTCGATGGGCCGAATGGGCTTACTTCCACTCTTATGGTCATATGACCTCTCAGTATTCTGTAAGTTTCAATCAGATCCTTTCTCATCCTTCTTACCTCCTTCAAATGCAGACCCAGGGTCCTCAACTACTCTTGATACAATAAACACTTTGTTCCTGGGATCATTCTTGTAAACCTCCTCTGGAATCCCTCCAATGCCAGCTCATCCTTCCTTAGATACAGGGCCCAAAACTGCTCACAATATTCTAAATGCAGTCTGAGTACAGCCTTGTACAGTCTCAGCAGGACATCGCAGCAGGTGTATTCTAGCCCTGTCGAAATGAATGCTAACATTACATTTGCCTTCCTAACTGCCAAGTGAAACTGCATTTTAATCCTAAGAGAATCCAGAACTATGACTCCCAAGTCTCTGTGCTTCAAATATTTGAAGTCTTTCCCCATTTAGAAAATAGTCTACATGTCTATTCTTCCTACCAAAGTACATACCCTCACAATTTGCCACATCGTATTCCATCTGCCATTTCTTTGTCCACTCTCCAAGCATGCCCAAGTCCTTCTGTAGTTTCCTCAACACTACCTGTCCCTCCACCTTTATTTGTCTCTCCCCGCTCCCTCTCTACTTTTTCTCCACTCTTTCTCCACCTCCCCTCTCCTCCTGTCTCCACCTTCTTTTTGTCAACCCCCCTCCCCCATTCAACCACCCTCTCTCTTTCATCTCTCTCCTTTCTTGTTCCTTTGCTCCCCCGCTCCAATCTGTCTATCGATCTCCATCTCCATGTCACCATCTCTCTATCTCTCTCAGTCTCTCTCTTCCCCACACTCTCTTCCTCTCACGGTCTCTCTCATGCAGTGTCATAAAATATGGAAACAGACTCTTTGGCCCAACTTGGTTTCCTAAATTGATCTAGTCCCATTTGCCCGCATTTGGCCCATATCCCTCTAAACCTTTTCGATCAGTGTACCTGTACAAATATCTTTTTTTTAGTGTTGTAATTGTACCTACCTGTACCACTTTAGATTAGATTAGATTAGATTACTTACAGTGTGGAAACAGGCCCTTCGGCCCAACAAGTCCACACCGCCCCGCCGAAGCGTAACCCACCCTTACCCCTACATCTACATCTACCGCTTACCTAACACTACGGGCAATTTAGCATGGCCAATTCACCTGACCTGCACATCTTTGGAGTGTGGGAGGAAACCGGAGCACCCGGAGGAAACCCACGCAGACACGGGGAGAACGTGCAAACTCCACACAGTCAGTCGCCTGAGGCGGGAATTGAACCCGGGTCTCTGGCGCTGTGAGACAGCAGTGCTAACCACTGTGCCACCGTGCCTCTGGCAGCTTGTTCCATATACACACCACCTTCTGTATGAAAAAGGTCTTCCTCTATTTTGGTGTTTTGGTCTAAACATCATGGCATAGACAGAGAACACAGCGGTTAACACCTTCAACATATTGTCTAGCTATCACCCATTGTTACAGCTAACCTGAGAATGCAACTTTTAAAAAGAAGGTTTTGTGATTTACACATGAAAGAAGTGAAACTATCATGGTATTCAAACAGATGAAAGACTCAACAGACAATCAAGGTATTTTTCAATGTATAATTTCAGTTACATCACACTGTAAATTTTTGCTATAAATTCTGTGTCTTAGGATTGAGTCCTCCACTATCACCCGATGAAGGAGCGACACTCCGAAAGCTAGTGTGTTTCCAATTAAACCTGTTGGACTATAATCTGGTGTTGTGTGATTTTTAACTTTGTACACCCCAGTCCAACACCAGCATCTCCAAATCATGGAAAGTTTAAGGGGGATACACGCAGCAAGTACTTCACACAGAGGGTGGTGGCGTTTGGAATGCGTTGCCAGCAGAGATGGTAGAGGCAGGCACGGTAGATTCATTTAAGATGCGTCGGGACAGATGCATGAGTAGGTGGGGAGCAGGGGATACAAATGCTTAGGAATTGGCTGACAGGTTTAGACAGTGCATTTGGATCAGCTCGGGCTTGGAGGGCCGAAAGGCCTGTTCCTGGGCTGTAAATTTTCTTTGTTCTTTGTTTAAATGGCTAGCTCTCCCTGGCTCCCATGTGATCTAACTTCACTAACTGATCTACCATGCAGAACCTTGTCAAAGACCTTCCTAAAGTCTGTGTAGATAACGTCTACTGCTCTGCTTTTATTTCTCTTCTTCGTCATCTCTTCAAAAAACTCAATCAAGTTGGAGATACATGATTTTTCACACACAAAGCCACACTGACAATACCTAATCAGTCCTTGCCTTTCCGAATGCACGTAAATCCTGACTCTCAGAGTCTCCTCCAACAACTTACCCACCACTGATACCAGGCTCACTGGTCTGTAGTTCCCTGGCTTTTCCTTATCCCCTTTCTCAAATAATAGCACCACGTTAGCTGCCCTCGTCTTCTGGCACCTCACCCGTGGCTGTTGGTGATATAAATATCTCTGCTAGGGGTCCAACAATTTCTTCCCTAGCTTCCCACGATGTCCTTGGATGCACTTGGTCAGGTTCCAAGGATTTATCCACCTTTATGCATTTTAAGACCTCCAGCATCTCCTCTTCTGTAATATAGACTCTTTTAAAGACATCACTATTTATTTCCTAGAGTACTCTACTTCCATGTCTTTCTCCATAGTAAATACTAACACAAAATATTAGTTTAGGGTCTCACCCATCTCCTGTGGTTCCACATAGTTAATCTTTAACTATGTGGAACCACAGTGGTTAGCACTGCTGCCTCACAGCGTCAGAGACCCGGGTTCAATTCCCGCCTCAGGCGACTGACTGTGTGGAGTTTGCACATTCTCCCCGTGTCTGCGTGGGTTTCCTCCGGGTGCTCCGGTTTCCTCCCACAATCCAAAAATGTGCAGGTTAGGTGAATTGGCCATGCTAAATTGCCCATAGTGTTAGGTGAAGGGGTAAATGTAGGAGTATGGGTCTGGGTGGTATACGCTTCAGCGGGTTGGTGTGGACTTGTTGGGCTGAAGGGCCTGTTTCCACACTGTAAGTAATCTAATCTAATTAACGGGCCCTATTCTCTCCCTAGTTACTCTTTTGCCTTCACGTACTTCTACAATCTCTTTAACCTTATCTGCCAAATCCATCCCATTTCCCATTTTTACCCTCTCGGTTTCGCTCAAGTTCACTCCCATACCCCCTCCACACTTCAAGGGATTCACTTGATCCGACCTGTCCATGTCTGACAATATGCCCCCTTCGTTTCCTTGACCACAGCCTCAATATTTTACCTCAGATCCTCATTGAATTCAGTTTTCACCATCTGTCATTTTGGAATTTAAACCCATGGCCCCCAGACATTAGTCTGGAGACCTGAATTACTAGATTATTAACATTAGCATCAGCATTATGTCACTGCCTCCCAAAATCCACTACTTTTAAATACCTAGGAAAATGATAAGAGCCAGAATACAGACATAGAGGTCCTGATAGTGCTCTTTGGGAGCCAACTGTCCATCCCTGGTCCCATGTTACTGCGGCTCCATAGATCACATCCCACTATTAACGGTGATTGAAACATAAATGTCCTCCCTGACCCATTCATGGCGGTTACGGCGGTTGCTGGCGGGCGGGAATTTCGGGAACTACAACTCCCAGAGGCCCCCGCGGCACCGTTCGACGCCTGCGCAGTGTCTGCGCCCTCTGATCCCGGATGTGTGAGGGGGACACGTTGAAGACCAGAGGAAGGAGCTGAGTAAGTCAGAGTGGGAGTGGGAGAGAGAGAATGTGATAGTGATAGAGAAAGAAAGAAGGAAGGACGGAAAGAAAGGAAGATAGAAAAAAAAAGATATGTGATAGAGAGAGTGTGTGAAATAGATAGAGAGTGTGAAATAGAAACAGACAGGTATCGCCATAGACAGACGGGGGAAGATGTAGAGAACGTGGCAGAAATTGACAGAAATACAGAGGAAGGTGGGGCGAGGGATAGGGATAGGGATAGGGATGGGGATGGGGATGGGGATGTCTGACAGAGGGAGTGCTGCACTATTTGAGAGGAATCTGTATCCCACCTGTCTGACGGGGGGCGGGGTGGGGTCTGGATCCCACCTGTCTGACGGGGGGGCGGGGTCTGGATTCCACCTGTCTGAGGAGGAGGGGTGGGGTCTGTATCCCACCTGTCTGACGGGGGGCGGGCTCTGTATCCCACCTGTCTGACGGGGGGCGGGGTCTGTATCCCACCTGTCTGACGGGGGGGCAGGGTCTGTATCCCACCTGTCTGACGGGGGGCGGGCTCTGTATCCCACCTGTCTGACGGGGGGCGGGGTCTGTATCCCACCTGTCTGACGGGGGGGCAGGGTCTGTATCCCACCTGTCTGACGGGGGGCGGGGTCTGTATCCCACCTGTCTGACGGGGGGCGGGGTCTGTATCCCACCTGTCTGACGGGGGGCGGGGTCTGTATCCCACCTGTCTGACGGGGGGCGGGCTCTGTATCCCACCTGTCTGACGGGGGGCGGGGTCTGTATCCCACCTGTCTGACGGGGGGGCAGGGTCTGTATCCCACCTGTCTGACGGGGGGCGGGCTCTGTATCCCACCTGTCTGAGGAGGAGGGGTGGGGTCTGGATCCCACCTGTCTGACGGGGGGGCAGGGTCTGGATCCCACCTGTCTGACGGGGGGTGGGGTCTGTATCCCACCTGTCTGACGGGGGGCGGGGTCTGGATCCCACCTGTCTGAGGAGGAGGGGTGGGGTCTGGATCCCACCTGTCTGAGGAGGAGGGGTGGGGTCTGGATCCCACCTGTCTGACGGGGGGGCGGGGTCTGTATCCCACCTGTCTGACGGGGGGGCGGGGTCTGGATCCCACCTGTCTGAGGAGGGGGGGGTGGGGTCTGTATCCCACCTGTCTGACGGGGGGGCGGGGTCTGTATCCCACCTCTCCAAGGAACGTGTATTTTGCCTGAGGTAGGGGTCTGTGTTTCACCTGTCGATGGGATTGTATCTTTTGTGAGGCCTTTATTAAAATCTTAGACATGCTGCACAGAAACAGACCCTTGGGTCCAAATTGTCCATGCCAACCAGATAGCCTAAATGAATCTCGTCCCATTTGCCAACATTTAGCCAATATCCCTCTAAACCCTTCTTATTCATATACTGATCCAGATGCCTTTGAAATGTTGTAATCGTTCCGGCGTCCATCATGTCTCCTGGCAGCTCATTCCATGCACTCACCACCCAAAAAAGATGCCCCTTGGATCCCTTTTAAATCTTTCCCCTCTCACCTTAAACCTATGCCCTCTAGTTTTGGACTTTCCTACGGAATAGACCTTGCTTATTCACCCTATCAATGCCCCTCAAGATTTAATGAACTACTATATGGTCACTCCTCAATCTTCTACACTCCAGGGAAAATAACCCAGTCTATTTAGCCTCTTCCTATAGCTCAAACTCTCCAACCCTGGCAACATCCTTGTAAATCTTTTCTGAACCCTGTCAAGTTTTACAAATTTCTGCCCTTTGGTATGAGTATGACTATTTTTTCCTGTTGGGGCTAGAAAATGGATGTGACTTGCTGTTCTGATTAACATTTATCCTCCAGCGAACAGCATGAAAATATATTCTGATTGTCACATTGCTGCATAGAGGTTGCCTGCCACTGTTCTGCCGCTTGTGTTACAATCTCAGGTGCTATTAACACCAGACAAATCCTGGCCTAATAGACCGTAGCTGTGTCTCTGCTGATTCTGGAGATTAGTTACTAAACACATGAATAAAGTAAAAGCATGAACAGTGTTACATTAGACATAAGGTTGAAAATATTTCATCACAAACACCAGAAAATTATCCAGGCTCTCATTATCTCTGCCACCCAACAAAATCTTGACAACACGAAAACCTGTGGAGTTCCTGCCTCAGGCAACTGTCTGTGTGGAGTTTGCACATTCGCTTCGTGTCTGCGTGGGTTTCTTCCGGGTGCTCCGGTTTCCTCCCACAGTTCAAAAGTGTGTAGGTTAGGTGAATTGGCCATGTTAAATCGCCCGTAGTGTTAGGTGAAGGGGTAAATGTAGGGGAATGGGTCTGGGTAGGTTGCTGTTCAGAGGGTCGGTGTGGACTTGTTGGGCCGAAGGGCCTGTTTCCACGCTGTAAGTAATCTAATCTAATCTAATCAGTTACCATGACCTCCAGACTGAGACTTCTGGTTCAGGCCAACACAGCTGCAACCAGTGAACTTCTGCACATTCGCAAAATGCTTTTACTTCAGCTGGTATCTCTTTCCCGTAAAGACCTAAAAAAACTTAAAAGTAAACTCACTGTTACCTTAACTTCAGGGCAAACACAAATTCCCTCAGCTTAATTCCCCGCAGTTTTGTGGGATTTCTCACTGGAGAGCTTAACAAGTCCTGCCTCCACAATCTGGCACAAACATATACACCGACTGTATGTATGTATATACACTGACTGACTCCCGTCTAGGTATCTGTGTCTCTCTCTGAAGAGCTGTAGCAGAGTTTTCTACCTTTTCTGAACATACTAAATTGTTAAACCCCGTCCCTTCTCAGGTTGTTAAAAATTTTTAAAGATGTAAAAATTATTAGACAATAGACAATAGATGCAGGAGTAGGCCATTCTGCCCTTCGAGCCTGCACCGCCATTCAATATGATCATGGTTGATCATTGCTAATCAGTATCCTGTTCCAGCCTTATCTCCATACCCCTTGACTCCACTATCTTTAAGAGCTCTATCCAATTCTTTCTTAAAAGAATCCAGAGACTGGGCCTCCACTGCCCTCTGGGGCAGAGCATTCCACACAGCCACCACTCTCTGGGTGAAGTAGTTTCTCCTCATCTCTGTCCTAAATGGTCTACCCCGTATTTTTAAGTTGTGTCCTCTGGTTCGGCACTCCCCCATCAACGGAAATATGTTTCCTCCTGCCAGAGTGTCCAGTCCTTTCATAATCCTATACGTTTCAATCAGATCCCCTCTCAGTCTTCTAAACTCAAGGGTATACAAGCCCAGTCGCTTCAGTCTTTCCGTGTAAGGCAATCCTGCCATTCCAGGAATTGACCTCGTGAACCTACGCTGCACTCCCTCAATAGCCAGAATGTCTTTCCTCAAATTTGGAGACCAGAACTGTACACAGTACTCCAGGTGTGGTCTCACCAGGGCCCTGTACAGCTGCAGAAGCACCTCTTTGCTTCTATACTCAATTCCTCTTGTTATGAAGGCCAGCATGCTATTAGCCTTCTTCACGACCTGCTGTACCTGCATGCTTGCCTTCATTGACTGGTGGACAAGAACACCCAGATCTCTCTGAACAGCCCCTTTACCTAATTTGATACCATTGAGGTAGTAATCTGCCTTCCTGTTCTTGCCACCAAAGTGGATAACCAGACATTTATCCACATTAAACTGCATCTGCCATGCATCTGCCCACTCACCTAACTTGTCCAGGTCACCCTGTAATCCCCTAACATCCTCATCACATTTCACCCTGCCACCTAGCTTTGTGTCATCAGCAAATTAAAAAGTTAAAAATGCATGTAAGGCCACCAACCATCCTGACACCAAACCCACAAGAATAACCTTTTTTATTTACAAAAAAAGATTAAAACCAGGTCACTTCCTTCTTAACACTAAATAACAATTAAAGTTATGCATTATTCCTGACACTAATTCAAAATATGACTAAACTTTGCCAGTAAAGGTACCTAGGGTGTGCTGAGGTGTTATAGCAATGCACTGTCCTGGGTGATGAATGTGTTCTAAGTGCAACTGAGATCAGGCCGTCTGTTTCTGAAATTACAGAAATGGCAGATGGCGAAAGGATGGGAATGAAAAGCAAGAGGATCCTGGTGACCGGAGGCTCAGGTTTGGTTGGTAAAGCCATTGAGCAGCTGGTGACAGAGGGCGAAGGACAAGCAGACGAGGAGTGGATCTTCCTGTCTTCAAAGGATGCAGATTTAACGTGAGTGCATGTCACAGGGCGTGCTGATGATATCAGTTTGTACTCATTCATTTTCTTATCCCTACAATGTGGAAGCAGGCCATTTGGTCCATCAGGTCCACACCAACCCTCTGAAGAGCATCCCACACAGACCCACCCTTCTGTTCCTGCAACCTAGCATTTCCCATGGCTATTCCACCTAGCCTGCATGTCTTTAGATTCTTCTTTGTTCCCCTCCCACCAGCTCTTTATATTACCTCTCACCATTTCATTTCTCCCTACTGGAGGACAGTTCATGCTTAGGCAGCCTTTCAAATTAATTTAGGGGATGTGAGCATTAGGGACATCACTACCATCTGGAAGGACAAGGGCAGCAGATACATGGGAACACCAGCACCTTCAAGATCCCCTTTAAGCCACTCACCGTCCTGACTTGGAAATATATCGCTGTTCCTTCAGTGTCACTGGAACAAAATACCTCCTTAACTACACTAAATGGACTACAGTGGTTCAAGAAGGCAGCTCTTGAGAGCAACTGGCAGTAAATGCTGAGCGCAGCCAGTGATGCCCATGTCCTATGAAGAAAATCTAGGAATGGTGGGATTCATTCTAGAAATGTAAAGTCTTTTGTCTTTCCCTCAGAAATGCTGCAGAAACCAGTGCATTGTTTGCTAAATACCAGCCCACACACGTCATTCACCTGGCAGCCATGGTGGGTGGACTCTTCCGGAACATGAAATACAACCTGGATTTCTGGGTGAGTGGCAGTTTGTTCCAGCACTGTGTCTGACCAATGTCGTCGGGAGTGTGAGAGGAACATACAATCCCCTGGGCATGATTATTTTTTGGCTCCAGCTGTTAAGAAGGATGTGAAAGCTTCAGAGAAGTTACCTGGGAAAACTGGAGAGGCGGAGGCTGTTCCCCTTGGCCTCAAGAGAAGGCTAAGGAGAGATTTAATAGAGGTGTTTAAAATTAGAAGAGGTTTGATAGAAACCATTTCACTTTATTGACACTAACTAGGTAGATAAGTTTTAGTATCATTGGCAAAAAGAGTAGACACAATATGGTTTCTTTGGGATTGTTTTTTCGGCATTGAATGGTATCCATGTGTAGTTTTGTCCAGTGACAGACTTTTGACTAGTTTTTCAACCAGGACCAATAGTGTGTTTATTCAGGAGTATTCAGCACAGCAACAACATCTTGGTTGGGTGAATGGCTGCAATACTGTAGGAACATCCTTCCTATGAATGAGAAAACATCTCTCTCTGTCTCTGTCTCATTGTCTCTCTCTCTCTCTCTTTCTCTCTCTCTCCCTCTCTCTCTCTCTCTCTCTCTCTGTCTCTGTCTCTCTCTCTCTCTCTTTTTCTGTCTCTCTCCCCCTCCCCCTCCACCCAAGATCCCTTCTTGAAAGCAAAAAGGGAAAAGCACCTTCAGTGACACTGAAAATGCAAGGAGTTTAGAGACAGTTGGATCAGGATACCGTTGGAGGGAGATGTGAGTGTTCAGACAGGCAGATCAGGATACAGTCAGAGGAAGAGGCAGGGTTCAGATACAGTCAGATTAGGATACAGTTGGCAGGAGAGGCAGGTGTTCACAGGCAGTTCAGGGGTACGGTTGGAGGGAGAGGCAGGGAGCTCAGAGACAGTCGCATCAGGATACAGTCGGACGGAGATGCGGAGTTCGGATACAATTGGTGGGAGAGCTGGGTTTACAGACAGTCGTTTCAAGATACAGTCAGACAGAGAGAGACGGGGAGATCATGTGGTTGTTGACTGTTACCTGCCACTGATTTTTCCATTTTTTTTTCCCAGAGGAACAATGTTCACATGAACGACAATGTGCTGCATTCTGCTCACCTGCACGGAGTTACAAAGGTCGTCTCCTGCCTCTCGACCTGCATCTTCCCAGACAAGACCAGCTATCCTATTGATGAAACAATGGTGAGACCCCTTCTCCCCACCCCCCCACCCCGCCACACTCCTCCAGCCTCCTCCATCCTCCACCTTACCCACCCACCCACCCACCCCTTCGAATGTCATGCCTGGGATAAAAGGCTCACAGATAAATATCAGTGGACAGTGTGAAAAATAAAGGCTCGTGGTGTAACATAGAAACATGGAATACAGGAGCAGGAGTAGGCCATTTGGCCCTTCGAGCCTGCTCCGCCATTCAGTCTGATCATGGCTGATTGCCCGAAACGTTGATTTTGCTGCTCCTCGGATGCTGCCTGAACTGCTGTGCTCTTCCAGCACCACTAATCCAACCAATTCAATAGCCTATTCCTACTTTTCCCCTGTATCCTTAGATCTCTTTAGCCCCACGTACTATATCCAACTCCTTCTTGAAATTATACAATGTTTTTACTTTACCCACCTTCTGTGGCAGAGAAGTCTGCAGGCTCACCATTCTCTGGGTGAAGAAATTTATCTTCATCTCAGTTCTAAATGATTTATACCATGTCCTCAGGCAGTAGCCCCTGGATCAAGACGCCTCCATTTAATGGGTGCATCCTTCCTGTCTCTCTACTGTCTAGTTCTGTGTTGAGGGTAGCGTTGGCATGGATTTGCGGGCCATTGTCATGTTAGTAACAAATGGTGTGCTAACAGTGCTGGAGCCTGAACGTTTTACAATTTGTGTAGGTGACTTAGGTGAAGGGACTGAATTTGCCAAATTTGCTGATGATCGAAAGTTAGAAAGCAGGTGCAAAGAGAATGTAAGGAGACTGCATGTGATATTGATAGGTTCAGTGACTGGGCAGAGCTCTGAGGTGCAGAGGGATCTGGGTGTCCCAGGGAATGAATCCCAAAAGGTTAGTCTGCAGAGGCTGCAAGTAGTCAGGAAATTTATTGAAACATAGTTTGTCATGAGGGGAATTGAATACAAGAGTAAGGAGTTAATGTGTCGGTTATACAGGGCACTGTTGAGACCAGTGTGGAATACTGTGTACAGGACAGGTCACCACTTGTGGAAGCATGTTAATGCATTGGAAGCATTCTAGACAAGGTTTACCAGGCTAATGCCTCAAACGAGCAAGTTGTCTGATGAGGAAAGGCTGGACAGGTTAGTCCTGTCTCCTCCGGAGTTTAGAGGAGTGAGAAGTAACTTGGTTAAAATACAAGGTTTTGATGTGGCGGAGATGTTTTGAAGGAGAATCTAGAACTGGGGATCACTGTTTAAAGCATTGCCCACTGAAGGCAGCTGAGGTGATTCAGAAGGTCACGTGAGCTGATGGACATGTGGAGTAATCAGATCAGCGGTGATCCTGTTGAGTTCTGGAGCAGGCTCAGGGTCTGAGAGGCTACTACCCCTCATTCATACATCGGTACCTGCCGTGATCCAGCTGAAAGGTGTTCTGTATGGTTCCAAAATGCCCATCTAACACTTGTCTAGTTGTGGATTCATCTCAAATTGAATATAACCTCTTGCTACCTCCAACTAGAGATTGAATCCAATATTTATTTCCCAGCCACAGATTCCCCCCGGGCTTTTAAGTACAAGACTGCAGTTACATAGACCCAGGTAGAGATTAGATTACTTACTTATAGTGTGGAAACAGGCCCTTTAGCCCAACAAGTCCACACCAACCCGCCGAAGTGCAACCAACCCAGACCCATTCCTCTACATTTATCACTTCACCTAACACTACGAGCAATTTAGCATGGCCAATTCACCTGACCTGCACGTTTTTGGACTGTGGGAGGAAACCGGAGCAAACCCACGCAGACACTGGGAGAATGTGCAAACTCCACACAGACTGTTGCCTGAGGCGGGAATTGAACCCGGGTCTCTGGCGTTGTGAGGCAGCAGTGCTAACCACTGTGCCACCGTGCCGCCCACTGAAGGCAGCTGAGGAAGCAGGTTCTGATGGGATATTGTGGGTTCAGAGGTGTTTTTACAGCATTCCGATGATTCATGCATATGTTAAAGGTCTGAAGAAAGTCCCCTGGATGGTCCCAGCTGGAGATGACCCCACTGCGTGAGGTCACAGTGATCTGCTGACAGCAATCAATCCAGACAAGAGCAGATAGAGACTCCAGGAAAGTAGACAAAAGGATAGACAGGGAACCTTTTCCAGTTCTGTAATTGTGCAAACAAAATTGGAGCAGTTGGCTGTTTGGCCCATCGAACCTGCTCTGCTATTAAACATGATTATGGCTGATCTCCTCAACTCCAACCTCCTACACGATTCTTGGATCTCTCTAATTCATTTAGTAACAGGAAACTTATCCTTTTCATTCTTAAATTTACTTAGCGACCAAACATCCACATCTGTCAGAGTTGGGAATTCCAGAGGTTCTTTGAGTGAAGGAATTTCTCAGGTAAACTGAGCAATGAAGAAGGCTTTTGGCACACTGGCCTTCATCATTCAGAGTATTCAGTATAGAAGTTATGTTGAAGTTGTACAGGATGTTGGTTAGGCTGCACTTGGAGTATTGTGTTCAGTTTTGATCACTGTTATAGAAAGGATGTTATTAAACTGGACAGAGTGCAGAAGAAATTAACAAGGATGTTGCCAGAACTCAATGGTCTGAGTTTTCGGGAGGGATTGTACAAGTTAGGACTTTTTCTTTAGAGCATAGGAAACTGAGGGGGGGTGCTTTGTAGAGGTTTTAGATTAGATCAGGTTGAGGTTCCCTACAGTATGGAAACAGGCCCTTTGGCCCAACTAATCCACACCGACCCTCCGAAGAGTAACCCCCCCACCCCACCCCACTCCCCCACCCCCCCACCCCAAACTGCCAGCCTTTTAGGGTTTTATGGGGTTAGTGTGGATGGGCATTTTGGTCGGCGTGGACCAGTTTGGGCCAAAGGTCCTGTATCCATGCTGTAGGACTCGTTGACTCCTCATCTCAATCTGAAATAGCTGTCTCCTTTATCCTAAGGCCATGATAGCTGAGTTCCAGCTATACAAATCCTCTGGTTGTCTATCCTGTCAGGAACTTGGATGATAATCTCAGATAAAGAGCCATAGTGATGTACTGCACAGAAACAGACCCTTCAGTCCAACTCATCAATGCTGACCAGATATCCTAAATTAATCTAGTCCCATTTGCCAGCATTAGGCCCATATCCCTCTAACCTCTTCCTACTCATAGATCCATCCAGATGCCTTTTAAATGTTGTACTGGCCTCCTCCACTTCCTCTGGCAGCTCATTCCATACACACACCATCCTCTGCATAAAAAACGTGCTCCTTAGATCCCTTTTATATCTTTCCCCTCTCACCTTTTTAAACCTATTCCCGGCGGGGTGGGGGAGTGGGGGGGAATAACGTTGTCTATTTACCCTATCTATGCCCCTCATGATTTTATAAATCTCTAAAAGGGTCACCCCTCAGCCTCCGACGCTCCAGGGAGAATAGCCCTAGTCTTTTGCTTGGAGGGCCGAAGGGCCTGTTCCTGTGCTGTAATATTCTTTGTTCTTATTCAGCCTCTCCCTATGTCTCAAACCCTGGCAACATCCTTGTAAATATTTTGTGAAGTCTTTCAAGTTTCACAACATCCTTCCAAGAGCAGGGAGACCCAGAATTGTCCACAGTATTCCAATAGTGACGTAAGCAATGTTAGTCAATCTCTCCCCCTAGGGCTGTCCTCATACTGAGGGAACAGTTGACTTTCCTGAGTTGGAGGTTTATGGACTCGGACTGTGTACCATGTTCTGGGTAGCCCTGATGTGGGCTACTGGAGTTTTTGATGAAGGACTGAAGGTGATAGCTGGGAATGAGAGCTCCCTGGAGAGGAGCAGCTGTTTGCCCTAACAGGACATGCCATCACTCCAAAAAAAAAGGCCATTCAGTCCATCCAACCAGCTGCAGTGATGTCCCAGCAATTGGCCGATATAATCAAACAGCACGTTCCTTTGTCGTTTGTAATTGACTGAGTGTTAACTGTGAAGGGCTAACGAAGGGCTTACACCAGAAACGTCAACTCTCCTCCTCAGATGCGGCCTGACCTGCTGTGCTTTTCCAGCACCACACCCTCAACTCTGATCTCCAGCATCTGCAGTCCTTACTTTCTCCTGAGTGGGGATTATACTGAACCAGCCAAAATAAAGCGTCCATAGTTAGATTCTTGATTGGGCAACAGTTGGTCCACGTTCCCAAGTACTCTGGGTCTGGTAACAGCCAATTTAAGATCAGTCAAGCTCTGACCTTGGCACATGGAGTGTTTGCTTGAAGCGAATACGTTCATATGGAGGGACCAGTTGTCTCTGAACAAAAGGAATACATTTAAGTCCATTCCTTTTCTGTTTCTTTCAGATTATTAAGGAGCTGAAAAAGTCTCATATCCCCATTGCTTTCTCCATGGCAGTGCCTTAGCCAATAGGAGTCAACTGAGCAACCCTTTTTTCCAGTGGTGTAAACTGTTAAGATTATGTAAAAGATGGTATTCTTGCAGTTATCCTGATAGTCAGAGGGTTTTTACTGCACAGAAATAGGCCGTTATATCCATCATCAAACATCCAGTTATACTAGTCCATTTCCCAGCACTTGGCGCGTAGCCTTGTACACTGTGGTGTCTCAAGTGCTGATCAAAATGGTTCTTAAATGTCTTCAGGGCTCCTGGCTCTGCCAGCCTTTTAGACATTTCTTTTTGAGTGCAAGATGTTAAGATTAGATAAATGGTCCTGGCCAACAAAGGTCAAGTCCCGTTAAACCAAGTGACTGTTTAATAGACATGTTGAAAATCACGAAGGATTTTGATAGAGTCACGAAGGAGAGGCTATTTCAGTGCCCGGAGGACCAGTGACCAGAGGGGATATAATTATAGGCATTGGCACGAGAGACAGTGAGGAGCTGGGAAAAGATTCTGCACGATGATGTTTTGGAATGCTCTGCCTCAAAAAGAGATGGAAGGGGGTATGAATAATAAATATCCAATGGAGAAAGAGCAGTTTTGGCAGTTGCAGGGTGATGGTGTTACCTGGATAGTCCTTTCAAAGGCCAGTCCCAGACTCGATGGGTTGAAGGGCCTGCATCTGGGTCATCAAGTGAGATTCTGTCATTCTAATCTGGCTCTTGGCTGTGTTCAAAGCCACATTTGGGTATGAGCTGGTGGCCGGTCACTGTTCTAGTTACCAGTAATGCAGTCTTAAGCTAGCTGACATCCAGTTACAGAGCGAATCCTGCTGAAACTACCATCTGGGATTTGGAGTTGACTGGACAGTATAAATTTAATAAAACTCTCTCTCTCTCCCTCGTAGATCCACAATGGGCCCCCACACCATTCAAACTTTGGATATTCATATGCAAAGCGAATGATTGATGTGCAGAACCGGCAAGTATCTGAAATGGAGTCTGTCCTCCAATTTGTATGTTTTTCACCCGTTTCTCTGCCTTGTTGCACAGATGCTGTTGACCCAGCAGGGCTGGGGTTGCCTTATCTCGGGTGTGGTTAGCCACTGACCCTGCTCTTTTTCTGTCGCAGTGCCTACTCTGAGCAACATGAGCGTATGTTCACATCCGTGATCCCCACTAACGTATTCGGAAAGTATGACAATTTTAATATCGAGGACGGTCACGTTCTGCCTGGACTGATTCACAAGACGTACCTGGCACAGAGTTGAGTCTCTGATTATTTGTTAGTTTTCTTTGTTAGATTTTAACACGTTCCTCCGTAAGGCCTGTTTCTTGTGATCTCCTGAAACCATTTTTAATCAGACTTGGAATGCTTTAAGTGACAACAAGCCATCTGAATATTGTACAGTTATATAGCACTGAAACAGACCTTTTCAGTCCAACCAGTCCATAACAGCCATAATCCCAAAATAAACTAGTCCCACCTGTCTGCTCCTGGCCCATATCCAAACCTTTTCTATTCATTTACTTATCCAAATGTCTGTTAAATGTTGTAACTGTACACACATCCGTCACTTCCTCTGGAAGTTCATTGCACGCACTCTGTGTAAAATGTTGCCCCTCATGTCTTTTTCAAATCTTTCTATAATTAGGATTTTGGGTAGTTTTGGTGAAAGAGGTGGGTTTTAAGAGCATTTGAGGAAGAAGGTACATATATACCCAGAGGCCTAACCTCTGGAGACAGAAGGAGCTTGTCCAGGCATTGCCCTTTTGAAATGACCAATGCCCCCATGAGGAACAATAGTTACCTCATGGCAATGCCTCGGCCATTCAGAGTTGACTTGCCAACTAATCATCAGCCTCTGATATTTGGCATTCTTGCATCTGTCCTGACAAGTGAAGAGTAAAAGGTTTCGACACCATGTCATTTTGTTGTGGGTTACCCCATTAGGAGCAAGGGGGAAACCCTCCTCTGAACATCTACTGTCAAGGTCCCTGTGCATCTCATTTCAATTTAATCACCAATTCCTTAAACTCCAGTGAGTTTTTAAAAATTCATTAATGGGATGAAAACATCGCTGGTTAAGCCAGCATTTATTACCCATCCTTAATTACCCAAAGGGCAGTTAAGTGGTGAACCACATTGCTGTGGACCTGGAGTCACACGTAGGTCAGAATGGCAGTTTCTTTCCCTGAAGGGTATTAGTGAACCAGATGGATTTTTGTTCCTTTAACAATTGATTCACGGTCATCATTAAACTGTTAATTCCAGATTTTTATCTACCGTGGCAGGATTCGAACCCTGGTCCCCAGAACATTACCTGGGTCTCTGGAATAACAGCGCAGTGGTAATACCACTACGCTGTTGCCTCCCCCTGGCAACCTACTCAACCTCCAATCATAAGACACTCACTGTCCCCACCATCAACATCCCAGAAATTGGCTGATTGGCTCTTCTCTGAGTGGCTTCCAATAAAACTGAGTCCCTCTGAGTATTGTGGGGCTAGGGCTGGACCAGGTTACAAAAGTGCGGAGATGAGTGTGAAAGGTGAGTCTGCTCCCTGTTTGACCAGGAGGCACCGCAGACCTAAGAGTTGACGTGCCAACAAATTAACAGCTTCTGATATTTGACATTCTTGCATCTGTCCTTATTAGATTACTTACTTACAGTGTGGAAACAGGCCTTTGGCCCAATACGTCCACGCCGACCCGCCAAAGCGCAACCCATCCAGACCCATTCCCCTACATTTACCCCTTCACTTAACACTTAGCATGGCCAATCCACCTAACCTGCATATTTTTGGACTGTGGGAGGAAACCGGAGCACCCGGAGGAAACCCACGCAGACACGGGGAGAACGTGCAAACTCCACACAGAAAGTCGCCTGAGGCGGGAATTGAACCCGGGTCTCTGGCGCTATGAGGCAGCAGTGCTAACCACTGTGCCACCGTGCCGTCCTGACAAGTGAAGAGCAAAAGCTTATGACACCATGTCACTTTCGGCCACTATCTTAGAGACGTTTAGGGAGGGGCCAAGGCAGCTGAAGGTGTGGAGGTTAGTGAAGTTACTGACCTCTTGTTGGTTCCTTCCTGCAGGAAATGGCACAGCGCTGGAGGTGTGGGGATCAGGCAAACCCAAGAGGCAGTTTATATACTCTTTGGTAGGTTGTCGTGCACAGCTGATCCTCTGAACAGATCCAGCAGGGGAACCATGGAGAGAGCTGGAACCCAGCTACTGGTTAACTAGGCCTCTCATGTCCATCTCCAGCCCAGGCTGCTGACTGGTTACCTTCAGGTAGCAGCTGGGCTGGACCTTTCATCTTCCTCCCTGCCCCTTCCTGACCATCAGAGCTAGGAGCAAGAGTAGGCCATTCATACCCTCAAGCCCGCTCTGCCATTTAATACGATCATGGCTGGCCTCAACTCCACTTTCCCTCCTGCTGTCCTTAAGCCTTCAACACATTACTAATTAAAATTCTGTCACCTCCTTCCGTTTACTCAGAGTCCCAGCATCTGGCACCGTCTGGGCAAGTGAGTTCCACAGAGAAATGGATGAAAATACTTGCGGAAAGTTCCTCACCAAGCCCAGAAACTGGATCCATAGATCACAGGAATCTTCTGTATCTCTGTCCCCATCCACAACAGGTGCAGTAGGAGGAGATTACCACAAAAGAAAAACTCAGCAACTTGATGCTGAGTTGTGTGGAGGTGCCCCTCTCTGAGGGGAGGAGATCAATTGCAGAGTGGGGTGTGATTGAATCAGTCTTTGTCTGCTCACTGGGATTGATGGGTCCCTCTAAGGGTCTAAATTGACACCTCATCTGCCTGGTCTTCTCTCCTGACCGGGAAGCAGTGGGGTCACGGATGTCCCCATCCCATCACCTGGGTGTCCTGAGTACATGGCACATACATAAACAGAGAACTGCATTAAAACAGGACAGGGTAATTGAGCTTCATGAATCAATTTGATAACCAATGACTGCATATTCCAGGATTTGGCCCGTCTCTTCCTCTGGGTTTTGAGAGAGTATGAAGAGATTCAGCCCATCATTCTGTCAGGTATGAATGATTTGTTTGTATGATTGAGCTTCTGTCAACTATTAGTCAGGGGTGCCATTCAAATGCAGATTTCTGTCTGGGGAAGATCAGACAGGTCGAGCCTGTATCCATTGCAGCTTAGAAAAGTGAGCACTTTACTCTGTAACCCCATGGCACTCCTGTCCTGGGAGTGTTTGATGGGACAGTGTGTATCGAGCTTTACTCTGTAACCCCATGCTGTTCCTGTCCTGGGAGCATTTGATGGGACAGTGTAGAGGGAGCTTTACTCTGTAACCCCATGCAGTCCCTGTTCTGGGAGTGTTTAATGGGAGTGTAGTGGGACCTTTACTCTATCTAACCTCATGCTGTTCCTGTGCTGGGAGTATTTGATGGGACATTATAGAGGGAATTTTATGCTGTATCTAGCCCTGCACTGCCCCTGTCCTCAGTGTGTTTGCTGGGGACATTGTAGAGGAAGCTTTATCTTAAATCTACCCCCATGCTGTCCTGGAAGTATTTAATGGGGTACTGTTGAGTGAGCTTTACTTTCAGTTTGAAAGAGTAGAGAAAGATTTATTTTCCATTTACTTTTAGCTTAAAAGAGTTGAGGAAGTTTTACTTTGCATCTAACCCCATGCTGTACCTGTCCTGAGAGTATTTGATGGGGACAGCTTGGAGGGAATTTTACTCTGTATCTGACTCTGTGCTGAACTTGCCATGGGAGTACTTAATGGGGCAATTTTGTAAAAACTGGAAACTGTGTCCTTCTGATTCTGTTGGGGACCATCTCTAAGGTTCTCGTCCTGCTGCAGGGGGAGTTTGTGAAGAGGTTGCTTTTGGCTGAGAAGCAGGGTTTTGGATAGTGTTTCTGAGCCCCGTTTTGCTGTGTTTCTGTCTGCAGTGGGTGAGGAAGATGAAGTGTCCATAAAAGAGGCAGCGGAGAGCATCGTGACAGCGATGGGCTTCAAGGGGGAAGTCACTGTATCCTTCACATGAACACCAGCCTGTAATGTATTACATCCACTGGGAGCATCCCAGGTCCAGGAACCTCCTCATTGAATTAGTGTGGCCAGTGATACAACCCAACCAGCCATGAGCTCTGGGTGGGTGGGTAGTGGTATGTGTGTTGTGACTGTGCATGTGGGTGTGTCTATGGTGTGCATTATTGGGTGTGGGTGTGGGTATGTGTCAGAGATTGCCCAGCGCTCCCCCCCCACCACCTCACTATTAACCAACTGATACATTGACCCTTGCTGTACCACAGCTACAATCCATCAACTAGGAAATAAAGAGGGCGGTACAGTGGCTTGGTGGTTAGCACTGCTGCCTCGCAGCGCCAGGGACCTGTGTTCGATTCCCAAATTGGCGACCGTCTGTGTGGAGTTTGCACGTTCTCCCCATGTCTGTGTGGGTTTCCTCCCACAATCCAAGAAATGGACGGTTCAGATGAATTGGCTATCCTAAATTGCCCATAGTGTTGGGGCATTAGTCAGGGGTAAATATAGGGTAGGGGAATGGGTCCAGGTGGGTTACTCTTTGGAGGGTCAGTGTGGACTTGTTAGGCGAAAGGGCCTGTTTCGATACTGTAGTTAATCTAATCTAAAGACTTCATTGGTTGATTGGATGGACCTTGTGTGTCAGTCAAATAACCTGTTCTGCCCCAGCCCTAATTCCAAAGTTTTTATGTTTGGACAGAAAGCAACTTTGTTTTGAGCCTTTGGTTGTTTCTACAGACATTATTGATGGCAACTACTCTTTTTCATGTATGTTTAAAGATTCACACAGCACAGAACCAAATCCCTCAGTAAGACTTGTCCAAGCCGACCAGGATTCCCAAACAGTAGAACATAGAAATTTACAGCACAGTACAGGCCCTTTGGCTCCCGATGTTGTGTCGAGGATTAATCCTAATCTAAAATAAAATAACCGAACCTACGCTGCCGTCAATTCACTGCTGTCCATGTGCATGTCCAGCAATCGTTTAAATGTCCCTAATGACTGCTTCCATCACCACCGCTGGCAACATATTCCATGCATTCACAACTCTCTGCATAAAGAACCTACCTCTGATGTCCCCTCTATACCTTCTTCCTAACTCCTTAAAACTATGACCCCTCATGGGAGTCAATCGTGCCCTGGGGAAATGTCTCTGGCCATCGACTCTATCCTTGCCTCTCATTACCTTGTACACCTTGA
Source organism: Chiloscyllium punctatum (assembly GCF_047496795.1). NCBI lineage: Eukaryota > Metazoa > Chordata > Chondrichthyes > Orectolobiformes > Hemiscylliidae > Chiloscyllium > Chiloscyllium punctatum. Next base: position 122,983,614 of record NC_092746.1, on the reverse strand, counting down.
TCAGGTCACCTCTCTTCTTCCTTCTCTCCAGAGAGAAAGATCTGGAAAGAGAGAGGTCAGTCAACCTCTCCTTGTAAGACAAGCCCTCCAGTCCAGGCAGCATCCTGGTAAACCACCTTTGCACCCACTCTAAAGCCTCCACATCTTTCCTATAATAGGGTGACCAGAGCTGGACACAATATTCCAAGTGTGGTCTCAGCAGGGTTTTGTAGAGCTGCAGCAAAACCTCGCAGCTCTTAAACTTGATTCCCCCGTTATTGAAAGCCAAAACACCAAATGCTTTCTTAACAACCCTATCCACTTGGGTAGCAACTTTGAGAGGGATCTATGCACTTGAACACCAAGATCCTGCTGTTCCTCCATACTGCCAAGAATCCTGTCTGTAATCCTATATTCAGCATTCAAGTTTGACCTTCCAAAATGCATCACTTCGCATTTATCCAGGTTGAACTCCATCTGCCATTTCTCAGCCCAGCTCTGCATCCTATCTATGTTGCGCTGCAGCCTACAATAGCCCTCAATATTATCAATGACATCTCCAACCTTTGTGCCATCAGCAAACTTACTAACCCACCCCTCAACCTCCTCGTCAAAGTCATTTATAAAAACTGCACAGCAGCGGCCCATGAACAGAGCCCTATGGGACGCCACTCACTACTGCCCTCCAGGCAGAATACTTCCCGTCTACAACCACTCTTTGTCTTCTGTCAGCCAACCAATTCTGAATCCAGATAGCCAAATCTCCCTGTATCCCATACCTCCTGACTTTATGAATGAGCCTACCATGGGGAACCTTATCAAATGCCTTGCTAAAGTCCACGTAACACCACATCAACTGCTCGATCTTTGTCGACCTGTGTCGTCACCTCTGCAAAGAACTCAATGAGGTTTGTGAGGCATGACCTGCCCCTCACAAAGCCATGCTGACTGCCTTTAATCACGCTATATTTTTCCAAATAGTCATAAATCCTATCCCTCAGAATTCTTTCCAAAACTTTGTTGACCACAGACGTGAGACTGACTGGTCTGTAATTGCCAAGGATTTCCCTATTGCCCTTCTTGAAAAGAGGAACAATTCACCTCCCCCCAATCCTCCGGTGTGACTCCTGTGGAGGATGAGGTAACAACGATCTTCACCACTGGCTGAGCAACCTCCTTTCTCACTTCCCAGAGCAACCTAGAATAAATCTGGTCTGGCCCTGGGGACTTATCAATCTTAATGTTTGCCAAAATTTCCTGCACACCAACTTCATCAATCTCGATCTGCTTAAGCCTGTTTCCCAGCTCCTCAAAGTTCTCCTTCACAACAAGGTCCCTTTCCTTAGTGAAAACCGAAACAAAATTCTCATTTAGGGCTTCACCTATCTGCTCAGACCACAAGTTCCCTATGCTACACCTGACTGGCCCTACCTTATCCCTGATCATGCTCTTATTCCTCACGTATGAGTAAAATGCCTTTGGGTTCTCCCTAATATTTCTGCCAAGACTTTTTTGTGCCCCTTCCTGGCTCTCCTAAGTCCATTTTTGAGCTCCTTCCTAGCAAGCCTTTAAAGCCTGTAATCCTCTCAAGCTGTGCTTGCTTGCTTCCTCCACCTTATGTAAGTTGCCTTCTTCCTTTTCACGAGAAGCTCCTCTGTTCTCATCATCCAAGGCTCCTTAATCTTACACCTTTTTGTCTGTCTCAGAGGAACGAATTTGTGCATCACTCGCATTAACTGCTCCTTAAACATTCTCCACATTTCTGTTGTGCCCTTTCTGTAGAACAATTGCTCCCAAACTGTACTTCCCAACTCCTGTCTGATAGCATAATAATTTCATTTTCCCCGATTAAATATTTCCCATGATAACTACTACTTTCCCTCTCCATGGCTGTGGTAACTGTGAGGCGGTTTTGGTCACCATCACCAAAGTGTTCTCCCACCGTGAGATCTGACACCTGTCCTGTCTTGTTGCTGAGCACCAAATCCAAACTGGCCTCTCCCCTCGTTGGTCTGTCTACATACTGAGTAAGGAAACCCTCCTGAATACACCTGACAAAAACAGCTCCCGGATGATCCGCAGTTCATCCAGCTCCAGTTCTAGTTCCCTAACTCTGTTTTCGAGGAGCTGGCGTTGGGTGCACTTCCCGCAGATGTGGCCAGCATCTCTTTCCCTGCCGCATTCCACAGGAGGAATATGCAACTGCCCTAACATCATACCCCACTGCTCTGAAAACCCACACAGTACTAAATGAGGAAGGGAAAAAAAGAGAAAACTTAGAGTCTCCAGACTCTTATTAAGGTTAGAGGAGGTGGGTGGGAGGCCCTATGGTATAGGGTCTCTGGTTTAGATCACACCCACTTAAAAAACAATCAGTTACCTTCCCAGCAGGCTCCGCTTCTTCCATTCTCTGCTCCTGCCACCCGAACCCCAAAAGGCCGCTGGCATAAGAAAGTAGGTCCCTTTATAGAAACCCTTACTTTCCCAACAGACTCTTATTCTGCTCTCTGCTCCTGCCACCCGAACCCGAAAAGGAATTCAAAAACGCATGTACAAGCCTCATTTGCCAGCATTTGGCCAATATCCCTCTAAACCTTTTCTATTCATATACCCATCCAGATGCCTTTTAAATGTTGTAATTATACACACCTTCACCACCACCTCTAGTAGCTCATTCCACACACACACCACCCTCTGCGTGAAAAAAATGCCCCTCATTTACAAACTTACTAATTTCCTATATTCACACCCAAGTCTTTTATATATAGTATATATATATATCTGAAAAAAAAGCATGGACCCTGCACCGATCCTACGGCAAACCGCTGGTCACAAGGCTCCAGTTTGAAAAACAACACTCCACTGCCACTTCTGTCTCCTACCTTCAAACCAATTTTGTTTCCAAATGGCTAGCTCTCCCTGGATTCCATGTGATTGAATGTTGCTAACCAGTTTACGATGCGGAGTCTGTTGAACACCTTGCTGAAGTCCACATAGACAACATCAGTCAAAAAGTTCCAGACCAAAAGCATTTGGTTAAAACTGCAAAAGGGTTAGTTGAAGCTGAGAGATCTTAAGCTCTGATGCATAAGGCTCCAGGAAGAGACTGTCAGATTCTTGAGCTCAGACATTTAAACACAGCCAACTGAAGCCGTAAAAATGTGAATGGGAATGGATTTCTTTCTGGTGTGAGTAAAGGTGCGTTTTGGGGGTTATTGGGTTGTATTTTGTTGGGCATTTCAAATTCTTTAAACTATGTAAATAGTTGGTTTATTCTATCCTATTTTCACATATTTTGTGCTATTAATTGCTAAACATGGAGCTGCAGCTTTGTGTCTTTACATTTCAGTGAAAGGCCACCTGTTTCAAGCCAAAAAAAAAACCAACTTTGATTTGTCCACCTCAGGGACTCCATGTCTCTGGTCCTGGGTGTTGGAGGTCCGTGTGTGGATGATGATCCCAATTCTGGAGCCACATTTCCAGCCACACATTTGGCAGGTGTTTCCAGGAGGTGGGATGAGACTTTGTCTTTGATTGCTGGCATTCCTTTCTCCAGTTTCTTTTTCTATGCTTCCTCTTGCCAATGGATGTTCTGAAAGAATTGTACCCCTCTAAAGGAGCTTTCTGCAAGTCTGTTTCTTCTGAACAAGGGTCTCCTGTGTGTTAACCTCAGTTTTATTTCTCAAGGGAGGTCTTCAGGGAATCTTTCAAACGCTCTCTTTGTCCTCCTCTCACTTGAGTTCTTTCCTTGAGCTGGGTGGACACCTGTGCTCACTATACCCAAAGCAGGTGTCTGCTGTCATATATGATTCTGGAGTCGGGCAGCAGTTGAACAGTCCTAGCTGCACAATAGATCCATGAACAACCCATTTCAGAACGTGCATTGAGCTGGTAATATGCCTCATAACAGGAACCTGTTCTGTACAAATAAACAGAATACCTTGAAGTCTTGCACCTTTTTTGAATTGCTGTGGAAAGCTTATAGTTCCCTATTGTTTTCTCCAGGGCAATACTTCAGTCAATTCGAGTCAACTTGCAAATCAAGCAGTGTCCTTTTTGTCCTGTAGTGTCATTATGCTCATTTGATTTCCAGCTTTTATCCTATTGAGTCCAAGACTGAAATCCTTCAGTAACGTGTTCTCTTCAACTACAGTGAAGTTCTCTACTACTCGAGACAATTTATGTTCCATTTAATGGTCTCTGTGGCTTTCTTCCTGACTGTCCTAAGTATATTCAAGGCTGAGATAGATATTTTTAATTAGGAAATCAAGAATTGTTGAGGAAGAGGTAGGAAAGTGGAATTGAGAATAATCAGATCAGTCATGATCCCAATGAATGACAGAGCAATCAATGGATCAAATGGCCAACTTCTGTTCCTTCTAAGTGTAGAACAGTACAGCACAGGTACAGACTCTTCAGCCCACCATGTCTGTGCTGACCATGAGGCCTTTCTAAATTAACTTTAACTGCCTGTACATTGTCAATTTCCCTTTATTCTCTGCCTGTTCATGTGTCTGTCTAAATGCCTCTTAAATGTTGCTGCTTCCACCACCTCCTCTGCCAGTGTTCCAGGCACCTACCACCCTCTGGGTAAAAATGCTTGCCTTGCATATCTCCTTTTAAACGCTTCCCCCCCCTCACCTTAAACCTATGTCCCCTAGTATTTGACATTCCACTGGGAAAAAGATTCTGATGATCTATCCTGTCCATGTCTCTTAATTTTATACACTTCTATCAGGTTGCCACTCAGCCTCTGACATTCTAGCGAAAACAATCCAAGTTTGTCCAACCTCTCCTTTCGCTAATACACTCCAATCCGGGCAATGTCCTGGTAAACCTCTTTTGCAACATCCCCAGACTCTCCACATCCTTCCTATAATGTGGCAACCAGAACTGCACACAATACTCTAAATGTGACGTGGCTGAAGTTTTATACAGCTGCAACAGGACTGGCCAACTTTTTTCTAAAAAGAACCCTGACCGATGAATGCAGACATCTGCTCTGCTCCTTTGTTTTTAGGTATTGTTCACCACAGTTGTCCAGGAGTTTAACCCTGAATTCTTATGGGGTTGGTAATCCAAGTGCAAGCCTACATGGGACTGAGCCTCACCTGTGACGTGCTTTCTGCAGTGTAACAATTTACTGCATTCACAAGTGTCTGATTACAGGCAATGTATTCATGGGTGTATTGTGCTGAGTGATCTGTACTCCAGAAGAGTCTGTTAATCCATGCTTGGGGAATATCCATCAGGTTGTGGCATGACAGCCTTCAGGCAACCAAGGACATCCCAAATGCTTCTTTCTCTCTTCTTTAATTATGAGTATCAAGTTTGACACCAGCAAGTCTGATGGGCAGTACAAGAAGACAGCGAGTAACAGCAAGTTGAGGAAATACCTGCCAGACTTCAAGTTTACCCCCTTCAGCCAAGGTGAGTCTCAATGTTTTCAGCACATTTATCTTGCATTGACATCTCTTCCACAAACTCTGAAGTTACAGTGAAGCGCAGTGTTTACTGCCAGCACGCTTTTCTACATTTTGGTTTTTCAATTTGTGGAATGTGAACTTTGCTACCCTGAGAAGGTAGTGATAAGTTCCACCTTGAACTGCCGCAGTCTCTGGGATTTCAGTCGACTCGAGTTTGAGGACTTTGATCCAGGAACATTAGAGGAAAGGTGAAATATTTCCAGGACAAGATGATAAGTGGCTTCAAGGTTGTGTTCCAATATTTCTACTGCCCTTGTCCTTCTGCATAGTACAGGTCATAGATTTAAAAAGTACTTTCAAAGGAGCTTGGGTGAGTTGCTGTAGTGCATTTTGTAGATAGTACACACTGTTGCCATTGTACATTAATGGTGGTGAAGTGGGTGTTGATCAAGTGATTCATTACTGACATGTGCCTTGTCAGTAGAGGACAGGCATTGAGTTACATTGTTGTAGCCCCTGTATTTATCTGGCTGGCCTATTTAGTTCCTGGCCCGTGGTGACCCCTATAATGGATATTGCTGTGGGAATCAGCAATAGTCATACTGTAGAATAGAGTTAGCTAGTATCTTCCTGGCTGGTGGGGTTGTTTGCATATAATGTTTTTAATTGGCTTCACCTCCCCTACAGGAAAGAAAAAACTGAGTTGATGTGCTAGCATCCTTACATGTGATTTCAGACTCAGCTATGTGATTGATTGTTGTCACCCATTCTTCATTCCCTTTTAGCAGGCCATGATTAACCGTTGCTTTAAACAATGAGAAGTTTGAGTTCATTTGAGGGAATTTGCAGAGTGAAGCACATCACTGACTCTGGAGTCAGATGTCGGGAAGACTAGGGAAGGAAATATCCCATCCTCACCCAAAGAATGTTAATGAACTAGATGGGTTTTACTGGTAACCTGATAATTTCATGGTCAGCATTAGAGACTGGCTTTCAATTCCAGAAGCTGCTCAGGAGCAGTGTGTAGGATTCAAGCCTTAGTTTCCCCATTACTGCTGGATCTGTTCATTAATCCAGTCATGTCAGCCACAATTTCCCCTCTTGTTGTGCATGTTTTGTTTTTAAAATAACAGTTTTAAAAAGCATTTTACAATGTGTTTTTTTTTGCACTTAAAAATAAGGGTGAGTTTTCATTTGTTTCAGCTATCAAGGAGACCTGCGATTGGTTTGTGGCCAATTATGAGCTGGCAAGGAAGTGAGGAGGTGGAGAGTGATCAAACATCAGACCATGGAGCTGCTGGCACAGTCAAACATGCACACGATGATTATGGGGTTGGGTTGAAAGTAGATATCCTGAGGGTTGGCTGTTATCAGTCTCACTAATCAAAAAACAATTATTTCCCATTTCCAATTCAATGTTTTCCTCTGTATTTTCTGATCCTCACTGAGGCTTTGGCAGTGAAGATGGTCCCATCGTTGCAGTAAGCTGCTGCTGACCCTGTGAAAGCCAGGGAATGATGGTGGATGTGCAAGTGATGTTGTAATTCAGCCCAGTGTGGGAGCAAATGTTTTTATTTTTTGTGAAATGAGTGACTTTATTACCAGTTTCTAACTGTCCTTGACTTAAGTAAATTATAGATATAGAGTTGTGTAGGTGCTAAGCACTGAGCCACTATGCTGTCTATGTAAAGATGGCAGATTTCCTTCTGGAGAGAACATTATAATAATTAGTTCCACTAGCTGCTGTGATGGAATTCTAACCAGTTTCTCCAAAACAGTAGCTCAGACTTAGGAGCTACCAGTCCAGGGACATTTCCACCCTCTCTCCCACGGGTGACATTGTTCTTTTGTCTATCATAAAATTGGTCTTTGAAAATAATTTGTGTATTCCCTCTTTTTAGGATATTTTTCCAGATTATAGACATTACTGCAAATTATTTTGGTCATGGTGACCAACTTTCTTTGTTAGCTATAATAAAGATGAATTACACTAATGGTTACATAATCTTAAAATAGCATTTTTACACTTGCAACTGGTACATGGACAACAGGCATGTTATGGACAGACCCTAAGTTTAAACAGGCAGTGTGCAGTTGCAGTCTCAGCAGGGGATCAGTTTGTGGTGTGGAGGGGTGACAAGGGGTTCTGAGAAACAGCTGCCAGTGTGTTTCTCATGTGCTGAATGAGGTCCCAATCTGATCTCATGTTTACAATGGCTAATCCACCTGACCTGCACATCTTTGGACTGTGGAAGGAAAACTAGAACATGCAGGAAAACCCATTTCCATGCAGACAGGGAAAACAGGTTCGGTACAATTCCAGTCTCTGATGCCTAAGTCTCTGGTGCTGTGCTAAGCACTGAGCTGCTATGCTGCCCAACTTTAATATTCAGATGTCTGCTTCCATCTCCTTTGAAGAAGAATTCCAAATATTCCACTTTTAAGACTTATTTTTCTGAGAAAGGAGTGCTTCACACTCAACTTGGAGCAGCAGTGCAAGTTAGAAAGTGCAAGGTTAGAATTCGGTTGTGAAAGCAACAAGGTTGGGGTTTTAATAAGTGCAAAAATTACAAGCTGTGTTAGAGTTTCAGGTTTTTAAAAACTTCTGGTTAAGAATGGGAAAATGCATTTACAAATAATTCAAAAAACTCTTTCCAATCAAATCAACCAACTAGCCCCACCGAGAAGAACTGGAAAGAAAGACTGAAAACAAAATTGCTGGAGAAACTCAGCAGGTCTGATAGCAAAGTGGATAGAAAACAAAAAGTTATGTTTTAAGAGGTTCTGATCAAGGGTCACTGGCCCTCAGTTGAATAAGTTGGCACAAGTCTGACAGGATAAATGATCTCCACTGTTGAATCATTTTAATGATGCCACCTCTGTTCATTTTGGACCTTTCCTCCCTTGCAAAATTGGTCTATGAATTAACTGGAATAAAAGTTGGGCACTACCATCTGCAACACTCCATCTCTGCACAGTGTCATAGCAAGAGAAACAGTACATCAATCCACAGCTTGGGGGGGGGGGGGGGGGGGGGGGCGAGGAGAGAGGCAGGGAAGACAAAAAAAGGAAAAATTGTTTAGAGAAAATAAAAACCTGTAAAAAGGTAATGGGCTAAAAAAAAAAGGTACAGGATAGCAGTGTGTGTTCATTCTAATTGACTGGATTGACCTGTTCCAAATCTATAAATGGGAAGTGTGGAAGTATAGCTGGGAGATAGAGAATCAGCCATGATCAGGGTTGAATGGCCTATCAAGCTCAATGTGCCAAATAACTTGCTCCTCCTAGTTTCAATCTTTTAGATGGACCCAGGGCAGACTGAAATTTGATTTAGCATCCTGTCTTAAACAATAGTAGCTCTACCAGTTCTGCAATCCATCAGTAGTATAGTGAAATTAAAGGCCCAGCAAAAAAAAGGAGATGCTTCAAATCCTTAAGTTAGAGGGGAGGTAATTTTAAAACTAAAGTTTAATTTTTACAAAATCAATTTATTTAATGTTGTTAAAAATACAATTAAAATAAATACATTGTATTACATTGACACCAGTGAGATTAATAGAAATATGACAAATGCTTAGTGTTTTAATCATAGGAAGTATTGATTTTTTTGACTGACAATTCAGAGAATCTATTGAGTGTAACTGAAATATAGGATTGATCAGCAGATCCAAAAATATGGCTAATCATAATTTTGAACTTAAAATTTTAAATCGTGGAGAAATCAATTAAGCTAAACAGTTCCAACATTTTGAATGAAAAAAAAATGAGATCTTACATGAAGCTTCAAAGATTTTGATATTTACTGTGATGGATTCCTTTAGTAGGAAAGCAAGCAAAACCTCAAGCCCAACTTGTCCAAATATAAAGCTTTACTGTTAATCAAAACAGGTTCAAAAACCTAGTCCAAGAACAGAGTATTTAACTGGTTCATTACCACCTGGTCACAATCTTTTTATTTCTACCCCAATCACTTCAGATAGTTATGCCTCAGAAAAAGCAACCAGGGAGACCACACAACAAAAGCCAATAGGAATTCTGATATCAATGATTTCTTCATGCAAGTCAAGTTCAGATTTAATACAGAGGAAGATACTGCAATCCTAGATTAATGGGGAGGCCCAAAAACCAAGTTACACTAAAAAGAGTACTTCCAAGCCAAACACAGTCAATTGGTCAAAACTATCCATCCACCTCAATTGTCTGTATGAATATCTGCAACAGTGACACCATACTACAAAAAGTAAAACATACAAAGGATACTTGCTGTCCTGAGCAATGCTGCAGACATAGAACACATGACTGAACAGCAAGGGACAGCAGAGTCAGGACTACGGTTTTGTGCACCAACACTGCACAGAGTAAGAGGTCAGACTCAATCCATCTTAAATAAAATGTTGTACAATTGTATAAAAGTATCTGGTCAGCAGGAGGACCCCTATTCTGCCAACCAGTTTAAAATTTCAGTGACAAACATGAGTGCGCAAATTAATACAAGGCTCCAGAGACTACATTGTAGTTTGTCCTGATCGGACTTCTTTCAAAAAAGGTAGAAGACAAAAAGGAGTACATAATTCTGAAACTATTCTTTCTACACCCCCTCACTTGGACAATTTTCCTAGTTGCAACTGTTTTGCCATAACTCAAATTTTTGGGAGTTGTAAGCAGATATTGTGACAGCATTGCAACACTATTCTCATTTTACTGAAAGCCAGAATCTAACCATTCTTGGCTTTCAGACACTCCAAAAAATAAAGGCATTGCACATTGGCAGTGGCTCACTTGCTATTAGTAACCAGGGATAAGTCAGTCAAGAACATTCAAATAACACCATTAAAAAAAAGGGAAAAGTAACCACTTATTCACTTTCCAAGTGAATAAATCAACATTTGAGATCAAAAGGGGCAAAAAAAGTGCTGAAAATCCATAGCAGGTCTTCTGGCAGAGTGAAAAGATAGTCTAATGTCAAGCTCAGAACTAGACAGGCCGAGTACAAGGTTTTTAAAATTAAATGATACAGTCAATTGTGCTTCAGATGCCTAGCTCCAAATAGTCTTGCTGATTCTGCAGAGTTTTGGCAGGGAAAGAGAGATTGTTCAACAATGAGACATTATTAAATCAGTGTTTCTTAAATATTCAGGAAGTCACTTTTTAAAATGACACTAAATTAATCAAATTCAAAACAACTGTAAAATTCTACAACTAAGCAACAGTAATTTAATTGTATGAAGATTGTCCTGAACAGTGGACTCGACAAAATTCTTGCCCGGTAACTGCTTTATTTCGACATGGTTGACCAGTCTTCGTGATTGCACAACACGGTTGCCTCTGTGCTAGAGATCTGGCATTAGAGAGACGAGCAAGGGAAAAAAAGTTAGCTGCATTGTGAACCATTTCTCAATAGCTCATTGTGGCTAGATCTGATCAGAGTAAAGTGCAGTGACCAGGATCCCTCAAAACTTAAATCATGTTTAAAGTTTAAGAAAGGTGGCAAGGACAAGCCAGGGAACTATAGGCCAGCGAGCCGTATGTCAGTGGCGGGCAAGTTTTTGGAGAGAATCCTGAGGGATACAGTGTATATGTATTTGGAAAGGCAAGGACTGATTTGGGATAGTCAACATGGCTGTGCATGGGAAATCATGTCTCACAAAATTTGATTGAGTTTTTTTGAAGTAGTAACAAAGATGATTGATGAGGACAGAACAGTAGATGTGATCTATATGGACTTCAGTAAGGCATTTGACAAGGTTCCCCATGGGAGACTGGTTAGCAAGGTTAGATCTCATGGAATACAAAAAGAACTAGCCATTTGGATACAGAACTGTCTTGAAGGTAGAAGACAGAGGGTGGTGGTAGAGGGTTGTTTTTCAGACTGGAGGCCTGTGACACAGTGGAGTGCCACAAGGATCAGTGCTGGGTCCACTACTTTTCCTCATTTATATAAATGATTTGGATGCGAACAGGAGGTATAGTTAGTAAGTTTACAGATTAAACCAAAATTGGAGGTGTAGTGGACAGCAAAGAGGGTTACCTCAGATTACAACAGGATCTTGAATCAGGTGGACCAATAGGCTGAGAAGTGGCAGATGGAGTTTAATTCAGATAAATGTGAGGTGCTGCATTTTGGGAAAGCAAATCTTAGCAGGACTTATACACTTAAATGGTAAGGTCCAAGGGAGTGTTGCTGAACAAAGACCTTGGAGTGCAGGTTCATAGCTCCTTGAAAGTGGAGTTGCAGGTAGGATAAGATAGTGAAGGTGGTGTTTGATATGCTTTCCTTTATTGGTCAGAATATGGAGTACAGGAGTTGGGAGGTCACATGTGGCTGTACAGGACATTGGTTAGGCCACTGCTGAAATATTGCGTGCAATTCTGGTCTCCTTCCTATTGGAAGGATGTTGTGAAACTTGAAAGGGTTCAGAAAAGATTTACAAGGATGTTGCCAGGGTTGGAGGATTTGAACTACAGGGAGAGGCTGAACAGGCTGGGGCTGTTTTCCCTGGAGCGGAGGCTGAGGGGAAACCTTATAGAGGTTTATAAAATCATGAGGGGCATGGATAGGATAAATAGACACAGTCTTTTCCCTGTGTTGGGGGGGTGGGGGGCAACAACTAGAGGGCATAGGTTTGGGATGAGAAGGTAAAGATATAAAGAGAGACCTAAGGGGCAATGTTTTCAGTAGGGTGGTATGTGTATGGAATGAGCTGCCAGAGGATGTGGTGGAGGCTGGTACAATTGCAATATTTAAAGAGGCATCTGGATGGATTTATGAATAGGAAGGATTTGGAGAGATATGGGCTGGGTGCTGGTAGCTGAGACTAGATTGGGATATCTGGTCAGCATGGACGAGTTGGACCGAAGGGTCTGTTTCCGTGCTGTACATCTCTGACTATGGGCACGACATCAGGAATAGTCCTGGGAAAAGAAAAGAAAAGTGGGGGAAAACCAAGAAAGAGGTGGAAATATACCCAGTCCTTATGGATTCTCATTTGCTTCCAGAAAATACAAGCATGGAATAGAATGACAGTTCTAGTCTTTCGTTTTGGCACAACACCACCTGGATGAGGCAAGAGGGAGTACAGCAGATGCTGGAGATCGAATCAAGACTGTGGTACTGACAGTTGTTCCCAATGCAGTCTCCCCGAAGCACTCTGAGTAGGCGTCATCTCCGGGACACCCTCAATACTCAACACCACTGCCCCATGGCAGAACACTAACTCCCCCTCTCACTCTGCAGAGGACATGCAGGTCCTGGGCCTCCTTCACCGCCACTCCCTCACCACCTGACACCTCATCTTCTGCCTTAGAACACTTCAACAGTTTCCTCATTTCCTCTTTCTTCCCCCCCCCCCCCCTCACCCCAGCTCCAAACTTCCAGCTCACTGTCCCCATGACTTGTCTGACCTACCTATCATTTCCACCTATCCACTCCCCCCTGACCTATCACCTTCATCCCCTCCCTCACTCACTTATTGTACTCTATGCTACTTTCTCCCCACCCCCACCCTCCTCTCATTTATGTCTCCACTCTGCAGAATCAGCAAAAGCCCTTCATCAGGAATATAGACAGAGTCAATTTTCCTGCTCCTCGGATGCTGCCTGACCTGCTGTGCTTTTCCAAAACTGGACGAGAACAACCAGGTCCTTCATATGAAAGTCAATTCTTTTGCCAATCACAATAAACCCAATCCATCGTTCTGTTTAAAGGATCACCTTTCTTCTGGCAGTAGTTGAAGAATCAAGCAATCTAAATCACCCTCAAATTTTCCCTAACTCAGACCATCGTGTGGGCAGCACAGTGGTTAGCACTGCTGCCTCACAGCACCAGAGACCTGGGTTCAATTCTCACCTCAGGCGACTAACTGTGAAGTTTGCACATTCTCTCCATGTCTGCGTGGGTTTCCTCCGGGTGCTCTGGTTTCCTCCCACAGTCCAAAGATGTGCAGGTCAGGTGAATTGGCCATGCTAAATTGCCTGTAGTGTTAGGTAAGGGGTAAATGTAGGGGTATGGGTGGGTTGCACTTCGGCGGGTCGGTGTGGACTTGTTGGGCCAAAGGGCCTGTTTCCACACTAAGTAATCTAATCTAATAAACTGATGTTTACATTGCATCCTCACTGACCAAAGGGAAACAGTGTGTGTCTTACAATTATACAAAACCCATTCATGTCACCTCAAAGTTTTAGCTCAATGGAAAAAAAAAGACAGCTTCTTAAAATATTTCTACAGCTAGAGCATCTCACTGGGTGAAATCCCAGGAATTCTACAAAGCACATTTTACATCCTTCCCACAAGATTAGCCAAAACTCCAAACACAGCTTAATGAAAATTGCCTGCTTGCTTCTGTTTAATCCCTCCCTAACAGCACTGAGCATACCTAAACCCAGAAGACTTTTAGTGGCTCAGGGTGGCAGTTTACTATTATTAAAGGCAATTAAGGATAGGCAAAGCCCACATTCTGAAATAAATATATACCCCTAGATACAAAAACAAGGATGATTTTATTTTGCTTTTTACTATTACAAAATGTAAAATGATCCTGAAGGGAAGTATCAGATTGAACATTCCCTGATGGACTTCAGAATTTGAAAGGTCAATGGACACAAGTGATAGCTTCCTCAGAAGAAATATAAAAAAAAGACAGCAAGAGGGGTCGGTGGGAAGAAAGTATGAAGAAAAGCAGTTATATTTGCCCCTTCACAAGCCCCGTCAGCCCAAAATTCGCCATGGTCGGTTTTTGATCAGGTCGGACAAGTTCAGGAGGTGATAGACCTCAGCAAGCAGAACCTGCATAAAAGTGTATGAGAGATACATTGTACAACAGAAGTGTTCAAGTATTTCCAACTCTAAGACTAGCCAAATGAATTGGTGATTTTTCTCATTCTATACCTGCTCACCAAGACCTCCTACTTTCTTTACCATACTGTCACACATAACTACCAGTACATCATGGTACCACATGCATCAATCTACTAAAAATCAACTTCTAACATTTCCTATTAGCTTTCTTCACTTCCTCTGTAGTTTCTACTCATCTTTCTAATTTTCCTGGTTTCACCACCTGCCTTCCCAGAATATTGGTTTGAAACACCTTTTCCTCTATGGCACTCCAGCCTTACATTGCAGCACGTCAGGTACTCACCCACTACTGGCAGCAGAATTATTGAGATTGAAAGTTTCACTTTCAAGCATCCACACATGGTGACTCTGGGGTCCATCATCCCTTGCCTAAAACAACAAAATGCATTAATTACGCAGAATGTAGACAATAATTTAAAAAAAAAAATCACAAGCCATGAATGCTCCAATTGCTCATCACTAAGCTGGCCCTATCCCAGTGGTAAATCAGCAGATCTCTTGATTGGAGGAGATCCTCAAATGGAGTTCAGCTGAAACGCCAAAGGCAGATTTTTTTTAAAAATTCACTTGTATTTTTCTTTAATTGTAGCTATTCCTATAAAGCAAGCTCTCACTTTTCCTGCCTCAGTAGCATTGCCCTTTGGATTATTAATGCTGGATTCCCAAGTCCTCAATGCTAGAGTTTGAAATCTGGCCATGAGATCCAAGCCAAGGACAAAACTGTCTGAAGACCCTTTTTGTCCTGGACTCCACAGCACACCACAAATTTTCTTTCACTCACCCCACTTTCTAACTAGAGCCTTTTTTTAAAAAAAACTTCAAATTCAGTTAAAAATTCTGACCAATCAGGGCATCTTCATATTTCAAATCTGACCAAACAGCTGATTAGACATTTTTTCTTTGCCTTTGTGATCTAGTTTCAGAGCTGAGCCCCTCTTCCAAAAGGATTTTTCCAGGCTTCCTAAGACAAAATAAAAAAAAGTCACCAGTCAATCCAGCCTAATCATTTGATCTGATGGTACTAGTGTTTTGAGAAATTCATCACTCATGTGCATTTAGTTAAAAAAAAGGAATTAACTGTTTGAAACCTGATTCACTTCACCCAGTAACTTAGTCATGGACAAATCGGCACTACAACACCTATCTTTTATTTCTATAAAACTATTGTGCACAGTTCTGGTCATCACACTGTAGGGAAGAAATGGAAGCTTTGGAGAGCTGCAAAAGACATTTACCAGGATGTTGCCTGAATTGAAGTGTTTTAGCTAGAAGGAGAGGTTGGACAAACGAATTGTTTGACTTCACTAGAGCATCAGAGAATGTGAGGGCAATGTGATCAAAGCACAAAAGTTTGAGAGGCATGGATAGGGTAGATAGTCAGTCTTTTTTCCCAGGATGGAAATGTTAAATACGTTTAAAGGTGAGGAGGTAAAGTTTTAAGGAAACACACAAAGGTAATTAATTTTTTTTTGCAAAACACAATTGGTGCCAAAAGCAGATACAATAGCAAAATTTAAGCAGCAATTAGGCACAGGAACAGCCAGGAAATAAAAGGGATACAGACAGCACCAACACTGAGTAAAAAGACTAGTTCTTGTACGGCACTGTTCTAGGACTGCAAACCCTTTAAAATGGGAAACCTCACTTCATCTCCTCACTTCCTTAGCTTGAGTGCTGATGCTAGGTTGAATGCCCCCATCATCTCAACTCTGGTGAAAACCAACTGTTAGGACAGGGATTCTATCTGAAGTTACGATGGCATGGTTTTCTGCCACAGTTTACTTGTTAAATGTCAAAATGGTAAGTTAGTATGGCAGTTGAGGTAATTAATCCTTTAGAAAGCTTAGTAGTCTCAAGATGAGCCAAGAATAAAGGAATTGCATGAAGCAGAGAACTTTCTGCTGTCCAATAAGTTTGTAAAGAAAAAACTACACCTATCAATAAGCATCAACAGTTATAACATCTGGTTGAATTACAAGAAACTTCTTTTGTCACTTGGACAATCTAATTTTCATGGGTAGGATGCAATCAATCCAATCACCTTGGAGGGCTTTGCTGGAAGGAACTATCGTTAAACCAGTTACATTGTCATGAACACAAACAGGAAGGAGAGAGATGGATTATCCAAACTCAAGAGCAAGTATTTCCATTGAATTGAAATGCATAAGCCAAATAAATACCTTGTTCCCAAAGGTCAGCTACATTTGTGGATTTTTTGTTTGAAAGGATGAACATACTTTTCTCTGAGTGGCCTCCCAATGGACAGAGTTGGTCAATCCTAGCCTTTTCTTCAAGATGGGTATGGAGGTTACAGGAACTTTGGAGGTGTATTCCTTTTGTGTCGTAGTTTGTGATGATGCCTGGACAGGAGTCTTTATCAGTGTATTGCTTCTTACGTTCCGCAAATCATAGTTGTCTGAATCAGAGTTTTAAAAAAAATTAGTTCAAGTTCCTTCCTTTTCCTGATGAGGTTTCTCAGGAATGGGACAATTCTGTATATTTATGATTTCCAAATCTATATAAATTGTACTTCTCAAATGAACACTCCAGACTGAAAAGGTTAAGACATCATGTAGTTCAAGCAATTTCTCAAAGCAAAGAAGTTTTACGAGCATAGTTCCAGAGAAGAGGGATTTCAGTATGCTGGTAGGTTGCAGAAACTAATTGTTCTCAACAGAAAAGTTAATAGGAGATTTTGATAATGGTGCACAAAATCATGAAAATATATAGAGAGCAAACAGCAAGAAACCATTCAGAATTTAAAAAAAGGAACTGCAGATGCTGTAAGTCAGAGACAAAAACAGAAATTGCTGGAAAAGCTCAGCAGATCTAGCAGCATCTGTGGAGAGAAAAGAATTACTGTTTCAAGTTGAGTTGTAAGAAAGGGTCACTCAAAGATGCTGCCAGACCTGCTGAGCTTTTCCAGCAATTTCTGTTTTTGTTTCCAAAGAAACAATTCCATTTGACAAAAGAATTGAGAATCAGATTTAAATGAGACTTAAAATAGTTTGGCAAAAAACAGCAACATAAAAGAAAATTTTATTACAGAGCGAAAGAGCGCGTGAATATGGTTCAAGGAAAACACAGTCTTGCAGACAGGACATGATATATAGTGACCAAAACCTCACCTTCCCCTATCCCACACAATCTCTTGGCCAATATGTGGCACCTCTTCAGAGCACAAACTTCCAAGTTGCAGCCAGTGTTATTAGTTTAATAAAATCTGGTAGTGTCAATCCTGAATATGTAGCTATGGAATATCCACTATTTAATTTGATTAACTACTTCAACACATCCTCTTTCTGGAGATTTGAAGGATGGGGAGTGAAATCCTTTATAAGTTCACTTTGAAAATTGCCTGCTGGCATGAGCATTAAACTCAAAAGCAACAGAGTAAACTTAAAATTGAAATGTTGCAAAGAGTCACTACTTTAACCAAATACATTCACTGACTTAATCAGAGGAAGAATATAATTGAATGGTGTTCCCTGCTTTCACTAGTTTAGGCTAATCTCAGCTTCCAGTGATAAAATATTGACAGAACCAACTAACTGATAATTATTTTTAGTACCCCATTTAAAATACACATACAAGTCCCTGTATATCCAAGAAATTCGGTTGGGTGATGCAGTCAAACTTGGAGGAGATAAAGGTGCTATATTAAAGCATCTGTCTCTCTCCCCAGTCTGACATTTGTCCATCTGAGAAACAGTGTTAACTGAAGTGTCAAACATCTCAACTGCACTATCATACTTCCATGTGAGAAGTAGGTCATTCAGCCTGTTGAGCCTGCTTCGCCATTTAAATGAGATCATGGCTGATCTGATCCACTTACCTGCCTCATTACCATAACTCAATTCCAACATTTACTAACATTTTCAGTCTGTAAATACTTTGCAGCATCTACAATAAAGAATTCCACACATTCATAAGCAATTCCTCTGGATGTCTTGATTGGGTGACCCTTGACTGAGATTATACCCTCTTGTCCTAAAGTAATCACAAGAAGTGACCTGGATGAGGAACTGGAGCAGTGAGGATGGGACTGTTCTCCTTCAAGAGAAGGAAAGGCTGAGATGAAGTTTAATTTTTTTTTCAAAATCATGAGCAGGGGCTGAACAGAGTAAATAAGAAAAAAATCTGTTCCCACTTATGAAAGAACAGAGGGTAAAGTGATGTGCAAATGAAACAAGGATAGTGGAAGAAAACAAACTTTCACATGAAAAATAAGTGATTAGGATTTTGAAACATGGAGACAGGTTCAACTGAGACATTTAAGAGGCTGTTGGATTATTATTTGGATAGAAATGTAAAAGGGTATAGTGGACAAAAAACACAGGAGATTGGGACTAGATAACACTGATCTGAACAGCTGCTGCAGGCACAATGGACCCCATGGCCACCTTCTGTAATAATTGAAATTCTGTGAACCTCTTCATACCTCCTTGTCAAATTCCCTAAATGTTTCAATAAGGTTGCCTCTCATTCTTCTAAACTCCAGTGAGTACAAACCCAACCTCCTCAAAATCCCTTCATACCTTGAATCAACCTATCAAACATTTTACAGAGACCCTAACACCAGTATGTCATGATGTAAAAAGAGTGGTTAAATATCATTTATTGTAAGAGAATGTGTGTTGGTTATTGAATTAGTAGCACCTGGGTTGTGTGCGCCTGAAGTTAATAGATAAATTTGCATTTCTTAGCCATGGTAGTTTATTTAGTGTGTGTTTTGGAGACCTAGCTTTAGAATTTTTTTGTGAACCAATAATAGATTTTTGTTTACCTTAGACAGTTGTGCAACCCAGCAAGGATCTTCAGGTTTGTTAAAGATTCCTTCTATCCACCCCATTCTCCAGCAGACCTACATTCTTGGCCACTTAGCTCTTCCCTTTCATCAGTTTTCATTTTCCTCTTTCAAAATGGCTAGCATTTTTCCATCCACCCCTAAAATCATGTACTATTCCAACTACGAGCCACAGTTGTGTTCACCTCTCACCAGTCCAGTTTGCAACGGTTCCAAAACAAAGGGACCGGTGGTCAAGGTTTCCATACAGTTTTAAAATTTGAAGAAGTTGGAACCAGAGGTGATGTATCACAACTGACTAAAAGTAACTAAAGACATGAGGGAGGAGAAAACCAAAGTTGATTGAAAGGGGAGCCTTTAAGACATCAGAGCAGCAATAGCATGAGTTTCTGTGGGTAATTCAGGAAGCACAGCAAAAATTAATCCCGAGGAACAAGAAACATTAAGTGGAGGATGAGGCAACCATGGCCACAAGAAAAGTCAGAGACAGCATAACAGCAAAACAAAGCATAAAATTGTGGTGAAGAATAGTGGGAAACCAAAGGATTGGGAAGTGTTTAAAAACCAGAGGGGAAAAAAAACCACAATAATGAGGGGTAATTAGTGCTGTTCCACAGAGGGTCCATGTTGGGATCAGAACCATTCATGTTATATATTTACAATGTGGATAAAAAGGAACTAAAAAGGCATTGTTACCAAGTTTGCAGATGACACAAAGATAGGTGGGGGGGACAGGTTAATATCGAGAAAGTGGGGAGGCTGCATAAGAACTTGGACAAGCTAGGAGAGAGTGGGTAAAGAAGTAGCAGATGAATACAATGTGGGAAGTGTGATGTTATGCACATTGGTAAGAAGAATAGAAGCGTCGACTATTTTGTAAACAGAGAAAAGCTTTGGAAATCTGATGCACAGAGGGCCTTAGAAGTCCCAGTTCAGGACTCACTTAAGGTTAACATGCAGCTTCAGTTGGCAGTTTGGAAGCAAGTGTAATGTTGGCATTCATTTCATGAGAATTACAATACAATAGCAAGAAACTACTGCTAAAGCTGGAAAATGGCTCTAGTCATGCCACATTTGGAATATTGAGAGCAGTTTGGGCTCCATATTATAAAGAAGGAATGTGCTGGCTTTGGAGGGAGTCAAGAGGAGGTTACAAGAATGATCCTAGGGATGAAGAGCTTGGCATATGAGGAGCAACTCAAAGTCTGTATTTGGACTCAATGGAGTTTAGACAGATCAGAGGAAAAATCTGATTGAAATTCACAAAATACCTAGAAAGAATAAATATGGAAAGAACGTTTCCACCAATAGGAGAGATTAGGACCAGAGGGCACAAACTCAGAATGAAGGGATGATCCTTTAAAAGTTAAGAGGAGGAAGAATTTCTTTAGCCAGAAGGGTGGTGAATCTGGAATTGTTTGCCACAGAAGGCTGTGGAGATCAAATCATTGAGTGTATTTAAGACAGAGATAGATAGGTTTTTGATTAGGAAGGGATCAAGGGTTATAGGAAGAAGGCAGGAGAATAGGATCAAGAAACAATCAGCCATAATCAAATGGCAGAGCAGACTGAATGGACCAAATGGCTTATTCTGCTCCTATCCCTTATGTTCCTATGACATCCTCCATAACCAAGGTGTTATTCAGTTTTCCCACCTCATTAGCCTTTGCATTCATTTCCAAAGGCTTACTTGTTATTGAACTTATTTTTATTCATGCCATGCCAGAGACTGCACACATTTATGCTATGGCTTCTCCATTCACATTTCCTCAAGAATCTTTCAACTCAAAGCTGCTCTCTGAATTGGAGACCTTCAACAGCATTTGCAATACATACTTATGTAATTATTACTGAGCTCCTCTTCAAATTTACTCTTCTCATTCTTACACCATGACAATATGAAGTGACAATTACATTTTCCAAATAACACTTCCAAACCCCTATGCCATTTGTGACTTTTTTTTTACCTTCCAGGCCATCACATTCCAGTTTCTCAAGTTCTTCCTCTAAGCTGAGGATGTCATACTTCCTGGGAAACCAAAGTAAAGAGGTTTGTTTTTCACATTATTATGTGCACTTCAGTTAAACAAAGAAAATATAAACCATGCCCCAACAGGGAGAATCACTGGATAACAACCAAAAGCATGAGCGTCTTGGCTTTCTATTTCCCCTAGCCCAAAGAAAGGAAAATTAAGCATTTTCACCATTGTCAAGTCAGATCAATTGACAGATACTAAAATTAAAACTAGAGACTGCCCAAATTTGAATGCTCATCAGCTGACGAGCCATCAAGGGGAGCTGGTTATCCTTGCAAGTCAGTGATACAGGAGGGAAATTAATGTCAAAAAGCCATAAAGTATAACCCATACCGCTCAGGTGTGGAGGTGCAAAATCCAGTCTTCACTGAGTCATAGATGGTTGAAGGTTCAATGACGGGCGTAGATGGATGACATTGTAGAGATTTCCTCTTCCAGGAACTAAAACATTTAATCAACACCCAGTTACCTAAACAAAAAGTCAAACAGAACTTGACAAAAAGCTACCTCTTTCAAAGAGCCAGTAAACATAATTCAATTTAAAAAGAAAATCTCACAAGTTTTCATGACTACCGAATGCCTCAAAACAGTTTATAATGAAGTATGTTTGAAGAGAGTAGTCACTGTCTCAGTATCACACTCACATGGTGATGTCTAATCAGTTTGTGATACTGATTGAGGAATAGATATTGGACAGGACACCAGCATAAAACCATCAACAGCGGCACCTGGTTCACAAATGACCATTAGGAAATGAAATCTGCCCAATGTGAGATTGTTGACCTGCAACAACATAGTTGACTAGGGCTGTGGAGAGTACATAAACCAGGGTGTGGGTGTGGGATGGCTTTGGTTAGACAAGGGGAAATATAAAAAAAGGACAACCAACTCCCATTCCTAGACGTGATGGTACAGAGAACACCGAACGGAGAATTCACCACAAAAGGTTTACAGGAAAGCCACACACACAGACCAAGTCCTAAACTATGAAAGCAACCACCCCAACACACACAAACGAAGTTGCATCAGGACACTACTCAAAAAGGGCCACAACACACTGCAGCACACCAGAACTGCAAAAAAAGAGGAAGAGGAACACCTATACAAGGTATTCGCCAAAAACGGATACCCTCAATTTCATTAACAGATGCCTAAGGGAGAGACAACGGAACGAGGACATGCCACAACCCAAAGGACTAGCCACACTACCATACATCAGGAGATATTTCTGAACTGACAGCCAGACTACTGCGACCACTAGGACTCATAACAGCACACAAACCAAAAGCCACGCTCAGACAACAACTCACCAGAACAAAGGACCCGATACCCAACATGAGCAAAACTAATGTAGTGTACAAAATCACATGCAAGGACTGCAGAAAACACTACATCGGACAAACAGGAAGATAGCTAACGATCCATTTACACGAACACCAACTAACCACGAAACGACACGACCAGCTATCCTTAGTAGCCACACACGCAGATGACAAGCAACATGAATTTGACTGGGACAACACTACCATTATAGGGCAAGCCAAACAGAGAACAGCCAGGGAATTCCTAGAGGCATGGCACTCATCCACAGACTATCAACAAACACATCGACCTGGACCCAATATACCAACCACTACAGTGGACAGCTGGAACCGACAACCGGAAGCGGCAGAGACAGGCCACTATAAATGCTGGAGGAAACAGCACAGAAGCGCTTCACAGGAGGCCCCCCAAGCACTGAGGATGTCACCTAGACAGGGGACGAAACGTTTGCAAGACAAATTCCCAGCTCGGCGAACAGAACCATAACAACGAGCACCCGAGCTACAAATCTTCTACCAAAAACTTTGAATAAGAACTTACAAATCCCAAAAAGGTATGACCGTATTGCAATGTGGCTGTGGCAGCCTCCCTTGCATTTGGCACATATGGGCAATGCACATTTACATGAGAAATGCGAGTGATGACTGGGAGAACTTGACTCATCATTGGCACAAGATGAAAATGTTCATTTTTAAAATGAACAATCAGGACCACTCACAAATACTAAAATCGGTGAGATCTGTTAGCATGAGAATTCCAAAGGCTTGGGTACTAATTAACAGATTCCTTACTGTATTAAGGCAATGATACCCAGAGCAAGACAAGACGAGAATATACAAACAGACATTAGGGTTGAAGGAGGAAAATAAAAAGTCAATGTTTTTAACTTTTAAAAACTTAAGTGCAATAGCAATCAAAATAAAATTAAGAGTATAAATGGGTATGATTGTACAGCCATTTGAGATAAGGTTACAATATAATCAAAGCTGGTAACGAGACAGTCAGGGGTGAGAAACTTTTCAAAAAAAAAAGAGAAAGGAAAGGTTGTTGAAAAATCTTTGGCTACCACAATATGGAATAGGTTCAACACTTTGAAGTTTCACAACATCTTTCCAACAGGAAGGAGACCAAAATTGCATGCAATATTCCAAAAGTGGCCTTATCAATGTCCTGTGCTGCTGCAACATGACCTCCCAAGTCCTGTACTCAATACTCTGACCAGTAAAGGAAAGCATGTCCTACCTAAATTCAGCAACTCACATTTATCTAAATTAAACTCCATCTGCCACTTCTCAGCTCATCTGATCAAGATTCCATTGTAATCTGAAGTAACCTACTTTGCTGTTCACTACACCTCCAGTTTTGATGACATTTGCAAACTTATTAACTATACATCTTATGCTCACATCCAAATCATTTATATAAATAAGGATTAGTGCTGGGTCCACTAATTTTATGGCACTCCACTGGTCACAGGCCTCCAGTCTGAAAAAAAAACAGCCCTTTGTCTTCTACCTTTGAGCCAGTTCTGTATCCAAATGGCTAGTTCTCCCTCTATTCCATAAGATGTAACCTTGCTAAGTCAGTATCCCATGGGGAACCTTGTCGAACGCCTTGCTGAAGTCCATACAAGTCACATCTACTGCTCTGCCCTCAATCCTTTGTTACTTCTTCAAAAAAAAAACTCAATCAAGTTTGAGAGACATGATTTCCCACGCACAAGCCATGTTGACTATCCCTAATCAGTCCTTGCCTTTCCAAATACATGTATAGCCTGTCCCTCAGGATTCCCTCTGACAACTGGCCCACCACTGACGTCAAGCTCTCTGGCCTATAGTTCTCTGGCTTATCCTTACCACCTTTCTTGAACAGTTAGGTGCCAGAAGACTGGAGGTTGATAATTGATGATACACATATCTCAGCAAGAGGCCCAGCAATCACTTCCCTAGCTTCCCAGAGTTCTAGGGTGCAATTGATCAGATTCTGGGGATTTATCTACTTTTAATGTGTTTCAAGACATCTAGCACTTGCTCCTCTAATATGGACATTTTTCAAGAGGTCACCATCTATTTCCCTACATTCTCTATCTTCCATGTCCTTTTCCACAGTAATCTTTGAGGGGCCCTATTCTGTCCCTAGTTATCATTTCGTCCTTTATGTAATCTGTAAGGAAAAAACCCTTTGGATTCTCCTTAACCCTATTTGCCAAAGCTATCTCATGTCTCCTTTTGCCGTCCTGATTTCTCTTAAGTATACTCCTACTGCCTTAAGTCCTCATTGCTTTGTTATCCCTTCTGCTGAAAAGCAATTGTCTTTTGAGGACCAGACAGATCTGGTTTGAAATGTAACCAACCCCATAACTCATTTCCTGCATCAAACTAGATTTCTTTCATCTACTTCAACATTGACCCACCTGTTGCGCAAGCCTCAGATTTTGTTACAATATCTTATGTCTGAGCTAATTATCCAAAAGCCATCATGTAACCAGAACATGCCCTTCATTCCTCCACTTACCAATTACCGTCATAGACAGGAAGAGACTGAGACACTTTAAGTCCATGGAAACACAATGGTTGAACTTGGAGAGAGCATTCAATATCACCAGGATTAACAACACTGCTCGAGAGAAACCTGGTGTTTGCAAGAATGTCATGATGAAAGCTGCGACCAGAAAATAACCGACATGTACTGTACAGGTATAGATCACGTGAAGGTTGTTTCCTGAAAATATAAATTCAGTATAGAAAATTATAAGTGGGTTAATTACTAGTCTGTAATAACAAATCACTGCAATCCAAAAGTCTGGTGAAGGTCATTTCAAAAATATGGTAAAAGTGTAAAAAAGCAAAAAGCAGAGTTTACAATCTAGACCTAGCATGATCTTAAATCACAACAGTTTACACACTCAACATTTCAAAAGACTAACAGCCAAATTATCTGGAGTATCTGTCATGACACACAAGAGTACTTAAAAGAAAACAGCCATACAAAACAGGAAAGTCATTCAAACCTGGTCTTGGCTGAATTTTACAACCAACTGGTTAGAAGCTAGCAGACTAAATGCTAGTAAAGCAACCAGATTTTTCTGATGCAACACAATGCTCCAAAACATGTTTGGATAACAATAGGATATTCTGCTGTTTCACTGGGTGTTAGGTTTGCAGCATCTCATACCTCACTGGATAGTTGACTCAGAGTTGCATCTGCAGGGGACTTCCAGAAATGTGGACTGGCAATATTCACAGTATTTTCTTTTTCCATGCCCCCCAACCCCCACAAAATTTACAACAGCTTTACAAACATACGTCAACAAAAATTTGTCAATGCTCAAATTCATATTTAATAAATAGAAGGTTCCAAAAGAAAAAGCTTCCCATGTAAGTTTCTCACTAGAACAGCACCTCAAATGGAGGTATTTATTGTTAGATTAAAAAGATGGAATTAATTAGATTTTATTGTCATGTATAGTCAAATACAGAAGAGTATAGTGAAAAATGTACAGCATAGTTGTTCCTGGTGCCATCTTAGGTACAAAAAGGTACCTAGGTGCAAAATCTTAGGTACAGACTAGAAAAATAAAAGAAATAAAGTTACATTTTAACAGCCTTTTAAATGCTTAGCCATACTGGGCTTGCACTCCTCAAATCTCCTTTGCTTTAGGCCACTCTCTGGGAGACCTCGGACTGCCTGCTCTTGCCACAACCACAGATGCTGGGAGACCCTCCCTTACTACCTCGCCAGCCATTCAGGTCCTGACAAAGCCGCGTAGAAGTAGAAGTAGAAGTAGAAGTAGAAGTAGAAGTAGAAGTAGAAGTAGAAGTAGAAGTAGAAGAAGAAAGCTAAAAATAAAAAGAAGCGAAAAAGAGAAAGAAAAAAAGCAGACAGTGAACGAGCCTACTCAGTCACTGAAGATGTGAGTGTACACAAGTGTGAACAAGGGAATTTATATAAATAAGTCTCTCATTCAATTTTACTGTAAAACAACATTAGATCTCAATACCCAACTACCACTAGAATAGAAACCATCGTTTTTGAATAATACCATCACATCTTAAACAACTTGTTTAGGTGACTGTGGCAACCATTGTTTTGGAACAGATCCACCCCATAAACAGATTTTGAGCATTTGTTTATTCACAAAGACTTGATGAGAATGAACATTGTTCATACAAATATCAGAAAGTTTCACATGACCAGTTGCACCCATTGGGAATCTCTTCTCTATTATCAAAGTGTAGTTGGGACCCCAAGCACAGTTGTGAGCTCAAATTCTTGGGTCCTGAGCTCTAAAAAAACGTTATGGGAGCTGTGACTAAGTTTAACAATGTAATACAACTAATAAGCCCCTGATCATAGATCCTTAATCTGTTCAGTTCTCACTTGAGGGGTACCAAAAGTTTTCAAGCCATGATATGGGATCAGTGCTGAAAAATGTGTTGTTGGAAAAGCGCAGCAGGTCAGGCAGCATCAAAGGAGCAGGAGAAACGATGTTTTGGGCATACGGCCTTCTTCAGGAATGAAGGGCTTATGCCCGAAACGTCGAGTTTCCTGCTCTTTTGATGCTGCCTGACCTGCTGCGCTTTTCCAACAACACATTTTTCAGTTCTGATCTCCAGCATCTGCAGTCCTCACTTTCTCCAATGGGATCACAATAGGAAAGTCTGGGAAGCACTCCAGTCAGGAACATTGAAATCCACTTCTACTCAGTTCTTTACCTGTCCAGCTCAGGAAGTGCTGGATGCTGTTCAACCTCTGACTTACTCCAAGCTCAAGGTGGTCAATCATGTACATCACCATGCATACAGTCTGGTTCATCTTCTGCAGCTTCTCCATTAACTGATCATAATAAATGGCAGTTTGGGATTGATGAGCAGAAAATAAAGCCAGGTTCGAATCTACAAACAAACAGATCTTCAGCATCACAATAATATAAATTTAAGTGAAAGGATAAGAGCATTGCCAGATAGGAGTTATTTCACTTTGGACTTTAAAAAGGATAGAATAGGAGTACTTTATAAATGGAGGAAATCTAGAAAACAATGGAGAGCCAAATGAGACCTGGTGGTGGGGGCTTTAAGTAAATATAGAATTATCAAAATGCCATATATAGGTACAATGGTCCACTTCACCTGCAGGTGATAAAGGTAGATAGAATCCCACATTTCATACACAAAATACACAGATCAAGAAGTTTTACTAAAACTAAAAATACTTGTTTAAACACCAGCTTAAGCATCATGACCAATTCTGGAAACAGCCTTCTGCTTAAGGACATAGAAGAGATAAACTAGAATGGTTCAGGACAGAGGGACTAAAATGATACAACCCCAGTTTTTATCCCCTAAAAGCAGAAACTGGGGACATAAAAAAAAGCTTCTGAGCCTGAACAATCAAAAACTAGAGGATATAGATTTAAAGGCAAGTGACAAAAGAGCCAGAGGTGACAAGAAAAAAATAATTCTTAATGCAATTAGTAAGGATTTGGAATACATTGTCTGACTAGCTGGTAGATACAGATTTAATAGCAACTTTCAATGAGAGAATTGGATAAATAGTTGCAGACAAAAGAAAAAATACCAGGTTTTTGGCGGTGGAGTTATCCTGACTGGATTGCTCAAGGTGAGATTGGTGCAAATAAGTGATGTCTGTGACCATTACAAAATAATTAGAAGCAGAAATAGACAATTTCACCCCTCTCCCCAATAACCTTTGACTCAGTCAAAAAAGTAATCTTTGCCTTAGAAACAAATACTCAATAACTCTGCCTCTACTGTTCTCTGGCGAAGGGAATTCCATAGACTCTCAACCATCTAGATGAAACTCTCATGGCAGTTTTAAAATGGGAAACTTTAAAAAACTACACTGTCCTCTCATCCCATTCTCTCCTAAAAGGGGAAACACTCTTCTAGCACTGTGCTTTACTTAGATTGTATCACTAGAAGAGAAGTAGAGTCCCCTGAAGGATGATCCATTTTATCATGCTTTCCTGCAATCCTAATAGCTTTGGTATGCCTGGGAGGTCACGCCTGACAAACCTGTTGGTATTCTTTGAAGAGGTGACAAGTAGGTTAGACCAGGGAAACCCAGTGGATGTGGTCTACCTAGACTTCCAAAAGGCCTTTGATAAGGTGCCACATGGGAGGCTGCTGAGCAAGGCGAGGGCCCATGGTGTTAGAGGTGAGCTACTGGGATAGATTGAGGATTGGCTGTCTAACAGAAGGCAGAGAGTTGGGATAAAAAGGTTCTTTTTCAGAATGGCAGCCGGTGACGAGCGGTGTCCCGCAGGGTTCAGTGTTGGGGCCACAGCTGTTCGTATTATATATTAATGATCTGGATGAAGGGACTGGGGGCATTCTAGCGAAGTTTTCAGATGATACGAAGTTAGGTGGACAGGCAGGTAGTACTGAGGAAGCAGGGACGCTGCAGAAGGATCTAGACAGTTTGGGAGAGTGGTCCAGGAAATGGCTGATGGAATTCAACGTGAGCAAATGCGAGGTCTTGCACTTTGGTAAAAAGAATAAAAGCACAGACTACTTTCTAAACGGTGAGAAAATTTGTAAAGCCAAAGTACAAGGGACCTGGGAGTGCTAGTCGAGGATTCTCTAAAGGTCAACATGCAGGTTGAGTCAGTGATTAAGTGAATGCAATGTTGTCACTTATCTCAAGAGGGTTGGAATATAAAAGCACTGTTGTGCTACTGAGACTTTATAAAGCTCTGGTTAGGCCCCATTTGGAGTACTATGTCCAGTTTTGGTCCCCACACCTCAGGAAGGACATACTGGCACTGGAAGGTGTCCAGCAGAGATTCACAGATGATCCACAGATGGTCCACAGGTGATCCCTGGAATGGTTGGTCTAACATAGGAGGAAAGGCTGAAGATCCTGGGATTGTATTAGAAGATTAAAGGGGAGACTTAATAGAGACATACAAGATAATACATGGCTTGGAAAGGGTGGATGCTAGGAAATGGTTTCTGTTAGGTGAGGAGACTAGGACCCGTGGACACAGCCTTAGAATTAGAGGGGGTAAATTCAGAACAGAAATGCAGAGACATTTCTTCAGCCAGAGAGTGGTGGGCCTGTGGAATTCATTGCCGCAGAGTGCAGTGGAGATCGGGACGCTAAATGTCTTCAAGGCAGAGGTTGATAGATTCTTGTTGTCTCGAGGAATTAAGGGCTACGGGGAGAATGTGGGTAAGCGGAGTTGAAATGCCCATCAGCCATGATTGAATGGCGGAGTGGACTCGATGGGCTGAATGGCCTTACTTCCACTCCTATGTCTTATGGTCTCCCTGAGGAATGTGATGCAGTAGGGAAAAGGAGAAAGTGCTTTTTCTTTCTCTCCTCCATTCTGTATCCAATATCATCTCATACCAGAGGTTCTAATACAGCACTGTTGTGTCGCCAGTCTTACCAGACCATGGAGGCTGCTCTCTTATTAGAGCGAAGCGACTGTTGGTGATTTAACCGGAGGGCCACCAGTCCTCAAGCAAGGGAACAGGTTGAGAAGGGAGTCTTTCGTGGTAACCTCAAACCGGTGATGGGAATTGAACTCACGCTTTTGGCATCACATTACTCTGTAAACCAAACGATCCTGCCAACTGTGTTAAACCAATTCCCAATACAGGGTGAAGACCCAATATTGAGCCAGTTTTCCCTCAGTTGCTGTTTAACTTTATCTAGGTTATTTGATGTTCCAATGTTCATTTTCCTTCTTTTATACGCAGCCTAGAGATAGGAAGACACCCTGCAACTATGTAAACTACAATCCTGCCATTATAAAAAGACAGCTCAAATGGTGAGCCAGATGTCAGAAGCAACAGTCTACTGGAAAACAAGCAAGCTAGATACACAGAGCAAACAGATGTTTTTACTGATGAGCTAATGTGGTTAGTGCTGGAAACTCAATGACGCAAAGTCTCAAACTAGTCTACTGAAAATCTATAACTGCCCTCATTCAATGAGATCTTCACCACATACACAATTGGAGAAAGACATTCAAGCACAAC
The DNA here is from genome assembly GCF_047496795.1 of Chiloscyllium punctatum. Taxonomy (NCBI): domain Eukaryota; kingdom Metazoa; phylum Chordata; class Chondrichthyes; order Orectolobiformes; family Hemiscylliidae; genus Chiloscyllium; species Chiloscyllium punctatum. The sequence continues at coordinate 122,953,180 of NC_092746.1, read as the reverse complement.
ATTCACAATGCCAGACTTAATAGGCGATTTACCCAGCTTGGTGTAGACCTGATAAGCACGTGCCCTGACCTCCATCAAGTCAGTTAGAATTGCTCGATGACCTTCTTGTAGCTCAGAGTCCTGATGAGCCAATTGTTTAGTGACATTTTCTATAAAACAAACAAAGTTTATGATAGTAGCACTTCTCACCCTATTCCTTCTATTCTCTTCATCTGCTTAAATCAGGCTTCCCTTTATAAAGGTTTATACTAACCTCTTCAACAAGTCCATGTAGTAGAGTATGTCACATTCTCATCATTTTGGCAAGGTTTTACCAGAATTCTGATTGGCTTTATTAGCAACTCATATTGAGCCCTAGCTAGAGGTGAACACTTTCATCCACCCTCCTCTCCAGGACAATTGAAATTAAATTCTCAGCAACTACCCTACAATTTTAACAGATGTTTTTAGGCCCAGAGACTATGTATTTTCCATAAAGATAAAAATGTTCCAATTACTAAATCTGCACTGGTCCCACTTTCTATACAGACAATAACCTTGACTTATCACATTTCAAGTACTCTTTTGTACTGTTATATTTTCCAAAATGCATCACCTTCCACTTTTCATGGTTAAATTCTATCTGCTGCGGACATACCCATCTGATCCACCCATCTCTAGCCTCCTATGAAGAGGAGACATTCTTCCTTACGGTCAATCACCTGGCCAAGGTTTTTGTCATCTGCAAGCATATCATCGCCCCCATATCTTTCTACATGATTTATACATGAACACTAAAAATCAGATTATTCCCCATGATATCCTATAGGACACCAGGCTCCAAGCAGACAAAGCCTTCTACCATCACCTTCCATCTCCTACAAAGTCAATTTTGAATCTAACTTGGATCACATGTGTTTTTACTTTGTTTAACAATCTTCCATTGTCAAAGGCTTTGTTGAAATCCATGCGAGCTTATAACTGCAATGCACTCAACTAGAAATCTGATCATCTTGAAAATTCATTCAGATTTGTTGGGTATTAATTCCCTCTGACAATGTCATGCTATTCCTGAATAAACCTTGCCTTTCCAGGTGATCAACTCTCTCCTCCAGAATTTTCTGAAAAAAAAAAGTTCCCCACCAATGATGCCAGACTCACTGATCTATAATTCTCTAGCTTACCTCTACTACCCCACTTTAAAGTGGAATTACACTGGCTGTCCTCCAGTCCACTGTGGCCAGGGAGGAATTAAAAAGTTGGGTCAGAGCCAGTGTAAATGCCTCCCTCATCTCCCACAGCTGCTTGGGATACAAGTTACCTGATCCTGGGGATTTATCCACTTTTAATCTTGCCAAAACCTCCAATATCTCCTCACTCTATCAAATTGCTCAAGAACCTCAGTCCTTCTGCTGTATTCTATACTTGCATCCTCCTCCAAAAAGACAGATGCGAACTACTCATTTGTTCTCCAGTTCCATGCTGATTGCCCCATTGGTCCATAAGAGAACCTACTCTTTCCTTGGTTATCCATTTTCCCCTTGTTATATCTATGCAATATTTTAGAATTCTCCCAAATCTTACTTGCCACTTTTAAAAAATTTTTTAAAATGCCCCATCTTTCCTCTCCCAATTGCTTAAGATACCCCTGCACTTTCTACACTCCACTAGGACCTCCGTTGATTAGCTCCCTTTTGACCTATTAAAATCCTCTCCTCTATTTTCATTGCTGGCATGTTTGTAATTGAAAAAGTGAATAAGTATTGAGACCACAAAAAAAAAATCAGTACCATAAAAAGACAAGCAATTTATAACTTGCTGGAGTTAGCATTTTTTGTAGTGCTGATATGTTGCTTTGCAGTTAGAGTTCCCAGAGCTGGAATGTCACAAAACAGATTTTCACAGGAAACAAAGTGCCATTTTCACTACTTATCGGCTTCGTTAGCTAGGCCATTCACTAGGCAATGGCCTAGTAATATCATCGCTAGACGATTTGGGTCGATTGGCCGAGGAATGGTGGTTGAAATTTAATTTAGACAAATGAGGTGCTGCATTTTGGTAGGGCAAATCAGGGCAGGACTCATACAGTCAATGGTAAAGTCATAAGGAAGCATTGCCAAACAAAGAATGCAGATTCATAGTCGCAGGAAAGCAAAGGTGGCATTTGGTATGCTTGCCTTTATTGGTCAGGCATTGAGTAAAGGAGTTGGGAGGCAATGTGGTGGCTGTACAGGATTTTGGTTAGGCCACTTTTGGAATACTGCATTCAATTCTGGTCTCCCTGTTAACAAAAAGACATTGTGAAACTTGGAAGAGTTCAGAAAAGATCTACAAAAGATGTTGCAAGAATTGGAGGCTTTGAGCTATGGGGAGAGTGACCCTATTCAAGTTTTAAATCATGAGGGTTATAGAGTCAGATGTACAGCATGGAAACAGATCCTTTTGTCCGATCTCTGTCTATGCCAACCAGATATTCCAACCTAATCTAGTCCCACCTGCCAGCACTACCCATATCCCCCAAACCTTTCCTATTCATATACCCATCCAGATGCATTTTCAATATTGAAATTGTACCAGCCTTCACCACCTCATTCCATACACGTATCACCCTCTGTGTGAAGTTGCCCTTTAGATCTCATGTCTTTCCCCTCTCACCCTAAACCTATGTCCTTTAGTTCTGGACTCTGGGAAAAGACTTTGCCTATTTACCCTATCCATGCTCCCCATAATTTTGTAAGGTCACCCCTCAGCCTCTGACACTCCAGAGAAAACATCCCTAGCTTGTTCAGCCTCTCCCCATAGCACAAATCCTCCAATCCTGGCAACATCCTTGTAAATCTTTTCTGAACCCTTTCAAATTTCACAACATCTTTCCAATAGGAAGGAGAACAGAATTGCACACAATATTCCAACAGTGGCCTGACCAATGTCCTGTACAGCCACAACATGACCTCCCAACTCCTGTACTCACTACTCTGACCAATAAGGAAAGCATACCAAACACCTCCTTCACTATCCTATCTACCTGCGACTCCACTTTCAAGGAGCTATGAACCTGCACTCCAAGGTCTCTGCCCCTAGGATCTTAACATTAAGTGTATACATCCTGCTAAGATTTGCTTTCCCAAAATGCAGCACCGCGCATTTATCAGATTTAAACTCCATCTGCCAATTCTCAGCCTATTGGCCCATCTGGTCAAGATCCTGTTGTATGCCGAGATAACCCTCTTCACTGTCCACCTCCAACTTTGGTGTCATCTGCAAACTTACTAACTGTACCTCTTATGCTGGCATCCAAATCATTTAAGTAAGTGACAAAAAGTAGAGGACCCAGCACCGATTCTTGTGGCACTCCACTGGTGACAGGCCTCCAGTCTGAAAAACAATCCACCACCACCTCCTCCTCCGGTCTTCTACCTTTAAGCCAGTTCTGTATCCAAATGGCTAGTTCTCCCTGTATTCAGTGAAATCTAACCTTGCTATCAGTCTCCTGTGGGGAACTGTGTCGCACACCTTACTGAAGTCCATATTGATCACACCTATAGATGTAATGGTGGAGGCTAGTACAATTACAATATTCAAAAAGCATCTTAGTGAGTTCTTGAAGGGTTTAAATGGCATAGGAGCTAAATGGGACTAGATTAAATTTAGGATATCAGCATGGACAAGTTGGACCAAAGGGTTTCCATGCTATACTTCACTATGGACTCTTATTACCGCAGAAGCTCAGCTAATGTTCTGGGGCCTGGGTTCAAATCCCACCATGGCAGATGGTGGAATTTAAAAATGGTAAACAAATCTAGAATTAAGAATGTACTGAAAACCACAAAACTATTGTCAATTGTCAGAAAAACCCATCTGGCTCACTTGTACCCTTCAGGACATCCTCACTTTGTCAGGCTTGTATGCGACTCCAGACCCACATCAATGTAGTTGACTCACTACCGCCCTCCGAAATGGCCTAGCAAACCACTCGGTTCAAGTGCAGCTGGAGATGGGCAATAAAACGTTGGCTGCCAGCACCATCCACATCCCACGAGTCAGTCCTATTGCACGGAGACAGGCCCTGGAGCCCAAAAATGATCCATGATAACCAAATGTTCACTTACGCTAACCCATTTCCCTGCACTTAATCTATATCCTTCTAAACTTTTCCTATCCATGTATTGTCCAAATGCATTTTAAATGTTGTTAACTTACCTGTCTCAACCACTTCCACTGGCAGCTCATTCCATAGGTTTACAACCCTCTCTGTAAAACAAATTACCTCTCAGGATCCCATTTATTCTTTCCCCTCTTATTTTAAACTAGCCCTTCATTCTCCAACCCTGGGAAAAAGACTGAGTGCATTCACCTTACCCATGCCTCTCAACCTTATACACTTCTGTAAAGATCCCTTCAGCCTCCTATGCTCCAAAGGGAAAAAAAAAAAAAAAAAAGAGTTTAGCTTGTTCAAACTCCCCCTATAACTCAGGGTAACGTGCTTTAAATTTATTCCGCAGTCTTTCCGGTTTAGTAATATCCTTCCTACAGCAAGGTGACCAAAATTGAACCCAATACTCTAAGCGTGGCCTCACCAACATCCTGCACAACTACAACACAACTTCCCAACTCAATGCATTGGACTTCAGTCAGTGTGCCAGAAGCCTTCTCCACTGCCCAGTCCACCCTATGACTCCACTTTTCAGAGAATTGTGCACCCGAACTCCAAGGTCCATCTGTTCCATTACACTTAAGAACCTACCATTCACCATGAATCTCCTACCTTGATTTGTCTTTCCAAAATGCAAAACCTCACACTGGTCTGTATTAAACTCCATTTGCCACTTCCCCAGTTGATCAAGGCCCTGCTGCAACTTCTAATAAACCTCCTCACTGTCTAGGATATTGCCTATTTTAGTGTCATCTGCAAACTTACTAATGATGCCTTGTACATTCTCATCTTATATCTACAATGATGTAGATACTAAACAGCAATGGGCCCAGGTGAATAAAAAAAATTTCAATTATAGTTCCATTCAAAGTCAGGAATGCTATGGTTTCAAACCCCTCTCCAAAGATTAAACATCTAGACTAACAATTAAAATGCTACATTGATGAACCTGCTACTTTTATGTAACTAAGTCTAAGAAATTGAGATCTTGGCACCTGTCCTAATGTTTCAGTCAGTTGTAAAGATCTCAAAGCTAGTCTTCCTGACACCGGAAAAACACTATTTGTAGGTCCCGTAAATTAAAGAGGTTTTCTTGACATAATTAAGGGTACAAGACACTTTATATTTTGTGAAACACTTTGGAATACTGGAGACACAAGCACCAAGTACTAAAATTTCTTCCTATACAGCCCAACTAGCCTGTCTAGCTGCAAAATAGTTTTTCTTGCAATGATAAACATTTACTCGAGGGGTGGATGTCACTGGATAGCCAGCATTCCCTCATTGCTCTTGCAGTCAAGATGCTGTTGGTTGACACGCAAAGCTGTTAGATGGGGAATTCCAGAATATTGACCCAGTAACAGCAAAACAACGGCAACACATTATCAAATCAAGAAGTTGAGTGGCTTGGAGGAGAACTTGCAGGTGGTTGCGTTCCTATATATCATCAACTACCTTTGTGCTTCTCGATGGAAATGGTCATGAGCTGTCTAAGGATCTTTGGTGAATTTCTTGCAGTGAATCTTGTAGATAGTACACACGATTGCTATTGAAGTGGAGGGAACAGAAGCTGGTGGCGATTGTGCCAATCAAATGAGCTGCTTTGGCCTGGATGGTATGCAACTTTGAGTTGCTGTTGGAGCTGCACTCATCCAGGTAAGTGGAGAGTATTTCACGCTCCTAACTGGTGCTCTGTAGATGGTGGCAGGGAAATCAGGTGGAGAGAGTTACCTATCTCAGTATTCCTAGCATCTGACCTGCTCTTATAGATACTGTGACGAATCTGATGCAGTTTCTGATCAATGGTAATGCCCAGAATGTCGTTAGTTGGAATTTCCTTGATAGTAACACCATTGAACATAAAGGGCCAGAGGTTAGACTGCCTTTGATTAGAAGTGATTATTGCCTAGCATGTGTGTTGTTTTCCACTTGGGAGCCCAAGCCTGGTTATTGGCCAGATTGTGTAGCATTTCAATATTGACTGTTTCAGTAACTGAGGAGTCAGCAAATATCTCCACTTCTGATGAAAGGTCATTTATGAAGCAGCTGAAAATAGCTTGCTTTGGACACCACCCTGAGGAACCCTTGCAGTATCCAGTGCCTTCACCCATTTCTTTATATCATAAGGAGTTCTTCAAATTGGCTGAAGGCCATTGGAGGAGACAGAGATAGACCATCCACAAAGCACTATCGGCTGAAGAATGATGCGAATGACTCTGCCTCACCTTTTGCACTGATGCATTGGATAGCTTCATTGAGGAGAATATTCAAGAAGACACCTCCTCCAGCGAGTTGTGCAATTGGTCAAACACCTCAACTGAATGTGACAGGACTGCAGACCTTTGTTCTAATCTTTTGGCTGTATGATCACTTCATTCTATCACTTGATGCTTAGGGTGTCTGGCATGTTTCAGTAGCTTCACAAGTTGACCCCTCATTTTTAAGTATGCCTGTTGCTGCATCTGGCATGTCCTTCTGCACTCTCCATTGAGCCAGGGTTGATCTCCTGCCTTGATGGTAATGGTTGGGTGGGGGATATGCCAGGCCACGAGATTGCACAGCACATATTGCTGCTAATGACAGCTTACAGTGTCTCATGGATGCCCAGTCTTGAATTGCTAGATATGTTCTAAAGTCTGTCTCCTTTGTCAGTGATAGTGCCACACAATACAAATGGAGGTTATTCTCAATGTGAAGGTATTTCCACAAAGACTATGCAGTATTCACTTAGTAATAATGTCAAGGACAGATGCATCTACAGCCAGCAGATGGGCAAGTAGGTTTTTCCCTATTGTTGGTTCTATTACCACCTGTCACAGACCCAATCTAACACCTATTTCCTTCAGGACTTGAACAGTTTGATCAGTCACCTGTTGACAAGCCACTCTGTGATGAGCATTGAAATTCCCACCCAGAGTACATTTTGCACCCTTGTCACCTGCACTGCTTCCTCCAAAATGTTCAATATGGAGGAGTACTGTTTCATCAGCAGAGGGAGGACTGTACATGGTAATCAGCAGAAAGTTTCCTTGCCGATGTTTAACCTGAAGTCATGAGATTTTACGTGGTGTGTAGTTAATGTTGAGGACTCCCAGGGCAACTCCATCCGGACTGCATACACTGTGCTGCATCTCTGCTGGTGTATCCCGCTGGTAGGGCAGTGTATATTCAGGGGTGGTGATTGTGGTTTCTGCAAATTTTGCAAGCATGACTACTGCAGGCTGTTTGACTAAGCAGTGCGACAGTTCTCCCAATTTTAGCACTAGCTCCAGATATTAGTAAGATGACTTTGCAGGGTCAACAGTGCAGTTTGTGCTGTTATCTTTTCTGGTCTCTAGGTCAATGCCAAATGGTCTCTCTGGTGTCATTTGTTTGATGAGACTTCATAGTGATTGCAGCAACTCATTGCTTGCTCAACCTTTTCAGAGGGCAGTTGAAGTCAACCACATTGCAATGGGTCTGGTGTCACTTGTAGGCTGGACCCGATGAACCTGGGCAGATTTCCTTCCCTGAAGGATGATAGCGAGTGAGATGGATTTCACAGTCATTAGTAGATTCTAAATTTCAAATTTTAAAATAAAATTCTAATTCCATCATCTGCTGTGCTGGGATTTGAACCCGGGCCTCCAGAACATTAGCCAAGTTTTGAATTAATCATCTAGTGATTGTACATTTAGGCTATCTTCTCCCTCTCAAATGATTAATCAAAAGTCTATCAATTTTCCTGTCTCTTTTGACACAAAGGAGAAGAGTATACTACAGTTATTGGCTTCATTCAGTACATTTTCAAATACTTCCTACCAGCTGGGCACATTCCCCAAAATTGAACTTAAAAACCAAGGAGAATACTGGTTTTCAAAGGATTTAATCAAAACCCCTCCCATGTGCTGATTTGAATAAGAAATATCCTGTATTGTGCGCAAAGGTGTCAACCTCATTTACTAAGTAACTCCACCAACAATTCAAAAGTAAATTGTTTTAGTGAGGCAGCCAAGAATTGACAGGAATTTAAATTTAAGTGACACCCACATTAAAAAAAAAGCTATTTGTCGTTAATGTTTCAGGGTTTAGATTAGTAACTGGTTCGTCATCCAGGTTCACTTTTTTACTCCCTTTTCCAGAATGTGATACATCTAAGTGACTGGTTAAGCCATCTCAGAAGATAATGAACAGCCGACCACATTGCTGTGGTTGTGGAGTCACGTGCAAGCCAGACCAGGGACTAATGGCCATTTTCATTCCCTGAAGGACATTAAACAGAATTTTCCTGTTTTTACAACAATTGGAAATAGTTTCATGGTTATCATTAGACTTAAATTTTAGATTTTTATTGAATCAAAATTCTAATCATCTGCTGTTTTGGAATTTAAGGGTGGTTGCCCAGAACACCACCTGGGGATCTGGATTACTAGTCTACTGACATTACCACCAAGCCATTGCCTACCCCAGCAGTTAAGTGAACAAACGTTATAAGAGCTTGTTAGGAGTGTGCACACAATTTACTGAAACTAAAAAAAGTTTTTTATAAAAGGGAAAGCGAGTTCAGAATACATTATTCACTTCACTCTTGGAAGATCTGCAGTTAGATATTGAAACATTAACTATTTCTATCTTCATTTATGCTGTTGGATTGTAGTTTCTGCCTTTATATGCTATATATTTAAGATGATGGGAAAGAGACTATGGAGTTTGATCTTATTGAATAGTGGAGCAATCAGCCTGCATTTCACATTCCAATTCCCATAATCCCTCAGATTCAGAGCCCATTCTCAGTGTTATGAATAAATTCAATGACTAAATACTTATAGCCCTCTGCAAAAGTTGAAGTGAATTCAGTTGGAAGGATTATCTTACCCATTGTTAACGTGATGCCCTCAATCAACTTGGCAACTTGATGGTGTCCACTAGCAATTAGTTCTTTTTCCTTAGTCAGCTTCTCCAAGTTTCCATTGATTGAAGTCTCCAGCTCTTGCTGACTCCCCTGAAGCTGCTCCTGTTGTTCTAGCAACTCATTCTGACTCTTAACAACTTTTTCAAGTGACGAGGCAGTCAGCTCTCGTAGTTCCTTTTGTCCAACCTATGATAAGTTATATAAGCCAAGTCACACTATCAAAATTCAATAGAAAACGAGCATTCCATTCAGGAGGAAGGCACAAGACAGTTTTTAAAAGAAGACAGCTAGAGGCTAAAAATCAGAGCCAGATAGTGCTCTTTATATAGGGTGGAGACTAGCTCCAGTTAATGGGTGGTTTACAGGGAGATTTGTTAACTGCAGGGAAAATAATAAACAGCATTTTAATCTATGTTGCTCTCCATAACCAAAAGCTAACAAGTTCAATTGAACAAGTAATTTAAAACATTGGTTTACACAGGATGGAATACATCTGTTTAGTTTGAACATACATACCATCAATTTTTATGCGGCCATTAAAGATAGAGAAAACACTTTGGGCCCCTTTTTCTGAGAAGTTATGCTGAGTGAAGGAAGACAGCACAATTACCTTGAGCATTTTCATGGCTTCTAACTGACTGGAAGCTGAAGCTACTAGTGCATTCACAGTCATCTCAGTCTTCTGTTTGAAGTCCTGCTGTCGTGTGGCATAACACACAGAACGTGCCCGATTACTGACTATATGGTATGCATTCCAGGTGTCAGGGTCCATAGCTTCTGTACATTCAGCCAACGTCTTGGAACAAAGAAGGAAGAATAATAAAAATTCAGCTTAAATACCAGACACACACATCTTTCCTTACAACAACTACTCCATCATCAACATTAATTTTATCTAATAGTTTTTAAAATAGCTATAGTGCACTGTGCCATCTCAAGGTGAAAGAAGGAATGTACACCAACTCCTAGCTATACACAAAGGGCTTCCAATACAGTAGAGTGCTGAGGATCAATAAAGCAGATTGGAGAGAACCTAGTTCTCACAAAGGACGGACGGACAACTCAGCTCAGTCTATTGGGTGAATGAAACAAAACAACAACAGGGAGAATTAACTCTCTCCAATGAATGGTTGAGAAAGGGCACCACATTCCCAAAAAATTATTCAGAACATGAACCCATTGGGTGGCCCACATGTTTCACGCAATAGTTGAGAACAGGCTATTTCGATAGTACACAAATTCAAGTGGTGCGTCATGTTCAACATCTCTATTCTACACTGAAGATGCAGCTACTTCTAATTACATATTAATTGTAAACATGTAATGGGCATTTATTGACAGAAAAGAGCAAAGACCCTTGTGGTAGTATCCCCACTTTGAATCAGGAAACTTGGGGTTAAACCCCACCTACTTGGGAGGCAGGTCTGTCTGTCTCTGAACATGTTGATTAGAAAATATCTAGAGAGGTTTTTGTGGTGCAGTGGCATTACAAGAGAACAGTACAGCACAAAACACACCCTTTGGCCCAAACATATGCTAACATGTTGTGCCTTTCTAACCTAAAAGCCTTTTGCCTCTATGCAGTTCGTATCTTTTCATTCCCTGCCTATTCATATATCTGCAAAGGTGCCTCTTAAACATCCTATTGTATCCATCTCCACCACCTTCTTGGTCACGCATTCCAGGTACTTACCACCCTCTGTTAGAGTTGTATCTCACATCTCCTTGGAACTTATCCCCTTCTGCCTATGCCCCTAGAAACTGGCATTTTTATCCTGGGAAAAATACTCCAACTATCCATTCCTCTAACTCTCCCTACCTCTGAGCCAAGAGGCTCAGGTTCAAGTTCCACTTACTCCAGTGGTGTATAACATTTGAACAGGTTGATTAGAAAATATCTAAGCACCCTAGAAGTCAACCAAAATGATGGTTGCTGCATTAGCAGTGTACTGTTTATCAGTGGTGTGTACCCCTGTAAAATAAGTGTGCAAAGATTGGCTCCTTCATAAATTAGCTTTCTGGAAACCACCCAATGTCACTCACAAAAGACTAAGCAGCACTTTAATAATAACCAGCTTTTCTGTGTTCAGTTTGCTACCATTAGTCACCCAAACTATTATTGAAAGAACAGCACACATTTAATGCAGGAGTACTGATTCTTTGTTCAATTGCATATTTCAAAAGGGATTGAAATTTAACCATATGAAATTATAACCTGAAAGCTACATTCCACTATTTAAAGAACACTTGACACTTAAATCACAGACCAATAGACTGAGTATTTTGATTGCAATTCTTCCCTCCCTGTTCCCAACCTCATTAGGGAAGAAATGCACCCAATGGGATTACCATATCTGCAGTGCACAGGTAAGTTAACCGATGTTCAGCAGCCGCTTGACAGTTGAATAAGGACACCCCAAGTTTGGCCAGCTCCTCTTCTGAAAGATCACTGCAGGAGGTTGTTAACTGAGCTATTACCTACCATGAGAGAAAACAAAATATAGAATTAAATACAAAATTTTCAGCTTTCAGTCTTCATCATGAACTGCAAGAACAGAAAGCAGCTTGCCAGTTTGCCTACTGAGAAAGACATTACCCAATCTCAGCAAAAGATTCACTTTTGGGTATCATAATTAAGTATGGTACTAACGCAGCGATAAGGAGAAAAAAAACTCATTCTGATTCCCTACTGTTAACACAAAAAGTGCTAAACCAAAGAACATTTACAGATGGCAGTTGACACTTAAGTCATTGACATTATCATAGTTAGTATCTTCACAGGAAAATAGTAAAAAACACCCAACATCAATAGTATAGTGGTACTGCTGCTGGATTAGTAAACACTCTTCAGAAGGGTAACTGAATCCGAACATGTTGTTAACTGAGCGGGTCTGACATGTGTAGAGAGAAAGCAGAGTCACTCTAGCAATTCCTGCTTTTGTTTCTGTAAAATTTAAAAGGTAATCATAGAAAAGGAGGGAAGAAAGACCAGAAATAAAGTATGGGAATCACAGAAGAGACCAATTTTAATGTGATCAGACAGAATAAAGTCATTGACTGGTAGCATCCACATTTGAACCATGAGTGTCTTTCAAAACTGAAAATACTAAAAGTGAGGGTCAACATGTTCCTGTAAAAGGTGAAGAGTGAAACCAAATATCCCACAGAACACCCGATATCAAGGGACAAAGGATTGGATAAGGAAAAGAAGGGAAGCTTATTGTAGTTACCAAGGACTCCGAACACTAGAATCCCTAGAGGTGTATAGAAAGGGCAGGGGATTATTTAAAAAGTAAGTTAGGAAAGCAAAGGAGAGGACATGAAAAACACTAGTCGGTAAGTATGTTAGGGACAAATGGTTAATTATGGAGAAAGAGGTCCACTGGGGATCCAAGTTAAACTGAGTGGAGCCAGAAGACCTGTTTTAAAAGGGGTATTTACATCTACATTCATGATAGAAGGAAGGATGATGCACTACATTAGCTGCATCCCACTTCCTACTGATGAAGGTTAGCTAATGTAACACCACTAATTTAAAAAAAAAGAGAAAAAAAATAAACAAGTCTCAGCCTATTCAGCCTCCCCCTACAACCCAAACCCTCCAACCCTGGCAACATCTGTGTAAATGTTTTCTGAACCTTTTCAAGTTTAACATCCTTCCTATAGCAGGGAGGCCAGAAGTGAAAGTTGCCTAACCAATGTCCTGTACAGCTGCAACATGACACTTAACTCCCATACTCAACGCACAGACCAATAGAGGCAACAACTTCTCCATTAAATACCAAGGGTTTAGATGGAGAGGAATTTGTTAAGTGTGTACAAGAAAATTTTCTGATTCAGTATGTGGATGTACCTACTAGAAAAAGGTGCAAAACTTGACCTACTCTTGGGAAATAAGGCAGGGCAGGCAACTGAGGTGTCAGTGGGGGGAGCACTTTGGGGCCAGCGACCATAAATCTATTAGATTTAAAATTAAATAATGATGGAAAAGGATAGACCAGATCTAAAAAAGGTGAAGTTTAAATTGGAGAAAGGCCAATTTTGACGATATTAGACTAGAACTTTCGAAAGCTGATTGGGGGCAGATGTTTGCAGGTAAAAGGAACAGCTGGAAAATGGGAAGCCTTCAGAAATGAGATAAGAATCCAGAGACAGTATATTCCTGTTAGGGTGAAAGGAAAGGCAGGTAGGTGTAGGGAATGCTGGATGACTAAAGAAATTGAGGGTTTGGTTAAGAAAAAGGAAGCATGTGCAAGGTATAGACAGGATAGATCAAGTGAATCCTTAGAGTATAAAGGAAGTAGGAGTGTACTTAAGAGGAAAATCAGGAGGGCAAAAAAAAAAAGGGACCTGAGAAATCTTTGGAGTCTCCTTAATTCTATTTGCCAAAGAGATTTTACAAACACATTAAGGACAAAAGGGTAACTAGGGAGAGAATAGGCCCCCTCAAAGATCAGCAAGGGGGCCTTTGTGTGGAGCCGCAGAAAATGGGAGAGACACTAAATGAGTATTTTTATGGAAGATATATACTTTAGGGAAATAGATGGTGACATCTTGAAAAATGTCCAGATTACAGAGGAGGAAGCGCTAGATGTCTTGAAAGTGGATAAATCCCCAGGATCTGATCAAGTGTACCCGACAACTCTGTGGGAAGCTAGAGAAGTGATTGCTGGGCCTCTTGCGAGATATTTGTATCATCGATAGTCACAGGTGAGGTGCCGGAAGACTGGAGGTTGCCTAACGTGGTGCCATTATTTAAGAGTCGGTAAGGACAAGCCAGGGAACTATAGACTAGTGAGCCTGACGTCAATGGTGGGCCAGTTGTTGGAGGGACAGTGTATATGTATTTGGAAAGGCAAGGACTGATTTGGGATAGTCAACATGGCTGTGCATGGGAAATCATGTCTCACAAACTTGATTGGGTTTTTTGAAGTAGTAACAAAGAAGATTGATGAGGGCAGAGCAGTAGATGTGATCTATATGGACTTCAGTAAGGCATTTGACAAGGTTCCCCATGGGAGACTGATTAGCAAGGTTAGATCTCTCAGAATACAGGATAACTATCCATGCTGTACATCTATGACTCAAAGTCACATGAGATCCAGTAAGCTGGCAAAATGGATATAGAACGGTGGGTGGCACAGTGGTTAGCACTGCTGCCTCACAGCGCCAGAGACCCGGGTTCAATTCCCGCCTCAGGCGATTGACTGTGTGGAGTTTGCACATTCTCCCTGTGTCTGCGTGGATTTCCTCCAGGTGCTCTGGTTTCCTCCCACAGTCTAAAAATGTGCAGGTTAGGTGAATTGGCTATGCTAAATTGCCCATAGTGTTAGGTGCAGGGTAAAATGTAGGGGAATGGGTGTGGGTGGGTGCGCTTCGGCGGGTTGGTGTGGACTTGTTGGGCCGAAGGGCCTGTTTCCACGCTGTAAATAATCTAATCTGGCTCAGTCATAGAAAAAAGAAAGAGTTTTTCAGATTAGAGATCTGTAACCTGTGGTGTTCCCACAGGGATTACTGCTGGGACTTTTGTTGTTTGTAATTTATGTAAATGATTTGAAGAATGTATTGGTCTGATTAGTAAATTTGCAGATGACAGTTTTGGGTAGCTACAAATAGTGAGGAGGATTACTAGAGGATACAGCAGGATATATGTAGGTTAGAGACTCAGGTGGAGATGTAGCAGGTGGAATTTAATCTGGACAAATACAAGGTAATGCATTTTGGGAGATTTAATCTTGGGGGCAGAAGGAGGAGCATGGAATGAGTGCGAGAAGTATACAGAATACTGCAGAACCCTTAGTAACATCAATATACAGAGAATCTAGGTCCATAGTTCCCTGAAAGTGGGAACAGAAGGCAGCATGTAGCACACTTACCCTCATTATTCAGGGCATACAGTATAAAAATTTGCAAGTCATGTTGCAGCTGTATAGAACTGTAGGCTACGTTTGGAATATTGCACACAGTTCTGGTCACCACACCGTCAGAAGGATGCAGAGGCTTTGGAGGAATTACAGAAAAAAGTTTGGAGGGATTTAGCAAAGAGGAGATTGGATCAACACAATTTTCTTCATTCGAATATCAAAGTATGAGGGGATACCTGTTAGAAGTTTACAAAATTATGAGGCATGGATAAAATGGACTGTCAGTCTTTTCCCTCAGGGTAGAAATACCAATTACAAGGGGACACGTGTTTAGGTAAAAAAGGAGGCAAATTTAAGAGATGTGACTGGTCAGCTTTTTTTAAAAAAAAACACTGGGGGTTGCAAGTGGCTGGAATGCACTGTCTGAAAACATGGAAGCAACATTAGGAAGCACCTTGACAGATATATGAAAATGCAGGTAATAGAGGGACATCGACCATGTGAAGGCAAAAGGTTTTTAATTTAGAACAGCATCATATGCCAGCACAGCCTCACTGGGCCAAAGGGCCTGAACTTGTGTTGTACTGCTCTTTGTTCTTCACACTGATGGCCCATCCAATATATCTCTATCAATTTTAAACCCTTTACATTCCCACTAATTTTCCCTTTCTTCTCCACTCTAGCTTAGATCAGGTGATTTCTTATCTGGCTGAAATCAAGCCAGCAGACAGGAAACCAAAGCCAGGATTTTCTTACTCATTAAAAGCTCGGTTTGACATCTGGTAGTGCATTTATTTATTAAAGTACTGGACAATTTCTGCATTAAATACTGCAAAAGGGACCTTGAATCAACAGTCCACGGTGCAATTAGTGAACATAAGGGACTCTAGAATTGGAGTAGCAAATTTAAGTTCAAAGTTTAGATCACAAGGGTTACAACACGTCTGGAACAGATCAGGCTTCAGAGGGATAGGATTTACATGTATTTGGAAAGGCAAGGACACATTAGGGATAGTTAGCTTGGCTTTGTGCATGGGAAATTGTGTCTGGCTAATTTGACAGTTTTTTTTGGAAGAATTGACAGACAGGATTAATGAAGGCCGGGTGGTGAATTAACGTTCAGCAAGGTTCCACATGGTAGAACTGGTTAACAAGTTCAGATCACAGAATACAGGGAGAACCAGCCATTTGGATAGAAAATTTGTTTGAAGGAGACAGAAGGGTGGTGGTGGTGGAAGGCTGCTTTGCAGACCAGAGGCCTGTTACCAGTGATGTGCCACAGTGATTGATGCTGGGTCCATTGCTTTTTGTCATTTTACACAAGTGATTTGGATATGAATATAAGAGGTATGGTTAGTAAGTTTGCAAACATATGCCCTCAAAAGTAGACAATTGTATCTCAAGATTTCTGCAAGACGACTCTGAATAAGGGGTTTTCACAATGTTCAAGTTATTTCAGCTTTACTTTGTGCTGGGCACTTCTATGAAGGCCTTGCATAGAGATGCATGTATACAGCAGCGCTCCTAAGAAAATAGTAGAACCAATTATTTTAGAGCAAGGAGTTAGTAACAGTTCCAAATCTGAAGGGTTGTGGTGAAACTCTGAAGAGTATTATAGAGTCATTGAGATGTACAACAGCGAAACAGACCCTTCGATCCAACTCATCCATGACAACCAGATATCCTAAATAATTTAGTCCCATTTGGCCCATATTCTAAATTGTTCTGATTCTTGTACCCATCCAGATGCCTTTTAAAGTGTTGTAATTGTGCCAGCCTCCTTCACTTCCTCTGGCAGCTCATTCTATACATGCACCACCCTCAAAAAAAATTGCCCCTCAGGTCTGTTTTAAATCTTACCGCTCTCACTTTAAACCTATGCCCTCTAGTCTAGGGGTAAAAAGACCTTGTCTAATAACCTTATCCATACTCGTTATTTTATTAACTTCTAGGAGGTCACCCCTCAGCCTTTGACACTCCAGGGAAAATTGCCTCTGTTCAGCCTCTCCCTATAGCTCAAAGCCCACCAAAATTCTTGTACTTATTTGACATGCTGGTGTTGGACTAGGATGCACAAAGCAAAAAAAAAAAAAAACAAATACCAGGTCATGGTCCAGGTCACATGTTTATTTAGAAGTACTAGCTTTAGAGGCAGCGCCCTGAAAGCTAGTGCTTCCAACCAAACCTGGTAGACTATAGCAAAATCCTTGTAAATCTTTTCTGGACCCTTTCAAGTTTTGCAACATCCTTCCTCCAGCAGAGAGACTAGAATATTTAGACAGTGGCCTAAGTAATGCCCTGTACAGCCATAACATAACCTCCCAACTCCTAAACTAAGTTCACTGACCAATAAAGGAAAGCATGCTTCCTTCTTCACTATCCTATCTACCTGCAACTCCACTTTCAAGGAACTATGAAAATGCACTCCAAGCTCTTTGTTGAGCAACACTCCCAGAACCTGACCATTAAGTGTACAACTCCTGCCCTGATTTGCCTTTCCAATAATGCAGCACCTCACATTTATCCAAAATTAATCTCCAGTTAATATTTCAAGTCCAGCACCATTCCTTCAGTCATACCAGACTGGAAACATTAAATCTGTATCTCTCTCCACAGATGCTTCCAGACCTGCGGAGTTTCCCCAGCATTCTTTATGCACTTTTCAGTGCGCCAGCATATTTAGTATTTTACTTTTATGCACAATCTACGAGATGTAGTGCAGAAATTTGCCAAGGCTTCACGACAACACCTTCAAATCACATACATCCAGAACACTTAGCTGCAAACGCATGAGGACACCAACACCTGCATGCTCCCCTCCAAACCACTCGCCATCCTGACTTGGAAATATCCTACACTCTCGCTGGGTCAAACATCCTGAGAATTCCCTCCTTAAATGGTACTGTGGGGTCTACCTACAGCAAGTGAACTACAGCAGTTCAAGGTGGCAGCTCACCACCACTGTCTCAACGGGTAACTTGGAGTATGCAATAAATGCGACACAGACATCCCTGGGAGGAAATGGAAGAAACGGCTAGCTCAGCAATATTATCACTGCCATCGCCAACCTCGTCGTACGCGAGGTGAGATTTGGAGATGCCAGTGTTGGACTGGAGTGTACAAAGTTAAAAAACACAACACCAAGTTAGAGTCCAACAGGTTTAATTGGAAGCACACTAGCTTTCAGAGCAACACTCCATCAGCTGACGTGGAGGGATCAATTGCAACAGAATTTATAGCAAAAATTTGCAGTGTGATGTAACTGAAATTATACATTGAAAAATTGATTGTCCGTTAAGCCTTTCATCTGTTAGATGACAGTGATCGTTTCACTTCTTTCATGTGTAAATCACAAAACCTTTTTTAAAAATGTTGCATTCTCGGGTTAGCTGTTAACAATGGTGATAGCTAGACAATATGTTGAAGGTATTAGCCCCCTGTGTTCTCTGTCTATGACCTGATGTTTAGATTGTTATCTCACTTTTTAAGATTAGAATCAGAGTTTTACATAAATTCATGCAGGTTTTGAGCTCAGAGTTCTACATGAATGTATGCAGTTTTTGAGTAAAGTGCAATGTAACTCTGCAAGTACACATTCACCACACAAAATATATGTGTGCATGTGGGTCTTTGTCTGTGTATGTGTCTGTCTGGGGTGGGGGTTGAGTGTGTGTGTGGGTTTAGTGAGTGCAGAGTGTCTTAAGTCTGTGAGGGGGTGCATGTGTGGGAGTGTGTGTGTGTGTCTATAAGGGGGTGTGTGGGTGCCTGTATGCACGTCTGTGTGTACGAATGTGTGCAGTGTGCAATGGTGATCACCTGTAATGTGACATGAACCCAAGGTCCCGGTTGAGGCCCTCCCTATGGGTACCGAACTTAGCTATCAGCCTCTGCTCGGCCACTTTCCTCTGCTGCCTATCCCGAAGGCCACCTTGGAGGATGGTCACCCGAAGGTCCGAGGCTGAATGTCCTGGACCACTGAAGTGTTCCCTAACTGGGAGGGAACCCTCCTGTCTGTTGATTGTTGTGCGGTGCATACCTCACCAAGACCTTCACCACACCTCCACTTGCCTTTAAACAACCGCCAAACCTCAAACAGATCATTGTTCGTAGCAAACTGTGTCAGATTATGGACATAGATACCACTGTTACGCATGGGAACACCTCCCATCTTGTACATGGCAGGCACTCATGTGACTCAGCCAACGTTGCAGGAAAGGATGCCCTGAGGCATGGTACATTGAGGAAATTGAGCAAAGGCTAAGACAATGGATGATTGGGCACCACACAACAATCAACAGACAGGACGGTTCCCTCCCATTTGGGGAACACTTCAGTGGTCCAGGACCTTTGGGTGACCATCCTCCAAGGTGGACTTCAGGACAGGCAGCAGAGGAAAGTGGCCGAGCAGAGGCTGATAGCTAAGTTCGGTACCCATAGGGAAGGCCTCAACCGGGACCTTGGATTCATGTCACATTGCAATGGGGATCACCTGTACTGGACACACAGACACACACACTCCCATGCACCCCCTCACAGACTTAAGACACTCTGCACTCACACATATATTTTGTGGGGTGAATTTGTACTTGCAGAGTTACATTGCACTTTGCTCAAAAACTGCATACATTCATGTAGAACTCGGAGCTCAAAAACTGCATGAATTTATGTAAAACTCATCTCACTTTTTAGATTAGAATCAATCTAAACATCAGGTCATAGGCAGAGAACACAGGGGGCTAACACCTTCAACATATTGTCTAGCTATCACCATTGTTAACAGCTAACCCGAGAATGCAACATTTTTTT
Source organism: Chiloscyllium punctatum (assembly GCF_047496795.1). Lineage (NCBI taxonomy): Eukaryota > Metazoa > Chordata > Chondrichthyes > Orectolobiformes > Hemiscylliidae > Chiloscyllium > Chiloscyllium punctatum. Next base: position 122,933,487 of record NC_092746.1, on the reverse strand, counting down.
TTAAAAAAAAGGGTTTTGTGATTTACACATGAAAGAAGTGAAACTATCACTGTATTCTAAAGGCTTAACAAACAATCAATTTTTCAATATATAATTTCAGTTATATCACACTGCAAATTTTTGCCGTAAATTCTGTGTTACAATCGATCCCTCTACAATCACCTGATGAAGCGTCGCTCCGAAAACTAGTGTGCTTCCAATTAAACCTGTTGGACTATAACCTGGTGTTGTGAGATTTTTAACTTTGAGATTTGGAAGGAACACTGAAGGTCACTATCACAGCCTGTGGTATGTCTGCCCTTAGTCCCTGCTCAATGGTATGACAGCAATGCCCGCACATCTTCAAATGAAGAATAAAAATAAATCTAAACAACATGAAAGCTTTACCACCACGTGGAAAAGGCGAGCTGTTTAAATCCCAATACTTGTTTTCCCATGAAGCCGGCAGTGCGAGCCTTACCTGGCGGTGACAGCTGTCCAGCGGACTCAGCTCCAGGTGCCGGCCTTCCAGCACAAACGTCTCGTCCACCACGGTCATCTCGAACAGGGAGTGCGGGGGCCCGGCAGCAGAGGGAGAGGGGGTCGGACTCCCTGCCGCTTCGCTACGAAGGAACCAACCGAAAGCAGCCAAACAGCTGCTGGCGGCAAGGGTAGAGAGAGCGAGAAGGAAAAGGGCACGGAGGCCTGCCGCCATGATAGCTGACCGACGGTAGGTGGTCCGCGAGCGAGCCCGTTCAAACGGCCGTTAAACCGTCTCCGGGTTTGAATCCGCCGCGCGCTGCTGTCTTTCAAGGGGCGGGCCCTCCAAGCGGCCAATCAGATCCGCCTATTCGCCAAGGCCTCGCCTACAAGTGTAATGTACTGCAGCAGCTGGAAAACTGCAATCAAATCAGCGAGCGGACCATCGCGGGCATACATCTATTGACTATCTATGTTAGAGAAAGATTGGAGTTACATATCAGAGATATAGTAGTTCAATATCAGAGAGATAGCAGTTATAAATGAGAGATCCCGCAATTATAAATCAGAAATATAGTAGTTACATATCAGAGAAGGACAGGAAGTATATATCTGAGAGACATTAATTATACATCAGTGAATACAGTAGTTACATGTCAAAGATATAGAAGATACATATCAGACAAATGGTAGTTATATAAGTGAGATACAGTAACTGTATTTCAGACAATTGTTGTATATCAGGACTGGATTAGTGGTGCTGGAAGAGCACAGCAGTTCAGGCAGAAAGCCAATCGTTATCTAGTAGAAAGACACAGTAATTGTATATCAGAGTGATGGTAATATATCTGAGATATAGTAGTTATATATGAGAGATAGCAGTGTATCAGAGTAGTACACCAGAGAGACAGTAGTTTTATAGCAGAGAGATACAGTAATTATTTATCAGAGATACGACATTGTATATCAGATATGGCAGAACAAATCAGTTAGTCATTATATGTCAGAGACACATCAATTGGATATCAAACAAGTAGTAGAATTAGTATATCGAGAGAGATACAGTAGTTATATATCAGAGAGTAGTTATAGATCAGAAACATACAGTAATTATATACCAGATACTGCGATTGCATATCAGAGATACAGTAATTATTATATCAGAGGTACAGCAATTGTATATCAGAGAGAGACTATGATTGCAAACCAGAGGGGCGGTAGTATATTGAAGAGATACAGTAATTTTATATTGGAGGGATGCAGTAATTTTATGTCAGAGAGAGACTGTAATTGTATATCAGAGACACGGTAATATATTGGAGAGATACAGTAATTATATATCTGAAAGGTACAGTAATTACATATCAGAAATATAGTTCACTGGTGACTGCACAATGTTCAACACCATTCACAACTTCCCAGATACTGAAGTTTACTGCAGTAAACTAACTAAAAACTGGATAACTAATGCTGAGAAATGACAATTAACATTCGCACCACACATGTCAGGCAATGACCATCTCTAACAAGAGAGAATCGAATCATTGCCCCATTCATAGTCAGTGACATTAACATTGCAGAATCACCCACTATCAGCAGTTTGGGAGTTACCACTGTCCAGAAACTGAGCTGGGCTTGCCATATAAATACACTGGCTACAGCGATAGATCGGAAGCTAGAAATACTGCAGCAGGTAACTCACCTCCTGACTCCCAAAGCCTGTCCACCATCTACATGGCACAAGTGAGGACTGTGATGGAATACCACCCACTTGCCTGGAAGACTGCAGCTCCAACAACACTCAAGATTCTTGACATCATCCAGGACAAAGCAGCTCATTTGACAGGCACCATATCGCAAACATCCACTACCACCTCCTCCGACACTCAATAGCAGCAGTGGGTACAGTCTACAAGATGCAATGCAGAAATTCATCAAAGATCCTTAGATAGCACCTTTCAAACCTATGACCACTACCATCTGGAATGAAACATGGGAACAACACCACATGCAAGTTCCTCTTCAAGCCACTCACCATTCTGATTTGAAAATATATCGCCGTTCCTTCACTGTCACTGGGTCAGAGTCCTGAAATGGCATTGTGGATCTACCTACAGCACATGGATTGCAGCAGTTCCAGAAGGCAGTTCACCATCACCTTCTCAAGGGCAGTAAGTGATGGAAAATAAATGCTGGCGCAGCCAGTGAAGGACATATCCTGTGAACACAAAAACACCAAGACAGTGCCTTCTAAACCTGAGACTGTTACCTAGAAGGGAAAAGACAGATATAAGGAAACACCACCACATGCAGGTATCTAGCTACGCCATCCACCGTCCTGACTTGGAATTTACTTTGCCATTCCTTCAGTTTAGCAGGGGCAGATTAGAGTCATAGAGCTGTACAGCATGGAAACAGAGCCTTCAGTCCAACTGCTCCATGCCAACCAAATATCCTAAATAAATCCATTCCCATTTGCCAGTATTGGACCCATATCCTTCTAAACCCTTCCTATTCATATATCCATCCAGATGTCTTTTAAATGTTGGAATTGTACCACCACTTCCTCTGGCAACTTATTCAATAAGTGCACCATCCTCTGCATGAAAAAGTTCCCCCTTAGGTCCCTTTTAAATCATTCCCTTCTCACCTTAAATCTATGCCCTCTAGTTTTGGACTCCCCCGTCTTAGCTATTATTGGGTGGCATGGTGGCCCAGTGGTTAACGTTGCTGCCTCACAGTGCTAGGGACCCAGGTTCAATTCCAGCCTTAGGCGAGTGTCTGTATGAAGTTTGAATATGTCTGCGTGGGTTTCCTTTGGGTGCTCCAGTTTCCTCCCACCATCCAAAGCTGTGCAAATTAGGTAGGCTAAAGTTTCCCGTCGTGTTCAAGGATGTGTGGGTTAGGTGAATTAGCCATGGGAAATGCAAGGTTACAATGGATAGTGGGGGTGGTGAGTCTGGGTGGAATACTCTTCAGAGAGTTGGTATGGACCTTTTTGGGTTGAATGGCCTGTTTCCACACTGTATGGATTCTATGAATTCACCCTACCTGTGCCCCCTGTGATTTCAGCCTCCGACGCTCCAGGGAAAATAGCCCTAGCATATTCAACCTCTTCTTATAGCTCAAACCCTCCAGCTCTAGCAACACCTTTGTAAATCTTTTCTGAACCTGTTCAAATTTCACAACATCCTTTCTAAAGCCGGGAGACCAAAATTGCACACAGTATTCTAAAAGTGGCTTAACTAATGTCCTGTACAGCCACAACATGACCTCACAATTCTTATACTCAATGCACTGACCAATAGGGGCAAGCATATCATATGCCTTCTTCACTATCCTATCTACCTGCGACTCCACTTTTAAGGAACTGCACTCCAAGATCTTCTTGTTCAGCAACATTCCCCAGGACGTTAATGTTAAATATATAAGTCCTGCCTTGATTTGCCTTTCCAAAAATGCAGCATCTCACATTTATCTAAATTAAACTTCATCTGTCAATCCTCAGCCCATTGGCCAGAATCCTGGAACTTTTTTCATAACTGTGGGGTGTACTTACACTTGAAGAACTGCATTGGTTCATCAAGGCTACTCAGCACCACCTTCTCCAAGACCATAAGGCCATGGGAGCAGAACTAGGCCATTCAACCCATGAAGTCTGCTCTGCCATTTGTTTATGGCTGGTAAGTTTTTCAACCCCATTTTCCTGCCTTCTCATAACATTTGATCCCCTCACTAATCAAGAACCTATCTATCTCTGTCTCTATAACACTCAATAACTTTGCATCTACAGCCTTTTGCGGCAACGAGTTTTCCAGTTTCTCCACCCGCTGGCTGAAGAAATTCCTCCTTATCTCAGTTCTATAGAGTCATCCCTTCATTCTGAGGCTGTGTCCTCATAGTCCTCCATGTCCACTCTATTTAGGTTTCTCAGTATTCTGTAAGTTTCAATCAGATCCACCCGTCATTCTTCCAAACTCCATTGAGTACAGACCCAGAGTCCTCAACTGCTTCTCATGTGATAAGCCTTTCGCCTCTTGGATCATTTTTATAACCCACCTCTGGAACTCATCCAACACCAGCACATCCTTCCTTAGATGCAGCACCCAAATAATATTCAATAAGCAGTCTGACCAGAGCCTTATCCAGCCTCAGCAATACACCTCTTGTATTCTTGTCCTTTTTGAAATGAATGTCAATATCGCATTTGCTTTCCTAACTGCCAACTGAACCTGCATGTTAACCTTAAGGGAATCCTAGATCCTTTTGTGCTTCAGATTCCTGAAACCTTTTCCCACTTAGAAAAGAGTTTTCGTCTCTATTATTCCTCCCAAAGTGCTTGACCGCCTAATTTCCCATATTGTAGAACATAGAACATAGAACATAGAAAAATACAGCGCAGTACAGGCTCTTTGGCCCTCGATGTTGCGCTAATCCAAGCCCACCTAACCTACACTAGCCCACTATCCTCCATATGCCTATCCAATGCCCGTTTAAATGCCCATAAAGAGGGCATTCCATGAACTCACGACTCGCTGAGTAAAGAATCTACCCCTAATATCTGTCCTATACCTACCACCCCTTAATTTAAAGCTATGCCCCCTTGTTAATAGCTGACTCCATACGTGGAAAAAGGTTCTCATGGTCAACCCTATCTAAACCCCTAATCATCTTGTGCACCTCTATCAAGTCACCCCTAAACCTTCTTTTCTCCAATGAAAACAGCCCCAAGTGCCTCAGCCTTTCCTCATACGATCTTCCTATCTTACCAGGCAACATCCTGGTAAACCTCTTCTGCACCCGTTCCAGTGCCTCCAGTGCGACCAAAACTGCACACAAATTCTATCTTTCATTTCCTTGCCCACTCAAAAATAATTATGGGCAATGAAGACATTGGCCAGTGACACCCACATCTCATAAATGAATATAAATAACTACACAACTAGCCCACTACATTAGTTTAATTAAGGTTCCCTATTAGTCACTCTATCATTCTTGTTCCTTGCTGTAATTTCCTGGTAAATTTGATCCTGCATACAGTACATACTTTTCTCAACAGTTTCTCCAGCAATTTCTGTTTTTGTTTCAGATTTCTGGCATCTGCAGTTCTTTACTTTATTTATATGTTTTGTCCTCTCACCAGCACTAACGCACTCTTTAATAAACACTGCCACCTTCTTCCTTTCTTTCTATCTTGTTTCCTGAGCACTTTGTATCCACGAATATTTCATCCCCAGTCCTGCCTTGCATTGAGCTAAATCGCTGTTATTTCCATAAATATAAAGCAATGGTATCAAGGGATTGGGGCACAAGGCAGGCATATTGAGTTGTCCACAGATCAACTACAATCTTATTGAATGTCGGCACAGGCTTGAAAGGCTGATGGCCTAAACCTGTTCCTATGTTCCTGGTTGCCCAATCTGCATCAGTACCACATGCAACATGGAACAAGTTTCACATGTTTTAATGATTTGAGTCTCTCATGGCGGATGTTAGAACATTAAGTTTTGGGGATCTGGCTGGGATCTGGGTAATGTTGGACAGTCGGCAGCAGTGATTGTGGGAGGTTGGCCATGGGTAGGCAGGTTATGGTTGGCCGGCTGCACTGGGTGAACTCCGGGCAGTTGGGCGGTCGGCCAGCCGCAGTGGGTGAACTCCACCTCCAACTGTCAGTTGGTCTGCGCGGGACTGGCGGTGATGGCGATGGTGAGTGAGCTGACGGTGGGCTTCATTGGAGCCGGGAAAATGGCCTTCGGCATCGCCAGCGGCCTTCTGGTGTCAGGTAAAGAGAAACAGTACCGTCCTCAGGAAAAAACTCAGACATCGGCAACCTGTACGGGAACGTTCATTCGGGAGGGAGAGAGGGTGAGGGGGGGAGTGGAGAGAGGGTGAAGGGAGAGGGAGCGGGGAGAGGGTGAAGGGAGAGGGAGCGGGGAGAGGGTGAAGGGAGAGGGAGCGGGGAGAGGGTGAAGGGAGAGGGAGCGGGGAGAGGGTGAAGGGAGAGGGAGCGGGGAGAGGGTGAAGGGAGAGGGAGCGGGGAGAGGGTGAAGGGAGAGGGAGCGGGGAGAGGGTGGGGGGAGGCAGTGAGGAGAGGGTGGGGGGAGGCAGTGAGGAGAGGGTGGGGGGAGGCAGTGAGGAGAGGGTGGGGGGTCGAGAGAGGGTCGGGGGAGGCAGTGAGGAGAGGGTGGGGGGGAGGGTGCGAGGGAAGGGTAGGGGGAGCGAGCGAGGGTGGGGGGGAGCGAGGGTGGAGAGGGTGGGGGGTGAGGAGAGGGTGGGGGGAGGCAGTGAGGAGAGGGTGGGGGGTGAGGAGAGGGTGGGGGGAGGCAGTGAGGAGAGGGTGGGGGGAGGCAGTGAGGAGAGGGTGGGGAGTGAGGAGAGGGTGGGGGGTGAGGAGAGGGTGGGGGGAGGCAGTGAGGAGAGGGTGGGGGGTGAGGAGAGGGTGGGGGGTGAGGAGAGGGTGGGGGGAGGCAGTGAGGAGAGGGTGGGGGGAGGCAGTGAGGAGAGGGTGGGGGGTCGAGAGAGGGTCGGGGGAGGCAGTGAGGAGAGGGTGGGGGGGAGGGTGCGAGGGAAGGGTAGGGGGAGGGAGCGAGGGTGGGGGGGAGCGAGGGTGGGGGGGAGGGAGCGTGGAGAGGGTGGGGGGGAGGGAGCGTGGAGAGGGTGGGGGGGAGGGAGCGTGGAGAGGGTGGGGGGGGAGGGAGCGAGGAGTGGGTGGGGGGGGAGGGAGCGTGGAGAGGGTGGGGGGGGAGGGAGCGTGGAGAGGGTGGGGGGGGGAGGGAGCGTGGAGAGGGTGGGGGGGGGAGGGAGCGTGGAGAGGGTGGGGGGGGAGGGAGCGTGGAGAGGGTGGGGGGGGGAGGGAGCGTGGAGAGGGTGGGGGGGGGAGGGAGCGTGGAGAGGGTGGGGGGGGGAGGGAGCGTGGAGAGGGTGGGGGGGGAGGGAGCGAGGAGAGGGTGGGGGGGGGAGGGAGCGAGGAGAGGGTGGGGGGGGGAGGGAGCGAGGAGAGGGTGGGGGGGGAGGGAGCGAGGAGTGGGTGGGGGGGGGGGGAGAAGGAGCGAGGCCAGGGTGGGGGGGGGGAGGGAGCGAGGAGAGGGTGAAGGGGGAGGAAGCGGGGGAGGGAGCGTGGAGAGGGTGGGGGGGAGGGAGCGTGGAGAGGGTGGGGGGGAGGGAGTGTGGTGAGGGGGAGGGAGCGTGGAGAGGGTGTGGGCTGGAGAGAGGTTGGTGGGAGGGAGCGAGGAGAGGGTGGGGGGGGAGGGAGCGAGGAGAGGGTGGGGGGGGAGGGAGCGAGGAGAGGGTGGGGGGGGAGGGAGCGAGGAGAGGGTGGGGGGGGAGGGAGCGAGGAGAGGGTGGGGGGGAGGGAGCGAGGAGAGGGTGGGGGGGGAGGGAGCGAGGAGAGGGTGGGGGGGGAGGGAGCGAGGAGAGGGTGGGGGGGGAGGGAGCGAGGAGAGGGTGGGGGGGAGGGAGCGAGGAGAGGGTGGGGGGGGAGGGAGCGAGGAGAGGGTGGGGGGGAGGGAGCGAGGAGAGGGTGGGGGGGGGAGGGAGCGCGGAGAGGGTGGGGGGGAGGGAGCGCGGAGAGGGTGGGGGGTGAGGAGAGGGTGGGGGGAGGCAGTGAGGAGAGGGTGGGGGGAGGCAGTGAGGAGAGGGTGGGGGGTCGAGAGAGGGTCGGGGGAGGCAGTGAGGAGAGGGTGGGGGGGAGGGTGCGAGGGAAGGGTAGGGGGAGGGAGCGAGGGTGGGGGGGAGCGAGGGTGGGGGGGAGGGAGCGTGGAGAGGGTGGGGGGGAGGGAGCGAGGAGAGGGTGGGGGGGAGGGAGCGTGGAGAGGGTGGGGGGGAGGGAGCGTGGAGAGGGTGGGGGGGAGGGAGCGGGGTGAGGGTGAAGGGAGAGGGAGCGGGGAGAGGGTGAAGGGAGAGGGAGCGTGGAGAGGGTGGGGGGGAGGGAGTGTGGAGAGGGTGGGGGGGGAGGGAGCGAGGAGTGGGTTGGGGGGGAGGGAGCGAGGAGTGGGTTGGGGGGGAGGGAGCGTGGAGAGGGTGAGGGGGAGGGAGCGTGGAGAGGGTGGGGGGGGAGGGAGCGTGGAGAGGGTGGGGGGGGGAGGGAGCGTGGAGAGGGTGGGGGGGGGAGGGAGCGAGGAGAGGGTGGGGGGGGAGGGAGCGAGGAGAGGGTGGGGGGGGAGGGAGCGAGGAGAGGGTGGGGGGGGGAGGGAGCGAGGAGAGGGTGGGGGGGGGAGGGAGCGAGGAGAGGGTGGGGGGGGGAGGCAGCGAGGAGTGGGTGGGGGGGGGGGAGAAGGAGCGAGGCCAGGGTGGGGGGGGAGGGAGCGAGGCCAGGGTGGGGGGGGAGGGAGCGAGGCCAGGGTGGGGGGGGGGAGGGAGCGAGGAGAGGGTGAAGGGGGAGGAAGCGGGGGAGGGAGCGTGGAGAGGGTGGGGGGGAGGGAGCGTGGAGAGGGTGGGGGGGAGGGAGCGTGGAGAGGGTGTGGGCTGGAGAGAGGTTGGTGGGAGGGAGCGAGGAGAGGGTGGGGGGGAGGGAGCGAGGAGAGGGTGGGGGGGGAGGGAGCGAGGAGAGGGTGGGGGGGGAGGGAGCGAGGAGAGGGTGGGGGGGGAGGGAGCGAGGAGAGGGTGGGGGCGGAGGGAGCGAGGAGAGGGTGGGGGGGGAGGGAGCGAGGAGAGGGTGGGGGGGGAGGGAGCGAGGAGAGGGTGGGGGGGGAGGGAGCGAGGAGAGGGTGGGGGGGGAGGGAGCGAGGAGAGGGTGGGGGGGAGGGAGCGAGGAGAGGGTGGGGGGGGAGGGAGCGCGGAGAGGGTGGGGGGGAGGGAGCGCGGAGAGGGTGGGGGGTGAGGAGAGGGTGGGGGGAGGCAGTGAGGAGAGGGTGGGGGGAGGCAGTGAGGAGAGGGTGGGGGGTCGAGAGAGGGTCGGGGGAGGCAGTGAGGAGAGGGTGGGGGGGAGGGTGCGAGGGAAGGGTAGGGGGAGGGAGCGAGGGTGGGGGGGAGCGAGGGTGGGGGGGAGGGAGCGTGGAGAGGGTGGGGGGGAGGGAGCGAGGAGAGGGTGGGGGGGAGGGAGCGTGGAGAGGGTGGGGGGGAGGGAGCGTGGAGAGGGTGGGGGGGAGGGAGCGGGGTGAGGGTGAAGGGAGAGGGAGCGGGGAGAGGGTGAAGGGAGAGGGAGCGTGGAGAGGGTGGGGGGGAGGGAGTGTGGAGAGGGTGGGGGGGGAGGGAGCGAGGAGTGGGTTGGGGGGGAGGGAGCGAGGAGTGGGTTGGGGGGGAGGGAGCGTGGAGAGGGTGAGGGGGAGGGAGCGTGGAGAGGGTGGGGGGGGAGGGAGCGTGGAGAGGGTGGGGGGGGGAGGGAGCGTGGAGAGGGTGGGGGGGGAGGGAGCGAGGAGAGGGTGGGGGGGGAGGGAGCGAGGAGAGGGTGGGGGGGGAGGGAGCGAGGAGAGGGTGGGGGGGGGAGGGAGCGAGGAGAGGGTGGGGGGGGGAGGGAGCGAGGAGAGGGTGGGGGGGGGAGGCAGCGAGGAGTGGGTGGGGGGGGGGGAGAAGGAGCGAGGCCAGGGTGGGGGGGGAGGGAGCGAGGCCAGGGTGGGGGGGGAGGGAGCGAGGCCAGGGTGGGGGGGGGGAGGGAGCGAGGAGAGGGTGAAGGGGGAGGAAGCGGGGGAGGGAGCGTGGAGAGGGTGGGGGGGAGGGAGCGTGGAGAGGGTGGGGGGGAGGGAGCGTGGAGAGGGTGTGGGCTGGAGAGAGGTTGGTGGGAGGGAGCGAGGAGAGGGTGGGGGGGAGGGAGCGAGGAGAGGGTGGGGGGGGAGGGAGCGAGGAGAGGGTGGGGGGGGAGGGAGCGAGGAGAGGGTGGGGGGGGAGGGAGCGAGGAGAGGGTGGGGGCGGAGGGAGCGAGGAGAGGGTGGGGGGGGAGGGAGCGAGGAGAGGGTGGGGGGGGAGGGAGCGAGGAGAGGGTGGGGGGGGAGGGAGCGAGGAGAGGGTGGGGGGGGAGGGAGCGAGGAGAGGGTGGGGGGGGAGGGAGCGCGGAGAGGGTGGGGGGGAGGGAGCGCGGAGAGGGTGGGGGGGGAGGGAGCGCGGAGAGGGTGGGGGGGGAGGGAGCGAGGAGAGGGTGGGGGGGGAGGGAGCGAGGAGAGGGTGGGGGGGGAGGGAGCGAGGAGAGGGTGGGGGGGGAGGGAGCGAGGAGAGGGTGGGGGGGGAGGGAGCGAGGAGAGGGTGGGGGGGGAGGGAGCGAGGAGAGGGTGGGGGGGGGAGGGAGCGAGGAGAGGGTGGGGGGGGGAGGGAGCGCGGAGAGGGTGGGGGGGGGAGGGAGCGCGGAGAGGGTGGGGGGGGGAGGGAGCGCGGAGAGGGTGGGGGGGGAGGGAGCGCGGAGAGGGTGGGGGGGGAGGGAGCGAGGAGAGGGTGGGGGGGGAGGGAGCGAGGAGAGGGTGGGGGGGGGAGGGAGCGAGGAGAGGGTGGGGGGGGAGGGAGCGAGGAGAGGGTGGGGTGGGGGGGGGGAGGGAGCGAGGAGTGGGTGGGGGGGGGGAGGGAGCGAGGAGTGGGTGGGGGGGGGGGGAAGGAGCGAGGCCAGGGTGGGGGGGGAGGGAGCGAGGCCAGGGTGGGGGGGGGAGGGAGCGAGGAGAGGGTGAAGGGGGAAGGGAGCGAGGAGAGGGTGAAGGGGGAGGAAGCGGGGGAGGGAGCGTGGAGAGGGTGGGGGGGAGGGAGCGAGGAGAGGGTGGGGGGGGGGAGGGAGCGTGGAGAGGGTGGGGGGGGGAGGGCGCGAGGAGAGGGTGGGGGGGGGAGGGAGCGAGGAGAGGGTGGGGGGGGGAGGGAGCGAGGAGTGGGTGGGGGGGGGGGAAAGGAGCGAGGCCAGGGTGGGGGGGGAGGGAGCGAGGCCAGGGTGGGGGGGGGGGGGAGGGAGCGAGGAGAGGGTAAAGGGGGAGGAAGCGGGGGAGGGTGGGGGGGAGGGAGCGTGGAGAGGGTGGGGGGGAGGGAGTGTGGTGAGGGGGAGGGAGCGTGGAGAGGGTGTGGGCTGGAGAGAGGTTGGTGGGAGGGAGCGAGGAGAGGGTGGGGGGGGAGGGAGCGAGGAGAGGGTGGGGGGGGAGGGAGCGAGGAGAGGGTGGGGGGGGAGGGAGCGAGGAGAGGGTGGGGGGGGAGGGAGCGAGGAGAGGGTGGGGGGGGAGGGAGCGAGGAGAGGGTGGGGGGGGAGGGAGCGAGGAGAGGGTGGGGGGGGAGGGAGCGAGGAGAGGGTGGGGGGGGAGGGAGCGAGGAGAGGGTGGGGGGGGAGGGAGCGAGGAGAGGGTGGGGGGGGAGGGAGCGAGGAGAGGGTGGGGGGGGAGGGAGCGAGGAGAGGGTGGGGGGGGAGGGAGCGAGGAGAGGGTGGGGGGGGAGGGAGCGAGGAGAGGGTGGGGGGGGAGGGAGCGAGGAGAGGGTGGGGGGGGAGGGAGCGAGGAGAGGGTGGGGGGGGAGGGAGCGAGGAGAGGGTGGGGGGGGAGGGAGCGAGGAGAGGGTGGGGGGGGAGGGAGCGAGGAGAGGGTGGGGGGGGAGGGAGCGAGGAGAGGGTGGGGGGGGAGGGAGCGAGGAGAGGGTGGGGGGGGAGGGAGCGAGGAGAGGGTGGGGGGGGAGGGAGCGAGGAGAGGGTGGGGGGGGAGGGAGCGAGGAGAGGGTGGGGGGGGAGGGAGCGAGGAGAGGGTGGGGGGGGAGGGAGCGAGGAGAGGGTGGGGGGGGAGGGAGCGAGGAGAGGGTGGGGGGGAGGGGGCGTGGAGAGGGTGAGGGGGAGGGAGCGTGGAGAGGGTGTGGGCTGGAGAGAGGTTGGGCGAGGGAGCGAGGAGAGGGTGGGGGGGAGGGAGCGAGGAGAGGGTGGGGGGGAGGGAGCGAGGAGAGGGTGGGGGGGAGGGAGCGAGGTGGGGGGGGAGGGGGCGAGGCGAGGGTGGGGGGGGAGGGGGCGAGGCGAGGGTGGGGAGGAGAGGGTGGGGGGGAGGGAGCGAGGAGAGGGTGGGGGGGAGGGAGCGAGGAGAGGGTGGGGGGGGAGGGAGCGAGGAGAGGGTGGGGGGGGGAGGGAGCGAGGAGAGGGTGGGGGGGGGAGGGAGCGAGGAGAGGGTGGGGGGGGGAGGGAGCGAGGAGAGGGTGGGGGGGGGAGGGAGCGAGGAGAGGGTGGGGGGGGAGGGAGCGAGGAGAGGGTGGGGGGGGGAGGGAGCGAGGAGAGGGTGGGGGGGGGAGGGAGCGAGGAGAGGGTGGGGGGGGGAGGGTGCGAGGAGAGGGTGGGGGGGGAGGGTGCGAGGAGAGGGTGGGCGGGGAGGGTGCGAGGAGAGGGTGGAGGGGGAGGGTGCGAGGAGAGGGTGGGGGGGGAGGGTGGGGGGGAGGGTGCGAGGAGAGGGTGGGGGGGGAGGGAGCGTGGAGAGGGTGGGGGGGAGGGAGCGTGGAGAGGGTGGGGGGGAGGGAGCGAGGAGAGGGTGGGGGGGAGGGAGCGAGGAGAGGGTGGGGGGGAGGGAGCGAGGAGAGGGTGGGGGGGGAGGGAGCGAGGTGGGGGGGGGAGGGGGCGAGGCGAGGGTGGGGGGGAGGGAGCGTGGAGAGGGTGGGGGGGAGGGAGCGTGGAGAGGGTGAGGGGGAGGGAGCGTGGAGAGGGTGTGGGCTGGAGAGAGGTTGGGGGAGGGAGCGAGGAGAGGGTGGGGGGGAGGGAGCGAGGAGAGGGTGTGGGGGGGAGGGAGCGAGGTGGGGGGGGGAGGGAGCGAGGTGGGGGGGGGGAGGGGGCGAGCCGAGGGTGGGGGGGGGAGGGGGCGAGTCGAGGGTGGGCGGGGAGGGGGCGAGGCGAGGGTGGGGGGGAGAGGGGGCGAGGCGAGGGTCGGGGGGGAGGGGGCGAGGCGAGGGTCGGGGGGGAGGGGGCGAGGCGAGGGGGAGGGGGCGAGGCGAGGGTGGGGGGGGAGGGAGCGTGGAGAGGGTGGGGGGGGGGAGGGAGCGAGGAGAGGGTGGGGGGGGGAGGGAGCGAGGAGAGGGTGGGGGGGGAGGGAGCGAGGAGAGGGTGGGGGGGGAGGGAGCGAGGAGAGGGTGGGGGGGGGAGGGAGCGAGGAGAGGGTGGGGGGGGGAGGGAGCGAGGAGAGGGTGGGGGGGGGAGGGAGCGAGGAGAGGGTGGGGGGGGGAGGGAGCGAGGAGTGGGTGGGGGGGGGGGGGGGAGAAGGAGCGAGGCCAGGGTGGGGGGGGAGGGAGCGAGGCCAGGGTGGGGGGGGGGAGGGAGCGAGGAGAGGGTGAAGGGGGAGGAAGCGGGGGAGGGAGCGTGGAGAGGGTGGGGGGGAGGGAGCGTGGAGAGGGTGGGGGGGAGGGAGTGTGGTGAGGGGGAGGGAGCGTGGAGAGGGTGCGGGCTGGAGAGAGGTTGGTGGGAGGGAGCGAGGAGAGGGTGGGGGGGGAGGGAGCGAGGAGAGGGTGGGGGGGGGAGGGAGCGAGGAGAGGGTGGGGGGGGGAGGGAGCGAGGAGAGGGTGGGGGGGGGAGGGAGCGAGGAGAGGGTGGGGGGGGAGGGAGCGAGGAGAGGGTGGGGGGGGGAGGGAGCGAGGAGAGGGTGGGGGGGGGAGGGAGCGAGGAGTGGGTGGGGGGGGGGGGGGGGAGAAGGAGCGAGGCTAGGGTGGGGGGGGAGGGAGCGAGGCCAGGGTGGGGGGGGGGAGGGAGCGAGGAGAGGGTGAAGGGGGAGGGAGCGTGGAGAGGGTGGGGGGGAGGGAGCGTGGAGAGGGTGGGGGCTGGAGAGAGGGTGGGATGAGGCAGTGAGGAGAGGGTGGGGAAAGGGTGCAAGGGAAGGGTGGGGGGGAGGGAGCGAGAGTAGGGGGGAGGGAGCGTGGAGAGGGGGGGGAGGGAGCGTGGAGAGGGTGGGGGGGGAGGGAGCGTGGAGAGGGTGGGGGGGGAGGGAGCGAGGAGAGGGTGGGGGGGGAGGGAGCGAGGAGAGGGTGGGGGGGGAGGGAGCGAGGAGAGGGTGGGGGGGGAGGGAGCGAGGAGAGGGTGGGGGGGGAGGGAGCGAGGAGAGGGTGGGGGGGGAGGGAGCGAGGAGAGGGTGGGGGGGGAGGGAGCGAGGAGAGGGTGGGGGGGGGAGGGAGCTTGGAGAGGGTGGGGGGGGGAGGGAGCGTGGAGAGGGTGGGGGGGGGAGGGAGCGTGGAGAGGGTGGGGGGGGGAGGGAGCGAGGAGAGGGTGGGGGGGCGAGGGAGCGAGGAGAGGGTGGGGGGGAGGGAGCGAGGAGTGGGTGGGGGGGGGGGGAAGGAGCGAGGCCAGGGTGGGGGGGGAGGGAGCGAGGAGAGGGTGGGGGGGGGAGGGAGCGAGGAGTGGGTGGGGGGGGGGGGGAAGGAGCGAGGCCAGGGTGGGGGGGGAGGGAGCGAGGCCAGGGTGGGGGGGGGGAGGGAGCGAGGAGAGGGTGAAGGGGGAGGAAGCGGGGGAGGGAGCGTGGAGAGGGTGGGGGGGAGGGAGCGTGGAGAGGGTGGGGGGGGGAGGGAGCGTGGAGAGGGTGGGGGGGGGAGGGAGCGAGGAGAGGGTGGGGGGGGGAGGGAGCGAGGAGAGGGTGGGGGGGGGAGGGAGCGAGGAGTGGGTGGGGGGGGGGGAAGGAGCGAGGCCAGGGTGGGGGGGGAGGGAGCGAGGCCAGGGTGGGGGGGGGGGGAGGGAGCGAGGAGAGGGTGAAGGGGGAGGAAGCGGGGGAGGGAGCGTGGAGAGGGTGGGGGGGAGGGAGCGTGGAGAGGGTGGGGGGGAGGGAGCGTGGAGAGGGTGGTGAGGGGGAGGGAGCGTGGAGAGGGTGTGGGCTGGAGAGAGGTTGGTGGGAGGGAGCGAGGAGAGGGTGGGGGGGGAGGGAGCGAGGAGAGGGTGAGGGGGGAGGGAGCGAGGAGAGGGTGGGGCGGGGAGGGAGCGAGGAGAGGGTGGGGGGGGGAGGGAGCGAGGAGAGGGTGGGGGGGGGAGGGAGCGAGGAGAGGGTGGGGGGGGGAGGGAGCGAGGAGAGGGTGGGGGGGGGAGGGAGCGAGGAGTGGGTGGGGGGGGGGGAAGGAGCGAGGCCAGGGTGGGGGGGGAGGGAGCGAGGAGAGGGTGGGGGGGGGAGGGGGCGTGGAGAGGGTGAGGGGGAGGGAGCGTGGAGAGGGTGTGGGCTGGAGAGAGGTTGGGCGAGAGAGCGAGGAGAGGGTGGGGGGGGAGGGAGCGAGGAGAGGGTGGGGGGGAGGGAGCGAGGAGAGGGTGGGGGGGAGGGAGCGAGGAGAGGGTGGGGGGGAGGGAGCATGGAGAGGGTGTGGGCTGGAGAGAGGTTGGGCGAGGGAGCGAGGAGAGGGTGGGGGGGAGGGAGCGAGCAGAGGGTGGGGGGGAGGGAGCGAGGAGAGGGTGGGGGGCAGGGAGTGGAGAGAGGGGGCGGGGGGGCAGGGAGTGGAGAGAGGGTGTGGGAGTGGAGTGGAGAGAGGGTGGGGGGAATGGAGAGAAGGGGTGGAGTGGAGAGATGGTGGGGGGAAGTGGAGGGGTGGGAGTGGAGAGAAGGGGCAGAGAGGAGAGAGGGTGGGGGGAGTGGAGTGGAGAGAGAATGGGGGGAGTGGAGTGGAGTGGAGAGAGGATGGGGGGAGTGGAGTGGAGTGGAGAGAGGATGGGGGGAGTGGAGTGGAGTGGAGAGAGGGTGGTGGGGGGGAGAGGAGAGAGGGTGGGGGGGAGTGGAGAGGAGAGAGGGTGGGGGGGAGTGGAGAGGAGAGAGGGTGGGGGGGAGTGGAGAGGAGAGAGGGTGGGGGGGAGTGGAGAGGAGAGAGGGTGGGGGGGAGTGGAGAGGAGAGAGGGTGGGGGGGAGTGGAGAGGAGAGAGGGTGGGGGGGAGTGGAGAGGAGAGAGGGTGGGGGGGAGTGGAGAGGAGAGAGGGTGGGGGGGAGTGGAGAGGAGAGAGGGTGGGGGGGAGTGGAGAGGAGAGAGGGTGGGGGGGAGTGGAGAGGAGAGAGGGTGGGGGGGAGTGGAGAGGAGAGAGGGTGGGGGGGAGTGGAGAGGAGAGAGGGTGGGGGGGAGTGGAGAGGAGAGAGGGTGGGGGGGAGTGGAGAGGAGAGAGGGTGGGGGGGAGTGGAGAGGAGAGAGGGTGGGGGGGGAGTGGAGAGGAGAGAGGGAGGGGGGGAGTGGAGTGGAGAGAGGGAGGGGGGGAGTGGAGAGGAGAGAGGGTGGGGGGGTAGTGGAGAGGAGAGAGGGTGGGGGGGGAGTGGAGTGGAGAGAGGGAGGGGGGGAGTGGAGATGAGGGTGGGGGGGTAGGGCGGAGAGGGTGGGGCGAGTGCGTGGAGAGAGAGTGGGGGCAGGAGAGGGTGGTGGGGAGTGAATGAGAGGAAGGAGGGAGTGAGAGGAGGGACGAAGGAGAGGGTGGTGTGGGTGAGAGGAGGGTGAGAGGGAAGGTTGGGTATGAGAGAGAGGGGAGTGTGGAAAGGAGAGGGGAAGAAGAATTGTTGGACGTAATTCTAAAATGTAGGATTTACAAACATTCAGAGAGGCACAGATTGATTGGGGATAGTCAACATGGTTTTGTGTGAGGAAAATCATGTCTCACAAACTTGATTGAGTTTTATTTTCGGGAAGCTACCAAGAGCAGTTGATGTTGCTTAACTTGGACTTGTGAAAGCTTTTGAGAAGGTTCCGTGTGGTGGACTACTTAGCAAAGTTAGGTCACATGGTATTCAGGTCACGCTTGCCAATTGGATTCAAAATTGGCTTAATGGCGGGAGACGGTGTATGGTGGTGTAGGGTCGTTTTGGACTGGAGGCCTGTCACCAACGGTGTTCCACAGGGACTGGTTCTGTTTGTCATTTCTATAAATGATTTGGATGAGAACATAGAACGCATGGTTAGTAAGTTTGCAGACAGTGCTAAAGTTAGTGATATAGTTGACAGTGAAGAAGATTTTCTAAGAATACAAAGAGATCTTAATCAAGTGGATCAATGGGCTGAAAAATGGCAGATGGAGTTCAATTTGGATAAATGTGAAGTATTGCATTTTTGTACAATGGAGTAAGACTTAATACAGTTAATTTCAAAAGTGTGGTGCTGGAAAAGCACAGCAGGTCAGGCAGCATCCGAGGAGCAGGAGAATCGACATTTCAGGCATGAAGCGCTTAGGCCTGAAACATCGACTGTCCTGCTCCTCAGATGCTGTCTGACCTGCTGTACTTTTCCAGGGCTATGCTTTTCAACCCTTGGGTAGTGTTGTAGAATAGAGGGACCTAGGGGTTCAGGTACATAATTCTTTGAATTTTGCATCATATGTAGACAGGGCGGTTAAAAAGAAATTTAGTACGCCTGCCTTCATTGCTCAGTCCTTTTGAGTATAGGAATTGGGAAGTCAAGTTGAGTTTGAACAGGGTCAAAAATGACATAACACCAGGTGATAGTCCATTGGGTTTATTTGAATACACTAGCTTTCGGAGCATTGCTCCTAAAGCACCTGATGAAGGAGCAGCGCTCCAAAAGCTAGTGTTTTCAAATAAACCTATTAGACTGTAACCTGGTGTCGTGTGATTTTTGACCTTGTCCAACCCAGTCCAACACTAGCACCTCCACGTCGAGGTTATACAGGACATTGGTGAGGCCTTTCTGGAGTGCTATGTCCACTTCTGGTCAGCCTATATAGGAAGGATATTATTAAACTGGAGTGGGTTCTATCTTCTATGGGAGGGGGAGAAAAGAAGGGCAGAGAGGAGAGAGTCTGGGTTTGGGGCAAGTGTGTCTGCAACTTATGGGGAAGGATGTCTCCGGGTTTGGGTGAGGATTTTGGTGAGGCGACCATGTTTGGTTTGTGTGTGTGTGTGTGTGTGTGTGTTCAGGTTTTGTATTTTTCTTAGTCTTGTGAGATTCCCAACTTGCTGACAAAGCAGCTAAGTTCCATCCAAAAGAAAAGTACAAAAACACTTGAATTTTTGTAATGCCTTACTTGATCACCAATGTCTCGAATGCTTCTCAAGTAATGGAATATTTTTGAGGAGTGAACTGTTGTAACATAGGAAATACTCAGCTAATGGCCCTCTAGCCTGTTGCAATTTTGATTGAGGTATAAATAACAGTCAGGACATTGGGTATAATTTTCCCACTGTTCTTGAAATAATACCTCGGGATCTTTTATACCTACCTGAGTGGAAGCAGTCTCAGTTTTATTGTTTTGTCTAAAAGCAGTTGTATTGATAGCTGTGACGATTCATGCTAAACGTTGAGGACAGAGTGTCTCGATGTTGCGCCGCCCTGTCATACTAATCTGAAGCCCATCCCATCTACTGTATACCATGTACGTCCATATGCCTGTCCAATGACGACTTAAATGCACTTAAACTTGGCAAATCTACTACCGTTGCAGGCAAAGCATTCCATACCCTTACTGAGTAAAGAAACTACCTCCCCTTGTACCTATCTCCCCTCATTTTAAATTTGTGTCCCCTTGTGTTGGCCGTTCCCATACTTGGAAAAAGGCTCTCCCTGTCCACCCTATCTAACCCTCTGATTATCTTGTATGTCTCTATTAACCACCACCTCTCTAACGAGAACAGCCTCAAGGCCCTCAGCCTTTCCTCGTAAGACATTCCTTCCATACCAGGCAACATCCTAGCAAATCTCCTCTGCACCCTTTCCAAAGCTTCCACATCCTTATAATGCGGTGACCAGAACTGTACACAATACTCCAAGTGTGGCCGTACCAGAGCTTTGTACAACTGCAGCATAACCTCCTGGTTCCGGAACGCGATCCCTCTATTAATTAAGGCCAAAACACTATATGCCTTCTTAACAACCCTGTCAATCAGGGTGGCAACTTTCAGGGATCTGCGTACATGGACACAGATCTCTCTGCTCATCTGCACTCCCAAGAATCTTACCATTAGCCCAGTACTTTGCATTCTGATTACTCCGTCCAAAGTGTATCACCTCACACTTGTCCACATTAAACTCCATTTGCCACCTCTCAGCCCAGCTCTGCATCCTATCTATGTCTCTCTGCTACCTACTACATCCTTCGTCACTATCCACAACTCCACCGATCTTAGTGTCGTCCGCAAATTTACTAACCCACCCTTCTAAGCCCTCATCCAGGTCATTTATAAAAATGACAAACAGCAGTGGACCCAACACCGACCCTTGCAGTACACCGCTCGTAACTGGACACCAAGATAAACATATTTCATCAACTACAATCCTCTGTTTTCTTTCAGCAAGCCAATTACTGATCCAATCTGCTATGTCTCCCACAATCCCATTCCTCCGTATTTTGTATAATAGCCTACTATGGAGAACCTTATCGAACGCCTTGCTGAAATCCATGTACATCACATCAACCGGTTTACTCTCATCTACCTGTTTGGTCACTTTGTCAAAAGACTCAATAAGATTCGTTAGGTATAACCTACCCTTCACAAAATCGTGCTGACTGTCCCTGATCAGATTATTCTTTTCTATATGGTTATAAATCCTATCTCTTATAACCTTTTCCAACACTTTACCAACAACTGAAGTGAGACTCACTGGTCTGTAATTACCAGGGTTGTCTCTACTACCCTTTTTGAACAAGGGAACCACATTTGCTATCCTCCAGCCCTCAGGCACTATTCCTGTAGACAATGATGATTTGAAGATCAATGCCAAAGGCTCGGCAATCTCTTCCCTGGCTTCCCAGAGGATCCTAGGATAGATCCCATCTGGCTCAGGGGACTTGTCTATTTTCACACTCTGCAGTATTTCTAATACCTCTTCCTTGTGAACCTCAATCTCTTCTAGTCTAAATGCAAATATCTCGGTATCTTCCTCACCAACATTTTCATTTTCTATAGTGGACACTGTCAAAAAATATTTATTTAGTGCTTCCCCTATCTCCTCTGACTCCACACACAATTTCCCATTACTATCCTTGATTGGCCCTAATTTAACTCTCATCATTCTTTTATTCCTGACATAGCTATAGAAAGCCTTAGGGTTAACCCTGATCCTATCCGCCAACAACTTCTCATGTCTCCTCCTGGCTTTTCTGAGCTCTCTTTTTAGGTCTTTCCTGACTTCTTTGTAACCCTCAAGTGCCCTAACTGAGTTTTCACATTTTGTCCTAACATAAGCCTTCTTCTTCTTCTTGACTAGGGATTCCACTTCCTTAGAAAACCACGGCTCTCGAGTTCTATATCTTCCTCCCTGCCTGACAGGTACACACTTATCTAGGACACATAGGAGCTTTTCCTTGAATAAGCTCCACATTTTTAATGTGCTCATCCCCTGCAGTTTCCTTCCCCATTCTACGCTTCCTAAATCTTTCCTATTTGCATCGTAATTTCCCTTCCCCCAGCTGTAACTCTTGCTCAGTGGAGTACACCTATCCCTTTCTATCACTAAAGTAAACCTGACAGAATTGTAATTGCTGTCTCCAAAGTGCTCACCTACTTCCAAATCTAACACCTGGCCAGGCTCGTTACCCAGTACTAAATCTAAAGTGGCTTCGCCCCTTGTTGGCCTGTCTACATATTGTGTCAGGAAGCCCTCCTGTGCACACTGGACAAAAACTGACCCATCTATAGTACTCGTACTGGAGTGATCCCAGTCAATATTTGGATAATTGAAGTCCCCCATGACAACTACCGTGCCCCTCTCACTCCTATCAAGAATCATCTTTGCTCTCCTTTCCTCTACATCTCTGGGACTATTCGGAGGCCTATAGAAAACTCCCAGCATGGTGACTTCTCCTTTCCAGTTTCTAACCTCAGTCCATACTACCTTAGTTAACGAGTCCCCAAACATCCTTTCTACAACTGTAATATTGTCCCTGATCAACAATGCCACACTCCCCCTCTTTTACCATCTTCTCTGTTCTTACTGAAACATCTGAATCCCGGAACCTGCAACAGCCATTCCTGTCCCTGCTCTATTCATATCTCCGTAATGGCCGCAACATCGAAGTCCCAGGTACCAACCCACGCAGCCAGTTCACCCACTTTATTTCGGATGCTCCTCGCGTTGAAGTACACACACTCAAAACCAGGTTCTCGCTTGCCAGTGTCAGATACTTGATTTTGGAACTCCCTCCTCTCATTCTCTTCTGTACCTGTCCTACAATTTTGGTTCCCATCCCCCTGTTGTATTAGTTTAGATTAGATTAAATTAGATTACTTACAGTGTGGAAACAGGCCCTTCGGCCCAACAAGTTCACACAGCCCCGCCGAAGCGCAACCCACCCATACCCCTACATTTACCCCTTACCTAACACTACGGGCAATTTAGCATGGCCAATTCACCTCACCTGCACATCTTTGGACTGTGGGAGGAAACCGGAGCACCCGGAGGAAACCCACGCAGACACGGGGAGAACGTGCAATCTCCACACAGTCAGTCGCCTGAGGCGGGAATTGAACCCAGGTCTCTGGCGCTGTGAGGCAGCAGTGCTAACCACTGTACCACCGTGCTGCCCATAATGCCACTGTGCTGCCCATGTGCCACCATGCTGTTTAAATCTGCCTTCATAGCTTTAGCGAATTTCCCACCCAGAATATTGATACCCCTCTGGTTTAGATGAAGACCATCCTGCTTGTAGAGGTGCCACCTACCCCAGAAAGAGCACCAATTATCCAAAAACCCGAAACCCTCCCTCCTGCACCATCCCTGTAGCCACGTGTTCAACTCCTTTCTCTCCCTATTCCTCACCTCACTGGCACGTGGCACGGGCAGCAAACCAGAGAAAACAACTCTGTTTGTCCTAGCTCTAAGCTTCCATCCTAGCTCCCTGAATTTCTGCCTCAAGTCCCCATCTCTCTTCCGACCTATATCGTTGGTGCCAATATGGATCACGACTTGGGGCTGCTCTCCCTCCCCCCGAAGGATCCCAAAAACACAATCGGAGACATCACGGACCCTGGCACCCGGGAGGCAACACACCAACCGTGAGTCTCTCTCGTCCCCACAGAACCTCTTATCTGTCCCCCTAACTATCGAGTCCCCAATGACTACTGCTCTGCTCCTCTTCCCTTCTGAGCAGCAGGTGCCCCACTGCTTTCCCCTGGTAAGCCATCCCCCCCAACAGTATCCAAAACAGTACACTTATTGTTGAGGGGAATGGCCACAGGGGATCCCTGCACTGCCTGCTGGTTCCCTTTCTGTCCCCTTACTGTTACTCATCTGTCTTTTTCTTTTATCTGGGGAGTGACTACCTCTCTGTAAGTCCTGTCAATAACCCCCTCTGCCTCCCGAATGATCCGAAGTTCATCCAACTCCAGCTCCATATGGTCTTGTACAACATCACATCTCAATCATACTGTTTGTACTGTGGTATTACTGATTTAGCAAAGACACAGACTATATGGGATATCCAGCCCATTTGGCCCACTCAGTCAATGTTGGTGATTATTTTTCAAACCAGCTTCCTCTTGTGTTACTGGGGTCTGGGGAGGTGAGGGAGCTATAAGGTACAAAGTGAATTTTTAAAGTAAATCTTTTTCTACTCCTTAGGAAATGTGAAACCTGAGAAGGTGATAGCTTCAGCTCCATCAAACAACAACTTGTATAAATTCAAGGTACTTGCTTTGGATTATAGCTCGGTGGTGGGGGAACGAGGGTTAGCAAGGATAGGCAGCTGGAACCACGGAACCTGTTCAACAGGTAGCTGAGCACCTACCACCCACCCCAATGTACACACACGTGCTCTCTCACGCGTGCGCTCTTTCTCTCTTTCTGTCTCGCGCTCTCTCTTTCTTGTACGCGCGCTCTCTCTCTCTCTGTCTCTCACGTGCACTTTCACACTCAGACACATATTGGCTTCATCGGTTATTGAGCTGCTGCAGCTGGCCTCCTGCTTCAGTTGCTCAACAAATATTAGCTTGAGTGCCCACTGAGCTGAAGAAAAGGAACATGCTGCAGCTAATCGCGGTCCAGTACCGCCCTGCTCAGTCCTTCAAAGTCTACATGTGGGTCCTGATTAAGGACGGAATCATGCTTAGGTTGTGAAGTGTCCCACAGCTGAATAGCCGAGTGAAATTCATCGTACCTGAGCTTGAACAGCTATATCCAGAAAAGAGTCAGAGAGAGAAAAAAGAATTCACGATTGAATTTTTAAAATTGTATTGTTTATTGCCCATCCCCAATTGCCTTTGAGAAGGTGGTTGTGAGCTGCCTTTTTGAACAACTGCAGTCCATTGGGGAGGCAAGAAGTCAAACAGACTTTCCCAAGATAAACTTCAGGATGGGGCTTCATGAGAAATAAGGTAAAATTGCTGCTGAAGTGGCCTTTTCTCAATCCAGGTTTCCTTCTGTCCTTCTGATCCTTGCTCTGCAGGAGGCTGGGATGCAGACAACACATTGTAATACCTCTGTTGTGGAGAAATGCCATGTGCTCTTTCTGAGTGTCAAGCCTTCTCTCATGTCCAGCATCCTGAAAGAGATTTCTCCATTCGTCACACCAGCACACCTCATCGTCTCTATTGCCGCTGGGGTTACCATAGAAACTCTGGAAAAAGTAAGTGTATAGGCTGTTTGAGGTGAGTATTTTTCAACTGTTTTCATCTCTCTTCTGTTGTGAACTTTTCACTTGAAAATTGTGTCATATTGGCTAATTGTCCTCCAATGCTATAACCATCTGCAAATGTTTATGTCTCCCTCCTACATAAAAAACAGGAACAGGCATTAGAATCATAACTGATCCTTGATCTTAACTCTACTTTCCCATCTGCTCACCATTTCTCTTAGATTTTTGGACTTCAATGAAATCCATCATTCTTTGTCTTCAACAAACTCAACAGCTGAGCATCCACAATCCTCTAGAGACAGGAATCTCTCCTCATCTCAGATGAAAATGGCCACCCCTTTATTTGACACTGAGCCCCAGTTCTAAATGTCTCAACAAGGAAAACCATTCAGCGTTTTTTTCTGTCAAATGCCAATTTAATTCGCTGAGAACAGTTCTCATTCTTTTAAACCCCAGAGTGTAAATCTTCACTCAAGCACAATCTTCTTAGCCCAGGAATTAATCTAGTAAATTTAGTTGCACCCCTTCTAAAGCAAGTATATCCTTCCTTGGAACGGAAACCAAAATTGTGAATACAACCTGTGTGTAATCTCACCAAAATCCTGAACAATTGCAGGAAAACTTCTTTGTGCTTGAACTCCAACCCCTTACAATATACTTTGGTTAGGACTGCTGCCTCAAAGGGCCAGGGACCCAGGTTCGATTCCAACCTCTGGCGACTGTGCGGAGTTTGCACATTCTCCCTGTGTCTGTGTGGGTTTCCTCCAGGTGCTCCAGTTTCCTCCCACAGTCCAAAGATGTGCAGGTTAGGTGAATTGGCCATGCTAAATTGCCTGTAGTGTTAATCAGGCGTAATTGTATGGAATGACTCTGGGTGAGTTGCTCTTCAGAGAGTCGGTGTGGACTTGTTGGGCCGAAGGGCCTGTTTCTATACTGTGGGGAATCTAATCTAAAAAAAATTACATGCAGTGCCTGCACAAGAACTTTTTAAATTTTTCTGGGACTTGGACAACATCCAAGCACCAACATTTTTTTTATTTGTGCATTCGTGAGATGTGGGCATTCTTGGGTGTACAGCATTTATTGTCCATCACTGATTGCCCTTGAGAAGATGGTGAGCTGCCTGCATGAACAGAGGGGGAGGTGGTAGCATGATGGTAATGTAATTGGACTGGTGACCCAGAACCTCAAGTTAACATTCTCCGATCTCACTATGGCGAATGGTGAAACCTAAATTCAGTAAAAATCTAAAACAGAAATTAGCCTAATGGTGGCCATGTAACTAATATTAATTGTCATAAAAGCCCACCTGGTTCAATAATGTCCTTCTAATGAAAGAAATCTGTCCTTACCCAACTTGGCCTGCATGTAACTCTAAACCCACAGCAATGTGGTTACCTTATAATTGCCCTCCTGATGATTAGAGATGGGCAGTAAATGCTGGCTTAGCCAGTGATGCCCGCATCCTGGAACAAAGAAATGGCAGAGGAATTAAATGGGTACTTCAGATCTGTGTTCACTGGGGAAGACACAAGCAATCTCCCTGAGCTAACAGTGGCTGAAGGACCTGAACTTAAGGGAATTTATATTTGCCAGGATTTGGTGTTGGAGAGACTGTTAGGTCTGAAGGTTGATAAGTCTCTGGGACCTGATGGCCTGCATCCCAGGGTACTGAAGGAGGTGGCTCGGGAAATCGTGGATGCGCTGGTGATTATTTTCCAGAGTTCAATAGAATCGGGGTCGGTTCCTGAGGATTGGAGGGCGGCTAATGTTGTGCCACTTTTTAAGAAGGGTGGGCGGGAGAAAGCAGGAAATTATAGACCAGTTAGTCTGACCTCAGTGGTGGGAAAGATGCTGGAGTCTATTATAAAGGATGAAATTACGGCACATCTGGATAATAGTAACAGGATAGGACAGAGTCAGCATGGATTTATGAAGGGGAAATCATGCTTGACTAATCTTCTTGAATTGTTTGAGGATGTAACTCGGAAGATGGACGAGGGAGATCCAGTGGATGTAGTGTACCTGGACTTTCAGAAAGCTTTTGATAAAGTCCCACACAAGAGGTTAGTGAGTAAAATTAGGGCGCACGGTATTGGGGGCAAAGTACTAAATTGGATAGAGAATTGGTTGGCTAATAGGAAACAAAGGGTAGTGATTAACGGCTCCATTTCGGAATGGCAGGCAGTGACCAGTGGGGTACCGCAGGGATCCGTGCTGGGACCGCAGCTTTTTACAATATATGTAAATGATATAGAAGATGGTATCAGCAATAACATTAGCAAATTTGCTGATGATACAAAGCTGGGTGGTAGGGTGAAATGTGATGAGGATGTTAGGAGATTACAGGGTGACCTGGACAAGTTAGGTGAGTGGGCAGATGCATGGCAGATGCAGTTTAATGTGGATAACTGTCTGGTTATCCACTTTGGTGGCAAGAACAGGAAGGCAGATTACTACCTCAATGGTATCAAATTAGATAAAGGGGCTGTTCAGAGAGATCTGGGTGTTCTTGTCCACCAGTCAATGAAGGTAAGCATGCAGGTACAGCAGGTCGTGAAGAAGGCTAATAGCATGCTGGCCTTCATAACAAGAGGAATTGAGTATAGAAGCAAAGAGGTGCTTCTGCAGCTGTACAGGGCCCTGGTGAGACCACACCTGGAGTACTGTGTACAGTTCTGGTCTCCAAATTTGAGGAAAGACATTCTGGCTATTGAGGGAGTGCAGCGTAGGTTCACGAGGTCAATTCCTGGAATGGCAGGATTGCCTTACACAGAAAGACTGAAGCGACTGGGCTTGTATACCCTTGAGTTTAGAAGACTGAGAGGGGATCTGATTGAAACGTATAGGATTATGAAAGGATTGGACACTCTGGCAGGAGGAAACATATTTCCGCTGATGGGGGAGTGCCGAACCAGAGGACACAACTTAAAAATTCGGGGTAGACCATTTAGGACAGAGATGAGGAGAAACTACTTCACCCAGAGAGTGGTGGCTGTGTGGAATGCTCTGCCCCAGAGGGCAGTGGAGGCCCAGTCTCTGGATTCATTTAAGAAAGAATTGGATAGAGCTCTTAAAGATAGTGGAGTCAAGGGTTATGGAGATAAGGCTGGAACAGGATACTGATTGGGAATGATCAGCCATGATCATATTGAATGGCGGTGCAGGCTCGAAGGGCTGAATGGCCTACTCCTGCATCTATTGTCTATTGTCTATTGTCCTATAAGCGAATAAATGAAACACCACAGCGCTGTTTGATCAGGAGCTCTAGGGTAATGACTCAGTGATGACGAAGGAACAGTGATATATTTCCAAGTCTGAATAGTTTGGAGGGGAATTTGTGAGTCAAGGTATTGTATTTGCTGTCCTTGTTCTTCTAAGGATAGAGGTCGTGGATTTGGTGCTGTCAAAGGATCCTTGGCAATTTGGTACTGTGCGTCTTATGTTGGTACTACTGCTGCCATTTTTCATTGATTTTTAAAGATAATGAATATTGATAGTGGTGGATGTGGTGCCAAACAAGGATTTAACTTAGATGGCAGCAAGCTTCTTAAATGTTGTTGGAGCTGCATGTGAGGAGTATGACATTACACTCCTGACTTGTGCCTTGTAGATGGTGAACAGGCTATGGGCAGTCAAGAGATGTGTTCCTCATCACAGTATTTCTAGCCTCTGACTAGGTCTTGTAGGTGCAGTATTAATATGTCTATCCCATTTCAGATTCTTGTCAATTGTAGCCTGCAGGATGTTGAGGAGATCCAATGATGGTAATGCCATTGAATGTCAAGTGGGAAATGGTTAGATTCTCTGATGTTGGAGATGGTCATTGCCTAACTCTTATGTGGCATGAATGTTACTTGCCACTTGCCAGCCCAAACTTAGCTACTGTCCAAGTCTTGCTACATTTGGACTTAAAGTGTTTGGTGTCTGTGACATTGCAAACTTGTATGTTTCAATAAGATTGCTTTTTATTCTCCTTAACCTCAATGAGTAGCCTCTCCTCAGAAGACAATTACTCCATACCTTGAATCAACCTAGTAAACCTTCTCTGGGCTGCCTCCAATGCTAGTATATCTTTCCTTAGATAAAAATTGTTCACAATATTCTAGCTGAAGTCTTACTAGTTTCTTGTATAACTTTACCAAGACCTCCCTCCTTTTATACTTCCCTACTATCTGGCGAACTCTGATGCTAATTTGTTTTGTGATGTATGCACAAGGACTCCCAAATCCTTATATGCTGTAGCTTTCTGCAGTCTTTCTCCATTTAAATAGTATTCAGTTCTTCTGTTGTTCTTTCTGAAGTGCATAGCCTCTCACTTTCTCACATTATATTCCATCTGTCAAATTTTTTACCAACTTGTGTCAGCTTTCTATGTCCATCTACAGACTCTTTGTGAGATCCTCATAACTTGTCGTCCTATCTATTTTTGTCATCCACAACATTAATGATAATATATTCATTTGCCTCATCCAAGTCATTCATGTATATTGTGTTGCCTCAGCATTGATCTGTTTGGCACACCATTAGTTAGCATGTTGCCATACTGAAAATGACCCCTTTATCCAAACCCTATCTTTTATTATATAGCCAATTCTGTATCCATTCTAATATACTATGTCAACACCACGGGCTCTTCTCACGTAGCCTACCATTGCCCCACCATTGCTGGCCATGTTTTCAGCTGACAAGCTCCAAGGTCTGGAATTTATAGAGTCATACAGCACGGAAACAGACCCTTCAGTTCAATTTGTCCATGTCAACCACATTTCTCAAACTAAACTAGTCCCACTGCCTGTGTTTGGCTCATATCCGTTCAAACCTTTCCTATTCATGTACCTATCAAAATGTCTTTTAAATGTTGCAATTGTATCTGCATCTACCACTTCCTCGTATATTCCACATACAAACCACCCGCTGTCTGAATATATTTCCCTTCAGGTCCATTTTACATCTTTTTCCTCCCACCTTAAAAATATGCCCCCTAATTTTTAACTCCCCCACCCTAGGGAGGCTATTCACCTTATTTATGCCTCTCCTGATTTTATAATCACATTAAGGGCACCCCTCAACCTCCTATGTTCCAGTGAAAACAGTCCTAGCCTATCCAGCCTCTCCTTATTACCTAAACCCTCCAGTCCTACAACATCCTGGTAAATCTCTTCTGAGCCCTCTCTGATTTACTAATTTACTAATATACTTCCTATAGTAGGGAGACCAGAACTGTGTACACTACTCCAAAAGTGGCCTCACCAATATCCTGCACAACGTCAACAATGACATCCCAACTTCTCTACTCAATGGTCTGAGCAATGAAGGCCTTCAAAATCACACTGTCTGCCTGTGATACAACTTTCAAAGAACTATGTACCTGAACCCCTTGGTTTTCTATTCAACAACATTCCTCAGGCCCTACTATTAACTGTATAAGTTCTGTCCTTGTTCGTTTTACCAAAATGCAAAACTTCGCACTTATTCAAATTAAACTTCATCTGCCACACCTTAGCCCATTGGCCCAATTGATCAAGATCCCTTTATAATCTTAAGTAACCTTTTGCACCGTCAACTATACCACCAATTTTGGTATCATCTGCAGTCTTACTAATGATCCTTCTGAATTCTCATCCAAATTGCTCATATAAATGACAAACAACAGTGAACCCAGCACTGATCACTGCGGAACATCGCTCAACACAGGCCTCCAGTCTGAACAACAACCCACCACCACCAAGTTCTGTTTTCTACCATCAAGCCATTTTGTATCCAATTGGCTATTTCTCCTTGAACCCCATGTGATCTAACTTTACTAATTAGTCTAACAGATGGGCCCGCGTTAAAGGCTGTACTAAAGTCCATGTAGACAATGTCTACCATTCTGCCCTCAATATTTTTGGTTGCGTCCTTAAAAACTCAATCAAGTTTGTGAGACACAGTCCTTGCCTCTGCAAATACATGTGAATCTGAATCTCAGAATCATCTCCTAACTTACCTGCCGCTGATATCAGACTCACAAGTCTATAGTTCCCAGGCTTCTCCTTACAGCCTGTCTTAATATAATGTGGAGGTGCCGGTGTTGGACTGGGGTGGTCAAGGTCACAGGTCACACGATGTCAGGTTATAGTCCAGCAGGTTTATTTGAAATTATAAGCTTTCAAAGCACTGCTCCTTCGATAGGTGAAATGAAGAAAAGCACACAGGCACAAAGTTTGTAGGCAGAGATCAAGAGATCATGCACATTATAAAAATCAAGTGTCGATGGGCTGAATAATAAGTCTCTGAGAGTGATCAAAAGTGTCAGATGGTGTGAGTAAAGTGTCAACAACTGAATAGCAAGTGAAAGGATGACCTATAATCCAATAATTGAGGCAGAGAGATAATTACAAAATTAAAAAATAAGGTGGCGCTGAATAACATGACAGGTAAAAGAGTCGCATGCTGAGGGTATAACCAAAGTTATAAATAATCCAAAACTGTACAAACCAATTAAGGTACAGCAGCATTAACAAGTTATCATGGTGAAAGTGTCAAAACAGGACAGTAAGGAAGAGTTTACAAATAAGACTGCTCAGAAGAGGAAGAATGCAATGGACACCTAAAGATGCTGAAAGATGACCTCATAAGAATGGGATACAATGCTCAACTCATCACCAGTTTTGACGTACCTCAGCAAACAACTGCAACCTCCTCAGAAGATAGACAAAAGACATGACCAATAGAGTATCTGTCGTCACCTTCCCCAGAGCAGAGAAACTATGCCATGTTCTTCAACATGTCATCTATGCAGATGAACCACCTTGTCAAAGTCATCCCTACACCCCCACTTCTCGCCTTCAAACAATTGCCAAACCTTAAACAGGCCATCTTTTGCAGCAAACATTGGAACAACATCGACCACACCACCACATAACCCTGTCACAACAGATTTTCTAGCATATTTCAGATCATCAACATGGATACCACCATCATGTGGGAGCACCCCCCCATCATGTGCACAGCAGATACTCATGTGAATCGGCCAGTCTTGTCTACCTCATATGCAGCAGGCAAGAATGCGTGAGCTATATTGGCAAGACCATGCAGACACTGCAAAAACAGATGAATGAACACAGTGCAACAATCGCCAGACAGGAATGTTCCCTCCCAGTCGGGAACACTTCAAAAGTTGAGGACATTCGGCCTCTGATCTGCAGGTAAGCATCCTCCAAAGCAGCCCTCGAGATATGCAACAACACAGACTGTCCGAGCAGAAGTTGATAGCCAAGTCCTATACCCATGAAGATGGCGTCAACCATGATGTTACGCTACATGTAACCCCACCATACTATTCAGTATTTGTAAAATCACCCTTACTGTCCTGTTTTGACACCATCACCTTGATAACGTATGATGTCTCTACCTTAATTATTTTCCATGACCTGGAGGTGTTGGACTGGAGTTGACAAAGTTAAAAATCTCACAACACCAGGTTATAGTCCAACAGGTTTATTTGGAAGCATCAGCTCCTTCATCAGGTGGTTGTGGAGAATATTCTCCACAATCTTATTCTCCACTAGCTAGACCAGCGTTTTGTTGCCCATCCCAGAGGATAGTTAAGAGTGAACCACATTGTTATGGATTTGGAGTCACATGTAGTCCGGACTAAGGATGGGCGTTTTTCTCGCTAAAGAATATTTGTTGCTATGATGGAGTGTTTCCATCTGAAACTGAAGAATCACAGACCAGTGGGAGCACGTGGAATTTTCTCTTCCCTTCCCCACCCACCAACCCACCTCCAAGGACAGGGGCCCTCCACCAACAGAAGACTTTACAAACTCACCTCTTCCTGTATCACCAGCACCAACTTGATTATAAGTTAATGGCCTCCAGTCACCAGCCCCTACAGTTCCCTGTCAATAAATGACAAGCAAATTACCTCAGCCTCACTAAACTCTCATTGCTGAGTACTAGGAAAACAGATTAGACCAACGCACTCCTCCCAAAAGTACTCCAATTGTGATCGCTTCATAAAGTGAATGTATATGAAAGTAAACCCTTGGATCTATTTAAATGAAATGCATGTGCTTCATGAGCTCCACCTCTGCTGCCATAAGTGTCAAATTTTCTGAGGTAATTCTCATACCCTGTCCTGTGTGCCTCTCTCCTCAGCTGCTGCCTGTTGGCACCAAGGTGTTACGAATGATGCCAAACCTCCCGTGTGTGGTGCAGCAGGGGACGATGGTATTTTGTCGTGGGAGCAATGCCAAGGAGCAGGATGGTGCTGTCCTGAAGAGCCTGCTATCTTCCTGTGGACTGTGTGAAGAAATTCCAGAATCCTACATAGACATCCACACAGGGATCAGTGGGAGTGGAGTGGCATATGTAGGTATTGTAGGAAACCAAGGACTCCAATATGTTAATATGCTGCTTGATGGACTTTAGTGAAGCACAATGCCATATGTGGCATTCCCGGTCAGTATCTCTAAGGATAAGACCAGACCTTCATTCCTGTCTTGAAACTATTGACCCCCATGCTGGCTTATTCGATGTTCTCTAGTATTAGAAATAAGTGTCAGTAATTCAACTTAAGTCAGCATCATAGCAATGCTAAATTTTTTCTTTCCAAAATTTACATAGCTGTATCATGAATTGGAATGATACAGCACAGAAAGAGATCATTCAGTCCATCATGACTGCCAATTCTTTGCTAGAACTTACCTCCCTACTCTGATACAGGAGCACTGTTTCAGCAAAGAGCAGTAAAGCTCTCTCAGATGCTTGACCATTATTTAATCTTTGACCAACGTCCTCAAAAACCTAATTATCTCGTTGTTTTCACGTTGCTGAATGCAATTTGGTAGCTGTGTTTTCTGCGTTACAGCAATTTCTTCAGAACTACTTGCTTAGTTGTCAAGAGTATTTGGAAAATATGATTTTGTGAGTGATACTATATAAATGCAAGCTGTTCTTTCTCATTCCACAGGTTTACGTATTTGCTGCGGCTCTGGCAGAGGGGGGTGTTAGGATGGGAATGCCGTATGAATTGTCAAAGAAAATGGTTGCTCAGACACTATTGGTAGGTGACACCTCTTTAGACATTTTTGAATTGAAGTTGTCTTCTCTTTTTGAATAAAACAGTGCTCAATAACATTGATGTGATGAAAGCATCACTGGCAAGTTAAAAGCCTATTGTCCATCCCTAGCTGCCCGAGAGAAGGTGATGGTGTACCGTATTGTTGAACCACTGTTGTCCTTGGTGTGTAGGGAAAGCAGGTTACAGGGTTTTAAATAAATACTAAGAAGCAATGGCAATATATTTCCAAATCAAGGTGGCGAGTTGCTTGGAAGGGAACTTTTAGATGATGGTGTTCCTGTGTGTATCTGATGCTGATGTCCTACTAGAAGGTAGAGGCTACAGGTTTGAATACTGCTGTTGAAAGAGCATTGGTGAGTTATTGTGCAGCATCTTGTAGAAAGTACTACCACAGCAGTGTTGGTGAAATGAGTGAATGTTGAATTACTAAAGTCCTTTAGGGAGGGTGACTACCATCCTTTTCTGGTTTGGATTACATGTGACTCCAAATCCTTAGCAATGCACTTGAGTCTTAACTGTCCTGTGGCTGAGCCAGAGACGTTGTCACCTTGTGAATGAATAAAAGTGGTCAATGCTGAATGTGGTGCCATTCAAATGGCTGCTTTGTCCTGGATGGTGTCAAACTTCTCAAGTGTTGCCGGCATTGCACCCATTCAAGTGACTGAAGACAATTCCATCACACTCCTGAAGTGTGCCTTGTAGATCCTGAGCAGACTTTGGGAAGACATCCCAATGAAATGAGTTTCAGCAGATGAGTTAGTTGCTGCCGAATTCCTAGCCTCTGACTTGCTCTTGTACCCACAATATTTATGTGGCTGGTCCAGTTCAGTTTCTTGTCTGTGGCAGTGCACAGGATGTTGATAATGGGGAATGCAGTGTTGGTAGTGCCGTTGAATGTCAGGCACAGATAGTTAGGGATTCTATCTGTGCCTGACATTGCCTGTTACCTGTGTGGCATCAATGTTACATGCCAGTTATCACATGTTATGATGATACTACTGGCCAAGTCAGATCCTAGGCTGAAAGCTGGTTTGATAAATCATGTTTTGGTTTGCTTTTTAATGAGGTAGTCAAATACTGCCTTGATGTCAGGTCCAGTCAGTCTTATCTCACTTCTGGAGTTTAACTGTTTTGTCCTTCTGGATCAAGACTGGGTAATGAAGTCAGCAGCTAGATGGCCTGGTGGAAGCCTGAATGGGTGGTTTTCCAAGTGCTGTTTGACAGCACAGTTGACAATTCCTTCCATCACTTTCTTAAAAGTCTTCAATGTTTGGCCTTAGCAGTTTGTATGGTAGAGAATTCCAGAGACTCACCACTGTGAAGAAATTTCTCCTCCTCTCTGTCCTAAAAGGCCTATCCCTTTATCCTTAGACTGTGCCCTCTGGTTCTGGACTCATCTGTCATTGACAACATTCTTCCTGCATCTATCCTGTCTAATCTTGTTAGAATTTTACAGGTTTGTATAAGATCCCTCCTCATTCTTCTAAACTTTAGTGAATATAATCCCAAATAATCCATTCACAACCTGTGTGATAGTCCTGTTATCCAGGAATCTGGTAAACTTCTGGTAGAACATCTTGGCTAGGAGTGCTCATAATTCTGAAGTACAGTTTTTCAGTATTGTTGTTGGAATGTTGTCAGCGCCTAGAGCCTTTGCAGTATCCAGTCTCTTCAGCTTTTTCTTGATATCAGCAAAATGGAACAAAATGAATTGGCCGAAAACAGGTATCTTTGATGCTGGAGACCTGGAAGGAGTCTGTGATGGATCATCTTCTGGACATTTCTAACTGAAGGTTGATGCAAATACTTCAGCGTTGTCTTTTGTACTGGATTCCCCCCGTTACTGAAGCAGGGAATGTTTGTAGAGCCGCCTTCTCCAATGATTTGTTTAATTCCTCCAGCATTCATGATTGGACTTCTGAACTGCAGGGCTCAGATCTGATCCATTGTGGTATCACTTGGTGTTATCACATGCAAGTAATTCTATGTTGTCACTTCACTAGCACGCTATTTTCACTTTCAGGTGTGCCTGATGCTGCTGCTGGTGTGAGCTCATGTAAAGTTCATTGAACCAGGTTTGATAGTAAAGGTAAATTGTGGTTATATTCAATTCTGCTGTTGATAGCCCATAGCATTTCATGGATGCCAAGCCTTAAATTGCTCAATCTATTGAAAGTATCTCCAATTTGCATGGTGGTAGTGCCATACAACACAGTGGCGATTATCCCCATTGTGGAAACAGGATTCCATCTCTACCAGTACCTTGTGGTTGTCATTCCTACTAATACTGTCATGGACAGGTACAGAATCAAGTAGATTTTCGGTCTTGTTGGTTCCCTTAGCACCTGTTGTGGACTTGGTATCATAGCTATCTCCTTTAGGACTTAGTGAGCGTGGTCTGTGGTGGTGATAGCTAGCCACCATTGCTGATGGATATTGAAGTTCTCCACCCAGAGTTTTGTACCGTTGTGCTGTTTCCACTTCAGCATGGAAGAGTGCTGCTTCATCAGTCAAAGTGGGCTGACCGATAGTAATGTATCTAGTGTTGCTAGTGTCAGTTTTCCTTGCCTATATTTGGCCTGACCCCATGAGAATTCAAGGGGCCCAGAGTCCGGGTTGAGGACTCCCAGGGCAACTCCCTCCCAACAGTATACCACTGTTATACCTAATCTCTATCTGGCCGGTGAGAAGGACATCCATCTCAGAGATGGAGATAGTGATGTCTAGGACATTATCTATATGGTATCTTTCCATGTGTATGACTATGTCATTCTGTTGCTTGACTAGGGTGTGGGGCAACTCTCCCAAATTTAATAAGGGCGATTTGTAGAGTTACCAGTGCTGTGTTTGTCACTGTTGGCTTCAGTCCTTCGATCAGTGCAGGGTGGCCCATCCAGTTTCATTCCTTTTCTTAGACTTTGTAGCAGATTGATTTAACTGAGTGGTTTGCTAGGGCTTTTTTTTCAACAAATTTGTGGGGCATGAGCTTTGACTGGGCCAGCATTTATTGCCTGTCCTTAATTACCCTAAAGCACATGGATTTAATGTTGAGGCCATCCTCGAACTTCATTTACTGCATCCACTGCTCTCGATGTGGTATCCTTTACATCAGAGAGAGTGAGTGCAAACTCTCAGAATGGTTCAGGGAACATCTCTGGTCCATACGCACCAACCATCCCCACTTTCCACTACCCAAGCATTTCAACTCCCTCATATCCCCCCAGTGATATGCCCAGTCTGGGCATCCTCCACCACCTAAACAAGGCTACATGCAAACTGGAGGAAGAACACCTCATCTTCTGCCTCGGAAGCCTACAACCACACGGCCTCAATGTCCACTTTGTGGGTTTCATAATCTCCCCACCCCATCCCAGATCCAACCTTCTAACTCGACACTGCCTTCTTGACCTGACCTACCTGTCCATCTTGCTTCCCACTTATCCACTCCACCCATCCCGCTGACCTATCACAATTACCTACCTGCATCTATCTATCGCCATCCCACCTACCCACTCCTGATGAAGAGTCCTGGCCGAAATGTCGACCCTCTTGCTCCTCGGATGTTGCCTGACCTGCTGTGCCTTTCCAGCACCATGCTTTATTGACTCTGACTCTCCAGCATCTGCAGTCCTCCCTACCTCCTAGTCCATTGGTAGGGACACTCAATATTGTTAGGAAGGAAATTCCTGGACTATGACCTAGTAACACTGAGGGAAAGACAATATATTTCCACTTCAGGATGGTGAGTGCCTTGGAGAGGAACTTGCAGGAGCTGGTGTTCCCATATGTCAGCTGCCCTTGTTCTTCTGGGTGGAAGTGTGATGGGTTTGGAAGGTGCTATCACAGGACCCTTAGTGATTTGTTGCAGTGAACCTTGTAGATGGTACGCACTACTGTTACTACTGAGTGTCGGTGATGAAGGGAGGAAATGTTGAAGGTATGGATGTGGTACCAATCATCCAGGCAAATAGATTCTATTCCTTCACATTCCGGACTTGTGGCTTGTATATTGTAGAAAGGCTTTGGGGAACCTGAGTTGGTGAGTTTGGGAAAGAGAGTGAGAAAATCTGGGAGGGACAAATAAAATTGTGATGAATATGTTTGCTTGGAACTGCCAAATACAGCTGGTGGGAAAGGAGAGAGAAAGGAGAACTGCAGCTCATGATGAGGCAGAAATAGATGATCCCTCTTTCCTGGTCAGAGCAGAGAAAGGAAGAGGCGTCCATTCACAGTGGGGAAGGCTCTGACCTTCAGTGCTTGAACTTGAACTCAGTGGTAACTCTCTTTCGGTTCAGATGCTGCCAGCCCTGCTGCACTTCTCCTGAACTTTTGATGATCTAGATGATAAAGTTACAAGAACATTTATTTTTAATAATTTATTTTCTGTGTATGTGAACTTCTCAGGGAGCTGCAAAGATGATCTTGGAGACTGAGGACCACCCAGAGAAACTGAAGAGTGATGTCTGCTCACCAGGTGGGACCACCGTCCAGGGCCTGTATGAGCTGGAGAAGGGGAACCTACGCTGCACTGTCATGAATGCGGTGGAAGCTGCAACAAAACGGGCCCGTGAGCTGGGTAAAAACTAATTCCAGCAAAGGAGGAAGCAAAATGGGAGTAGGGCATGCTCCCAGAACCACTCTGTTTACAGTGTTTGCCATCAGTGTGTGGGGCTCAAGAGGGACTAAAGATAGAGACTAATTTATCTTTGGTGGGTGGGGGCAGGGTTTCAAATGTTATCTGAAATCCAGCATTAAAATAGAACAATTTCAAATTGGACATATGAGGTACTAAAACAGAAGTTGCTGGAGAAACTCAGCTGGCCTGATAGCATCTGTGGAAAGGAAGCAGAGTCACTGTTTTGGGTCCAATAACCCTTCAAGCCAAACTGCATTTGTTAAACTTTGCCTTTTTTTTTCTGCTTCCATACAAGTTGTTGAACAGGTTTACTGAGTTAAAGTAAAATTAAAATAATCCTATTGCTTTGGGCAAACAGTATCATGGACCATGCAAACCTGAATCACCGGCTGCTAGCCACAGAGGAGAATGCATTATTTCTTTACAGGAGTTGCTGAAGTTAAACTTCCAACCAAATGCACAGGGCTTTCTTTGCTTATATCTGTACATTTATAACATTCTCCACCCAACCAACTTTGGCCTCTTCATCAGTGAAAATCATTGGGGAGAGGTGGTCACATCGTGGTAATGTCACAGGGCCAGTAATCCAGAATCCTAGTCTAATATTCTGGTGACAGGGGTGACCGTGTAACCCTTGTCAATTGTTGTAAGCACCTACTGGTTTATGAGTGTCCATTTGGGAAGGAAATCTTCCATCCTTGCCAATCTGACCAACATGTGACTCCAAACCCAAAGCAACACGGCTGACTCTAAAGTGCCTCTGGATAATTAGGGATGGGTAATGAATGCTGGCCTAGCCAGCAGGGAATGCCCACATTCCGTAAAGGAATAAAAAAGTGGGGGTGTTGGCTGATTGCCCACCATTCATAATTCGTGACTCCTCAGAAGCAGCCTATATCCAAACACAGAAATATCTGGAAAATGTCCAGACTTGGGC
Source organism: Chiloscyllium punctatum (assembly GCF_047496795.1). Lineage (NCBI taxonomy): Eukaryota > Metazoa > Chordata > Chondrichthyes > Orectolobiformes > Hemiscylliidae > Chiloscyllium > Chiloscyllium punctatum. The sequence continues at coordinate 122,895,020 of NC_092746.1, read as the reverse complement.
TATTAAGTGGTACACAACAATTGTGTGAAGCAATGATCGTTTCTGACAGTGACAATTACCCATTAATGTTCAACTGTGTTGCCAGCATTGAATCTGCAGCATCAACATCATGGGGCAAGTCATCAACTGGCAAGTTAACTGAATTGACAGTCTAAATACTGTGGCTACAAGGGTTGGTCAGAGGCTGGAAACTTTACAATGAATTGCTCCCCAAATGTGTGCCAAACCTATTCGCCAGCTACATGGCACAAGTCAGAAATATGATAGAAAACATCAGTGGGGAGATGGTTCAACTTCTTTCGATTGTATCACAGGATATGGGGGGGGGGGTTGTCATAGCCTGAAACAGTAGTTATTGTCCATCCAGAATTGCCCTTGAGATGGTGGTAGTAAACTGCCTTAATAAGCCACTGCAGTCCATGTGATATAGATAGACCCACAATATCATTAGAGAAGGGGTTTCAGGATTTTGACCCAGTGACCCTGAAGGAACAGGTACATTTCTAAATTGGCATTGTGAGAGAACCCAAACCAGGGCCTCCTGGGGCAATGAGAGCAATAGGTCATAGAGTAGAACAAAAAAGAAGATATTTGATAGAGTTAGTGAATGTCCAGTGAATTCAATACAGTAGATTGAGACAGAAGTAAAGCTGGCAAACAGACAGTCTGAGAATACAATGGGAGTGACCATAAGGAAAGTAAGTCATTTCCCACCTTGTAAAGAGTAAGTGGATGGGTGAACCTATTGAGGGCATACTAGGTGTATGTGTGTAGAGATGCAGAGTAACATTGGAATATTTAGAGTTTGTCAATTTGTTTTACAGAACTTGAAAATTGAGATATTGTTTCAAAGTAGCAGAATATTTGGATCGTGGGCTTTAAATATTAATGGGTGGCACGCTAGTTCAGTGGTTAGCACTAGTACCTCACAGCGCCAGGGACCTGGGTTCAATTCCAGCCTCAGGCAACTGTCCATGTGGAGTTTGCACATTCTCCCCTTGTCTGAGTGGGTTTCCTTTGCGTGCTCCAGCTTCCTCCCACATTCCAAAAGATGTGCGGGTCAGGTGAATTGGCCAAGCTAAATTGCCAATAGTGTCAGGTATGTTAGTCAGGGGTAAATATAGGGAAATGGGTTTGGGTGGGTTATTCTTCGGAGGGTCGGTGTGGACTTGTTGGGCCAAAGGGCCTGTTTCCATACTGTAGGGAATCTAATCTAATATAAACTGTCAAAGTGGGGAGATTATGCAAGATCTTTGTAAAGCTCTGATGAGGTCCAGCCAGAGTATTGTATCCAGTTCTGGTTACCAAATCATGGGAATGATGTGAATGTCCTAGAGAGGGTGCAGAGGAGGTTTGCCAAAATGATTCCATGATTACAAAATTAAATTGAAAAACTTGGTGTTATTGCCCTTGGAGCAGAGAAGGTTGAGGGGAGATATGATCGAAGAGTACACGCTGATGACAGGCCTGCATGTAGTAGATGCGAACTTGAAAATGATACAGGGGCTGGACAACACAGCTTTGACATTTTGAGCATGTGCAGTTGAAGTGTGAAGAGGGCCCATGGAAGCACAAATAGTGATTTCAAAAGTCGGCCAGATGGCCAGTGTATGTCAGATTGATGCTAACAACCAGGATTTGAAACCCATTCCAGCTGGAGTGAATTCAGGACTTGCCTCTTTGTCATAAAGCCATAAGACTTCAACCCATCGAGTTTGTTCCACCATTCAATGAGATCATTGCTCATTTGATTATTTTCCCCTCCACTTTCCTGCCTTTTCCTAATGACCTTTGATTGCCTTCCTGATTAAAACATTCTGTCTCAGCCTTCATGTACTTAATGGCCTAGCTTCAACAGCCCTCTGCAGTAAAGAACATCACATCCAGTAGCCTCAGAGACAAAATTCCTCCTCATCTCAGTCTTAAAAGTGTGACCTCTTATGCTGAGATTATGCCGTCTGGTCCTACTCTCGCCTATAGAGGAATCATCCCCTTAGCATCTGTCAAGTCTCCTAAGAATCTTGTAAAAATGAGGTGTCTTCTTCTAAGCTCCAATGAATACACATCCAATCTCTTCATAACACAGACACTCTATAGCTGGATCAGCCAAGTGAACCTTCTTTGGACTGCTACCAATGCCAGTACATCTTTGCTTATATAGGGGTTCACGGTATTCTAGATGTGATCTGACTAGTAAAACCTCCCTACTTTCAGACTCCATTTCCTTTGAAAGGAAGGCAACATTCCATTTTCCTTGCCAATGGGAAGGGCAAGCCCAATGTCAATGGCAGTCATCCTGAGTTAGAACAGATAACCTGAGATGGCCAGTGGCAAGATCAGGCAGCTGCTGAATAGGCTGAGAAATGAGATAATCGATGCTTTTAAAATGCAAAAGAGGGACTCAGCAAGATGGCGATAATTCTGTCGAACTGCTGTGGACAGCTCTGCCTAACAGCCAAGGCATACTGGTGTTTTTTGCCATCCCTGGCCAACTTATATGGTGGAATTATTAGTTTAAAACCTTACAGAACACACATTTGTTAATATTTGGGAGTGAGAAGGATGCCAAAGGGAAAAGGAGCAAGCAAACAGCAGCAGGGAGGACACTCCCCTGCAGCACCTACAACACCAGAGACTGCAGCAGCTGCCTCTCCTGACCAAACCCTCTCTCCCCCCACCCTAGGACCTGACAGACTCACAGGAATTGGCTGCGGTGATGGAGAGACATACCTTGAAAGTTGCAGCTGCGATTGAGGAGATCCGTGGGGAGGTTCGTGCCCAGGTCCAATCTATCACATCCACGCTGCAGAAGCATGAGCAGGAGATCCAGGGCCTCGGGGAGAGGCTGAAGAAGGTGGAGGGTCGAACTAAGGCCCCGGAAGCTGCGGTGGAGTCCTCATCCAGTCGGATCCAGGTGCTGGAGCGAGAGGTGCAGGCCTTGCGAAACCATATCAAGGTTGGAGGATAAATCTCCGAATTGTCGGGCTCCCTCAAGGTGAGCAGCCAGTCAGCTTCTTTGAAAGCTGGCTGTCGAAGTTTTTGGGCCTTCACGTCGAGTCCAGCAGGCTTCAGATTGAAAGGGCTTATCAGGTTACAGTGCACAGGTCAGGGCCGGTCCTAGTGCACTTCCATTCATATCAGGACAAGCAAAAAGTCATAGAAGCTTCCAGATCCCTGGGAAAAGATCCATAGGCACTGCTGTAGAAGGGGTCAAAAATCATGTTTTTCCAGGATTTTTCAGCATTTTTAATTCGAAAGAGGGAGTCCTTCGATGAAGTTAAAAAGAGGCTGAGGAACCTGGACATCCAATACTCCATGAGATATCCACAGTGCTTCGTTTCAGCCACGAGGACTCAGTTTATACATTTGACTCGCCGGAAAAGGTTAAAAACTTTGTGGACACCTTAAAATATATGGATTGGTCTGAAGAATATGGTTAATGTTTGTTCTCTTTTCTATCTTTCCCCACGTTTTCCCTTTTTTATTCATTTCTTTCTCCCTAATAGTTTCCTTTTTGGAAAGGGGGAAAAGACTTTGGGATAAATTGTTCCTATTTTTTTTTAAGAGCTGGATTTTCTGATGGGAAATTTTGTGAGTGTTCTTTGTGGGAAATAGAACCCACTTCTTTTTTTTAACGTTCAATTGTTTCTGCAATCTAGTTGCGAGCCTTGAACTCATCAGGTACCCCCTAGGGACTCCCATAGAATCGAGATAAATCCTGTCATCAAAAGAAGTGTCTAACAGTGATCTCTTACTCCTTCCCTTTTTCCCTACTATCTTTTCCTTCACAAATGCCAGAGTAAATGGAATTGCCAATTGTACAATTGCACATATCCCTCTTCAATCTGGAGATAGGGTGGGTCTCAATATTTTGCCTCCACAGTACCACCATAGATCCGCTCGGGGAACCTTTAGTGCTGAATAGTTCCCTCCCTTGTCCATTTCAGTGACATTCTTAATTTCTGTACATAACTTCAGCTCCCCCAAGTCTCTGGACCGATTTGTACCTCGTCTACGCACGCACGATGTGTGATTTCCGACTGCGGCTGAAAACGTAGGAGGGCATTTAAGTCTTTCTTCTCCAAGGGAGGGAACATTAGAGAAAGGGAAGTACAGCTCCTATCATTCAATGCAGTCTTATCCTAATACAGGGCTATCATACATTTCATGCCCTTCCTGTCTCCCTTCCACCCGAGCGGTAAGGGAACCACCTGGGCCACTGGTCAACCGGAGGCACATGCATAGCAATTGCTCTTATTCAGACGTTTTACAGTGTACTTTATCCATTCAACCCAGGCATTTGCATCCCCGTATCCAGTTTCTATTTTGATGGTCTGTTTAAAGTCCTTTGCCTCTATAATTTTTACCACTTTAGGGTCATCGGGAGGGGTGAAAGGTTGTATCGTATTATCTAGTAGTTCTGCATGTTTTCCCTTTCCTACGGTAATTTGAAAACAACAGCCTGAGAAATCATTCCCGTTTGTTTTAATTTCTATCCCAAATGTATCATTCTGTTGTACCTGATAGGTGCCCCCACCTATCAGGTTTTATTGGAACAATTGAGGGCTGGTCAGAAGGGTGCCCAGTGTACTGTGACGAGACCATTATACCAAGTACCATCCCCGTAGGACTTAAGATGTATCTCTGAGCTATGGTACTGTCTCTGATTATCTACATCCCCACAATTTACTAAGCTGCATGCATCGGTGTCTATTACTTGTGGATTATCAGACTCTGGGACCTTTAATCGCACATATGAAGACAATGTTTGACAAAATCCCAATACTGAGAGCGCTAGTGTCATAACTCTAAGCATCCCCAACATTCTAAAAATCATGCTGAAGCACCAAGAGACTTAATATACAATCCTACAGAAATAATCCCGCACTCGGGTTGCCACTGTATGATCGGTTGCTCAAAGTCTCTTTAGCCTGAGTTTCAGTGGTTCTTGCGTTGATTCGGCTGTCCAGACTTCTTCCTCAACTGGAGATTCCACTGGCCCTTTGATCTGAGTGTAGTGAGTTCAGTCTTTTTCTGCCGTTCTTATTGCTGTTTCAGTGGTTAAGAGAGCCTGGTTCGGCCCTTCCCAGTCCGGTTGCAATTTAGTCTCTGTCCATGATTTAACTAAGACCCAATCTCCCGGTTGGATCGGATGAACAACAAATTAAAGGGTGGAGTCTGTACCAATAAACCCTGTTCCCTGAGGAAAGACAAAGAGGAGGACAAGCCCAGTATATACTTGTTTAAGAACAAATCTTTAGTTTCTGGGATTGGCAGTGGCCAGAGGATATGCCTCCACCCATCCGGATAAATGATCAACTATTACCAACATATACCTCAAACTTCCCACTCGGGGCAATTCGGTATAATCTACCTGGATGCCCTGGAAGGGTCTCAATCCTGGGTTTCTTCCTCCTGGGACTTGTTTCCTTAACACTTTCTTGTTTACTTTTTTGCATGTTATGCATCCCTCACATATCTGTTTGGCTATTGTATATACCACTTTCCTTAAGACTAAATCACACATTGCTTGCACTCCCCAGTGGCTCCCCTGATGTAAGACAGCCATAATTTCTCGCACCATCATTTTATTCAACATTTCTCTCCCATCAGGTAACATCCAGCACCCATCCACTGTCTTTGCAGTTTGTAAATCTTTTAGTTCCTTTTCCTCCTTTGCAGTAAACAACGGGGGCACCCTGAAGATCTGGAATTGCAGGTATTAGGGAGAATATCACTGCTCCCTATGGATTCAGGGCTGCTTCTTTAGTTACCTGGTCGGCCAGTAATGTAGCTTTCCATTCTTTAATTAACAATGAATTAATGCAGTCATGTTTTAAATTAACCATGAAACAATATGACAGGTCACTGAGAATCTGTGAAGGAATTCTGCCAATTAATATTGATTCAGGCTAACACAATCAATTTATTATAAATATTAATTATATTAATAAAATAATTATCTGTAATTCAGGTTGGAAATGCAACAAGCGACTAAAACATTTTTAAAACTGTAATTGCGTAGTTATGTTTGAGAAATCACAAGTGACTGGTAAACATTCTGTTTCTTCTAATTGTTTTGCTCAAGCACATTCATTTTTAAGAACTTCAACAGATTTCATAGCACCATTTGCAGTTGATTCAATCCCCAATTTGGTAGCAGTATCTTGTAATGAGCGCAAAACTGATTCCTCGTGCTTCTCATCACAAAACATTGCCATAATCCAATTAACTCTTTCGTTCCCACTCCCTTGGGCTTAAAATTTAAGGATGACCTTGCTGCCCCCGTATCGACTAGGAAAACCACGTCCTCTTTGTAAGGTCCCACCTTTAAATTTAACAAGGGTTCCTCGTGGGTCTCCGGGGGCAGGAACCCCGATATCCCTATTCTTCAAAGTTCATAAGCAGTTTCGCCCTCTCTTCCCTTTTCAGATCCGGACACTCCCACTTAAAGTGACCTGTCTTTCCACAGTAGTAACATCCCGCTTATGGGGATTTCCACTTTGATCCACCAGACCCCTTAACATCTCCTCCCTGATCTCTTCTCCTCCCTTTATTTTCAACATGCTGCCCGCCACCATTCCAGTTTCCTTCTCCTTTTAGTTTTGTCCTTTTCTTTATTACCTCATCAACCGTGGCTATCATTATTTTTGCCTTTTGTTTCTGCTTCTCATGTTATGTTGCCAGATCAATTGCTGAGCCGATTTAACTAATTGAACAGCTTTAGGGCCGCCTAATGGCCATTCTTCATCACCCAATGTTTTGGTTAGACCTTGAATTTTTTTTAAGAAATATTGAAATATTTCTTGCTCCTTGTAACCTCAAATATCAATTCATCAATTTATGCTTGTCTAACTTTAAAGCCAGTTCCTAACTATACTTTTTGGAACCTTCCTTGTAAATATATATTTATATATTATAAATTCATTTATTCAGTATTTAATATTTAAAGTGTAAAATGCATACAGTTACCAACTTTGAAATCCACTATAATTACCCAGATTTAGTCCCTTAATTTAAATCCAAAATTAGTTTTCTGAAGTAGTCCTGACCAGTCATTTCTCAATTACAATGCTATAGGTCGTGAAATACCTGGAGCTGTCTTAAAAGGATTTGTCTATTCAAGTTTTTTTTAAAAATTCTAATTCATGAATAATGGCCGAATCCAAGGTGACAGATATTAACCATAGAATTTTTTTTATTACAATCTAATGTTGAACTGAAACTTCAGCTGTCCTTCATAAATCACTTTTATGTAAAGAAAAAAGAGATTAGTTAGAAACTGATCGTAAGGCAGTTACGTGTAAAAAGAACAGGAGTTAACATTTTATTTCATAATCACTGTAAAATCCTTAACCTTAAAAGAAATCATGTTAAATTTCCATAATAGAAATCAGATTCAAAAGAGTCCCGGATCTCAAGCTCCAGGGAACAAAGCACAAACACTCAATCGCCAACAAACAAATGTGCATTCAAACCAAATAACAAAGGGTTAAACTTTCTACCAGCTGCACAGCTCTTTTCTCTCCCTCTCTCTCACACACACACACCACACCATATCTCTCACACTTTGAGCTTCCCGCAACAACTCCTCTAGAGGCTTCTCGCTTCACCCCTCTATCTTTTAAATATTTTTCTGGATGTCTGGCCGTGATTTAGTTACAAAATGTACCCTCAGTAGCCCTTCAGCTACTAGCCCTTACGACACGAAGCATAATCTGATTCCTCCTGACTGTAAGGCTGTTTTCCGTTGACATATAAATTCAAATATTTACAAACCCAGTCTTTGTCCGACCCATACTTTGGCCAGAAGATGGTGGGACGAAGAATGGATTTCTTAGTCCATACAAAGCAACAATATTTAATCATATTTTTCCTATCTTTTCCCTTTGTACAAGTATTATTTTTCCAATTCCACAACATCCTGCCCAATGGCCTTTCTGGAGGTATGTTGTCAGGGACCCCACGTACATTTCAATTTCATTTTTTTTCCCCATAGGCTTTTTTCTTACCCTCGGCACAGCACATATTGAGTTTCTTCGTTAGTCCCTTATTAACTACTAAAACTCAATCCCAGCCACCAAGGCAGTACTTAAAGGTCAATTTTCCTTCCTTGGTCCGTGCACGGAGTTGCCTGGCCCTTCTCCGCATTCAGAGCCGGCTTTACTCTCCCCACTGTGTGGTTCAGATGTTTCCTTTCAAGGATTGTTACCAGTCGCCCAAGGGAGCGGACCAATCCAAGACACGAGACCACTCCTCAACCAGGAACGGGACGCATCTTCTCAGTATCCAGGGCTGGCCACTCCCTCCCAGCAACAGAAGATATCCCAGACAAGCCCCCAATTGTGGGAAATAAAACCCACTCACTTCAATAATTTCAGTCCAAGACAAGATCTGAAGCAGCAGTATCATTTATTACACTCTTGCAAGAGTGGTGTCTACAAGGTAGGCACCCCGAGTTTAACGAGTACATGACTTTTATAGCGTCATAGAGAGGTACAGCATGGAAACAGACCCTTCAGTCCAACCTGTCCATGCCGACCAGATGGCCCATATCCCTCCAAACCCTTCCTATTCATATACCCATCCAAATGCCTCTTAAATGTTGCAATTGCACCAGCCTCCACCACATCCTCTGGCAGCTCATTCCATACACATACCACCCTCTGCGTGAAAAAGTTGCCCCTTAGGTCTCTTTTATATCTTTCCCCTCTCACCGTAAACCTATGCCCTCTAGTTCTGGACTCCCCGACCCCAGGGAAAAGACTTTGTCTATTTATCCAATCCATGCCCCTCATAATTTTGCAAACCTCTACAAGGTCACCTCTCAGCCTCCGACGGGCCAGGGAAAACAGTCCCAGCCTGTTAAGCCTCTCCCGATATCTCAGATACTCCAACCCTGGCAGCATCCTTGTAAATATTTTCTGAACCCTTTCAAGTTTCACAACATCTTTCCGATAGGAAGGAGACCAGAATTGCACACAATATTTCAACAGTGGCCTAACCAATATCCTCTACAGCCACAACATGACCTCCCAACTCCTGTACTCAAAACTTTGACCAATAAAGGAAAGAATACCAAATGCCTTCTTCACTATCCTATCTACCTGCGACTCCACTTTCAAGGAGCTATGAACCTGCACTCCAAGGTCTCTTTGTTCAGCAACACTCCCTAGGACCTTACCATTAAGTGTATAAGATTTGCTTTCCCAAAATGCAGCACCTCGTGTTTATCTGAATTAAACTCCATCTGCCACTTCTCAGCCCATTGGCCCATCTGGTCAAGATCCTGTTGTAATCTGAGGTAACCCTCTTCGCTGTCCACTTCACCTCCAATTTTGGTGTCATCTGCAAACTAACTAACTGTACCTCTTATGCTCGCATCCAAATCATTTATGTAAATGACAAAAAGTAGAGGACCCAGCACCGATCTTTGTGGCACTCCACTGGTCACAGGCCTCCAGTCTGAAAAACAACCCTCCACCACCACCCTCTTTCCTCTACCTTTGAGCCAGTTCTGTATCCAAATGGCTAGTTCTCCCTGTATTCCATGAGATCTAACCTTGCTAATCAGTATCCCATGGGGGACCTTGTTGAATGCCTTACTGAAGTCCATATAGATCACATCTACTGCTCTTCCCTCATCAATATTCTTTGTTCCTTCTTCAAAAAACTCAATCAAGTTTGTGAGACATGATATCCCACGCACAAAGCCATGTTGACTATCCCTAATCAGTCCTTGCCTTTCCAATACATGTACATCCTGTCCCTCAGGATTCCCTCCAACAGCTTGCCCACCTCGGAGGTCAGGTTCACCGGTCTATAGTTCCCTGGCTTAAACAGTGGCACCACTTTTGCCAACCTCCAGTCTTCCGGTACCTCACCTGTGACTATCGATGATACAGATATCTCAGCAAGCGGCCCAGCAATCACTTCTCTAGTTTCCCACAGAGTTCTCGGGTACACCTGATCAGGTCCTGGGGATTTATGCACTTTAACCATTTCAAGACATCCAGTACTTCCTCCTCTGTAATCTGGACATTTTGCAAGATGTCACTATCTATTTCCCTACAGTCTATAGCTTCCATATCCTTTTCCACAGTCAATATTGATGCAAAATATTCATTTAGTATCTTCCCCCATTTTCTGTGGCTCCACGCAAAGGCCACCTTGCTGATCTTTGAAGGGCCCTATTCTCTCCCTAATTACCCTTTTGTCCTTAATATATTTGTAAAAACCCTTTGGATTCTCCTTAATTCTATTTGCCAAAGCTATTTCATGTTTCCGTTTTGCCCTCCTGATTTCCCTCTTAAGTAAACTCATCCTTCCTTTATACTCTAAGGATTCACTCGATTTATCCTGTCTATACCTGACATATGCTTCCTTCGTTTTCTTAACCAAACTCTCAATTTCTTTAGTCATCCAGCATTCCCTATACCTACCAGCCTTCCCTTTCACCCTGACAGGAATATACTGTCTCTGGATTCTTCTTATCTCATTTCTGAAGGCTTCCCATTTTCCAGGTGTCCCTTTACCTGTGAACATCTGCCTCCAATCAGCTTTCAAAAGTTCTTGCCTAATTCCGTCAAAATTGGCCTTTCTCCAATTCAGAACTTCAACTTTTAAATCTGGTCTATCCTTTTCCATCACTATTTTAAAACGAGTAGAATTATGGTCGCTGGCCCCAAAATGCTCCCTCACTGACACCTCAGTCACCTGCCCTGCCTTCTTTCCCAAGAGTAGGTCTAGTTTTGCACCTTCTCTAGTTGGTACATCCACATACTGAATCAAAAAGTTGTCTTGTACACACTTAACAAATTCCTCTCCATCTAAACCTTTAACACTATGGCAGTCCCAGTCGATGTTTGGAAAGTTAAAATCCCCCACCATAACTACCCTATTATTCTTACAGATGGCTGAGATCTCCTTACAAGTTTGTTTCTCAATTTCCCTCTGACTATAGGGGGGGTCTATAATACAATCCCAATAAGGTAATCGTCCCTTTCATATTTCTCAGTTCCACCCAAATAACTTCCCTGGATGTATTTCCAGAATATCCTCCCTCAGCACAGCTGTAATGCTATCCCTTATCAAAAATGTCACTCCCCCTCCTCTCTTGCCTCCCTTTCTATCCTTCCTGTAGCATTTGTATCCTGGAACATTAAGCTGCCAGTCCTGCCCATCCCTGAGTCATGTTTCTGTAATTGCTATGATATCCCAGTCCCATGTTCCTATCCATGCCCTGAGTTCATCTGCCTTCCCTGTTAAGCCCCTTGCATTGAAATAAATGCAGTTTAATTTATAAGTCCTACCTTGTCCCTGCCTGCCCTGACTGTTTGGCTCACTTCTGTTCTCAGTTATACCTGTCTCAGATCGATCTCTTTCCTCACTATCTCCCTGGGTCCCACCTTACTAGTTTAAAGCCTCCCAAGTAGTTCTAGCAAGTCTCCCTTCCAGTATATTAGTCCCCTTCCAATTTAGGTGAAATCCGTCCTTCCGGTACAGGTCACTTCTATCCCAAAAGACATTCCAATGATCCAAAAATGTGAATCCTTCTCCCATACACCAGCTCCTCAGCCATGCATTCATCTGCTCTATCCTCCTATTCCTGCCTCACTAGCTCATAGCACTGGGAGTAATCCAGATATTACTACTCTTGAGGACCTCCTTTTTAAATTTCTGCCTAACTCTCTGTAATTTCCCTTCAGAGTCTCAACCTTTTCCCTTCCAATGTCATTGGTTCCAATGTGGACAATGACCTCCTGCTGGCCCCCTCCCCCGTGAGAACATTCTGCACCCTCTGAGACATCCTTGATCCTGGCACCAGGGAAACAACACACCATTCTGCTTTTTCTCTCTGTCTGTACCTCTGACTACAGAATCCCCTAACACAATTGATCTCTTGGAAGCCGATATACTCCTCGTTGAAGCCAGTCTCAATACCAGAAACTTGGCTGTTCGTGCTACGTTCCCCTGAGAATCCATCAGCCCCTACATTTTCCAAAACAGCATACCTGTTTGAAATGGGTCTATCCACAAAAGACTCCTGCCCTAGGTGTCGACCTCTCTCACCCTTCCTGCAGTTAACCCATCTATGTGACTGTATCTGAGACTTTCCTCCCTTCCTATAGCTGCCATCCATCACATACTGCTGCTGTTGCAAATTCCTCATCGCTTCTATCTGTCTCTCCAACCGATCCACTCGATCTGATAAAATTCGCATCCAACAGCATTTATGGCAGATATAATCCGCAGAAACCCTTAAACTCTCTTTAAACTCCCACATCTGACAAGAAGTACATATCACTGCAAAGGCCATTTTTGCTCCTCAGACCCAGAAAATAACACCGTCTTATTTCTCTACAAACACTGCCCCAGGTTAAATTAATATCTATGGCTTATATTTTAAGTTTAATCAAGAGACTTATCTCCAAAAACATATAATCAAGAAAGAATCCACTATACTCACTACTGCAGCCTTTCTATTGGACAGACTTAAAACAACAATTAACTTATTTGATTCTGTGCTGTGAACTTCGCCCAATAGATCCTCCAAGATTAGTTGTGAATTTCACTGTTCGTTAATTTTCCCAGATGCACTCCGATGTCCAGCGATGCCACACTCACACTCACCATGTGCTTCCTTTGTCTGGTCTTCTCCCTTTCAAACTGCTGTTGTTTTGACTTTTTATTTTCCAAAGTTCCAAAACAATGCAACAGCATATAAAACAGTCATTTCTTCTCCTGGAATTCAAGGAAATCACCTCCAGCACCTAAAATACCTCAAAAAAGGAGCAACTCTTACAACCAAAAATTTTTCACATCCTCCATCTTGGATTACCCAGAATCCAATCTCATACAATTCATTTCTCCTTTCCTCCTCCCATTGCTCCTCCCCTGTTTACATCTCCCACTACTCTAAACCCGGCGCCCATTGTTTATCTCTTGCCTTTCTGGCCTTGTGTGTGACAAAGTGCAGGTTTTGCTTGGCCTTTTCACCACATCCCTCTGTGGTCTATTGTTAGCATATATCCTCCTTCACTGCCATCTGTTTCCTTGCTTGCTAAAGCAACATTTCCTCCTATTCTTTGTCCACACTGAGCCTTATGACCTCTTGATTGTGGTTTTTTTTTTGTTTTTGCAGAAGCGGGAAACAGATGCTTATAACTGTTTATAAAAGCATAATATCTAGCTTAACCTACATCCCACTTCCTCCTTCATGATTCAGCCTTGTGATTTTTGCAGACAACAACATTTGCAATTGCTCCTCACATTCTTTGTTGTCTCTCCCCTTTTTTTTGTTTGTTCTGCTTCTCTTTTAGTCACAAGTAGGGGTGACATGAAGCCAGGATAGGTGGAGTGCTCATCATGACTTTGACTTTTTTTCTGTTGATTTAAGGGTCATCTCCTTGTTTTTTTTCTGGCCTAAGGCTGGGGCACAGTTCGGGTTTGAAGGAGCTGTGAAGGAGGGGATGGGTAAGGTGAGAGGCCCCTATGGGCAGGGGGAAGAGTCTTCCATTCAAGGTTCTGTAGTTGGTTTTCTTTGTAGTTTTTTGGTTGTAATAGTTGTCTATGGTTATGATAGAGTCATTTTTGTATATATAGTTTTTCAATTCTATGAGTCTTTATTTGCTTATGCTAGGCGCTTTGTAAGCAGGGTTTTCCCTCCGAGGAGTTCAAGGGTATCTGAAAGGGGATATGGCTAAGTGTCTTATTAAATGGTGCATCTGGAACATTAAGGGAAGTCATTCACCTTTCTAATCTTAAGAGGGAAAGGGTTGATATTGCTTTGTTTCAGGAAACCCATCTTGATGATGGGAAATACCTGAAATTACAACAGGGGGGTTATGACCGGGTATTCTTTTCATCCTTTACTAATAAAAGTAGAGGAGTGGCGGAACTTATCCAGAAAAATCTTCCGTTCACATTATTAGAGCAGGTGAAAGATGAGCAGGGACAGTTTGTGATACTTATAGCCCAGACACATAGGGAGGAATATGGCATTTTAAACATCTACTGTCCTCCGGCGCATCCCCTCAAAATCTTTGATTAGTGCTTTCTCTAAGTTGAGTGCTTTTGGAACACGGCACATTATTATAGAGGGGGGGATTTTAATTGTCTTTTGGATCTGACAGTGGACAGGATGCCTTGTGGACCCCCAACTATTTCTTCACAGGCCAAGCAGGTGGTTGACTTATGCGAGGAGTTGGGGCTGGTGGATATTTGGAGATGTCTTCACCTTACCGGCAGGGACTTCACCTTTTTTTCAAACCCACATAAATGTCACACGAGGATTGACCTCTTTCTGGATCCCTCGGCCCTTCTGGATTTGATTGTGGGGTGTAAAATTGGGAATATAGCTATCTCTGATCACGCGCGAGTTTATTTGGAGGTTAGGGCTAGATTTGCGGCACTGGCGTTTGGACCCTTTTCTCCTTAAGGATTCCAAATTTGTGGAATACTTTTTGAAGGAGTTTCAGGAGTTCTTGACGATCAACTCAGGCACGGCTAGTAGTCCATCCATGCCAAGGGAGACTGCTAAGGCCTTTTCTAGGAGATTAGTTATTTCCTATTCGGCTAGCCGGAAATGACAGAAGGAGGAACAGCAGCGTCTACTTGAGACACGGTTGAAAGCCGCCGAGGCAGCACATTTTGCACAGCCTTCGATGATTAAGCTACAGCGGATCACGGCCCTCCGCGCTGCCTTGAATTCAATACTGACACAAAATGCAAAGAAAGAACTTGCTTTTGCTAGACAGAGGCTGTTCAAATATGGGGATAGGCCAGGGAAGTATTTAGTGTACCTGACTAGGAAAAAGCGTGCTCCCCAATCCAATACTGCAATCAGAGACAGCACTGGGGTCCTTACATACAATGCTGAAAAGATTACTTAGGCTTTTCGGAGCTTTTACTCTGAATTGTATCAGTCTGAAGGTTGCGAAGACAGGAGGGCTAAAATGGAGACCTGTTTTAAGAACCTGGACCTCCCAGGGGTAACCTTGGAACAGGCCTCTCTCCTTAATGCCCCCTTGACAGTTCAGGAAATAAAGGAGGCAGCTAGGCAACTTCAGAGTGGGAAAGTGCCTGGCCCTGATGGTCTCCCGGGTGAGTTTTATAAGGGGTTTATAGGGATTCTGTAAGGGCCGATGTTGGAGATGTACAATCACTCCTGTATGCATGTATGCCTACCACCATCTTTGAGAGAAGCTGATATTTCCTTAATTCTTAAGAAGGGGAAGGTTCCTGAGGATTATGCCTCATATAGGCCCATCTCTCTATTAAATTCAGATTACAAGATTCTGTCCAAGATCCTGGCACTGAGATTGGAAAGGATATTGCCCCATATAATTAAAGAGACCAGACAGGCTTTATAAGGGGCCAGAGGTCCTCTAATAATATTAGGAGGTTGCTGAATATAGTCCAAGTTTGTCAGCAACGATCGATTCATGGTTTGGTGATTTCCTTAGATGCAGAGAAAGCATTTGACTGGGTGGAATGGCTGTATCTAATTAGAACAGTTTGGGTTGGGTGGAGTCTTTGCTAGGTGGGTGGAGGCTTTATATCACCACCCTCTGGCCGAGGTCATCACCAACAGCATGAAGTCTGGGAATTTTAGGATTGGTAGGGGTAGTCGGCAAGGCTGCCCCCTCTCACCGTTATTACTTTGGTGATAGAGCTGCTGGCAGAGGCCATTCGTCAGAACATCCACATAACCACTCCGAAAGTGGGATCGAGGGTACACAATATTACACTGTATGTGGATGATGTCCTTCTGTTTTTATCAAACCCAATCACCTCCGTACCCCATTTGGCACAATGTATCAATTCATTTGGGGTTATTTCAGGGTATAAGATTAACTTTGCAAAATTGGAGGCTGTGCCTTTGGGGAACCTTAAGGATGTACCAGAAGTTGAAGGTGGCCCTAAGTTCCCTTTTAAGTGGTCACGGGAAGGGTTCCAGTACCTAGGCATTTTGATTACCCCCAAGTTTGATCTGTTATTTCCCAACTTTGCTCTCTTGCTCGACAATATTAGGCGAGATCTCCAGAGATGGGAGGCTCATCCAATTTCATGCTGGGCCGATTATCTCTCATTAAGATGAATGTTCTTCCTCGTTTGCTTTATCCCATGCATATGCTCCTTATAATGTTTCCCAAGTCAACGCTGTGGAAGCTTATGGGGTGGTTTGGTTCCTTTGTCTGGTATCCTGGGCGGCCCCTTATCAAACTTACTAAATTGCAGTTGCCTCAAGAAGGGGGAGGAGTTGATTTCCCAGACATCAGAAGGTATCAATTGAGTTCCCTGCTGTCCTTTGTCTGCGATTGGGTAGGTAACGATCCAAACTCAATATGGCTGGATATTGAGGCCTCCCAGGCAAAGTACCCTCTTATTAACCAGTTGTTCATGGATAAGATGAGGACAGTAATGGACCACTGCTGGAACCCCGTTGTCATTAGTACAGTCAGGGCTTGGAGGGCAATGCGTCAGAGTGAGGGTTGTTTATCCAAGACTTCGCCACTTACACCTATAGTTGGCATGCTAGGGTTCTGACCAGGGATGATGGACTCAGGGTTCAAACTATGGGCAGCGAGAGAAGTTTCTAGTTTGGGAGACTTGTTTGAGGGAGAAGTTATGATGTCTTTTAAGCAACTGAGCCGCAAATACGGGTTGCCCAGCAGAGACCTTTTCCATTTTTTTCAGGTTAGGGATTTCATCCAGAAGAAGACTACGCTTCTCACTAAGCACTATAAACCCGATACAGGGAGGCTGTTGCTATGTTCCACAAGCACCCTTTCGGTTAGTGCTCTCTATCGCCTGCTGGGTGACAGGGCCTGGCAGGATATTAACCAGGCAGGATGTGAGGTCTGGGAGCAAGAGCTAGGAGTGGAGACCTCTTCTGAAACATGGGAGAACATATGGGAGAATACTCGAAAGATCTCAATCTGTAACAGGACATGGGCTTCGCAGTTAAAAGTTCTGCACAGGGTTCATCTGGCACCAGACCATCTGGCGAAGTTTAAAAAAGGGGCATCTTCATTGTGCCCCAAATGTAAAATAAGTGTAGGTACTCTTACCTAATGCTTCTGGATATGCCACAGGCTCCATGTTTATTGGAGTGCTGTGGCGGGAGAGATAGGGAGGGTATTAAGGACTGAAGTCAAAATAGACCCAATATCTCTCCTCTTAGGTCTACCGAATTTACCATCTTTAGACGGGCATGGGAAGAAACTATTTAATATTCTTGCATACTGTGCTCTGAAGAATATTTTGATGAATTGGGTGTCTGAGAACCTGCCGGGCTTGCTGGGATGGCAGAAATTAATTATGGAGCACATTCCCTTGGACATTTTTACAAACATGGTGCACCACGCAACAGACCATTTTTCTAAGACATGGCAGCCCTACTTGAGTTATTTGGAAACAGATTTGTCAACTGTCTTAACTAGGCCGTTTGTTTAACCAGGGTGGTTAGATTTACCAAGCCCTGGGCCTGGAGGGGGTCTCCTGAGTTAATACGGGTATATATACAATGCTCCTGTTCCTCTGTTTGGGAGGTTTGTGCCGAGCATAGCTGTTCTGTATTTTGTGGGGTTTTTGTTTTGGTATTGCTTTGCACAGTGTTAGGGTTTGTTTTGTATTAGAGGGTAGGTTAATAGTTAGGAGACAGTAGTTGTATTGTTTTTGTGTTTGTTTTCTTTTTATTATACTGATATTTGTTATGAATTGTATTTTTCAATAATTTTATATGTTTGAAAGTTTAAAAAATTGCTAATAAATATACTTATTTTAAAAATTGTAAAAGGATTGGAAACAGTCTAGTTATTTGCAATGGGACTGGTCAGTGAGATTGGAGGTTGGGCCAACAGATACTTGACAGTAGGACTTGTCAGAGTCCTCGTGCTCTCAAGCAAGGATCTGCAATGAGCAGTGCATTTGTGGCTCTGATAGTCCCTTAGAAGGAACTTGTAAAATTTTTGTGTGAACACGGCCAGTTATGAAGATGTCATGGTGAATTTGAAATGTTCTATGACTCTCCGGAAGTCTCTCAAATGGGGGAGGAATTGTGGAGAGTTAAAGCAGTAATATTTCTGTACCATCCCCAAAGACAGTATACCAAGTTTTTGAACAGCAGCCTGCATGATGATATTACCTACTGTGCAGAATGAGTACGATTCTTTGCCAATTCTGTACACATTTGGACTGTATATCTGGGCCCTGCTGGTTGTGTTGGTTGAGAAACTTCACCCAGTCGGTAACTGAGCCCAATGTCAGTCCCCACTCTAACTCCCCCCATTATGAACTCATCTCATCATCTTCTGTTCCTTGGTATGATCCAAGAATAAATCAGAGTAAACACACACTTTTCTTCTGTGTTTATTTCCAGATCTTAAATGCTTCAAATTTAAATCATTGAAATAATGTGACCCTGAAAAGATAAGACGATTTGGAAAATGATGGACAGGAAAAACACTTATTTATTCAGCTTATACCATTGAACTACATTATCATGTATTAACATCAGATATAGTACAGACATACCCAGTTTGACTGGCCTGGGATGTCAAGGTAAATTGTGGCAAGAACGAGGCCATGTTCTTTGCGAACTGGACCAACCAATCCCTTTCACCATCAGGATATTGAGGAGGTGGAGAGGATTTGGACAGGTTAGGAGAGTGGGCAAAGAGGTGGCAGACGGAGTACAATGTGGGAAAGTGTGAGGTCATGCACTTTGGTAGGAAGAATAGAGGCATAAGCTATTTTCTAAATGGGGAGAAAATTCAGAAGCTTGAAGTGCAAAGAGACTTGGGAGTTCTAGTCCAGGATTCTCTCAAGGTTAACTTGCAGGTTGAGTCAGTAGTTAGGAAGGCAAATGCAACGATGGCATTTATTTTGAGAGGACTTGAATATAAAAGCAGGGATGTACTTCTGAGGCTCTGGAGAAAGTGAGGACTGCAGATGCTGGAGATCAGGGTCGAAAAGTGTGGAGCTGGAAAAGCACAACAGCTCAGGCAGCATCCAAGGAGCAGCAGAGTAAGAAATTTTGGACATGAACCTCTCCACGCCATTATTCAGAGATTTACACATGGTATCCCTTTGGACCTGCTCCATTTTGACCTTCAAGTGAAGTGGAAGATGGCTCAGGTGACTAATGGTGCAGGTTCAGGGAATAGGCCAGACCTGTGCCACATGCAGCATAAGCAACAGTACCTCAAACCCGATGACCTAGTTTCGACCTGCAATTGAGAAAGAGCAGTGCTCTCACCTGGCAAGTTTCTGCCTTGCCTTCCCTTCACCTACGTACTGATGAAGCGCTTATGCCCAAAACATTGACTCTCCTTGGAAGCTTCCTGACCTGCTGTGCTTTTCCAACGCTGCACTCTTTGACTCTACAAAGCTCTGTTCAGACCGCATTTGGAGTATTGTGCAGTTTTGGGCCCCATACCTCAGGATGGATGTACTGGCCCTGGACTTTGTTGAGAGGTAATTCACGAGAATGGTCCCAGGAAGAAAAACTTAACGAATGAGGAACGTTTGAGGACCCCGGGTCTATACTCGATGGAGTTTAAAAGGATGAAACATACAGAATAATGAATGGCCTGAACAAAGTAGATGTTGGGAAGATGTTCCCATTGATAGGAGAGACTAGGACCCGAGGACACAGCCTTAGAATCAAGGGAAGACCTTTTAAAATGGAGATAAGGAGAAACTTGTTCAGCCAAAGAGTGGTGAATCTCTGGAATTCATTGCCACTGAAGGCTGTGGAGGCCAGGTCATTGAGTATATTTAAGACTGGGATAGATGAGTTCTTGAGTATCAAGAGGATCAAGGGTTACAGGGAGAAAGCAGAAGAATGGGGTTGAGAAACTTATCAGCCATGATTGAATGATGGATCAGTCTCAATGGGCTGAATGGACTAATTTATGCTCCTGTGTCTTATGGTCTTATTACCTGAAGGCAGTGGGTGTGTGCCAAAACTTGGGAGGAGTGTATTGCCAAAGTGAGGCAGAAGCTTGGCAGATGGGAACACTGCTCCTTCTCCCTTGCATGTAGCAACTTGGTCATCAGGTTTGAGGAGGAGAAAGTGAGGACTGCAGATGCTGGAGATCACAGTCAAAAAGTGTGGTGCTGGAAAAGCACAGCAGGTAATGTAACATCCAAGGAACAGGAGAATTGACATTTTGGGCATAAGCCCTTCATCAACAATGTTGCTTAGGCTGTATGTGGCGCACGGCTGACCTATTCCCTGAGCCATCTTACACTTCATTTGGAGGTCAAAGATGGACCAGATCCAAAGGGATATCATGTATAAATCTCTAAATAAGGAGGTAGAGAGGAATGTGCCCAATGCTGCACCCATCCTGATGGCAATCTTTGTGTGTGGCTGCATCAAGCTGCGCGCAGACTCTCAGTACACAAACACCAGGTGTCAATACATACTGAGGTTCTACCTATCTCCAGTGTTACAAAGGATGGTTTTGGCCTTGCTGCCACAGAACAGACCAAGCAGTTGGACCATTCCGTCTCCCCTGTCGTGCGTGGAATAATTTGTGAAAGAAGACCATCTCTGACCACAAGTCCAACAGGAAGCAGTCAGCATGTAGCATCCTCAAGACTGAGGGAAAAAGAGAGGGTGTATCCTGTTGGGTTATTCCCTGAGCAGGCTGTTAAAGGCATTTGCCAAAATGCCCCATTACCAAAACTTACCAACAAGCACCAAGACAATGCGTGGTTGCTGGTGAGAAAGGTACGACCTGTGAGATCATTGTGTCATAAGTGTTTTGATTTTAGGCTTGTTTTATAGTCAGTTGTAAGGGTTTTCCTTGATCCTTGGCCTGCTAATACGACCACAGAACTGATACGAGATGGCTGGTGGCCTGTGAAGATCAAACACCTAGTGGTGTCTCAAACAAAAAAGTAGTAGATATGCCCAATGTTGGCAGATCTCCTGACATCCGGGCAGGACAGAAAACTGGATGAACAACTGCCCTGCATGCTCACTAGTGGTGGTGACTTGCACTAAACCACAGAATCCCTACAGTGTGGAAACAGGCCCTTTGGCCCAACAAGTCCACACTGACCCTCCGAAGAGTAACCCACCCAGATCCATTCCCTTCCCCTATTACTCTACATTTACCCATGACGAATGCACCTAACCTACACATCTCTGAACACTGTGGGCAATTCATCTAACTTGTACATAATTGGAATGTGGGAGGAAACCCACACCGACACGAGGGGAATGTGCAAACTCCACACAGACAGTCACCTCAGGCTGGAATCGAATCCAGGTCCCTGGTGCTGTAAGGCAGCGGTACTAACCACTGAGCCACCACACCACTCCAATTGGCTTAGGAAATCCATCTCTATACAAATTGATGAGATGAGACCCATAATTTCCCTCCCCCTCCTGATGTCCAATAACAAGCTAAAGGAATCAGGTTTTAGAGAGGTTGAGGATGAAATGACTAAAATGGAAAGAACTTGATGGAAATGCCCATCCTTCAGAGGAATGTATTTTGAAGACTAGGACATCGTATAATAGCAAGCATAAAAGGGTGATTTTATCTAAAGCAAGAGCAGGAAGATAAAGGAGAGAGGGATGATCATTTACAAACATAGCCTAGAGTTATAACACCATCTCAAGTGTATAATGAAGGGAAGGGATTCGTTATTCAGTATCCAGGAGGTGTATTTGTATGTGATAAATGTCAATTATTGATGAGGAGTATTTAGACTACATATTAAGAAGTGTCGAGGCATTTGGTCGATTCGCACTAAATGTCGGAAATGTGATAAAGATGGTGAATATCGTGCCATAGGACGTCATTATCCCAAGCGTAAAGGAAATAATATAGAGTTGTAGGAAAGGATATTTCAATGTCAGCACTGTGAGATGAAATTTACAACAAGAATAAGATTGGGACAACATGAAAGACACAATTTGGAGATGCCGGTTTTGGACTTGGGTGTACAAAGTTAAAAATCACACAATTTTGATGTTCATGCCTCGCTTAATCCAAGTTATTAATACATTTAGTGTATTTTCAGGCTATAAAATTAATTTCTCAAAATCGGAGGCTATGCCAATGGGTGGCCTTGCTATGATACCCCACTTAGTGGATGGATCCCATTTTCCCTTTCGGTGGTCCCTGGAGGGCTTCTTATATTTAGGCATTTTTATTACTCCAGTATTTGGTCAGTTATACAAGGCTAACTTTGTGCATTTACTGGAAAGGATAAGGCAGGACCTCCAGTGATGGGGAGACCTTCCAATTTCCTGGCTGGGTAGAATAGCACTAATTAAAATGAATGTCCTGCCCCGTCTCCTATACCCTATGAGAATGCTTCCGGTGATGCTGCCGAGGCTGGCACTACGTAAATTATATGGCTGGTTGGGTTCCTTTATCTGGAATCATAGACGGCCCCTCTTTAAGCTGAAGAAGCTACAGCTTCCACAGGCAAGGGGAGGATTGGATTTCCCAGATTTTAGGAAATATCAGTTAAGTTCCCTATTAAGTTACATAGCCGATTGGGTCCTGTCTTACCCGCAATCAATTTGGCTGGACATCGAGGCTTCTCAAGTAAAATGCCCACTTATTAACTTTCTATTTTCAGACAAGAGGAAAACCATTACAGATCACTGTAAAAACCCTATAATACTAAACACAATTAAAGCTTGGAATATAATGCGGCAAAATGAGGGCAACTCACATAAAACATCCCCCTATGCTCCGACAGTGGGAGTATGGGGATTCCAACCGGGGTTTACAGATGTCATTTTCAAACTCTGGAGATCCAGGGTATCTCCTGTTTAGGGGATCTGTTTAAAGAAGGGGTCCTGATGTCTTTTGAACAGCTACGTCAGAAATTTGGATTACCTAATGGAGACCTCTTTCGATACTTCCAAATTCGAGATTACATACAGAAGAAGACCACGTTAATAGATAGTCTTTATAAATCAGATAGAGAACGTAGAGTGCTATGGTCAATGGGGGTATCTTCTGTCAGCACTATTTATCATTTATTACATGATGAAGTATCGGGAGATATGGACAATCTGCTTAAAACATGGGATCAGGATTTGGGACTGGAAATCTCTATAGAAACGTGGAATGACGTTTGGGAAAACACCAGAAGAATCACCATCTGCAACAGAACTCAGGCCATTCAGTTGAAGATACTTCATAGGGCCCATATAGCACCGGATCGATTGGAAAATTTAAGGCAGGAGCATCTCCAATGTGTCCCAAATGTAAAATAGAGGTGGGCATTCTTGTACATTGCTTATGGACCTGTCATAAGATCCGTAGATATTGGACTAAAGTAGCAAGTGCTCTGACAGAAATCTTAGGAATGGAAATTAGAGTGGACTCTGTATCTTTCCTTTTGGGCTTTTCGAACTTACCCTCCCTGGCTATGCACGGGAAGAGATTATTTTCTATTCTCTCTTTCTGTACAGGGAAAAATATTTTGGTAAACTGGGTGGCTGAGGGACCCCCCTGGACTTTCGAATTGGTACAGAATAATTAGATAGTCTTTATAAATCAGATAGAGAACGTAGAGTGCTATGGTCAATGGGGGTATCTTCCGTCAGCACTATTTATCATTTATTACATGATGAAGTATCGGGAGATATGGACAATCTGCTTAAAACATGGGATCAGGACTTGGGACTGGAAATCTCTATAGAAACGTGGAATGACATTTGGGAAACCGCCAGAAGAATCACCATCTGCAACAGAACTCAGGCCTTCTTTACAAATATGGTGCGCCAAAAGACTGCATTATTCCATAAAATATGGCAGCCCTTCTTGAATTACATAAATACAGATATTTTGGCCATCCTAATAAGGGCTTTTATTTAATTGAGATGGCGAACCTGGGTGTCTGGGGCCCCTTGGGAGAGGAATCCCGCAAGAGTACGGGTTTTGTTACGATTTGATGTTAATACATTCCGAATACATTCACTACCCAATTTCTGTGTTATCCATTGTTTTTTTTTCTCGTCTTTGAATAATGTAAGAGACTTAATTATACACTCTGGTTAGTTGTAGGTTAGCTTAGGTGACCTGCCTATCTCCTTTTCCACCTATCCACTCCACCCTCTCCTCCCTGACCTCTCACCTTCATCTCCTCCCCCACTCACCCATTGTACTCTATGCTACTCTCTCCCCACCCCCACCCTCCTCTAGCTTATCTCTCCACACTTCAGGCTCACTGCCTTTATTCCTGATGAAGGGCTTTTGCCCAAAACGTCGATTTCACTGCTCGTTGGATGCTGTCTGAACTGCTGTGCTCTTCCAGCACCACTAATCCAGACCCTTGTGGGAGAGTCCAGCACTAAAGGGCAAGGAAGTTTACCGACAACGGAACAACCAGGAACACTACAGGCTGATCCGACCAAAGAGCATACCTGTGAACTAAACACATTAATCAGGACTCTGGACCCGGACCTTCAGAGTTCCCTACACGCCCTCATCTCGCGTAGGTGACTTCTACTGCCTTCCAAAGATACACAAAGCCAACACACCAGGATGTCCCATTGTATCAGGCAATAGGATCCTGTATGAGAACCCCTCTGACTATTTCAAGGGAATAGAGTCATAGAGATGTACAGCACTGGGTGGCACAGTGGCTCAGTGGTTAATACTGCTGCCTCACAGTGTCAGGGACCTGGGTTCGATTCCAGCCACGGGTGACTGCCTGTGTGGAGTTTGCACATTCTCCCTGTGTCTGTGTGGGTTTCTTTCAGGTGCTGTACTTTCCTCCCACAATCCAAAGATGTTAGGTGTATTAGTCAGAGGGAGATGGGTCTGGGTGCATTGTTCTTCGGAGGGTCGGTGTGGACTTGTTGGGCCAAAAGGCCTGTTTCCACATTTCGGAAATCTAAAATAAAAGCACAGAACGAGACCTTAGGTCCAACTTCGGTTTGACTCGCTTCTGTTATCAACTGTACCAGTCTCAGATTGATCTCTTTCCTCACTATGTCCCTGGGTCCCACCTCCCCCCCCCCCACCTTACTAGTTTAAATCCTCCCGAGCAGCTCTAGCAAATCTCCCTGCCTGTATATTAGTCCCCTTCCAATTCAGGTGCAATCTGTCCTTCTTGTACAGGTCACTTCTATCCCAAAAGACATTCCAATGATCCAAAAATGTGAATCCTTCTCCCACACACCAGCTCCTGTGCCATGTATTGAAGGTGTGAGCTTCCCTGTGGAGGCTGTATGTGCCACAATGGTCAGACTGATTCTAACCAAACAATGAGATCTCAGTGAATTAAAGATGTAACAGTTTTAAAAGAAAAAATTGGAATAGTGTTTTTTAATGTCACAAAAAATAGGGATTCTGAACAATCACTAACAGCTTTTGAACAATTGAGAAACGTTCAGGATGTTGGACTTGAATGGTGGAGACTTTTGGAAGCCAGGATCTGAGGATTTGTTTTGCTAGGACTGTAAAAAGCAACCACCTTGCACACAATGGCCTTATTTGGAGCAGAGTTCTGGACTGGTTTTCAGTTGCCTTTGGAGATTGAAGAGATTTCCTAGAAATGTTTTCTCCCCAATTAACCTTGTTTTTTAAGGGACACAGAGTCAAAGTTATAGAACCACTAGGCAAGTTATTTTACCCAGAAAAACATAATTTGATGTGTCTAGTGAAATTACAATTATATCCCTCTACACACCACCCTTATAGTGACCTAAAATCCTAAATTTTACTGATTAAAATTAATATCAATTAAAATATATACAAACAATTAAGCAATGCTAAAACATTAAATATTAAAATATCTAATATAAAATCACAATATTACTCCTAAAATATATCAAAAACTAATAACCTAAGAGCAATTAAGAAGTCCATTTATATAAAATCCTAATCCCTCCTTCTGAAGAGAAGGCATTTTGGCTGGACTCGGGGGATATCTTTTTGTTGCAAAAGTACGCTTTATTCATAAAGAAAGCTTTATGTATATATACACAGTAAAGTAGTTCAGTTCTGTAGTCTTTGCATTAGAACAAACAAACATTGGGGTTTGGCTTTCTTGACAGTTACAACAAACCCAAAGGCATATCTTAATTGTGTAAGATACAATGTACATGTTTGAGGCATTGGAAGGGACTGATATCTGAATGAATCTCCATTGTACTTCGACAGAAAGAACTTAGATGGTGGTCTTTCCCTATTTCCTCTTGGTGGCAGCTGCCTTAAGCTTTAGTGTGTCCCTCAGCAAGTAGTCACGGATCTTGGATTGTGCCAGTCTGCTCCAGGCGCAGTCAGTGTTTGTCTCAGTGTGTGTCCCAGGTAACAGCTTGTATAGCACAGAGTCCTGTGTCATAGAGCTGCTCGGGATGAACCTCAACAAAAACCACTACATCTCTTTCCAGACTTCCTTTGCAGGAGATCTGTGATAGTCTCTACATGATTAGATGATTAGATTCCCGACAGTGTGGAAACAGGCCATTTGGCCCAACCAGTCCACACTGACCCTCCGGAGAGTAACCCACCCAGACCCATTTCCTTCCGACTAATCACCTAACACTAAAGGCAACTTAGCATGACCAATTCACCTGACCTGCACATCTTTGGATTGTGGGAGGAAACTGGAGCACCTGGAGGAAACCCATACAGACACGGGGAGAACGTGCAGACAGTCTGAGGCTGGAATTGAACCCGGGACCCTGTGTTGTGAGGCAGCAGTGCTAACTACTGAGCCACAGTGCCACCCATTAGATCCCCCTGCAGCTGCTTCAAATGTGCAATGGCAGAGAAAGTCTTGGCATGTTGAAACACTAAACTATATAAAAATACAAAGTGCAATTTCAGAGTATTAACATTGCTTGTCGGCAGCAAATGACTACTCTACAATGCTGAAACCACAGCTAGATGTAAAAGAGATGGTACTGAATGTAGGATTGCTCACTGAGTTGGAAAGTTCGTTTTCAGACATTTCATCACCATACTAGGTAACATCTTCAGTGAGCCTCTGGATGAACCTTCTTCCAGAGGCTTACTGATGATGTTACCTAGTATGGTGATGAAATGTCTGAAAATGAACCTTCCAACTCAGCGAGCAAACCTACATTCAGAGATGGTACTATCCACCGAGTGAAGGGACACAGAGCCAAAGTTATAGAACCACTAGGCAAGTTATTTTACACAGAAAAACATAAGTTGATGTGTCTAGTGAAATTACAATTATATCCCTCTACACATCACCCTTATAGTGACTTAAAATCCTAAATTTTACTGATTAAAATTAATATCAATAAAAATATATATACAAACAATTAAGCAATGCTAAAACATTAATAATTAAAATATCTAATATAAAATCACAATATTACTCCAAAAATATTTCTAAAACTAATAACCTAAGAGCAATTAAGAAGTCCATTTATATAAAATTCTAAAAGTTATTAAATATTCAAAGTAGTTCCAGAGTCAATGATATTGTCAGGCTAGAGGTCTGCTCAGAAAATACTTTTAAATTTCTGGATTCCCAAATGTTCGATCAATTTATTGTTCATATGACCCATTTCCCCCTTGTTCCCATAACAAAGCCATAACATGAGAATATTTCACTATTAGTTAATTCTTTCACTTGTTCCCCAAGATGTCTATACTTACTCAATTTTTCATCCCAGGCTTTCTCCAATGAATCGGATTCATTTTCGAAATGTATAGTAACATCCACGACTAACACTTCCTTTTCTTTTTAGAATATAGAACATAGAACATAGAACAATACAGCACAGAACAGGCCCTTCGGCCCACGATGTTGTGCTGAACTTCTATCCTAGATTAATCTATCCTAGATTAAGCACCCATCCATGTACCTATCCAAATGCCGCTTAAAGGTCGCCAATGATTCTGACTCTACCACTCCCTCGGGCAGGGCATTCCATGCCCCCACCACTCTCTGGGTAAAGAACCCACCCCTGACATCTCCCCTATACCTTCCACCCTTCCACCCTTAAATTTATGTCCCCTTGTAACACTCTGAAAATCCGGTATCTGGATTTTCTCATCATGCAATTGAAGTTCTAACTATATCTTCAATCCATGCTTACCAACAAAATCTGATAGTTTCTCGAAGATCTTATTATGACTAGCATGCGTTTTAATCTTAACATGCTTAACACACCATCGAGAAAAATGGGGTACAGTCTCCAGAGATAATTCACATTTACAACAATCCTATTGGCCTGTGGTCTACCATGAGTCAAAACTTTTCTTGCAGAATATAGATTAGTTTGTTATAGAATTATATTTATCAATTTAGATGTCTTAATATGTACAGCGTTCTAAATCCAAGCGTTTGATAATTTATCATTTTTAAAATACTGCGTCCCTAGACCTTGATAAGGGAGAGATATCCACTTACTCGTCTCTTTCTGTCTCTAACTTCCATAGTTAATATAATACCTACTATAATTTCTTCTTTTTCATCTGAATTCATTTCATCCCTCAAATCCAAACCACTTACTGCTGGATCGAAGACAATGTAGTTGACCTAATTTCATTAATTACTCTAAAATATTCCCTTATTAAATTTAAAGGAGGCACGCATAACTTTGTCCAATGAATATCCAAAAGCCTTCTCATAATAGCAATAGGTATTAGAACACCCAATTTGGAATTCCTAATCCTCAATCCCTATTCCATGCGTACAAAATACCATCCAAAATATATGGTGATAGATGTAGATCTCTTTAATAAAACCCCTTATAATCAAATCTAACTCTTGTAATAAATTTTGGGAAGCCTCTATAAAAGCTAAATGATAATATAACTGCGAGACAAAACCTGTTTTAAAGAATTCTATTTTTTGCATAATCGTAATTCCACTTTCTTTAAATTTAAAATCCATTCCTTTAGTCTCCCAATCTGTCATATCTGCTCCCACCCACGGATCAAATTTAGCACCAAAATATTTCTTGATCTCACCAGGGATAATATATTGGATATCTAGAGAGAATTTCCATTCTCTCTGATAATTATAAACACAAGTTTTATTCTTATATATTAAATGAAATCCCTGGTCTTTCTTATGTTAACCTTCACAAAACTTCTGCACTATTTTCAAATTCTCTGCCATTCCAGTATATGAACCGCTTAACAAAGCAATGTCATCAGCAAATGCTAAAGATGCACAATGATGAATCTCTCCACTTAATTCTAGCTATTTTCCAATTAAATTCTTCTTATGTACAGATCAGGGGATCCATAGCTATACTGAATAAACTGGGTGATAAAGAATCACCTTGTTTAACACCCTGTCTTATTTTAATAAGTGGCGTCCTACACTTATATCCCTCTATACTTGTGATATTACCTGTATATAAATAAGCTATTAATTTAATAAATTCTTCAGGGAGAGATACATGTTGGAGTGATTTTAGTAAATGTTTATACCCAACTGTGTCAAAGACATTAGCTAGATCAACAAAGACTACAGCTAACTTCTGTTTATTCTTTTTTGCTTCTTTAATAATATTATCAAGAATTTTAATATTATCATTGTACCCTGAAACCCTGGATAAAAACCCTTTTTTGCTGTTGATTTAGGTCTACTGCTTCACTTAATCTTTTAGCTAAACTTTTAGTAAAAATCTTAAGTAGGAGTGGTCCAATTGTGATTGGCCGCTAATTGTCTATATTTTTAAATTTTTTTGCATCATTAGTTTTTGTAATTAATGTAGTTCTACTCATTATTAAACAGCCTGGAATGACTCTTGTCTTTATCCATAAGGAAAAGAGTCTAGGACGTCGATTATCAGCCTCCTTATAAATAGATTGCAAATCTTTAACATTCATTCCAACTGGCCCTGCTGCAGTTTTTGGATCTAATCCACTGATAGCTACCTCAACCTCCTGTATACTAACAGGTTACATAAGTCAATCTTTCCGAGTTAAGTCCTTATAGGTAGCGGATCTAGTAATATTTGCTTTTCCATTTGGTATGAATAATTTCTCTATAATTACCTGCTCTAAATCTTCTTTATTCAGTGGACAAGAACTGTTCAACGGTGCTCCCATTAATTCCCTAGCCAGTTGCTGTCACCTACATTTACATAATATTTGAGTATTCTTAAACTTTACTTTGTTCCTTATGTAATGTTTTCTGGCCCCATGCCTATGCATCTTTAATTTAGTTCTATCTTTCGAGTTATCATGCACATTTCCTTTCACTTCGTTTTCTTCTCTTTCCTATCATTTCTTTCTGTAGCACTACCTATTAATTCCAAGCCTTGTCCAAAGAGTTTCCAATCTCTAACTTTTTTGTACATTCTTCAGCTTGGTTAAGCATTTCATCCACTTACCAATGTTTCGGGATATGAAAGTCTACCTTCTTCATAACTACTACGTCTCTCTTTTCTAAACTTGATAGTAATCATGATTTGGAGCTGCCGGTGTTGTACTGGGGTGGACAAAGTTAAAAATCACACAACACCAGGATTTAGTCCAACAGGTTTATTTGGAAGCACTAATTTTCAAAGGGCTGCTCCTTCATCAGGTGATTGTGGAGTACAGGATCATAAGACACTGAATTTATAGCAAAAAGGTTACAGTGTCATGGAGCTGTAATGATATATTAAACAAATTTAGATTAAGTCTTTCATCTTTTAGAATGGGATATGCTAGTTTCAGTTATTTAATATGTAAATCCCAGGCTTCCTTTTAAGTTACATTCTCAAGGTAGCTTTAGCTTTTCCAGCAGTAAGTGCCATCTCCGCTTAGGCAATGCCTTAAAGGTGTGAGGTTAAAATCTTTCTGTGTCCCAATACTGAGTCAGACTGTTTCTATTTCTAAAGTGGGACTTACAGAATCTTACATAGATTTATGCAGTTTTTGAGCAAAATAAAGTTTTATTCTGCAAATACAAATTCACTCCATAAACATTTATATGTGTATGTGCAGGAGAGACAGTGACTGTGTCCATGTGAGTGTGTGCGTGTGGGTGTGAGTGCATGTGAAAAAGTATGTGTATAAGCTTGGTCAAGTATGTGTGTAAGTGTGATGGGGTTATAGGCCTGTGTGAAGGTGCGTGCATGGGTGTGATTGCAGGGGGAAGGGGGTGCATGTATGTGCACATGAGGTAGAGCTTGTATATGAGAAAGGTTTGTGTAAGTATGTAGGAGTGTGTATGTGTGTGAGAGAGAGTGTATGGTGTAGTGGGGTCATCTGTTGTGTGACGTGAACCCAAGGTCCCAGCTGAGGCCATCCCCATGGGTACAGAACTTGGCTAAAGGCCTCTGCTTGGCCACTTTGCGTTGTTGCTTGTCCCGAAGTCCACATTGGAGGATGGTCACCCGAAGGCCCGAGGTCGAATGCCTCAGACCGCTGAAGTGTTCCCTGACTGGGAGGGAATACTCCTGCCTGGTGATTGTTGCGCCTTGCCCATTCACCCAATGTTGTAGTTCGGTCTCGCCAATGTACCATGCCTCAGGATATGAAACAGACAACATTGGCCAAGTCACATGAATACCTGCTGCTTACATGGTGGGAAGTGTCCACACATGTAATGGTGGTATCCATGTCAACAGTCTGACACATCTTGCAGAGTTTGCCGTGATAGGCTCAATGTTGTCCTGAAGGCTGGGCAGTTTGCTACGGACAGTGATCCGTTTGAGGTTTGGTGGTTGTTTAAAGGCGAGCAGTGGAGGTATGGGGAAGGTCTTGGCGAGGTGGTAATCCTCATTGATAATGTGTTTCGGGCTGTGAAGAACATGGAGTAGTTTTTCGGTTCCTGGGAAGTACTGGACAAAGGAGGGTACCCTATCAGTTGCAGCCCATGTCTGTCTCCTGAGGAAGTCAATACAGTTTCTCGCTGTGGCACGTTGGAACTGACGGTCAGTGAGTTGAGCATCATACCCTGTTCTTATGAGGGCACCCTTGAGCACTTTGAGGTGTCTGTCATGTTCCTCTTTCTCTGAACAGGTCCTGTGTATGCGTAGGGCTTGTCCATAGGGGATGGCTGTTTAATTATGTTTAGGGTGGAAACTAGAGAAGTAGAGCCTCGTGAGGTTATCTGTGGGTTTGCAGTAGAGTGAGGTCCTGAGGTGTCCATCCTTGCTGGAGATGCATGTGTCCAAAAATGAGACAGATACTAAAGAGTAGTCCATGGTAAGTCTAATGGTTGGATGAAACACGTGGATATCACTGTGTAGTTGTTTCAATTACTCCTCGCTATGGGTCCAGAGGAAGAAAATTCCATCAATATATTTGGTGTATAGTGTTGGTTGGAGGACCTGTGAAGAAAGAAGTCTTGTTCAAACCTGTGCATGAAAATGATGACATATTGGGGTGCAAATTTGGTCCCCATGGCTTATCCATGTGTCTGGATGAAGAACTGGTTGTCAAAGGTGAAGATGTTGTGATCGAGGATGAAGCAGATGAGTTGTAGGATGCTGTTTGGAGACTGGCAGTTGTTGGTGTTGAGTACTGAGGCTGTTGCCATGATGCCGTAATTGTGGGGGAGACTGGTGTAGAGTGCCAAAACGTCCTTTGTGACGAGGAATGTTCCCGGTTTGACGAGTCCATGGGTGCTGAGTTTCTGTAAGAAATGTGTAGTGTCACAACAGAAGCTGGGGGTCTCCTGTTCAATGGATTTCAAAATGCCAATAGCAGTATACTTAAGAGGGAAATCAGAAGGGCATGAGATAGCTTCGGCAAATAGAGTTAAGAAGAATCCTAAGGGTTTTTACAAATATATTAAGGACAAAAGGGCAACTAGGGAGAGAATAGGGCCCCTCAATGATCAGCAAGCTGGCCTTTGTATGGAGCCGCAGAAAATGGGGGAGATACTAAACGAGGATTTTGCATCAGTATTTACTGTGGAAAAGGACGTGGAAGGTATAGAATGTAGGGAAATAGATGGTGACATCTTGAAAAATGTCCATATTACAGAGGAGGAAGTGCTGGATGTCTTGAAATGCATAAAGTGGATAACTCCCCAGGATCTGATCAGGTGTACCCTAGAACTCTGTGGGAAGCTAGGGAAGTGATTGCTGGGCCCGTTACTGAGATATTTGTATCTTTGATAGTCACAGGTGAGGTGCCGGAAGACTGGAGGTTGGCTAATGTGGTGCCACTGTTTAAGAAGGGTGGTAAGGACAAGCCAGGGAACTATAGACCAGTAAGCCTGACGTCGGTAGAGGGCAAGTTGTTGGAGGGAATCCTGAGGGACAGGCTGTACATGTATTTGGAAAGGCAAGGACTGATTAGGGAGAGTCAACATGGCTTTGTGTGTGGGAAATCATGTCTCACAAACTTGATTGAGTTTTTTGAAGAAGTAACAAAGAAGATTGATGAGGGCAGAGCAGTAGATGTGATCTATATGCACTTCAGTAAGGCGTTCGACAAGGTTCCCCATGGGCGACTGGTTAGCAAGGTTAAATCTCCCGGAACACAGGGAGAACTAGCCATTTGGATATAGAACTGGCTCAAAGATAGAAGACAGAGGGTGGTGTTGGAGGATTGTTTTTCAAACTGGAGGCCTGTGACCAGTGGAGTGCCACAAGGATTTATATAAATGATTTGGATGTGAGTATATGAGGTATTGGTTAGTAATTTTGCAGATGACACCAAAATTGGAGGTGCAGTGGACAGCGAAGAAGGTTACCTCAGATTACAGTGGGATCTTGACCAGATGGGCCAATGGGCTGAGAATGGCAGATGGAGTTTAATTTAGATAAATGCGAGTTGCTGCATTTTGGGAAAGCAAATCTTTGCAGGACTTATACACTTAATGGTAAGGTCCTAGGAAGTGTTGCTGAATTAAGAGACCTTGGAGTGCAGGTTCATAACTCTTTGAAAGTGGGTAGATAGGATAGTAAAGACAGTGTTTGGTATGCTTTCCTTTATCGGTCGGAGTATTGAGTACAGGAGTTGGGAGGTCATGTTGCGGCTGTACAGGACATTGGTTAGGCCACTGTTGGAATATTGCGTGCAATTCTGGTCTCCTTCCTATCGGAAAGATGTTGTGAAACTTGAAAGGGTTCAGAAAAGATTTACAAGGATATTGCCAGGGTGGGAGGATTTGAGCTATAGGGTGAGGCTGAACAGGCTGGGGCTGTTATCCCAGGAGCATCAGAAGCTGAGGGGTGACCTCATAGAGGTTTACAAAATTATGAGGGGCTTTTCCCTGGGGTGGGGGAGTCCAGAACTAGAGTGCATAGGTTTAGGGTGAGAGGGGAAAGATATAAAAGAGACCTAAGGGGCAACGTTTTCATGCAGAGGGTGGTACGTGTGTGGAATGAGCTGCCAGAGGAAGTGGTGGAGACTGGTAAAATTGCAGCATTTAAAAGGCATCTGGATGGGTATATGAATAGGGAGGGTTTGTAGGGATATGGGCCGGGTGCTGGCAGGTGGGACTAGATTGGGTTGGGATATCTGGTCATCATGGAAGGGTTGGACCGAAGGGTATGGTTCCATGCTGTACATCTCTATGACATTATCTGGGTCAACATGACACCAATTGTTAAAGTTCTCTTGAGAATGTAATTTTTTAAAAACGTTTTGCGATTTACGTATGAAAGAACCGAAACCAACATGGTCATTCTAAAAGATGTAAGACTTAACAAAAAATCCAGGTCTTTTTCAACATATAATTTCAGTTACATCACACTGTAAACTTTTGTGTCTTACAATTTTATTCTCCACAACCACCTAATGAAGGAGCAGCGCTCCGAAAGCTAGTGCTTCCGATTAATGCTGTTGGACTATAACCTGGCGTTGTGTGATTTTTAACACTGATCTCATTGTGTTAAGTCTCGGGTGTGGTGGTATAGTGATTATGTTACTGGGTTGATTAGCCAGAGGCTGGACTAATACTCAGGAGGTGTATGTTCAAATCACATCAAGGCTTTCAGTGGATTGGAATTGAATTAATTAAATTAATCTCAAAGAAAAGGCTGGTATCAGTAACACTCGCATGAAACTATCAGATTGTTGTACTAACTGGCTCAGTAACAGCATTGAAGAAAAACAAATGGCTATTGTTGTTTGATCTTATCTGTAAGTGATTGTTGATCCATTTAAGATGGCCCAGCAAGCCAAACAATTGTAAAAGTTGTTCAGAAAGATAAAAGAGGAATAATAAACATTGACTGGCCCATCTGTTGAAATGGTAACCCAAAATGAGAGAAACACAGAAAGCACTCCCACCACAACCGGGGAGAAATTGAACCCCTACAGCATGGAAGCAGGCCATTCAGCCCACACCAACCCACTGCAAAGCATCCCACCCAGACCCACTCCCCTACAATTCCTGTAGTCAATCCACGTAACCTGAACATCTTTAGATTGTGGGAGGAAGCTGGAGCACCCAGAGGAAACCCGTACAGACATAGGGAGAATGTGCAAACTCCACACAGACGGTCACCCGAGGGTGGAATCAAACCCAGGTCCTTGGCGTTATGAGGTAGCAGTGCTAACCACTGAGCCGCCACACAGCCTCATTGGTTGCTAAAATTTCTGTGTGACTGGAAGAATGAACAGGAATTTAAAATATTAGTTTCCTTCATTTGCTCAGGTAGTGATCACTATTAGGAATAAACCAAGTAATACTGAGAACAAGGATGGTAGAGCTATATGTATGGGAACAGACACTTAAGTAATCAGAAGAAATATTAAAACGTGAGCATTACCCACAAGTGCAGATCTGAGGGGTGTTGTTTTCCAGAGCCATGGAGGTGAGCTCAATTTTCAGTGTATTTGGCTCACATACTAACTCCACCATGGCCACTATCAGACTGTGCATAAACAATAACTTGATATGGGCTGGGTGCTGGCAGGTGGGACTAGATTGGGTTGGGATATCTGGTCGGCATGGACGGGTTGGACCGATCAACATCCTGGACATCAATCAGAAACTGATAAGATCCAGAACCGAGCAATTCAGCTTCACCATTTAGATCCCGTGCACAAGAATAATGCTCTATTGACCTAATTGGCTTATAGAGATGGTGAGTCTCATTCTGAATAATCATTGGACTATATTTGGGGAAATAAAAATTCTCTAAGCTGAGGGAGGGGCTTCTTAACTCATCAAATGTTATGATGACATTCTCCACTGTGCCCTGAGATCAGATTGGCAGCAACCAACATGGAGAAGGTCTGAAAAGCACGGTTGTGGGTGAGTAAGGTATTAACTGGAACATCCTTCTTTTTCATTAATCTGCAGCATTTGGATGCTCAGTGTGGATCATCCACTGGTCCATAAGTAGACCATACAACCTGGCAAGTCTACCCTGCTATTCAATGAGATTTTAGCTGATTTGATAAACCTCAACTCCTTATCCTGCCTTTTCCCCATAACCCTGGATTCCTTTACTGATTAAAAACATGTCCATCTCCATGTGAATATACTGCTCCAACCTCAATAGTCCTCTGTGGTCAAGAATTTCACAGATTCATTACCCTCTGAGACAAGAAATTCCTCCACATCCCTGTCTTAAATGTGTGACCCTGATGTTGAGCTTATATCCTCTGGTTCCAGAATCTCCCACAAGGGGATACAACCTTTCAGCCTCTACTCTGTCAAGTCACCTAAGAATCTTATATGACATAATAGCCTGCTGATAATATTGTCTCCAGTGGACTGCCCTCTACATTGCAAAGGGTGACCGCCAGCTCTCAGACACCTCCTCCTATCTCCCCTGAACACCTATTCCGACAAGTCCTTATGAACCTATCCCAACAGTCACTGAATCAAAGGTCAGATCAGTTTTCCTTCGTGTGAATCCAAGGAAAGCGATGGGACCAGATGGTGTACCAGGACATGCACTCTCAGCACGCGTAGATCAACTGGCAGAGGTCTTCTCAGACATCTTCAACCTCTCCCTGCAACAGGCCACTGCCCCTGCCTGTTTCAAGAGGGCCAACATCTTGAAGGATCATGCAGCATGTCTCAACGTCTACCACTAGTGGCCTTAACTTCATGAAGTGCTTTGAAAGGCTGGTTATGGCATTAATCAACTCCAACCTCCCCACTACTCTTGACCCACTCCAAATTACCTATCGGACCAACAGATCCATGTCAGATGCCATATCACTTGCCCTTCACTCCTCCCTAGAACATCTTTACACCAAGAACAGCTACGTAAGAATCCTACTCATTGACTACAGTTCAGCCTTCAACACTTGAACATCAAAAAGTACAGCACAGAACAGGCCCTTTGGCACATGATATTGTGCTGAGGATTAATCTTCATGTAAAATATAGTAACTTAAGCAACGTGCCCCTCAACTCACTGCTGGCAATGTGCGTGTCCAGCAGTTGTTTAAATGTCCCTAATGACTCTGCTTCCACTACCATCGCTGGCAACGCATTCCCTGCATTCACAACTCTCTGTGTAAAGAACCTACCTCTGACGTTCCCTCTATACCTTCCTCCTAATATCTTAAAACTATGATCCCTCGTGCCAGTCAATCCTGCCATGGGGAAAAGTCTCTGGCTATTGATTCTATCCATGCCTCTCATTATCTTGTATATCTCAATCAGGTCACCTCTCCTCCTCCTTTTCTCCAGACAGAAAAGTCCAAGCTCAGTCAACTTCTCTTCATAAGGCAAGCCCTCCAGTCCAGGCAGCATCCTGATAAATCTTCTTTGCACCCTCCCCAAAACCTCTGTATCTTTCCTATAGTAGGGTGACCAGAACTGGACACAATATTCCAAGTGTGGTCTCACCAGTGACTTGTAGAGCTGTAGTAAAACCTCATGGCTCTTAAACTCAATCCCCCTGTTAACAAAAGCCAAAACACCATATGGTATCTTAGCAACCCTATCCACTTGATTTGGATGCAAGCATAAGAGGTACAGTTAGTAAGTTTGCAGATGACGCCAAAATTGGAGGTGTAGTGGACAGCAAAGAGGGTTACTTCAGATTACAACAGGATCTGGACCAGATGGGCCAATGGGCTGAGAAGTGGCAGATGAAGTTTAATTCAGACAAATGTGAGTTGCTGTATTTTGGGAAAGCAAATCTGAGCAGGACTTATACACTTAATGGTAAGGTCCTAGGGAGTGTTGCTGAACAAAAAGACCTTGGAGTACAGGTTAAGAAAAACTAGGAAGCATATGTTAGGTATACACAGGATAGATGAGTGAATCCTTAGAAGAGTATAAAGGAAGTAAGAGTATACTTAAGAGGGAAATTAGGAGGGCATAAAGGGGACATGAGATAGCTTTGGCACATAGGGTGAAGGAGAATCCAAAGGGTTTTTACAAATACATTAAGGACAAAAGGGTAGAATAGGGCCCCTCCAAGATCAGCAAGGTGGCCTTTGTGTGGAGCCACAGAAAATGGGGGAGATCTTAAATGAGTATTTTGCATCAGTATTTACTGTGGAAAAGGATATGGAAGATATAGACTGCAGGGAAATAGATGGTGACATCTTGCAAAATGTCCAGATTACAGAGGAGGAAGTGCTGGATGACTTGAAATGGGTAAAGGTGGATAAATCCCCAGGACCTGATCAGGTGTACCCGAGAACTTTGTGGGAAGCTCAGGAAGTGATTGCTAGGCCTCTTGCTGAGATATTTGTATCATCGATAGTCACAGGTGAGGTGCCAGAAAACTGGAGTTTAGCAAACGTGGTTCCACTGTTTAAGAAGGGTGGATAAGCCAGGGAACTATAGACCAGTGAACCTGACCTCGGTGGTGGGCAAGTTGTTGGAGGGAATCCTGAGGGACAGGATGTATATGTATTTGGAAAGGCAAGGACTGATTAGGGATAGTCAACATGATCTTTGGAAAATCATGTCTCACAAACTTGATTGATTTTTTTGAAGAAGTAACAAAGAGGATTGATGAGGGCAGAGCAGTAGATGTGATCTATATGGACTTCAGTAAGGCATTCGACAAGGTTCCCCATGGGAGACTGATTAGCAAGGTTAGATCTCATGGAATATAGGGAGAACTAGTCATTTGGATACAGAACTGGCTCAAAGGTAGAAGACTGAGGGTGGTGGTGGAGGGTTGTTTTTCAGACTGGAGGCCTGTGACGATTGGAGTGCCACAAGGGTCGGTGCTGGGTCCTCTACTTTTTGTCATTTACATAAATGATTTGGATTCGAGAATATGAGGTACAGTTAGTAAGTTTGTCGATGACACCAAAATTGGAGGTGTAGTGGACAGCGAAGAGGGTTACCTCAGATTAAAACAGGATGTGGACCAGATGGGCCAATGGGCTGAAAAGTGGCAGATGGAGTTTAATTCAGATAAATGCAAGGTGCTGCATTTTGGGAAAGCAAATCTTAGCAGGACTTATACACTTAATGGTAAGGTCCGAGGGAGTGTTGCTGAACAAAGAGACCTTGGAGTGCAGGTTCATAGCTCCTTGAAAGTAGAGTCGCAGGTAGATAGGATAGTGAAGAATGCGTTTGGTATGCTTTCCTTTATTGGTCAGAGTATTGAGTACAAGAGTTGGGAGGTCATGTTGCGGCTGTATAGGACATTGGTTAGACCACTGTTGGAATATTGCATGCAATTCTGGTCTCCTTCCTATCTCCTTCCTATCCTTTCCAGATGTTGTGAAACTTGTAAGGGTTCAGAAAAGATTTACAAGGATGTTACCAGGGTTGGAGGATTTGATCTACAAGAAGAGGCTGAATAGGCTGGGGCTGTTATCCCTGGAGCATCGGAGGCTGAGGGGTGACCTTACAGAGGTTTACAAAACTATGAGGGGTGTTTCCCTGGGGTGGGGGAGTCCAGAACTAGAGGGCATAGGTTTAGGGTGAGAGAGGAAAGATAGAAAAGAGACCTACGGGGCAACGTTTTCATGCAGAGGGAAGTACGTGTATGGAATGAGCTGCCAGAGGAAGTGGTGGAGACTGGTAAAATTGCAACATTTAAGAGGCATCTGGATGGGTATATGAATAGGAAGGGCTTGGAGGGATATGGGCTGGGTGCTGGCAGGTGGGACTAGATTGGGTTGGGATATCTGGTCGGCATGGACGGGTTGGACCGAAGGGTATGGTTCCGTGCTGTACATCTCTATGACTCTATGACATTATCTGGGTCAACACAACACCAACTGTTAAAGTTCACTTGAGAATGTAATTTTTTAAAAAACGTTTTGCGATTTACGTATGAAAGAACTGAAACCAACATGGTCATTCTAAAAGATGTGAGACTTAACAAAAAATCCAGGTCTTTTTCAACATATAATTTCAGTTACATCACACTGTAAACTTTTGTGTCTTACAATTTTATTCTTCACAACCACCTGATGAAGGAGCGGCGCTCCGAAAGCTGGCGCTTCTGATTAAACCTGTTGGACTATAACCTGGCGTTGTGTGATTTTTAACACTGATCTCATTGTGTTAAGTCTCGGGTGTGGTGGTATAGTGACTATGTTACTGGGTTGATTAGCCAGGGGCTGGACTAATACTCAGGAGGTGTATGTTCAAATGACATCAAGGCTTTCAGTGGATTGGAATTGAATTAATTAAATTAATTTCAAAGAAAAGGCTGGTATCAGTAACACTCGCATAAAACTATCAGATTGTTGTACTAACTGGCTCAGTAACAGCATTGAAGAAAAACAAATGGCTATTGTTGCTTGATCTTATCTGTAAGTGATTGTTGATCCGTTTAAGATGGCCCAGCAAGCCAAACAATTTTAAAAGTTGTTCAGAAAAATAAAAGAGGAATAATAAACATTGATTGGCCCATCTGTTGAAATGGTAACCCAAAATGAGAGAAACACAGAAAGGATGTTGCCAGGGTTGGAGGATTTGAGCTATAGGGGGAGGTTGAATAGGCTGGGGCTGTTTTCCCTGGAGCATCAGAGGCTGAGGAGTGATCTTATAGAGGTTTACCAAATTATCAGGGGCATGGATAGGATAAATAGACAAAGTCTTTTCCCTGGGGTTGGGGAGTCCAGAACTAGAGGGCATAGGTTTAGGGTGAGAGGGGAAAGATATAAAAGAGACCTAAGGGGCAATCTTTTCACACAGAGGGTGGTATGTGTATGGAATGAGCTGCCAGAGGATGTGGTGGAGGCTGGTAGAATTGCAACATTTAAGAGGCATCTGGACGGGTATATGAATAGGAAGGGTTTGGAGGGATATGGGCCGGGTGCTGGCAGGTGGGACTAGATTGGGTTGGGATATCTGGTCGGTATGGATGGGTTGGACCGAATGGTCTGTTTCCATGCTGTACATCTCTATGACTCTATGACTCTATGACTTGGGTTGCAACTTTGAGGAATCTATGTACTTGAACACCAAATTCCCTCTTTTCCTCCACACTGCCAAGAATCCTGACTTTAACCCTATATTCAGCATTCGAGTTCGACCTTCTAAAATGCATCACTTCACATTTTTCCAGGTTGAACTCCATCTGACATTTCTCAGCCCAGCTCTGCATCCTGTCTATGTCATGCTGCAGTTTGCAATAGCCCTCGATATTATCAATGGCACCTTCAACCTTTGTGTCATCTGCAAAATTACTAACCCACCCCTCAACCTCCTCATCCAAGTCATTTATAAAAACTACAAAGAGCAGAGGCCAAAGAACAGGGCCCGGCGGGAAACCACTCACCACTGACCTCCAGGCAGAATACTCTCCACTTACAACCACTCTCTGCCTTCTGTCAGCCAACCAATTCTGAATCCAGATAGCCAAATCTCCCTGTAGCATCCAAGTAGCTTAGAAATCGACGTTTCGGGCAAAAGTTTCCTGATGAAGGGCTTTTGCCCGAAACGTCGATTTCAAAGCTACTTGGATGCTGCCTGAACTGCTGTGCTCTTCCAGCACCACTAATCCAGAATCTGGTTTCCAGCATCTGCAGTCATTGTTTTTACCTCATTAAATCTCCCTGTATCTCATATCTCCTGAGGTATGGATACTATTATCCCCTAGAGACTGATTACTAAACTTAATGATCTTGGACTAAGCCCTACTCTCTGCAACTAGATCCTCAGTTTCCTGACCCACAGGCCACAATCAGTGAAGATTGGGGACAATATTTCATCTTCACTAACACCCAACACTGGAGCCCCCCAGGGATGCGTACTCAACCCCTACTGTACTCACTGTATACCCATGACTGCATCGCCAAATACCAGACTAATGCCATTTACAAGTTTGCTGATGACACCACCTTGGATGGTCGAATCTCAGATGGCGATGAAACAGACTACAGGTAGAAGACCTGGAAAAATGGTGCACTGAGAACAACCTAGCCCTCAATGCCAGCAAAACCAAGGAACTCATTATTGACTTTTGACAGGATGTTAACACATGCTCGCCTTAATAGGACAGAGGTGGAATGAATGGAGAGTGTCAAGCTCCTGGGAGTCATCATCCACAACAAGATTTCTTGGACCCTTCATGTGGATACACTGGTTACAAAGGCCCAACAACGTCTCTTTTTCCTCAGGCTGCTGAGGATATTTGGCATGACGGCGAATACTCTTACCTATTTTTTTAGGTGCGCCATCGTGAACATTCTGTCTGGATGTATCACTACTTGGTATGGCAACTGTACCGTTCAAGATTGGAGACGGTTACAGAGAGTGGTGAACTCAGCCTGGACAATCACAAAGGCCAACCTCCCGCCTATAGAATCCATCTACCAGGCCCGCTGTCAAGGTCGCCAGCATTCTCAACGATCCATCCTACAACCTCTATCATCAGGGAGAAGGTACAGAAGCCTGAACACACGCACCAGCCGGTGTTGAAACAGTTTCTACCCTACTGTTGTTAGAATACTGAATGGACTCACAAACTCTTAACATACACCTATACCTCTGTTTTTGTTTTTGCTGCTGTTTACCTATTATTTACTTATCTATGTGCTCTGCCTGTATTGGTCAGAAGATAAAGCTTTTCACTGCGCCTCGGTACACGTGACAATAAATTCAATTCAATTCAATTCAATACAGTCTAGACTCAAAACATTAGCTTGCTCCCTCTCTCCATGGATGCTGCCTGACCGGTGTGATTTCCAGCACTTTTCAATGCAATGGGCTAGATTGAGAGGACAAAGTTAAAAATCATACAACACCATATTATAAACCACCAGATTTATTTGGAAGTACAGTGCAGGAAAAGCACTGAGACCTTGGGTAGTGAGGAGGAACTCTAAATCTGGGATTGTCACTGAATGAGCACAATCCCCACTGCGACGATACCATCTGATCTTCGAATAATGGGGGCGGTGGGTTCCCCTAGGTGCTGGACTCGGTGGTGCAGTCCGGTCCGGCGCATGCGGATGCTCTTCAGTCGGGGATGGGGCCGCGAGTACGCAGGCGCGGTCTTTCCGACACGGGGTGAAGGCAGTGACGCTGGGCGCTGAGGGAGATGTCGTGGTGAGTGTCCGATAGAGCGGCCCCGACTCTGGCGTTACATTCCCGGGCCACACCGAGGGGAGTGGAGAGAGGGAAGAAGGGAGTGCCTGCTGTGGGTGACCGTTAAAATGAAGAGTTTGAGTTTGTTATCGGGATTTGAGGCGGGGGTGCGGGAGCGATCGCCCCCTGGAGGCACCGGTTGTGAACTGCAGCGTCCACTGCCCACGTGGGGCACAGGAAGCTCCCAGTCCCTGGATGATGAATCTATGGAACTCACTGGCACAAATGGCTTGGAGGCTAAGTCACTGGTGCCTTCAAGACAGAGATAGATTTGTTTTCGATTGGTATGGGGAGAAGGCAAGAGAATGGGGTTGGGAAACTCATCAAGATGGTAAAAACAATGACTGCAGATGCTGGAAACCAAATACTGGATTAGTGGTGCTGGAAGAGCACAGCAGTTCAGGCAGCATCCAACGAGCAGCGAAATTGATTTTTCGGGCAAAATTCCTTCATCAGCTTTTGCCCGAAATGTCGATTTCGCTGCTCGTTGGATGCTGCCTGAACTGCTGTGCTCTTCCAGCACCACTAATCTAGTATTGGGAAACTCATCAGCCATGATTGAATATCGCAGCAGCCTCGATGGGCCCAACGGCCTAATTCTGCCCCAATTTCTGATGGTCAAAGGCCTCCTGGCTCAGAGGTAGGGAACTGTGTGCTACAAGAGCTCTACAATCCTCCTTTCCCCACTCCAAACCTCCTGGGTTGCCTTTTGGAAGATTCTATACAATGCAGTGTTGGTTTTGATTCCTGATGAAAGGCTTTTGCCTGAAACGTCGATTTTCCTGCTCCTTAAATGCTGTCTGACCTGCTGTGCTTTTCCAGCACCACTCTATTCTTGACACTGTACTGAGTAAGGTCATTTCATTGACCCTCCTAATCCACAGACGCTTTGCTGCAAAGGTCAGCAGCATGGAAAAACTGAGTCATTCAGTCAATTAGTTCATAATTTTAAACTTGATATTGAGAAGATTTTAAAAATATTTTCTTTAATCAGTTGTTAAGTTAATTTCAGTTCTTTGTGATAAAGCAATTTGAAAGGCAAACAATTGGGTGGGGACTGGAAGGGGAATGGAATGAGCTGAATAGCTGTGGGTGTGCCATTGTGTATTTATGTCCCAGGCAGTGGCTATTTGGCCCATTGAGTCCATACTGTCTTTGGAGTAATCCTGTCGGTTCTATTGGCTTGCTCCATCCTTGTTGGTTTATTTTCCCTTGAGTGATTGTCATCTTTCCTTTTGACATAATTTGTAATTTTTGCTTATGCAACTCGTCGTGGGATTTGGAGGTGATATTGAAGATTCTTCCATGCATATTCCTTGCATTTTGTGTGCCA
Organism: Chiloscyllium punctatum; assembly: GCF_047496795.1. Lineage (NCBI taxonomy): Eukaryota > Metazoa > Chordata > Chondrichthyes > Orectolobiformes > Hemiscylliidae > Chiloscyllium > Chiloscyllium punctatum. The sequence continues at coordinate 122,850,319 of NC_092746.1, read as the reverse complement.
TCAACCAATAGAAACAGTTTCTCTGGTTTTAGCATAAAGTGAGCATGGGCTGTGACTCCTGGTTTTGAGGTTACAGATCTTTGGTATTTTGCAAGACAATGAAAAGGACGCGATTATGCTAAATGATCTCCTTCTCATCCTAATGCGGAGAATCGGTACAAAAGGGTTGGGTTGTTAAAATGCCGAATCTGCATGAAGTGTAACCTCGTTGTCTCAATGTTTGCCTCAGGTCCATGGTGGCAGCTAACTTTCGCAGTTTCTGACTGCATCCTGATTACATTCAGGCAAACCTTAGCACTTCCCACTGTGGCCCTGTGAAGATTTATTTGAGGCCACTACACAGAATACACAAAATAACATGAAGATTGTGTGGAAAATAAACACTAGCGCAAACTATGGGGCTGAATGGCCTGTTCCTGCGAAGTACATTCCACTTAATTCTAGGTGTGATTCGACAGGCTAAATGGTCTACTTCTGTATTTTGGAGCGCGGGTGTTCGTTGTCATCAGGGGTGGCGTGTCTGTCAGCAGACAGTAACTTTATAGCTGTGGTTGATTCCAAAGGAGTCCTCATACAAAACGGGTAAACTCAGAAAGATTTGCCTGAGTTTGCGAAGAATGTCGAGAGCTGAATCGAACTGTAAGTACAATGTTGGACTGTCAGACTTGTCAGCTATGATACTGTCAATGGGGGCTGACAGCTGTGATACAACAGGAGTGTTTTCATGACCGGGTTGGTGATGGAATGGGACCAGGAGGTTCTTGCTCGCTGAGAATTGTCTGATTGTTTGATGCCAGCATGTGTCACTGGTACCAGGGAATGTGGGCGTCCAGTACAGCTGCTGCTCCCGAATGCAAAGGGCTCACAGTGGATTAGTCTGTGTTACCAGAGTACTGTTCGTCAGCAAACAGGAGGCCTGCTTGCATTTATATAAGTGCCACTCACGAACTCAGGATATCCCAAAGTGTTTACAGCTAATTAAGTGCTTTTGAAGTGAAGTCCCTGTTACAGTGTAGAAATGTAGGAATCAGTGTACACAGCAAGCTCACGCAAAGATCAATATATCAAGGAGCTGATCTTTTCAAATGACATTGAGTGTGTGTGCTTCCTTGATCGTTGAAATCCCATTATAGAATCTTTTAACGATGCCTTCATTTGACATCTCACTGGAAAGATGGCACCTCAGGTAATACAGAGCTCTATCGATTGGTTGGTCAGGTCAGAAGTGAGACTCAAACTTGCTGATTTAGGTGTGAGTGCTGCTTGCTAAGTTATCTTCAGTGCTTGGACTGAGTTCAGACCAGAAGAGTATACGTTGTTCTCATTGCCAATGGGGACTCCTGCAGGGACTCCAGTTGAGCCCTGGGAGTAAGCTGCCTTGGCACTCATTCCCCACTGCCCATGCAAGCACTGCTTTTTTGATCTGTCCTTGAGGTGGTGAGCTGTAATGCTGTATGTTTGTATTTGTGGCAATCATTTTTTAAATGTTCTCTTTTTTTTTCTTCAATGCTGTCAATTGTAGGAGAACAAGGTGAGTACCTATCATTATACAGCATCCTTTTAGCTCCACTCCCTGTCCCCCCCTACCTTTCGGGGTCTTCTCTAAAGCACCCAGTGTTGCTGGGTTTATCCTGTAGAGACTTGTAGCTCTGAGCAGCCCAGAGTTTGCTGTCAGATTAAACCATGTGCCCTCACAGCATCTGGCTGTTAGACCAAGTGTGAATGGAGCGTTCCCAGAGCATGGACTGACTATATGGAAACCAAACAGCCGGGTCTGCCTGATGTTGGTTTTCCTAGTGGTTTCCAAGTTTTCTCTGATCCCTGATGAAGCTGCTGTGTGCTACATGTTGAAGTGGTGCCTGTGGCTTCCAGCACAAAGCTAATGACCAGACAAACTTCACTGTGTGCCCCTCTGTCCCCAATACAGTACTAACTGGTGGTCTAGTTTCCCTACTCATCTCCACCGGGTTCCCTCACTCTGCCATGGGGCCTGTTTTCTAACCTCACCCACTCAAGGGAATCTGGAACTCTTTACAGTGTGGGACTAGGACACTGTTCCCTGATCACTCAGGCTCAGAGTCTCAAGGTTTTTAAATGCTACTTGGTTGCGCTAAACATTGAGGAGGTTACATTTGGTTGTATGGTTATCCTCAGAAAGCAGCGATATCTGAAACACAGGCCGTTTGAATGTAGGCTCTGCTGTTTAACTGAAAGCTGCTCTATCAGGACTTTCCTGCCTGGTTCACCTAGTCTGTATCATTTGTTAGTAACTATTTGAAGTGTGCCATCTCTGTTTATTTCTTTGTTTACTGTGTTATCTCTTTCCCTTCTGCTGTGTTGAACTGGACGCTGCAGACGATGAGAATCAGGAAGCATCCCTACCTGCTGGAGACGATATGGATGGACAAGTACAAGTTCGATGAGGCAGAGAGACTGTTCCATGAGGGCCAGCAGGCCTTTGCTGCCTCTGCTGTGGTACAGGCTGCCCAGGGCGCTGAGTTGGCACCATCTACCTGGGTTGTGGCCACAGAGGATAGTCGGCAGGAACAAGAGGCGGGAATGATGCAACGGAGGAAGCAATCTCAACGTGCCTGGCCAGAAGAGGTGGAGCGTTCACGCCAGCTGGAGATGACCGGGCTTCCTATGATTCCTAGTCCAGAGCCAGTGAAGGACACAGTAACCACAACCAAAGCAATTGGCAGGGATGCCAAACTCAGCCGTGAGGCACGCCCCCTAGTTGCCTGGCATCAACTGGTGCACGGTGTCTGGCTCAACAAGAGCACTTTTGACGAGGCTGAGCGTCTGTTCATCCTACGGTCACGAGTCTGCGACATCCCACGCTCCCTCCCCATCCCAACCTCTGGGGTCACCACTGCCCCAAAGTTGTGGGCAACTCCAGATGAAGGCTACATCAGCGCTACCCCTGCCACCCCCATCACTCCCGGTTTCCCCACCGGACGAGACCCCAGTTCTTTGGTCAATGGCATGTTCCCAAATGCCAGCCACTTCCCATTGGCACTCCAGGTTTGGCTGGAAAAGCCACTGTACGATGATGCTGAGCGACTCTATCATGAGAAGCTGTATGGTAGCCCAGCCCTGGTCAAAGAAGGCTATCCCCAGCCAAAGAGCCAGAGACCAGCTGCCCCCAGCCTTGCTTCTGCCCATCGCAATGGTTCTCGCTGCTTGCTGTCCCCAGTAAATGAGGATTCTCTGGCTGCTGCTCAGCACCTTGTCCATGAGGACAGTGAGCTGGTGTGGTTCAATAAACCCATATATGATGCCGCCGAGTTACGTTATCATCTGGCTCAAATGCGGAGAGCTGCCGACCAGCCTCAGAAACTAGAACCATCGCAGGCGCCACTAGTGGAGAGAGCTGCTCCTGCACCACCTTGCCTGAGGCTCCACGATAAGTAGGCTTGACACATATTGAATATTTCCTAACCGTTCCCCTTCTTTTAGCTGTGAAGTTAGTTTTGATTTTTGAGCCATCTTTCAGCATGCGTTGGATCTTCTTTGGTTTTGTGTCTCTAGCTCAATCCTCATGAAGTAGGGCCAGCACTTTGAAGGCAAGTGGATTTGGGTGGAATCATGTCTGCCTCCAGTTAATCAGGACCATGTTAAGTCTTGCTGAGTCCCATTCGAACCTTGTTACCCTTGATCTGTGTGGATTTTTGTGGTTGGTATGTTCTGACTACTCATTTTTGGACTCCACATGAGCATCCATTCACAGGGATTGGGGGGGAGTAATGGAATTCAGGGGCAATTTTACACATTGGTGGGGTGATGAATTTCCTGAGGTAGAATGGGTGTTGCCAGTTTTTAGTTTCCAGTCTGTGCACGACAAAGTTCCAACTTGTTGTGAGGAGTGATATGATCCAGGGACTCTGACTGTAATGGAGCAGTGAGGGTGAAGCAGAGTTGTTTTACGTACACCATTGTATTGGATGTGGGTGGAGGGTCTGTCATGTTATATTCTAAAATACTGACGGGTGCAGAAAAGAACTTACTGGTAGTGCTATGTTTATTTCCGTGCCTTTTTATGTTTTTTTTAATGTAGCCTTCATACCTGCGTACCATTAATTTTATGTTCATTCCTGCCCTGTGGCGCATTTTTCAATGGAGTGTGGGTGTAACTAACAATGTCAGGATTTGTTGTGTATCCCTAATTGCCCTTAAAATGCTCCGTTTAGAGGGCAGTTGAGTCTACTATATTGCCATGGATCTGGAGTCACATGTCAGCCAAGCCAGGTAAAGATGGCAAAAGGGTGGTATGTTGGCTCAGTGGATAGCGCTGCTGCCTCACAGCACCAGGGACACGGGTTCAATTCCTGCCTTGGGCAACTTTGTGGTGTTTGCACATTCTCCCTGTGTCTGCATGGGTTTCTTCCCACAGTCCAAAGATGTGCAGGCCTGGTGAATTGGTCATGCTAAATTGCCCGTAGTGTAAGGTGCATTAGTCAGGGGTAAATACAAGGTGGGGGAATGGGTCTGGGTGAGTTGCCCTTCGAAAAATCAGTGTGGATTTGTTGGGCCGAAGGGCCTGTTTCCATATTGTAGGGTATCTATCTATTTATCTATTTCCTTCCATAAGGGACATTAATGAATCAGAGGGTGTTTATGATCTATACAATGGTTTCATTGCCTTTGTCACTAACGCTAGCTTGTAATTCCTGATTTATTATGTTGAATTTAAATCTCACCCTGGCGCCGGTTGCGTTGAGAGGGTTTTGGTGTGTTTTTATGAATTGCTGATTGATGTGCCCGCATGTGGTAGTAGGGCTGGAGCCTTCAGACAGCACCTGTTAAAACCCATGACCATTTCCATCTAGAAGGACAGTGGCAACAGAAACATAGGAGCACCACTACCTGCAAGTTGCCCTCCAAGCCACTCACCATCCTGACTTGGAAATATATTGCCATTCCTTCACTGCTGCTAGGTCAAAACCCTAGAAATCCCTCCTCAGGGCATTGTGCTGCACATGGACGGCAGTAGTTCAAGAAAGCATCTCGCCCCCACCTTCTCAAGGGCAACTAGGGATGGGTAATAAATGCTAGCCCAGCCAGCGATGCCCATATCCCATCAATGAATTTTTTAAAAGCCTTGACTAAGACAGAGAGGGTAAGGACAGTAAGTTTCCTTTCCTAAAGATGCATTGGCAGAACAGTTGAATATTTCAAATAATCTGTCAGTTTCTCAATCGCTTGTACTTGGAGCTCTGTTCTTAGTTTAGACCTGAATAAAAATTTTCAAATTGTTTTGTTGGATTAGAAACCACATTCTCTGAATTATCAGTCTATGTTGTGGTTCAGTAGCATGACCACTACACTACTGTACAAAGAATTTTATAAAAAGTGCAGACTGTGGCCGTTTGGTCCATCTGGCCTATGTCACCTCTTTTGAAGAACAATCCAGTTCATCCTCCTGTCTTGTTAATTGTCCGGCTCCCTACAATCATTGGTCAGACATCCTGATGACCTGTCTGCAAATAATGCTCAATGAGTCAAACTTCAGCCATCCTATCGTCCTTTAATTGTGTGTCAGGGATTCTTGAAGCTGAACTTATTCTTCCTGTTATTTGTCAGTGCTTTTTGTCCCCAGTAACATTTTTGTTTCCTAATATCCCTGTCATCTCTGGCCTTCCCTGCATGGGTGAAGCCTGTGGGCTCATGCTGCCCGTGATTGGTAGGTGTGTTTGTTGATACTTGCTCATTCTGTTTCTCTGCATCTGTGCATGCACGCTCTCCCCAATGTCTGTGCTCTGTATGATAATCCCCCTGGCAGCGGACAGTTTCATTGTCATGTGACACAAGGAATAGAAAGTCAATATGTTATTGAATGGTGCCTTCAGCAAGTTCTGATGTAGGACACCAGCTCAAAATGTTACCCCAGTCTCCCTTTCCAATGTTCCCACTCCTTTTTCATCCCATTCACATCAAATGGAATCCTATTTATTCTGCTCCTTATTTTGTGAATTGCTTTAAATATTGCATAGTTTCATTATTATTATCTGTAAAGTTCTCTAAACCTTTTCTCACAAGCTGCAACCTAGCTACAACTAAAATTACTCACCCTGGTGATTTTAAAATGAGCATCTCTTAATGACTCCTTTGTCCCTCAGGTGGCTGATGTCTTGTGAACAGACACAGTGTACATGCTGTAATTCAAACAGTGCTTTATAACAGCATGCTCCCTGGCTAGCCACTTCTCCCAAGATCTAGTCTCCCTCGGGGTGAGAGGAATAAGTAACTGAGCACTTTTTTAAAGGAGTGTTTGGCTGCAGCTTGTGTTGCTGTAGATGTTGGGGGTTGTTTTTTTTTTGAGAGTGGGGAGGCTTTATAGAGGCTGTGGTTTTTCTGACTCCTTGGACAGGCTACTGGGGATAGTCTAGAGGACTGGCTTTCTGCTGCTCGTTTCTGTCATCACATGCTGCATGTTGCATGGTTCTCAGATTTTTTTTGTGGCACTGTTTAGTTTTTTTGCTGCTGCTTTACAAGGGGAAACGTGGAGTGAGGGGCCACCGAGCAGTTACCCAGTACAGTGAGAAAGGGTTAGTCCTTTCAGCTCCCAAGCTGAATTGAGTTCCTGGGCACAAGAGGGCCCTGTGATGCACCCCATGGTTCAATATCTCACAGCCAAAATTCATATGCGGACATGATACACAGCGAGCTGATCACTATTGCAGAACCACTGTGACTTGGCATCTTGTTGGATTAGAGGAGTAAGCTGGAGGTGTTAGGTAAAGTCACCACGTTCTTACCAGACCATAGGGCTGAGCTCTTATTAGAGAGAGATGTAGCCTGAGGGTCGCCACCCCACACGTGAGGGGAGAGGTTGAGTAGGATAGTCCTTCCTGGTGATCACCATGGGATTTAAACCTGTGCTGTTAGTGTCCATTTGCATCGCAAACCAGCCATCCAGCCAACTGAGCTAAACCGACCCTCGACAAGATTCTATAGAATCCACGCAAATAAAGTAAGAGCCAGATTAAGTTGGACTTTCCTCTGCTTGAGAGGATGGGGTGGTTGTTGATAGGTTGTAGTGCCCTCTTTGGACTTGGTATAAAGCTCACTGTAGAGATGTGGTACTCCCATATGGAGTGAGCTGTGTATGCCATCTCACCGCCATTTCGTTTTGATGTTGAGGGGCAAATGTTGTGTGATTGTGTATTAAATATGTTATAATTACTTACTCCCTTAGTTATTATACAGTGCATTGGGGGAACAACAAATTTGTTTTAGGCAACATTGAGAGGTAAGACAAAGTGCAAATTCCTGCCGCCTGACCCCTCCTATTGAGCTACCATGTTCCAGTCTGTTGATAGTGATGTGTTGTGTAAATGTTGTGAACGGTATCTCTTTACTGTGAACTACTGTGTCTAATTGTGCCTACCTTACAGGAACATGGCAGTTAACTTCCTTGCAGAGGAAAAGATCTGGTTCGATAAATACAAGTATGATGATGCCGAGATGCAATACTACATTAAACTGAACGGCCCAGTCTCCAACAAAGTACAGAATTCCCCAGCCAAGCAGGTACGTTACAAAGCATTAGTGTTAACCCCTTGTGTTGTGTAACTTGTTTAATCAGACATTATTAACCCTTCAAGTAGTTTTTGCTTTTTTTTTATTCACTCAAGGGGCTTGGGCATTACTAGCTGGCCAGCATTTATTGCCCGTCCCTAGTTGCCCATTAGGAGGTGGTAGTGAGCTGCCTTCTTGAACCACTGCTATCAGTGGATTGTGTTTTCCATTTTGAGAGTTGACTTTGTGAGATCCTGATCCACATGACCTTCTGTTGTTTAAAAGGCAGTATCAAAATGTGGCTGTTTTGATTGAAAACAGAAGCATGTACAGAACATCAGTCAGTGGCTGAAGATGAACTGTTTGATAGCTTTAGCTTGTAACTCCTTATGTTTTTCCTGTCAGGTGCTGCATGTTCTGCTGTCCTTCCCCCTATTTACTACTACTACTACTTGTTTCCAATCAAAACTTTCTTTTCATCCCGACAGGTCTGACTACATTAATGTAGTCACCCTAATAGATTCCAACAGCCGGAACATTTTTGATGTAAAACAGCAGGAATTTGTGTTTAATAGCACTTAATAACAGGGTCAATCATCCTACAATGCTTAGATAACAGACAGTGTTGGAATATTGAGACACAAAGTGAGACATCAGGGCAGGTGATCAAAAAATTGGTCAGAGAGGTAGATTTTCAAAGGAGGAGACAGAGGTTTAATTAAGGAACATCAGACATTTTTCAGTGTGCAGTCAGACAGCTGGGAGTCCTGACTGTCACAGAGCCCAGGACCATATCACCCATAATCAGATTGATGGATTTTGCAGCAGCATTTTGTTAGGTTTGTGACAAGCAGCACTTAATCAAGAGTGTCCAAAACACAATCCTGTCTTCTTTTTACTTAGACTACTCATTCTGTTCATCTTCTGGAGAAACCTGAAAGTTCCTTCGAATTCAAATCTAAAGTCCCACTTTTCTCTGTGATTTGCACCTATAAATTGTACGGTGCTAATGTTTGTACTTTCCTGCAGTCCCTTATCTTTGAGCTAATGCGACAAAGCTATCCAGTTTGTAAGGAACATTACACCCATATCCTCAAAAGTAACTGGTAACTTCTGTTTAATCTTGATACCAAAATTTGCCACTGCAATGTTCCTCGTACCACAGAGCAAGTGTTGGAATAGAGGCTGCTGTTTTGGCAGTACTGGCTGATTATAACAGGCTGCTGAAGATTTACATTGTTGTACCTTGTTGCCCTAACTAATGTCTAACACACAATAGTAGTGATTGTAATGGGGTCAGCCAGGGAGACCTCATAGAATGAGTCCCTGATTAGGCTGTCAATCTGGTCCAATCAGGGAGCCCTGGCTGACAGATATAAACATGCATGAATACCCTTGTGATTTTCAGGGAAAGGTGGGCACTGCAGGGAGTGGAGTGTACTACATCCAACTCTATTTTGATTTAATCATCCCTGCCCTCCCCTTCACTGCTTGATCACACAGCATTGCCCTTTGATGTGAAGGGCATTGCTTATCACTGGCCACTTGGGTGTTTCTTTTCTTCCTGGTGTTGGAAACCGAATAAAGATTCAAACACCTTGTGTCTTTCACTGTGTCCCGACACCTGCACAGACACAACATGAATGCCTGGGGGGGAAAAGACATGACTGTCAGAGGTTCTGTTGTCTCTGAGAAAGAAAAAGAAAAAAAAAACAGAAGTCTCCCCACCCCCTCTAACTCTAACTCTATTTTGATTTAAATCCGTGCCCTCCCCTTCAATTTTTCAAAAGCAGTGCCAGCCATTCTATGTATTCTGAGAGCTGGCTCTGAGGGAGCTGAATCTGTGAATGAAAGACTTTCCACTTTTTTCTTTTTAAAGAGGAGAGGGGACTGATGTTGGACAACCTGGAACCCCATAGTCAGTGTATGTTATTTATTGCTGTTGGTGTCTTTCTACTGAGGAGGGAAAAAAATTTTAAAAACAGGCATGTCAGAGATTCTGTTGACCCTGAAAGCTCGTTCTGAGCAGGCTAGACCCAGTGTCAAATACTATGCACGTGTAAGTAAAGGGTGACTCGGTGACAGGATGCCGGCTGTCACATTTCAGTGGTGATGATAGAGAAAAATATGATCTTGAAGAAATTTTCTTGCAGCGGTTGTCTGCAAGTTGGGGGGGTTAAGCGTTATGCTGTTATTTGGGAAGCTTGACTTTTTTGATCCTGCCTTCGAAGACTGGGTTCTTAATGTGGAAATAAATCATTATTTCCGGGAAATAATTGTACAAGGAAACAACATTTGCTATCCTCCAGTCTTCTGGCATTATTCCTGTAGACAAGTTGATATCCAGATCAAAGCCAAAGGCTCGGCAGTCTCCTTCCTGGCTTCCCAGAGAATCCTAGGATAAATCCCATCCAACCCAGGGGACTTATCTATTTTTACACTTTCCAGAATTGCTAACACCTCCTTGTGCACCTCAATCCCACCTATTCTCGAAGCTTGTATCTCTGTATTCTTCTTGACAATATCATTTTTTTCCAGTGTGACTACTGATGAAAACTATTAATTTAGTGCTTCCCCATCTCCTCTGCCTCAACGTACTATTACTTTCCTTGATTGGCCCCAATCTTATTCTAGTCATTCTTTTATTGCTTATATACCTATATAAAGTCTTCGGGTTTTCTTTGATCCTATCTGCCATGACTTCTCATGTCCCTTCCTGACTTCGCTTCTCTCTCTCTCTTTAGGGCTTTCCTGGCTAACTTGTAACTCTCAAGCGCCCCCAACTGAGCCTTCACGTCTCATCCTAACATAAGCCTTCTTTTTTCTCTTGACAAGAGATTCAACTTCTTTAGTAAACCACTGCTCCCTCACTCGCCAACTACCTCCCTGTCTGACAGGTCCATACTTACAAAGGACACGCAGTGGCTGTTTCTTGAATAAGCTCCACATTTCAATTTTGCCCATCTCCTGCAGTCTCCTTCCCTGTCCTATGCATCCTAAGTCTTGCCTAGTTGCATCATAGTTGTCTTTCCCCCAGCTATAACTCTTGCCCTGTAGTATATACATTTCTCTTTCCATCGCTAAAGTAAACATAACCGAATTGTGGTCATTATCAACAAAGTGCTCACCTACCTCCAAATCTAAAATCTAGCCAGGTTCGTTACCCAGGTTCGATAATCCAGTGTGGCCTCACTCCTTGTTGGCTTGTCAATGTTCTGTCAGGAAACCCTCCTGCACTCATTGGACAAAACTGACCCATCTAAAGTATTCAAACTATAGTATTCCCAGTAAATATTTGAAAAGTTAAACCCCGCCCCCCATAATAACTACCGTGTCACTCTAGCTCCTATCGAATAATCTTATCCTTTCCTCTATGTCTCTGGATCTATTTGGAGGCCTATAGAAAACTCCCAATTGGGTGGCCTCTCCTTTCCTGTTTCTAACCTCAGCCCATACTATCTCAGTAGATGAGTCCTCAAATATCCTTTCTGCACTGTAATACTGTCCATTATTAACAATGCCACACCTCCCCGTCATTTACCATTTTCTTGGTCCTTACTGAATCATCTAAATCTTCATTGCTGAATTTGCTGATAATTTGTTGAGGTATTTGGAGTAAATTTAAGCTAGCAGGAAACTGGTGTAATTGTATGAAAATATATTTGAAAACTCCTAGCATGTTATACTGATCTTAAGGTCATTCAGGCATTCTGAAATTGATTCCCCCCAGTGTTAGCCCCTGGAGCTGGAGTTATTCCCTCAGCTCCTGTCGGTTTTAGGTGAGAGAAGGAAGTGGAAGTGGACTCTGTTCGATGTCTCACTTTGTTCGATATGACTAAGTAGTGGACAAAGTGTACCACTGGGTCAGGGTGCAGGGGAGTCTCCAGTGACTGTGAACCTGTAGCCAAATCACAAGCCAGAGTGAGAGACAATGGATAAAGGTGGAGAGGGAGCCACCTGATGCAAGTTTGCTTCTAATAGCCCTTCAATCTGTGCTGTAGAAACTCAACAGCCATCAGTAGTCATCTTGTAGAAATATAGAATGGAAGAGCACAAATGGAGGCCATTCGGCCTGTCCTAACTATGTTGGCTCTTTGAAAGAGCTATCCAGTAAGACTTACCTCCGTTGCTTGTTGCTCAGTACACTGCTGACTTTTGAAACAAATGCACAGAATGCTGGAGGAACTCTGCAGATCTGGGAGAGAGAAACAGTTAATGCTATGAGTTATGAAGAAATAGTTCTGAAGAAGAGTCATATTGGACTCGAAGCGTTCACTTGTGTTTTCTCTCCATAGACGCTGCCAGACTTTTTCCAGCATTCTCTGTGAATTGGAATTTTCTAATCCATTCCGCCACACCAAAAGCCATTGCACATGGTAACATGATAATTGTAAATCTCAGTTTCTGGTGTCCAACGTTGACACAAGATTTCCAGCAAGAGCAGTATTTTGGTATTGCGCAGCTGACTGTGTGCGTTGCCATTATCTTTGAAATTTCCTTTTGAAAGTTACACTTACACCACTCTGAGGCAGTGCATTTCAGATTGTCAGAATGCATGTTTTAAAAAGTGCATTGGTGCATAGAAACGCACTCCTTACACTTGTGAATGTTATTAATTATGGGATAGGGCTTTAAATAGCACGTGACAGAAATGTTAGTGCTCCATTTTGCCTGCAGGGTCTCTGTTTCTGAATGCTGATGCTGTTAGTTCCGATCATTCTCTTTATCTCAGTTGTCAGAATGTGAATGAAATTTGGGTGGGATAGGAGAATTGACTTCTACAAATAAATTGCAATTTTATTCCGACTACTGTTTGGTGAGGCTGTCCTTTTTCTCTACGGCCCACACTCTTTCTGTAAACATAGAAAATTGGAGGAGGACTAGCCCAGCTAGAGTCTAGCTACTCTCTGGCAACGAAATTACTGCCTTATGGGTTGGATGTGTGTCTCTATTCATCCTTCCTATTGTTTGACTGGGGGTCCACTAAGTTTACCTGTTTCTTGCATTTTTACTGGTTTGCAGTTTTCTACCTGAACCAGTGATTATAACCCACAGATTTTTCTCTTTATTTCTGCTGTCGTTTGACCAGAGATCAAGCTGTTGACCAAATTTTTTCTGCACTGCCTAGGAGAATGGAGCGAGTAACATCCTTCGAGACATTGCCAGAGCCAGGGAGAATATCCAGAAGTCACTGGCCGGAGTGAGTACCTGCTCCTCGTAGCTGGCCGCAGACTTGAGATGCCCGTTTAGTTGTACATAAAGAATTTCCCAAAAAATGACACTAAACTGTTTGAAAGCTAGGCAATGGTTTAAATTGTTTTTGCTCTGCATTCTGTTTTAAAATGTCTGCGCAAGTTGGTGTCTTTTCACGTCGTGACTAAGAATAGAATTGGGTATTTTAACAAAAAGAACTTTCTTAAATATGTGACAGTAATAAAGCAGCATAATTTAACTAAATAGCTAATTACCAAAATTAACTCCCAATTAAGTCTGAATGAAACTTTAGGATTGACTCAACAAATTGTAAATAAAGTCACATTCAGCTAATTCATTAAATTCCTGGTATAAGAAATGACAGAAGACAGGCCTATTTGTCCCTTTGAACCCGTTGGTAGCTACTTACTGTATTGTTAAAATAAATGCAGCCATCATTATCCTGTGTAACTCTCCAACTGGGTAATAGTATAAAATAGGCAGTTTGCTTTTGATTCTGTTCTCTGTAACCAAAGGTAATGCCTATTGTATCTGATCTTTGCTGTGGGTGGAGGGAAGCTAGTGATGTGATTCGTGGAAGATACAGGACTTGGATTCCACAGGAGGAGATTATTGAGCCCCTGAGACTGTTCTGTGACTCGTTGAGCTCTGATATGCAATAAAGTTCCATATATCCAACTTTGTCCCTAAATGCCTTAATGTTATATAGAATAAAAGCATAGAATGTTATAGTACAGAAGGAGGTAAAAACAATGACTGCAGATGCTGGAAACTAGATTCTGGATTAGTGGTGCTGGAAGAGCACAGCAGTTCAGGCAGCATCCAAGTAGCTTCGAAATCGAAGTTTCAGGCAAAAGCCCTTCTTTTGCCCGAAGCGTCAGTAGTACAGAAGGAGGCCATCTGACCATTGTGTCTGTACTGCCTCCCAAAGTGCTACTCAGTTAGTCCCATTTGCCAGCTCTCTCTCTGTAGCCCTCTAAGTTCTGCACTTACAAATATATATCCAGCTCTCTTTTGAACCCTCCTGTGCAATCCACCTTTCCCACTCTCCCAGGCAGCGCATTCCAAATCCTAACAGCTCTCTGAGTAAAGAGGTATCTTCTCTTCTCACTCCTGGCTCTCTTGCTGACAGACTTGAAATTGTGACCTCTAGTTACTGACATACCAACTAGCGGAAACAGAATGTCCTTCTTTACCCATAGGTTAACAGAATGCCATCAATCTTGATCTATTGACCCAGAGTCTGATGCTATTTGTTCATAGTTTCACTAATAGAAGATCTGACTCTGATTTTTAGGCCATGTTCCCTCATTCTCAACTGTGCAAAGAGCTGAACCCTAGCTGTTCTTAATATCTTGGAAAATTGTTAAATCACCCATAACCCTCTAACTCCCTCTAACAGCTGTAGTTTGTGTAATTGTTTGGGATGGTGGTGAGGGAACTGGAGGGTGAGAAGACTCAGTCTTCTTTATTCTAGACTTCTGTTCATGTCAATTTGAATAGTTATTAACTCCAAATTCCAGAAGGAGAAATCCGACTTAGTTCATATGTAGAATTCGGTCAGCGTCAGTAAGCATGATCTGCTCCTTACAGAAGCTGGTTTGCACTTCTTGCTATTTCTTTGGGCTGTACTGAATTATACAGAATTCCCTGATGATCTGAATTAGACGTGCATCTGTTGCACGTGTACATTTTAATTTCTCCTGATGCAGCTGAGCGAACACTAGATGGGGCTGTTTTTGTTTCGGTTAGCTGGTTTAACTCTCTGTACACTGAACATCTAGTGCAGTGTTCTCAGGATCACTCTAGTTAAGTTAGTGCAGCTAATCTCTCAAAAATGATGTGCACAATACCTGATGCCACTAAAACAAGTATTTGTATGAATGAAATGTAAAACGTTTTGCCAAATTTGCATTGATCTTTGGCAAGACTTTATCTGGAATACTGTGTATAACTCTAATTGCCTTATTACAAAGAAATATAGAAGCACTGGAGAGATTTTTTAAACACTTTACAGTCTGGGATGCTGGAGGTTTTTGAAAATTAAGCAAGGTTTTGATTGAGTGGATACAGAGAGAATGTTTCCTCTTGTGAGGAAAAGTGTATCTAAGGGCTATCAGTATCAGAGAGTCACCAAGAAATCTAATAGGGAATTTCAGAGAAGCCTGTTTACATGGAGTGTGGTCAGAATGTGGAGCTCAATATCACAAATCCCCATTGAGGAATGGGGACAGGTGAGGATGTGAGGGAGTAGGGAATTGGGGATTATGCCGATAGGGCTGTGCTAATAAGTTCCAAGTGCAGCATAAGTGGCCTTGGGCTGAGTGATCTGTTTCTGTGTTGTAAAGTGATCAGGCCCATGCCCTTTCATGTCTTGTAGAGTTGAACCAGGATGTTCTACATTAATCTTGGTCCTGTGAGAAAGGGATCTGAACCTTCCCACACAACAGTTATGCAGAACGTATTGTGGAGAGAGCCAATTGTGGGCTTAATATTTACAGACAATGGCAAGTCTCATTTGCATCTTAAATAGCTTCCATCTCAGTCAGTCCTTTGCTAAATCACTTAACAGTTTTTCTAAAATTAAGTATTTTATTCTCTTCCACCTCCCCCCTCCCAAATATTTCTATGCATATCTGTGAAAGATGGCTGCCACATTAGGTGTTCGTATTAGAATTGAGTTTGGAGAGTGACCACTCGAGTTCACGCATGTCAGAGTAAATATTCACACTCTGGTCAGGCATATCCCCACTCTCCCTGGATGGTTCAGCCGATGTTGGCAAGTTGAATTTCGTAAATAAATTGATGTGAAAATTCTGCTTCAACTTGACTGTGTTCTGAAGCACCTTAAAGCAGTGGGAATGAGAACTGCCTGTTCAGATCCAATACAAGCTTTGGTGCTTGTTTAAGGAGGGGGCTTTTCTCAATTTTTTAAAAAAAAGGACAATCTCCCATGAAAGAATAGGGAATCAAAGTGCACTGAAGGGAGTAAATGAAACTGACCCCCAGATCATGGTTTTAAAAACTCACTGAATTGACACCAAGGTTAGTGACAATTAAATGGGTATCACACTGTTAAACTGGACCATACTGTTGAGCAAATTCATGAAAACAGCTAATTTGGGTTCCTGTCTTAAAGTGCTAAGTTAGTGTAATGTGAATCTTGTGTGTTTTAGTCTGCGTGGAGATATAGTTGGTACCTTATGGCGGTGTTATGAGACCACCATAGTACAGTGTGTGCATGTATTTTCATAATCAGATCCAATCCACTTGGGAGGCCAGTGATAATCCCAAAGAAACAATCCAGGATAACGTCGATCCCCCTTCAAGCCACGTGAGATTCCATGGCAACACCAGTGTGGATTCTGGGTGGCATGCTGACCTCTCCCAGCACATCACTAACTTCACTAAAACCCATTACCTGTATTGCTGTTTGTAAACTTACTAAATTACACCATCTTACATTTTGGAGTGAGTTGAGTTGACCTGTGCATTGTATATTTGTCTTAGGTCTCTTGTCTTATGAACAAAGATGAGACTATGTCTGTGTATTTCTCCTCTCCAGTGTTATCACAATGCATCCTAGTGTATGCGTGTGTGTGTGTGTGCGTGCACGCATGTGCACTTTGGGTGTTGATCTCTTCTGTGCTGGACTATAATTAACACTGGAGTGTAAAGTGCTGATCACTGAATCATAATATCCTTTCACCTTGGTGAGCTTCCACGTTACACTCACCTCCACACAATACCCACTATTTTTCATGGAACAGGGCCATGCTGTTCCTGAGTTGTTTCCAGTTTTTTGTAGCTGCATTGGAATTGAAACAAAGAGTTTTAATAATGTCTGCTGACACAGCACTAAAGCTCTGTTGCTTGTTTTTGTTTCCTGAGAAGAATGTCTTGCTTGTAAATCATCAGAATGTAAGTACAGTGCTGCAGCTTTTTTGGTTTGGGGGTGGGTTGTAGCTGAGCGATTCTATCTCTGAGCGATTCTTCAAATTTGCCTTTTCTTTAATGACATAAAATGTGGCTTTTTCACACTTGCTGCATGCAGAGCTGAGCCGCAGATTTCTAGTTTGTCTGGTGTGTGTCCTGCTAAGGGAAGCATTTAAATGCCCACCATAGCCAGGTTCAGTTTTTTTTTCATCCCCAGCACCCTGTCTCTCAGTAAGCTTTTGGACACGGGTGCTGCCCAGTGTCATGGTAAGCCCCATCGGAGTCAATCTGCAAGTTGGCCTGTAACAGTTTGTGATTGCTGTCTGCCAG
Source organism: Chiloscyllium punctatum (assembly GCF_047496795.1). Taxonomy (NCBI): domain Eukaryota; kingdom Metazoa; phylum Chordata; class Chondrichthyes; order Orectolobiformes; family Hemiscylliidae; genus Chiloscyllium; species Chiloscyllium punctatum. The sequence continues at coordinate 122,833,318 of NC_092746.1, read as the reverse complement.
CTTCATGCCATTCACAGTTTGGCCTTCCATATTCAAGTCGGGGCTGCCCTTTACCCTCTTTGAGCCTGAGCGTGCTGATGAATCTGTTGCCCCCACTCCCAAGGCCAAAAGAACTGAATGTTCTGTCCCAGGTGAAGTTTGCAATATAACAAGCAGGATGTTTCACTCTCCCTTGGGGATCACCTACTTGAATCCCTGTCCTCAGCTTTACCATACAGTGAGAGGTGCTGTACATGATGAATGGATTTCTGCACTGAGGTTCTGCTTCCCCTGAAATGACTACTTTATCACCAGTGCTTATTGAGTTTGGGCCATGGGGCAGTTCCTGTTTCCCTATTCCCAGTGTTTACCTTCGAGCAGCTCTCTCTGTTCCCAATAAAGGAATGTGGATCTACATACAGCCCACTATTCAATCATGGAGTCGGAGAACTATCTGCCCTGAACTCATGCATTACTGCAAAGTCCATTTAGTCTGGTTGGAATGGAATCAAATAGTGACCTCAGGGAGCTTCTCAGACCTGTAACAACACATTGGCATGGAGTCAAACTTCATGGCTCTTTCTAACCTGGAGGGAAAAGCCCCTGATGCACTGAGCGTTCAACTAGCTTTTTTTTTATTGATCAGTTATCCCTTAAAAGTAATTTCATTACCAAATGCATGAATCAGCAAATGTGTGGGCATTCGGGGTTTCCTTTTTTTGCTTGCCCTGAGTATGTATGTGTGAGAGAGAGTGCTTTCTGTTCATTTCCAGGGGAGTCCTGGTTTCTCTTTCTGTTGCACCCATTTGATAAACTGCAAAAATCAGTCTTACCATTAATCAGAACACCTACTGTCACTCGACCGCTTGCCAAATGGGGAGGAGGGCTGGAGGAAGAATTGTCTCACTCACTGCTGTTTGAACATGTCTCTGTCTGTCTGTCTCTCTCTCTCTCTCTCTCTCTCTCTCTCTCTCTCTCTCTCTCTGTCTCTGTCTCTCACACACACACACACAACTCCACGTGCACGTACACACACACACAACTCCACGTGCGCGTACACACACACACACAACTCTACGTGTGCGTGTAAGGCTAATTCCCGTGTGCTCTTTCCTCAGAGTACTGTGCAATGTTCAGATATCGAGATGTGTGCCCGGGTCATCAGCCTAGAGAAGGAGAATCAGAGCTTGCACCAGGGTAAGTGGGAGTTTCTTTCATCAGTTTGGTCAGTGTGTTGTGACTGTAAAAGGGGAAGAGGGTGATGTGGAGATATGTCACTCCTATCTGAGCTATCTGCATTGTGTTAGTGATTCAGCCACACGTTCTTGCATTGGCCAGAATATTGTGAGCAATCCATTTGTTGCTCTTCAAGCTGTGCCTTGGGATTTGTTGTGGAATAATCAAGATGATAACTTGAAGGTGTCTATCGTTTGGGAAAGACATGGCACCAAAAGCTCATGAAGTTTCCTGTGAGCCATCCCATTGTGACTTGGAACTAAATCTCTGTTCCATCATTATCCAGATGGAAAGGATAGTGATGACAAAAGCAGGTTGTATCTGATGAACTGTGAGCTTTGCTGCCTGGTCCAGCATTGATAGCCCATCCCTAGTTGCCCTTGAGTAGGTGATGGTGAGTTGCTGCTTTGAACCGCTGCAGTCCACTTGAGAACTCTGTTCAGAATTGAGTTCTGAGCAAGTCGTGCTGGACTCCAAAGGTTTACTTTTTTTTTTACCTCCACAGATGCTGCCAGACCTGCTGAGTTTCTCCACCATCCTCTTTGTGCTGGTCCCAGATTTCTAGTATCTGCAATAGATTGTTTTTTATTTGGGGTTGTTATATGATCAGAGGTTGAGCAACTTGGGTGTCTATTCTGGTGTTCAGAAAGAGCAGAGTTTATTTGACTTAACTTCATTTGTTCTTCAGTCCAATAGACACTTGAACAAATCATCCACATTTTTACTGCTTTTGTTATCTGTCTGAATTCTCACTGGACCAGGCCCTTTAGCCAAATGTTTTCCTGCTAACCATAGTCAACTCCTGAAAAGCATCCACCTCATGGCCCAAGAAAGTTGAAATAAGTTTGTTTGGTACTTGGTCTCCACTGCTGTGGTTCACGATGTACCCTTTACTTCACACAAGACCAAAATCAATACATTTTCAAAAACCCACCAATCTGCTGTACTCACCAAGGAGGAGCTATTTTCCCTGGGTAACAGGAGATGCACTGCTTTTCTATAGGTATATCAGGAATAAAAGAAGGAGTAGAGTAAGATTAGGGCCAATCAAAGATAGTATTGGAAAGTTGTGTGTGGAATCTGAGGACATGGGAGAAGCGCTTAATGAATACTTTTCATTAGTATTCACATTGGAAAAGGGCAATGTTAGTGAGAAAACAGAGATACAGGCTACAAGATTAGATGGGATTGAGGTTGACAAAGTGGGGGTTTTAGCAATTTTGGAAGGTTTGAAAATAGATAAGATCCCGGGTCAGATGGGATTTTATCCTCGGATTCTCTGGGAAGCCAGGGAGGAGACTGCAGAGGCTTTGGCTTTGATCTTTACGTCATCATTGTCGATATGAGTAGTCCCAGAAGGCTGGAAACTAGCAAATGTTTAAGAAGGGGGTGTCGGGACAACCCTGGTAATTATCAGCTAGTGAGCCTTACTTTGGTTGTGGGTAAGGTGTTGGAAAAGGTTATAAGAGGTAGGATTTATAACCATTTGGAAAGGAATAATTTGAATAGGGATAGTCAACACGGTTTTGTGAAGGGTAGGTCGTGCCTCACAAGCCTTATTGAGTTCTTCGAGAAGGTGACAAAACAAGTAGGGATGAAAGTAAGGTGGTTGATAATTTTCCACACAGTAGGCTATTGCACAAAATACGGAGTTTTGGGATTGAAGGTGATTTAGCGGTTTGGATCAGAAATTGGTTAGCTGAAAGAAGACACAGGGTGGTGGTTGATGGGAAATGTTCACCCTGGAACTCAGTTACCAGTGGTGTGCTGCAAGGATCTGTTTTGGGGTCACTGCTGTTTGTCATTTTTATAAATGATCTGGATTGGTCAGTAAATTTGCGGATGACACTAAGGTAGGCAGAGTTGGGTGGATAGTGCCGAAGGATGTTGTGGGTTACAAAGGGACATAGATAAGTTGCAGAGCTGTGCTGAGAAGTGGCAAATGAAGTTTAATGCTAAAAGTGTGAGGTAGTTCACTTCGGAAGAAATAACAGGAATACAGAGTACTGGGCTAATGGCAAAGTTCTTGGCAGTGTAGATGAACAGAGAGATCTTGGTGTCCAGGTGCATAAATCTCTGAAAGTTGCCACCCAGGTTGATAGGGGTTGTTAAGAACGCATATGGTGTGTTGGCATTTGTTGGTAGGGGTTTCAATTTCTGAGCCACGAGGTCATCCTTCAACTGTACAAAACACTGGTAAGGCCACACCTGGAGTATTGAGTACAGTTCTGGTCACTGCATTATAGGCAGGATGTGGAAGCTTTGGAAAGGGTTCAGAGGAGATTTACTGGGATGTTGCCTGGTATGGAAGGAAGGTCTTACGAGGAAAGGCTGAGGGACCTGAGGCTGTTTTTTTTATTTGGACAGAAGAAGGTTGAGAAGTGACTTAATTGAGACGTATAAGATAATCAGAGGGTTAGGTAGGGTGGACATTGAGAGTCTTTTTCCTGGGATGGTGAAGGCTAACACAAGGGGATATAGCTTTAAATTAAGAGGTGATAGATTTAGGACAGATATTAGGGTAGTTTCTTCACTCCGTAGTAGGGGTTTGGAACGGCCTGCCTACAACAGTAGTAGACTTGCCGATGTTAAGGGCATTTAAATGGGCATTGGACATGCATATGGATAATAATGGAACGGTCTAGGTTAGATGGGCATCAGGTTATTTTCACAGGTTGGCGCAACATCAAAGGGCCTGTACTGTGCTGTAATGTTCTATGTTCCCAGTATATGCCTGTGGGTGTGTGGCACTTGATGCATTTCCTCTTCGCTCCCTGTTAGTGGTGGAAGACCTGCGGTTGGCAATGTCAAAGTTGGAAGCCCGTGTGTCCACGTTGGAGAAATCTTTGGTCAGGACACAGCCTGCAATCTGCCCACAAGCCCAACACAACAAGGTAAATCTTCTTACCTTCTGCTCTTCCTCCCGTCTTCTCTATCTCTCTCTCTTCACCCCCACTGCCCCAGAACATGGGCTGGACCCAGTGTAGGAGAATGGATTCAGTATCTCACCTGGCAGCCTGAATGTCAGTGTGCTATTCCACCATGGTGGGCATCATGTAGGGCTGCGTCTGACTCTGTCCACGTGCTTCATGTGGTGACCATATGCACAGAACCTTTAGGAAAACTGTGGAAAGAGTTACCTTTCCACAAAATTCCATTATGCTTCAGGGATTGTGAATAATTTAGGAGAAAACAAGGGGGTGGGGGGGGGGGGGGGGAGTTATCAGTGAGTCCCTGTAAATAGGAGAGTTTTGGTTGTGGACATTTAATTGGGGAATAAAATTGGAGTAACAGGGATGGCGACCTGAAAATGGGGAGATTAGCGGAGCGAGGGATTTATTGAGGGAAATGTCGAGATGTACAGTGAATGGGGAAGAGTTCAGTAAATAACCTGGCAGTGCTATAGATGTCAACTCATAATGACAATAAAGGATATTCTACATTCTAATATAATCCTGCAGGTTCAGAACTGTAGGCTGCAGGAGTTTGCATGTTCTCCCCATGTCTGCGTGGGTTTCCTCCCGTAGTCCAAAGATGTGCAGGTTAGGGTGGATTGGCCATGCTAACTTGCCGTAGTGTTAAGTAAGGGGTAAATGTAAGGGTATGGATGGGTTGCGCTTCAGCGGGTCAGTGTGGACTTGTTGGGCCGAAGGGCCTGTTTCCACACTGTAATGTAATGTAATCTAAAAAAACCCTCTGATTTAGGGCTGAGACAGGCACTGAAGGAGTGTGGCACTGGCAGAGTTTACAGGTGAGATGTTAACACAGGCCATCTGTTCTCTGAAATGGGTATAAAATGTTCAGCAAACCTTTGACACAGTTTGAAGCTTGCTGTCTCATTCACTGTCTTCACCATCACCCCTTGACATTGTCATAGTTTCTCCATGCTACCCCACCCTATATTTTCCTGACCCTACCTCATAACTTGCAGTTGCTGCCTCTTACTGACCAGTTTATTGGTTTTGTATAAGTCTCAGTGTGAAGTTGGTAGACTTTCTCCTGTCTTGCTACATACTGATTTTTGTCAATAAACCTGTGGCCATTCCACTTGCGTGTAAAGCCCAGCACAACGAAGCCCGAGGTTAAGAAGAATGAAGATGATGATGATGATGATCAAGATGACATTGATCTCTTTGGAAGCAGTGATGATGATGATGAAAAGGCAGAAAAGGATAGGGTCCGTGAGGAGCGCTTACGTCAGTACGCAGAGAAGAAATCCAAGAAACCTGCCGTCATTGCCAAGTCCTCCATCCTCCTGGATGTGAAACCAGTAAGTGATCCTCCCTTCAGCCAATCCAACACCCCCTCTCCCACACACACGCACAGTGCACTTCATTCCACGTCCTTCCAACTAACTAACATAGTGTACACAGAGTGAATGTTTTACTAACCAAGGAGTTGGTAACCAGAGGAAAACAAATTGAAGGATATTGACAAAAGCAGCAGAGGCAGAATGAAATATTGTAATAAACACAGAGCTCTGGCCATGGGAAACTTGAAACAAAAACTGCTGGAGAGCACAGCAGGTCTGGCAGTTTTGACAAAAGGTTACTAAACTTTGCACTGCGGGTTGTTGTAATGTGGATCGGAAGCAAATCGATTAATAACAGTCAGCGCACAATACAATCTCCATGAAAAGGAGGACAGTGCAGGAGAATGGGAATGATTGAGAAACTCTTTCAAGAAACTGGCTCAGGCACCTTGCTAATTGCCTACCTTCTGTGCTATCCGATTCTGTCAAATCAAGACTTGGAAATTTTTAAAACGTTGTTGGAATTGTGGCACAGGAGGAGGCCAGTGGTTCTCCCAATGAGCGGTTCATTTCATGTCACTTGTCTGTCGTCTTCCCGTAACCCTGCACATTCCTCCTTTAACCTTCCCTTTTGGATATCACCATTAAAGCTGTGTCCAGCAGTGCATTCCAGTCTCTAACCACACTGCATGAAAATCATTTCTCATGTTGCTATTGCTTCTTTTGTTTTTTTTTAAACAGATAATTTTATTAAACTTTTCTTTCTTTACAAAACCATTCAAAAAGAAATTACGACACCAGTTAACCTTATTCTATATACATATAACAACAAAAAGAAAAAAAAGCATGAACAGTACAACTGAAACACTACTAAACCCATGTGCAAAATAGACAAATCAGTGAAGGTAGTTAATGAACAGCTCAGCACAACAACACTGCTCTCGACCTCCAAGAGCACTGCGTATTGCACACAAAGTACTCAATTCTTCCTTCAAGGACATCAAGTACACTAAGTCATAGCTACACGAAAGCCCTAGTTAAAAAGACAGATAACTCTGCATCCAAGTAGTCCAGAAAGGGCTGCCATATTACTTGAAAATTTTCTGTTTTCTGATGCACTATACTCAAAAATATCCAGAGGGATATGTTCCATGATAAGCCTGTACCAACCCAACAAGTCTGGGGGGGGGGTTTCAGAAACCCAACATATTAAAATATTTTTCCTAGTGTGGAAAGTGGGGATATTAAAAAGTTTTCCCCATGAGCATCCAAAGAGGGAATATTGGGTAGGTCCAAGAGAGGAGCAATACAGTCCATCTTAAACTTGGACCTGAAGACCCTCTCTGTAATCCCTGCTAAAGAACTCCAATAGGTATGGAGCCTGTGGCAATTCCATAAACAATGAGTGAGAGTACCGGTGTTTATCTTAAATTTAGGACAAAAGGGGGTGCTCCCAGTTTAAACTTTGAGAGATGGTCTGGGGCTAGATAGATCCAATGCAGAATCTTTAGCTGCGTGGCATGGGTCCTATTACAAATCAAGATCATCTTTGCATTCTCACAAATGTCCCCCGATGCCTCCATGGAGACCTCAACCCCTAGTTGCTTCTTTTGCCTGTACCTTCAATGAGTGGGAACAGTTTCTCCCCACTCACTCTGCCTAATTTTATAAAGAAAGTATCCCTTTGTGATATAGTTGAGTGAACAGTTCATGTTATGAATGGGAATGTTGCCAAGTGATATCCTGAAGTAGGCTCTGGGGATCTCTTCACAATATTCTGATCTCTTCACAATACATTCATAAGATGGAGCTCTCCCTTACTCCATCCTTTTTGCAGTTGTAAGTATTTCTGGGTCAAATCTGCATACCTCAGCCCAGAAACATGTAATTCCCTTCATCAGAAGTCTATTGGTCAGTTGATCACCACCTCTGAATCTCACCTTGACCTGATCTCACAGTCTCCCATTCCCCAAAAAAGAAGCATCATTTTCCAGTGTGTACACTGTTCAAGCTGTAATCCCAGAAATTAAACCAGAAGCAGCAGGCAAGTCATTTTCTGGTTTTATGGAGTTGATTTTTTTTTTCTAGCCTTTTAAAACTTTACTGAAGTCTGTTTTGTAATTTCTGTTCATTTAAAAGCATTTCTTAGGAATCCGTATCTGTTCCGATATTGTTTAACGTTTTCATAGCCTAAACAGTGGGGGAGCATGGATTTCAATTGAAATTTTATTATTAAAGTAATGGAGATGTGATGCAGTCCCAAGGAGATTCCTGGGCCCCAATTGCAATTTTGATTTGATTGATGCTAGTCACGTGTACCTAAGTACATTAAAAGTTTTGTTTTGCAAGCAGTAATGGCAAATCGTAGCAACAAGGACATACAGATCGTAAGGTACTTAGACACAGTGAGGTATACAATTTAGTATACACAGTCGACATTAGTGATGTTGGCAGGAAACATGAATGTACAATTGAGCTTAACTACCCAGTCACAGCCCATACAGGAAATCCAGCTCTTGTCTGGACTGAAACTAGGGTTATGACAGCAGGCAGTTGGCTCCCTGCAGGGGGGGGGGGGGGGGAGTGGGGGGCGATCGCTGACGTCAGCGAGGGCTGCTGCACAACTGAGATGGTAGATGGACACGTTCAGACAAGATACTGGATTAGTGGTGCTGGAAGAGCACAGCAGTTCAGGCAGCATCCAACGAGCAGCGAAATCAACGTTTCGGGCAAAAGCCCTTCATCAGGAATAAAGGCAGTGAGCCTGAAGCGTGGAGAGATAAGCTACGCTTCAGGCTCACTGCCTTTATTCCTGATGAAGGGCTTTTGCCCGAAACGTCGATTTCACTGCTCGTTGGATGCTGTCTGAACTGCTGTGCTCTTCCAGCACCACTAATCCAGAATTTGCTTTCCAGCATCTTCAGTTACTGTTTCTACGTTCAGACAAGAGCAGCTGTTTTGGACAGTCAGTGTTGTTTTTCTGGGAGTGTGATTTAAAGTGTCACTGGAGTGAGGTGCGGGCCTGTTCTCTGCAGTGGGACGACGAGACAGACATGGTGAAGCTGGAGGAGTGTGTGCGGACTGTCCAGATGGATGGCTTGGTGTGGGGAGCCTCCAAACTCGTCCCTGTCGGGTATGGCATCAAGAAGCTCCAGATCCAGTGTGTGGTGGAGGACGATAAGGTCGGCACGGATCTGCTGGAGGAAGAAATCACCAAGTTTGAGGATTACGTGAGTATTGAACTGTAAAGCTGGCTGTGGTGGGGGGCTGAGGGAGCTTGAAACATTGCTGCAGCTGGGTCAGTTAGAATTGTCATGGTAGGGTGGAGTGTCTCCCTCACATCACTTCCCTCACATGTTCTCCAAAGCAGGACATAAATCAGCTATTTCTTCGATATCCTTGGGCCATGATTACAGAATTCCTTCCCTAATGGCCCGCTCAGAATAGCTGCATTGCACAAATCACAGAAAGCAGCCTAACACCACCAGGTTGAGGACACCAGAGATGGGCAGTTAATGCCAGCCTTGCCTCAACACCAGACCCTCTGGTGGGACTGTGAATGTCTCAGAGGGTTGATTCAGGGCCCTATCCACCCAACTGTGATATGTCCTTGAACATGTTCCATCTCCCATCCTCCAGGGAGCTGCAGCCCAGCAATGTCCTCTGGACTCTATGCTGACAGAACGCTCTTGTTCCCCATTACAATGTTCCTACTTCTGGCATTTGCAAGATATATCCATTCTGGGGTTCGCATCTGCACATTTTATCCCAGTGCCCTAGCAGCCTGGCGGTAAGTTGGTGTGACTGGCTCTTCTAATCAGAAACTTTACTTTCTTTTTCAGGTGCAAAGCGTTGATATTGCTGCTTTTAATAAGATCTAAAGACTGCTGAGTCTTTGCAAACTCACTGAAGAATAAAGGAGAATTGAGATACCTTTTCTGTCATGTCTTTATTGAACTCTCGGAAGATGGAATGCCTGTCCTTTTATGCCCCTCACTGCCCAAGGCCCCACACACTCCTTCCAGCTGAGGCTGGGAGTTACCTGTGCTACTTTCAGTCTGCTATGCTGTGTTCAGCTTATTTCCCACATTAGAGTGTACAAACGGACTGGGAGACTGGCATGACCGTGACCTTAGGTTGCTTGCTGTTTCTATACACGGTCTTGTCCGGTGCTCACGTTTCTGTCCGAGGTCTGCTGTGTGCTTCCTGTGAAGTCAGGCACAAGCTGGAGGAAAAGCAGCAGCTCCCCCTCAGTGAGAGGACTTGCCAGCCTTCGCAGCACTCACTAAAACAACTTCACATCATGTCTAACACTTTTGTTTTCTTTTCCTAAGTACCTATTTCTTTCTCTACACAATACTTCCTCCTGGACGGGGATTCTGGAACCAAGAGGCATAATTTTAGAATAAGAGGGAGAATATCACTCCGGATTGAGATCAGAATTATCTTTAGTCGGAACAATGTGAAATTCCCTGCCCCAGAAGAGTAAAGGAGAGATCACTATATTTCTGATCACCACTGATGCAGAAGGTTAATAATATAATCCCGACAGTAGGCTATTCGCCCCATTGAGTCTGCACCAATCTTCCGAAGAGTACTTAACATAGACCCACTTCTATAACCCTGCATTTCTTATGGCTAACCCACATCACCTGCACATCCCTAGATACTATGGGCAATTTAGCACAACCAATCGACCCAACCCTCCCCATCTTTGGACTGTGGGGTGAAACTATGTGCAAAGTCTACACATACTGTCGCCCAAGGCTGGAATTGAACCTGGGTCCCTGGCACTGTGAGGCAGCAGTGCTAACCACTGAGTCACCATGCCACCCAGTGTGGGTAAAAGGCATTGAACTGTTTGATCAGCCATCCTTGTATTAAATGGCAGAGCAGGCTCAATGGGCTGAATGGCCTACTTAAGTTCCTCTGTTCTCATATTTTTGCTTTCAGACAGAAGTCATTCCTCTCGATTGTGCTATTACTGTTACTAACTAATAGATCCACCCATTCGCCTTTCCCTAGTTCCCTGCTGTTGCTCTGTGTCCTATATCCTTCAATGCTCTTCACAATTCTGGTCCCAGGCCATTTTACCTGGCAGTCATGTGTCAGTAACGGCTACCAGATCATACGTAGTCATGGGGTGATCTCCACCTATAAATTGCTGAGACCCATGTTCTTGCCAACTGTGTGACTGAGGAGAGAGAAGCTCTTCAATTAAATAACTGGGGCAAGGGATTAAATTTGGCAAGAGCTCCATAGGAAGGATGTTGTGAAACTTGAAGGGCTTCAGAAAAGACTTACAAGGGTGTTGCCAGGGTTGGAGGGATTGAGCGTAGGAAGAGGCTGAATAGGCTGGGGCTGTTTTCCCTGGAGCGTCAGAGGCTGAGGGGTGACTGTTTAGGGGTTTATAAAATCATGATGGAAAATATTCGGTCTGGAGTCCAGTTACTCGTGGTGTGCCACAAGGATCTGTTTTTGACAACTGCTGTTTGTCGTTTTTATAAATGACTTAGACGCAGGCATAGGTGGATGGATTAGTAAATTTGCAGATGACACTAAAGTCAGTGGAGTAGTGGACAATGTGGAAGAATGTTACAGGTTGCAGGGGGACTTGGATAAACTGCAGAATTGGGCTGAGAGGTGGCAAATGGAGTTCACTGCAGCTAAATGTGAGGTGATGCACTTTGGGAAGAATAACAGGAAGGCAGAGTGCTGGGTCAACGGAAAGATTCTTGGTAGTATGGATGTGCAGAGGGATCTTGGAGTCCATGTACATAGATCCCTGAGAGTTGCCAAGCAGGTGGATAGTGCTGTTAAGAAGGCATACAGTGTGTTAGGTTTAATTTGTAGAGGGATTGAGTTCTGGAACCGCAATATCATGCTGCAACTATACAAAATGCTGGTGCGGCCACACTTGGAACATTGTGTACAGTTCTGGTTTCCCCCATTACAGGAAGGATGTGGAAGCATTGAAAAAGGTGCAGAGGCGATTTACCAGGATGTTGCCTGATCTGGAGGGAAGGTCTTATGAGGAAAGGCTGAGAGACTTGGGTCTGTTCTCATTGGAAAGAAGGCGGCTAAGGGGGGGGGGGGGGGGGGGAGTTGATAGTGACATAGAAGATGATCAAAGGATTAGATAGGGTAGACAGTGAAATACGTTTTCCTAGGATGATGACATCAGCGTATACGTGGGGCATAACTACAAATTGAGGGGTGATAGATTTAAGACAGATGTCAGAGGAAAGTTCTTTACGCAGAGTGTGGTAAGGGTGTGGAATGCCCTACCTGCTGATGTAGTCAACTCAGCCACATTGGGAGATTTAAGCAATTTTTGGATAAGCACGTGGATGATTTTGGGATAGAGTAGGGGGACGAGCTGAGAATAGTTCACAGTTCAGTGAAACATTGAGGGCCGAAGGGCCTGTTCTGCACTGTATTCTATGAAGGGCATGGATAGGATAAATAGTCAAAGTCTCTTCCCTGGGGTGCGTGAGTCCAGAACTGGAGGGCATAGGTTTAGGGTGAGAGGGGAAAAATTTAAAGGAGACCTAAGCAGCAACTTTTTCACACAGAGGAATGAGCTGCGAGAGAAAGTGGTGGAGGCTGGTACAATTGCAACATTTAAAAGGATCTGAATGGGTATATGAATAGGAAGGATTTAGAAGGATGTGGATCAAATGCTGGCAAAAGGGACTAGATTAATTTAGGATATCTGGTCAGTATAGAGGAGTTGGACCGAAGGGTCTGTTTCTGTGCTGTACATCTCACTCTATGTAAATTAGAGATAAGAGTCAAGGCTAAAGATAAAGGTGGTGTTACAGGAAATGTTAAACAGCCCAATACAGGAAAGGATGCAGCGCATGAATTGAAGAGTAAACCAACAGATCATAAAACTGAAAGTTTTATCAGAATGCTTGTAGCATTCAAATCAAAACAAATGAATGGAGTGTGCAAACATCATAAAATGTAGGAGCAGATGTGGGCTATTCAGTCTATCAAGTCCATTCTGCAATTCAATTGAGATCATGGCTGCTGTGATCATCTTCAACTCTATTTTGCTACTTTTCCCCATAATCCTTGAATCCCTTAACTGATTTTTTTAAAAATAGGAAGAGTCAGCCTCAGCCTCGAATATACTTAAGGACCGAGCCGCTGTGTTAAAAGCATTTTGAGGCTGGCGCGTTCGGTCATTGAGCTGTACAGCGTGGAAACAGACCCTTTTACCCATGCCAACCAGATATTCAAAATGAATCTAGTCCCATATGTCTCTAAACCCTTGCTGTTAACATACCCACCCAGATACCTTTTAAATGTTGTAATTGTACCAGCCTCCACCACTTCCTCTGGCAGCTCATTCCATTCACGTACCACCCTCTGCGTGAACAAGTTTCCCCTTAGGTTCCTTTTAAATCTTTCACCTTAAACATGTGCCCTCTAATTTGGGGCTCCCCTGTCCTGGGAAAAGGAAGTTTGTGTATTCACCTTATCTGTGCCACTCCTGATTTTATAAACCTCTATAGTCTCAGAGTTGTGTGAGTGCCAGGGTGGATGGAAGCATAAAGTGCTGCAGATGCTGGCAATCTGATATCGGTACAGGAGCTGGTGGAAACACTCAACAGAGCTGCCTGTATCTCTCAACACAGAGAGAGAGTTAACAGTTCAGGCTGGCACCTCTTCATCAGAGGAGAGACTGTGGCATGGTAGTAATGTCACTGAACCAGGGGGACACTGAACAAAGGAATGAGGATATTGGAAATCTGAATCAAAAACAGAAAATGTTGGAGAGACTCAGTGGGTCTGGCAGCATCTGTGTAGAGAGGAACAGTTAATGGTTTCAGCGCTGTGAACTTTCAGAATTTTCTCTCTCCATAGATGTTGCCAGACCCACTGAGTTTCTCCAGTGTGTTTCAGATCTCCAGTGGCTGTGCTTTGGTTTATTTCAATATGCTGAGGGGGTGGGTTGAATTGCAGCACAGCAGATGCTAAAATTTAAAGTTAAAATCTGGAATGAAAAGTTAGCCTTGTGTTGACCAAAGACAATTCTTCTAAAAATCCATCTGGTTCATAAAAGAAATCTGTTGTCTTTACCAGGTCTCAGATAGGTGATAGGTGACTCCAGATTTCTGGCAATGTGGTTGACCCTGAACTGCCCTCTGAGTGCGGGAGGGCATCCCAGAAGCAGCCTGAGGTGGACCTTAAAGAAATTAAAGCTGGCAGACCGATTATAGGCTCAGTACTACAGGTGTGGGAGCAACAAGTGATAGAGCTAAACTGACCCACAGCTAATGGATCACATCTCAGCTCTGCAGCCTTGCCATGTCCTTTTGTGAATGCTGGACATTTAGATGACTAACTGAAGGAGGCTCCACAAGTATCTCATCCTCGATGCAAGAGCCCAGCACATTTCTTACCCAAAGGGCATTTAAGAATCAACCTGTGGGACTGGAGTCAAATATGGGCCTGACCAGGTAAAGATGGCAGGTTCCTTCTTACCAGCTGGGTCTTTTCACAATTGTCAATAGTTTAATGATCACAATCAAGACACAATTCCAGATTTTTATAAAGTTGAATTCAAGTTACACCATCTCCCAGGGTGGGTTTTGAACCAGAGTCCCCAGAACATTGCCTGGTGTCTGAATTGCTAGTCCTGTGACAGTGCCACAATCTATCACCTCCCCTTCATTGCAAAAGAAAAGACTGAAAATTATCTGCCAGCTGGAGTCATTCCTGGTACATAGGAAGATGGCTGTTGGAGGTCAGTCATCTCAGGTCCAGGACATCCCTGTAGGAGTTCCTCAGGGTGGTGTCATCAACCCAAACATCTTCAGCTGCTTCATCAATGAGCTTCTATCATAAGGTCAGAACTGGGAATTGTGCAATCATCAGCAAACATGTTCAGCAACATTCGCGATGGACTGAAGAAGTTCATTTTTGAATACAAGATGTTCTGGATTTGGGTTGACGAGTGGCAAATAACATTCAAGACTGCCATATAATGACTGTCAACAAGAGAGGATCTAATTGAATGCTCACCCCTGCCCCCACATCAACATCCTGAGGGCAGAAACTCAACTGAACCAACCACATAAACACAGTAGCTGCAAGAGCTGTGATGGAATATTCCCCACTTTCCTGGATGGGTGCAGATCCAACAAAATTCAAGAAGCTTGACACCATCCAGGACAAAGAAGCTCATTTGATTAGTATTGCATCCACAAGCATCCATTCCCTCCACCACCGATGCTCAGTAGCAGCAAGTTGTTGGAATCTTCCAAACCCATGACCAATTCCATTTATAAGGACAAGGGCAGCAGAGAAATGGGAACAGCACCAAGTTCCCATCCAAACCGCTCACCATCCTACTTGGAAATCTATTGCAATTCCTTCAGTGTCCTGGAATTCCCTCCCTTCGGGCATTGTGGGTCAATCCACCGCATGTGACTGCAGTGGTTCAAGAAAGCAAATCCCCATCACCTCAAGGCCAACTGAGGACGGGCAATAAATGCTAGCCTTGCCCGCTAGAAAATAAAGCACATAGGTCTGTGACAGTGAGCAGCAGGATTGGTTTAATGGATTAAAGGGGTTTCCAAAACATATGACTCAGAGGAGAGAAGAGGTAGACAGACTCTGAGATTTTTGTAGAGAGAGGAGGAAAACTTCTTCAAGACAGGCATCCTTGCAAGAGGATTCGCAGTAGGTTTAAAATCAACGAGGTAAAAACAATGACTACAGGTGCTGGAAACCAGAGTTTAGATTAGGGTGGTGCTGGAAAAGCACAGCAGTTCAGGCAGCATCTGAGGAGCAGTAAAGTTTTCCACCTATCCACTCCACCCTCCCCCCTGACCTATCACCTTCACCCCCTCCCTTACTCACCTATTGTACTCTGTGCTACTTTCTCCCCACCCCCACCCTCCTCTCATTTATCTTACCACCCTTCAGGCACTCTGCCTGTATTCCTGATGAAGGGCTTTTGCCCAAAACATCGATTTTCCTGCTCCTCGGATGCTGCCTGAACTACTGTGCTTTTCCAGCACCACTCTAATCTAAACTCTGGTTTCCAGCATCTGCAGTCATTGTTTTTACCTATATGGACTTCAGTAAAGTGTATAACAGGGTTCCCCATGGGCGACTGGTTAGCAAGGTTAGATCTCATGGAATACAGGGAGAACTAGCCATTTGGATACAAAACTGGCTCGAAGGTAGAAGACAGAGGGTGGTGGTGGAGGGTTGTTTTTCAGACTGGAGGCCTGTGACCAGTGGAGTGTCACAAGGATCGGTGCTGGGTCTACTACTTTTCGTCATTTATATAAATGATTTGGATGTGAGCATAAGAAATATAGTTAGTAAGTTTGCAGATGACACCAAAATTGGAGGTGTAGTGGACAGCGAAGAATGTTACCTCAGATTACAACGGGATCATGATCAGATGGGCCAATGAATGGGCTGAGGAGTGGCAGATGGAGTTCAATTTAGATAAATGTGAGGTGCTGCATTTTGGGAAAGCAAATCTTAGCAGGACTTTTACACTTAATGGTAAGGTCCTAGGGAGTGTTGGTGAACAAAGAGACCTTGGAGTG
Source organism: Chiloscyllium punctatum (assembly GCF_047496795.1). NCBI lineage: Eukaryota > Metazoa > Chordata > Chondrichthyes > Orectolobiformes > Hemiscylliidae > Chiloscyllium > Chiloscyllium punctatum. The sequence continues at coordinate 122,817,271 of NC_092746.1, read as the reverse complement.
CAGGTTCATAGCTCTTTAAGGATGGATGTTGTGAAACTTGGAAAGGTTCAGAGAATATTTACAAGGATGTTGCCAGGATTGGAGGATTTGAGCTATAGGGAGAGGCTGAACAGGCTGAAGCTGTTTTCCCTGGATCATCGGAGACTGAAGGGTGATTTTATAAAATCATGAGGGACATGAATAAGATAAATAGACAAAGTCTTTTCCCTGAGGTGGGGGATGCAGGACTGGAGGGCATAGGTTTAATGTGAGAGGGGAAAGATATAAAAGAGACCTGAGGGGCGATTTCTTTCATGCAGAGGGTGGTACATGTATGGAATGAGTTGCCAGAGGAAGTGGCGGAGGCTGGTACAATTGCAACATTTAAAAGGCATCTGGATGGGTATATGAATAGGAAGATTTTGGAGGGATATGGGCCATGTGCTGGCAAGTGGGACTAGATACCGTTAGTATATGTGGTCAGCATGGACGAATTGGACCAAAGGGTCTGTTTCTATGCTGTACATCTCTATGACTCTATAACTACACTACCCTCATTGATATATCTTGCCACGTCTTCAAAAATATCAATTAAGTCAGACATGATCTCTACAATGTCTTTCTCCTTTACGAATACTGATGAGACATATTCATATAAGACCTCACCACGTGCTCTGACTTCACACATATTGTCCCTACAGTTTCTAATAGGTCCCACTTGTTCCTCTTACTCTTAATGTACTTACAAAATGCCTTGGGGTTCATCTTAATCAAATCTGCCAAAGATATTTTGTGTCCCCTCTTTACCCTTCTGATTTCTTTTTGAAGCACACCCCCAACACTCGATATTCCTGAAGGAAGTTTTTAATGCTCCGTACCTAACATGGTCCCTTCTTTTTCTTGATCAAACTCTCGTTATCCATTGCGACCCTTGACCTTGACTTTTAGAGGAACATGCTGATCCTGAATTCTCACTGTGCTACTTTCAAAAGATTTCCACTTTCCAAATATAGGCTTCACTGCGTGTAGCTTCTCCCAATCTGTTGGCCAGATCCTATCTAATGAAATTGAAATGACCTTTCCCCCAATTTAGACACAACGTCTACACCATCCTTATACTTTTCCATAATGACTTTGAATCTTACAGAGATATGGTCACTATTCCCAAAATGTTTACCCACTGACACTTCACCTTGAGCAGCATCATTCCCTAGGAGTGGGCCTATCACTGCCAGAGATATACATTCCTTCAGATTGTGCCTCACTCCTTGTTAACCTTTAATCCCTCTCGCTCTCAGAACTATATCTAACTCCATTTTTTAAAAAAAATATTTTTATTGAAAACATTTTTCCTTTCAAAATTATAAAATTACAAAAATATGAAAATACAACATGATAACAACAATAAACAATAAACCAATTACTATACTACTCTACAAAAGAACTCACAACTCCACTCATTACACATCAATAAATAATTAACGCCACTCAGCGTAATGACCTCAGCTCTCAAACTTCGACAGCATCAGTTATCAAAACCACGTTTGCTCAAAATTCTTCCTCTCAGGACATTAGGCTTATTAAACCAAAGCACCACGGCTAGACAAAAGCCCTAATTAAAATGGCGGACAGATCTGATTCCAAATAATTCAAAAAGGGCTGCCATGCCTTATAAAAATTGTCCGTTTTCTGGTGCACCATGTTTGTAAGAAAGTCCAAAGGAATGTGTCCCATAATTAACGTATGCCACCCCAGCATACCCAGGGAGGGAAGAGGTTCTCAGACACCAAGCACTCCAGAATGTTCTTCCTCGCACAAAAAGTGAGGATGCTAAAAAGCTTACTTCCATGTCCATCTAAGGGAAATAAATTCAGCAAACCCAGGAGAAGAGAACCCGGGTCCACCTTGACTTCGGTCCCCAAGACCCCCTCTATTACTCCTGTCACAGCACTCCAGTACATACAGAGTCTGTGGTAGGACCACAAACAATTTATTTATTTTACACTTGGGACACATTGAAGATGCACCCTGTGTAAATTTTGCAAGATGATCTGGGGCCAGATGAGCCTTATGAAAACTCTTTAACTGCATGGTATGGGTCCTATTACATATCGAAATCTTCTTCTCATGCTCCCAAATATCCTCCCAAGTTTCTGGAGTGATCGCCACCTCTAACTCTCTCTCCCAGACCTCCCGTCATCGCTCAATGTCACCCGAGGAACCTCCTCCCTAATAAATGATAGAGAGTACTCCCTGAAAGAGTGCTGTTAGCCTGCAGCACCCTCTTTTCCACATCAGATTTGTAACCCTCAGCCAGAAGCGTGGCCTCTTTTCGGATAAAATCTCTGATTTGAAAAAACAAAGAGGTCCCTACTTGATAATCCATACTTATGAGTTATTTAATCAAATGACATTAACGTTTCATCTGACTCCTTCTTGAAAACGATTAATGCTTTGGCCTCAACCACTTCCCGGGGCAGAGAATTCCACAGGCTCCCCACCCACTGGGTGAAGATATTTCTCATGGGACATGAGTTCAAATCACACCATGTCAGATAGTGACATTTAAATTCAATAAATAAATCTGAAATTGGAAGCTACTCAGTGGTGGTGATTATGAAAATGCTGTCAGTTGTAGTAAAGATGATGTGGAGGTGTTGAACTGGGATGGACAAAGTTGAAAATCACATGACTCCCAGGTCATTTGAAAATAAAGCTTTCGGACTGTTGCTCCTTACTCAGGTAGCTAGCCGACGAAGGTGCAGTGATCCAAAAGCTTATATTTTCAAATAAACCTGTTGGACTATAACCAATTATTGTAAAAATCCAACCCTTTCCCTAATGTCCCTTGAGGGAGGAAATCTATCTGGTCTGATTTGTATGTGACTCAGACCCACAGCAATGTGGTTGCCCTGAACTACCCTGTGAAATGGGCTGGAAAGCCACTCAATTCAGCAGTAATTAGGGACAGACACCAACCAATAGGCCTGGACAGTGACACCCACGTCCCGTCAGAGAATAAGAAAAGGAGTAGGTCTCTTAGCTCTTGAGCTCCTGATTCCTTATGCCTGAAACGTTGATTCTCCTGCTCCTCGGATGCTGCCTGACCTGCTGTGCTTTTCCAGGACCACACTCTCCAACATCTGCTGTCCTCACTGTCTCTTCGCTCTCGAGCCTTCTCTGGCATTCAGTAAGATCACAGCTCATCTGATCATCCCACCACCCCGCCCCACCCCCGGCCTCCTGATGATCCTTTAGCCGTTCACTTATCAGGATTCTGTCGACCGCCTCCACAAGAGACGTCAAAGAAAATAAATTGTTCCTCATCTCTGAAGTGGGGCCCCCATTAATTATAAACTGTGGCCTCGAGTTGTAGCTTCTTTCACTAGAGGAAATGGCTTTTGCACCAGGTATCCTAACAACCCTTTCAGGATCAGACTCCAGAAAGATCTCTTCCGCTATTTTGAAATAGTGACAACAGGTTGTTTCAGTCTGCTAAGTACAAATCGAATCCTTAAACACTGGTTAATGGTTTTACTTTCTGTGTCTTGACATCCCTCCTTAGAACAAGACGCACTGGTAATGGAATATTTTAACCAAAGATTGCACTTCACAACTGGGTTTCCACTTTTCAATGAATTAATTATTCAGAAGGGTTAAAATGAACAGACGAGGTTAACATAGGGGATTCGGTGCATTGATCGTATACCTTTACATTTACTGCTCCAGGACTGCAAATAAACTTTAGATCCACAAGGAGGATAACCAGGAAGGGTTTTATCGATTGTTATGGGATGTGGAATTGTTTGTCATAAAAGTGACCTTTGTGCTTGTTCCAGGTACAAAACACCAAGTTCCCCAGAACACCAGGTGTTTAACTTTCATAGAAAAGCATTCTGTTTCCTTTTCAGATCCCCAAGGTAAGCAACTTTATATTTCTCCATATTATACTCCACACATCTTCCCTTCCTCACCCACTTGACAAGACTATGTCTGTCATTAGACTGGGTCCTCAGCTTAATTTCCCACCTATGACCTGATTGGATTAATTATTGTCATGTACTGAGAAACAGTGAAAAGTACAGGTAGAAGATCCTTTAAAGAAAAGCTCGGGACCAACTGGTTTTCGGAATTCAGAATTTTTCGCTTTTCAGAATAAGTGACAGTTTAACGGTGAAACTGTTAAAAATCTTACCAGAGAAGCAGACTTGTAAGTAAGAACGTGCTTGGCCATGCTTCCCCACATTGCATCTGAGTAACACGCATTGAGTGGATGTCGATTTGGGTTAATTGTTTGCTCACCAATCAGCCTTGAGAAAAAAACTTCACAAAAAACCTTCGGATTTCGGAGTTTTTCGGTTTTTGGATGTTCGGATAAAGGATCTTCTACCTGGACTGTTTTGTGCGCTATCCAGACCAATCATATCTTCCGTAAGTACATCAGGGTAATAGAAGAGAATGCAGAACATAGTGTTACAGCTAGAGAGACGTTGCAGAGAAAGATCAACTCTAATGCATGAGAGGTCCATTCATAAATCTGATTACAGCAGGGAAGAAGCTGTTCTTGAATCTGTTGGTACAGATTCAAACTTTTGTATCTTCTGTCTGATCGAATAGGGTGGAAGAGATTATAACCTGGGTCTTTGATTATGTTGGCTGATTATGGTATGTAGTGAGAAATGTTGATGGAGTCAATAGAAGGAAGTTGAAAAATGTGCTGGGCAAACACAGCAGGCCAGGCAGCATCCGAGGAGCAGGAGAATCAACGTTTCGGGCATCAGCCCTTCTTCAGCAGAGTAGTTGCTGTACCACACTGTGACACATCCAGATAGGTGACACATCCATCTCGAGGCCTAATGGATATGCTGAATGTTCTTAGCCTGCTGATGTAGTAGAGGTATTTGTGTGCCTTCTTGACTGTAGTATCGACATGGATGAATCGGGATCAGGGAAGGCGATGGCTAATGACATTATTGCTCGACTATTAATCCAGAAACTCAAGTATTAATCCAGAAACGCAACTGATTCTCTGGGGAAAGTGAGGACTGCAGATGCTGGAGATCAGAGTCGAGAGTGTGGTGCTGGAAAAGTACAGCAGATCAGGCAGCATCCTAGGAGCAGAAGAATCAATATTTCGGGCATACGCCCTTCATCAGGAAAACCTGATAAGGGTTTATGGTTCAAAGGTCAATTCTCCTGCTCTTCAGATGCTGCCTGACCTGCTATGCTTTTCCAGCACCACACTCTGGACTCTAATTCCCTGGGGACCGAGGTTCCAATCCCACTCTAGCAGATGGTGGAATTTGAATTCATAGACTCATACAGCACAGAAACAGAGTCTCCAGTTCGCCTCATCTATGCCAATCAAGTTTCCCCAACTAAACTATTTGCACTTGCCTGAATTTGGCCCATATCCTTCTAAACCTTTCCTATTCATGTACCTATGTCCCTAACCAAATGTCCTTTAAATGTTGTCACTATACCTGCCTCTTGCAGTTCATTCCACATATGAACCACCCTTTGTGTGGAAAGAGTTGCCCCTCAGGTCCCTTTTAAATCTTTCTCCTCTCACCCTAAAAATATGCCATCCTAAAAATTTCCAATCCTCCCACTTCCTCCAAACCAAAGAATAAGCCATGGGCACCCGCATGGGCCCCAGCTATGCCTGCCTCTTCGTAGGATATGTGGAACAGTCCGTCTTCCGCAGCTACACTGGCACCACCCCCCACCTTTTCCTCCGCTACATCGATGACTGTATCGGCGCTGCCTCGTGCTCCCACAAGGAGGTTGAACAGTTCATCCACTTTACCAACACCTTCCACCCCGACCTCAAATTCACCTGGACCGTCTCAGACTCCTCCCTCCCCTTCCTAGACCTTTCCATTTCTATCTCGGGCGACCAAATCAACACGGACATTTACTATAAACCGACCGACTCCCACAGCTACCTAGACTAAGCCTCTTCCCACCCTGCCCCCTGTAAAAACGCCATCCCATATTCCCAATTCCTTCGTCTCCTCCGCATCTGCTCCCAGGAGGACCAGTTCCAAAACCGTACAACCCAGATGGCCTCCTTCTTCAAGGACCGCAACTTCCCCCCAGACGTGGTCAATGATGCCCTCCACCGCATCTCTTCCACTTCCCGCTCCTCTGCCCTTGAGCCCCGCCCCTCCGACCACCACCAGGACAGAACCCCACTGGTCCTCACCTACCACCCCACCAACCTTCATGTACAGCGTATCATCCGCCGTCATTTCCGCCACCTCCAAACGGACCCCACCACCAGGGATATATTTCCCTCCCCTATCAGCGTTCCGAAAAGACCACTCCCTCCGTGACTCCCTCGTCAGGTCCACACCCCCCACCAACCCAACCTCCACTCCCGGCACCTTCCCCTGCAACTGCAAGAAATGCAAAACTTACGCCCATACCTCCCCCCTTATTTCCCTCCAAGGCCCCAAGGGATTCTTCCATATCCACCACAAATTCACCTGCACCTCCACACACATCATCTGTTGCATCCGCTGCACCCGATGTGGCCTCCTCTATATCGGGGAGACAGGCCGCCTACTTGCGGAACGTTTCAGAGAACACCTCTGGGACACCCACACCAACCAACCCAACCACCCCGTAGCTCAATACTTCAACTCCCCCTCCCACTCCACCAAGGACATGCAGGTCCTTGGACTCCTCCATCACCAGACCATAGCAACACAACGGTTGGAGGAAGAGCGCCTCATCTTCCGCCTAGGAACCCTCCAACCACAAGGGATGAACTCAGATTTCTCCAGTTTCCTCATTTCCCCTCCCCCCCACCTTGTCTCAGTCAAATCCCTCGAACTCAGCACCGCCTTCCTAACCTGCAATCTTCTTCCTGACCTCTCCGCCCCCCACCCCACTCCGGCCTATCACCCTCACCTTGACCTCCTTCCACCTATCGCATTTCCAACGCCCCTCCCCCAAGTCCCTCCTCCCTACCTTTTATCTTAGCCTGCTGGACACACTTTCCTCATTCCTGAAGAAGGGCTTATGCCTGAAACGTCGATTCTCCTGCTCCTCGGATGCTGCCTGACCTGCTGCGCTTTTCCAGCAACACATTTTCAACTCTGATCTCCAGCATCTGCAGTCCTCACTTTCTCCTCCTAAAAATATGCCCCCTAGTTTTGACCTCTCCCCACCCCCAAAGAGAAAAGACCTTTGCTATTCATGTTATCCATGCCCCTCATGATTTTAAAAATCTCTACAAGGTCACCCCTCAGCATCTTAGCCTCCAATGAGAAAAGATCCAGCCCATCCAACCTCTCTTTATAACTCAAACCCTCCAGTCCTGCAACATATTGGTAAATTTTTTCTGAATCCTCTCTGATTTAATAATATCCTTCCTAAAGCAGGGTGAGCAGAGGTGTACCTCACCAACATTCTGTACAACCACAACATGATGTCTCAACTCCCTTGGTCTGAGCAATGCTGGCAAACATGCTAAACACATTCTTAACCACCCTATCACCCTGTGATGTAACTTTCGAAGAACTATGTACCTGAGCCCCTAAGTCTTTCTGTTTAATTATAATTCAATAAAAAGATATCTGGAATTAAGAATCTACTGATGACCATGAAACCATTGTCGGTTGTTGGAAAAACCCATCTGGTTCACTAATGTCCTTCAGGAAAGGAAACTGCCATCCCTACCTGGTCCAAACCCACAGTCATGTGGTTGACTCTCAACTGCCCTCAGAAATATCCGAGCAAGCCTCTCATTTGTCTGAATCCCTACGAAGTCTCAAAGAAATGAAACCAGATGGACCATCTGGCATTGACCTAGGTATCCGAAAAGACAATGGCAGAAACAACCCCATCGATCTTGTGCCAAAATTGGGAGCAATGATTTGGAGATGCCGGTGTTGGTCTGGTGTGGACAAAGTTAAAAATCACACAACACCAGGTTATAATCCAACAGGTTTATTTGGAAGCACTAGCTTTTGGAGCGCCGCTCCTTCATCACCTACTTGTGGAGAACAAGATCATAAGGCAGAGAATTTATAGCAAAAGATTAGAGTGGCATATAACTGAATCCAGTTTTTTTCAATATATCATTTCAGTTGCATGCCACTGTAATCTTTTGCTATAAATTCTTGGTCTTATGATTTTATACTCCACAATCTGTTTCAATTTGCTAAGCACAAATCAAATCCTTAAACACTGGTTAATGGTTTTACTTTCTGTGTCTGCCAACCCTCCTTACAACAAGACGCACTGGAAATGGAATATATTAACCAAAGGATACAAACCACCTGATGCAGGAGCAGCGCTCCGAAAGCTTCCACATAAACCTTAGATTAGATTACTTACAGTGTGGAAACAGGCCCTTCGGCCCAACAAGTTCACACCGACCCTCCAAAGAACAACGCTCCCAGACCCATTCCCCTACACCTAACAGTACGGGCAATTTAGCATGGCCAATTCACCTGACCTGCACATTTTTGGACTGTGGAGGAAACCAGAGCACCCGGAGGAAACCCACACAGACATGGGGAGAATGTGCAAACTCCACACAGACAGTTGTCTGAGGCGGGAATTGAACCTGGGTCTCTAACGCTGTGAGGCAGCAGTGCTAATCACTGTGCCACCGTGCCGCCCCTGTTGGACTATAACCTGGTGTTGTGTGATTTTAACGTTGTCCAGATTGGGAGAGCTGTCTGACAGACTGGTCAAACAACAGCCTGACATAGTTGTACTCACGGGATCATACCTTACAGACAATGTCCCAGACACCCCATCCCTGGATATGTCCTGTCCCACCGGCAGGACAGACCCAGCAGAGGGGGTGGCACAGTGGATACAGTCAGGAGAGAGTTGCTCTCGAAGTCCTCAACATTGACTCTGGACTCTATGAGGTCTCATGGCTTAAGGTTAAATCCTGCTGGTTACCACATCCCATCCTCCCTCAGCAGATGCATCAGTGATCCTCCATGTTGAACAACACTTAGCAGAAGCACAGAGGGTGGCAAAGACACAGAGTATACCCTGGGTGGGGGATTTCAATGTCCACCACCAAGAGTGATTTTGCACTAAGAGAGTTGGTTGACTCCCAAAGGACATAGCTGTTCGCTACCAGTTGCTCCTCAGCAATCTGCCAGCTGCAGGTGCATCTGTCCATGACAGTATCGGTAAGAGTGACCACCGCACAATCCTAGTGGAGACAAAGTCCCACCTTCACATTGAGAATACCCTCCATCGTGTTGTGTAGCACTATCACCGTGCTAAATGGGTCAGACTTCAAACATATCCAGTAACTCAAACCTGGGCATCCATGAGGCACTGTGAGCCACCAACAGCAGCAGAACTGTACTCCAGCACAATCTCATGGCCCAGCATATCCCTCACTCAACCATTACCATCACACCGGGGGATCAACCCTGGTTCAATGGAGAGTGCAGGAGGGCATGCCAGGAGTGGCACCAGGCATCCCTGAAGATGAGGTGTCAACCTGGTGAAGCCACCAAGCAGGACTACCTGCCAAACAGCAGAAGCAGCAAGTGATAGACAGAGCTAAGTGATCCAATTGATCAGATCTAACCTCTGCAGTCCTGACACATCCAGTTATGAATGGTGGTGGACAATTAAACAACTCACTGGAGGAAGAGACTCTACAAATATCCCCCTCCTCAATGATGGAAGGGCCCAGCACATCGGAGCAAAAGATAAGGCTGAAACATTTGCAGCAATCTTCAGCCAGAAGTGCTGATCCATCTCGGCCTCCTCCAGTGGTCCCCAGCATCACAGATTCCAGCCTTCAGCCAATTCCATTCACCCCACGTGATATTAAGGAATGGTTGGAGACACTGGATACTGCAAAGGCTATGGGCCCTGAAAACATTCCGGCAAGAGTACTGAAGACTTGTGGTCCATGTTATGACACTGAGTAAACCACTCATCCTGAGGGACAGGATTTTGGCACATGTATTTGGAAAGGCAAGGACTGATTAGGGATAGTCAACATGGCTTTGTGTGTGGGAAATCATGTCTCACAAACTTGATTGAGTTTTTTGAAAAAGTAGCAAAGGATTGATGAGGGCAGAGTGGTAGATGTGATCTACCAGTAAGGTGTTTGACAAGGTTCCCCATGGGAGACTGATTAGCAAAGTTAGATCTCACAGAATACAGGGATAACTACCCATTTGGATACAGAACTGGCTCAAAGGTAGAAGCCAGAGTTGTTTTTCAGACTGGAGGCGTGTGACCAGTGGAGTGCCACAAGGATCGGTGCTGGGCCCTCTACTTTTTGTCATTTACATAAATGATTTGGATGCGAGCATAAGAGGTACAGTTAGTAAGTTTGCAGATGACACCAAAATTGGAGGTGTAGTGGACAGCGAAGAGGGTTACCTCAGATTACAACAGGATCTTGACCAGATGGGCCAATGGGCTGAGAAGTGGCAGATGGAGTTTAATTCAGATAAATGCGAGGTGCTGCATTTTGGGAAAGCACATCTTAGCAGGACTTATACACTTAATGGTAAGGTCCTAGGGAGTGTTGCTGAACAAAGAGACCTTGGAATGCAGGTTCATAGCTCCTTGAAAGTGGATTCGCAGGTAGATAGGATAGTGAAGGAGGAGTTTGGTATGCTTTCCTTTATTGGTCAGAGTATTGAGTACAAGAGTTGGGAGGTCATGTTGTGGCTGTAGAGGACATTGGTTAGGCCACTGTTGGAATATTGCATGCAATTCTGGTCTCCTTCCTATTGGAAAGATGTTGTGAAACTTGAAAGGGTTCAGAAAAGATTTACAAGGATGTTGCCAGGGTTGGAGGATCTGAGCTACAGGGAGAGGCTGAACAGGCTGGGGCTGTTTTCCCTGGAGCGTCAGAGGCTGAGGGGTGACCTTATAGAGGTTTATAAAATTATGAGGGGTATGGATAGGGTAAATAGACAAAGTCTTTTCCCTGGGGTCGGGGAGTCCAGAACTAGAGGGCATAGGTTTAGGGTGAGAGGGGAAAGATATAAAAGAGACCTAAGAGGTAACCTTTTCACACAGAGGGTGGTACATGTATGGAATGAGCTGCCAGAGGATGTGGTGGAGGCTGGTACAATTGCAACATTTAAGAGGCATTTGGATGGGTATATGAATAGGAAGTGTTTGGAGGGATATGGGCCGGGTGCTGGCAGGTGGGACTAGATTGGGTTGGGATATCTGGTCGGCGTGGATGGGTTGGACCGAAGAGTCTGTTTCCGTGCTGTACATCTCTATGACTCTATGACTGGGGGATTAAATTACAGGTTCAAAGTGAGAGGAGAAAAGTTTAGGGGAGATATGTGTGGAAAGCTCCTTACACAGAGGGTGGTGGGTGCCTGGAATGCCTTGCCAGCTGAGATGGTAGGGATGGGCACGATAGCATGTATCTAGATGAGGCTGTCTGCCTGTTATTTGACCTTGACACCTTGTGCCACCGATGCTTAGGATATGAACGCAAAATAAAAGAAACATAAAACGAAAAAGTTCTGAAGAAGTTAACTCAGTTTCTCTCTCCATTGATGCTGCCAGACTTGCTGAGTTTTCCCAGCAATTCCTGTTTCGGTTTACAGTCTAATTGACTCTGTCCTTTCTATGTTTTATGAAGGGGCTCTCTTGTGTTTTACATTTCTGGTTGCATTTCAGATTCTCGCTCCTGGAATTCGAAGTCTGTTTGCAGAGAGACACTGACAGTTCAGAGAGTCTGTTGCAGACAGTGGTTTGTGCAGGGGTTGCTGTATCTGACTGACTGCCTCTCTCTCAAGGTTAGCTCCATATCAGGACCACTCTTGGACAGGGAATTCCTGTATTGCAGGCACCTGGAGACCACCTTTAGCCCCAAAACTGATATCTTCATTTCAGTTTTTTAAGTTTCTATTATGATGTTGTCTTTTGTAACAGTGTGTCTCAGGGGCTGACATCCTTAATTATTGATCTGGTTGTTTGTTTGTTTCTTTTAAAGAATCTTTGAAACATTAACACATTGTTGCCTGGACTATGATGACCATGAGCTTTGATATAGATTAATGGACTTGGGCTTGGGAGTCGGAGCATCATTTGATGAAGGTGAATAAGACAATACTTCCAGAAGTGTAGTGAACAGTGAAGGAGACAAGCTGGTGAAAATTAGTGAAATTGGCTGCAGGAAAGTGCAAGGTGAGCTAGTTTTGGTGGGCACAGTAACTCAGTTACTCAGTTGTTCCTAACCAGACTTTCAGATATCAAGCTTGTAACTTAAACAGAAATTAATAGTTTGTTATTAATAATGTGACTTTAGCAGAACACAGATATATAACAAGACAATCCACTTGATATCTATGATCCAATCTTCTTTAACCAGAATCTCCAATCACACTGACACACACACACAAGCACACATTCTCTCTCTCACACACACACACATATTCTCACACATACATGCAAACAAACACACATACTGTCTCTCACACACACACAAACACACTACTCTCTCACACACAAACACACACACAAACACACATGCTCTCACACACACATATACGCACACACACGCAAACACACACATACACACATACACAAACACACATACTCTCACAAACACACATACTCACACACAACCACACACACACAAATACAAACTCTCACACATACAAACACACATACATAGACATACTCACACACACACATGCACAAACAGACATACTCACACACACACTTTTCTCTCTCTTGCACACACACACAAGCACACATACTCATGCATACACACGCACAGAAACACACATGGTCATGTACTCATAAACACACACACACAAAAATGGACACAAACAGAATTAAGGGATAAATGAAAGAAATAAAAGGAATTGCAAATTTCCAGTTTCATAATGGATATCAGACCTTTAAAAGTGGATGGTTAATGCAGTTGTTCACAGGCAAGTAAACTGTGGGACCTCCATGAATTTTAAAGTGAAAACAAAAATTCGCTGGAAATCACAGTGGGTCAGAAAGGATCCATGGAGAGAGAGGAAGCAAATGTTTCAAATCTAGATGACTCTCAGAGCTGATATGAAGTGTGGAGGGACTGTATTAATGCAATCACTGAGACAGTGGAATCTTTCGAGGGTGGGGTACGGGAGGATACAGGTGAAAGTGAGGACTGCAGCTGCTGGAGATTCGAGTCGAGAGTGTGGTGCTGGAAAAGCTCAGCACGTCAGGCAGCTTCCGAGGAGCAGGTGAGTCAACGTTTCAGGCAAAAGCCCTTCATCAGGACTGAGGCTGTGAGTCAGGCTGGAAGATACACAAGAGGAGATAGTCCTAAACAAACAAAGATCCAGAGAATATGCAGCATAATAAGACATAGGTGATGGAGAAAGGTTCTAACCCCTAGGGAGTGAAACTCAGAGCCAGTGTCTGAGTTATACATTCAAACACGAAACAGCAGAGTTGGCCAATAGGCTGTAGTCTAGATTAGAGTGGTGCTGGAAAAGCACAGCAGGACAGGCAGCATCCGAGGAGCAGGAAAATCGACGTTTCAGGCAAAAGCCCTTCTTCAGGACTGAACAGTCCTGATGAAGGGCTTTTGCCCGAAACGTCGATTTTCCTGCTCCTCGGAAGCTGCCTGACCTGCGGAGCTTTTCCAGCACCACACACTCTCGACTCTAATCTCCAGCAGCTGCAGTCCTCACTTTTGCCGAATGGGCTGTAGGCCAGAGCAGGGACTCTCAGCACCTTTTTTTCCTTCTGCCTTCGAAAAAGTCTCAATCTGCCCCATAACTCAATATCTTCTCCAAAACTTAGTTCCATGATGAAATGCATACATTTTTAGCTCAAGTGAAGCTAAATGGGATCAATACCTTCATGTTTTGAAAAACACGGCATCATTTACTGTCATAGCCAGCCTGGCTGGGCAGTACATCAGAAAATACGCACCACACCCTGACGACACTTAGTGCCAGAACTTGGATTGCTTTTCAGCTGCCTTGACATCACCGCCTTGTCTATGTGACAACTTACAGAGTTGGCAGTGCCCAATATCTAGCCAACTAAACAACAGAACAGAAATGCCAAGAGCATATTCCAGTCCAGAGGTGTATGGTTGGTATGCTATTTCAGAGGTGGGAAGAGTAATGAAACTATGGTTTTAAGAGGTTTATTTTGTCCTAGCTCTTTTATGAAGCAGGTTGAGACAGAGGTGCAGAGCAGTCTGCTCAGAACCAATACAATAGAAACAGCCTGACTGGGTGGGGTTCACCTACCACAGAACCTGGATGTTTAGTTCTCACTTTTTGCAGTTGCTGGGGTCTTGAAGCTGGATGTGGAAGCTCTTATTCCTCTTTCTCTGTTACAGCTAAAAGCTGGGGCTCTCTTCCTGCAGCTGGAATTGCATGTGAAACAATCGATTTTACTGAATGTGCCTTTGCCAAGGGTGTGTTTACGGGGTGTTACTATACTGGAACAGTTAAGTAGTAGGAGTTAATATATTCGCTATTTTGTTAAGCATTTCAATAGAGTTATAGTTAAGCCAATGCTTTTATCTTTATAAAACGGTCTATATTCCCATTCCGAGGGATGTGTTCTATATTCCCATTCCAAGGGATGTGATCTATATTCCCATTCTGAGGTGTGTGCTCTGTATTCCTGTTTGGAGGGGTGTGATCTATATTCCCATTCCGAGGGTGTGGTTTCTAGAACATAGAACATAGAACAATACAGCACAGAACAGGCCCTTTGGCCCACGATGTTGTGCCGAACCTTTGTCCTAGCTTAAGTACCTATCCATGTACCTATCCAATTGCCGCTTAAAGGTCACCAATGATTCTGACTCTGCCACTCCCACAGGCAGCGCGTTCCATGCCCCCACCACTCTCTGGGTAAAGAATCTACCCCTGACATCCCCCCTATACCTTCCACCCTTCACCTTAAATTTATGTCCCCTTGTAACACTCTGTTGTACCCGGGGAAAAAGTTTCTGACTGTCTACTCTATCTATTCCCCTGATCATCTCATGAACCTCTATCAAGTCATCCCTCATCCTTCACCGCTCCAATGAGAAAAGGCCTAGCACTCTCAACCTATCCTCGTACGACCTATTCTCCATTCCAGGCAACATCCTGGTAAATCTCCTCTGCACCCCCTCCAAAGCTTCCACATCTTTCCTAAAATGAGGCGACCAGAACTGCACACAGTACTCCAAATGTGGCCTTACCAAGGTCCTGTACAGCTGCAACATCACCTCACGACTCTTGAATTCAATCCCTCTGCTAATGAACGCTAATACACCTTAGGCCTTCTTACAAGCTCTATCCACCTGAGTGGCAACTTTCAAATATCTATGAACATAGACCCCAAGATCCCTCTGCTCCTCCACCTTACTAAGAACCCTACCATAAACCCTGTATTCCGCATTCTAATTTGTCCTTCCAAAATGAACAACCTCACACTTGACGGGGTTGAACTCCATCTGCCACTTCTCAGCCCAGCTCTGTATCATATCAAAGTCCCTTTGCAGCTGACAACAGCTCTCTTCACTATCCACAACTCCACCAATCTTTGTATCATCTGCAAATTTACTGACCCACCCTTTGACTCCCTCTTCCAAGTCATTAATAAAAATTACAAACAGCAGAGGACCCAGAACTTATCCCTGCGGAACTCCACTTGTAACTGGGCTCCAGGCTGAATATTTACCATCTACTACCACTCTCTGACTTCGACCGGTTAGCCAGTTTTCTATCCAACTGGCCAAATTTCCCACTATCCCATGCCTCCTGACTTTCCGCATAAGCCTACCATAGGGAACCTTATCAAATGCCTTACTAAAATCCATGTACACTACATCCACTGCTCTACCCTCATCCACATGCTTGGTCACCTCCTCAAAGAATTCAGTAAGACTTGTAAGGCAAGACCTACCCCTCACAAATCCGTGCTGGCTGTCCCTAATCAAGCAGTGTCTTTCCAGATACTCATAAATCCTATCCCTCAGTACCCTTTCCATTACTTTGCCTACCACCGAAGTAAGACTAACTGGCCTGTAATTCCCGGGGTTATCCCTCTTCCCTTTTTTGAACAGGGGCACAACATTCGCCACTCTCCAGTTCCCTGGTACCACCCCCGTTGACAGTGAAGACGAAAAGATCATTGCCAACGGTTCTGCAATTTCCGCTCTTGCTTCCCACATAATCCTAGGATATATCCCGTCAGGCCCGGGGGACTTGTCTATCCTCAAGTTTTTCAAAATGCCCAACACATCTTCCTTCCTAACAAGTATCTCCTCTAACTTACCAGTCCGTTTCATACTCTCCTCTTCAACAATATGGTCCCTCTCATTTGTAAATACTGAAGAAAAGTACTCATTCAAGACCTCTCTTATCTCTTCCGACTCAATACACAGTCTCCCACTACTGTCCTTGATCAGACCTACTCTCGTTCATGTCATTCTCATGTTTCTCACATATAAGGCCTTGGGGTTATCCTTGATCCTACCTGCCAAAGAATTTTCATGCCGTCTCTTAGCTCTCCTAATCCCTTTCTTCAGCTCCCTCCTGGCTATCCTGTATCCCCCCAACGCTCTGTCTGAACCTTGTTTCCTCAACCTTATGTAAGCCTCCTTCTTCCTCTTTACTAGACATTCAACCTCCTTCGTCAACCAAGGTTCCCTCACATGACCATCTCTTTCCTGCCTGACAGGTACATACATATCAAGGACACGTCGTATCTGTTCCTTGAAAAAGTTCCACATTTCAATGACATCCTTCCCAGACAGCCTGTGCTCCCAAGTTATGCTCCTCAGATCCTGTCTTGCAGCATTGTAGTTACCCTTCCCCCAATTGTAAAACCTGCCCTGTTGCACGCACCTATCTCTCTCCATAACCAAGGTGAAAGTCACAGAATTGTGGTCACCATCACCAAAATGCTCACCCACTAACAAGCCCATCACTTGTCCCGGTTCGTTACCAAGTACCAAATCCAATATGGCCTCCCCTCTGGTCAGACAATCTACATACTGAGTTAGAAAAGCTTCCTGGACACACTGCACAAAAACCGCCCCATCCAATCTACTTGATCTAAAGAGCTTCCAATCAATATTTGGGAAGTTGAAATCGCCCATGACTACTACCCTGTGGCTTCTGCACCTTTCCAAAATCTGTTTCCCAATCTGTTTCTCCACATCTCTGCTGCTGTTGGGGGGCCTATAGTAAACACCCAACAAGGTGACTGCTCCTTTCCTATTTCTGACTTCAGCCCAAAGGCAGATCCCCCTCGAACTGCCTTTCTGCAGCCATTATACCATTTCTAATTAGCAATGCCACCCCCCCTCCTTTTTTACCACCCTCCCTAATCTTACTGAAACATCTGTAACCAGGAACCTCCAACAACCATTCCTGTCCCTCTTCTATCAACGTTTCCGTGATGGCCACAACATCGTAGTCCCAAGTACCGATCCATGCCTTAAGTTCACTCACCTTATTTCTGATACTCCTTGCGTTGAAGTATACACACTTGAACCCATCTCTGTGTCCACAAGTATTCCCTGTCGGTGCTACCTTCTCCACAGCCTCCCTACATTCTTGGACATTCTGAAAAACAGCTAACCTACTTTCTGGACTACAAGTCTGGATCCCATCTCCCTGCCAAATTAGTTTAAACCCCCCCCAAAGAGTGCTAGCAAACCTACCTCCCAGGATATTGGTGCCCTTCTGGTTCAGGTGCAACCCATCCTGCTTGTACAGGTCCCACCTTCCCCAGAATGCAGTCCAATTGTCCAAATACCTGAAGCCCTCCCTCCTACACCATCCTTGCAGCCACGTGTTCAACTGCACTCTCTCCCTATTCCTTGCCTCACTGTCACGTGGCACCAGCAACAACCCAGAGATGACGACTCTGTCTGTCCTAGCTTTTAGTTTCCAGCCGAACTCCCTGAGCTCCTGAATGACCTCCCCACCCCTCTTCCTACCTATGTCGTTGGTGCCAATGTACACCACGACTTCTGGCTACACACCGTCCCCCTTATTGCAGTTTTGAGGGGTGTGATTTGTATTCCCATTCCAAGGGATGTGATCTATATTCCCGTTCTGAGGGGTGTGGTCTATAATCCAGTTCTGAAGGGTTTGGGTTATAGTCCAGTTCTGGGGGTTAAGGTCTATAGTCTAGTTCTGAGGGGTATGGTCTATATTCCCATTCTGAGGGGTGTGGTCTATCTTCCTGTTCTGAGGGGTGTGGTCTTGACACCCAGAGAATTCCAGGCACTAAACTTGAGCAAAGATTAGTGCTCAGAACCAGACAAGCCACTGGTCAGTCCCTTGTTAATTTTAAATCGACCTTCAGTGGGGGATAACTTGAACCCACTATTAAAACCAGGAATTCTTAATCAATAGGAGAGGAGAGATGGAAAGGCTGGAAGAGACATAAAATATCAAAGGGGTTCCAAAACTGCTGGGCGGGGCGCTCTCTATAAATCACGTGCTCAATAAATGAACCTGATTCATACACATTTCATCCACCCACACCTTTGTACATACACTCAAACGTAGAGACACGCAAACACACTCATCTCATGCATACATTCATGCACCTATATACATACACTCATATATACATATATATACCGATTTGGATATGTATACCTATATATACATAAATACACCTATACATACATACATATACCTATATGTACATATGTATACCTAGGGGTGGCATGGTGGCTCAGTGGTTAGCACTGCTGCCTCACAGCACAAGGGACCTGGGTTCGATTCCAGCATTGGACAACTGTCTATGTGGAGTTTGCACATTCTCCCTGTGTCTGCGTTGGTTTCCTCTGGGTGTTCCGGAATTGGCCATGCTAAATTTCCCATAGTGTTAGGTTAATTAGTCAGGGGTAAATCTGGGGCAATGGGGCAGGGTGGGTTGCTCTTCGGTGGGTCAGTGTGGACTTGTTGGGTCGAAGGGCCTGTTTCCACACTGTAGGGAATCTAATCTAATCTAAACATACGTTCATGAGTCTATATACACATAAGTATGCCTATATGTACATACATATACCCATATGATCGCCTAAACATACATATGTACACTGAGGTTTTAGGGAATCTGGAAAGAAATTAAAAAGCAGGAACTCTAAGGTAATCACTTCCCAACAGTGATTTCTGCATAATAATGACATGGGCTGTCAGAACACTGTGGGAAAGCATGGTGGAGGGAGTCAACAAATAACCTCGTGCAGTTTGACAGCAGACAGAACGGGCCAAATGGCATACTCCTGCTCCTATCTTATACATTCTGCAGAATCTCTCACACACACCCACTCTCTCTCACTCTCTCTCTCTCTCTCTCACACACACACACACACTCACACAGACACACACACTCACACGGATACATGCACACACACACACATATACACTCACACAGACACACACACTCACAGGGACACATGCACACACACAGATACACACACACACTCACACAGACACACCCACACAGACACCCCCCACACACAATCACACAGACACATATACACACACACCCCACACACATACGCACACACTCATACACACACTCACACACACCCTACACAGACACACACACACACTCACACAGACACACTCACACAGACACACACACACACCTCCCCCGACAGACACACACTCACACACCCCCACAAATATACACACACACACTCACACACACATTACTCTGCACACATACTTACACACAAACATGCACAGACACACACAAACATACATGCTCACGCATACTCACACTCATACTCTCTCATACACGCACACACATACACAGTCACACACAGACACACACACACGCACACACTCAGACACATACACACTCACATATGCACACACACACAGACACACTCACACGCAAACACACATGCCCACACACACTCACAAACATGCAGATACACACACACTCTCACACACATACATACCCCTGCACACGTACTTACACACAAACACGCACTGACACACATACATACACGCTCACACATACTCACACTCACACTCTCTCAGATGCATGCACACAGACACACACACACACACATATACACTCACATACTCTCACACACACACACACACAAACACACATACACTCACACACACACACACATATACACTCACATACTCTCACACACACACACACACAAACACACATACACTCACACACACTCTGTTGCTAATGGTTACTCTGTTGCTAATGGTTACTCAACAAGGAGGGAAAGTGCTCCACGATTTTGGGCAGAAAATGGAAAACCTGTCAGGGCTGTTCTGTGCTGAGAGAATTTACAAAGTGATAACGTTCTCGGGTAACCACGAGAGGACAGCAGCTCCCAGAACTCTGTGTGGGCTCACTGGGGAGTTAGTTTATGTGCTGTTTCCTACTGAACTCTGGCAGTGTCAGTAGCGTTCAGTCTGTCTGTATCGGGCTGTGTCCGTATGAGAGTGCAGGCTCAGCACGTGGTGCTCCCAACCTGCTCACTCTCAGCCCACACGCTGCCAGAACAATGCTGCGAGAGTACACAGCACAGCCTCTGCTCACTGACTTCTACCAGTTCACTATGGCCTACGGATACTGGAAATGTGGGAGAGAGCAGAGCAACGCTGTCTTTGAGTTATACTTCAGAGAAAATCCCCGGGAGAGTGAGTTCACCATCTTCGCCGGCCTTCAGGACTGTCTGCTGTTCGTCTCCAATTACAAGCTGAAGGAGGAAGGTAAATCATTTAAATTGCATCATGTAACCCTTTCCTGGGAGGGCAGAGCTGAGGAATATAAACTTCACAAAGGGCAAGGCACAGGAACCGGAGATAGAGTACATTCAGTCTCTCAAGCCTGCTCTGCCAATCAGTTACACAGTCACAGAGTTACACAGTCATGGAGATGTACAGCATCCAACTCAGCCCATGCCGACCAGATATCCCAATGCAATCTAGTCTCATTTGCCAACATTTGGCCCATATCCTTCTAATCCCTTCCTATTCATGTACCCAGTCAGATGCCTTTTAAATGCTGCAATTGTACCAGCCTCCGCCACTTCCTCTGGCAGCTCATTCTATACACGTACCACCCTCTGTGTGAAAAATGTTGCCCTTTAGGTCCCTTTTAAATCTTTCCCCTCTCAGTCAGATCATAGACGTCCTTTTACTTTGATTCCCACACAATCCCTTCATTCACTGAGTTAAAAATAATTAACCTCTGCATTGAAAATGCTCCATAGCTAAAGATCCCACGGATTCCATCTCACTGAGTGAAGAGATTCTTTCTCATCTCAGTCTGAAATGGGTCCTGTGTTCTGGACTTCCCACCCACCCACCCCAGCTTAAGGATTATGTGTGTAGCAATGGGATCACCTCATCCTTTTAAATTTCAGGAAAACATACTCTGGTCTACTCCCAGAGACACCCTCACTCCAGGTCACGCCTCAAGCTCCTTACCATCCTGACATGAAAATATACCACGGTTCCTTCATTGTCACTGGGTCAAAGTCCTGGAACTCCCAGCAACCTACAGTACACAGACTGCAACAGTTCAAGAAGGCAGCTATCCTGTGTAGAATATCAGATCCCTGTTCAGGGCTATTGATCTAGTCCGTTCAGAGAGTCCTGGCTGACAGATATAAACAGGAATCTCAGAGGTTCTGTTTTGGATGTGAACTTAGGAGGTATAGTTAGTACATTTGCAGATGACACCAAAATTGGAAATGTGGGAGAGAGCAGAGCAGCGCTGTCTTTGAGTTATACTTCAGAGAAAACCCCCCGGGAGAGTGAGTTCACCATCTTCGCCGGCCTTCAGGACAGTCTGCTGTTCCTCTCCAATTACAAGCTGAAGGAAGAAGGTAAATCATTTCGTGAACAGCGAAGAAGGTTACCTCAGATTACAATGGGATCTCGATCAGATGGGCCAATGGGCTGAGGCGTGGCAGATGGAGTTTAATTTAGATAAATGCGAGGTGCTGCACTTTGGAAAGGCAGATCTTATCCACTTCATGGTAAGGTCCTAGGGAGTGTTGCTGAACAAAGACACTTTGGAGTGCAGGTTCATAGCTCCTTGAAAGTGGAGTTGCAGGTTGATAAGATAGTGAAGAAGGCGTTTTGTTATACTTTCCTTTATTGGTCAGAGTATTGAGTACAGGAGTCGAGAGGTCATGTTGCGGCTGTACAGGACATTGGTTAAACCACTGTTGGAATATTGTGTGCAAATCTGGTCTCCTTTCTATTGGAAAGATGTTGTGAAACTTGAAAGGGCTCAGAAAAGATTTACAAGGATGTTGCCAGGGTTGGAGGGTTTGAGCTACAGGGAGAGGCTGAACATGCTGGGGCTGTTTTCCCTGGAGCGTCAGAGGCTGAGGGTGACCGTATAGAGGTTTATAAAATCATGAGGGACATGGATTGGGTAAATAGACAAGGTCTTTTCCCTGGGGTCGGGGAGTCCAGAACTAGAGGGCATAGGTTTAGGGTGAGAGGGGAAAGATACAAAAGAGACCTAAGGGGCTACATATATGGAATGAGCTGCCAGAGGGAGTGGTAGAGGCTGGTACAATGACAACATTTAAAAGGCATCTGGATGGGTATATACATAGGAAGGGTTTAGAGGGACATGGGCCAAGTGCTGGCGAATGGGACTAGATTAGGTTACACTATCGGGTCGGTATGGACGAGTCGGACCAAAGTGTCTGATTCCGTGCTGTACATCTCTCTGACTCTATAACTGGCTCTGTGAAGCTGGACTGGTGTCAAGTACTCTGCATGTGTAAATACAGGGTGACTCGTAACCAGAGACTGGCCTCTGTGAAGTTATTTCAACCCCCACCTACTCAAGGGCAACTAGAGACTGGGCTAGTGAGCAATTAGATTAGATTACATTACAGTGTGGAAACAGGCCCTTCGGCCCAACAAGTCCACACCTACCCGTCGAAGCACAAACCACCCAGACCCATTCCCCTACATTTACCCCTTCACCTAACACTGCGGGCAGTTTCCCATGGCCAATTCACCTAACCTGCATATGTTTGGACTGTGGGAGGAAACCGGAGGAAACCCACGCAGACACGGGGAGAATGTGCAAACTCCACACAGTCAGTCGCCTGAGGCGGGAATTGAACCCAGGTCTCTGGCGCTGTGAGGCAACAGTGCTATCCACTGTGCCACTGTTTCACCCATTAATGTCCAGGTTCAGGAATAAAAGGCTCTCTTCTGAAAGGACAGTCCCCTCACTACCGGAATCAGTCTGGTGGACTTTCTCTGATACTTGCAATAGCTTGCATTTATATAGTGCCTTTCATAACCCTCTCCAAACTCAGTACCAGGCAGTGAAGTGGTTTGGCAATGTTGTTGCTGGTCCCACCAACAGGAATATGATAATAACTGATTCTTGAGTGATAAGACCATAAAAACTAGGAACAGGAGGAGGCCATTTGGCCCTTCAAGCCTGCTCTGCCATTCAATTAGGGGCACGGCTGATCCAACATTCCTTATCTCCATTTTCTTGCCCTTTCCCTGTAACCCTCGATTCCCCGACTGATCTAGAACCTCTCTGTCTCAGCCTTGAATAGACACAAGGACTCTGTCCCCACAGCTCTCTGTGGCAAGGAATTCCACAATCTCACATCCCTTTGGAGAAGAAGTTCCTCCTCAACTCAGTCCGATATCTGCACCCCCTCATTCTGAGGCTGTGCCCCCAACCCGCCCCCCCCCCCAATTCTACTTTCACCCTCCAGTGGAAACAATCTCCTTGCTTTCATCTTATCTATTTCCCCTCACAATTTTATACGTTTTATAAGATCCCCTCATTCTTCTAAATTCCAATGAATATAATTCCAGTCTAGATTCGATTCCCTACAGTGTGGAAAGAGGCCATTTGGTCCAACAATTTCCCACCCAGACCCACTTCCCTCTAGAATGGCCAATTCACCTGACCTGTACATCTTTGGACTGTGGGAGGAAACTGGAGCACTCGGAGGAAACCACACAGACACGAGGAGAATGTGCAAACTCCACACAGTCGCCAGAGGCTGGAATCGAACCCAAGTCCCTGGTGCTGTGAGGCAGCAGTGCTAACCACTGAGCCACTGTGCTGCCCTACCCACGACCTTGGTGTTATCAACACCACTCAGTCTACTCAGTCTCTCCCCGTACATCAACTCTCTCAATTCTAGAACCAACCTAGTGAACCTCCAATCCACCCCCTCCAGTGCCAGGACTTTTTCAAGTAAAGACTCCAAAATTGTTTTCAATATGTATCAGTGGAGATTGGGGCAAATATCGCTCCTGGTTGAGGTCATACCTGACACATAGGGAGATGGTCATGGCTATTGGAGGTCAGTCATCTCAGCTCCAGGGTATCTCTGCAGGAGTTCCTCAGGATAATGTCCTAGGCCCAACCATCTTCAACTGCTTCCTCAATGGCCTTCTAATCCCCAGTGAGTCGAGTCCCAATCTGTTCAGCCTTTGCTCATAAGACACTCCCTCCCTGCACACCAGGAATCCTCCTTGTGAACTTTCCCTGAACTGCCTCGAAAGAAATGATTCCTTTTCCTGAAATAAGGGACTAAAGCTGCTCCCAGTGCTCCCGATGTGGTCTCACCAGCACCTTGTGCAGTTGCAGTAAGGCTTCCTTACTCGAATATTCCAAACCCCTTGAAGTAAGGGCCAACATTCCATGACCTTTCCTGATTACCTGCTGTCCCTGGGGGCTAGCTTGGTGTTTCTGCACAAGCTCCTCCCAAGTCCTGATGCATTGCAGCTTTCTGTAGTTGTTCGCAGTTTGAACAATGCTCTGTTCTTTAATTCTTTCCATTTTCCCACACTGTACTCCATTGGCCACTCAGCCTCTCACTCTCCCTCAGGAAACTGTGCCCCTCCACCTGTTCGTGTAGTCTGCAAACAGTCCACTTGCTTTCTCCCTCCAGGTCATGAGTAACGTATACAGCGGTGGTCCCAGCACCGATCCCTGTGGAACCCACTGCTCACAGACTACCAACCTGAAAAAGAAGTCCTTATCCGCACTCACTGTTCCCTGCCCATGAGCCAATTCTTTATCCACACCAATATACTACCTCCAACATGAGGGGCTCTTACAGAACAGTACAGCGTGTGATCTTTGCCAACCACAAACCCATTTTAGACTAATCCCATCTGCCTGCACATGGTCCTTATCCCTCTATTCCTGCCTGTTCAAGTGTATGTCACAATGTCTCTTAGAGGTTCCTATTGTATCTGTTTTGATCACCTCTCCTGGCAGCGTGCTCTTAGCGCCTACTGCCCTCTGGTTACAAAATTGCCTCATGCATTTCCTTCAAACTTTCCCACTCTCACCTAAATCCTCTGCCCTGTAGTTTTTGACATTTCACCCTGGGGCAAACACTCCGACTATCCACCTTATCCATGTCCCTCATAATTTTGTCATGATTTGGAGATGCCGGTGTTGGACCGGGGTGGACAAAGTTAAAAATCACACAACACCAGGTTGTAGTCCAACAGGTTTAATTGGAAGCACACTAGCTTTCGGAGCGACGTTCCTTCATCAGGTGGTAGTGGAGGACTCATAATCTTGTCGACACCTGTCAGGTCACCCCTCAGCCTCTGATGCTCTAGTGAAAAAAGTCCAGTATTTTATGACGTAACCTTATACAGATTGAGGGAAGGGTAAATAGGGACCCCTCATCCTCAGGCACAAGGATTGATTATACCCCCCCCACAAAGAGGAGAGGTGTAAACTGGAATGCATAGGTTTAGGGTGAGAGGGGAAAGATTTAAAAGGGACCCAAGGAATAATATTTTCACGCAGAGGGTGGTGCGTGTATGGAATGAGCTGCCAGAGGAAGTGGTGGAGGCTGGTACAATTATAGTATTTAAAAGGCATCTTGTTGAGTGTGTGAATAGGAAGGGTTTAGAGGGATATGGGCCAAACGCTGGCAAATGGGACTAGATTGATTTAGAATATCTGGGTCGGCATGGAGGAGTTGGGCCAAAGGGCCTGTTTCCAGGCTGTATGATTCTATCACTTTAGCTCCTGTGAACAACATCATGTCGAGCAGTGCAGAACACTGTCCCTGTTGGAGTTCTGGTAATGCATGGGGTAGTGTCCCTGTCTCTGACAGTGATGTTCTGGATTCAGGAGCCACCTCAGTGGTGCTAACCTCACTGCACTTGGAAAATTACAGGCCGATGAGCCTGACCTCAATTGTGGGTAAGATCCATTGTGAAGGATGAGATTTCTGAAAACTTGGAAATGTATGGTATAATAGGGCAAAGTCAGCATGGTTTCATCAAGGGGAGGTCATGCCTGACAAATCTGTTGGAATTCTTTGAGGTGGTAATGTGCAGGTTAGACCTAGGAGGCCAATGCATGTTATCGATCTGGACTTCAAGAAGGCCTTTGACAAGGTGCCACACAGGAGGTTACTGAGTAAGACAAGGGCCCATGGTGTTAGAGGCAAGGTACGAGCATGGATAGAAGCTTGGCTGTCTGGCAGGAAGCAGAGAGTGGGGATAAAAGGGCCCTTCTCAGGATGGCAGCTGGTGACAAGTGGTGTTCCACAAGGGTCAGTGTTGTGACCACAACTTTTCACTTTATACCTTAATGATCTGGATGAAGGACCTGAAGGCTCTCTGGCTAAGTCTGCAGGCAATACAAAGATAGGTGGAGGGACAGATACTATTGAGGAGGTGAGGAGGCTACAGAATGCACAGTGGCTCAGTGGTTAGCTGTCTCACAGCATCAGGGTCCCAGGTTTGATTCCAGCCTCGGATGACTGTCTGTGTGGAGTTTGCACATTCTCCCGGTGTCTGCGTGGGTTTCCTCCGGGTGCTCCGGTTTCCTCCCACAGTCCAAAGTTGTGCAGGTTGAGTGGTCATGCTAACTTGCCACATAGTGTTAGGTACAGTAGTCAGTGGGAAATGGGTCTGGGTGGGTTACTCTTCGGAGGGTCAGTGTGAACTGGTTGGGCCGAAGGGCCTGTTTCCACGCTGTAGGGAATCTAATCTAAAAGACAGGTTAGGAGAGTGGGAAAAGGAGTGACAGATCGAATACAATGTGGGAGACTGTGAGGTTGGGAACTTTGGTAGGAAGAAGAGGTATGGACTATTTTCTAAAATGGGGAAAAGTTCAGAAATCTGAAGCGCAAAGAGACTTGGGAATTCTAGTCCAGGATTCTCCCAAATAAACTTGCAGGTTGAATTATTAGTTAGGAAGGCAAATGCAATGATGACATTTATTTTGAGAGGATTTGAATATAAAAACAGGGATGTACTTCTGACCCTCTAGAAGGCTCTGATCAGACCACATTTGGAGAATTGTGTGCAGTTTTGGGCCTCATATTTCAGGAAGGATGTATTCACCCTGGAGCATGTTCAGAGGAAGTTCACAAGAATAGTCCCAGGAATGGAAAGTTTAACATATGAGGAACGTTTAAGGACTCTGGGTGTATACTCAGTGGAGTTTAGAAGGATGAGGGGGGATCTAATTGAAATATACAGAATAGTGAATGGCCTGGACAGTATGGATGTTGGGAAGATGTTTCCAATGGCAGAAGGGACGAGGACCCGAGGGCACAGACTTAGCGTAAAGGGAAGACCCTTTCGAACGGAGAGAAGGAGAAACTTCTTCAGCCGGAGAGTGGGGAATCTGTGGGATTCATTACCACAGGAGGCTGTGGGGGCTGGGTCATTGAGGATATTTAACACTGAGATAGATAGGTTCTTGATTGTTAAGGGGATCAAAGGTTACAGGGAGAAAGCGGGAGAATGGGGTTGAGAAACTTATAGCTGAAAATGTGTTGCTGGAAAAGCGCAGCAGGTCAGGCAGCATCCAAGGGACAGGAGAATCGACGTTTTGGGCATAAACCCTTCCTCAGGATTCCTGAGGAAGGGCTTATGCCCGAAACGTCGATTCTCCTGTTCCTTGGATGCTGCCTGACCTGCTGCGCTTTTCCAGCAACACATTTTCAGCTCTGATCTCCAGCATCTGCAGTCCTCACTTTCTCCTTGAGAAACTTATAGCCATGATTGAATGATGGAGCAGACTTGATGGGCTGAATGGCCTAATTTCTGCTTTCATGTCTTATTGTCTTTTGGGTGTGTCAGCCAGGAATCTATCCTACTGATTGTTGGGGGGGAAGGGATGGGGTGCATGTATTACTCACCACGCCACCCATTCACACGCCTTATTATCACTTTATATCCTTCTTTGCTTCTCCCCTCATCCCTTTTGGACAATCACCACAATCAGTTAAAACAAATGGTTGCTTGCATGTAACTTTGAGTTTGTTCTTGTGCTAACTCAGCAGGTTGACCTGGTCAGCTGCTACAGCCGCATGGTTTAGGAAAGGCCCAGGACCCAGGGCTTCTACAGGCCCAATGGCTCCCACTGGTGGAAGCAGAAATGGACCCAGTGTCTCCCCCCTCCAACTGCACTCACTTTGTCGCAGTCCACCTGAGAAACAGCATCATGTTTTCTGTCTCTGATGGCCTGTATTTACCTAGCGCCTTTAGTGTGGTAACACCTCCCTCAGGGTTTCCAAGAGTACAATTGTACAAGGTTTGACACCAAAAGGTCACAGTGACACAAAGCTGGCTGGGGGAAGGGTGTGGGATGTGGAAGGGGGCAGAAGAGAGGTTAACCCATCTTGAGGGGGATTGTGAATGAGGAGGCACTGGATAAGATGAAAGGGCACCCCCCCACCCCCACCCCCAAATCCACACAAGATGGAGGTGACAAAGACCCTCTATTCAAGGTGCATACCTCTTTGATATTCTCCTCTCGAGAATAGTCAAGGCGAGGTCCCTAATAAGTTCAGCAGTGAGTTCAACAGGGTTTCAATCAATGAGAAGGGTAGTCAGAGGTTATGGAAGTACAATCAGAAAATTGGAGCGAAGGTCAACCTCAATCTTATTGAACATTGGGACAGATTCAATAGGTCCGAATGGTTTATTCCTCCTCCGAGATATTTCCAATGATGTGATGAAATGACCGTAAGGGAAGTCTTGCAGAAGGAGCAAGAGGGAGAGAGGCTGGGGGGTTCAGAGGTGGGGTTTCAGAGGTTGGCCCGCTGAAGGCATGGCCATTAATGGTGGAACAGGACAGATCAGGCCTGAGGCCTCCTCCTCATTGGAATGTGACAAGGAACTTGAGTGAGCTCCTCACGCACTGCTCCCGCTCGGAACACAAACTTCAGGATGTCTGTGATTTCAATTCTTCACTCAGATCACCGTCTGACATTAGTGCTTCCAGCCTCTGGTACCACTCACAGGAAATTCAAAAGAAATAATTCAGGATAACGTCTCACAGTGACATCTGTTCAGACACAGGGAATCATTCCCTGGACATCATTCTCAAGTAATGTCCAGGCCTTTTGTTCAATTATCCTGGAGGCGAGAGCTCTTCCTTAGCTTGTCCATGGCAACACCTCAGCCAATCAGAGTTCACTTTCCAACCAATTAGCTCACTTTCCTCCTGTGGCACAAAAGCTTCGGATTGTTTGAAATGTGGCACTCTTGCAGGGGGTCCTGATGAGTGCAAGAAGGGAAGATTCAGCAATATGTTTCACACCTCAGTAAGGGTGTATTTCTGCTTTTTGTCACAGACATCGATTTTCTGCAGACTGTGCTGCCCCCGACAACAGACCCTGCTTTTTACGATTATCTGCGGAATATTGACACCTCAACAGTTACACTGCGGGCTGTTCCAGAGGGATCAGTTGTCTTTCCAAAGGTAAAGCAGTGGGTGTGTATGTGAGTGTGAGGAGGTGCAGATGGGAATGTGTATGGAACATGCTCACCTTTGGATCAGTGGTTGTGTGGTTCAGAGCTAATTCTGAGGCAGAAGGCCAGTCCAGAGGCAGTGCCACGCTGTCAGAGTGTCAGTGCTGAGGGAGTGCCACACTGTCAGAGGGTCAGTGCTGAGGTAATGCAGCACTGGTGGAGGGTCAATGCTGAGGGAGTGCCGCACTCACGGAGGGTCAATGCTGAGGGAGTGCCGCACTGTCTGAGGGTCAGTGCTGAGGGAGTGCCACACTGTCAGATGGACAATGCTGAGGGAGTGCCATGTTGTCGGAGGGTCAGTACTGAGGGAGTGCCACAGTCAGAGAGTCAATGGTGAGGGAGTGCTGCACTGTCTGAGGGTCAGTGCTGAGGGAGTGCCGCACTATCGGAGGGTCAGTGCTGTGAGAGTGCCGCACTATCGGAGGGTCAGTATTGAGGGAATGCTGCACTGTTGGAGGGTCAGTGCCAAGGCAGTGATGCACTCTGGGAGGGTCAGTACTGAAGTAATGCTGCACTGGTGGAGGGTCAGTGCAGAGGGAGTGCTGCAATGTCGGACAGTCAGTGCTAATGGAGTGCCGCACTATCGGAGGGTCAGTACTGAGGGAATGCTGCACTGTTGGAGAGTCAGTGCCAAGGCAGTGATGCACTGTTGGAGGGTCAGTACTGAAGTAATGCTGCTCTGGTGGAGAGTCAGTGCAGAGGGAGTACTGCAATGTCGGACAGTCAGTGCTAAGGGTGTGCCACATTGTCAGAGGGTCAGTACTGAGGGAATGCCACACTTTCAGAGTGTCGGTACTGAGGGAGTGCTGCACTGGCGGTTGGTCAGTGCTAAGGGTGTGCTGCACTATCGGAGGATCAGTACTGAGGGAATGCTGCACTGTTGGAGAGTCAGTGCCAAGGCAGTGCCGCACTGTTGCAGGGTCAGTACTGAGGGAATGTCACACTGGTGGAGAGTCTGTGCTAGGGAGTGCTGCACTGTCGGAGGGTCAGTGCTAAGGGTGTGCCACATTGTCAGAGGGTCAGTGCTGAGGAAGTGCCACACTGTTGGTGGGTCAGTACTAAGGGAGTGCTGCACTGTCGGAGGGTCGGTATTGAGGGAGTGCCGCACTGTTGGAGGGTCAGTGCTAAGTGTGTGCCACATTGTCAGAGGGTCAGTACTGAGGGAGTGCTGCACTGTCGGTTGGTCAGTGCTAAGGGTGTGCTGCACTGTCGGAGGGTCAGTATAGAGGGAGTGCGGCTCTTTTTGGGGGTCAGTACTGAGGGAGTGCCGCACTTTTGGAGGGTCAGTGCTGAGGAAGTGCCACACTGTCGGTGGGTCAGTATAGAGGGAGTGCCGCTCTGTTTGGGGGTCAGTGCTGAGGGAGTGCCGCACTGTCGGAGGGTCAGTGCTAAGGGTGTGCCACATTGTCAGAGGGTCAGTACCGAGGGAGTGCCGCACTGTCAAAAGGTCAGTGCTGAGGGAGTGCCACACTGTCGGTGGGTCAGTATTGAGGGAGTGCCACACTGTCGGAGGATCAGCACTGAGGGAATGCCGCACTGTTGGAGGGTCAGTGCTAAGGGTGTGCCACATTGTCAGAGGGTCAGTACTGAGGGAGTGCCGCACTGTCGGAGGGTCAGTGCTAAGGGTGTGCCACATTGTCAGAGGGTCAGTACTGAGGGAGTGCCACACTTTCAGAGTGTCGGTACTGAGGGAGTGCTGCACTGTCGGAGGGTCAGTGCTAAGGGTGTGCCACATTTTCAGAGGGTCAGCACTGAGGGAGTGCTGCACTGTCAGAGGTTCAATATCGAGGGAGTGCCGCACTGTTGGAGGGTCAGTGCTAAGGGTGTGCCACATTGTCAGAGGGTCAGTACTGAGGGAGTGCCGCACTGTCAAAGGGTCAGTGCTGAGGGAGTGCCACACTGTCGGTGGGTCAGCACTGAGGGAGTGCTGCACTGTCAGAGGTTCAATATCGAGGGAGTGCCGCACTGTTGGAGGGTCAGTGCTAAGGGTGTGCCACATTGTCAGAGGGTCAGTACTGAGGGAGTGCCGCACTGTCAAAGGGTCAGTGCTGAGGGAGTGCCACACTGTCGGTGGGTCAGCACTGAGGGAGTGCTGCACTGTCAGAGGTTCAATATCGAGGGAGTGCCGCACTGTTGGAGGGTCAGTGCTAAGGGTGTGCCACATTGTCAGAGGGTCAGTACTGAGGGAGTGCCGCACTGTCAAAGGGTCAGTGCTGAGGGAATGCCACACTGTCATTGAGTCAGTACTGAGGGAGTGCCACACTGTTGGAGGGTCAGTACTGAGGGAATGCTGCACTGTTGGAATGTCAGTGCCGAGGCAGTGACGCACTGTTGCAGGGTCAGTACTGAGGGAATGCCGCACTTTTGGAGGGTCAGTGCTGAGGATGTGCCACACTGTCGGTGGGTCAGTATAGAGGGAGTGCCGCTCTGTTTGGGGATCAGTGCTGAGGGAGTGCTGCACTGTCAGAGGTTCAATATCGAGGGAGTGCCACACTCTTGGACGGTCAGTGCTGAGGGAGTGCCGCACTGTTGGAGGGTCAGTGCTGTGAGTGTGCCACTCACTGTCGGACGGTCAGTGCTGAGGGTGTGCCACACTGTTGGAGGGTCAGTGCTAAAGGTGTGCCACATTGTCAGCGGGTCAGTACTGAGGGAGTGCCGCACTGTCAAAGGGTCAGTGCTGAGGGAGTGCCACACTGTCGGTGGGTCAGTACAGAGGGAGTGCCGCACTGTTGGAGGGTCAGTACTGAGGGAGTGCCGCATTGTTGGAGGGTCAGTGCTAAGGGTGTGCCACATTGTCAGCGGGTCAGTACTGAGGGAGTGCCGCACATTCAGAGTGTCAGTGCTGAGGGAGTGCTGCACTGTTGGTTGGTCAGTACTGAGGGAATGCCGCACAGTCGGAGGGTCAGTATAGAGGTAGTGGTGCTCTGTTTCGGGGTCAGTACTGTGGGAGTGCCGCACTTTTAGAGGGTCAGTGCTGAGGGAGTGCCACACTGTCGGAGGGTCAATATCGAGGGAGTGCCACACTGTCGGAGGTCAGTGCTGAGGATGTTCCACACTGTTGGACGGTTAGCGCTGAGGGTGTGCCACACTGTCAGTGGGTGAGTGCTGAGGGAGTGCCGCACTGTTGGAGGGTCAGTGCTAAGTGTGTGCCACATTGTCAGAGGGTCAGTACTGAGGGAGTGTCGCAATGGCAGAGAGTCAGTGCTGAGGGAGTGCTGCACTGTTGGAGTGCCGCACTTTCGGAGGGTAAGTGCTGAGGGAGTGCCACACTGACGGAGGGTCAGTACTGAGGGAGTGCCGCACTGTTGGAGGGTCAGTGCTAAGGGTGTGCCACATTGTCAGAGGGTCAGTGCTAAGGGTGTGCCACATTGTCAGAGGGTCAGTGCTAAGGGTGTGCCACATTGTCAGAGGATCAGTACTGCGGGAATGCCACAATGTCAGAGAGTCAGTGCTGAGGGAGTGCCGCACTGTCGGAGGGTCCGTGCTGAGGGAGTGCCGCACTGTCGGAGTGCCGCACATTCGGAGGGTCAGTACTGAGGGAGTGCCACACTGTTGGACAGTCAGTGCTGACGGAAAGCCACATTGTCAGAGGGTCAGTGCTGAGGGAGTGCCGCACTGTCAAAGGGGCAGTGCTGAGGGAGTGCCGCACTGTAGGTGGGTCAGTATTGAGGGAGTGCCGCACTTTTGGAGGGTCAGTGCTGAGGGAGTGCTGCAATGTTGGAAGGTCAGTATAGAGGGAGTGCCGGTCAGTTTGGGGGTCAGTACTGAGGGATTGCCACACTTTTGGAGGGTCCGTGCTGAGGGAGTGCCGCACTGTCGGAGGGTCAGTATAGAGGGAGTGCCACTCTGTTTGGGGGTCAGTACTGAGGTAGTGCTGCACTTTTGGAGCATCAGTGCTGAGGGAGTGCCATACTGTTGGAGGGTCAGTGTGGGAGTGCTGCACTATCGGAGGGTCAGTGCTGAGGGAGTGCTGCACTATCGGAGGGTCAGTGCTGAGGGAGTGCCGCACTGTCGGTGGATGAGTGCTGAGGGAGTGCTGAACTGTCAGAGGGTCAGTGCTGAGGGAGTGCCACACTCTTGGAGGGTCAGTGCTGAGGTAATGCTACACTGTCGGATGGTCAGTGCTGAGGGAGTGCTGAACTGTCGGAGGGTCAGTGCTGAGGGAGTGCTGAACTGTTGGAGGGTCAGTGCTGAGGGAGTGCCGCACTGTTGGATGGTCGGTGCTGAGGGAGTGCTGCACTGTCGCAGGGTTGGTGCTGAGGGAGTGCTGCACTGTTTGAGTGTCACTGCTGAGGGAGTGCCACACTGTCGGAGGGTCAGTGCTGAGGGAGCATAGCACTGTTCGAAGGTCAGTACCGAGTGAGTGCCGCACAGTTTGAGTGTCACTACTGAGGGAGTGCCGCACTATCGGAGGGTGAGTGCTGAGGGACTGCTGCATTGTTGGGTAGTCAGTGCTGAGGAAGTGCCGCACGTACGGAGGGTCAGTGCTAAGGGTGTGCCACATTGTCAGAGAGTCAGTACTGAGGGAGTGCCACACTGTCAAAAGGTCAGTGCTGAGGGAGTGCCGCAAAGTCAAAGGGTCAGTGCTGAGGGAGTGCCGCAATGTCAAAGGGTCAGTGCTGAGGGAGTGCCGCACTGTTGGAAGGTCAGTATTAAGGGAGTGCTGCACTGTCAGAGGGTCAGTGCTGAGAGAATGCTGCACTGTCAGAGGACCAGTACTGAGGGAGCACAGCACTGTTGGAGAGTCAGTACTGAGGGAGTGGCGCACTGTCAGAGGGTCAGTGCTGAAGGAGTGGCGCACTGTAGGAGGGTCAGTGCTGAGGGAGTGCCACACACATAAAGGCTTAGTGCTGAGGGAGTGCCACGCTGTCGGTGGGTGAGTGCTGAGGGAGTGCCGCACTGTCAGAGGATCACTACTGAGGAAGTGCTACTCTGTCAGAAAGTCAGTACTGAGGGAGTGCTGCACTGTCAAAGGGTCAGTGAGAAGGAGTGTCGCACTGTCGGTGGGTGAGTGCTGAGGGAGTGCCGCACTGTCAGAGGATCACTACTGAGGAAGTGCTACTCTGTCAGAAAGTCAGTACTGAGGGAGTGCTGCACTGTCAGAAGGCCAGTACTGAGAGAGTGCTGCACTGTCAAAGGGTCAGTGAGAAGGAGTGTCGCACTGTCGGTGGGTTAGTACTGAGGGAGTGCCGCACAGTTGGAGGTTCAGTACCGAGGGAGTGCAGTACTGTTGGAGGGTCAGTACTGAGGGAGTGCTGCATTGTTGGAGGGTCGTGGCTGAGGGAGTGCTGCACTGTCGTGGGGGGTGGGGTCAGTGCTGAGGGAGTGCTGCACTATTTGAGTATCACACTGAGGGAGTGCCACATTGTTGGAGGGTCAGTGCTGAGGGACTGCTGTACTGTTAGGTGGTCAGTGCTGAGGGAGTGCTGCACTGTTGAAGGGTCACTGCTGAGGGAGTGCCAGACTGTTAGAGAGTCACTGCCGAGGGAGTGCCGCATTGTTGGAGAGTCAGTGCTGAGGGAATGCTGCACAGTCAGAGGGTCTGTACTGAGGCAGTTCCGCCACTGTCAGAGAGGCAATACTGAGGGAGTGCTGCACTGTCGGAGGCTTAATGCTGAGGGAACGCCACACTGTTGGATGGCCAGTGCTGAGGGCATGTCGCACTGTTGGAGGGTCATTGCTGAGGGAGTGCCGCACTGTCGGAGGGTCAGTGTTGAGAGAGTGCCGTACTGTTGGAGGGTCAGTGCTGAGGGACTGCTGCACTGTCGGGTGGTGAGTGCTGAGGGAGTGCCGCAACTGTTGGACAGTCAGTGCTGAGGGAGTACCACACTTGTGGAGGATCAGTCCTGAGAGTGTGGCGCACTGTTGGAGGATCAGTACTGAGGGAGTGCCGCACTGTCTGGAGGAGCGGGATCAGTGCTGAGGGAGTGCCGCACTGTTTGAGTGTCACTACTGAGGGAGTGCCACACTGTTAAAGGCTTAGTGCTGAGGGAGTGCTGCACTGTCAGAGGGTCAGTACTGAGGGAGTGCCGCACTGTTGGAGAGTCAGTGCTGAAGGAGTGGCGCACTGTCAGAGGGTCAGTGCTGAAGGAGTGGCGCACTGTCAGAGGGTCAGTGCTGAAGGAGTGGCGCACTGTCGGAGGGTCAGTGCTGAGGGAGTGCCGCGTTGTTGGTGGATGAGTGCTGAGGGACTGCTGCACTGTCTGGTGGTCTGTGCTGAGGTCATGCCGCACTATTGGAGGGTCAGCACTGTGGGAGTGCCACACTGTTAAAGGCTTAGTGCTGAGGGAGAGCCACACTGTCAGAGCGTCACGACTGAGGGAGTGCTGCTGTCAGAAAGTCAGTACTGAGGGAGCGCTGCACTGTCAGAAGGCCAGTACTGAGAGAGTGCTGCACTGTCAGACGGTCAGTGTTGAGGGAGTGCTGCACTGTCAGAGGGTCAGTGCTGAGGGAGTGCCGCACTGTCGGAGGGTCAGTATCGAGAGTGCGGCTCTGTTTGGGGTCAGTGCTGAGGGAGTGCTGCACTGTCAGAGGGTCAGTATCGAGGGTGCGGCTCTGTTTGGTGGTCAGTGCTGAGGGAGTGCTGTACTGTTGGAGGGACAGTATCAAGGGAGTGCCGCACTGATGGAGTGTCAGTGCTGAGGGAGTGCCGCACTGTCAGAGGGTCAGTGCTGAGGGAATGCCACACTGATGGAGGGTCAGTGCTGAGGGAGTGCCACACTGTTGGAGGGGCAGTTCACAGGGAGTGCTTCACTGTCAGAGGGTCAGTACTGAGGGTGTGCTGCACTGTTGGAGGGTCAAGGCTGAGGGAGTGCCACAGTGTTGGAGGGTCAGTGCTGAGGGACTGCCACACTGTCAGAGAGTCAGTGCTGGGGGAGTGCCACACTGTCGCAGGGTCAGTGCTGAGAGATTGCCGCACTGTCAGAGGGTCAGTGCTGACGAGTGCCACACTGTCGGACAGTCAGTGCTGAGGGAGTGCCGCACTGTCAGAGGGTCAGTGCTGACGAGTACCACACTGTCGGACAGTCAGTGCTGAGGGAGTGCCGCACTGTCGGAGGGTCAGTGCTGAGGAATTGCCGCACTGTCGGAGGGTCAGTGCTGACGGAGTGCCGCACTGTCAGAGGGTCAGTGCAGAAGGAGTGCCGCACAGTCGGACGGTCAGTGCTGAGGGAGTGCCGCACTATCGGAGGGTCAGTGCTGAGGGAGTGCCGCACAGTCGGAGGGTCAGTGCTGAGGGAGTGCCGAACTGTCGGAAGGTCAGTGCTGAGGGAGTGCCGCACTGTCAGAGGGTCAGTATCGAGGGAGTGCCACACTGCCGCAGGGTCAGTACTGAGGGAGTGCCACACTGTCAGCGGGTCAGTATCAAGGGAGTGCCACACTGCCGCAGGGTCAGTACTGAGGGAGTGCCGCACTGTCAGCGGGTCAGTATCGAGGGAGTGCCGCACTGTTGGAAGGTCAGTGCTGAGGGAGTGCCGCACTGTCAGCGGGTCAGTATTGAGGGAGTGCCACACTGTTGCAGGGTCAGTGCTGAGGCAGTGCCGCACTGTCGGAGGGTGAGGTGTCAATGTGTGACTCTGTCGGTCTGTGTGAGTGACCTGCTCAGTTTCTTCAGCACTTTCAGTTTTTGTTCTGATCTCCAGCATCGACATGATCTTGTTTTATATTTATGCCGCTGTGTGTCTCTGTATCCAGAGTAGTGAAATCTTACTTCTATTATATAGGAGCTTAGTTAGACTACATCTGGAAATCTCTGCACAGTTTCAGTCTCCTTTCGTCTGGAAAGATGTCTTTGGCACAGAGGGAGTCAATGAAATTTCACCAGACTTGTTCCAGGTAATGGTGGCCCTGTGTGATGAAGAGAGTTTGGACAAACTGGACATGTAATCTGGATTAGTGGTGCTGGAAGAGCACAGCAGTTCAGGCAGCATCCACATAGCTTCGAAATCGACGTTTCGGGCAAAAGCCCTTCATCAGGAATAAAGGCAGTGAGCCTGAAGCATGGAGAGATAAGCTAGAGGAGGGTGGGGGTGGGGAGAGAGTAGCATAGAGTACAATGGGTGAGTGGGGGAGGGGATGAAGGTGATAGGTCAAGGAGGAGAGGGTGGAGTGGATAGGTGGAAAAGAAGAGAGGCAGGTAGGACAAGTCCGGACAAGTCATGGAGACAGTTACTGAGCTGGAAGCTTAGAACTGGGGTGAGGTGGGGGAAGGGGAAATGAGGAAACTGTTGAAGTCCACATTGATGCCCTGGGGTTGAAGTGTTCTGTGGCGGAAGATGAGGCGTTCTTACTCCAGGCGTCTGGTGGTGAGGGAGCGGCGGTGAAGGAGGCACAGGACCTCCATGTCCTCGGCAGAGTAGAAGAGTGGAAGGGG
This sequence comes from Chiloscyllium punctatum, assembly GCF_047496795.1. NCBI lineage: Eukaryota > Metazoa > Chordata > Chondrichthyes > Orectolobiformes > Hemiscylliidae > Chiloscyllium > Chiloscyllium punctatum. The sequence goes on along the minus strand of NC_092746.1, from coordinate 122,779,165 downwards.
GAGTTGAAATGTTGGGCCACGGGGCGGTTTGGTTGATTGGTGCGGGTGTCCCGGAGATGTTCCCTAAAGCGCTCTGCTAGGAGGCGCCCAGTCTCCCCAATGTAGAGGAGACCACATCGGGAGCAACGGATACAATAAATGATATTGGTGGATGTGCAGGTAAAACTTTGATGGATGTGGAAGGCTCCTTTAGGGCCTTGGATAGAGGTGAGGGAGGAGGTGTGGGCACAGGTTTTACAGTTCCTGCGGTGGCAGGGGAAAGTGCCAGGATGGGAGGGTGGGTTGTTTGGGGGTGTGGACCTGACCAGGTAGTCACGGAGGGAACGGTCTTTGCGGAAGGCGAAAAGGTATGGGGAGGGAAATATATCCCTGGTGGTGGGGTCTGTTTGGAGGTGGCGGAAATGTCGGCGGATGATTTAGTTTATGCGAAGGCTGGTAGGGTGGAAGGTGAGCACCAGGGGCGTTCTGTCCTTGTTACGGTTGGAGGGGTGGGGTCTGAGGGTGGAGGTTGGGGGATGTAGATGAGATGCGTTGGAGGGCATCTTTAACCACGAGGGAAGGGAAATTGCGGTCTCTAAAGAAGGAGGCTATCTGGTGTGTTCTTTGGTGGAACTGGTCCTCCTGGGAACAGATACGGCGGAGGCGGAGGAATTGGGAATACGGGATGGCATTTTTGCAAGAGGTAGGGTGGGAAGAGGTGTAATCCAGGTAGCTGTGGGAGTCGGTGGGTTTTGTAAAAAATGTCAGTGTCAAGTCGGTCGTCATTAATGGAGATGGAGAGGTCCAGGAAGGGAAGGGAGGTATCAGAGATGGTCCAGGTAAATTTAAGGTCAGGGTGGAATGTGTTGGACATGTAATCTCTCTAGGCTACAGGGTTTTAGGGCGGCACGGTGGCACAGTGGTTAGCACTGCTGCCTCACAGTGCTAGAGTACCCGGGCTCAATTCGTGCTTCAGGCGACTCTCTGTGTGGAGTTTGCACATTCTCCCTGTGTCTGTGTGGGTTTCCTCCGGGTGCTCCAGTTTCCTCCCATAGTCCAAAGATGTGCAGGTCAGGTGAATTGGCCATGCTAAATTGCCCGTAGTGTTAGGTGAAGGGGTAAATGTAGGGGAACGGGTCTGGGTGGGCTGCTCTTTGGAGGATCGGTGTGGACTTGTTGGGCTGAAGGGCCTGTTTCCACTCTGTGAGTAATCTAATCAATGAGAGGTAATCCCAATGAAGCCTACCTAGTAATACAGGAGATAGACAGTGTGGGGCAATACAATGTTTCCCCTGGGTGGGAGTCTAATAGCAGGGACCCTGTTGAAAAATGTAGGAGATGCTGTTTGGAATAGAGACGATGTTGTGTGGAAGTGATTGATCCTCCATGATTACATGGTAGAGCAGGTTTCAATGGCATTGCCGTCATTGTCAGCAGATGTTCATGTGTGAATCTCTCTCTGTCTCTCTACAGGTTGCACTGTTGGAAGTTGAGGGGCCCCTGGCTATTCTTCAGTTACTGGAAACCCCACTGCTCACTTTGGTGAACTATGCCAGGTCAGAGAGCAAACCAAACTCACACTCTGTCTTCGAGATTCCTCTGACATCTCCAGATAAACAGTGGTACAATCACCTGGTCACATGATCACCCAGCCATGTGATCACACGGTCACGTGATCATAGTGTCATACGATCATACTGTTATGTGATTGTCCACTTATATTGCCTGGTCATGTGATTATTCAGTCATGTGATCATCCTGCCACATGATTAACAGTCACATGCCCCAGTGGCCACATACTCAGTCACATGGTCACAATCCAACATTCCCTTGGATTTCCTTGGAGGCAAACCATTCTATTCCCTCCCAGGATGTGTGTGTCACCGGAGGGACATGTATTTATTGCCTGTCCCTGGTTACTCGCAGGGAACATAGAACATAGAACATAAAACAATACAGCACCGAACAGGCCCTTTGGCCCACGATGTTGTGCCGAACCTTTGTCTGAGCTTAAGCACCTATCCATGTACCTATCCAATTGCCGCTTAAAGGTCACCAATGATTCTGACTCTGCCACTCCCACGGGCAGCGCATTCCATGTCCCCACCACTCTCTGGGTAAAGAACCCACCCCTGACATCCCCCCTATACCTTCCACCCTTCACCTTAAATTTATGTCCCCTTGTAACACTCTGTTGTACCCGGGGAAAAAGTCTCTGACTGTCGACTCTATCTATTCCCCTGATCATCTTATAAACCTCGATCAAGTCACCCCTCATCCTTCACCGCTCCAATGAGAACTGCCTCTGGAACCAGTTAACTGTAACTTGCACTGAGCGGCAGGGGCTGAGGGGCCAAATGTGACTCGTTACAGGAAAATGGTGACCGTGTCCATTTCAAACCCCCCCCACCTGCCCCCGCAGGACAGAGGGACAGGGATGTAGGAGCACCCTCTCCCAGTATGGCCCTGCGCCCACACCCCTGACTGAGTGGGAAAGAATCCCAGGCCTGAAAGCAGGGGAAATCTCCTTTGATCTGATCACTGTGTCCATTTGTGGGAGTTTACAACACACTAGAAAGCAGTTTGACACATTTGGTGATGTCAACAAGTGCTATATAAATGTAAATCCTTTCGGTTGTGGAGACACATACTCCTGGTGCCCAGAGGGAATATTTATCACATTGACCCTATGTTATCCCTCACCCACCCCCATCCTTAATGACAGGACAGTGACAGTGAAACTATATCCTAGTGTCTGTCAGTGCTCTATTCCAGGCTCTACACTTCCTCTCATTTATCCTGTATCAGTTATTACTGTCTTACCCAGTTTTCCAGCAGAATCGATCCTGGGAGAGTTCCATATCTAAACCCTACTCCTGCCCACAGTCATTTACCCTCATCCTTAACTTGTCACGGAAGCTCAGTGGTGTGTGTGTGTCTGTGTGTGTGTCTGTCTGTCTGTCTGTGTGTGTCTGTGTGTGTGTGTCTGTGTGTGTTTGTGTGTGTTTGTGTATCTGTGTGTGTCTGTGTGTGTTTGTGTGTCTGTGTATGTGTATGTGTCTGTGTGTGTTTGTGTGTGTTTGTGTGTCTGTGTGTGTGTGTCTGTGCGTGTGTTTGTGTGTGTTTGTGTGTCTCTGTGTGTGTGTTTGTGTGTCTGTGTGTGTGTGTGTGTGTCTGTGTGTGTGTCTGTGTGTGTTTGTGCGTGTCTGTGTGTGTGTTCAGGTTGTAAGTTTGCTCGTTGAGCTGGAATGGTTAATTTTCCGACGTTTCGTCATCACACTAGGTAACATCATCAGTGAGAGTCTCTGGTGAGGTGCTGGTATTATGTCCCGCGTTTTATTTATGTGTTTTAATCTCGTAAGGTGGGGGATATCATTTCCGGTTCTTTTTCTCAGCAGATGGTACATGCTGTCCAAATCGATGTGGTTATTGATGCCAGTCCTGGCATTCTAACTGGAACTCCATCAGTAAACACATTGATTTGGACAGCATCTACCATCCACTGAGAAAAAGAACCGGAAATGATATCACCCACCTTACGAGACTAAGACACATAAATAGAACACGAGACATAACACCAGAAACTCTCACTGATGATGTTCCCTAGCATGGTGACGAAACGTCTGAAAATAAACCTTCCAGCTTAGTGAGCAAAATTACAACCTGATCCATAACCTGAGCTACAAATCTTCTCAAAAATCACAAAGGGTTTGTGTGTCTGTGAAAGTGTGTGTGTGTGTCTGTGCATGTGTATCTGTGTGTGTGTGTGTGTGTGTGTGTGTGTGCGTGTGTGAGTGTGAGTGTGTGTGTGAGTGCGAGTGTGTGTGTGTGGGCATCTGAGTGTGGTTGTGTGTGAGTGCGAGTGTGTGTATGCGTGTGTGTGTCTATGTGTGGGTGTCTGAGTATGTGTATGAGTGTGCGCTTGCATGTGTGAGTGCGAGTGTGTGTGTGAGTGCAAGTGTGTGTGTGGGTGTCTGAGTGTGTGTGAGAGAGTGTGTGTGTGTGAGGGCATGTGTATGTGTGTGTGTGCGCATGTGCGTGTCTATATGTGCGCAGGTGTATCTGTGTGATTGCGAGTGTGTGTGAGACAGAGTGTGCGTGTGAGTGCATGTGTGTGTGTGAGAGTTTGTGTGTGTGTGTGCACGTGTGTGTGTTTGTGTCTGTCTGTGGGCGTGTGTGTGTGTATGCATGCACGGGTGTGTGTGTGTGTATGTGTGTGTGTGGGCATGTGTGTGTCTGTGTGTGTCTGTGTGCGTGCGTGTGTGTGTCTATTTGGATGTGTGTGTGCGCATGTGTAAGTGCGTATGTCTGTCTGTGTCTGTGTGTGTCTGTGTGTGTGTGTGTCTGTGTATGCATGTGTGCACGTGCCCAGGTGTGTGTGTCAGTGTGTGTGTGTCTGTGCGTGCGCGTGTGTGTGTGGGCGTGAGCATGCCTGTGTATGTATGCATGTGTGCACACATGTGTGTCAGTGTGTGTGTCTGTGTGTGCATGTGCATGTGTGTGTGTCTGTGTGCATACGCACGCGTGTGTGTGCGTTTGTGTGTCTGTGTGTATGTGTGTGTGCACGTGCGCTTGTGAATGTATGTGTGTGCGAGTGTGTGTGTGGGCATCTGAGTGTATGTGTGTGTGAGTGCGAGTGTGTGCATGTATGTGTGTGTGTCCGTGTGTGAGTGTGTGTGTGGGTGTCGGAGTGTGTGTGTGTGCGCATGTGTGAGTGCAAGTGTGTGTGTGTGTCTGAGTGTGTGTGTGTGAGGGCATGTGTGTGTGCATGTGTGTGTGAGTCTGTGTGCACATGTGTGTGTGTGCATGTGCGTGTCTGTGTGTACACGTGTGTGTGTCTGTGTGATTGCGAGTGAGTGTGTGTGTGAGTGCATGTGTGTGTGTGTGAGAGTTTGTGTGTCTGTGTGTGCGCATGTGTGCATGTGTTTGTGTCTGTGTGTGTAAGCATGCGTGGGTGTGTGTGTCTGTGTGTGTGCACGTGTGTGTGGGTGTGTGTGTGTCCATGTGTGTCTGTGTGTATGCGTGCGTGCGTGTGTGTATGCGCGCGTGTGTGCGTGTGTGTCTGTGTGTGTGCATGTGTGTGTATGTCTGTGTGTCAGTGTGTGTGTATGTGTGTGCATTTGTGCGTGTCTGTGTGTGTGCATGTGTGTGCGCACATGTGTGTGTCAGTGCGTGTGTGTGTCTGTGTATGTGTGTGTGCGTGCGCATGTGTATGTCAATGTGTGTGTCTGTGTGTGTGCATATGTGTGTGTGGGTGTGTGCGTGTGTAAGTGTCTGCGTGCACATGCATGCGTATGCGTGTATGTGTGTCTGTGTGTATGCACGTGTGTGTGTCTGTGTGTGCGTGTGTGTGTCTGTGTGTGCGTGTGTGTGTCTGCGTGCGTGCATGTGTGTGTGTGCGTGCGCATGTGTATGTGTCACTGTGTGTATGTATGTGTGCGTGCGTGTGTGTGTCTGTGTGTTCGTGTGTGTCTGTGTGTGTGCATGTGTGTGCCTGTTTGTGCGTGCGCGTGTATGTGTCACTGTCTGTATGTGTGTGTGCCTGTGTGCGTGTGTGTGTCAGTATGTGTGAGTCTATGTGTGTGTATGTGTGTGCGTGCATGTGTGTGTGTGGGCGTGAGCATGTCCGTGTATGTGTGCGTGCATGCATGTGTGTAAGTGTGTGTGTATGTGTGTGCGTGTGCATGTGCGTGCGTGTGTGTGTGTGTGTGTGTGTGTAGGGGTGAGTGTGTGTGTGGGCGTGTGCATGTGTAAGTCTGCGTGCATACGCACGCGTGTGCATGTGCATTTGTATGTCTGTGCGTGCATGTGTGTGTGCACACGTGTGTGTGCGTGTATGTGTGTCTGTGTGTGCATGTGCGTGTGTGTATGTTTGTGTGTTTGTGTGCGTCTGTGTGTGTTTGTGCATGTATGTGTATGTGTGTGTTTGTGTGTGCGTGTGTGGTTGTGCGTGTATTTGTGCGTGTGTGTTTGCATGTGTGTGTGTTATCTCTCGAGACCCTGTGGACCTGGGAGGGAGTTGGCAGTTTGCTGAGCAGGGAGCTGGAAATGGCTAACGCTGTTTTATCCCCACAGCCTCGTGGCCACCAATGCAGCCAGGTTCAGGCTCGCTGCTGGACCAGGAAAACAACTCCTGGAGCTCGGCTTGAGAAGAGCACAGGGCCCGGATGGAGGCCTCTCAGCCTCGCGGTACTCCTACATTGGAGGTGAGGCCGCTCATTGTTCTCATTGTGTTCCCTCTCCAAGGGGTATTCACAACACTTGGAACACACACGCCCTCTGATTTTCACAGAGGCGTTCCACAGGCCGAGGTGTTGGCAACTGCTGTTATTTATTAGGATTTTCGGAATAGCAAAGGCTAGTTGACCGTGTCCACGTTCAAATTCTTCACCAGTAACCACCGGCTCCAAACACACATGTAACCCAGATCCCAAGCCCCAAATTACTTAATCCCATTCCCAAATTCCTACTTCAAACTTCCATCCCCAACCAATCCCAATCCTAATCCCAATCCCAAATTCCTTTACCAAATCCCAACCCGAAAATCAATTCAAATACCAATCCAGTTAAATTGCCCAGTGTTAGGGCATTAGTCAGAGGGAAATGGGTCCTAGTGGGTTACTCTTAGGAGGGTCGGTGTGGATTTGTTGGGCCAAATGGCCTGTTTCCATACTATAGGGAATCTAACCTAATCTAGATTTGAAGATGCCAGTGTTGGATTTTCGGAATAGCAAACCTGGTGTTGTGTGCTTTTTAACCAGTGTCCCAATCTCAATCCCAATCCCAATCCAGACCCAGGCCCAAAGAAAATACTGATGCCAAAACCCAAAACCAGATCCCATTTTGAACCCAAATACAAATCCTAAACCAAATCTGGGTCCAACCAGCCAGGGCTAAGAGCCAGTGTTAAAGTGTCTCAACTAAGCTGTTCTTCCATAGAAAACTTGCTAAGACCCTTCACAGGGGCACGATGGAACACCACTGGAGGCAAAACCAGAATGGATGATTAAATGTAGTTTCTGTAAGTTTGGTTGAAGAGGTGAAGTTTTAAGCAGGATCTTACAGCTGGGTGGAGAGGTTTACGATGGGAATTCCGAGTGTGGGATCTGGACCTGGGAATGGGGGTTGATTGCATTTGTAATCCAGAGGCCAGCATGGCCTGTGGGGGAATTAGAATCTGATGGAATAATACAATTGGAATCAAATAATCGTCTGATTCATAACAGTTGATAAACTAGCAAGAGGTTATGAATCAGTGGAATTATTTACCACAGAAGGCTATCATGGCTCGGTCATTGGGTACATACATGGAGAGCTTGCTATGATGAATGAGTGAGTGTGAGCTGACAGAGGGATGTTGTGCAGCTGTAGGTGGTGAGTTTGATACATTTGGAAGGTGGATTGAAGGCTGGATCAAGTGGGAAAGGGATTGATTCAGCCAGGGACAGTGACTGGTGAGGGTGTGGAGTCAATGCTGGCTCATGTGGGAGCTAAAGGAGATGGTAGAGGAACAATGCGAACCCCATCAAATCTCTAATGTCTGGTGAATCCCAATTCATGCAAACATCAGCTCCAATTCTATTCAAAACCCCAATCCCAAACAGTAACTCAGGACAGACCCCAATCCCAACCAATATCCTAATCCTAAACCCGACCAATATCGCAATCTCAATCCTAATTCAAATCAATATCCCAAAATCCCAACCAATATCCAAGTCCCAACCAATATTCCAACCCCAACCAATATCCTTATCCCACTCCAACCCCAACCAATATCCTAATCCCAACTCTAATCCCAACCAGTATCCCAATCCCAAATCTAACCAATATCCCAATACCAACCAAAATCCTAACCCTAACTCTAATCCCAACCAATATCCCAAACCCAACCAAATACTCCAACCCCAACCATTATCTAAATCCCAACTAATATCCTATTCAATATTCCAATCTGAATCCCAACCCAAACACCTACCACATTTCCAATCCTAACCCCAACCACATTTCCAATCCCAACTAATATCCTATAATCCCAACTCCAATTCTAAATAATATCCCAATTGTACCCATATCTGAATCCCTAACTTAAGTCCAACCAAATGTGACAATATAAAGCACATTCCCAAGATTTAAGGAAGAATATAAATGTATTGGAAGCGTTCCAATAAAATTTGTTGGATTAGTACCTGGAATGGGCAGAATAGCTGGTACAGGCATTATGGGCTGAATGGCCTCGTTCTGTGCCATTAGTTGTGTTTGGTTCTATGGCCTTATGAGAGAAGTTGGGACAGACTGGTGTTGTATCCACTAAAGAGTAAGAGGTGACTTGATTGAAACATATAAGATGCTGAGGGGTCTGAACAAGATAGAATTGGAGAGAAATGTTCCTGTTATGGAAGAATCTAGAACTCGGGGTCACTGTTTAAAAATCAGGGATCATCCAATTTTAACAGCAATGTGAAGAAATGTTTCTCACTGAGGACTGAGAGTCTTTAGAACTTACTGAAGCAGAGTCTTTGCATATCATTGTATTAGAGGTCAATAGATTCTTGTTATGTGGGTGGGTGGGGTTGGTGAAAGGTTCTGGGGTGTAAGATTATCAGGGGTGAAAGGTTATTGGGGTGAAAGGTTATGGGAGGACATGCAAAATAAGCCATAATTTTACTGAATGATGGAGAAGGCTTCTTGGGCCAAATGGCATATACTTGCTCCTAACTCATACGTGTATTTTTGTATGAACAATTGGCACTTCTTTCCAGAATACTTCTAAATCATAGCTTAAAAACCCAATGCCACTAACCACAATCCCAATTCCAGTTACAATCCCTGCATTCTAACCCAATGAAAATGGCTTCCAGAAATGTGTGTGTATTTTTCTCTTTGTACTTGTTTGTTGCTAGGGTTTGACGGCACTAGTAATGTCATCGCTGGGAAACTGTACACCATTCCATTGTTTGGATCCATGGCCCATTCTTACATCACTTCCTTCACTTCAATGTCAGAGGTCAAGGTTCAGGTCAGTGCTTCCTTTCACTTCCCCTGAATCTAGGGCTGTAGTGTTTCCGTCCTAGTATCTGGAATACTATAATGATTGAAGAGTGTGCTCAGGCTTTCTGTAATCTCTGATTATACCTGTTATCGTCAATTCCCGGCTGTCAGGACAGTGACCAATGGTGACGGGATAATCAGTTGTGAGCAATAAGAGGTGTCCACTCTGAGCTTCATCCATGCCTAGCCTGGGATCTCATGCATCACTGAGGGGGAACTCTTTAGTGTCATTATAATATCCATTGGAACCACTGTCCTGGCTAAGTTGATCCAGAATTTCAATGCTCATGTCTGGCCAGGTGATCATTCCTTTCTCTCCCTGTTGGAAGGATGTTGTGAAAGTTGAAAGAGTTCAGAAAAGATTTACAAGGGTGTTGCCAGGGTTGGAGCATTTGAGCTATAAGGAGAGGCTGAACAGGCTGGGGCTGTTTTCCCTGGAGCTTCGGAGGCTGAGGGGTGACCTCATAGAGGTTTATAAAATCATGAGGGGCGCAGACAAGGTCTTTTCCCTGGCTGGGGAAGTCCAGAACTAGAGGGCATAGGTTTAGGGTGAGAGGGGAAAGATATAAAAGAGACCTGAGGGGCAACTTTTTCACGCAGAGGATGGTGCATGTATGGAATGAGCTGCCAGAGGAAGTGGTGGAGGTTAGTTCAATGACATTTAAAAGGTATCTGGATGGGTATATGAGTAGGAAGGATTTGGAGGGATATGGGCCAAATGCTGGCAAATGGGACTAGATTGGGTTGGGATATCTGGTCAGCACGGACAGGTTGGACCAAAGGGTCTGTTTCCGTGCTGTACATCTCTATGACTTAGACTCAATTTCTTTGCACCTCTCATTGTGTGCTTTAACATCTCTTGTCTCATCTCCTCAGGGATAGCGATCGCCCTTCGTTTTTTTACATGGTGCCATCTTGGGTAATCCCTTGATCCTGGTGTGCCCAAAGCTCTCACGGAGCAACACGTGTTTCCTTGATGCTTCAGACAAGTTTTCCCATCTCTCTTCCTTACTCTCGGACAGCTGTATCGTGTTGGGTAGTTTGCTCAATTCGAACATCAGTGTCTCTCTGTTTTGATGATTCCCGGGCCGTGTTGAGACGTTGCTTCTCATCGGCTGTGGAAGATCTTGTTTTGTCTTCAGACCAATAATGTTGTCCATAGGGAGTACTGTTCTCGACAGTGGGTCTCTAATCTGTGTGTAGTTCCGTTACTTGCTCAGACCATATCTCTGTCAATAACGTAACATTCCTTGTAGACATTCTGGGGCAGGCAGTAACGTTTTGAGGACCCTACTTTAGAATGGCCAAGGGTTGATACCCTCCCCCCTCCACTTTATCTCTCCCAAAGAAGTAGCAATTAAAAATCTCAGAATCTCTTTCTTAATTTAAGTGCAGCATTAACGCCATAGCCGCAGCTGCAGCTGGTTATCTATGTTCATAAGGAAAGTTTCAGTTCCTGTTTCACTGGCATTGCATTTTGACAAAACCACAGGAGCAGGGCTTGTACAATTAAAGGTAGGGCCTTGGGTAGAGTTGTAGAGGTATCTGAGGGGTACAGGTACATAATTCTTTGAAGTTTGAGTCACTTATGGACCATGTGCTTAAAGAGGTGTTTAGCACAGGTGCCTTCGTCGCTCAGCCCTTTGGGTACAGGAGTTGGGATGTCATGTTGAGGTTATACAGGATGCTGTTTAGGCCTCTTCTGGAGTGCTGTGTCCAGTTCTGGTTGTCCAGTTATAGGAAGGAGATTATTAAACTGAAGTGGGGGTGGGGGGGGTTCAGCAGAAATTTACCAGGATGCTGCCAGGTATGGAAGGTTAGAGTTATGAACAAGGGCTGGGATTTTTTTCACTGGAGTGGAAGAGCTTGAGAGGTGACCTTATAGAGGTGTCTGAATCATGAGGGGTATAGATAGGGTTAATGGTAGTTGTCTTTTCCCAGGGATGGGGAGTCTCAAGTCCACGGGGCACATTTTTAAAGTGAGAGAGGGAATTAAAAAAGACATGGGGACAACCCTTTTTACACAGAGGGTGGTTCACGTGTGGAATAAACTTCCTGAGGAAGTGGTAGATCTGGGTACGGTTACAAGATTAAAAGGCACTCAAATAAGTACATGTACAAGACATTGGTTCGGCCGCATTTAGAATACTGTGTACAGTTCTGGGCACCACATTACCAAAAGGATGCGGACACTTTGGAGAGGGTGCAGAGAAGGTTTAGTTTAGATGTTTAGATTACTTACAGCGTGGAAACAGGCCCTTCGGCCCAACAAGTCCATACCGACCCTCCGAAGAGCAACCCACCCAGACCCATTGCCCTACATTTACCCCTTCACTTAACACTACGGGCAGTTTAACATGGCCAATTCATCTGACCCGCACATTTTTGGACTGTGGGAAGAAACCAGAGCGCCCGGAGGAAACCCATGCAGACACGGGGAGAATGTGCAAACTCCACACAGATAGTTGCCTGAGGCGGGAATTGAACCTGGGTCTCTGGCGCTGTAGGGCGGCACGGTGCCATCTTTGGTACCAAGGTACCTGGGTACAAAAACTCAGGTATGCAGTAGTAAAACAAACAAAATTTTATAAATGTAAGCATTACCTTCACAGAGTAGATAGAAACATAAAGAAATAAGGTAATAGTTAACAATAATTTCCTTCTTAATATAAACTAGAATAGTAAAGGAGTAAAGTTTAACAGTCTTTGATGATCCCTCTGTTTAGCTTGCTATGTGGGAAACCTCAGCACCTGCCAGTCCCAACACACATCCTGGCTCTCTGTCAGTTTGTGATCGATGTCCTTAACTTGCAGCAACTTCAGTGTATCGTGTTGTCACTGGGGTCATGCTGCCAATCCAGTGGGCGGAGCTTGTTCACTGTCCTTTCCAGCTCACCTGTCTCGGCTTCCAGCCTGAGCTGGAGGACCTCAGGCTTTGGTCTTCCTGTTGGCTTTGCTGCAAACATTTCTCCCTTTGGTTAATATCTTATTCTCTTGGCCTGGAATATGTCCCACTGCATTGCAGAAGCTCGCCTGTTTTTCCATTAGTAGGCGGGAGCAGATGATTGACAAGTGTTACACCACAGCTAATTAACAGCTTCTGCTAATTAACCCAAACACCCAGAAAAGGTCACCTTGCCTTGTAATCTGTTGAAGTATGAGAGACAGAGAACTCCCAAGTTCCACGATTTAAAGAAAAAAAATCAATTTATTCTTTAACTCTAAAAATGAACATTATACAACAACTATTTACAACTTAGAGCCTCCTTTCTCTTAAATGTTTGTTATCTGCCTCTAACTCTATAACAATATATTGTTCTAATATAAACCCGTATTAAAATTACATCAACTTAATTTCAAAACCACACAGTGGCTGTCATCTCTGGTATCCTTCTTCTTTTGGCTGAGAATCTCCCTGGGTTGTCTTCCGTCTTTTACAGTTACGACGTTTCATATGAAGAAGATTCCTTTGATAGAGAGTTTTATGAATGGCAGTTACTCTCTGTCTAACTTTCAAAATGCCCGCTGCTTTATATCCCAAACATTGGATCGTCTCATTGGTTCGATGTTGGCAAAAACAATAAATTCAAAATCGATTGGGTTAGTATCCCTGGGCATAATTTAAACTGATTGGTTAAATTCGAATTATTGTCAAAATAGTAACCAACTGAGGTATTTACTTCATAGCCAAATGTTACATAGTTCAATTTTTCCATATACTGTGAGACTGCTAGCTAGCCATATAATACGTGCTTGTAAGCTCTCAGCGCAAAACAGCATTCAGTCTCTGTTAAAGGAACAGTACGCATCTTCAACTTCATAACAAAGCTCAGGGCTTTTGCATGTTCAATAGCTTGAGATTACGTTTCTCCTCTCTCAGTAGACGTGTTCTCACAGCAGGATTGTGCATGTTTAAGAAAATCCTTTCTCCGAGGAGATAATCTTTTAGTTGGCCAAGCTCAAAGGGTTCAGCTCTATAATTCAATGTAGGAACATTCTGATTAAAAGTTCCCCTCGCCCCCTTGAATGTTCAAAACATCTCGTTTCTCAGTAACATGATTGGTGGGCTCAAAGTGTGTCTTGAAAACGAGACCGTTTTTGTTTTCAGTTCTTCCTCGTTGTTTTTATCAGTAGGCACCCCTCTTGCAGCTCTGAACACCCATGTATTTTCATCTTCACCCCTGCTGTTGCATTCCTAAGGGATGTGAGTTAATTAATGGCTGCTCCAGAGGCACTTATAGGGGAGGGGGAGGTCACATGACTACAGTAAGCCAGTCACTACACAAAGTACAACAGCATTCGAAGGATCTGATTTGATTTATTATTGTTGCATGTACTGAGAAACAGTGAAAAGTATTGTTTTGCATTCTAACCAAACAAATCGTACTTTACATAACTACATCAGGCTAATAGAACAATTGCAGAATATAGTGTTACAGCTACAGAGAAGGTGCAGAAAAAGATCAACTCTAATATATGAGAGGTCTGTTCTTGGATCTGTTGGCACATGATTTCAAATTTTTGTATCCTCTCTCTGATGGAAGAGGGTGGGAGAGAGTATAACCAAGGTGGGAGCGGTCTTTGATGATGATAGTTGCCTTCCTGAGGTAGCAGGAAGCGTAGACAGACTGTAGACTGGGTTGTGTTCACAACTCTCTGTAATTTCTTATGGTCTTGGCCAGAGAGTTGCCACACCAGGTTGTGATGTATCCAGATAGGATGTTTTCTATGGTGCATCTATAAAAATTGTAAAGGTTATTGTGGGCATGCTAAATTTCCTTAGCCTCCTGAGGAAGTAGAGGCGTTGGTGTGCCTTCTGGACAGAAGCATTTCTATAGTCAGTCACTCTGGGTCCTTTAGTAGCCTGTGTTGTGCCTGAAAAACGGTCATGTTTCCAATGTAGAAATTCACAGTACTTTTTTTCCCTCTCATCTACCAGCAGACTCTGAGACCTGCATCTGGAGGGCCAGAGGTGAATTTTGTCTCCCTGTGTGAAAAGTGGCTTTTTCAGGTCTGCATCCATCTCCAAATGCCTCAGAATCGAACCAATTCCTCTGAGTTTGCGGCCTTCATCTCCTATGCCACCACTTACCCAAGACACTTCATCGCCCTGGTCGACTCATACAGTGTGATGAGGTAGAGAGTGGAGTTGGTCGCTTTTCTTACGAAATATCCACTTGGCACTGTCTGCTACTGTGGTGGTCAACCAGTGAGGCACTTCAAACAGTAACTGCGGTGGGGGGGGGAGTTGACTGGCCGACATCTCCTGGAGCTAGGGGAGCTCCTGTCTCAGAGGTCAAAGGTTGAGGAGTTAGGCCGCAAACTGGGGCCTGGGGAACCCCAGTCGAGGGCGTGGGCGATCTGCACTGCCAGAACTTTCTTGTAGTTTAACCAGAGATTATGGGGCTCCCTTTCCCTGAGGCAGGATGTTTGAATATATTTAAGATTGGTTGGTGGGGGGGGGGGGGAGCGGGGAATAGAGTCTGAGGATCATGGGAAAGTGAGGCCATGATCTTATTGACTGGCAGGGTAGACTCAAAGGGACTGAATGGCCTCCTCCCAGTTCATATGTAGGTGCTGTGCCATCTTTCTGACCTTGGGGATAGATAAATACAAGAATATGCAAATTGGAGGACAGTTGGTTTGTAACATGGTTGACAGGAATTGTGCCCCGTGGCCTCTGTCCATTCTAAGAGAGATTCCTGTCACTCCCCCACTGCTAATATTGGAAGGATGGATTTGCAATGTTCTCATTCCTGTCTCCCACCCTTGGAAATGAGATTGGGTATTTTCTAATTTAATTTGGGGTGGCTGACTGGTTAGCACTGCTGCCTCACAGTGCCAGGGACCAGGTTTCAATTCCACCCTCAGGTCACTGTCTGTGTGGACATTCTCCCTATGTCTGCGTGGGTTTCCTCCGGGTGCTCCGGTTTCCTCCCAATCCAAAGATGTGCAGATCAGGTGAATTGGCCATGCTAAATTGCACAAAGTGTTAGGTGCATTAGTCAGGGGTAAATATAGGGTGTGTTATTCTTCGGATGGTTGGTGTTGACTTGTTGGGCCGAATGGCTTGTTTCCACACTGTAGGCAATCTAATCTAATCCAGTCTAATTCGGGGCAGCCCATGAACCAAGAGAGTTTGGAAGATTATCACTGGGACATCATCGATTTCCTCACCCACTTCTATCGATATGTTGGGCCTAGAACCATCAACCCTTGCACTCTTCTCAATGATCAATTTCTAAAGAAGCGTGCATTTAGTCCTGTAAATCCCTCCCCAGAGGCAGGATAAGAGGAAGTGCCAGGCTATAAGGAAAGGCAGTAGTGTGGGCTTATTTAAGACTATAAGAAATAGGAACAGGAGTAGACCATTCAGCCCCTCAGGCCTGATCCAACATTCCTCCCATCCACCTTCCTGCCCTTTCCCCTGTAACCCTTGATTCCCGACTAATCAAGAACCTCTCTGTCGCAGCCTTCAATAAACACAAGGACTCTGCCCCCACAGCTCTCTCTGTGGTAAAGAGTTCCAGAGACTCTCAACCCTCCTCATCTCAGCCTGAAATTGGTGCCCCTTTATCCTGAGACCACGCAGGTCGTAGAATCGTAGACATGTACAGCACGGAAACAGACCCTTCGGTCCAACTTGTCTATACTTGACCAAATATCCCAACCTAATCTAGTCTCATTTGCCAACACTTGGCTGATATCCCTCCAAACCCTTTCTATTCATATACCCATCCAGATGCCTTTTAAATGTTGTAATTGTACCAGCCTCCACCACTTCTTCTGGCAGCTCATTCCTTACACTCACCACCCTCTGTGTGAAAACGTTGACTCTTGGGTATCTTTTAAATCTTTCCCCTCTCACCCTAAACCTGTGCCCTCTTGTTTCAGACTCCCCCACCCCAGGGAAAAGACCGTGTCTATTGACCCTATCCATGCCCCACATGATTTTATAAACCTCTATAAAGTCACCCCTCAGCCTCCGACACTGCAGGGAAACCAACCCCAGCCTGTGAGGAGATGGTTGATGTGCCAGTGATAATGCCCCACTGTCTCGATCCAGGAACTATTTGTACAGTTCCATAGCAGGTTGCTGCTGTGCACTGCCAGGCTTTGTCCTCACACAGGGAAATACACAATAAAGGGTTCGGTAAGGGATATGGTAAGGAATGGGCCCTACCCCCAGCCAGCACACAGGTACCCCACGGGGAAGGGGGCAAAATGCCAACAACGGAAGGAAGGAGCCCTTAATTACCCACAGACGTGGCTCAATTGGCTTTTGGACTAGTGGCACCTGCCCATGACAAGCACAGTGGCACTGACTCTTCGCCAACTCTTGCCATCTGTGGCCTCTCCCTGGAAGGCTGGGTAAATCTGTTCCAATGCTCCTTGAACGAGGCGGATTTGACTGAATAATGATGTCAGTGCATCCCTCCTCACATCGACCAGCACCTGCTGGGATTAGAAACTTAGAAAATAGGGGTGGAAGGAGGCCATTTGGTCCTTCCATACTGCCCCGCCATTCAATATGATCATGGCTGATCACCCAGTTCAGTCCCTGTAGATGCTTTCTCCCCGTCCCCTTTAATCCTTCCATCCTACGAGTAATATCCCACTCCTTCTTGAGAACATTCAATGTTTTGGCCTCAACCAGTTTGTATGGCAGAGAATTCCACAGACTCCCCAGTGTTCCTGAGCTGCAGGGGGCGTCGGTTCAGGCAGGGGGCATGATGGGGTGAGGGTCCTGGTGACCCTGACCTGTGGGGGAGGGGGGTTAATGGGGAGGGGGTCCCAGTGACCCTGACCTGTGGGGGGAGGGATTTGATGGCGCGGGGGTCCCGGTGACTATGACCTGGGGGGGGAGGGGTTTGATGGGGAGGGGGTCCCGGTGACGATGACCTGTGCGGGAGGGGGGTTGATGGGGTGGGGGTCCCGGTGATCCTGACCTGCGGGGGGAGGGGTTTGATGGGGAGGGGTCCTGGTGACTAAGACCTGAGGGGGAGGGGGCTTGATAGGGTGGAGGTCCCGGTGACCCTGACCTGCGGGGGAGGGGGGTTGATGGGGAGGGGGTCCCAGTGACCCTGACCTGCGGGGGAGGGGGGTTGATGGGGAGGGGGTCCCAGTGACCCTGACCTGCGGGGGGAGGGGGGTTGATGGGGTGGGGTTCCCGGTGATCCTGACCTGCGGGGGAGGGGGGTTGATGGGGAGGGAGTCCCGGTGATTATGACCTGCGGGGGAGGGGGTTGATGGGGAGGGAGTCCCAGTGACCCTGACCTGTGGGGGAGGGGGGTGATAGTGTGGGGGTCGATAGGGTGGGGGTTCACTGTGACTATGACCTGCGGGGGAGGCGGGTTGATAGGGTGGGGGTCGCTGTGACTATGACCTGCGAGGGAGGGGGGGTGATGGGGAGGGAGTCCCAGTGACCCTGACCTGTGGGGGTAGTGGGGTTGATAGTGTGGGGGTTGATAGGGTGGGGGTCGCGGTGACTATGACCTGCGGGGGAGGGGGGTTTCTCGGGGTGGGGGTCCCAGTGACCCTGGGCTGGACAGTAGTGGATGTGAAGAGTGTCAGTTCCTCACAGAGCCCTCACTGTATTCCCTCGCAGCAGCGGAGTGCCCAATTTCTGTGCCGTCTCCCTGGCCCTCGATGAGTTGGGATACAGAGCGAGGGGAGTGCGCCTGGACAGTGGGGACCAACTGGAGCAGTCCCTCAGGATCCGCAGCTCCCTCCAGGCTTGTGCTGACCAGTAAGTCTCACCCTGACACTCCCCACTCCTTCAGAAATCTCACTCAGCACCGTGTTGGATGAACTGCTCACTACCTCACGGCTGTGTGTCCTCAGGTTCGCAGTCTCCTGGCTCGCTGCTGTCCCCATCATCATCAGCAACAGCATCAGTCTGAACCAACTCATCAACCTCCAGCACCAGGTCAGAGAGACAAGAGCATAGGGACACGGGGGGGGGGGGGGGGGAGAGACAGGGACAGGGGGGAGAGACAGGGACAGGGGGGAGAGAGACAGGGACACAGGGGGGAGAGAGAGACAGGGACACAGGGGGGGGAGAGAGACAGGGACGGGGGGGGAGAGAGACTGGGACACAGGGGGAGGGAGACTGGGACACAGGGGGAGGGAGACAGGGACAGGGGAGAGAGAGACAGGGACACAGGGGGAGGGAGAGAGACAGGGACAGGGGGAGAGAGAGACAGGGACGGGGGGGGAGAGAGACAGGGACACGGGGGAGGGAGACAGGGACACGGGGGAGGGAGACAGGGACACGGGGGAGGGAGACAGGGACACGGGGGAGGGAGAGAGACAGGGACAGGGGGAGAGAGACAGGGACAGAGGGAGAGTGAGGCAAGAACACAGGAGGCGAGAGACAGGGACTCGGGGGGGGAGAGAGACAGGGACATGGGGGAGGGAGATTGGGACAGGGAGAGAGACTCAGGGACATAGGGAGAGAGAGACAGGGACATGGGGGGAGTGAGACAGGGACATGGGGGGAGTGAGACAGGGACGGGGGGGGGGGAGTGAGACAAACACACGGGGGGAGAGAGACGGACATGGTGAGAAAGTGAGACATGGGGGAGAGAGTGAGACAGGGACACGGGGGAGAGAGACAGGGGCACGGGGGGAGAGAGACAGGGACATGGGGGGAGAGACAGGGACATGGGGGGAGAGAGAGACAGGGACATGGGGGGAGAGACAGGGACATGGGGGGAGAGAGAGACAGGGACATGGGGGGAGAGACAGGGACATGGGGGGAGAGAGAGAGACAGGGACATGGGGGGAGAGACAGGGACATGGGGGGAGAGAGAGAGAGAGAGAGAGACAGGGACACGGGGGGAGAGAGAGACAGGGACACGGGGGGGGGAGAGAGACAGGGACATGGGGGGAGAGAGAGACAGGGATACGGCAGGTGTGAGACAGGAACACGCAGGGAGAGAGACAGGGGGAGAGAGATGAGGACATGAGGGAGAGAGACAGGGACACGGGGAGGAAGACAGGGACATGGGGGGTGTGAGACAGGGACATGTGGGGAGAGAGACGGGGGAGAGAGACAGGGACACAGGGAGAGAGACAGGGACATGGGGGGTGTGAGACAGGGACACGCGGGGAGAGAGAGACGGGGGAGAGAGACAGGGACATGGGGGATAGGGAGACAGGGACGGGGGAGAGAGAGAGAGAGACAGGGACACGAGGGGGAATAAGACAGGGACGGGGGGGCAGTAAGACAGGGACACGAGGGGGAATAAGACAGGGACGGGGGGCAGTAAGACAGGGACACGAGGGGGAATAAGACAGGGACGGGGGGGCAGTAAGACAGGGACGGGGGGGGGAGAGAGACAGGGACAGGGGGGAGAGAGACAGGGACGGGGGGGGGAAGAGAGACAGGGACATGGGAAGAGAGTGAGACAAGCACACGGGGGAGAGAGACAGGGACTCGGGGAAGGGAGATTGGGACGGGGAGAGAGACTCAGGGACGGGGAGAGAGAGACAGGGACACGGGGCGGGAGAGAGACAGGGGCACAGGGGGAGAGAGAGACAGGGACACGGGGGGAGAGAGAGAGACAGGGACACGGGGGGGTGAGAGAGACAGGGACAAGGGGGGAGAGTGAGACAGGGACGGGGGAGAGTGAGACAGGGACGGGGGAGAGTGAGACAGGGATGGGGGAGAGTGAGACAGGGACACGGAGAGGGAGATTGGGATGGGAAGAGAGACTCAGGGACGGGGGAGAAAGAGACAGGGACATGGGGGAGAGAGAGAGAGAGACAGGGACATGGGGGGAGTGAGATAGGGACACGTAGGGTGAGAGACAGGGACACGGGGGAGAGAGAGACAGGGACACGCGGGGAGGGAGACAGGGACATGGAGGGGAGGGAGACAGGGACGGGGGAGAGAGAGAGACAGGGACATGGAGAGGAGAGAGACAGGGACACGGGGGGAGGGAGACTGGGACAGGGGCAGAGGGAGACTGGGACAGGGGCAGAGGGAGACAGAGATGGGGGGAGAGAGAGACAGGGACTGGGGAGAGTGAGGCAGGGACGGGGGAGAGAGTGAGACTGGGACAGGGACACGGGGGGGGGGGGGTAGTGAGACAGGATCATGGCGGGGAGGGAGACAGGGTCACGGGTGGGAGGGAGACAGGGACATGGTGAGGGGGGAGACAGGGACAGTGGGAGAGTGAGACAGGGGCTGGGGAGAGAGTGCGACTGGAACAGGGAGAGTATTTCATGGATGGGGGGAGTGAGACAGGGACAGGAGGAGAGAGAGAGAGGGATTGGGGGAGAGTGAGACAGGGACGGAGGGGGGAGAGACTGAGACGGGGGAGAGTGCGAGAGAGAGACTGGGGAAGAGTGAGACATGGACGAGGGGAGAGTGAGACAGGGAAAGATGTGAGTGAGACTCCCCATCTCCCACCCCATCCACACTCCCATACCTTCTGCTGTCCCATTCTAACACACCCTCGAACAAACCCCACTCTAACCCTTGCCCTACACCACCCCCCCCCACCCCGGGTTTAGCCCACTGTAACCCTGATGTATTAAGTTGCCAGTTTGTTCAATTGCAGGATAATGAAGTGGACTGTATTGGTGTGGGCACGAACCTGGTCACGTGCCCCTTACAGCCCTCGCTGGGCTGTGTCTATAAGGTACAGAGTGAGGGTCTGGATGTGGGAATGTTTCCTCCCTTTTCTCATTGTGTGGGACTGTGAGCATTGCTGTTTGCTGTCCGTGTGTAACTGCCCTGTCACCTACCCTTCCAGAAGGTATTTGCAAGTCAGCCACATGGCTGTGGGTCTGGAGTCACATGTAGACCAGACCTACATGATTGCACCTTCCCTCCCTAAAGGACATTAATGAACCATTGACGATAGCTGTCATGGAGATCGTTTTTAAATCTAGATGTTAGATAATCGTCCTGTTCCGAGCTGTTCTGTTTGAAATGTCCGTGCTCGTGAATTTAAACTCCAAAAGGTGGGATTCACTCCCATTTCCACAGAATATGGGCCTACCCTTGGGATTATTTGTGAAATTAATACCACATCATTGTCTCCTCATAAACCGGCAGATTTTAGTATAGTGGGCAGCACGGTGGCAGTGGGTGGCACAGTGGTTAGCACTGCTGCCTCACAGCGCCAGAGACCCGGGTTCAATTCCTGCCTCAGGCAACTGTCTGTGTGGAGTTTGCACATTCTCCCCGTGTCTGCGTGGGTTTCCTCCGGGTGCTCCGGTTTCCTCACACAATCCAAAGATGTGCAGGTCAGGTGAATTGGCCATGGGAAATTGCCCGTAGTGTTTAGGTGAAGGGGTAAATGTAGGGGAGTGGGTCTGAGTTGGTTGCTCTTCAGAGGGTCGGTGTGGACTTGTTGGGCCGAAGGGCCTGTTTCCACACTGTAAGTAATCTAATTAGAGGATTGTAAGGGCTGTGCTGGTCACCATGGCTGAGCTCTGTCCCCAGACCGGTCCCCGTGACAGAGCTCAATCCCCATGACAGAGCTCCATCCTCAGAGAGATCCCCCCCCCACTCCATGGTGAACCTCCTTCCTCAGACCCGTCCCCCATGGCATAGCTCCGTCCTCAGACCGATTCCCCCATTACAGAGCTCCACCCTCTCACTGATCGCCTTGGTGGAGCACCGTCCTCAGACCGATGCCCATGGTAAAACTCCGTCCTCAAACCGATCCCCATGACAGAGCTCCGTCCTCAGACTGATCCGCGTGACGGAGCTCCATTCTCAGACCGATCCCCATGGTGGAGCTCCGTCCTTCAACTGATCCCAATGGCGGAGCACCATCCTCCGACTGATCCCCGTGGTGGAGCTCCAGTCTCAGACCAATCCCCATGGCAGAGCTCCATGGTGGAGCTCGTCTGATTTGATAATGAGGGGGAGTCTTTTATTGTCAGCTCTCACTGTCCGGATTCACTGCCAGATAGCGGGAGTCTCTGCCTGTTCACTTCCCTCA
Organism: Chiloscyllium punctatum; assembly: GCF_047496795.1. Lineage (NCBI taxonomy): Eukaryota > Metazoa > Chordata > Chondrichthyes > Orectolobiformes > Hemiscylliidae > Chiloscyllium > Chiloscyllium punctatum. The sequence goes on along the minus strand of NC_092746.1, from coordinate 122,757,173 downwards.
GTAACACAACTCTGGGATCAGGGAATTCCTGAGGCCGGACCTTGCTGGAATCTAACACTCACTGCTCTTTACTCTGCAGCTGAGCCAGGTTGATGGAGAACCTCGGATCAAAATGACGGAAGAGGAAGGGAAAATGACTCTCCCGGGGAAGAAAGCCGTTTACAGACTGTATGGCACTGACGGTGAGAGGCAACACAGGCCAGAGTCAGGAGACCCGGAATAATGAGCCCATTCAGACTGGGGCGAGCACCCAGTGTCTCCCCCACCTCACCCTCTGGAAGTCAGCTCTTCTGTCCATGTTTGAACCAATGAGGTCAGGAGCTGAGTGACCCTGGTGGAACTCAAACTGGGGGTCACTGAGCAGGTCATTGCTGAGCAGGTGCTGCTTGATAGCGCTGTTGATGGACACCTTCCATCACTTTACTGATGATCGAGAGTAGACTGATGGGGTGGTAACTGGTTGGGTTGGATTTATCCTGCTTTTCACGTACAGGACATATCTGGGCAATTTACCACATTGTCGGGCAGATGCCAGTATTGTAACTGGAACACCCTGGTGGAGTTACAATGAACCAACTCTACTACTCGCTGTGTAACACATTTTATTCCTCAGTGCTTTCTGATGTCTGCTCCACATTTGAGGCTCTGACTTTCAGAAACCCAGTATTTATTTGAAATCACCAGCTTTTAGAGCATTGCCCCAGGTGAAGCACTTGACAAGGGAGCAGCCCTTGGGGAGTTTTGTAATTTTAAATAACCCTGTTGGACTGTAATGTTGGTGTGGTTTGACTTATGACCTTCTCCGCCCCAGTCCAACACTGGCACCTCCACTTCACAACTCCAGATTGTTGGGAGCTTTTAAAATTTTTTTCTGAATCCACAACTAGGTTTAACTAGTTAAGCACAGTGGGCAATCAACCATAAACAGACTGATACAATCAAACGCCAAACTGCTGCACCAATCAACGCAGCCTCAAGGAAAGCATTTCAGATCGAAATGATTACCCAGATGTCAGAGGAGAAAGTGAGAGGCACAACGGGATAGTTTCGTGGTTATTACTGACCAGCACAGATGGGCTGAAGGGTATTTTTGCTGTGCTGCAGATCTGTGTCACAGAAGCTGGGATGGGGGGAGAGGGGAAAGGCAGATTAAAGACATCGCTCAATGCTTTTGTTTTAACCCCCTTTAGCTCCCTGCACAGCTGGTTAGAATTCCAAACTGTACAAGACTGCTCAGGGTTAGCTCTCTCAGGCACTGGGATCGTTCTGTGCAGGATTCTATTCTCTGTAGCACATGGGATTCACCGAGAGGGGTAGGATACAGTCCTCAGCCTGAAACATGAGCCATTGTGAAGGGGTTCCGCACTCGGACCGAGCAGCCTTATACGCCTAGGCCCTCAAGGCCGGAGACTCCTAAACCTTCTCGATATCAGGGCCCTCCTCCATGAGACGGCAACCCCCCTCTTTCTCCGCTGAACCGGTTGCTCGGCAACGGGACGTTCCGCCTGCATTTATGATGTGGCGGCAGGAATGGTTGCGTCGAGGCATGGGTGAGGGTCACCCCTTCCGCCCCACCGCGGCCTCCTCCATTCCTTTCCCACTGGCCGTCCACCCGTCTGCCCAGCTGCCTCTCACAACAGGGTGGCCACTTTGTGGAGGCCACAGTGAGGCCCAGTCACGGTGAGGACGCCCGGTCACTGCCCACTCTTCCTGCCGGAGGTCAACCGATTAAACAAGCTTACCCGAACCACCCCCCTCTGCCCCCCACCCCGGCACCCTTGGCAGCTTGTTGTGGCCCAGTGCTGCTCTAGACTGCCTCCTCCTGGTCCTTATAGACAGTGGATTGCCTTCTGAGGAAAGGCTGGGCATGTATAGTTGGGATTTTAGGAGAGTGAGGGGCCACTGAAATGGAGAGGTCCTGAGGGGACTTGACTAGGTTGAAGGGAGGATCTGGAACTCAAGGTCATCGGGGGTTTAAAAATAAGGGGGTGCCCGTTTCTAACAGCAATGAGGAACAGTTTGTTTTCTCAGAGGGTTAGAACATAGAACAATACAGCGCAGAACAGGCCCTTCAGCCCTCGATGTTGTACCGACCTGTGAACTATTCTCGGCTCGTCTCCCTACACTATCCCAAAATCATCCATGTCCCTATCGAAGGATTGTTTAAATCTCCCTAATGTGGCTGAGTTGACTACATTAGCAGGTAGGGCATTCCACGCCCTTACCATTCTCTGCGTAAAGAACCTGCCTCTCACATCTGTCATAAATCTATCACCCCTCAATTTGTAGCCATGCCCCCTCGTACAAGCTGATGTCATCATCCTAGGAAAAAGACTCTCATTGTCTACTCTATCTAATCCTCTGATCATCTTGTATGTCTCTATCAAATCCCCTCTTAGCCTTCTTCCTGCCAATGAGAAAGACCCAAGTCTCTCAGCCTTTCCTCATAAGACCTTCCCTCCAGACCTGGCAACATCCTGGTAAATCGCCTCTGCACCTTTTCCAATACTTCCACATCCTTCCTGAAGTATGGCGACCAGAACTGTACACAATATTTCAAGTGTGGCCACACCAGCATTTTGTATAGTTGCAGCATGATATTGTGGTTCCAGAACTCAATCCCTCTACCAATGAAACCGAACACACCATATGACGCCTTAACAGCACTATCCACCTGGGTGGCAACTTTCAGGGATCTTTGTACATGGACTCCAAGATCCCTCTGCCCATCCACACTACCATGAATCTTTCCATTGACCCAGTACTCTGCCTTCCTGTTATTCTTCACAAAGTGCATCACCTCACATTTAGCTGCATTGAACTCCATTTGCCACCTCTCAGCCCAATTCTGCAGCTTATCCAAATCCCCCTGCAACCTGCAACATTCTTCCACATTGTCCACCACTCCACCGACTTTAGTGTCATCTGCAAATTTACTAACCCATCCATCTATGCCTGCATTTAAATCATTTATAAAAATGACAAACAGCAGTGGTCCCAAAACAGATCCATGTTGCACACCACTAGTAACTGGACTCCAGGCTGAATATTTTCTATCAACTACCACTCGCTGCCTTCTTTCAGAAAGCCAGTTTCTAATCCAAAATGCTAAATCACCCTCAATTCCATGCCTCTGCATTTTCTCCAACAGCCTACCGTGTGGAACCTTATCAAAGGCTTTACTGAAGTCCATGTATACGACGTCAACTGCCCTACCCTCATCCACATGCTTGGTCACCTTCTCAAAAAACTCAATGAGGTTGTGGGACACAAACTGCCCTTGACAAAACCATGTTGACTATCTGAAATCAAATTGTTGCTTGCTAGATGATTATAAATTATAAATCTTATCGCTTATAATTCTTTCCAAAACTTTCCTATAACAGAAGTAAGGCTCACTGGTCTATAATTACCTGGGTCATCTCTACTGCCCTTCTTGAACATGTGCAATCCTCCAGTCCTCTGGTACTAAACCCATAGACAATGATGACTCAAATATCAAAGTCAAAGGCTCTGCTATCTGCTCCCTAGCTTCCCAGAGAATCCTCGGATAAATCCCATCCGGCCCAGTGGACTTGTCTACTCTCACTCCTTCTAGAATTGATAACACCTCTTCCTTACTAACCTCAATCCTTTCTAGTCTAATATCTCATTCTTCTCCTCTACAATATTCTCCTTTTCCTGAGTGAAAACCGATGAGAAATGTTCATATAGCACCTCTCTGATCTCCACAGGGTGCACACTCAACTTCCCACATCTGTCTTTGGCCCTATTCCTACCCTAACCATCCTTTTATTCCTCACGTACCTATAGAAAGCTTTAGGGTTCTCTTTTATTCTATTTACCAAAGACTGCTCGTGTCCTCTCTTTGCTCTTCTTAACTCTCTCTTTAAATCCTTCCTAGCTGACCTGTAACTCTCCATCGCCTCATCTGAACCATCTTGCCTCATCAACACATAAGCCTCCTTCTTCTTTGTAACAAGAGATGCTTTTTCTGTGGTAAACCACGGTTCCCTTACCTTATCTCTTCCTCCCTGCCTGACAGGGACATACCTATCAAGGACACGCAATATCTGTTCCTTAAACCAGCTCCACATTTCGATTGTTGGCATCCCCTGCATTTTGCTACCCCATTCTATGCATCCTAATTCTTGCCTAATCACATTATAATTGCCCTTGCCCTATCGATAACTCTTGACCTGTAGCATGTACCTATCCCTTTCCATCGCTAAACTAAACGTACCTCAATAATGGTCACCCTCTCCAAAGTGCTCACCTACAACTAAATCAAACACCTGGCTTGGTTCATTACCAAGCACCAGATCCAGTGTGGCCTCCCCTCTTGACGGCCCTTCGACATACTGTGTCAGGAAGCCCTCCTGTACACATTGTACAAAAACTGATCCATCCAACGTACTGGAGTTATAGTATTTTCAGTCAATGTTGGGGAAGTTAAAGCCCCCCATAATGACCACCCTGTTCCTTTCACTCCAACACAGAATAATTTTGCTAATCCTCTATTCCACCTCCCTGGAACTCTGCGGAGGCCTATATAAGAAAGACTCCAAGCAGTGTGACCTCTCCTCTCTTGTTTCTAACCTCAGCCCACAATACCTCAGTAGACAAGTCCTCATCAAAAGTTCTCTCAGCCACCGTTATACTATCCTTGACTAACAAGGCCACGCTTCCCCTTCGTTTACTGCCTTGCCTGTTCTTAATGAAAGATCTAAACCCTGGAACCTGCAACATCCATCCCTCACCCTGCTCTATCCATGTCTCCGAAATGGCCACAACGTCGAAGTCCCATGCTGCAAGCTCACCTACCTTATTTCGAATACTGCTAGCCAGTTTGCTGTCTGATAGCACATTCCTGTGACCCTGAAATCCTGTCCCTGTCCTTCCTACTCTCATCCTCATGTAGAACCTCTTAATAGTTTTAGGGCAGAGGGAGATAGATACATGATTCCTGAAGGGGTGAAAGGTTGTGCAGTCATGGTTAGATTCAGATCAGCCCTGACCTTATCAAATGGTATAGCAGGTCAAAGGGCAGAGTGGCCATTTTTGTTTGTAGGGAGGGACAGATGGAGAAAGCTGGTATGGACAGGCATGGAAGGATAAACATACCTTTTGGGGGAGAGGGTTAGTCAATCTCGAACATCGCGTTAGCCGTGCAGTTCTGGCTCTCTCTATTTCTGGATGTTAATCCCAGTCAGGCTGATACCAGGGCAATGTCTTACAGTGTGAATAGCAAGCAATTCATCTAACACAATGGATCAATCTCATCTTTCTCTGCCCCCTCACCCACATCCCTCCTCCCCCACCACTCTTGCCCCACCCCTCCATTATCCCTGTTACCCCTAACCCCCACCCGTGTTCACCCTCAACCTTGATCCCTCTCCCTCCCATCCTCCACCCCACCCCACCTCAGGAAGCCCCTTCCTCGATCTCCTGACTCTGGCGGAGGAGCCAGAGCTGAGGGCCGATGAGGAGATCAAGTGTTACGCTCTGACTGGGCGATGCGCTGGTTTCTGGGTGACAGCTGTGCGAGTGGAGACCCTCCACCGGGTTTACTACCAACATGGCCAGGTGAGTGACCGGCGCTTCGGCCCACCCTCCAGCTGCCAGTACACCATCGCCTGGCCCCTCCTGGAGCTCCCTCACAGAATGGTCTCACTCAGTCTTCTCCGTCAGGCAGCTGTTCCTTCCAAAGGCCTTGTAGATTTTCTCCAGGGAGTGACTCACAGCATTGTATTACATGTTTATTCCTCAAATCCCTGAGATTCATATAAGTTAGATGGTAGTGAAAAGGCCCTTCGGCCCATCAGTCCATACCACCAGGAGTATGCTCCACTAGTCCTTTTCCTGTACTAGGCCCTTAGCCTTGAATGTTAGGACATTTTGAGAGCTCATCCAAGTTTATTTTAAAGGTTGTGAGGTTTTGTGCCTTAACTCCCCTCCCAGGCAGGGCATTCAGACCCCCCTGCTAACACGGTCTGGGGTGAGAAAGGTTTTCCTCAAATCCCTCCTGTCTCACACTTTAAAACAATAGCCCCTTGTTATTAACTAAGGAGACCATCTGCTTTCTGTTTGCCCTGCCCATGCTTCACATTCCAACTTCTGGCACAATATGGCCATTCCGATAGGAAGGGACCATTCAGCCCATTCAGGGTTATGCAGCCATTTTAAAAATTCAGTCACAGGATCGAGGGGTCACTGGCTGGGCCCAGCATTTATTGCCCGTCCCTAGTTGTCTCTTGAGAAGGTGGGGGTGAGCTGCCTTCTTGAACCGCTGCAGTCCAGAATGCTCTTAGGGAGGGAATTCCAGGATTTTGACCCAGAGACAGTGAAGGAACACCGATATATTTCCAAGTCAGGATGGTGAGTGGCTTGGAAGGGAACATGCAAGCGGTGGTGTTCCCATGTATCAGATGCCCTTGTCCTTCCAGATGGAAGTGGTCACAGGTTCGGAAGGTGCTGTCTGAGGATCTTTGGTGAATTTCTCCAGTGCATCTTGTACTTGGTACAGGTAAAAAAAATGACTGCAGATGCTGGAAACCAAATACTGGATTAGTGGTGCTGGAAGAGCACAGCAGTTCAGGCAGCATCCAAGGAGCTTCGAAATCGACGTTTCGGGCAAAAGCCCTTCATCAGGAATAAAGGCAGTGAGCCTGCAGCATGGAGAGATAAGCTAGAGGAGGGTGGGGATGGTGAGAGAGTAGCATAGAGTACAATGGGTGAGTGGGGGAGGGGGTGAAGGTGATAGGTCAGGGAGGAGAGGATGGAGTGGATAGGTGGAAAAGGAGATAGGCAGGTAGGACAAGTCCGGACAAGTCACGGGGACAGTGCTGAGCTGGAAGTTTAGAACTAGGGTGAGGTGGGGGAAGGGGAAAAGAGGAAACTGGTGAAGTCCACATTGATGCCCTGGGGTTGAAGTGTTCCGAGGCGGAAGATGAGGCGTTCTTCCTCCAGGCGTCTGGTGGTGAGGGAGCGGCGGTGAAGGAGGCCCAGGACCTCCATGTCCTCGGCAGAGTGGGAGGGGGAGTTGAAATGTTGGGCCACGGGGCGGTGTGGTTGATTGGTGCGGGTGTCTCGGAGATGTTCCCTAAAGCGCTCTGCTAGGAGGCGCCCAGTCTCCCCAATGTAGAGGAGACCACATCGGGAGCAACGGATACAATAAGTGATATTAGTGGATGTGCAAGTGGATGTGGAAGGCTCCTTTAGGGCCTTGGATAGAGGTGAGGGAGGAGGTGTGGGCACAGGTTTTACAGTTCCTGCGGTGGCAGGGGAAAGTGCCAGGATGGGAGGGTGGGTTGTAGGGGGGTGTGGACCTGACCAGGTAGTCACGGAGGGAACAGTCTTTGCGGAAGGCAGAAAGGGGTGGGGAGGGAAATATATTCCTGGTGGTGGGGTTTGTTTGGAGGTGACAGAAATGTCGGCGGATGATTTGGTTTATGCGAAGGTTGGTAGGGTGGAAGGTGAGCACCAGGGGCGTTCTGTCCTTGTTACGGTTGGAGGGGTGGGGTCTGAGACCGGAGGTGCGGGATGTGGACGAGATACGTTGGAGGGCATCTTTAACCATGTGGGAAGGGAAATTGCGGTCTCTAAAGAAGGAGGCCATCTGATGTGTTCTGTGGTGGAACTGGTCCTCATGGGAGCAGATCCGGCGGAGGCGGAGGAATTGGGAATACGGGATGGCATTTTTGCTAGAGGTATGGTGGGAAGAGGTATAATCCAGGTAGCTGTGGGAGTCGGTGGGTTTGTAAACAATATCAGTGTCAAGTCAGTCGTCATTAATGGAGATGGAGAGGTCCAGGAAGGGGAGGGAGGTGTCAGAGATGGTCCAGGTAAATTTAAGGTCAGGGTGGAATGTGTTGGTGAAGTTGATGAATTGCTCAACCTCCTCGCGGGAGCATGAGGTGGCGCCAATGCAGTCATCAGTGTAGTGGAGGAAGAGGTGGGGAGTGGTGCCGGTGTAATTACGGAAGATGGACTGTTCTATGTAGCAAACAAAGAGACAGGCATAGCTGGGGCCCATACGTGTGCCCATGGCTACCCCTTTGGTCTGGAGGAAGTGGGAGTATTCAAAGGAGAAATTGTTAAGGGTGAGGACCAGTTCGGCCAAACGAATGAGAGTGTCGGTGGAAGGGTACTGTTGGGGACGTCTGGAGAGGAAAGAATGGAGGGCTTGGAGGCCCTGGTCATGGCGGATGGAGGTTTGGAGGGATTGGATATCCATGGTGAAGATGAGGTGTTGGGGGCCGGGGAAACAGAAGTCTTGGAGGAGGTGGAGGGCGTGGGTGGTATCTCAGGTCCTGGGCCTCCTTCACCGCCGCTCCCTCACCACCAGACGCCTGGAGGAAAAACGCTTCGGAATACTTCTACCCCAGGGCATCAATGTGGACTGCAACAGTTTCCTCATTTCCCCTTCCCCTACCTCACTCTAGTTCCAAACTTCCAGCTCAGCACTGTCCCCATGACGTGTCCTACCTGCCTATCTCCTTTTCCACCTATCCACTCCACCCTCTCCTCCCTGACCTATCACCTTCACCCCCTCCCCCACTCACCCATTGTACTCTATGCTACTTTCTCCCTACCCCCACCCTCCTCTAGCTTATCTCTCCACGCTTCAGGCTCACTGCCTTTATTCCTGATGAAGGGCTTTTGCCCGAAACGTCGATTTCGAAGCTCCTTGGATGCTGCCTGAACTGCTGTGCTCTTCCAGCACCACTAATCCAGAATTGTAGATGGTACACACTGCTGTTCCTGAGCGTCGGTGGTGGAGGGAGTGGATGCTTGTGGATGTGGTGTTAATCAAGTGGGCTGCTCAGTCCTGGATGGTGTCAAGCTTCTTGAGTGTTGTTGGAGCTGGACCCATCCAGGCAAGTGGGGAGTATTCCATCACAGTCCTGACTTGTGCCTTGTAGATGGTGGACAGGCTTTGGGGAGTCAGGAGGTGAGTTACTCACTGCAGTATTCCCAACCTCTGAACTGCTCTTGTAGCCACTGTGTTTATGTGGTGAGTCCAGTTGAGTTCCCTTCTCTCTCTCCCCCAATGGTAACCCCCAGGATGTTTATAATGGTGTGGGATTCAGTGATGGTAATACCATTCACTGTCAAGAGGTGGTGGTTAGATTGTCTCTCATTGGTGACGGTCATTGCCTGGCCATTACTTAATCAGATCACAAACGAGGATAGGTGCAGACAGGGCCAAACATGGAGTTGCAGGAAGCTTCATCATTATCAGACATAGTTTCATACTCTTTGACAGCTTAAACTTTGGAAAATCTCTCTCTCAATTCAGCCCGAGTATCCACAGTCTTTTGTGGGCAAGGAGTTCCTGATTTCCACAATCCTTTGTGTGAAGGGGGGCATCCTGACCTTGTCCCTGTATGGTCCGGCTCCCATGTTACTGAAGGGTCTGTTTACATGCTGTACATCTCTATGACTCTAATCACAGGCATAGTTATGTACAGCACGGAAACAGACCTTTTGGTCCAACCCGTCCATGCCAACCAGATATCCCAGCCCAATCTAGTCCCACCTGCCAGCACTCGGCCCATATCCCTCTCAACCCTTCTTATTCATATACCCATCCAGGTGCCTTTTAAGTGTTGTAATTGTACCAGCCTCCACCACTTCCTCTGGCAGCTCATTCTAACACACACCACCCTCCACCCTCTGCATGAAAAAGGTGCCCCTTAGGTCCCTTTTAAATTTTACCCCTCTAACCTTAAACCTATGCCCTCTAGTTCTGGACACTCCCCACACCAGGAAAAAGACCTTGTCTATTTATCCTATCCATGCCTTTCATGATTTTATAAACCTCCAGAAGGTCACTGTTTTGTGAAAAGTAAGAATTCCACCTCCCCTCCCCCCCCCCCACCCAACCACCATCTAGTTTCTTCCCTGGCCTTGTATCGACTGAGATAAACATTAAGGCATCTTTGCTCCATGCTAAAAAAATTCAACATTCTGTGATTTCTGTGCTCACTCAGGTAGCACACATACTAAACGGAGAACAATTTAAATTCATCCAGCATCAAACAGAACTGGTTAATCAGAGCAGTTTCATGGGTGAAGTATTTGAGAAGGTATTAGCAGCATTACACAGCTGGTGACACACATCAGAGACTTCCTCAGAACGAGCCAAATGTCAATCAGATTATCCATTGCGTCATAGAATTGCTACAGTGCAGGTGGAGGCCATTTGGCCTATTGAGAGTACACTGACTCGCTGAAGAACATCTCACCCAGACCCACCCCTACTCTTGTCCCTGTAACCCCACAGCGAATTCATCCATCCAGCCTGCACATCCCCAGGCACTATGGGCAATTTAGATCAGAATAGAATCTCTACAGTGTGGAAGCAGACCATTCGGCCCATCAAGTCCACATGTGACCCTCCAAAGAACATCCCTCTCAGACCCACCCCCATCCGTGTAACCACCCATTTCCCAGGACTGACCTTCGTACCCTGCACATTCCTGGACGCTATGGCTAATTTAGCATGGCCAATCCACCCTAACCTGCACATCTTTGGGTTGTGGGAGAAAACCAGAGCACCCGGAGGAAACCTACACAGACACAGGGAAAAACATGCAAACTCCACACAGAGTCGTCTGAGGCTAGAATCGAACCTGGGTGCCTCGCACTGTGAAGCAGCAGTCCTAACCGTTAAGCCACCATGCCACCCCATTTCCACTCTCTAGTGATGTGTACAGAACCTGTCCATCACTGATTGGTCAAGTTGGTCTGTCCGAAAGCCATCATCCCCACATGGTCGGAGTGATACGGACCACACTTAGATCGTTGACATGAACAACAACATAATCCAGGAGGGAGATGGGATTGTACTGTGTGGTTTGGTATTTGTCTGTCTGGTGGAAGAGGATGCTGTTAGACTGTGGCAGTGCCAGGCACATTGTTCATCAGTGTCAATCGTTCCCTGATGGTTCCTCTTCAGATATTGGAATCACGTCCCACCCACCATGGAAACCACCACTCCCACCCTGCCCCCTGAAAGATGATCTTTTGGGAAGGTAGTGAGGAGTTCAAAAGGTCAAGTTAGAACCTTTCCTCGATCTCATTGGAGTTGAGGGTCAGAGCAGAAGAGTTGATGACGATGGCGCAGTTGGGGGTCAAACATTCCTTCCCGTCATTGAGGCTAATGGTGCCTTATTAATCCATGTGACACAGTGTGGATATAATTTGGGGTTGTTTTAACATTCCAAGTTGCAAAATGTAAAGATTTCTTTCTTTGACCGTGAAGATGGCGATCCCACAGAGTTGGAATCTCTGCCCAGGAGGGTGGTGTATTTCTGTAGTACATTTTCATGCCCTTTTCCCCATTGCGAGTGGCCAGAGGGTATCCTCAATGAGAGGTACTGCCCAAAGACACCAGCTACAGGTCCAGTCACCTTCATGTTTCTCTCCTGGTATCCTGACCCTTGACCCGGGAGTCACCAATTCATGGTCCCCCCTCCCCCACTGCCCGATCTTCCCAGCTGGTGGGCCTGGTAAATGGACTCTGGTGGGAGCCAGCACTTATGCCGTTTCGATCGTGGGGACATTGAGGCCCTCGATCCAGACGGGTTGGTGACCCAGATTGTGTTGATGGGTCCATCCAACGTGACCCATCTCGCTCCCCTAGACCATCACGCTGTTGGATGCATGGTCTTCCTTCACCCATTCTGACAGGGGGGAGCTGTGGGACCACCCTTTGCCTGGCACCTCTCCTCCCCTCCTTCAGTGGCGAGGAACTGCTGATGCCATTATACAAGGGGCCCTCTGAGCATGAGTGTCTCTCTACCACCCTGACACGGTGACTCGGAATCAGCTGGGAAGGGGTGGTGCTACAAACACAAGCCTCCCTATACAAAGCGTGTATAACACTGCACAGGGTCAATGTGGAGCAAGAGCTCCCTAAAGTGCCTTGTGTAAGGAACGCCAGGATGAGGGCTTTCTGTATTCCTTGAATTCTGCCCCTAGTGGATTGACTAGGAGGAAGTGATGGGCCGAAGGTCCTTTTTCTGTGCTGTAGACTATGTCTTGGTGCCTTGCCATCCTTCACAGGAATGGAGTTTGGATTAGTTTAGCAGTAACAAGACGAGAAAAGGAATGCAGTAGAATACACGCTTATCCAGGCTCTCCCTAACCATCTGTTTCTGAGTTTTAATTTAGATTTGTGAAAGCCTCTGTACAACATCAGAGATCAGGAGGCACGCACAGAGCTCCTTAAACAACCTCGCTCCAAAATACAAGCATCTTCATGATCCTGCTCCCTACCAGGTATGAGGTCAGAGCTGAAACCTGCTGCTGTAAGTTCCATGTTAGATGTTTGTTTACCAAAGGATCCTCGCGATGAACAGGGCCTTTAGCAGGTTCTCTTCCTGGTTTAAACTCCGGTTTGGTTCATTGGCCAGAGGGAGTTTGGCTGGAAAAGGCCTCTGCACCTGATGGGTAGGGGGGTTAATCTTCAATCCTCTCACTGCAGTGGGGAAATGAGTTTGTGATCTGGATTAGCATCTCACCCTGGAGTCCATAAGCCATGGATTTGATTCCCCCTCCAGGGAAACGGGGGGTATAATCCAAAATAACAATCCCTGGGCCATTTGTGAGGGAGAGTTATCAGAGGACATTAGAGCGAGGTCCCTGGGTCTTATCAGCTGGTCAGTGACACTGACATCAGCACAAACCCGAAACAGAGGTGTCCTCAATGTTTATCCCTCAATCATCACGTGACTCTCTGTGGGAGCATGCTTTGTGTAAATTGGTTACTGAGCCTCAGATCATTGGCTGTGAAGGGTTTTGGGATGAGCTTGGGATGTGAAATGAACTACAGCAACGCAAGTCCATCCTTTGTTTCCAGGTTGCTATTTCACAGAAGCTGCGAGACCTGCTGGATGACCTCATCAAGAAGAGCAGCCCCAGTGCTTAGTGTCCCAAATGAGCCAATCGCATCACTGCTCTCTGTCGGTGTCAACAGCCAATTAGAAAAGACAGGAGACAATTGGAAGGATGGAACTGAAAATCGAGTTTACGCTGAAGGTGATCATCAGGACAAACACAAGAAATCCAAATCTCAAGCGGCATTATCAATTGCAATGGGGAGAGTGAGGATTCCCAAACTCCCAATGTACATCCCAACAATTGGCTGATTGAATCAAGTTCCTAACTGGCAGAGTATAGACTGTACTCAATCAGCCTACACTTGCAAATCCCAAAACCAAATGTAATTGAGTAGCATTTACTGAACAATCCGAACTGTGTCAATAATGTCACTGATGACTGTCTGGGGTAGTCAGGAGGGCAGGGGTGAAATAGTTATTCTCCTGGAGCAGTGAGTAATTCCCAGGTGAACCCTAAAGGTGGGTTTCAGCAGGAATCTGTAGATGAATGTCTTACAAAACAGAGTCAGTATTAACAAAACAAAGTCCCAGAGACTTCGGAGTCAGAATGGATGTAGAGATAGGGAATTGTCAGACACCGATAAAGAATGGGGCAAAATAGTACCTAGCTAAAATAAGATTAATTAAACCTTGAGAAGTCATTAACAAATTTAACCCAATGCTCAGAAATTTGTTTCTTATATTTGTAGGAAATGAGATTGGAATTTGAATAATGAGATGCTTCTGTGACTAAAAATGATGCAAAGATACTGCATATTTCTCTACTCCTCTGTTTTCATTCTAACTATCTGGAGTTGTCTCTGTCCCTGTGTACATTTGAATAAATGATCCAAACCCTGTGCTCTAGACTCTTGCGGTTGGTCATTAGAAGTAAACATTGTATAACCAGCCGAGTTCATGGTGTGGTTCATTGTCACAAGCCCTGTATATTCACACACAGGGACCCAATCTCCATAAATAAAGGAAGACGTTCCGTACTTTTATAATTATCTGGCTGTCCTGGGGACACTGCAGTTATCCACTACTTTCTATAAGGCAACACCTCACCCAATCAGAGTCGGTTTGCCCTCCACCTTGTGAAAAGGCATTGGTGGTGATCTTTCAAGAATCACTAATTTCAGGAAGGGTCCCCGACGACTGGAACATTGCTAACGGGAGGCAGAAGACAGGAAACTGTAGGCCGGTTAGCCTGACCTTGGTCATTGGTAAGATTTTAGAGTCCATTTTAAGGCTGAGGTTGCAGAGTAGATTAGATTAGATTACATTACAGTGTGAAAACAGGCCCTTCGGCCCAACAAGTCCACACCGACCCGCCGAAGCGCAACCCACCCATACCCTACATTTTACCCCTTACCTAATACTACGGGCAATTTAGCATGGCCAATTCACCTGATCTGCACAACTTTGGACTGTGGGAGGAAACCGGAGCACCCGGAGGAAACCCACGCAGACACGGGGAGGATGTGCAAACTCCACACAGTTAGTCACCTGAGGCGGGAATTGAACCCAGGTCTCTGGCGCTGTGAGGCAGCAGTGCTAACCACTGTGCCACCGTGCTGCCCACAAGTGGTATGTGGAAGTGCCCAGTAAAATAGGGCAGAGTCAGCACAGTATCATCACACCCGACAAATCTTTTGGAATTCTTTGAGGAGGTAACGAGTTAGACAAAGGAGAGCCTGTGGACATGATCACATTGGATTTCCAGAAAACCTTTGACAAGATGCTGCTCGGGAGGCTGTTAAATAAGATAAGAGCCCATGGTGTTTGGGACATGGTACTGGCATGGATTGAGGATTGGCTGATTGGCAGAAGGCAGAGAGTAAGACCCAGGGGTCTTTTTTCTGGATGGAAGCCAGTGACTAGTGGTGTTCCACAAAGGTCAGTGTTGGGACCACAACTTTTCACTTTATACATTAATGATCCGGATGAAGGAACTGAGGGCATTCTGGCTAAGTTTGCAGATAGGTGGAGGGATGGGTAGTATTGAGGAGGCGGGGAGGCTGCAGAAGGACTCAGACAGATTGGCAGAGTGGGCAAAGAAGTGACAGATGGAATACAATCGAGGAAAGTGAGAGATTATGCACTTTGGTAGGAAGAATAAGGTGTAGATTATTTTCCAAACGGGGACAGTTTTGGAAATCTGAAGCACAAAGGGACTTGGGAGTCCTAGTTCAGGATTCTCTCCAGGTTAACATGTAGAAATTAAGAAAGCAAATGCAATGTTAGCATTCATTTCAAGAGGGCTAGAATACAAGAGTAGGGATGTACTGCTGAGGATGTATAAGGCTCTGGTCAGGCTGCATTTAGTAATACTTTCAGCATTTTGGGCCCCGTATCTAAGGAAGGATGTGCTGGTGTTGAAGGTGATCCAGAGGATGTTTATATGAATGATGATGGGGATGAAGGACTTGTCGTATGAGGAGCGTTTGAGGACTCTGGGCTTGTACTTGATGGAGTTTAGAAGGATGAGGGGGATTTTCAGATTGAAACGTACAGAATACAGAGAAGCCTGGATAGAGTGGATGTGGAGAAGATGTTTCCACTAGTAGGAGAGACTGGGACCTGAGGACACAGCCTCAGAGTGAAGGGACGACCCTTTAGATGAGGAGGAATTTCTTCAGCCAGAGGATGGGGAATCTGTGGAACTCATCGCCGCAGAGGGCTGGGGGGTGCCAAGTCATTGAGTGTATTTAAGACAGAGTTAGGTACTTGATCAAGGATTACGGGGAGAAGGCAGGAGAATGGGGGTTGAGAAACATCGAATGGCGCAGCAGACTCAGTGGGCCTCCCGTCTTATGGAAAATCGTCACACCAGATCTGAAATGTCCACTCAGTTTCTCTCTCCACAGAGGCTGACAGGCCTGCCCAGCAATCCCAGTGTCTATTTCATCCTCAGCTTGGAGGTTTTCCCATGAAAGAGGCTCATGTCTCCTCTCCCTGAATCCAAGCTCCCTTCTCCCTGAGGTCTGCTGTGGGACTAGTTCCCAGTGTTTCTCACTGAACCTCCATTTGTAGCTCACCCCGGCCATGGGTCAGTGACTGAAGCAGAATTGTTTTATTCTTCTGAAGACAAAACAAATAGTGTCAGGAGGAAGGGTTCTCCTACTACTCAATAAAAATCAAAATTGCTGTTCCACTGTCCTTTCATTTATTGCCGTCCTCACAGAGGCTGCTGGAGCTTGGGAATTACCTGCCCACTGACACAGATCAGAGGGATTAGATTAGATTACTCACAGTTTGGAAACAGGCCCTTCGGCCCAACAAGTCCACACCGACCCGCCGAAGCATAACCCACCCATTCCCCTACATTTACACCTTTACCTAACACTACGAACAATTTAGCATGGCCAATTCACCTGACGTGCACATCTTTGGACTGTGGGAGGAAACCGGAGCACCCGGAGGAAACCCATGCAGACCCGGGGAGAACGTGCAAACTTCACAGAGCCTTAGTCGGGAATTGAACCCGGGTCTCTGGCGCTGTGAGGCAGCAGTGCTAACCACTGTGCCGGGTAATGATCTGTTTGGACTGAGTATCACAATATGTTTACAGTCTGCTATCTCCCCCGTCAACCTCTTTGGGATATTTTACTGCATCGGAGAATATGTGACAGAATCTAGAACTAGGGGTCATGGTTTAAAAGCCAGAGGTCATCCACCTCAGACAGAGATGAGGCAAATGTTTTTTTTTCTCTTGGGGTGGTTGGTGAGTCTTTGAAAAAGCAGAAGTCGAGTTGTGAATATTTTGAAATCAGACACAGGGAGGTTCTTGGTAAACAAGGAGTTGAAAGGTTACAGACAGGATGTGAAGTGATCAGGTCAGATCCTATTGAATGGCAGAGTAGGCTGGAGGGGCTGAATGGTCTCCTGGTCATAACCCGTATGCTGAAGGCATGATATAAATGCAAGGCCTCCTTATTCAGAGGTGCATCTGTCCTGTTTGCTTTTAGGAATTTTACACAGAATTGCAGAGAATTTACAGCAAATTAACAGGCTATTCAGCCCAATGGCCCAGGTCGATGTTGATAATCCAGTGGGCTGCTTCCCATCTCCCTTCCATCTAACCCCGTCACCTTCATGATTGCCTGGTATGGCAACTGCTCTGCCCAGGACCACAGGAAACTACAGCCCAGACCATCACTGAAGCCAACCTCCTATCCATGGACTCCATTTACACAGCTCACTGCCACAGAGAGGCTGCCAACATCATCAACGACCCCTCCCACCCCAGTAATAATCTCCTACAGTCTTATCCATCAGACACACCAGCAGGTTCAGGAACAGCTTCTTCCTAACCATTATTAGACTGATGAATGGACTCTCTAACCTCAAATGATGCTGATCTTGTTAATGTTGATCTTGCTGAGCGCACACACTGTGCAGTGTATCCTCTGTGACTCTGTCTAGTTTTCACCTTATGATCTGTCCATTCTTGCTGACAATGATCTGCCTGTGCTGCTCGTAAACAAAGCTTTTCACTGTACCTTGGTCCATGTTGAAGAGTGTGATGCTGGAAAAGCACAGCAGGCCAGGCAGCTTCCAAGGAGTAGGAAGCAAACGCCCTCCATCAGGGATGAGGCTTGTGGCCTAAGGGGGCTGAGAGATAAATGGGAGGGGGTTTGGGGCGGGCGGGGGAGAAGGTAGCTGAGCATGCGATAGGTAGATGAAGATGAGGTAGAAGGTGATAGGTTGGAGAGGAGGGTGGAGCAGATCGGTGGGAAGGAAGATGGACAGGTGGGACAATTCAACAGGGCACGGCCAAGTTGGAACGTTGGATCTGGGAATAAGGTGGGGGGAAGGGAAATTGGTGACAACCACATTGATCCCATGTGGTTGGAGGGTCCCAAGGCGGAAGAGAAGGCATTCTTCCTCCAGGCGGCGGGTGGTAAGGTTTAAGTTAGTTTATGATGATTTTGGCCTGGTTTATGGTGGATCTGGGCTGGTTTAGGTTGGTTTATGATGGTTCTTGGCTGGTTTAGGATGGTTTCTGATGGATCTGGGCTGGTTTAGGATTGTTTATGATGGTTCTGGCCTGATTTATGATGGTTCTGGCCTGGTTTAGGTTGGTTTCTGATGGATTTGTCTTGGTTTCTGATGGATCTGGGCTGGTTTAGGTTGGTTTATGATGGTTCTGGCCTGGTTTAGGTTGGTTTCTGATGGATTTGTCTTGATTTCTGATGGATCTGGGCTGGTTTAGGTTGGTTTATGATGGTTCTGGCCTGGTTTAGGTTGGTTTCTGATGGATTTGTCTTGGTTTCTGATGGATCTGGGCTGGTTTAGGTTGGTTTATGATGGTTCTGGCCTGGTTTAGGTTGGTTTCTGATGGATTTGTCTTGATTTCTGATGGATCTGGGCTGGTTTAGAATGGTTTACGATGGTTCTGGCCTGGTTTCTGATAGATCTGGGCTGGTTTAGGATGGTTTACGATGGATCTGGCCTGGTTTATGATGGATCTTTGCTGGTTTAGAATGGTTTATGATGGTTCTGGCCTGGTTTATGATGGATCTTTGCTGGTTTATGATGGTTTCTGATGGTTCTGGTCTGGTTTATGATGGTTCTGGCCTGGTTTAGGTTGGTTTCTGATGGATCTGTCTTGGCTTCGGATGGTTCTGGCCTGGTTTAGGTTGGTTTCTGATGGGCTGGTTTAGGGCGGGTTGGTGCTCCCAGCAGGTGTTTGAACCTCCGACCTCGAGAGGGGGATGATGGGCACCATGTTTACCCTAGACCAGGAAGCGCTCTCAGTGTTTTAAATCCCTTCAAAAGGCGGAAGCAGCAAGTAAACTGCAGGAGGAAGAGATAAAGAGAAAGAGAAAAAGCCTTGAACCAGGAAGAGTGGTTTCACCAGCATTTGGACTGAGTCAGTGCCTCTCTGCAGTATCCAGGAGGAATACATTGTATCACAGAAGCTGAAGTGAAACATTGAGGAGCAGCTGAGCCCCTGGACCAGGTAAATGCACCAATGCTTTTGTCTCCCGTAAACAGCGTTTAAATAGCTCATCTCGCCGCAATGAGAACAAGAAATCCCTGCGAACTCTCAGTAAGGGTTGACAGCATCTGTGTGCAGGGAGAAAGCCAGTTAAAACGCCGAGTTCAGCCCGACTCTGGGCAAGTCAAATCAGATTCAAAAATTCAATGTTACTTTCGGTTCCGTTTCAGATCTTTGAACCTGTGTGGGATGTAGGGAATTGACTGAAGTCCGTGACTTGGATTAGATTGTCTGAAAGACAGCAGGTTGTGTAAATCTTGGAGCTATTTCTGCAAAAGTAAAAGGGGCGATTAGTTCATCTTTTTTTTAAAAATTCCAGCAATGACAGAGGGAATTTTATAATAGATGTTGCAAAGAGCCAGCAAGGGACATCATGTGATTCCAGATGCTTGTATTTAACCTTTATTACAATGAACGGAGTTGCATTAATGTAGCGCCGTTCACTTCCACATGGCCCCAAGGACCAGGTCAGTTGTTGTTTTTGTTGTTGTAAGTATAATTACTCTTGCAATGTATAAAACCTGCCAAATTCTGCATAATGTGGAGATGCTGGTGTTGGACAACGCCAGAAGTCAGACAATAGCAGGCTATGGTGCATCACGTTTATATGAAGTCACAAGCTTTTGGACTGCTATAGTGAGGGGCTGAACAGGCTGGGGCTGTTTCTCCTGGAGCATCGGGGACTGAGAGGTGATCTTAGAGGTTTATAAAATCATGAGGGGCATGGACACAGCCTTAGAATTAGAGGGGGTCAAGTTAGAACAGAAATGAGGAGACATTTCTTCAGCCAGAGAGTGGTGGGTCTGTGGAATTCATTGCCGCGGAGTGCAGTGGAGGCCGGGAAGTTAAATGTCTTCAAGGCAGACATCGATAAATTCTTAATCTCGCTTGGAATTAAGGGATACGGGGGGAGTACGGGTAAGTGGAGTTGAAATGCCCGTCAGCCATGATTGAATGACAGAGTGGACCCCATGGGCCGAATGGCCTTACTTCCGCTCCTATGTCTTATGGTCTTATGTCTTATGGATAAGGTAAATAGACAAGGTCCTTTCCCCAGGATGGGGGAATCCAGAGCTAGAGGGCATAGATTTAGGGTGAGAGGGGGAAGATTTAAAAGGGATCTATGGGGCAACTTTTTCATGCAGAGGGTGGTACGTGTATGGAATGAGCTGCCAGAAGAAGTGGTGGAGGCTGGTACAATTGCAACATTTAAAAGGCATCTGGATGGGTATATGAATAGGGTTTGGAGGGATATAGGCCAAGTGCTGGTAAATGGAACTAGATTAGGTTGGGATATCTGGTTGGCAGGGTCTGTTTCCGTGCTGTATGTCTCTATGCTCCTTCGGAAGGGGCAGTGCTCTGAAAACTTGTGATTTCAAATAAACCTATTAGACTATACCTTGGGGTTGTGTGACTTGTGACCAAATTTGGCCCAGCAAGTTTCAAGAGTAAAGGATCATGACCAGATGCTTTTTGTATTTGCCAGGAGATTGCTCTTGTTTTTCTTCAGAACTGTGCTGTGGGATCCTCTCTGTGCTCCCTTTGGTTAGGCCACAGCTGGAGCATGGTGTGCTGCTCTGGTTCCTACGCTCTCTGAAGGATGTGACTGTACTGGAGGGAGTGCAGAGGAGGTTCACCAGGGTATTGCCTGGGATAGAGCATTTCAGTGATGAAGAGAAGCTGAATAAGGCATAACTTTTAAAGTGAAAGGCAGGGGGTTTAGAGTGGATATGAGGAAAATGGTTTTCACCCAGAGGGTGTCATGGGAATTGGGAATGCATGGCCTGGGAGAGAAGTTGAGGCAGGAAACCTCACAACCTTTAAAATGTATTTGGATGGGCACTACGGGAGGCCATGGCCTAGTGGTATTATCGTTAGGGTATTAATCCAGAGAATGGTGTGAGAATCCAGGGCTGAATCCCACTGTGGCAGATGGTAGAATTGGAATTTAATAAAAATCTGAAATTAAGACTCTAATGCTGACCATCTATGTTCTAAACAGAGACTTTTTCCCAGGGTGGAAATGTCTCTCATGAGGGGGCATAATTTTAAGGTAATCTGAGGAAGGCTCTTTGCACAGAGAGTGGTGAGTGTGTGGAATGCACTGCCAGCAGCGGTAGTAGAGTCAGATACATTAGGGACATTTATGTGACTCTTGGATAAGCACGTGGAAGATAGGGCAATGAAAGGTATGTAGGTCAGTCTGATCTTAGAGTAGGATATAAGGCCGGCACAACATTGAGGGCCAAAGAGTCTGTTCTGTGCTGTACTGTTCTATGTTCTATGAATCTGTTGCCAATTGTTGCAAAAGCCCTAATGTCCTTCAGGGAAGGAAACTGCCATCCTTACCTGGTCTGGCCTCCATGTGACTCCAGACCCACAGCTATGTGTTTGATACTCGACTCTCAGTTAAGGATTGGCAACAAAGACTGGCCCAGCCAGTGAGGCCTTTATCCCGTGGATGAATTAAAATAAAAATCTCAAAATGCCTTAAAGTTCAAGGCTAAGAGCCTAGTGCAGGAAGGGGGGGGGCCTAATGTAGATAGGTGGGTGCAGACTTGATGGGCTGAAGGCACACAACACAGAAGAGGCCCTATGTGACTCCTGACTGGGCCTCACATTTTAATGTTTTAGCATAAAGATGGGGCCTTGGACTCTGCCCCTCAGAACTGCACTTGGAGTGTCGGCCTAGTCTGCCCACCGCCATTTTGAATAGTTTTAAGGATTAACAAAAACTGTGAGAGAGAGTCAGCTCATCATCATTACTGATGTCTGTGCTGCCGTTTACACCAAACCCAACCAACGTCGAGGTGCCCACACTTTGGATGCCATTGGGCCGATTCTCCTCCGTCCCTGCCTCGCCGCTTGTGCCAGTGTCAGAACCGTGTCTCTTGCCGTTGGGTCCATCTCCTCGGTATTGCCGTGAGACCCTTCATCCGCTGCTGACAGACCCAACCAACAACAAAGTCCCCAATCCTCAGGCACCATCTTATCCCGCTGGGCACACCTCACCGACACTACCTCAGCTGATGTAGCAGCTGCCAATTCCAATGTCAGGTCCCTTGCCCCGGCCTGGATAGGTGAAGAGGTGCCCCCTCACCGCTGGGATTCCTCATGGCCACCGTCTGGCACAGGAGCCCTGCTGTGCTGCCATCTTGATGATGTGAATGTCTACAACCCTGTGGTGTTTGGTCAAATAATTCCCCTTGAGTGTTTATCAAATCTGACCTAATTACATGTGCTTGGGTTTGAGAAGGAGTACGTCATTGCTCCTGGTCTCTGGTATCTGACAGTCCCCAATGTGCTGTTATAGTTTAGGTCTCAGTATCACCACACGACAGCGAGAAGGACGCAGAACACTCAATTAGAGACAGGCTCCCACCCTGAACCACTAAAACACTCTCTGTGAGGCTGATTGAGCTCTTGTACTGCATCAGCACTTTCTATTTTTACAGCTGGATAACACTCTGACTGACTGAAGCCTTAACTGTTTACAGGTGGCCCAGTGCAGCCGCAACCACCACCTACATTCATATAGCACTTTTTTTAATAGAGGAAAATGTCAGAAGCTGCTTCAGTTCCCTAGTTGCCTCCTTGAGAAGGTGGGGGTGAGCTGCCTTCTTGAACTGCCACAGTCCACCTGCTGTAGGTTGGCCCACAATGCCCTTGGGGAGGGAATTCCAGGATTTTGACCCAGCGACAGTGAAGGAATTGTGATATGTCCTTCGAGATGGAAGTGGTCATGGCTTTGGAAAGTGCTGTCTGAGGACTTTTGGTGAATTTCTGCAGTGCTTCCTGTGGACAGTACACACTGCTGCTCCTGAGTGTCGGTGGTGAAGAGAGTGGATGTTTGTGAATGTGGTGCCAATCGAGTGGGCTACTTTTTCCTGAATGGTGTCAAGCTTCTTGCGTGTTGTTGGAGTTGCACCCATCCAGGCAAGTGGGGAATATTCCATCACAACCCTGACTGGTGCCTCGGAGATGGCGGGGAGTCAAGAGGTGAGTTACTCACTACAGTATTCCTAGCCTCTGACCTGCTCTTGTAGCCACTGTGTTTTTGTGGTGAGTCCAGTTGAGTTTCTGGTCAATGCTAACCCTCAGGATGTTGATTGGATGTTGGTAGGAAGATGACACAGAGACGGTACAATACAAAGTGCACTAGTTTCACAGGAATGCTGGAGCAGAGGGACATGGGTGTATACGTCATTTAAGGTGGTAAGAGAGCAGTGAATAAAGCATACACTATCTCGGGCTTTATTAATAGGACCATTGAGTACAAGAGCATGGGGCTGACTTTGGTTGAATCAATTTGGGTGGAAATTAATAATTCCAATTAGTATTAAAAAATCACTGATAGGTGTAGTCTATAGGCCATCAAATAATAACATCACATTGGGGCAGGCAATAAACCAAGAAGTAACTAGTGCCTGTAAAATTGGTACGGCTATTATCATGGAGCCGTTTAATCAACATGTCGATTTGATTGAACTAGCTCGGTCAGGGCAGCCTTGAGGAGGAGATTGTTCAGTATGCCTGCAATAGTTTTCTTGGCCAACAGGAAATGGAACCAGCGAGGTAGCAGGCTATCCTAGATCTGGTCCTATGAAATGAGACCGGAATAATTAATGACCTCCTAGTCAGGGATCCTCTTGGAAGGAGTGATCCCAGTACGGTGGAGTTTAAAATACAGCTGGATAGTGTGAAGATAAAATCCAATCCCAGGGTCCTGTGCTTGAATAAGGGGGACTATGACACAATGAGGGAGGACCTGGCTAAAGTAGACTGGAAACAGAAACTTTATGGTGGAACACTCGACGAGCAGTGGAGGACCTTCAAAGCAATTTTTAAAAATTGCTCTGCGAAAGGATATTCCTGTGAGAAGGAAGGACAGGAAGGGGAGGGATAACCTGCGTGGGTGCGTAAGGAAATAAGGCAGGCTATCAAAGTGAAAGAGAAGGCAGACCAAGTGGCCAAAAACAGCAGGAATCTAGAAGAATGGGAAAACTTTAAAGATCAACAGAAAGCCACAAAAAGAGGGATTAAAAGTAAGATAGAGTATGAGAAAAAACTAGCACAAAATATAAAGACAGATCGCAAAAGTTTCTATAAATATATAAAACGAAGAAGACTGAATAAAGTAAATGTTGGTCCGTTAGAGGATGAGAAGGGGTGCTTCGTTATGGGAATATGATGAAATGGCTGAGGCACTGACCAGGTACTTTGCATTGGTCTTCACTGTGGAGGATACTGTTAACATGCCAGGGAGTGACAAAGAGACAATCATTAATATGCGAGAGGTAGGGTTGGGCAAGCTAACGGAGCTAAGGATAGACCAGTCTCCTGGCCCTGATGGAATGTCTCCCAGGATACTAAAAGAGATGGCGGGAGAAAGAGACGGTGCACTGGTGGTAATTTTCCAAAATTCGCTGGAGTCTGGGACAGTCCCAGCAGATTGGAAAACAGCAAATGTGACATCACTGTTTAAAAAAGGGAGGTAGAAAAAAAGCTGGTTAATTACAGACCGGTTAGCTTAACATCTGTTGTGGGGAAGTCTATTATCAACGAGAAAATAGCAGGGCATCTCCAAAGAAATTGTCCCATTGTACAGACACAGCGTGGGTTCATGAAGGGCAGGTCCTGCTTCACAAATCTTTTGGAATTCTATGAAGACGTTTCAAGCAAGGTGGACAATGGGGACCCAGTGGATGTGGTGTAGCTAGATTTCCAAAAGGCCTTTTGACAAGGTGCTGCACATGAGGCTGCTGCATAAGATAAGGATGCATGGTGTTAGGGGTAGAGTATGAGCGTGGATAGAGGAATGGTTGACTGACAGGAAGCAAAGAGTGGGGATAAATTAGTGCTATTTTGGCCGGCAATCAGTGACTAGTGGTGTGCCCCAAGGATCAGTGTTGGGACTGCAATTATTCACAACTTACATAGATGATTTGGAGTTGGGGACAAAGTGTCAGCTGCAAACTTTGACACTGTACACTAAGATGAGTGGCAGAGCAATGTGTGAAGAGGAACATAGATACATTGCGTGAGTGGGCAAAGGTCTGGCAGATGGAATACAATGTTAATAAATGTGAAGTCATATAGTTTGGTAGGAGTAACAGCAAAATAGATTATTACTTGAATGGTAACAAGTTGCAGCGTGCTAATTTGCAGAGGGACCTGGGACCTGGGTGTCCTTGTGCATGAAGCACAGAAGGTTGGTCTGTAGGTACAACAGGGTAATTAGGAAGGCAATTGGAATTTTGTCCTTCATTGCTAAAGGGATTGAGTTTAAAAGCAGGGAGGTTATGTTGCAGCTGTACAAGATGCTGGTGAGGCCACACCTGGAGTACTGTGTGCAGTTTTAATCTCCTTACTTGGGAAAGAATGTCCTGGCACTGGAGGGGGTGCAGAGGAGGTTCACTGGGTTGATTCTGGAGTTGAGGGGGTTGGCTTATGAGGAGAGACTGAGTAGACTGGGATTATATTCATTAGAATTTAGAAGAATGAGGAGGAATCTCATAGAAACATATAAAATTATGAAGGGAATCTATTAAAATCGAAATAGGATGTTTCCACTGGTAGGTGGTCTGGGCGGCACGGTGGCACAGGGGTTAGCACTGCTGCCTCACAGCGCCAGAGACCCGGGTTCAATTCCCGCCTCAGGCAACTGTTTGTGTGGAGTTTGCACATTCTCCCCGTGTCTGCGTGGGTTTCCTCCCATAGTCCAAAACAAATGTGCAGGTCAGGTGAATTGGCCATGCTAAATTGCCCGTAGTGTTAGGTGAAGGGGTAAGTGTAGGGGAATGGGTCTGGGTGGGTTGCTCTTGGGAGGGTCGGTGTGGACTTGTTGGGCCAAATGGCCTGTCTCCACAGTGTAAGTAATCTAAGGTGAGACTAGGACAACAGGGCATGGCCTCAAGATTAGGGGGAGTAGATTTTAGGACTGAACTGAGAAGGAACTTCTTCACCCACAGGGTAGTAAATCTATGAAATTCCCCACCCAGGGTTGTAAATCTATGAAATTCCCCACTACTTCAGTAAATAATTTTAAAGCTAAGCTAGATTTTTTTTTTGAACAGTAAAGGAATTAACGGTTACAGTGAAAGTGCGGGTAAGTGAATCTGAGTCCACAAAAAGGTCAGCCATGATGTTATTGAGTGTTGGAGTGGGCTCAAAGGGTCAGGTGGTCTACTCCTCCTAGTTCCTATGGCCTTGTATCAGACATGTGTTAGACCTCAGCTGGAGTATTGTGTCTACTTTTGAGTGACTAAGGGTGTTGAGAGCCCATATAGCAAGGATTGATCTGAGGAATGTCAGCTCAGAAGGCAGATTGGTGATGTTGGGAGAGGAGGAGGTTAGACAGGATGTGCTCCGAATCGTGAGGGGGTGGACAGATCGGGAGAGACTGCTCCCACTCAAGAACAGATGGAGGATGAGAGAGCACAGGTTTTACAAAATGTATGCGCCTCACAAACCTTATTGAATTCTTTGAGAAGGTGACTAAGGAGGTAGATGAGGGGAAAGCGGTAGATGTGGTATATATGGATTTTAGTAAGGCGTTTGATAAGGTCCCCCATGGTAGGCTACTGCAGAAAATAGAGATATGGCATTGAGGGTGAGTTGGAGGTTTGGATTAGGAATTGGCTGGCTGGAAGAAGACAGAGGGTAGTAGTTGATGGCAAAGGTTCATCTTGGAGTGCCGTCACTAGCGGTGTTCCGCAAGGATCTGTTTTGGGACCATTGCTGTTTGTCATTTTTATAAATGACCTGGAGGAAGGGTTAGAAGGTTGGGTGAGCAAGTTTGCGGATGATACGAAAGTCGGAGGAGTTGTAGACAGTGAGGAAGGATATGGCAGGTTACAGCGGGATATAGAGAAGCTGCAGAGCTGGGCAGAAAGGTGGCAAATGGAGTTCAATGTAGCTAAGTGTGAAGTGATTCACTTTGGTAAGAGTAATAAAAAGATGGATTACTGGGCTAATGGTAGACTACTTGGTAGTGTGGAAGAGCAGAGGGATCTTGGTGTCCATGTACACAGATCTCTGAAAGTTGCCACCCAGGTAAATAGTGCAGTGAAGAAGGCATATGGCGTACTGGCTTTTATTGGTAGAGGAATTGAGTTCCGGAGTCCTGAGGTCATGCTGCAGTTGTATAAGACTCTGGTGAGGCCGCATCTGGAATATTGTGTGCAGTTTTGGTCGCCATACTATAGGAAGGATGTGGAGGCACTGGAACGGGTGCAGAGGAAGTTTACCAGGATGTTGCCTGGTATGGTAGGAAAATCCTATGAGGAAAGGCTGAGGCACTTGGGGTTGTTTTCATTGGAGAAAAGAAGGTTTAGGGGTGATTTGATAGAGGTGTACAAGATGATTAGGGGGTTAGATAGGGTTAACAGTGAGAACCTTTTTCCACGTATGGAGTCAGCTATTACAAGGGGGCATAGCTTTAAGTTAAGGGGGGGTAGATATAGGACTGATGTTAGGGGTAGGTTCTTCACTCAGCGAGTCGTAAGTTCATGGAATGCCCTGCCAGTAGCAGTAGTGGACTCTCCCTCTTTATGGGCAATTAAGCGGGCATTGGATAGGTATATGGAGGATAGTGGGTTAGTGTAGGTTAGGTGGGCTTTGATCGGCGCAACATCGAGGGCTGAAGGGCCTGTACTGCGCTGTATTCTTCTATGTTCTAAAGTGAGTAAAAGGGAGATGAGGAGAAACCATTTTCATATAGCGAGTTGTTGGGGGCTTGGAATGCACAGCCTGAGAACGTGGAGGGCGCTTGAGATATTCCAACGAGAAATAGGCCATTGTTTAAAAAGGCTGAAGTGAGGACTGCAGATGCTGGAGATCAAGATCAGAGTGGTGCTGGAAAAGCACGGTAGGTCAGGCAGCGTCTGGAGGACCAGGAAAATCAACATGAAGGGCTCTTGCCCGACATAAGGAGTAACAATCGGTGAATTGCTGATGTGGAGAGCCAGTGCAGATGTGATGGGCAGAACGGCCTTGCTCAGCACAGTGATGATTCTGTCATTTCTCCTTCCCGATCCCTCCCCATCCTCCAGGGTGTGGTTGGCAACAATGCCCTCGTCTGGTAAGAAAGAGACGAAATATTGCTACTTCATTCTGGTGGAGGACCTGTCCATTCAGAGCCGGGTCTTTCCTGCTGGCAACATTGCCATCATTCCAGAGGCCGACTACCTGCAGAATGAGGCTGTGGAGCTGGGCCGCAGAGCCAAGTTCCACCTGGTGGAGGCGGATGTCTACCTTACCCTGGAGGTGGCCAGTCTGCGCCTGCTCACTGTGCAGGAGGCTGGCTTTCTACAGGCAGTCAGTCCCTCGGCCCAGCGCCTAAACCTCTACCTGGAGAAGACAGCTCTGCAAAGCGCACAGCAGCTCCATGTCCACGATCCCGTCACTGTCGACTACAAATCCCTCTCGCTGCCTGGAGTCATTGCTTACATCGGAAGCATCTGTGACAGTGCGAAGCTTTCTGGAACATTCTTCGGAATAGAGTTACAGGTAGGCTACATTGAAGGTCGAACCCACCCCCAACCCTTCGATTCGATTCCAGTCTGTAACTCACTCCCGGGTATCTGTTATTCTACATACAAACCCTTCAATTAGATTCATAGGTTGAATGGCCAATTCTCCTCCTGTATCTTATGGTCCTTATGGCATGGTATTGGTCATTCTATTTATAAATCACTCCTCTCAATTAGATTCCAGTCTGTAACTCACTCCAGGTTATCTCCTATTCTATAGGAACCACCCTTCTGGATTAGATTCCAGTCAGTAATTCACTCCCAGGAATCTGTTATTCCATATATAAACCACCCTAACCCCTTGATTAGATTTCAGTCTGTAATTCACTCCCAAATATAAAAAAAATTATAGATACATAACCTCCCCAAAATCCCTCATTTTATTCCAGTCTATAAACTCACTCTCGTGTATCTGCGATTCTGTATATAAACCATCCTGAACTCCTTGAGTAGATTCCAGTCTGTAACTCACTGCCAAGTATCTGTTATTCTATACATAAACCATCCTGAACCATCAATTAGATAGTGGACAGCGAAGAAGGTTACCTCAGAGTACAACAGGATCTTGATCAGATGGGCCAATGGACCGAGGAGTGGCAGATGGAGTTTAATTTAAATAGATGTGAAGTGCTGCATTTTGGAAGAGCAAATCAGGGCAGGTCTTATATATTTAGTGTTAAGGTCCTAGGGAGTGTTGCTGAACAAAGAGACCTTGGAGTGCAGGTTCATAGTTCCTTGAAAGTGGAGTCGCAGGTAGATAGGATAGTGAAGAAGGCGGTTGGTATGCTTTCTTTTATTGGTCAGAGTATTGAGTACAGGAGTTGGGAGGTCATGTTGCGGCTGTAGAGGACATTGGTTAGGCCACTTTTGGAATATTGTGTGCAAATCTGGTCACTTTCCTATCGAAAGGATATTATGAAACTTGAAAGGGTTCAGAAAAGATTTACAAGAACGTAGCCAAGGTTGGAGGACAAAGGGACTTCGGAGTCCTGGTTTAGGATTCTCTCCAGGTTAACATAGAAATTAGGAAGGCAAATCCAATGTTAGCATTCATTTCGAGAGGGCTAGAATACAAGAGCTTGTACTGCTGAGGATGTATAAGGCTGTGGTCAGACTGCGTTTGGAATATTGTGAGCAGTTTTGGACCCTGTATCTAAGGAAGGATGTATATATTCCAGTCTTTGAGGGGGTTTACAAAAATGATCCTGGGATGAAGGAGTTGCCATATGAGGAACCGTTGAAGACTCCTAGTCTGTACTTGGAGTTTAGAAGGATGAGGGGGCGTTTCAGATTGAAACGTACAGAATACAGAGTGAGCTGGATAGAGAGGACATGGAGAAGGTGTTTCCATCAGTAGGAGGGAGTAGGACCTGAGGGAAGGGACAGTATTTTAGAACTGAGATGAGGAATGTTCCAGTGCAGGGGTGCTGAATCTGTGGAACTCGTTGCTGCGGAGGGCTGTGGAGGCCAAGTCATTGAATGTATTTCAGACAGGGGTAGATAGTGAGGGGATCAAGGGTTGCGGGGTCAAGGCAGGAAAATGGGTTGAGAAACATAACAGCCATCTTGAAATAGCAGAGCAGAGTTGATAGATTGAATGGCCAATTCTCCTCCTGTATCTAATGGTATTTATGGCAAGGTATCTGTTATTCTATATAAGCAACCCCCCTGGATTAGATTCCAGGCAGTAATTCACTCCTGGGTATCTGTTATTTTGTATTTAAGTCACTTTTAAATCCTTCAATTAGATACTGTCCCCAGTATTGATATATAAATCACCCAAACCCCTTTGACTGGATTTGTTTGTGAATCACTCCTTGTGTTTGTTATTCTATATATACCAGCCTTCCACCTTCCTGAACCCCTCGATAGATTCCAGAATGATCTCACATCCAGGTATCTCATTCTCCAAATAACCCATGCCAATCTCTTGACTAAAGTCAAAGGCTGAAGCCTCTTCCCGGGCTCCTGGAGTTGACTCCTCTTCCCTTATACACTGGGTACTGAATCAAACCTGGAGGATGGGGTTTTAATCCTTCCATCTGTCTACCCACTGTTTCCATCCCTTGCCCAATTGCTCCCAGAGTCATAGAGATGTACAACATGGACGCAGACCCTTCGGTCCAACTCGTCCATGCCGACCAGATATCCAAACCCAATCTAGTCCCATTTGCCAGCACTTGGCCCATATCCCTCCAAACCCTTCCTATTCATATACCCACCCAAATGCCTTTTAAATGCTGTATTTGTACCAGCCTCCACCACTTCCTCTGGCAGCTCATTCCATAAGTTTGCGTGGAAAAGTTGCCCCCACTATCCCCACCTCACACTTTGCCATTCTCACCCCCTCCCTCTCCTCCTGTGTTTGAAACCTCTCCTGTGCCAGGTGGAAGTGGAAGAGGATGGGAAAAATGACGGAACGTTTGGCGGGAAGCAATACTTCCAGTGCAACAGAGGTCACGGCATCTTTGTGCCGTTCAACAAAGTCAGGCGGCGCAGGAGCATAGGAGAGGCAGGACAGTTCGTGGGCCCGGGAGACGGGAAGGTGGAGGATCCACTGAGGGATCACCCAGTCGGTCCCGGTGACCGAGTGGCCGTCTGCATGGAGGAGAGGATGGAAAGGGGGGTGGTGATCGATGTCATCGACAGAGGCTCAGCCGTGTTGGTTAACATTGAGTTGGTGAGTGGACCCCCATCCCCTCAGAAACCATAGCGACAGTCTTCCATCAGCCCAGGTTGGTCCTGGCCTTACTCTGGGATGGGATGGAGGTGATTGGTTCATGCGACCTCTCCACCATTGGCCAGGCTTCTGAAAGTGACCGGGAATAATCTCGTAAATACGAGGACCTATCCCACACCCACAGGGAAAGCGAATCCTGCGATTGCTCGGAGGTGCTGTGTAAATCCCAGGCCCTTCCACTCCTCGTTCCCAGACCCAGTGATGTCTGACCTCCTTCTGATGGAGGGGGTTCAGCTGACCATGACTGCCTTGTCCTGTTGCCCCCTCTCAGTTTTGGCTCCATGGTTAGCCCAGTCGCATTGACTCGGAAGGTCATGAGTTCAAATCCTACTGCAGGGCCCCCAAACCTCTAGCTATCCGTCCCACAGTGTGGTACCATAGCTGTGATGGCTGCCATCTTTCGGTGATAAATCGTAGTCCAGTTTACCCCTTTCCCAGAGCATGGCCAACACTCCTGCCACCATTGTCTGAACTTCCAGCTGGTGGGAGCTTGCTGTGCTGATTTTCCTCACACTGTCCCTGGAAGCCATTGCAGACTGTTACGTCTCCCCTCTGGTACACTTGTATTTTTTTTTTACTCGCCACTTTGGGTTCGCTGAAGCGAAAGGGTCTGGAGGCTAAATCTGAGGGTTGTCTCATTCTGTGACAGGACCAGGTGAAGGGAGAGGAACTGAAGATGCCATTGACGGTGCCACTGTCTTCCGTCATGAGAGAAGACCTGCTTCGACCTGCTGGCAAAATGCACCCCAGTGCCCGTAAGTCTCGATGTGAGGAGAGGGTGGGCAGCCGAGGCTTTGGGCCTGGCCTGGGCTGGGTCAGGGTAGAAGAGAGTCAAAGGTCTGGCACGTGTAGTTCCCCACTTCGAGCTCTTGCTGTGGTCTGTGCCCAGGGACACTGTGTGCCCAGTATTCCCTGAACATTGGTATCCAGTGTCCACTGCAGTCGATTTGATCCAGAACTCTATCCACACTTCGGAAGTATCCCATTGCCTGCATGATGGGCTTCTTGATGAAACATAGGGGCAGAAGTGGGCCATTCAGCCCATCGAGTCTGCTCCACCATTCAGTGAGATCATGGCTGATCTGTTATTCCTCAAATCCGCTCGCCTCCCTCTTCCCTGTAACCTTTTGATTCCCCTTACTAGTTTAAAAAAAATCTCTACCTCAGCCTTAAACATACCAAATGGCCCAGCCTTGACAGTCCTCTTTGGTAACAAATTCCACCAATTCAGTCCCCTCGGAGTCCTCCTTGTTGCTGTTTGAAACGATCCCTTACACTGAGGTGATGTCCTCTAGCCCTAGACTCTGTACCGAGGGGAGTCGACTTGATTCGGGAATTTGATGGCTTTTTCGTTTTCTTGCTGTCTAGCCAGAGATGGTGAGCTCTTGGTGGACGGGGGTTTCACACGAGTGCCCCTGGAAAACGGAGGGAGCCGGTCGGCGCACTTCCTGGGAGTTAGCTCGGTCGTACAAATCGACATGGGCAAAGGTCAGCTGATGACTGGAGTGATCCGGTGGATGGGTTACCTCCCTGAGATGGTGGGGGAAATCGCTGGTGTCGAGCTGGTAAGCGGAGGATTGGCGCTAGCCCGATTCTGTGGAGATGACTGACTGTCTCCAGCATGTCCCCCTCCCCCACACACCCCCGTCCCTTCCTCCTGTAAACCTCCTTCATACCTCCCCTTCTGCCTGAGCTTGTCATTGTCTTTTTGGGTATCTCCCCCTCTGACTTGCACCCTTCACTCCCCACTCCCTACGGTGTGAGAAACATTGGGATATTGTCTCTGTCTACGATCCTATGTTCCTCTCTGAAGACCATCTACTGGGGAGGCATCACATAAACACGAAACACAGCAACAGTGGTAAGTGACACTGTATTGTACCTTTTCTTCTCAACCATTTCCATCACTCCATCCTTCGTCTCCCTGTGTGTAGGCCTCAGGCATCATCCTGTGTCCCTGGCGCATTAAGCACATCAGTACTCTCCCTATCTGTTGTCCTATGTCTCCGAGGTGTTTAATGTTGAGGACAAAATGCAGTGCCTTGCTTTATCAGGCCCTTCATTGGATCCGATGGAGCAGATCTGACCTATTGGCCATACTGACTTTGAACCTGGCTCAGAGTGAGACGTTGCTGAAGTGCCTTATCAATAAGGATTGACTTGCCGGTCAGTTTAGCACCCTTTTCTCCTCTAGTACAAATTGTTGTGATTGTAAGAAATTTGGCACTCTTGTAAATTGTCCTGATGTGAAGCTTTGACAACGTAGCTTTTTGTTTTGGTCCCATTCTGAGTCACTCTGGGATCTCGCGCTCCGGGATTTCGCACTCCAATCATCAGGATAATCTGCCTAAAGTAGATGTTTCCTGTGTCCTAGGATTTGTCCATTTACTTCTATTTACACCTCCTCTCAAGACAGACCGACAGGTCTGGGTTTATTACATTATCTTCCTCCTGTCCATGGTCGTTCTTAATCCTCGCTCCTCACCTCTTGCGGTCACTTTGCACATCCCGTGTAATTCCTGTTTGGAATTACTTTCCACGTCTGTGACAGGATGAAGACCGAGGGCTGTCTGACGGGACCTGGAAGGGACACCGGTATTTCCATTGCGCTCCTAAAAGAGGGATCTTTGTCCGATTGGAATCCTGTCGGCCGGACACCCGTTTCCAGTCTCTCCTCATCACCTCGGAGAACTCCCAAGATCCGGGGCAGAGCTGTAAGACATGTTCCTGACTTGACATCTCCCCCTGCCCCTCTCCCATACCTTCCCATTGTGCTCCTCTAAGTAGGAGGTGACCCAGAGTGACAATTCAGGGTCACTCCAAGGGGAGAGGAGGTGGCTCGCTGAGCACATTCAAGGCTCCATTTTAATCCAAATTGGATTGAAGGATTTTGGGGGAAAAAGCAGGAAAGTGGAGTTGAGGATTATCAAAAGGGGCCATGAATGGTGGAGCAGACTTGATGGGCTGAATGGCCTAACTCAATTCCCATATGTTAATGATAGGAACTTTAACTGTAGGGGGTATAATCAGGAAAGTGGTAAACAGTGAGGAGAATAGCCTTAAATTGCGGGGGGAGTAGTCAGGGAGGCAAACAGAAAATTCAACCTGGAAAAGTATAAGTTAATACAGTTGGGAAGGGCTAAGAGATTACTTAATGAATAGTAGGACTTGTCCCTGTCTCCCTGACTGTAGCAGGGCAGGTAGGTCAGGTAAAGACAAGGCGTGGGTTACAGAAGGTGGGGCCTCCATGGTGACCTCAGCCAGTGTGGGACTTGAACCTGTGTTGTTAGTACCAGTCTGCTGTCCAGCTAACTGAATTGATCAATCACTGATAGGGCATGGGTTTAGGGTGAGAGGGGAAAGGTATAAAAGAGACCTAAGGGGCAACTTTTTCATGCAGAGGGTGGTACGTGTATGGAATGAGCTGCCAGAGGATGTGGTGGAGGCTGGTACAATTGCAACATTTAAGAGGCATTTGGATGGGTATATGAATAGGAAGGGTTTGGAGGGATATGGGCAGGTGCTGGCAGGTGGGACTAGATTGGGTTGGGATATCTGGTTGGCATGAAAGGGTTGCACTGAAGGGTCTGTTTCCATGCTGTACATCTCTATGACTCTGAGGTGTTCCAGTTGTATAGGACCTTGGTTCAGCCACATTTGGAATACTGTGTATAGGTCTGGTGGCTACATTCCCAAAAGGATGTGGATGCTTTGGAGAGGGCGCAGAGGAGGTTCACCAGGAAGTTGCCTGGTATGGAGGGTGCTAGCTATGAAGAGAGGTTTGCTGGATTAGGATTATTCTCATTAGAAAGACGGAAGTTAAGGGGGGTCCTGATTGAGGTCTACAAAACCATGGGAGGTATAGATCGGGTGGATAGCAAGAAGTTTTTCCCCAGAGTGGGGGACTCCGCTACTAGGGGTCATGAGTTGAAGGTGAGAGGGGGAAGGTTATGGGGAGATATGTGTGGCAAGGCATTTATACAAAGGCTGGTGGGAGCCTGGAACGCGTTGCCAGCAGAGGCGGTAGGGACAGGATCGATAGCGTCATTTAAGATGTATCTAGACAGACCCTGAGAAAATTAGCGGCCGGTTTAGAAAGAGGATCTGGATCAGCGCAGGCTTGGAGGGCCGAAGGGCCTGTTCCTGTGCTGTAATTTTCTTTGTTTAAGAATGAGAGGCGTAGATACAGTGGATAGGAAGGCATGTCTTCCATTATTAAAACGTTTTAATAGTCAGGAAGCAGAGACTTAAGCTAAGAGGTAGAAGACTGTGAGGAGAAATATCACCCAGAGGATAGTGAGAATTTGGAAGTTGCTGACTAAAAAGAGAATGGTAGACGTGCTCTAAATGGACTCAGTAAGGCATTCGACAACGTTCCTCATGGGAGACTGGTGAGCAAGGTTAGATCTCGTGGAATACAGGGAGAACTTGCCATTTCGAGAGGGACTGGCTCAGAGGTAGAAGACAGAGGGTGGTGGGGGAGGGTTTTTTTTTCAGACTGGAGGCTTGTGACCAGTGGAGTGCCACAAGGATCGGTGCTGGGTCTACTACTTTTCATTCATTATATAAATGATTTGAATGTGAGTATAAGAGGTATAGTTAAAAAGTTTGCTGATGACACCAAAATTGGAGGTGCAGTGGACAGCAAAGAAGGTTACCACAGATTACAATGGGATCATGATCAGATGGGCCCACGGGCTGAAGAGTGGCAGATGGAGTTTAATTTAGATAAATGTGAGGTGCTGCATTTTGGGAAACCAAATCTTAGCAGGACTTATATACTTCATGGTAAGGTCCTAGGGAGTGTTGCTGAACAAAGAGACCTTGGAGTGCAGGTTCATAGCTCCTTGAAGGTGGAGTCACCGGTAGATAGGATAGTGAAGAAGGTGTTTGGTATGCTTTCCGTTATTGGTCAGAGTATTGAGTACAGGAGTTGGGAGGTCATGCTGTGGCTGTACAGCACATTAGTTAGAACACTGTTGGAATATTGCATGCAGTTCTGGTCTCCTTCCGATCGGAAAGGTGTTGTGAAATTTGAAAGGGTTCAGAGAAGATTTACAAGGATGTTGCCAGGGTTGGAGGCTTTGAGCTAAGAGGAGAGGCTGAATAGGCTAGGGTTGTTTTCCCTGGAGCATCGGAGGCTGAGCAGTGACCTTGTAAAATTATGAGGGGCATGGATAGGATAAATAGACAATTTTTTTTCCCTGGGTTGGGGGAGTCCAGAACGAGAGGGGAAAGGCATGAAAGGGACCTAAGGGGCAACTTTTCACGCAGAGGGTGGTACGTGTATGGAATGAGCTGCCAGAGGATGTGGTGGAGGCTGGTACAATTGCAACATTTTAAGGGGTATTTGGATGGGTATATGAATAGGAAGGGTTTGGAGGGATATGGGCCGGGTGCTGGCAGGTGGGACTAGATTGGGTTGGGAAACCTGGTCGGCATGGAAGGGTTGGACCGAAGGGTCTGTTTCCATGCTGTATATCTCTATGACTCTGTTTTAGTCAGAAACCCTTCTAACGTTTAAAAATATTTAGATATTCACTTGTGTTGCTGTAGCCTTTAGACAAGTGAATGGGATCAATGTCTAGAGATCTCGGGGCCTGGCAGGATGGGAAGATTTGCCTCGTGGTGGTGGGGAAGGGGGCAGGGGTATGGAGTGGGGGAGCCAGTGATATGACAGTCCGTGAGAGTGTTACACAACAGATCCTTTCCACCCCCCCCCCCCCCCCACCACCCCTTCCCCCAGGGAACCCGGAGAGCAGCGTGGTCCCCATTGTAACCCCTCCCCCGAGGAACGAGGAGGCAGTGCGGGTCCTCGAGGGCCGGATGCGTGGGATTCAAGGGCACTGCAATTCCTGCTACATGGATACTGCCCTCTTCAGGTAGGGAGGACCCTC
Source organism: Chiloscyllium punctatum (assembly GCF_047496795.1). Classification (NCBI taxonomy): domain Eukaryota; kingdom Metazoa; phylum Chordata; class Chondrichthyes; order Orectolobiformes; family Hemiscylliidae; genus Chiloscyllium; species Chiloscyllium punctatum. The sequence goes on along the minus strand of NC_092746.1, from coordinate 122,720,109 downwards.
GCTCTGGTGGTCTGATTCTGAATCTGAGTGAGTGGGAATGAAAAGGGATGGGGGAGGGGAGTGTGGAACCGGAGATGGTGCTGTAATTGGGTGGGGGGGGGTAGGATGCGGTGTAACCGTTCTCAGTCAGGAGGGGGCTGGCCTCGGAACACCGGAGTGACCGGGCAAAGTGGGAACAGCGCTGGGGAGATTAACTCGCCCGAGCCTGGCCTCTGACATGATTTCTGGGAAGCTAGTCAGATATTCCCCGGAGAACGAGAAGCTTCACTCACTCGCATATAAGACGTCGGAATGGAATTGGGCCGTTCGGCTCATCAGTTGTGCTCTGCCAGCCAGTGGCCTGGCGCTGTGATCTGAATCCTGCTTCCCCAGCCAACAGGGACACAATCCGTGTAAATCCTTCCCTCAGCTTTAGGCTCGGAGCTGCTGTGTCCAAGTCCGGAGCTTCCTGAGCTGTTGTTCGGTGTGATATTCCTGAGGGAAGCAGGATGGAGTGGCTGGACTATTTCCACTCAGGTGACGGGATGGGGGGCTCTTGCAGGAGAGTATGTGTATATCACAGAAATACAGGGGCCAGCCCCTCTGTCTGTGATCATTTCACACTATCCACACCCCCCTTAGAAAACTGTACAGGCACTGGAAAAGGCTGGTATGGTGGCTCAGTGGTTAGCACTGCTGCCTCACAGCACCAGGGACCCGGGTTCGATTCCAGCCTCCGGCGACTGTCTGTGTGGACTTTCCACGTTGGTGCTCCAGGTTCCTCCCACAATCCAAAGGGTGAATTGGCCACAGTAAATTGGCCATAGTGTTCAGAGATGTGCAGGCTAGATGGGTTTGTCATGGGAAACGCAGGGTTACAAGGATAAAGTGGGGTGGTGGGTCTGGATGGGATGCTGTTTGGAGGGTCGCTGTGGACTCGATGGGCCAAATGGCCTGCTGCTACGCTGTGGGGAAATCTGTGATTCTCTGGTAATGGCCTCGTGTTGTCCTTGCAGCCTCTTCTCCTGTACGTTGGTGCTGGACTCCATGCTTCACAAATCCATCAGCCCCCAGTGCAGACACATCCAGCGGATCCTCCGGGAGGAGATCGTCAATCCACTTCGCAGGTCGGTACATGGCTGGGAGGAAGGTGGGAAGCGAGGCGCACTGTCCGAGATCTGGAAGGGCAGGGCCACGCCTGAGGGGCGGAGCTGGGATGGTGGACCGAGGTGGAGAGTCTGAATGTCTCTCTCTGTTCCCTGATGACTAGCGAGTAGCTAATGTTGTTCCTCTGTTCAAGAAGGGAAATGGGGATAATCCAGGAAACTATAACTGGTGGGGGGTGGGGGTGGGGCGGTTTCATCAGTGGGTGGGAAGCTACTGGAGAGAATCGTTGGGGATAGGATTTACACACATTTGGAAAAGCATTGCCTAATGAGGGATAGTCAGCATGGCTTTGTACAGGGCAGGTCATGTCTTACTGACTTTTTAGATTACTTATTGTGGAAACAGGCCCTTCGGCCCAACAAGTCCACACCGACCCGCCGAAGCGTAACCCACCCAGACCCATTCCCCTACATTTACCCCTTCACCTAACAGTATATGGACAATTTAGCATGGCCAGTTCACCTAACCTGCACATTTTTGGATTGTGGGAGGGAAGCGGAGCACCCGGAGGAAACCCACGCAGACACGGGGAGAATGTGCAAACTCCACACACACAGTCACCTAAGGCAGGAATTGAACCCGGGTCTCTGGCGCTGAGAGGCAGCTGTGCTAACCACCGTGCCACCCAAAGAGGAACAAACCGCAGTGGAAAGGAATATTAGAGATTAGGTTAGATTCCCTATAGTGTGGAAACAGGCCCTTTAGCCCAACCAGTCCACACTGACCCTCTGAAGAGTAGCCCAACCAGACCCATTTCTCTCTCACTAATGCATCTAACACTATGGGTGATTTAGCATGGCCAATTCACGTGACTTGCGCAACTTTGGACTGTGGGAGGAAACCGGAATACTTGATTGAATTTTTTGAGGAGGTAATGAAGGTTACCGAAGAGGGTAGATCAGTAGATGTTGTTTGCATGGATTTCAGTAAGGCTTTCAACAAGGTCCCTCCTGGTGGGCTCATCCAGAAGATTAAGATACATAGGATGCACAGTGATTTGGTCATGTGGATTCAGAATTGGCTTGCCCATGGAAGGCACAGGGTAATGGTGGATGGGTGTTTTTCAGGCTGGAGGTCCATGACTAGTGGCGTTCCACAGGGCTCTATACTGGGACCTCTGCAGTTTGTGACATCTATAAATGACCTGGATGAAAATGTAGATGGGTGGCTGACTAAGATTAGATTACTTAGTGTGGAAACAGGCTCTTCGGCCCAAGTTCACACTGACCCTCCAAAGAACAACCCACCCAGACCCATTCACCTAATACTACAGGCAATTTCCCGTGGCCAGTTCACCTAACCTGCACACCTTTGTGGGAGGAAACCGGAGCACCCGGAGGAATCCCACGCAGACACAGGGAGAATGCGCAAATTCCACACCGACAGTTGCCTGAGGTGGGAATTGAACCTGGGTCTCTGGCGCTGTAAGGCAGCAGTGCTAACCACCGCACTACCCACCAAGTTAGTGGATGATACAAAGATCGGTGGAGTTGTGGATAGTGTAGAGTACTGTCAAAGGATACAGTGGGATACAGATCAATTGCAGATACAGGTGGAGAAATGGCTAATGGAGTTTAATCTGGATAAGTGTGAGCTTCTGTGCTTTGGCAGGTCAAATGTTAAGGAAAAGTACCCAATTAATGGCAGAACCCTGATTACAGAAGGATCTTGGGGTTCAAGTCCATAGCTCCCTGAGAGTGGTCACACAGGTAGATGGGGGTAAAAAAAGGCGGATGGTGTGCTTGCCTTTATTGGTCGGGGAACTGAGTTCAAGAGTCAGGATATCATGTTGCAGTTTTCTAAGACTTTGGTTAGGCCACAGCTGTAGTACTACATTCCATTCTGGTCTCCACATAACAGGAGGGATGTGGAGGCTCTGGAGAGGGCGCGTAAAAGGCTGACCAGAATGCTGCCTGAATTCGAGGGTATCAGCTCTAAGGAGAGGCGAGGAAAAACTCTTCTCTGGAACGGCGGAGGGGATACTTAATAGAAGTTTATAAAATTTATGGGATGCATAGATAGGGTTGATTGGTCAGAATCTTTTTCTTGCAGTTAGATTAGATTAAATTGGGTTCCCTACCCACCCAGACCCATTCCCCTACGTTTTCCCCTGACTAATCCACCTAACACTATGGGCAATTTAGAATGGCCACTTCACCTAACCTGCACGTCTTTGGAATGTGGGAGGAAACCCACGCAGACACGGGGAGAATGTGCAAATTCCACACAGATAGTTGCCCGAGGCTGGAATTGAACCCGGGTCCCTGGCACTGTGAGGTAGCAGTGCTAACCACTGTGCCACCGTGCTGCCATTTAAAATGTCTAATACTAGGGGGAATGCGGTTAAGATGAGAGGGGCATTTTTTTTTACACAGAGTGGTAGGGGTCTGGAATGCGCTGCCAGGGGTAGGGGTGGAGGCTGATACAATCGGAGTGTTTAAGGGGCTTTCAGATATGCAAGGAGCGGAGGGATATGAACCAAGGACAGGCAGGGACTAGACTAATTTGGTGTCATGGTCAGCACAACGCTGTGGGCCGAAGGGCCTGTTCCTGTGCTGTACTGTTCTATTCTGTCCCTGTCTGTCTCTGTCTCCACTGTTGGAATATTGCGGGCAATTCTGGTCTCCTTCCTATCGGAAACTTGAAAGGGTTCAGAGAGGATTTACAAGGATGTTGCCAGGGTTGGAGGATTTGAGCTCTAGGGAGAGGCTGAACAGGCTGGGGCTGTTTTCCCTGGAGATTCGGAGGCTGAGGGGTGACCTTTATAGAGGTTTATAAAATCGTGAGGGGCATGAATGGGATAAATAGACAAAGGTCTTTTCCCTGGGTTGGGGGTGTCTTGAACCAGAGGGCATAGGTTTAGGGTGAGAGGGGAAAGATATAAAAGAGACCCAAGGGTCAACTTTTTCACCACAATCTCGATGTGTGCTTTCTCTCTCTGCCCCAGAGATGGGTTTGTCGACTGTAAAAAGGTCATGAACCTGAGGATGGAGCTGACAGCAGGTGGTTCCTGTGCTGGGTTCACCAGTGAGGGAGAAAGGTCAGTAACTGTATACTCACTCTCTGGATCTCTGCTGGTCTCTGTCTCCCCCTGGGTCTCTGCCGCTCTCTTTCTGTGTCTGTGTGTATCTCTTTTCTCACTGTGTCTCTGAGTGTTTCATACAAACGATGCCCTTCTGTAACACAGTGATGGTAACAATGTTGGAAATGCAGCAGCTGATTTGTGCACCAGCAAGCTTCCCACAAACAGCCGAGTCTATCCTCTGATAATGCAGCACTCCCCCAGCCCTGTCCCCGTGGCTGTGCTTTGGTGTCTGAGCGAGTACTGACTCGATTAGCTCCCAGGGGCTGGTGCTGTTTGCTGAGGGAGGGTAAAAGTGCTGCAGCTCCCACTGCTCCATTTCTTGTCATCTTTGATTGTCAAGTCCAAAATGTGATGGTCACGTGGTGGAATAGCCAGTAACCATCATGCTGTGGGCCCCAGCTCTGTCTCTGTCACAGGGTGAGACTGGATGGTGGGGAAGGACAATGTAACGAGGTGTTCACCCCCCTCAGTGTAGGGAAATGAGGTGTGACTGAGCCACAGAATGAGTGTTTCCTGCCTTTGTCTTTCCTAGACCCGGAGGAGTTCCTCAATGTCATCATGCAGCACGTGCTTGGCCTGGAGCCATTACTCAAACTCAGGTTAGTCACCATCCGTGCAATCCCAAACCCTCATCCTAGAC